>NC_138979.1:88100760-89444168 GCF_964341445.2 Mesoplodon mirus | reverse complement strand
CTGCGGGTCTGCCACGTTGAGGAAAACTAAGCGGCCCTGAAAGAAACCACCGGGGCTCCAATTCGGTTTGGGGACTCCTGCTCGACGTCTCTCTAGGTGATGCGGAAACTGGACTTTAGGTCCAGCCCGAAGTAATGCAGAGAGTAGCCCCGAGCATTGCTAGGCATTGGGAACATCCGAAGTCACCCAGGTAGGCCTGCTGAGGGCAGTTCGGGGTTTGTGCCGTTCACCACATGCAGCACACACTGCATCCAAAAGTTTCATCGCAGAAGGCCGAACTGTGTTCCACGGGTCTCCCTTGGATTGTCAGAGAAGATAGGTGTATGTGCTGGGTGATCCAGTTGGTAATTGAGAAGCCTGGCAGAGGGCAGTCTTTTCCCCATTTGAAAGGTCGATAGTGGCGGCCTCAAGGCTGACTGAAAGACACTGCCCTTACCCGTCTTCTAGTCACCTCCAGGAGTGCCTCAGTGAAGACAGTGAGTTTTCTCCTACGAATCCAGGTGGTCTCCAGTGCCTTGCTGGGAGCTCATCCCACGCTTGCCCTAGCTAAAGTGTGAAGTCAAAGTGACCCCTAGCCTCAAGGGAAGCGCGAGCGCTTCCTATCAGCCAAGTTGGGTGGGCAGCCACCTCCATGAACCCTGACGCCATAGAGTGCTTTAACTCCTCTGCGGCTTTGCGTAGGCCTAAGAGAGTCGCGTGTGAATTCCTTCTGAGGGAGAGCATGTGCGCTGGGAGTCCCCGTTTTGTTTTCCGAGCCACACAACACAGGACAGACTGCTGGGGTCAGCTCTTGCTACGCAGAGCGAAGGGCAGTGAACTGCTTCTCGCTTGCAGAGCTTGATGTCTACAGCTGTAAGGCAGCCCCGGGACAAAGTTTTGGCCAGTATTACATTCAGCGTGGCTCTCCCTCTGTGGAGGCCCTCCGAACGGCACTGAGAGAATCCCTGAGCCTAAAGTGCATCCTGGCAACCCTTAACCTGTCATCTCACTATTGTGACGCAAGGTACACTGCAGGTGCAGCCTGACAGAAAGTACAGAAAAGCCGGTACGACTCTGAGGCATTTGGACGAGGCAAGGTCCCCTCGGCCTGACTAAGTCATTAAGCGGGTGCTGCTCCTCGTGGCACGCAGAACACCCCCCGTCCAACGAAGTGGGATCCTAGAAAGGCCCAGTGTTGCTGAAAGTCTCCAGGTGTCAGTCAGCGAGTGCTGGCAAATGCGTCGTGGGCTCAAGTTGGCACTGGGAGGATGTGGGAGAAGCCCGACTTTCCCCCTTTGGAAAGCCACTTCGTTGCAGCTTCCAAGCCGCCTGCTACTATTCACTCCACAGATTCCTCTGAGGAGCGGTGACTTTTTCCAAAAGAAACCAGGTGCTTGCGATTCCTTCCGGGGAGCTCACCCCCAGGAGCATACTGTAGCTAAGGTGCCCACTAAATGTGACCTCTAGTCTCGAGGTAAGGTGCACATTTTCCCATTCCCAGAGATAGGGGCGCCCCGGTTTCCAGGAGGTCTTAGTCAGTGGACGGCTTTAGCTTTAGTATGCCTCACAGCGCTCAAGACTCTCACGTGGGCACTTCTTTCCAAGGAAGTACACTGCGTACCCAAAGCCTTCTGAGCACAAGCAAGGGATACACAGCTCTGGGCACATCCCTCCCTATGCAGTTGGAAGGGCCGGGAACTAAGGTGTTCTCTGAGGCGAGCGTCCCACAGCTTTGAAACAGCCCCAGGAACGCGGTTCTTGGCAGGGTTTCGTTCCCTGCGGGTCTGCCACGTTGAGGAAAACTAAGCGGCCCTGAAAGAAACCACCGGGGCTCCAATTCGGTTTGGGGACTCCTGCTCGACGTCTCTCTAGGTGATGCGGAAACTGGACTTTAGGTCCAGCCCGAAGTAATGCAGAGAGTAGCCCCGAGCATTGCTAGGCATTGGGAACATCCGAAGTCACCCAGGTAGGCCTGCTGAGGGCAGTTCGGGGTTTGTGCCGTTCACCACATGCAGCACACACTGCATCCAAAAGTTTCATCGCAGAAGGCCGAACTGTGTTCCACGGGTCTCCCTTGGATTGTCAGAGAAGATAGGTGTATGTGCTGGGTGATCCAGTTGGTAATTGAGAAGCCTGGCAGAGGGCAGTCTTTTCCCCATTTGAAAGGTCGATAGTGGCGGCCTCAAGGCTGACTGAAAGACACTGCCCTTACCCGTCTTCTAGTCACCTCCAGGAGTGCCTCAGTGAAGACAGTGAGTTTTCTCCTACGAATCCAGGTGGTCTCCAGTGCCTTGCTGGGAGCTCATCCCACGCTTGCCCTAGCTAAAGTGTGAAGTCAAAGTGACCCCTAGCCTCAAGGGAAGCGCGAGCGCTTCCTATCAGCCAAGTTGGGTGGGCAGCCACCTCCATGAACCCTGACGCCATAGAGTGCTTTAACTCCTCTGCGGCTTTGCGTAGGCCTAAGAGAGTCGCGTGTGAATTCCTTCTGAGGGAGAGCATGTGCGCTGGGAGTCCCCGTTTTGTTTTCCGAGCCACACAACACAGGACAGACTGCTGGGGTCAGCTCTTGCTACGCAGAGCGAAGGGCAGTGAACTGCTTCTCGCTTGCAGAGCTTGATGTCTACGGCTGTAAGGCAGCCCCGGGACAAAGTTTTGGCCAGTATTACATTCAGCGTGGCTCTCCCTCTGTGGAGGCCCTCCGAACGGCACTGAGAGAATCCCTGAGCCTAAAGTGCATCCTGGCAACCCTTAACCTGTCATCTCACTATTGTGACGCAAGGTACACTGCAGGTGCAGCCTGACAGAAAGTACAGAAAAGCCGGTACGACTCTGAGGCATTTGGACGAGGCAAGGTCCCCTCGGCCTGACTAAGTCATTAAGCGGGTGCTGCTCCTCGTGGCACGCAGAACACCCCCCGTCCAACGAAGTGGGATCCTAGAAAGGCCCAGTGTTGCTGAAAGTCTCCAGGTGTCAGTCAGCGAGTGCTGGCAAATGCGTCGTGGGCTCAAGTTGGCACTGGGAGGATGTGGGAGAAGCCCGACTTTCCCCCTTTGGAAAGCCACTGCGTTGCAGCTTCCAAGCCGCCTGCTACTATTCACTCCACAGATTCCTCTGAGGAGCGGTGACTTTTTCCAAAAGAAACCAGGTGCTTGCGATTCCTTCCGGGGAGCTCACCCCCAGGAGCATACTGTAGCTAAGGTGCCCACTAAATGGGACCTCTAGTCTCGAGGTAAGGTGCACATTTTCCCATTCCCAGAGATAGGGGCGCCCCGGTTTCCAGGAGGTCTTAGTCAGTGGACGGCTTTAGCTTTAGTATGCCTCACAGCGCTCAAGACTCTCACGTGGGCACTTCTTTCCAAGGAAGTACACTGCGTACCCAAAGCCTTCTGAGCACAAGCAAGGGATACACAGCTCTGGGCACATCCCTCCCTATGCAGTTGGAAGGGCCGGGAACTAAGGTGTTCTCTGAGGCGAGCGTCCCACAGCTTTGAAACAGCCCCAGGAACGCGGTTCTTGGCAGGGTTTCGTTCCCTGCGGGTCTGCCACGTTGAGGAAAACTAAGCGGCCCTGAAAGAAACCACCGGGGCTCCAATTCGGTTTGGGGACTCCTGCTCGACGTCTCTCTAGGTGATGCGGAAACTGGACTTTAGGTCCAGCCCGAAGTAATGCAGAGAGTAGCCCCGAGCATTGCTAGGCATTGGGAACATCCGAAGTCACCCAGGTAGGCCTGCTGAGGGCAGTTCGGGGTTTGTGCCGTTCACCACATGCAGCACACACTGCATCCAAAAGTTTCATCGCAGAAGGCCGAACTGTGTTCCACGGGTCTCCCTTGGATTGTCAGAGAAGATAGGTGTATGTGCTGGGTGATCCAGTTGGTAATTGAGAAGCCTGGCAGAGGGCAGTCTTTTCCCCATTTGAAAGGTCGATAGTGGCGGCCTCAAGGCTGACTGAAAGACACTGCCCTTACCCGTCTTCTAGTCACCTCCAGGAGTGCCTCAGTGAAGACAGTGAGTTTTCTCCTACGAATCCAGGTGGTCTCCAGTGCCTTGCTGGGAGCTCATCCCACGCTTGCCCTAGCTAAAGTGTGAAGTCAAAGTGACCCCTAGCCTCAAGGGAAGCGCGAGCGCTTCCTATCAGCCAAGTTGGGTGGGCAGCCACCTCCATGAACCCTGACGCCATAGAGTGCTTTAACTCCTCTGCGGCTTTGCGTAGGCCTAAGAGAGTCGCGTGTGAATTCCTTCTGAGGGAGAGCATGTGCGCTGGGAGTCCCCGTTTTGTTTTCCGAGCCACACAACACAGGACAGACTGCTGGGGTCAGCTCTTGCTACGCAGAGCGAAGGGCAGTGAACTGCTTCTCGCTTGCAGAGCTTGATGTCTACGGCTGTAAGGCAGCCCCGGGACAAAGTTTTGGCCAGTATTACATTCAGCGTGGCTCTCCCTCTGTGGAGGCCCTCCGAACGGCACTGAGAGAATCCCTGAGCCTAAAGTGCATCCTGGCAACCCTTAACCTGTCATCTCACTATTGTGACGCAAGGTACACTGCAGGTGCAGCCTGACAGAAAGTACAGAAAAGCCGGTACGACTCTGAGGCATTTGGACGAGGCAAGGTCCCCTCGGCCTGACTAAGTCATTAAGCGGGTGCTGCTCCTCGTGGCACGCAGAACACCCCCCGTCCAACGAAGTGGGATCCTAGAAAGGCCCAGTGTTGCTGAAAGTCTCCAGGTGTCAGTCAGCGAGTGCTGGCAAATGCGTCGTGGGCTCAAGTTGGCACTGGGAGGATGTGGGAGAAGCCCGACTTTCCCCCTTTGGAAAGCCACTGCGTTGCAGCTTCCAAGCCGCCTGCTACTATTCACTCCACAGATTCCTCTGAGGAGCGGTGACTTTTTCCAAAAGAAACCAGGTGCTTGCGATTCCTTCCGGGGAGCTCACCCCCAGGAGCATACTGTAGCTAAGGTGCCCACTAAATGGGACCTCTAGTCTCGAGGTAAGGTGCACATTTTCCCATTCCCAGAGATAGGGGCGCCCCGGTTTCCAGGAGGTCTTAGTCAGTGGACGGCTTTAGCTTTAGTATGCCTCACAGCGCTCAAGACTCTCACGTGGGCACTTCTTTCCAAGGAAGTACACTGCGTACCCAAAGCCTTCTGAGCACAAGCAAGGGATACACAGCTCTGGGCACATCCCTCCCTATGCAGTTGTAAGGGCCGGGAACTAAGGTGTTCTCTGAGGCGAGCGTCCCACAGCTTTGAAACAGCCCCAGGAACGCGGTTCTTGGCAGGGTTTCGTTCCCTGCGGGTCTGCCACGTTGAGGAAAACTAAGCGGCCCTGAAAGAAACCACCGGGGCTCCAATTCGGTTTGGGGACTCCTGCTCGACGTCTCTCTAGGTGATGCGGAAACTGGACTTTAGGTCCAGCCCGAAGTAATGCAGAGAGTAGCCCCGAGCATTGCTAGGCATTGGGAACATCCGAAGTCACCCAGGTAGGCCTGCTGAGGGCAGTTCGGGGTTTGTGCCGTTCACCACATGCAGCACACACTGCATCCAAAAGTTTCATCGCAGAAGGCCGAACTGTGTTCCACGGGTCTCCCTTGGATTGTCAGAGAAGATAGGTGTATGTGCTGGGTGATCCAGTTGGTAATTGAGAAGCCTGGCAGAGGGCAGTCTTTTCCCCATTTGAAAGGTCGATAGTGGCGGCCTCAAGGCTGACTGAAAGACACTGCCCTTACCCGTCTTCTAGTCACCTCCAGGAGTGCCTCAGTGAAGACAGTGAGTTTTCTCCTACGAATCCAGGTGGTCTCCAGTGCCTTGCTGGGAGCTCATCCCACGCTTGCCCTAGCTAAAGTGTGAAGTCAAAGTGACCCCTAGCCTCAAGGGAAGCGCGAGCGCTTCCTATCAGCCAAGTTGGGTGGGCAGCCACCTCCATGAACCCTGACGCCATAGAGTGCTTTAACTCCTCTGCGGCTTTGCGTAGGCCTAAGAGAGTCGCGTGTGAATTCCTTCTGAGGGAGAGCATGTGCGCTGGGAGTCCCCGTTTTGTTTTCCGAGCCACACAACACAGGACAGACTGCTGGGGTCAGCTCTTGCTACGCAGAGCGAAGGGCAGTGAACTGCTTCTCGCTTGCAGAGCTTGATGTCTACGGCTGTAAGGCAGCCCCGGGACAAAGTTTTGGCCAGTATTACATTCAGCGTGGCTCTCCCTCTGTGGAGGCCCTCCGAACGGCACTGAGAGAATCCCTGAGCCTAAAGTGCATCCTGGCAACCCTTAACCTGTCATCTCACTATTGTGACGCAAGGTACACTGCAGGTGCAGCCTGACAGAAAGTACAGAAAAGCCGGTACGACTCTGAGGCATTTGGACGAGGCAAGGTCCCCTCGGCCTGACTAAGTCATTAAGCGGGTGCTGCTCCTCGTGGCACGCAGAACACCCCCCGTCCAACAAAGTGGGATCCTAGAAAGGCCCAGTGTTGCTGAAAGTCTCCAGGTGTCAGTCAGCGAGTGCTGGCAAATGCGTCGTGGGCTCAAGTTGGCACTGGGAGGATGTGGGAGAAGCCCGACTTTCCCCCTTTGGAAAGCCACTTCGTTGCAGCTTCCAAGCCGCCTGCTACTATTCACTCCACAGATTCCTCTGAGGAGCGGTGACTTTTTCCAAAAGAAACCAGGTGCTTGCGATTCCTTCCGGGGAGCTCACCCCCAGGAGCATACTGTAGCTAAGGTGCCCACTAAATGTGACCTCTAGTCTCGAGGTAAGGTGCACATTTTCCCATTCCCAGAGATAGGGGCGCCCCGGTTTCCAGGAGGTCTTAGTCAGTGGACGGCTTTAGCTTTAGTATGCCTCACAGCGCTCAAGACTCTCACGTGGGCACTTCTTTCCAAGGAAGTACACTGCGTACCCAAAGCCTTCTGAGCACAAGCAAGGGATACACAGCTCTGGGCACATCCCTCCCTATGCAGTTGGAAGGGCCGGGAACTAAGGTGTTCTCTGAGGCGAGCGTCCCACAGCTTTGAAACAGCCCCAGGAACGCGGTTCTTGGCAGGGTTTCGTTCCCTGCGGGTCTGCCACGTTGAGGAAAACTAAGCGGCCCTGAAAGAAACCACCGGGGCTCCAATTCGGTTTGGGGACTCCTGCTCGACGTCTCTCTAGGTGATGCGGAAACTGGACTTTAGGTCCAGCCCGAAGTAATGCAGAGAGTAGCCCCGAGCATTGCTAGGCATTGGGAACATCCGAAGTCACCCAGGTAGGCCTGCTGAGGGCAGTTCGGGGTTTGTGCCGTTCACCACATGCAGCACACACTGCATCCAAAAGTTTCATCGCAGAAGGCCGAACTGTGTTCCACGGGTCTCCCTTGGATTGTCAGAGAAGATAGGTGTATGTGCTGGGTGATCCAGTTGGTAATTGAGAAGCCTGGCAGAGGGCAGTCTTTTCCCCATTTGAAAGGTCGATAGTGGCGGCCTCAAGGCTGACTGAAAGACACTGCCCTTACCCGTCTTCTAGTCACCTCCAGGAGTGCCTCAGTGAAGACAGTGAGTTTTCTCCTACGAATCCAGGTGGTCTCCAGTGCCTTGCTGGGAGCTCATCCCACGCTTGCCCTAGCTAAAGTGTGAAGTCAAAGTGACCCCTAGCCTCAAGGGAAGCGCGAGCGCTTCCTATCAGCCAAGTTGGGTGGGCAGCCACCTCCATGAACCCTGACGCCATAGAGTGCTTTAACTCCTCTGCGGCTTTGCGTAGGCCTAAGAGAGTCGCGTGTGAATTCCTTCTGAGGGAGAGCATGTGCGCTGGGAGTCCCCGTTTTGTTTTCCGAGCCACACAACACAGGACAGACTGCTGGGGTCAGCTCTTGCTACGCAGAGCGAAGGGCAGTGAACTGCTTCTCGCTTGCAGAGCTTGATGTCTACGGCTGTAAGGCAGCCCCGGGACAAAGTTTTGGCCAGTATTACATTCAGCGTGGCTCTCCCTCTGTGGAGGCCCTCCGAACGGCACTGAGAGAATCCCTGAGCCTAAAGTGCATCCTGGCAACCCTTAACCTGTCATCTCACTATTGTGACGCAAGGTACACTGCAGGTGCAGCCTGACAGAAAGTACAGAAAAGCCGGTACGACTCTGAGGCATTTGGACGAGGCAAGGTCCCCTCGGCCTGACTAAGTCATTAAGCGGGTGCTGCTCCTCGTGGCACGCAGAACACCCCCCGTCCAACGAAGTGGGATCCTAGAAAGGCCCAGTGTTGCTGAAAGTCTCCAGGTGTCAGTCAGCGAGTGCTGGCAAATGCGTCGTGGGCTCAAGTTGGCACTGGGAGGATGTGGGAGAAGCCCGACTTTCCCCCTTTGGAAAGCCACTTCGTTGCAGCTTCCAAGCCGCCTGCTACTATTCACTCCACAGATTCCTCTGAGGAGCGGTGACTTTTTCCAAAAGAAACCAGGTGCTTGCGATTCCTTCCGGGGAGCTCACCCCCAGGAGCATACTGTAGCTAAGGTGCCCACTAAATGTGACCTCTAGTCTCGAGGTAAGGTGCACATTTTCCCATTCCCAGAGATAGGGGCGCCCCGGTTTCCAGGAGGTCTTAGTCAGTGGACGGCTTTAGCTTTAGTATGCCTCACAGCGCTCAAGACTCTCACGTGGGCACTTCTTTCCAAGGAAGTACACTGCGTACCCAAAGCCTTCTGAGCACAAGCAAGGGATACACAGCTCTGGGCACATCCCTCCCTATGCAGTTGGAAGGGCCGGGAACTAAGGTGTTCTCTGAGGCGAGCGTCCCACAGCTTTGAAACAGCCCCAGGAACGCGGTTCTTGGCAGGGTTTCGTTCCCTGCGGGTCTGCCACGTTGAGGAAAACTAAGCGGCCCTGAAAGAAACCACCGGGGCTCCAATTCGGTTTGGGGACTCCTGCTCGACGTCTCTCTAGGTGATGCGGAAACTGGACTTTAGGTCCAGCCCGAAGTAATGCAGAGAGTAGCCCCGAGCATTGCTAGGCATTGGGAACATCCGAAGTCACCCAGGTAGGCCTGCTGAGGGCAGTTCGGGGTTTGTGCCGTTCACCACATGCAGCACACACTGCATCCAAAAGTTTCATCGCAGAAGGCCGAACTGTGTTCCACGGGTCTCCCTTGGATGGTCAGAGAAGATAGGTGTATGTGCTGGGTGATCCAGTTGGTAATTGAGAAGCCTGGCAGAGGGCAGTCTTTTCCCCATTTGAAAGGTCGATAGTGGCGGCCTCAAGGCTGACTGAAAGACACTGCCCTTACCCGTCTTCTAGTCACCTCCAGGAGTGCCTCAGTGAAGACAGTGAGTTTTCTCCTACGAATCCAGGTGGTCTCCAGTGCCTTGCTGGGAGCTCATCCCACGCTTGCCCTAGCTAAAGTGTGAAGTCAAAGTGACCCCTAGCCTCAAGGGAAGCGCGAGCGCTTCCTATCAGCCAAGTTGGGTGGGCAGCCACCTCCATGAACCCTGACGCCATAGAGTGCTTTAACTCCTCTGCGGCTTTGCGTAGGCCTAAGAGAGTCGCGTGTGAATTCCTTCTGAGGGAGAGCATGTGCGCTGGGAGTCCCCGTTTTGTTTTCCGAGCCACACAACACAGGACAGACTGCTGGGGTCAGCTCTTGCTACGCAGAGCGAAGGGCAGTGAACTGCTTCTCGCTTGCAGAGCTTGATGTCTACGGCTGTAAGGCAGCCCCGGGACAAAGTTTTGGCCAGTATTACATTCAGCGTGGCTCTCCCTCTGTGGAGGCCCTCCGAACGGCACTGAGAGAATCCCTGAGCCTAAAGTGCATCCTGGCAACCCTTAACCTGTCATCTCACTATTGTGACGCAAGGTACACTGCAGGTGCAGCCTGACAGAAAGTACAGAAAAGCCGGTACGACTCTGAGGCATTTGGACGAGGCAAGGTCCCCTCGGCCTGACTAAGTCATTAAGCGGGTGCTGCTCCTCGTGGCACGCAGAACACCCCCCGTCCAACGAAGTGGGATCCTAGAAAGGCCCAGTGTTGCTGAAAGTCTCCAGGTGTCAGTCAGCGAGTGCTGGCAAATGCGTCGTGGGCTCAAGTTGGCACTGGGAGGATGTGGGAGAAGCCCGACTTTCCCCCTTTGGAAAGCCACTTCGTTGCAGCTTCCAAGCCGCCTGCTACTATTCACTCCACAGATTCCTCTGAGGAGCGGTGACTTTTTCCAAAAGAAACCAGGTGCTTGCGATTCCTTCCGGGGAGCTCACCCCCAGGAGCATACTGTAGCTAAGGTGCCCACTAAATGTGACCTCTAGTCTCGAGGTAAGGTGCACATTTTCCCATTCCCAGAGATAGGGGCGCCCCGGTTTCCAGGAGGTCTTAGTCAGTGGACGGCTTTAGCTTTAGTATGCCTCACAGCGCTCAAGACTCTCACGTGGGCACTTCTTTCCAAGGAAGTACACTGCGTACCCAAAGCCTTCTGAGCACAAGCAAGGGATACACAGCTCTGGGCACATCCCTCCCTATGCAGTTGGAAGGGCCGGGAACTAAGGTGTTCTCTGAGGCGAGCGTCCCACAGCTTTGAAACAGCCCCAGGAACGCGGTTCTTGGCAGGGTTTCGTTCCCTGCGGGTCTGCCACGTTGAGGAAAACTAAGCGGCCCTGAAAGAAACCACCGGGGCTCCAATTCGGTTTGGGGACTCCTGCTCGACGTCTCTCTAGGTGATGCGGAAACTGGACTTTAGGTCCAGCCCGAAGTAATGCAGAGAGTAGCCCCGAGCATTGCTAGGCATTGGGAACATCCGAAGTCACCCAGGTAGGCCTGCTGAGGGCAGTTCGGGGTTTGTGCCGTTCACCACATGCAGCACACACTGCATCCAAAAGTTTCATCGCAGAAGGCCGAACTGTGTTCCACGGGTCTCCCTTGGATGGTCAGAGAAGATAGGTGTATGTGCTGGGTGATCCAGTTGGTAATTGAGAAGCCTGGCAGAGGGCAGTCTTTTCCCCATTTGAAAGGTCGATAGTGGCGGCCTCAAGGCTGACTGAAAGACACTGCCCTTACCCGTCTTCTAGTCACCTCCAGGAGTGCCTCAGTGAAGACAGTGAGTTTTCTCCTACGAATCCAGGTGGTCTCCAGTGCCTTGCTGGGAGCTCATCCCACGCTTGCCCTAGCTAAAGTGTGAAGTCAAAGTGACCCCTAGCCTCAAGGGAAGCGCGAGCGCTTCCTATCAGCCAAGTTGGGTGGGCAGCCACCTCCATGAACCCTGACGCCATAGAGTGCTTTAACTCCTCTGCGGCTTTGCGTAGGCCTAAGAGAGTCGCGTGTGAATTCCTTCTGAGGGAGAGCATGTGCGCTGGGAGTCCCCGTTTTGTTTTCCGAGCCACACAACACAGGACAGACTGCTGGGGTCAGCTCTTGCTACGCAGAGCGAAGGGCAGTGAACTGCTTCTCGCTTGCAGAGCTTGATGTCTACGGCTGTAAGGCAGCCCCGGGACAAAGTTTTGGCCAGTATTACATTCAGCGTGGCTCTCCCTCTGTGGAGGCCCTCCGAACGGCACTGAGAGAATCCCTGAGCCTAAAGTGCATCCTGGCAACCCTTAACCTGTCATCTCACTATTGTGACGCAAGGTACACTGCAGGTGCAGCCTGACAGAAAGTACAGAAAAGCCGGTACGACTCTGAGGCATTTGGACGAGGCAAGGTCCCCTCGGCCTGACTAAGTCATTAAGCGGGTGCTGCTCCTCGTGGCACGCAGAACACCCCCCGTCCAACGAAGTGGGATCCTAGAAAGGCCCAGTGTTGCTGAAAGTCTCCAGGTGTCAGTCAGCGAGTGCTGGCAAATGCGTCGTGGGCTCAAGTTGGCACTGGGAGAATGTGGGAGAAGCCCGACTTTCCCCCTTTGGAAAGCCACTTCGTTGCAGCTTCCAAGCCGCCTGCTACTATTCACTCCACAGATTCCTCTGAGGAGCGGTGACTTTTTCCAAAAGAAACCAGGTGCTTGCGATTCCTTCCGGGGAGCTCACCCCCAGGAGCATACTGTAGCTAAGGTGCCCACTAAATGTGACCTCTAGTCTCGAGGTAAGGTGCACATTTTCCCATTCCCAGAGATAGGGGCGCCCCGGTTTCCAGGAGGTCTTAGTCAGTGGACGGCTTTAGCTTTAGTATGCCTCACAGCGCTCAAGACTCTCACGTGGGCACTTCTTTCCAAGGAAGTACACTGCGTACCCAAAGCCTTCTGAGCACAAGCAAGGGATACACAGCTCTGGGCACATCCCTCCCTATGCAGTTGGAAGGGCCGGGAACTAAGGTGTTCTCTGAGGCGAGCGTCCCACAGCTTTGAAACAGCCCCAGGAACGCGGTTCTTGGCAGGGTTTCGTTCCCTGCGGGTCTGCCACGTTGAGGAAAACTAAGCGGCCCTGAAAGAAACCACCGGGGCTCCAATTCGGTTTGGGGACTCCTGCTCGACGTCTCTCTAGGTGATGCGGAAACTGGACTTTAGGTCCAGCCCGAAGTAATGCAGAGAGTAGCCCCGAGCATTGCTAGGCATTGGGAACATCCGAAGTCACCCAGGTAGGCCTGCTGAGGGCAGTTCGGGGTTTGTGCCGTTCACCACATGCAGCACACACTGCATCCAAAAGTTTCATCGCAGAAGGCCGAACTGTGTTCCACGGGTCTCCCTTGGATGGTCAGAGAAGATAGGTGTATGTGCTGGGTGATCCAGTTGGTAATTGAGAAGCCTGGCAGAGGGCAGTCTTTTCCCCATTTGAAAGGTCGATAGTGGCGGCCTCAAGGCTGACTGAAAGACACTGCCCTTACCCGTCTTCTAGTCACCTCCAGGAGTGCCTCAGTGAAGACAGTGAGTTTTCTCCTACGAATCCAGGTGGTCTCCAGTGCCTTGCTGGGAGCTCATCCCACGCTTGCCCTAGCTAAAGTGTGAAGTCAAAGTGACCCCTAGCCTCAAGGGAAGCGCGAGCGCTTCCTATCAGCCAAGTTGGGTGGGCAGCCACCTCCATGAACCCTGACGCCATAGAGTGCTTTAACTCCTCTGCGGCTTTGCGTAGGCCTAAGAGAGTCGCGTGTGAATTCCTTCTGAGGGAGAGCATGTGCGCTGGGAGTCCCCGTTTTGTTTTCCGAGCCACACAACACAGGACAGACTGCTGGGGTCAGCTCTTGCTACGCAGAGCGAAGGGCAGTGAACTGCTTCTCGCTTGCAGAGCTTGATGTCTACGGCTGTAAGGCAGCCCCGGGACAAAGTTTTGGCCAGTATTACATTCAGCGTGGCTCTCCCTCTGTGGAGGCCCTCCGAACGGCACTGAGAGAATCCCTGAGCCTAAAGTGCATCCTGGCAACCCTTAACCTGTCATCTCACTATTGTGACGCAAGGTACACTGCAGGTGCAGCCTGACAGAAAGTACAGAAAAGCCGGTACGACTCTGAGGCATTTGGACGAGGCAAGGTCCCCTCGGCCTGACTAAGTCATTAAGCGGGTGCTGCTCCTCGTGGCACGCAGAACACCCCCCGTCCAACGAAGTGGGATCCTAGAAAGGCCCAGTGTTGCTGAAAGTCTCCAGGTGTCAGTCAGCGAGTGCTGGCAAATGCGTCGTGGGCTCAAGTTGGCACTGGGAGGATGTGGGAGAAGCCCGACTTTCCCCCTTTGGAAAGCCACTTCGTTGCAGCTTCCAAGCCGCCTGCTACTATTCACTCCACAGATTCCTCTGAGGAGCGGTGACTTTTTCCAAAAGAAACCAGGTGCTTGCGATTCCTTCCGGGGAGCTCACCCCCAGGAGCATACTGTAGCTAAGGTGCCCACTAAATGTGACCTCTAGTCTCGAGGTAAGGTGCACATTTTCCCATTCCCAGAGATAGGGGCGCCCCGGTTTCCAGGAGGTCTTAGTCAGTGGACGGCTTTAGCTTTAGTATGCCTCACAGCGCTCAAGACTCTCACGTGGGCACTTCTTTCCAAGGAAGTACACTGCGTACCCAAAGCCTTCTGAGCACAAGCAAGGGATACACAGCTCTGGGCACATCCCTCCCTATGCAGTTGGAAGGGCCGGGAACTAAGGTGTTCTCTGAGGCGAGCGTCCCACAGCTTTGAAACAGCCCCAGGAACGCGGTTCTTGGCAGGGTTTCGTTCCCTGCGGGTCTGCCACGTTGAGGAAAACTAAGCGGCCCTGAAAGAAACCACCGGGGCTCCAATTCGGTTTGGGGACTCCTGCTCGACGTCTCTCTAGGTGATGCGGAAACTGGACTTTAGGTCCAGCCCGAAGTAATGCAGAGAGTAGCCCCGAGCATTGCTAGGCATTGGGAACATCCGAAGTCACCCAGGTAGGCCTGCTGAGGGCAGTTCGGGGTTTGTGCCGTTCACCACATGCAGCACACACTGCATCCAAAAGTTTCATCGCAGAAGGCCGAACTGTGTTCCACGGGTCTCCCTTGGATTGTCAGAGAAGATAGGTGTATGTGCTGGGTGATCCAGTTGGTAATTGAGAAGCCTGGCAGAGGGCAGTCTTTTCCCCATTTGAAAGGTCGATAGTGGCGGCCTCAAGGCTGACTGAAAGACACTGCCCTTACCCGTCTTCTAGTCACCTCCAGGAGTGCCTCAGTGAAGACAGTGAGTTTTCTCCTACGAATCCAGGTGGTCTCCAGTGCCTTGCTGGGAGCTCATCCCACGCTTGCCCTAGCTAAAGTGTGAAGTCAAAGTGACCCCTAGCCTCAAGGGAAGCGCGAGCGCTTCCTATCAGCCAAGTTGGGTGGGCAGCCACCTCCATGAACCCTGACGCCATAGAGTGCTTTAACTCCTCTGCGGCTTTGCGTAGGCCTAAGAGAGTCGCGTGTGAATTCCTTCTGAGGGAGAGCATGTGCGCTGGGAGTCCCCGTTTTGTTTTCCGAGCCACACAACACAGGACAGACTGCTGGGGTCAGCTCTTGCTACGCAGAGCGAAGGGCAGTGAACTGCTTCTCGCTTGCAGAGCTTGATGTCTACGGCTGTAAGGCAGCCCCGGGACAAAGTTTTGGCCAGTATTACATTCAGCGTGGCTCTCCCTCTGTGGAGGCCCTCCGAACGGCACTGAGAGAATCCCTGAGCCTAAAGTGCATCCTGGCAACCCTTAACCTGTCATCTCACTATTGTGACGCAAGGTACACTGCAGGTGCAGCCTGACAGAAAGTACAGAAAAGCCGGTACGACTCTGAGGCATTTGGACGAGGCAAGGTCCCCTCGGCCTGACTAAGTCATTAAGCGGGTGCTGCTCCTCGTGGCACGCAGAACACCCCCCGTCCAACGAAGTGGGATCCTAGAAAGGCCCAGTGTTGCTGAAAGTCTCCAGGTGTCAGTCAGCGAGTGCTGGCAAATGCGTCGTGGGCTCAAGTTGGCACTGGGAGGATGTGGGAGAAGCCCGACTTTCCCCCTTTGGAAAGCCACTTCGTTGCAGCTTCCAAGCCGCCTGCTACTATTCACTCCACAGATTCCTCTGAGGAGCGGTGACTTTTTCCAAAAGAAACCAGGTGCTTGCGATTCCTTCCGGGGAGCTCACCCCCAGGAGCATACTGTAGCTAAGGTGCCCACTAAATGTGACCTCTAGTCTCGAGGTAAGGTGCACATTTTCCCATTCCCAGAGATAGGGGCGCCCCGGTTTCCAGGAGGTCTTAGTCAGTGGACGGCTTTAGCTTTAGTATGCCTCACAGCGCTCAAGACTCTCACGTGGGCACTTCTTTCCAAGGAAGTACACTGCGTACCCAAAGCCTTCTGAGCACAAGCAAGGGATACACAGCTCTGGGCACATCCCTCCCTATGCAGTTGGAAGGGCCGGGAACTAAGGTGTTCTCTGAGGCGAGCGTCCCACAGCTTTGAAACAGCCCCAGGAACGCGGTTCTTGGCAGGGTTTCGTTCCCTGCGGGTCTGCCACGTTGAGGAAAACTAAGCGGCCCTGAAAGAAACCACCGGGGCTCCAATTCGGTTTGGGGACTCCTGCTCGACGTCTCTCTAGGTGATGCGGAAACTGGACTTTAGGTCCAGCCCGAAGTAATGCAGAGAGTAGCCCCGAGCATTGCTAGGCATTGGGAACATCCGAAGTCACCCAGGTAGGCCTGCTGAGGGCAGTTCGGGGTTTGTGCCGTTCACCACATGCAGCACACACTGCATCCAAAAGTTTCATCGCAGAAGGCCGAACTGTGTTCCACGGGTCTCCCTTGGATTGTCAGAGAAGATAGGTGTATGTGCTGGGTGATCCAGTTGGTAATTGAGAAGCCTGGCAGAGGGCAGTCTTTTCCCCATTTGAAAGGTCGATAGTGGCGGCCTCAAGGCTGACTGAAAGACACTGCCCTTACCCGTCTTCTAGTCACCTCCAGGAGTGCCTCAGTGAAGACAGTGAGTTTTCTCCTACGAATCCAGGTGGTCTCCAGTGCCTTGCTGGGAGCTCATCCCACGCTTGCCCTAGCTAAAGTGTGAAGTCAAAGTGACCCCTAGCCTCAAGGGAAGCGCGAGCGCTTCCTATCAGCCAAGTTGGGTGGGCAGCCACCTCCATGAACCCTGACGCCATAGAGTGCTTTAACTCCTCTGCGGCTTTGCGTAGGCCTAAGAGAGTCGCGTGTGAATTCCTTCTGAGGGAGAGCATGTGCGCTGGGAGTCCCCGTTTTGTTTTCCGAGCCACACAACACAGGACAGACTGCTGGGGTCAGCTCTTGCTACGCAGAGCGAAGGGCAGTGAACTGCTTCTCGCTTGCAGAGCTTGATGTCTACGGCTGTAAGGCAGCCCCGGGACAAAGTTTTGGCCAGTATTACATTCAGCGTGGCTCTCCCTCTGTGGAGGCCCTCCGAACGGCACTGAGAGAATCCCTGAGCCTAAAGTGCATCCTGGCAACCCTTAACCTGTCATCTCACTATTGTGACGCAAGGTACACTGCAGGTGCAGCCTGACAGAAAGTACAGAAAAGCCGGTACGACTCTGAGGCATTTGGACGAGGCAAGGTCCCCTCGGCCTGACTAAGTCATTAAGCGGGTGCTGCTCCTCGTGGCACGCAGAACACCCCCCGTCCAACGAAGTGGGATCCTAGAAAGGCCCAGTGTTGCTGAAAGTCTCCAGGTGTCAGTCAGCGAGTGCTGGCAAATGCGTCGTGGGCTCAAGTTGGCACTGGGAGGATGTGGGAGAAGCCCGACTTTCCCCCTTTGGAAAGCCACTTCGTTGCAGCTTCCAAGCCGCCTGCTACTATTCACTCCACAGATTCCTCTGAGGAGCGGTGACTTTTTCCAAAAGAAACCAGGTGCTTGCGATTCCTTCCGGGGAGCTCACCCCCAGGAGCATACTGTAGCTAAGGTGCCCACTAAATGTGACCTCTAGTCTCGAGGTAAGGTGCACATTTTCCCATTCCCAGAGATAGGGGCGCCCCGGTTTCCAGGAGGTCTTAGTCAGTGGACGGCTTTAGCTTTAGTATGCCTCACAGCGCTCAAGACTCTCACGTGGGCACTTCTTTCCAAGGAAGTACACTGCGTACCCAAAGCCTTCTGAGCACAAGCAAGGGATACACAGCTCTGGGCACATCCCTCCCTATGCAGTTGGAAGGGCCGGGAACTAAGGTGTTCTCTGAGGCGAGCGTCCCACAGCTTTGAAACAGCCCCAGGAACGCGGTTCTTGGCAGGGTTTCGTTCCCTGCGGGTCTGCCACGTTGAGGAAAACTAAGCGGCCCTGAAAGAAACCACCGGGGCTCCAATTCGGTTTGGGGACTCCTGCTCGACGTCTCTCTAGGTGATGCGGAAACTGGACTTTAGGTCCAGCCCGAAGTAATGCAGAGAGTAGCCCCGAGCATTGCTAGGCATTGGGAACATCCGAAGTCACCCAGGTAGGCCTGCTGAGGGCAGTTCGGGGTTTGTGCCGTTCACCACATGCAGCACACACTGCATCCAAAAGTTTCATCGCAGAAGGCCGAACTGTGTTCCACGGGTCTCCCTTGGATTGTCAGAGAAGATAGGTGTATGTGCTGGGTGATCCAGTTGGTAATTGAGAAGCCTGGCAGAGGGCAGTCTTTTCCCCATTTGAAAGGTCGATAGTGGCGGCCTCAAGGCTGACTGAAAGACACTGCCCTTACCCGTCTTCTAGTCACCTCCAGGAGTGCCTCAGTGAAGACAGTGAGTTTTCTCCTACGAATCCAGGTGGTCTCCAGTGCCTTGCTGGGAGCTCATCCCACGCTTGCCCTAGCTAAAGTGTGAAGTCAAAGTGACCCCTAGCCTCAAGGGAAGCGCGAGCGCTTCCTATCAGCCAAGTTGGGTGGGCAGCCACCTCCATGAACCCTGACGCCATAGAGTGCTTTAACTCCTCTGCGGCTTTGCGTAGGCCTAAGAGAGTCACGTGTGAATTCCTTCTGAGGGAGAGCATGTGCGCTGGGAGTCCCCGTTTTGTTTTCCGAGCCACACAACACAGGACAGACTGCTGGGGTCAGCTCTTGCTACGCAGAGCGAAGGGCAGTGAACTGCTTCTCGCTTGCAGAGCTTGATGTCTACGGCTGTAAGGCAGCCCCGGGACAAAGTTTTGGCCAGTATTACATTCAGCGTGGCTCTCCCTCTGTGGAGGCCCTCCGAACGGCACTGAGAGAATCCCTGAGCCTAAAGTGCATCCTGGCAACCCTTAACCTGTCATCTCACTATTGTGACGCAAGGTACACTGCAGGTGCAGCCTGACAGAAAGTACAGAAAAGCCGGTACGACTCTGAGGCATTTGGACGAGGCAAGGTCCCCTCGGCCTGACTAAGTCATTAAGCGGGTGCTGCTCCTCGTGGCACGCAGAACACCCCCCGTCCAACGAAGTGGGATCCTAGAAAGGCCCAGTGTTGCTGAAAGTCTCCAGGTGTCAGTCAGCGAGTGCTGGCAAATGCGTCGTGGGCTCAAGTTGGCACTGGGAGGATGTGGGAGAAGCCCGACTTTCCCCCTTTGGAAAGCCACTTCGTTGCAGCTTCCAAGCCGCCTGCTACTATTCACTCCACAGATTCCTCTGAGGAGCGGTGACTTTTTCCAAAAGAAACCAGGTGCTTGCGATTCCTTCCGGGGAGCTCACCCCCAGGAGCATACTGTAGCTAAGGTGCCCACTAAATGTGACCTCTAGTCTCGAGGTAAGGTGCACATTTTCCCATTCCCAGAGATAGGGGCGCCCCGGTTTCCAGGAGGTCTTAGTCAGTGGACGGCTTTAGCTTTAGTATGCCTCACAGCGCTCAAGACTCTCACGTGGGCACTTCTTTCCAAGGAAGTACACTGCGTACCCAAAGCCTTCTGAGCACAAGCAAGGGATACACAGCTCTGGGCACATCCCTCCCTATGCAGTTGGAAGGGCCGGGAACTAAGGTGTTCTCTGAGGCGAGCGTCCCACAGCTTTGAAACAGCCCCAGGAACGCGGTTCTTGGCAGGGTTTCGTTCCCTGCGGGTCTGCCACGTTGAGGAAAACTAAGCGGCCCTGAAAGAAACCACCGGGGCTCCAATTCGGTTTGGGGACTCCTGCTCGACGTCTCTCTAGGTGATGCGGAAACTGGACTTTAGGTCCAGCCCGAAGTAATGCAGAGAGTAGCCCCGAGCATTGCTAGGCATTGGGAACATCCGAAGTCACCCAGGTAGGCCTGCTGAGGGCAGTTCGGGGTTTGTGCCGTTCACCACATGCAGCACACACTGCATCCAAAAGTTTCATCGCAGAAGGCCGAACTGTGTTCCACGGGTCTCCCTTGGATGGTCAGAGAAGATAGGTGTATGTGCTGGGTGATCCAGTTGGTAATTGAGAAGCCTGGCAGAGGGCAGTCTTTTCCCCATTTGAAAGGTCGATAGTGGCGGCCTCAAGGCTGACTGAAAGACACTGCCCTTACCCGTCTTCTAGTCACCTCCAGGAGTGCCTCAGTGAAGACAGTGGGTTTTCTCCTACGAATCCAGGTGGTCTCCAGTGCCTTGCTGGGAGCTCATCCCACGCTTGCCCTAGCTAAAGTGTGAAGTCAAAGTGACCCCTAGCCTCAAGGGAAGCGCGAGCGCTTCCTATCAGCCAAGTTGGGTGGGCAGCCACCTCCATGAACCCTGACGCCATAGAGTGCTTTAACTCCTCTGCGGCTTTGCGTAGGCCTAAGAGAGTCGCGTGTGAATTCCTTCTGAGGGAGAGCATGTGCGCTGGGAGTCCCCGTTTTGTTTTCCGAGCCACACAACACAGGACAGACTGCTGGGGTCAGCTCTTGCTACGCAGAGCGAAGGGCAGTGAACTGCTTCTCGCTTGCAGAGCTTGATGTCTACGGCTGTAAGGCAGCCCCGGGACAAAGTTTTGGCCAGTATTACATTCAGCGTGGCTCTCCCTCTGTGGAGGCCCTCCGAACGGCACTGAGAGAATCCCTGAGCCTAAAGTGCATCCTGGCAACCCTTAACCTGTCATCTCACTATTGTGACGCAAGGTACACTGCAGGTGCAGCCTGACAGAAAGTACAGAAAAGCCGGTACGACTCTGAGGCATTTGGACGAGGCAAGGTCCCCTCGGCCTGACTAAGTCATTAAGCGGGTGCTGCTCCTCGTGGCACGCAGAACACCCCCCGTCCAACGAAGTGGGATCCTAGAAAGGCCCAGTGTTGCTGAAAGTCTCCAGGTGTCAGTCAGCGAGTGCTGGCAAATGCGTCGTGGGCTCAAGTTGGCACTGGGAGGATGTGGGAGAAGCCCGACTTTCCCCCTTTGGAAAGCCACTGCGTTGCAGCTTCCAAGCCGCCTGCTACTATTCACTCCACAGATTCCTCTGAGGAGCGGTGACTTTTTCCAAAAGAAACCAGGTGCTTGCGATTCCTTCCGGGGAGCTCACCCCCAGGAGCATACTGTAGCTAAGGTGCCCACTAAATGTGACCTCTAGTCTCGAGGTAAGGTGCACATTTTCCCATTCCCAGAGATAGGGGCGCCCCGGTTTCCAGGAGGTCTTAGTCAGTGGACGGCTTTAGCTTTAGTATGCCTCACAGCGCTCAAGACTCTCACGTGGGCACTTCTTTCCAAGGAAGTACACTGCGTACCCAAAGCCTTCTGAGCACAAGCAAGGGATACACAGCTCTGGGCACATCCCTCCCTATGCAGTTGTAAGGGCCGGGAACTAAGGTGTTCTCTGAGGCGAGCGTCCCACAGCTTTGAAACAGCCCCAGGAACGCGGTTCTTGGCAGGGTTTCGTTCCCTGCGGGTCTGCCACGTTGAGGAAAACTAAGCGGCCCTGAAAGAAACCACCGGGGCTCCAATTCGGTTTGGGGACTCCTGCTCGACGTCTCTCTAGGTGATGCGGAAACTGGACTTTAGGTCCAGCCCGAAGTAATGCAGAGAGTAGCCCCGAGCATTGCTAGGCATTGGGAACATCCGAAGTCACCCAGGTAGGCCTGCTGAGGGCAGTTCGGGGTTTGTGCCGTTCACCACATGCAGCACACACTGCATCCAAAAGTTTCATCGCAGAAGGCCGAACTGTGTTCCACGGGTCTCCCTTGGATGGTCAGAGAAGATAGGTGTATGTGCTGGGTGATCCAGTTGGTAATTGAGAAGCCTGGCAGAGGGCAGTCTTTTCCCCATTTGAAAGGTCGATAGTGGCGGCCTCAAGGCTGACTGAAAGACACTGCCCTTACCCGTCTTCTAGTCACCTCCAGGAGTGCCTCAGTGAAGACAGTGAGTTTTCTCCTACGAATCCAGGTGGTCTCCAGTGCCTTGCTGGGAGCTCATCCCACGCTTGCCCTAGCTAAAGTGTGAAGTCAAAGTGACCCCTAGCCTCAAGGGAAGCGCGAGCGCTTCCTATCAGCCAAGTTGGGTGGGCAGCCACCTCCATGAACCCTGACGCCATAGAGTGCTTTAACTCCTCTGCGGCTTTGCGTAGGCCTAAGAGAGTCGCGTGTGAATTCCTTCTGAGGGAGAGCATGTGCGCTGGGAGTCCCCGTTTTGTTTTCCGAGCCACACAACACAGGACAGACTGCTGGGGTCAGCTCTTGCTACGCAGAGCGAAGGGCAGTGAACTGCTTCTCGCTTGCAGAGCTTGATGTCTACGGCTGTAAGGCAGCCCCGGGACAAAGTTTTGGCCAGTATTACATTCAGCGTGGCTCTCCCTCTGTGGAGGCCCTCCGAACGGCACTGAGAGAATCCCTGAGCCTAAAGTGCATCCTGGCAACCCTTAACCTGTCATCTCACTATTGTGACGCAAGGTACACTGCAGGTGCAGCCTGACAGAAAGTACAGAAAAGCCGGTACGACTCTGAGGCATTTGGACGAGGCAAGGTCCCCTCGGCCTGACTAAGTCATTAAGCGGGTGCTGCTCCTCGTGGCACGCAGAACACCCCCCGTCCAACGAAGTGGGATCCTAGAAAGGCCCAGTGTTGCTGAAAGTCTCCAGGTGTCAGTCAGCGAGTGCTGGCAAATGCGTCGTGGGCTCAAGTTGGCACTGGGAGGATGTGGGAGAAGCCCGACTTTCCCCCTTTGGAAAGCCACTTCGTTGCAGCTTCCAAGCCGCCTGCTACTATTCACTCCACAGATTCCTCTGAGGAGCGGTGACTTTTTCCAAAAGAAACCAGGTGCTTGCGATTCCTTCCGGGGAGCTCACCCCCAGGAGCATACTGTAGCTAAGGTGCCCACTAAATGTGACCTCTAGTCTCGAGGTAAGGTGCACATTTTCCCATTCCCAGAGATAGGGGCGCCCCGGTTTCCAGGAGGTCTTAGTCAGTGGACGGCTTTAGCTTTAGTATGCCTCACAGCGCTCAAGACTCTCACGTGGGCACTTCTTTCCAAGGAAGTACACTGCGTACCCAAAGCCTTCTGAGCACAAGCAAGGGATACACAGCTCTGGGCACATCCCTCCCTATGCAGTTGGAAGGGCCGGGAACTAAGGTGTTCTCTGAGGCGAGCGTCCCACAGCTTTGAAACAGCCCCAGGAACGCGGTTCTTGGCAGGGTTTCGTTCCCTGCGGGTCTGCCACGTTGAGGAAAACTAAGCGGCCCTGAAAGAAACCACCGGGGCTCCAATTCGGTTTGGGGACTCCTGCTCGACGTCTCTCTAGGTGATGCGGAAACTGGACTTTAGGTCCAGCCCGAAGTAATGCAGAGAGTAGCCCCGAGCATTGCTAGGCATTGGGAACATCCGAAGTCACCCAGGTAGGCCTGCTGAGGGCAGTTCGGGGTTTGTGCCGTTCACCACATGCAGCACACACTGCATCCAAAAGTTTCATCGCAGAAGGCCGAACTGTGTTCCACGGGTCTCCCTTGGATTGTCAGAGAAGATAGGTGTATGTGCTGGGTGATCCAGTTGGTAATTGAGAAGCCTGGCAGAGGGCAGTCTTTTCCCCATTTGAAAGGTCGATAGTGGCGGCCTCAAGGCTGACTGAAAGACACTGCCCTTACCCGTCTTCTAGTCACCTCCAGGAGTGCCTCAGTGAAGACAGTGAGTTTTCTCCTACGAATCCAGGTGGTCTCCAGTGCCTTGCTGGGAGCTCATCCCACGCTTGCCCTAGCTAAAGTGTGAAGTCAAAGTGACCCCTAGCCTCAAGGGAAGCGCGAGCACTTCCTATCAGCCAAGTTGGGTGGGCAGCCACCTCCATGAACCCTGACGCCATAGAGTGCTTTAACTCCTCTGCGGCTTTGCGTAGGCCTAAGAGAGTCGCGTGTGAATTCCTTCTGAGGGAGAGCATGTGCGCTGGGAGTCCCCGTTTTGTTTTCCGAGCCACACAACACAGGACAGACTGCTGGGGTCAGCTCTTGCTACGCAGAGCGAAGGGCAGTGAACTGCTTCTCGCTTGCAGAGCTTGATGTCTACGGCTGTAAGGCAGCCCCGGGACAAAGTTTTGGCCAGTATTACATTCAGCGTGGCTCTCCCTCTGTGGAGGCCCTCCGAACGGCACTGAGAGAATCCCTGAGCCTAAAGTGCATCCTGGCAACCCTTAACCTGTCATCTCACTATTGTGACGCAAGGTACACTGCAGGTGCAGCCTGACAGAAAGTACAGAAAAGCCGGTACGACTCTGAGGCATTTGGACGAGGCAAGGTCCCCTCGGCCTGACTAAGTCATTAAGCGGGTGCTGCTCCTCGTGGCACGCAGAACACCCCCCGTCCAACGAAGTGGGATCCTAGAAAGGCCCAGTGTTGCTGAAAGTCTCCAGGTGTCAGTCAGCGAGTGCTGGCAAATGCGTCGTGGGCTCAAGTTGGCACTGGGAGGATGTGGGAGAAGCCCGACTTTCCCCCTTTGGAAAGCCACTTCGTTGCAGCTTCCAAGCCGCCTGCTACTATTCACTCCACAGATTCCTCTGAGGAGCGGTGAGTTTTTCCAAAAGAAACCAGGTGCTTGCGATTCCTTCCGGGGAGCTCACCCCCAGGAGCATACTGTAGCTAAGGTGCCCACTAAATGTGACCTCTAGTCTCGAGGTAAGGTGCACATTTTCCCATTCCCAGAGATAGGGGCGCCCCGGTTTCCAGGAGGTCTTAGTCAGTGGACGGCTTTAGCTTTAGTATGCCTCACAGCGCTCAAGACTCTCACGTGGGCACTTCTTTCCAAGGAAGTACACTGCGTACCCAAAGCCTTCTGAGCACAAGCAAGGGATACACAGCTCTGGGCACATCCCTCCCTATGCAGTTGGAAGGGCCGGGAACTAAGGTGTTCTCTGAGGCGAGCGTCCCACAGCTTTGAAACAGCCCCAGGAACGCGGTTCTTGGCAGGGTTTCGTTCCCTGCGGGTCTGCCACGTTGAGGAAAACTAAGCGGCCCTGAAAGAAACCACCGGGGCTCCAATTCGGTTTGGGGACTCCTGCTCGACGTCTCTCTAGGTGATGCGGAAACTGGACTTTAGGTCCAGCCCGAAGTAATGCAGAGAGTAGCCCCGAGCATTGCTAGGCATTGGGAACATCCGAAGTCACCCAGGTAGGCCTGCTGAGGGCAGTTCGGGGTTTGTGCCGTTCACCACATGCAGCACACACTGCATCCAAAAGTTTCATCGCAGAAGGCCGAACTGTGTTCCACGGGTCTCCCTTGGATGGTCAGAGAAGATAGGTGTATGTGCTGGGTGATCCAGTTGGTAATTGAGAAGCCTGGCAGAGGGCAGTCTTTTCCCCATTTGAAAGGTCGATAGTGGCGGCCTCAAGGCTGACTGAAAGACACTGCCCTTACCCGTCTTCTAGTCACCTCCAGGAGTGCCTCAGTGAAGACAGTGAGTTTTCTCCTACGAATCCAGGTGGTCTCCAGTGCCTTGCTGGGAGCTCATCCCACGCTTGCCCTAGCTAAAGTGTGAAGTCAAAGTGACCCCTAGCCTCAAGGGAAGCGCGAGCGCTTCCTATCAGCCAAGTTGGGTGGGCAGCCACCTCCATGAACCCTGACGCCATAGAGTGCTTTAACTCCTCTGCGGCTTTGCGTAGGCCTAAGAGAGTCGCGTGTGAATTCCTTCTGAGGGAGAGCATGTGCGCTGGGAGTCCCCGTTTTGTTTTCCGAGCCACACAACACAGGACAGACTGCTGGGGTCAGCTCTTGCTACGCAGAGCGAAGGGCAGTGAACTGCTTCTCGCTTGCAGAGCTTGATGTCTACGGCTGTAAGGCAGCCCCGGGACAAAGTTTTGGCCAGTATTACATTCAGCGTGGCTCTCCCTCTGTGGAGGCCCTCCGAACGGCACTGAGAGAATCCCTGAGCCTAAAGTGCATCCTGGCAACCCTTAACCTGTCATCTCACTATTGTGACGCAAGGTACACTGCAGGTGCAGCCTGACAGAAAGTACAGAAAAGCCGGTACGACTCTGAGGCATTTGGACGAGGCAAGGTCCCCTCGGCCTGACTAAGTCATTAAGCGGGTGCTGCTCCTCGTGGCACGCAGAACACCCCCCGTCCAACGAAGTGGGATCCTAGAAAGGCCCAGTGTTGCTGAAAGTCTCCAGGTGTCAGTCAGCGAGTGCTGGCAAATGCGTCGTGGGCTCAAGTTGGCACTGGGAGGATGTGGGAGAAGCCCGACTTTCCCCCTTTGGAAAGCCACTTCGTTGCAGCTTCCAAGCCGCCTGCTACTATTCACTCCACAGATTCCTCTGAGGAGCGGTGACTTTTTCCAAAAGAAACCAGGTGCTTGCGATTCCTTCCGGGGAGCTCACCCCCAGGAGCATACTGTAGCTAAGGTGCCCACTAAATGTGACCTCTAGTCTCGAGGTAAGGTGCACATTTTCCCATTCCCAGAGATAGGGGCGCCCCGGTTTCCAGGAGGTCTTAGTCAGTGGACGGCTTTAGCTTTAGTATGCCTCACAGCGCTCAAGACTCTCACGTGGGCACTTCTTTCCAAGGAAGTACACTGCGTACCCAAAGCCTTCTGAGCACAAGCAAGGGATACACAGCTCTGGGCACATCCCTCCCTATGCAGTTGGAAGGGCCGGGAACTAAGGTGTTCTCTGAGGCGAGCGTCCCACAGCTTTGAAACAGCCCCAGGAACGCGGTTCTTGGCAGGGTTTCGTTCCCTGCGGGTCTGCCACGTTGAGGAAAACTAAGCGGCCCTGAAAGAAACCACCGGGGCTCCAATTCGGTTTGGGGACTCCTGCTCGACGTCTCTCTAGGTGATGCGGAAACTGGACTTTAGGTCCAGCCCGAAGTAATGCAGAGAGTAGCCCCGAGCATTGCTAGGCATTGGGAACATCCGAAGTCACCCAGGTAGGCCTGCTGAGGGCAGTTCGGGGTTTGTGCCGTTCACCACATGCAGCACACACTGCATCCAAAAGTTTCATCGCAGAAGGCCGAACTGTGTTCCACGGGTCTCCCTTGGATGGTCAGAGAAGATAGGTGTATGTGCTGGGTGATCCAGTTGGTAATTGAGAAGCCTGGCAGAGGGCAGTCTTTTCCCCATTTGAAAGGTCGATAGTGGCGGCCTCAAGGCTGACTGAAAGACACTGCCCTTACCCGTCTTCTAGTCACCTCCAGGAGTGCCTCAGTGAAGACAGTGAGTTTTCTCCTACGAATCCAGGTGGTCTCCAGTGCCTTGCTGGGAGCTCATCCCACGCTTGCCCTAGCTAAAGTGTGAAGTCAAAGTGACCCCTAGCCTCAAGGGAAGCGCGAGCGCTTCCTATCAGCCAAGTTGGGTGGGCAGCCACCTCCATGAACCCTGACGCCATAGAGTGCTTTAACTCCTCTGCGGCTTTGCGTAGGCCTAAGAGAGTCGCGTGTGAATTCCTTCTGAGGGAGAGCATGTGCGCTGGGAGTCCCCGTTTTGTTTTCCGAGCCACACAACACAGGACAGACTGCTGGGGTCAGCTCTTGCTACGCAGAGCGAAGGGCAGTGAACTGCTTCTCGCTTGCAGAGCTTGATGTCTACGGCTGTAAGGCAGCCCCGGGACAAAGTTTTGGCCAGTATTACATTCAGCGTGGCTCTCCCTCTGTGGAGGCCCTCCGAACGGCACTGAGAGAATCCCTGAGCCTAAAGTGCATCCTGGCAACCCTTAACCTGTCATCTCACTATTGTGACGCAAGGTACACTGCAGGTGCAGCCTGACAGAAAGTACAGAAAAGCCGGTACGACTCTGAGGCATTTGGACGAGGCAAGGTCCCCTCGGCCTGACTAAGTCATTAAGCGGGTGCTGCTCCTCGTGGCACGCAGAACACCCCCCGTCCAACGAAGTGGGATCCTAGAAAGGCCCAGTGTTGCTGAAAGTCTCCAGGTGTCAGTCAGCGAGTGCTGGCAAATGCGTCGTGGGCTCAAGTTGGCACTGGGAGGATGTGGGAGAAGCCCGACTTTCCCCCTTTGGAAAGCCACTTCGTTGCAGCTTCCAAGCCGCCTGCTACTATTCACTCCACAGATTCCTCTGAGGAGCGGTGACTTTTTCCAAAAGAAACCAGGTGCTTGCGATTCCTTCCGGGGAGCTCACCCCCAGGAGCATACTGTAGCTAAGGTGCCCACTAAATGTGACCTCTAGTCTCGAGGTAAGGTGCACATTTTCCCATTCCCAGAGATAGGGGCGCCCCGGTTTCCAGGAGGTCTTAGTCAGTGGACGGCTTTAGCTTTAGTATGCCTCACAGCGCTCAAGACTCTCACGTGGGCACTTCTTTCCAAGGAAGTACACTGCGTACCCAAAGCCTTCTGAGCACAAGCAAGGGATACACAGCTCTGGGCACATCCCTCCCTATGCAGTTGGAAGGGCCGGGAACTAAGGTGTTCTCTGAGGCGAGCGTCCCACAGCTTTGAAACAGCCCCAGGAACGCGGTTCTTGGCAGGGTTTCGTTCCCTGCGGGTCTGCCACGTTGAGGAAAACTAAGCGGCCCTGAAAGAAACCACCGGGGCTCCAATTCGGTTTGGGGACTCCTGCTCGACGTCTCTCTAGGTGATGCGGAAACTGGACTTTAGGTCCAGCCCGAAGTAATGCAGAGAGTAGCCCCGAGCATTGCTAGGCATTGGGAACATCCGAAGTCACCCAGGTAGGCCTGCTGAGGGCAGTTCGGGGTTTGTGCCGTTCACCACATGCAGCACACACTGCATCCAAAAGTTTCATCGCAGAAGGCCGAACTGTGTTCCACGGGTCTCCCTTGGATGGTCAGAGAAGATAGGTGTATGTGCTGGGTGATCCAGTTGGTAATTGAGAAGCCTGGCAGAGGGCAGTCTTTTCCCCATTTGAAAGGTCGATAGTGGCGGCCTCAAGGCTGACTGAAAGACACTGCCCTTACCCGTCTTCTAGTCACCTCCAGGAGTGCCTCAGTGAAGACAGTGAGTTTTCTCCTACGAATCCAGGTGGTCTCCAGTGCCTTGCTGGGAGCTCATCCCACGCTTGCCCTAGCTAAAGTGTGAAGTCAAAGTGACCCCTAGCCTCAAGGGAAGCGCGAGCGCTTCCTATCAGCCAAGTTGGGTGGGCAGCCACCTCCATGAACCCTGACGCCATAGAGTGCTTTAACTCCTCTGCGGCTTTGCGTAGGCCTAAGAGAGTCGCGTGTGAATTCCTTCTGAGGGAGAGCATGTGCGCTGGGAGTCCCCGTTTTGTTTTCCGAGCCACACAACACAGGACAGACTGCTGGGGTCAGCTCTTGCTACGCAGAGCGAAGGGCAGTGAACTGCTTCTCGCTTGCAGAGCTTGATGTCTACGGCTGTAAGGCAGCCCCGGGACAAAGTTTTGGCCAGTATTACATTCAGCGTGGCTCTCCCTCTGTGGAGGCCCTCCGAACGGCACTGAGAGAATCCCTGAGCCTAAAGTGCATCCTGGCAACCCTTAACCTGTCATCTCACTATTGTGACGCAAGGTACACTGCAGGTGCAGCCTGACAGAAAGTACAGAAAAGCCGGTACGACTCTGAGGCATTTGGACGAGGCAAGGTCCCCTCGGCCTGACTAAGTCATTAAGCGGGTGCTGCTCCTCGTGGCACGCAGAACACCCCCCGTCCAACGAAGTGGGATCCTAGAAAGGCCCAGTGTTGCTGAAAGTCTCCAGGTGTCAGTCAGCGAGTGCTGGCAAATGCGTCGTGGGCTCAAGTTGGCACTGGGAGGATGTGGGAGAAGCCCGACTTTCCCCCTTTGGAAAGCCACTTCGTTGCAGCTTCCAAGCCGCCTGCTACTATTCACTCCACAGATTCCTCTGAGGAGCGGTGACTTTTTCCAAAAGAAACCAGGTGCTTGCGATTCCTTCCGGGGAGCTCACCCCCAGGAGCATACTGTAGCTAAGGTGCCCACTAAATGTGACCTCTAGTCTCGAGGTAAGGTGCACATTTTCCCATTCCCAGAGATAGGGGCGCCCCGGTTTCCAGGAGGTCTTAGTCAGTGGACGGCTTTAGCTTTAGTATGCCTCACAGCGCTCAAGACTCTCACGTGGGCACTTCTTTCCAAGGAAGTACACTGCGTACCCAAAGCCTTCTGAGCACAAGCAAGGGATACACAGCTCTGGGCACATCCCTCCCTATGCAGTTGGAAGGGCCGGGAACTAAGGTGTTCTCTGAGGCGAGCGTCCCACAGCTTTGAAACAGCCCCAGGAACGCGGTTCTTGGCAGGGTTTCGTTCCCTGCGGGTCTGCCACGTTGAGGAAAACTAAGCGGCCCTGAAAGAAACCACCGGGGCTCCAATTCGGTTTGGGGACTCCTGCTCGACGTCTCTCTAGGTGATGCGGAAACTGGACTTTAGGTCCAGCCCGAAGTAATGCAGAGAGTAGCCCCGAGCATTGCTAGGCATTGGGAACATCCGAAGTCACCCAGGTAGGCCTGCTGAGGGCAGTTCGGGGTTTGTGCCGTTCACCACATGCAGCACACACTGCATCCAAAAGTTTCATCGCAGAAGGCCGAACTGTGTTCCACGGGTCTCCCTTGGATTGTCAGAGAAGATAGGTGTATGTGCTGGGTGATCCAGTTGGTAATTGAGAAGCCTGGCAGAGGGCAGTCTTTTCCCCATTTGAAAGGTCGATAGTGGCGGCCTCAAGGCTGACTGAAAGACACTGCCCTTACCCGTCTTCTAGTCACCTCCAGGAGTGCCTCAGTGAAGACAGTGAGTTTTCTCCTACGAATCCAGGTGGTCTCCAGTGCCTTGCTGGGAGCTCATCCCACGCTTGCCCTAGCTAAAGTGTGAAGTCAAAGTGACCCCTAGCCTCAAGGGAAGCGCGAGCGCTTCCTATCAGCCAAGTTGGGTGGGCAGCCACCTCCATGAACCCTGACGCCATAGAGTGCTTTAACTCCTCTGCGGCTTTGCGTAGGCCTAAGAGAGTCGCGTGTGAATTCCTTCTGAGGGAGAGCATGTGCGCTGGGAGTCCCCGTTTTGTTTTCCGAGCCACACAACACAGGACAGACTGCTGGGGTCAGCTCTTGCTACGCAGAGCGAAGGGCAGTGAACTGCTTCTCGCTTGCAGAGCTTGATGTCTACGGCTGTAAGGCAGCCCCGGGACAAAGTTTTGGCCAGTATTACATTCAGCGTGGCTCTCCCTCTGTGGAGGCCCTCCGAACGGCACTGAGAGAATCCCTGAGCCTAAAGTGCATCCTGGCAACCCTTAACCTGTCATCTCACTATTGTGACGCAAGGTACACTGCAGGTGCAGCCTGACAGAAAGTACAGAAAAGCCGGTACGACTCTGAGGCATTTGGACGAGGCAAGGTCCCCTCGGCCTGACTAAGTCATTAAGCGGGTGCTGCTCCTCGTGGCACGCAGAACACCCCCCGTCCAACGAAGTGGGATCCTAGAAAGGCCCAGTGTTGCTGAAAGTCTCCAGGTGTCAGTCAGCGAGTGCTGGCAAATGCGTCGTGGGCTCAAGTTGGCACTGGGAGGATGTGGGAGAAGCCCGACTTTCCCCCTTTGGAAAGCCACTTCGTTGCAGCTTCCAAGCCGCCTGCTACTATTCACTCCACAGATTCCTCTGAGGAGCGGTGACTTTTTCCAAAAGAAACCAGGTGCTTGCGATTCCTTCCGGGGAGCTCACCCCCAGGAGCATACTGTAGCTAAGGTGCCCACTAAATGTGACCTCTAGTCTCGAGGTAAGGTGCACATTTTCCCATTCCCAGAGATAGGGGCGCCCCGGTTTCCAGGAGGTCTTAGTCAGTGGACGGCTTTAGCTTTAGTATGCCTCACAGCGCTCAAGACTCTCACGTGGGCACTTCTTTCCAAGGAAGTACACTGCGTACCCAAAGCCTTCTGAGCACAAGCAAGGGATACACAGCTCTGGGCACATCCCTCCCTATGCAGTTGGAAGGGCCGGGAACTAAGGTGTTCTCTGAGGCGAGCGTCCCACAGCTTTGAAACAGCCCCAGGAACGCGGTTCTTGGCAGGGTTTCGTTCCCTGCGGGTCTGCCACGTTGAGGAAAACTAAGCGGCCCTGAAAGAAACCACCGGGGCTCCAATTCGGTTTGGGGACTCCTGCTCGACGTCTCTCTAGGTGATGCGGAAACTGGACTTTAGGTCCAGCCCGAAGTAATGCAGAGAGTAGCCCCGAGCATTGCTAGGCATTGGGAACATCCGAAGTCACCCAGGTAGGCCTGCTGAGGGCAGTTCGGGGTTTGTGCCGTTCACCACATGCAGCACACACTGCATCCAAAAGTTTCATCGCAGAAGGCCGAACTGTGTTCCACGGGTCTCCCTTGGATTGTCAGAGAAGATAGGTGTATGTGCTGGGTGATCCAGTTGGTAATTGAGAAGCCTGGCAGAGGGCAGTCTTTTCCCCATTTGAAAGGTCGATAGTGGCGGCCTCAAGGCTGACTGAAAGACACTGCCCTTACCCGTCTTCTAGTCACCTCCAGGAGTGCCTCAGTGAAGACAGTGAGTTTTCTCCTACGAATCCAGGTGGTCTCCAGTGCCTTGCTGGGAGCTCATCCCACGCTTGCCCTAGCTAAAGTGTGAAGTCAAAGTGACCCCTAGCCTCAAGGTAAGCGCGAGCGCTTCCTATCAGCCAAGTTGGGTGGGCAGCCACCTCCATGAACCCTGACGCCATAGAGTGCTTTAACTCCTCTGCGGCTTTGCGTAGGCCTAAGAGAGTCGCGTGTGAATTCCTTCTGAGGGAGAGCATGTGCGCTGGGAGTCCCCGTTTTGTTTTCCGAGCCACACAACACAGGACAGACTGCTGGGGTCAGCTCTTGCTACGCAGAGCGAAGGGCAGTGAACTGCTTCTCGCTTGCAGAGCTTGATGTCTACGGCTGTAAGGCAGCCCCGGGACAAAGTTTTGGCCAGTATTACATTCAGCGTGGCTCTCCCTCTGTGGAGGCCCTCCGAACGGCACTGAGAGAATCCCTGAGCCTAAAGTGCATCCTGGCAACCCTTAACCTGTCATCTCACTATTGTGACGCAAGGTACACTGCAGGTGCAGCCTGACAGAAAGTACAGAAAAGCCGGTACGACTCTGAGGCATTTGGACGAGGCAAGGTCCCCTCGGCCTGACTAAGTCATTAAGCGGGTGCTGCTCCTCGTGGCACGCAGAACACCCCCCGTCCAACGAAGTGGGATCCTAGAAAGGCCCAGTGTTGCTGAAAGTCTCCAGGTGTCAGTCAGCGAGTGCTGGCAAATGCGTCGTGGGCTCAAGTTGGCACTGGGAGGATGTGGGAGAAGCCCGACTTTCCCCCTTTGGAAAGCCACTTCGTTGCAGCTTCCAAGCCGCCTGCTACTATTCACTCCACAGATTCCTCTGAGGAGCGGTGACTTTTTCCAAAAGAAACCAGGTGCTTGCGATTCCTTCCGGGGAGCTCACCCCCAGGAGCATACTGTAGCTAAGGTGCCCACTAAATGTGACCTCTAGTCTCGAGGTAAGGTGCACATTTTCCCATTCCCAGAGATAGGGGCGCCCCGGTTTCCAGGAGGTCTTAGTCAGTGGACGGCTTTAGCTTTAGTATGCCTCACAGCGCTCAAGACTCTCACGTGGGCACTTCTTTCCAAGGAAGTACACTGCGTACCCAAAGCCTTCTGAGCACAAGCAAGGGATACACAGCTCTGGGCACATCCCTCCCTATGCAGTTGGAAGGGCCGGGAACTAAGGTGTTCTCTGAGGCGAGCGTCCCACAGCTTTGAAACAGCCCCAGGAACGCGGTTCTTGGCAGGGTTTCGTTCCCTGCGGGTCTGCCACGTTGAGGAAAACTAAGCGGCCCTGAAAGAAACCACCGGGGCTCCAATTCGGTTTGGGGACTCCTGCTCGACGTCTCTCTAGGTGATGCGGAAACTGGACTTTAGGTCCAGCCCGAAGTAATGCAGAGAGTAGCCCCGAGCATTGCTAGGCATTGGGAACATCCGAAGTCACCCAGGTAGGCCTGCTGAGGGCAGTTCGGGGTTTGTGCCGTTCACCACATGCAGCACACACTGCATCCAAAAGTTTCATCGCAGAAGGCCGAACTGTGTTCCACGGGTCTCCCTTGGATGGTCAGAGAAGATAGGTGTATGTGCTGGGTGATCCAGTTGGTAATTGAGAAGCCTGGCAGAGGGCAGTCTTTTCCCCATTTGAAAGGTCGATAGTGGCGGCCTCAAGGCTGACTGAAAGACACTGCCCTTACCCGTCTTCTAGTCACCTCCAGGAGTGCCTCAGTGAAGACAGTGAGTTTTCTCCTACGAATCCAGGTGGTCTCCAGTGCCTTGCTGGGAGCTCATCCCACGCTTGCCCTAGCTAAAGTGTGAAGTCAAAGTGACCCCTAGCCTCAAGGTAAGCGCGAGCGCTTCCTATCAGCCAAGTTGGGTGGGCAGCCACCTCCATGAACCCTGACGCCATAGAGTGCTTTAACTCCTCTGCGGCTTTGCGTAGGCCTAAGAGAGTCGCGTGTGAATTCCTTCTGAGGGAGAGCATGTGCGCTGGGAGTCCCCGTTTTGTTTTCCGAGCCACACAACACAGGACAGACTGCTGGGGTCAGCTCTTGCTACGCAGAGCGAAGGGCAGTGAACTGCTTCTCGCTTGCAGAGCTTGATGTCTACGGCTGTAAGGCAGCCCCGGGACAAAGTTTTGGCCAGTATTACATTCAGCGTGGCTCTCCCTCTGTGGAGGCCCTCCGAACGGCACTGAGAGAATCCCTGAGCCTAAAGTGCATCCTGGCAACCCTTAACCTGTCATCTCACTATTGTGACGCAAGGTACACTGCAGGTGCAGCCTGACAGAAAGTACAGAAAAGCCGGTACGACTCTGAGGCATTTGGACGAGGCAAGGTCCCCTCGGCCTGACTAAGTCATTAAGCGGGTGCTGCTCCTCGTGGCACGCAGAACACCCCCCGTCCAACGAAGTGGGATCCTAGAAAGGCCCAGTGTTGCTGAAAGTCTCCAGGTGTCAGTCAGCGAGTGCTGGCAAATGCGTCGTGGGCTCAAGTTGGCACTGGGAGGATGTGGGAGAAGCCCGACTTTCCCCCTTTGGAAAGCCACTGCGTTGCAGCTTCCAAGCCGCCTGCTACTATTCACTCCACAGATTCCTCTGAGGAGCGGTGACTTTTTCCAAAAGAAACCAGGTGCTTGCGATTCCTTCCGGGGAGCTCACCCCCAGGAGCATACTGTAGCTAAGGTGCCCACTAAATGTGACCTCTAGTCTCGAGGTAAGGTGCACATTTTCCCATTCCCAGAGATAGGGGCGCCCCGGTTTCCAGGAGGTCTTAGTCAGTGGACGGCTTTAGCTTTAGTATGCCTCACAGCGCTCAAGACTCTCACGTGGGCACTTCTTTCCAAGGAAGTACACTGCGTACCCAAAGCCTTCTGAGCACAAGCAAGGGATACACAGCTCTGGGCACATCCCTCCCTATGCAGTTGGAAGGGCCGGGAACTAAGGTGTTCTCTGAGGCGAGCGTCCCACAGCTTTGAAACAGCCCCAGGAACGCGGTTCTTGGCAGGGTTTCGTTCCCTGCGGGTCTGCCACGTTGAGGAAAACTAAGCGGCCCTGAAAGAAACCACCGGGGCTCCAATTCGGTTTGGGGACTCCTGCTCGACGTCTCTCTAGGTGATGCGGAAACTGGACTTTAGGTCCAGCCCGAAGTAATGCAGAGAGTAGCCCCGAGCATTGCTAGGCATTGGGAACATCCGAAGTCACCCAGGTAGGCCTGCTGAGGGCAGTTCGGGGTTTGTGCCGTTCACCACATGCAGCACACACTGCATCCAAAAGTTTCATCGCAGAAGGCCGAACTGTGTTCCACGGGTCTCCCTTGGATGGTCAGAGAAGATAGGTGTATGTGCTGGGTGATCCAGTTGGTAATTGAGAAGCCTGGCAGAGGGCAGTCTTTTCCCCATTTGAAAGGTCGATAGTGGCGGCCTCAAGGCTGACTGAAAGACACTGCCCTTACCCGTCTTCTAGTCACCTCCAGGAGTGCCTCAGTGAAGACAGTGAGTTTTCTCCTACGAATCCAGGTGGTCTCCAGTGCCTTGCTGGGAGCTCATCCCACGCTTGCCCTAGCTAAAGTGTGAAGTCAAAGTGACCCCTAGCCTCAAGGGAAGCGCGAGCGCTTCCTATCAGCCAAGTTGGGTGGGCAGCCACCTCCATGAACCCTGACGCCATAGAGTGCTTTAACTCCTCTGCGGCTTTGCGTAGGCCTAAGAGAGTCGCGTGTGAATTCCTTCTGAGGGAGAGCATGTGCGCTGGGAGTCCCCGTTTTGTTTTCCGAGCCACACAACACAGGACAGACTGCTGGGGTCAGCTCTTGCTACGCAGAGCGAAGGGCAGTGAACTGCTTCTCGCTTGCAGAGCTTGATGTCTACGGCTGTAAGGCAGCCCCGGGACAAAGTTTTGGCCAGTATTACATTCAGCGTGGCTCTCCCTCTGTGGAGGCCCTCCGAACGGCACTGAGAGAATCCCTGAGCCTAAAGTGCATCCTGGCAACCCTTAACCTGTCATCTCACTATTGTGACGCAAGGTACACTGCAGGTGCAGCCTGACAGAAAGTACAGAAAAGCCGGTACGACTCTGAGGCATTTGGACGAGGCAAGGTCCCCTCGGCCTGACTAAGTCATTAAGCGGGTGCTGCTCCTCGTGGCACGCAGAACACCCCCCGTCCAACGAAGTGGGATCCTAGAAAGGCCCAGTGTTGCTGAAAGTCTCCAGGTGTCAGTCAGCGAGTGCTGGCAAATGCGTCGTGGGCTCAAGTTGGCACTGGGAGGATGTGGGAGAAGCCCGACTTTCCCCCTTTGGAAAGCCACTGCGTTGCAGCTTCCAAGCCGCCTGCTACTATTCACTCCACAGATTCCTCTGAGGAGCGGTGACTTTTTCCAAAAGAAACCAGGTGCTTGCGATTCCTTCCGGGGAGCTCACCCCCAGGAGCATACTGTAGCTAAGGTGCCCACTAAATGTGACCTCTAGTCTCGAGGTAAGGTGCACATTTTCCCATTCCCAGAGATAGGGGCGCCCCGGTTTCCAGGAGGTCTTAGTCAGTGGACGGCTTTAGCTTTAGTATGCCTCACAGCGCTCAAGACTCTCACGTGGGCACTTCTTTCCAAGGAAGTACACTGCGTACCCAAAGCCTTCTGAGCACAAGCAAGGGATACACAGCTCTGGGCACATCCCTCCCTATGCAGTTGGAAGGGCCGGGAACTAAGGTGTTCTCTGAGGCGAGCGTCCCACAGCTTTGAAACAGCCCCAGGAACGCGGTTCTTGGCAGGGTTTCGTTCCCTGCGGGTCTGCCACGTTGAGGAAAACTAAGCGGCCCTGAAAGAAACCACCGGGGCTCCAATTCGGTTTGGGGACTCCTGCTCGACGTCTCTCTAGGTGATGCGGAAACTGGACTTTAGGTCCAGCCCGAAGTAATGCAGAGAGTAGCCCCGAGCATTGCTAGGCATTGGGAACATCCGAAGTCACCCAGGTAGGCCTGCTGAGGGCAGTTCGGGGTTTGTGCCGTTCACCACATGCAGCACACACTGCATCCAAAAGTTTCATCGCAGAAGGCCGAACTGTGTTCCACGGGTCTCCCTTGGATGGTCAGAGAAGATAGGTGTATGTGCTGGGTGATCCAGTTGGTAATTGAGAAGCCTGGCAGAGGGCAGTCTTTTCCCCATTTGAAAGGTCGATAGTGGCGGCCTCAAGGCTGACTGAAAGACACTGCCCTTACCCGTCTTCTAGTCACCTCCAGGAGTGCCTCAGTGAAGACAGTGAGTTTTCTCCTACGAATCCAGGTGGTCTCCAGTGCCTTGCTGGGAGCTCATCCCACGCTTGCCCTAGCTAAAGTGTGAAGTCAAAGTGACCCCTAGCCTCAAGGGAAGCGCGAGCGCTTCCTATCAGCCAAGTTGGGTGGGCAGCCACCTCCATGAACCCTGACGCCATAGAGTGCTTTAACTCCTCTGCGGCTTTGCGTAGGCCTAAGAGAGTCGCGTGTGAATTCCTTCTGAGGGAGAGCATGTGCGCTGGGAGTCCCCGTTTTGTTTTCCGAGCCACACAACACAGGACAGACTGCTGGGGTCAGCTCTTGCTACGCAGAGCGAAGAGCAGTGAACTGCTTCTCGCTTGCAGAGCTTGATGTCTACGGCTGTAAGGCAGCCCCGGGACAAAGTTTTGGCCAGTATTACATTCAGCGTGGCTCTCCCTCTGTGGAGGCCCTCCGAACGGCACTGAGAGAATCCCTGAGCCTAAAGTGCATCCTGGCAACCCTTAACCTGTCATCTCACTATTGTGACGCAAGGTACACTGCAGGTGCAGCCTGACAGAAAGTACAGAAAAGCCGGTACGACTCTGAGGCATTTGGACGAGGCAAGGTCCCCTCGGCCTGACTAAGTCATTAAGCGGGTGCTGCTCCTCGTGGCACGCAGAACACCCCCCGTCCAACGAAGTGGGATCCTAGAAAGGCCCAGTGTTGCTGAAAGTCTCCAGGTGTCAGTCAGCGAGTGCTGGCAAATGCGTCGTGGGCTCAAGTTGGCACTGGGAGGATGTGGGAGAAGCCCGACTTTCCCCCTTTGGAAAGCCACTTCGTTGCAGCTTCCAAGCCGCCTGCTACTATTCACTCCACAGATTCCTCTGAGGAGCGGTGACTTTTTCCAAAAGAAACCAGGTGCTTGCGATTCCTTCCGGGGAGCTCACCCCCAGGAGCATACTGTAGCTAAGGTGCCCACTAAATGTGACCTCTAGTCTCGAGGTAAGGTGCACATTTTCCCATTCCCAGAGATAGGGGCGCCCCGGTTTCCAGGAGGTCTTAGTCAGTGGACGGCTTTAGCTTTAGTATGCCTCACAGCGCTCAAGACTCTCACGTGGGCACTTCTTTCCAAGGAAGTACACTGCGTACCCAAAGCCTTCTGAGCACAAGCAAGGGATACACAGCTCTGGGCACATCCCTCCCTATGCAGTTGGAAGGGCCGGGAACTAAGGTGTTCTCTGAGGCGAGCGTCCCACAGCTTTGAAACAGCCCCAGGAACGCGGTTCTTGGCAGGGTTTCGTTCCCTGCGGGTCTGCCACGTTGAGGAAAACTAAGCGGCCCTGAAAGAAACCACCGGGGCTCCAATTCGGTTTGGGGACTCCTGCTCGACGTCTCTCTAGGTGATGCGGAAACTGGACTTTAGGTCCAGCCCGAAGTAATGCAGAGAGTAGCCCCGAGCATTGCTAGGCATTGGGAACATCCGAAGTCACCCAGGTAGGCCTGCTGAGGGCAGTTCGGGGTTTGTGCCGTTCACCACATGCAGCACACACTGCATCCAAAAGTTTCATCGCAGAAGGCCGAACTGTGTTCCACGGGTCTCCCTTGGATTGTCAGAGAAGATAGGTGTATGTGCTGGGTGATCCAGTTGGTAATTGAGAAGCCTGGCAGAGGGCAGTCTTTTCCCCATTTGAAAGGTCGATAGTGGCGGCCTCAAGGCTGACTGAAAGACACTGCCCTTACCCGTCTTCTAGTCACCTCCAGGAGTGCCTCAGTGAAGACAGTGAGTTTTCTCCTACGAATCCAGGTGGTCTCCAGTGCCTTGCTGGGAGCTCATCCCACGCTTGCCCTAGCTAAAGTGTGAAGTCAAAGTGACCCCTAGCCTCAAGGGAAGCGCGAGCGCTTCCTATCAGCCAAGTTGGGTGGGCAGCCACCTCCATGAACCCTGACGCCATAGAGTGCTTTAACTCCTCTGCGGCTTTGCGTAGGCCTAAGAGAGTCGCGTGTGAATTCCTTCTGAGGGAGAGCATGTGCGCTGGGAGTCCCCGTTTTGTTTTCCGAGCCACACAACACAGGACAGACTGCTGGGGTCAGCTCTTGCTACGCAGAGCGAAGGGCAGTGAACTGCTTCTCGCTTGCAGAGCTTGATGTCTACGGCTCTAAGGCAGCCCCGGGACAAAGTTTTGGCCAGTATTACATTCAGCGTGGCTCTCCCTCTGTGGAGGCCCTCCGAACGGCACTGAGAGAATCCCTGAGCCTAAAGTGCATCCTGGCAACCCTTAACCTGTCATCTCACTATTGTGACGCAAGGTACACTGCAGGTGCAGCCTGACAGAAAGTACAGAAAAGCCGGTACGACTCTGAGGCATTTGGACGAGGCAAGGTCCCCTCGGCCTGACTAAGTCATTAAGCGGGTGCTGCTCCTCGTGGCACGCAGAACACCCCCCGTCCAACGAAGTGGGATCCTAGAAAGGCCCAGTGTTGCTGAAAGTCTCCAGGTGTCAGTCAGCGAGTGCTGGCAAATGCGTCGTGGGCTCAAGTTGGCACTGGGAGGATGTGGGAGAAGCCCGACTTTCCCCCTTTGGAAAGCCACTTCGTTGCAGCTTCCAAGCCGCCTGCTACTATTCACTCCACAGATTCCTCTGAGGAGCGGTGACTTTTTCCAAAAGAAACCAGGTGCTTGCGATTCCTTCCGGGGAGCTCACCCCCAGGAGCATACTGTAGCTAAGGTGCCCACTAAATGTGACCTCTAGTCTCGAGGTAAGGTGCACATTTTCCCATTCCCAGAGATAGGGGCGCCCCGGTTTCCAGGAGGTCTTAGTCAGTGGACGGCTTTAGCTTTAGTATGCCTCACAGCGCTCAAGACTCTCACGTGGGCACTTCTTTCCAAGGAAGTACACTGCGTACCCAAAGCCTTCTGAGCACAAGCAAGGGATACACAGCTCTGGGCACATCCCTCCCTATGCAGTTGGAAGGGCCGGGAACTAAGGTGTTCTCTGAGGCGAGCGTCCCACAGCTTTGAAACAGCCCCAGGAACGCGGTTCTTGGCAGGGTTTCGTTCCCTGCGGGTCTGCCACGTTGAGGAAAACTAAGCGGCCCTGAAAGAAACCACCGGGGCTCCAATTCGGTTTGGGGACTCCTGCTCGACGTCTCTCTAGGTGATGCGGAAACTGGACTTTAGGTCCAGCCCGAAGTAATGCAGAGAGTAGCCCCGAGCATTGCTAGGCATTGGGAACATCCGAAGTCACCCAGGTAGGCCTGCTGAGGGCAGTTCGGGGTTTGTGCCGTTCACCACATGCAGCACACACTGCATCCAAAAGTTTCATCGCAGAAGGCCGAACTGTGTTCCACGGGTCTCCCTTGGATTGTCAGAGAAGATAGGTGTATGTGCTGGGTGATCCAGTTGGTAATTGAGAAGCCTGGCAGAGGGCAGTCTTTTCCCCATTTGAAAGGTCGATAGTGGCGGCCTCAAGGCTGACTGAAAGACACTGCCCTTACCCGTCTTCTAGTCACCTCCAGGAGTGCCTCAGTGAAGACAGTGAGTTTTCTCCTACGAATCCAGGTGGTCTCCAGTGCCTTGCTGGGAGCTCATCCCACGCTTGCCCTAGCTAAAGTGTGAAGTCAAAGTGACCCCTAGCCTCAAGGGAAGCGCGAGCGCTTCCTATCAGCCAAGTTGGGTGGGCAGCCACCTCCATGAACCCTGACGCCATAGAGTGCTTTAACTCCTCTGCGGCTTTGCGTAGGCCTAAGAGAGTCGCGTGTGAATTCCTTCTGAGGGAGAGCATGTGCGCTGGGAGTCCCCGTTTTGTTTTCCGAGCCACACAACACAGGACAGACTGCTGGGGTCAGCTCTTGCTACGCAGAGCGAAGGGCAGTGAACTGCTTCTCGCTTGCAGAGCTTGATGTCTACGGCTGTAAGGCAGCCCCGGGACAAAGTTTTGGCCAGTATTACATTCAGCGTGGCTCTCCCTCTGTGGAGGCCCTCCGAACGGCACTGAGAGAATCCCTGAGCCTAAAGTGCATCCTGGCAACCCTTAACCTGTCATCTCACTATTGTGACGCAAGGTACACTGCAGGTGCAGCCTGACAGAAAGTACAGAAAAGCCGGTACGACTCTGAGGCATTTGGACGAGGCAAGGTCCCCTCGGCCTGACTAAGTCATTAAGCGGGTGCTGCTCCTCGTGGCACGCAGAACACCCCCCGTCCAACGAAGTGGGATCCTAGAAAGGCCCAGTGTTGCTGAAAGTCTCCAGGTGTCAGTCAGCGAGTGCTGGCAAATGCGTCGTGGGCTCAAGTTGGCACTGGGAGGATGTGGGAGAAGCCCGACTTTCCCCCTTTGGAAAGCCACTTCGTTGCAGCTTCCAAGCCGCCTGCTACTATTCACTCCACAGATTCCTCTGAGGAGCGGTGAGTTTTTCCAAAAGAAACCAGGTGCTTGCGATTCCTTCCGGGGAGCTCACCCCCAGGAGCATACTGTAGCTAAGGTGCCCACTAAATGTGACCTCTAGTCTCGAGGTAAGGTGCACATTTTCCCATTCCCAGAGATAGGGGCGCCCCGGTTTCCAGGAGGTCTTAGTCAGTGGACGGCTTTAGCTTTAGTATGCCTCACAGCGCTCAAGACTCTCACGTGGGCACTTCTTTCCAAGGAAGTACACTGCGTACCCAAAGCCTTCTGAGCACAAGCAAGGGATACACAGCTCTGGGCACATCCCTCCCTATGCAGTTGGAAGGGCCGGGAACTAAGGTGTTCTCTGAGGCGAGCGTCCCACAGCTTTGAAACAGCCCCAGGAACGCGGTTCTTGGCAGGGTTTCGTTCCCTGCGGGTCTGCCACGTTGAGGAAAACTAAGCGGCCCTGAAAGAAACCACCGGGGCTCCAATTCGGTTTGGGGACTCCTGCTCGACGTCTCTCTAGGTGATGCGGAAACTGGACTTTAGGTCCAGCCCGAAGTAATGCAGAGAGTAGCCCCGAGCATTGCTAGGCATTGGGAACATCCGAAGTCACCCAGGTAGGCCTGCTGAGGGCAGTTCGGGGTTTGTGCCGTTCACCACATGCAGCACACACTGCATCCAAAAGTTTCATCGCAGAAGGCCGAACTGTGTTCCACGGGTCTCCCTTGGATGGTCAGAGAAGATAGGTGTATGTGCTGGGTGATCCAGTTGGTAATTGAGAAGCCTGGCAGAGGGCAGTCTTTTCCCCATTTGAAAGGTCGATAGTGGCGGCCTCAAGGCTGACTGAAAGACACTGCCCTTACCCGTCTTCTAGTCACCTCCAGGAGTGCCTCAGTGAAGACAGTGAGTTTTCTCCTACGAATCCAGGTGGTCTCCAGTGCCTTGCTGGGAGCTCATCCCACGCTTGCCCTAGCTAAAGTGTGAAGTCAAAGTGACCCCTAGCCTCAAGGGAAGCGCGAGCGCTTCCTATCAGCCAAGTTGGGTGGGCAGCCACCTCCATGAACCCTGACGCCATAGAGTGCTTTAACTCCTCTGCGGCTTTGCGTAGGCCTAAGAGAGTCGCGTGTGAATTCCTTCTGAGGGAGAGCATGTGCGCTGGGAGTCCCCGTTTTGTTTTCCGAGCCACACAACACAGGACAGACTGCTGGGGTCAGCTCTTGCTACGCAGAGCGAAGGGCAGTGAACTGCTTCTCGCTTGCAGAGCTTGATGTCTACGGCTGTAAGGCAGCCCCGGGACAAAGTTTTGGCCAGTATTACATTCAGCGTGGCTCTCCCTCTGTGGAGGCCCTCCGAACGGCACTGAGAGAATCCCTGAGCCTAAAGTGCATCCTGGCAACCCTTAACCTGTCATCTCACTATTGTGACGCAAGGTACACTGCAGGTGCAGCCTGACAGAAAGTACAGAAAAGCCGGTACGACTCTGAGGCATTTGGACGAGGCAAGGTCCCCTCGGCCTGACTAAGTCATTAAGCGGGTGCTGCTCCTCGTGGCACGCAGAACACCCCCCGTCCAACGAAGTGGGATCCTAGAAAGGCCCAGTGTTGCTGAAAGTCTCCAGGTGTCAGTCAGCGAGTGCTGGCAAATGCGTCGTGGGCTCAAGTTGGCACTGGGAGGATGTGGGAGAAGCCCGACTTTCCCCCTTTGGAAAGCCACTTCGTTGCAGCTTCCAAGCCGCCTGCTACTATTCACTCCACAGATTCCTCTGAGGAGCGGTGACTTTTTCCAAAAGAAACCAGGTGCTTGCGATTCCTTCCGGGGAGCTCACCCCCAGGAGCATACTGTAGCTAAGGTGCCCACTAAATGTGACCTCTAGTCTCGAGGTAAGGTGCACATTTTCCCATTCCCAGAGATAGGGGCGCCCCGGTTTCCAGGAGGTCTTAGTCAGTGGACGGCTTTAGCTTTAGTATGCCTCACAGCGCTCAAGACTCTCACGTGGGCACTTCTTTCCAAGGAAGTACACTGCGTACCCAAAGCCTTCTGAGCACAAGCAAGGGATACACAGCTCTGGGCACATCCCTCCCTATGCAGTTGGAAGGGCCGGGAACTAAGGTGTTCTCTGAGGCGAGCGTCCCACAGCTTTGAAACAGCCCCAGGAACGCGGTTCTTGGCAGGGTTTCGTTCCCTGCGGGTCTGCCACGTTGAGGAAAACTAAGCGGCCCTGAAAGAAACCACCGGGGCTCCAATTCGGTTTGGGGACTCCTGCTCGACGTCTCTCTAGGTGATGCGGAAACTGGACTTTAGGTCCAGCCCGAAGTAATGCAGAGAGTAGCCCCGAGCATTGCTAGGCATTGGGAACATCCGAAGTCACCCAGGTAGGCCTGCTGAGGGCAGTTCGGGGTTTGTGCCGTTCACCACATGCAGCACACACTGCATCCAAAAGTTTCATCGCAGAAGGCCGAACTGTGTTCCACGGGTCTCCCTTGGATTGTCAGAGAAGATAGGTGTATGTGCTGGGTGATCCAGTTGGTAATTGAGAAGCCTGGCAGAGGGCAGTCTTTTCCCCATTTGAAAGGTCGATAGTGGCGGCCTCAAGGCTGACTGAAAGACACTGCCCTTACCCGTCTTCTAGTCACCTCCAGGAGTGCCTCAGTGAAGACAGTGAGTTTTCTCCTACGAATCCAGGTGGTCTCCAGTGCCTTGCTGGGAGCTCATCCCACGCTTGCCCTAGCTAAAGTGTGAAGTCAAAGTGACCCCTAGCCTCAAGGGAAGCGCGAGCGCTTCCTATCAGCCAAGTTGGGTGGGCAGCCACCTCCATGAACCCTGACGCCATAGAGTGCTTTAACTCCTCTGCGGCTTTGCGTAGGCCTAAGAGAGTCGCGTGTGAATTCCTTCTGAGGGAGAGCATGTGCGCTGGGAGTCCCCGTTTTGTTTTCCGAGCCACACAACACAGGACAGACTGCTGGGGTCAGCTCTTGCTACGCAGAGCGAAGGGCAGTGAACTGCTTCTCGCTTGCAGAGCTTGATGTCTACGGCTGTAAGGCAGCCCCGGGACAAAGTTTTGGCCAGTATTACATTCAGCGTGGCTCTCCCTCTGTGGAGGCCCTCCGAACGGCACTGAGAGAATCCCTGAGCCTAAAGTGCATCCTGGCAACCCTTAACCTGTCATCTCACTATTGTGACGCAAGGTACACTGCAGGTGCAGCCTGACAGAAAGTACAGAAAAGCCGGTACGACTCTGAGGCATTTGGACGAGGCAAGGTCCCCTCGGCCTGACTAAGTCATTAAGCGGGTGCTGCTCCTCGTGGCACGCAGAACACCCCCCGTCCAACGAAGTGGGATCCTAGAAAGGCCCAGTGTTGCTGAAAGTCTCCAGGTGTCAGTCAGCGAGTGCTGGCAAATGCGTCGTGGGCTCAAGTTGGCACTGGGAGGATGTGGGAGAAGCCCGACTTTCCCCCTTTGGAAAGCCACTTCGTTGCAGCTTCCAAGCCGCCTGCTACTATTCACTCCACAGATTCCTCTGAGGAGCGGTGACTTTTTCCAAAAGAAACCAGGTGCTTGCGATTCCTTCCGGGGAGCTCACCCCCAGGAGCATACTGTAGCTAAGGTGCCCACTAAATGTGACCTCTAGTCTCGAGGTAAGGTGCACATTTTCCCATTCCCAGAGATAGGGGCGCCCCGGTTTCCAGGAGGTCTTAGTCAGTGGACGGCTTTAGCTTTAGTATGCCTCACAGCGCTCAAGACTCTCACGTGGGCACTTCTTTCCAAGGAAGTACACTGCGTACCCAAAGCCTTCTGAGCACAAGCAAGGGATACACAGCTCTGGGCACATCCCTCCCTATGCAGTTGGAAGGGCCGGGAACTAAGGTGTTCTCTGAGGCGAGCGTCCCACAGCTTTGAAACAGCCCCAGGAACGCGGTTCTTGGCAGGGTTTCGTTCCCTGCGGGTCTGCCACGTTGAGGAAAACTAAGCGGCCCTGAAAGAAACCACCGGGGCTCCAATTCGGTTTGGGGACTCCTGCTCGACGTCTCTCTAGGTGATGCGGAAACTGGACTTTAGGTCCAGCCCGAAGTAATGCAGAGAGTAGCCCCGAGCATTGCTAGGCATTGGGAACATCCGAAGTCACCCAGGTAGGCCTGCTGAGGGCAGTTCGGGGTTTGTGCCGTTCACCACATGCAGCACACACTGCATCCAAAAGTTTCATCGCAGAAGGCCGAACTGTGTTCCACGGGTCTCCCTTGGATTGTCAGAGAAGATAGGTGTATGTGCTGGGTGATCCAGTTGGTAATTGAGAAGCCTGGCAGAGGGCAGTCTTTTCCCCATTTGAAAGGTCGATAGTGGCGGCCTCAAGGCTGACTGAAAGACACTGCCCTTACCCGTCTTCTAGTCACCTCCAGGAGTGCCTCAGTGAAGACAGTGAGTTTTCTCCTACGAATCCAGGTGGTCTCCAGTGCCTTGCTGGGAGCTCATCCCACGCTTGCCCTAGCTAAAGTGTGAAGTCAAAGTGACCCCTAGCCTCAAGGGAAGCGCGAGCGCTTCCTATCAGCCAAGTTGGGTGGGCAGCCACCTCCATGAACCCTGACGCCATAGAGTGCTTTAACTCCTCTGCGGCTTTGCGTAGGCCTAAGAGAGTCGCGTGTGAATTCCTTCTGAGGGAGAGCATGTGCGCTGGGAGTCCCCGTTTTGTTTTCCGAGCCACACAACACAGGACAGACTGCTGGGGTCAGCTCTTGCTACGCAGAGCGAAGGGCAGTGAACTGCTTCTCGCTTGCAGAGCTTGATGTCTACGGCTGTAAGGCAGCCCCGGGACAAAGTTTTGGCCAGTATTACATTCAGCGTGGCTCTCCCTCTGTGGAGGCCCTCCGAACGGCACTGAGAGAATCCCTGAGCCTAAAGTGCATCCTGGCAACCCTTAACCTGTCATCTCACTATTGTGACGCAAGGTACACTGCAGGTGCAGCCTGACAGAAAGTACAGAAAAGCCGGTACGACTCTGAGGCATTTGGACGAGGCAAGGTCCCCTCGGCCTGACTAAGTCATTAAGCGGGTGCTGCTCCTCGTGGCACGCAGAACACCCCCCGTCCAACGAAGTGGGATCCTAGAAAGGCCCAGTGTTGCTGAAAGTCTCCAGGTGTCAGTCAGCGAGTGCTGGCAAATGCGTCGTGGGCTCAAGTTGGCACTGGGAGGATGTGGGAGAAGCCCGACTTTCCCCCTTTGGAAAGCCACTTCGTTGCAGCTTCCAAGCCGCCTGCTACTATTCACTCCACAGATTCCTCTGAGGAGCGGTGAGTTTTTCCAAAAGAAACCAGGTGCTTGCGATTCCTTCCGGGGAGCTCACCCCCAGGAGCATACTGTAGCTAAGGTGCCCACTAAATGTGACCTCTAGTCTCGAGGTAAGGTGCACATTTTCCCATTCCCAGAGATAGGGGCGCCCCGGTTTCCAGGAGGTCTTAGTCAGTGGACGGCTTTAGCTTTAGTATGCCTCACAGCGCTCAAGACTCTCACGTGGGCACTTCTTTCCAAGGAAGTACACTGCGTACCCAAAGCCTTCTGAGCACAAGCAAGGGATACACAGCTCTGGGCACATCCCTCCCTATGCAGTTGGAAGGGCCGGGAACTAAGGTGTTCTCTGAGGCGAGCGTCCCACAGCTTTGAAACAGCCCCAGGAACGCGGTTCTTGGCAGGGTTTCGTTCCCTGCGGGTCTGCCACGTTGAGGAAAACTAAGCGGCCCTGAAAGAAACCACCGGGGCTCCAATTCGGTTTGGGGACTCCTGCTCGACGTCTCTCTAGGTGATGCGGAAACTGGACTTTAGGTCCAGCCCGAAGTAATGCAGAGAGTAGCCCCGAGCATTGCTAGGCATTGGGAACATCCGAAGTCACCCAGGTAGGCCTGCTGAGGGCAGTTCGGGGTTTGTGCCGTTCACCACATGCAGCACACACTGCATCCAAAAGTTTCATCGCAGAAGGCCGAACTGTGTTCCACGGGTCTCCCTTGGATGGTCAGAGAAGATAGGTGTATGTGCTGGGTGATCCAGTTGGTAATTGAGAAGCCTGGCAGAGGGCAGTCTTTTCCCCATTTGAAAGGTCGATAGTGGCGGCCTCAAGGCTGACTGAAAGACACTGCCCTTACCCGTCTTCTAGTCACCTCCAGGAGTGCCTCAGTGAAGACAGTGAGTTTTCTCCTACGAATCCAGGTGGTCTCCAGTGCCTTGCTGGGAGCTCATCCCACGCTTGCCCTAGCTAAAGTGTGAAGTCAAAGTGACCCCTAGCCTCAAGGGAAGCGCGAGCGCTTCCTATCAGCCAAGTTGGGTGGGCAGCCACCTCCATGAACCCTGACGCCATAGAGTGCTTTAACTCCTCTGCGGCTTTGCGTAGGCCTAAGAGAGTCGCGTGTGAATTCCTTCTGAGGGAGAGCATGTGCGCTGGGAGTCCCCGTTTTCTTTTCCGAGCCACACAACACAGGACAGACTGCTGGGGTCAGCTCTTGCTACGCAGAGCGAAGGGCAGTGAACTGCTTCTCGCTTGCAGAGCTTGATGTCTACAGCTGTAAGGCAGCCCCGGGACAAAGTTTTGGCCAGTATTACATTCAGCGTGGCTCTCCCTCTGTGGAGGCCCTCCGAACGGCACTGAGAGAATCCCTGAGCCTAAAGTGCATCCTGGCAACCCTTAACCTGTCATCTCACTATTGTGACGCAAGGTACACTGCAGGTGCAGCCTGACAGAAAGTACAGAAAAGCCGGTACGACTCTGAGGCATTTGGACGAGGCAAGGTCCCCTCGGCCTGACTAAGTCATTAAGCGGGTGCTGCTCCTCGTGGCACGCAGAACACCCCCCGTCCAACGAAGTGGGATCCTAGAAAGGCCCAGTGTTGCTGAAAGTCTCCAGGTGTCAGTCAGCGAGTGCTGGCAAATGCGTCGTGGGCTCAAGTTGGCACTGGGAGGATGTGGGAGAAGCCCGACTTTCCCCCTTTGGAAAGCCACTTCGTTGCAGCTTCCAAGCCGCCTGCTACTATTCACTCCACAGATTCCTCTGAGGAGCGGTGAGTTTTTCCAAAAGAAACCAGGTGCTTGCGATTCCTTCCGGGGAGCTCACCCCCAGGAGCATACTGTAGCTAAGGTGCCCACTAAATGTGACCTCTAGTCTCGAGGTAAGGTGCACATTTTCCCATTCCCAGAGATAGGGGCGCCCCGGTTTCCAGGAGGTCTTAGTCAGTGGACGGCTTTAGCTTTAGTATGCCTCACAGCGCTCAAGACTCTCACGTGGGCACTTCTTTCCAAGGAAGTACACTGCGTACCCAAAGCCTTCTGAGCACAAGCAAGGGATACACAGCTCTGGGCACATCCCTCCCTATGCAGTTGGAAGGGCCGGGAACTAAGGTGTTCTCTGAGGCGAGCGTCCCACAGCTTTGAAACAGCCCCAGGAACGCGGTTCTTGGCAGGGTTTCGTTCCCTGCGGGTCTGCCACGTTGAGGAAAACTAAGCGGCCCTGAAAGAAACCACCGGGGCTCCAATTCGGTTTGGGGACTCCTGCTCGACGTCTCTCTAGGTGATGCGGAAACTGGACTTTAGGTCCAGCCCGAAGTAATGCAGAGAGTAGCCCCGAGCATTGCTAGGCATTGGGAACATCCGAAGTCACCCAGGTAGGCCTGCTGAGGGCAGTTCGGGGTTTGTGCCGTTCACCACATGCAGCACACACTGCATCCAAAAGTTTCATCGCAGAAGGCCGAACTGTGTTCCACGGGTCTCCCTTGGATTGTCAGAGAAGATAGGTGTATGTGCTGGGTGATCCAGTTGGTAATTGAGAAGCCTGGCAGAGGGCAGTCTTTTCCCCATTTGAAAGGTCGATAGTGGCGGCCTCAAGGCTGACTGAAAGACACTGCCCTTACCCGTCTTCTAGTCACCTCCAGGAGTGCCTCAGTGAAGACAGTGAGTTTTCTCCTACGAATCCAGGTGGTCTCCAGTGCCTTGCTGGGAGCTCATCCCACGCTTGCCCTAGCTAAAGTGTGAAGTCAAAGTGACCCCTAGCCTCAAGGGAAGCGCGAGCGCTTCCTATCAGCCAAGTTGGGTGGGCAGCCACCTCCATGAACCCTGACGCCATAGAGTGCTTTAACTCCTCTGCGGCTTTGCGTAGGCCTAAGAGAGTCGCGTGTGAATTCCTTCTGAGGGAGAGCATGTGCGCTGGGAGTCCCCGTTTTGTTTTCCGAGCCACACAACACAGGACAGACTGCTGGGGTCAGCTCTTGCTACGCAGAGCGAAGGGCAGTGAACTGCTTCTCGCTTGCAGAGCTTGATGTCTACGGCTCTAAGGCAGCCCCGGGACCAAGTTTTGGCCAGTATTACATTCAGCGTGGCTCTCCCTCTGTGGAGGCCCTCCGAACGGCACTGAGAGAATCCCTGAGCCTAAAGTGCATCCTGGCAACCCTTAACCTGTCATCTCACTATTGTGACGCAAGGTACACTGCAGGTGCAGCCTGACAGAAAGTACAGAAAAGCCGGTACGACTCTGAGGCATTTGGACGAGGCAAGGTCCCCTCGGCCTGACTAAGTCATTAAGCGGGTGCTGCTCCTCGTGGCACGCAGAACACCCCCCGTCCAACGAAGTGGGATCCTAGAAAGGCCCAGTGTTGCTGAAAGTCTCCAGGTGTCAGTCAGCGAGTGCTGGCAAATGCGTCGTGGGCTCAAGTTGGCACTGGGAGGATGTGGGAGAAGCCCGACTTTCCCCTTTGGAAAGCCACTTCGTTGCAGCTTCCAAGCCGCCTGCTACTATTCACTCCACAGATTCCTCTGAGGAGCGGTGACTTTTTCCAAAAGAAACCAGGTGCTTGCGATTCCTTCCGGGGAGCTCACCCCCAGGAGCATACTGTAGCTAAGGTGCCCACTAAATGTGACCTCTAGTCTCGAGGTAAGGTGCACATTTTCCCATTCCCAGAGATAGGGGCGCCCCGGTTTCCAGGAGGTCTTAGTCAGTGGACGGCTTTAGCTTTAGTATGCCTCACAGCGCTCAAGACTCTCACGTGGGCACTTCTTTCCAAGGAAGTACACTGCGTACCCAAAGCCTTCTGAGCACAAGCAAGGGATACACAGCTCTGGGCACATCCCTCCCTATGCAGTTGGAAGGGCCGGGAACTAAGGTGTTCTCTGAGGCGAGCGTCCCACAGCTTTGAAACAGCCCCAGGAACGCGGTTCTTGGCAGGGTTTCGTTCCCTGCGGGTCTGCCACGTTGAGGAAAACTAAGCGGCCCTGAAAGAAACCACCGGGGCTCCAATTCGGTTTGGGGACTCCTGCTCGACGTCTCTCTAGGTGATGCGGAAACTGGACTTTAGGTCCAGCCCGAAGTAATGCAGAGAGTAGCCCCGAGCATTGCTAGGCATTGGGAACATCCGAAGTCACCCAGGTAGGCCTGCTGAGGGCAGTTCGGGGTTTGTGCCGTTCACCACATGCAGCACACACTGCATCCAAAAGTTTCATCGCAGAAGGCCGAACTGTGTTCCACGGGTCTCCCTTGGATTGTCAGAGAAGATAGGTGTATGTGCTGGGTGATCCAGTTGGTAATTGAGAAGCCTGGCAGAGGGCAGTCTTTTCCCCATTTGAAAGGTCGATAGTGGCGGCCTCAAGGCTGACTGAAAGACACTGCCCTTACCCGTCTTCTAGTCACCTCCAGGAGTGCCTCAGTGAAGACAGTGAGTTTTCTCCTACGAATCCAGGTGGTCTCCAGTGCCTTGCTGGGAGCTCATCCCACGCTTGCCCTAGCTAAAGTGTGAAGTCAAAGTGACCCCTAGCCTCAAGGGAAGCGCGAGCGCTTCCTATCAGCCAAGTTGGGTGGGCAGCCACCTCCATGAACCCTGACGCCATAGAGTGCTTTAACTCCTCTGCGGCTTTGCGTAGGCCTAAGAGAGTCGCGTGTGAATTCCTTCTGAGGGAGAGCATGTGCGCTGGGAGTCCCCGTTTTGTTTTCCGAGCCACACAACACAGGACAGACTGCTGGGGTCAGCTCTTGCTACGCAGAGCGAAGGGCAGTGAACTGCTTCTCGCTTGCAGAGCTTGATGTCTACGGCTGTAAGGCAGCCCCGGGACAAAGTTTTGGCCAGTATTACATTCAGCGTGGCTCTCCCTCTGTGGAGGCCCTCCGAACGGCACTGAGAGAATCCCTGAGCCTAAAGTGCATCCTGGCAACCCTTAACCTGTCATCTCACTATTGTGACGCAAGGTACACTGCAGGTGCAGCCTGACAGAAAGTACAGAAAAGCCGGTACGACTCTGAGGCATTTGGACGAGGCAAGGTCCCCTCGGCCTGACTAAGTCATTAAGCGGGTGCTGCTCCTCGTGGCACGCAGAACACCCCCCGTCCAACGAAGTGGGATCCTAGAAAGGCCCAGTGTTGCTGAAAGTCTCCAGGTGTCAGTCAGCGAGTGCTGGCAAATGCGTCGTGGGCTCAAGTTGGCACTGGGAGGATGTGGGAGAAGCCCGACTTTCCCCCTTTGGAAAGCCACTTCGTTGCAGCTTCCAAGCCGCCTGCTACTATTCACTCCACAGATTCCTCTGAGGAGCGGTGAGTTTTTCCAAAAGAAACCAGGTGCTTGCGATTCCTTCCGGGGAGCTCACCCCCAGGAGCATACTGTAGCTAAGGTGCCCACTAAATGTGACCTCTAGTCTCGAGGTAAGGTGCACATTTTCCCATTCCCAGAGATAGGGGCGCCCCGGTTTCCAGGAGGTCTTAGTCAGTGGACGGCTTTAGCTTTAGTATGCCTCACAGCGCTCAAGACTCTCACGTGGGCACTTCTTTCCAAGGAAGTACACTGCGTACCCAAAGCCTTCTGAGCACAAGCAAGGGATACACAGCTCTGGGCACATCCCTCCCTATGCAGTTGGAAGGGCCGGGAACTAAGGTGTTCTCTGAGGCGAGCGTCCCACAGCTTTGAAACAGCCCCAGGAACGCGGTTCTTGGCAGGGTTTCGTTCCCTGCGGGTCTGCCACGTTGAGGAAAACTAAGCGGCCCTGAAAGAAACCACCGGGGCTCCAATTCGGTTTGGGGACTCCTGCTCGACGTCTCTCTAGGTGATGCGGAAACTGGACTTTAGGTCCAGCCCGAAGTAATGCAGAGAGTAGCCCCGAGCATTGCTAGGCATTGGGAACATCCGAAGTCACCCAGGTAGGCCTGCTGAGGGCAGTTCGGGGTTTGTGCCGTTCACCACATGCAGCACACACTGCATCCAAAAGTTTCATCGCAGAAGGCCGAACTGTGTTCCACGGGTCTCCCTTGGACGGTCAGAGAAGATAGGTGTATGTGCTGGGTGATCCAGTTGGTAATTGAGAAGCCTGGCAGAGGGCAGTCTTTTCCCCATTTGAAAGGTCGATAGTGGCGGCCTCAAGGCTGACTGAAAGACACTGCCCTTACCCGTCTTCTAGTCACCTCCAGGAGTGCCTCAGTGAAGACAGTGAGTTTTCTCCTACGAATCCAGGTGGTCTCCAGTGCCTTGCTGGGAGCTCATCCCACGCTTGCCCTAGCTAAAGTGTGAAGTCAAAGTGACCCCTAGCCTCAAGGGAAGCGCGAGCGCTTCCTATCAGCCAAGTTGGGTGGGCAGCCACCTCCATGAACCCTGACGCCATAGAGTGCTTTAACTCCTCTGCGGCTTTGCGTAGGCCTAAGAGAGTCGCGTGTGAATTCCTTCTGAGGGAGAGCATGTGCGCTGGGAGTCCCCGTTTTGTTTTCCGAGCCACACAACACAGGACAGACTGCTGGGGTCAGCTCTTGCTACGCAGAGCGAAGGGCAGTGAACTGCTTCTCGCTTGCAGAGCTTGATGTCTACGGCTGTAAGGCAGCCCCGGGACAAAGTTTTGGCCAGTATTACATTCAGCGTGGCTCTCCCTCTGTGGAGGCCCTCCGAACGGCACTGAGAGAATCCCTGAGCCTAAAGTGCATCCTGGCAACCCTTAACCTGTCATCTCACTATTGTGACGCAAGGTACACTGCAGGTGCAGCCTGACAGAAAGTACAGAAAAGCCGGTACGACTCTGAGGCATTTGGACGAGGCAAGGTCCCCTCGGCCTGACTAAGTCATTAAGCGGGTGCTGCTCCTCGTGGCACGCAGAACACCCCCCGTCCAACGAAGTGGGATCCTAGAAAGGCCCAGTGTTGCTGAAAGTCTCCAGGTGTCAGTCAGCGAGTGCTGGCAAATGCGTCGTGGGCTCAAGTTGGCACTGGGAGGATGTGGGAGAAGCCCGACTTTCCCCCTTTGGAAAGCCACTTCGTTGCAGCTTCCAAGCCGCCTGCTACTATTCACTCCACAGATTCCTCTGAGGAGCGGTGACTTTTTCCAAAAGAAACCAGGTGCTTGCGATTCCTTCCGGGGAGCTCACCCCCAGGAGCATACTGTAGCTAAGGTGCCCACTAAATGTGACCTCTAGTCTCGAGGTAAGGTGCACATTTTCCCATTCCCAGAGATAGGGGCGCCCCGGTTTCCAGGAGGTCTTAGTCAGTGGACGGCTTTAGCTTTAGTATGCCTCACAGCGCTCAAGACTCTCACGTGGGCACTTCTTTCCAAGGAAGTACACTGCGTACCCAAAGCCTTCTGAGCACAAGCAAGGGATACACAGCTCTGGGCACATCCCTCCCTATGCAGTTGGAAGGGCCGGGAACTAAGGTGTTCTCTGAGGCGAGCGTCCCACAGCTTTGAAACAGCCCCAGGAACGCGGTTCTTGGCAGGGTTTCGTTCCCTGCGGGTCTGCCACGTTGAGGAAAACTAAGCGGCCCTGAAAGAAACCACCGGGGCTCCAATTCGGTTTGGGGACTCCTGCTCGACGTCTCTCTAGGTGATGCGGAAACTGGACTTTAGGTCCAGCCCGAAGTAATGCAGAGAGTAGCCCCGAGCATTGCTAGGCATTGGGAACATCCGAAGTCACCCAGGTAGGCCTGCTGAGGGCAGTTCGGGGTTTGTGCCGTTCACCACATGCAGCACACACTGCATCCAAAAGTTTCATCGCAGAAGGCCGAACTGTGTTCCACGGGTCTCCCTTGGATTGTCAGAGAAGATAGGTGTATGTGCTGGGTGATCCAGTTGGTAATTGAGAAGCCTGGCAGAGGGCAGTCTTTTCCCCATTTGAAAGGTCGATAGTGGCGGCCTCAAGGCTGACTGAAAGACACTGCCCTTACCCGTCTTCTAGTCACCTCCAGGAGTGCCTCAGTGAAGACAGTGAGTTTTCTCCTACGAATCCAGGTGGTCTCCAGTGCCTTGCTGGGAGCTCATCCCACGCTTGCCCTAGCTAAAGTGTGAAGTCAAAGTGACCCCTAGCCTCAAGGGAAGCGCGAGCGCTTCCTATCAGCCAAGTTGGGTGGGCAGCCACCTCCATGAACCCTGACGCCATAGAGTGCTTTAACTCCTCTGCGGCTTTGCGTAGGCCTAAGAGAGTCGCGTGTGAATTCCTTCTGAGGGAGAGCATGTGCGCTGGGAGTCCCCGTTTTGTTTTCCGAGCCACACAACACAGGACAGACTGCTGGGGTCAGCTCTTGCTACGCAGAGCGAAGGGCAGTGAACTGCTTCTCGCTTGCAGAGCTTGATGTCTACGGCTCTAAGGCAGCCCCGGGACAAAGTTTTGGCCAGTATTACATTCAGCGTGGCTCTCCCTCTGTGGAGGCCCTCCGAACGGCACTGAGAGAATCCCTGAGCCTAAAGTGCATCCTGGCAACCCTTAACCTGTCATCTCACTATTGTGACGCAAGGTACACTGCAGGTGCAGCCTGACAGAAAGTACAGAAAAGCCGGTACGACTCTGAGGCATTTGGACGAGGCAAGGTCCCCTCGGCCTGACTAAGTCATTAAGCGGGTGCTGCTCCTCGTGGCACGCAGAACACCCCCCGTCCAACGAAGTGGGATCCTAGAAAGGCCCAGTGTTGCTGAAAGTCTCCAGGTGTCAGTCAGCGAGTGCTGGCAAATGCGTCGTGGGCTCAAGTTGGCACTGGGAGGATGTGGGAGAAGCCCGACTTTCCCCCTTTGGAAAGCCACTTCGTTGCAGCTTCCAAGCCGCCTGCTACTATTCACTCCACAGATTCCTCTGAGGAGCGGTGAGTTTTTCCAAAAGAAACCAGGTGCTTGCGATTCCTTCCGGGGAGCTCACCCCCAGGAGCATACTGTAGCTAAGGTGCCCACTAAATGTGACCTCTAGTCTCGAGGTAAGGTGCACATTTTCCCATTCCCAGAGATAGGGGCGCCCCGGTTTCCAGGAGGTCTTAGTCAGTGGACGGCTTTAGCTTTAGTATGCCTCACAGCGCTCAAGACTCTCACGTGGGCACTTCTTTCCAAGGAAGTACACTGCGTACCCAAAGCCTTCTGAGCACAAGCAAGGGATACACAGCTCTGGGCACATCCCTCCCTATGCAGTTGGAAGGGCCGGGAACTAAGGTGTTCTCTGAGGCGAGCGTCCCACAGCTTTGAAACAGCCCCAGGAACGCGGTTCTTGGCAGGGTTTCGTTCCCTGCGGGTCTGCCACGTTGAGGAAAACTAAGCGGCCCTGAAAGAAACCACCGGGGCTCCAATTCGGTTTGGGGACTCCTGCTCGACGTCTCTCTAGGTGATGCGGAAACTGGACTTTAGGTCCAGCCCGAAGTAATGCAGAGAGTAGCCCCGAGCATTGCTAGGCATTGGGAACATCCGAAGTCACCCAGGTAGGCCTGCTGAGGGCAGTTCGGGGTTTGTGCCGTTCACCACATGCAGCACACACTGCATCCAAAAGTTTCATCGCAGAAGGCCGAACTGTGTTCCACGGGTCTCCCTTGGATTGTCAGAGAAGATAGGTGTATGTGCTGGGTGATCCAGTTGGTAATTGAGAAGCCTGGCAGAGGGCAGTCTTTTCCCCATTTGAAAGGTCGATAGTGGCGGCCTCAAGGCTGACTGAAAGACACTGCCCTTACCCGTCTTCTAGTCACCTCCAGGAGTGCCTCAGTGAAGACAGTGAGTTTTCTCCTACGAATCCAGGTGGTCTCCAGTGCCTTGCTGGGAGCTCATCCCACGCTTGCCCTAGCTAAAGTGTGAAGTCAAAGTGACCCCTAGCCTCAAGGGAAGCGCGAGCGCTTCCTATCAGCCAAGTTGGGTGGGCAGCCACCTCCATGAACCCTGACGCCATAGAGTGCTTTAACTCCTCTGCGGCTTTGCGTAGGCCTAAGAGAGTCGCGTGTGAATTCCTTCTGAGGGAGAGCATGTGCGCTGGGAGTCCCCGTTTTGTTTTCCGAGCCACACAACACAGGACAGACTGCTGGGGTCAGCTCTTGCTACGCAGAGCGAAGGGCAGTGAACTGCTTCTCGCTTGCAGAGCTTGATGTCTACGGCTGTAAGGCAGCCCCGGGACAAAGTTTTGGCCAGTATTACATTCAGCGTGGCTCTCCCTCTGTGGAGGCCCTCCGAACGGCACTGAGAGAATCCCTGAGCCTAAAGTGCATCCTGGCAACCCTTAACCTGTCATCTCACTATTGTGACGCAAGGTACACTGCAGGTGCAGCCTGACAGAAAGTACAGAAAAGCCGGTACGACTCTGAGGCATTTGGACGAGGCAAGGTCCCCTCGGCCTGACTAAGTCATTAAGCGGGTGCTGCTCCTCGTGGCACGCAGAACACCCCCCGTCCAACGAAGTGGGATCCTAGAAAGGCCCAGTGTTGCTGAAAGTCTCCAGGTGTCAGTCAGCGAGTGCTGGCAAATGCGTCGTGGGCTCAAGTTGGCACTGGGAGGATGTGGGAGAAGCCCGACTTTCCCCCTTTGGAAAGCCACTTCGTTGCAGCTTCCAAGCCGCCTGCTACTATTCACTCCACAGATTCCTCTGAGGAGCGGTGAGTTTTTCCAAAAGAAACCAGGTGCTTGCGATTCCTTCCGGGGAGCTCACCCCCAGGAGCATACTGTAGCTAAGGTGCCCACTAAATGTGACCTCTAGTCTCGAGGTAAGGTGCACATTTTCCCATTCCCAGAGATAGGGGCGCCCCGGTTTCCAGGAGGTCTTAGTCAGTGGACGGCTTTAGCTTTAGTATGCCTCACAGCGCTCAAGACTCTCACGTGGGCACTTCTTTCCAAGGAAGTACACTGCGTACCCAAAGCCTTCTGAGCACAAGCAAGGGATACACAGCTCTGGGCACATCCCTCCCTATGCAGTTGGAAGGGCCGGGAACTAAGGTGTTCTCTGAGGCGAGCGTCCCACAGCTTTGAAACAGCCCCAGGAACGCGGTTCTTGGCAGGGTTTCGTTCCCTGCGGGTCTGCCACGTTGAGGAAAACTAAGCGGCCCTGAAAGAAACCACCGGGGCTCCAATTCGGTTTGGGGACTCCTGCTCGACGTCTCTCTAGGTGATGCGGAAACTGGACTTTAGGTCCAGCCCGAAGTAATGCAGAGAGTAGCCCCGAGCATTGCTAGGCATTGGGAACATCCGAAGTCACCCAGGTAGGCCTGCTGAGGGCAGTTCGGGGTTTGTGCCGTTCACCACATGCAGCACACACTGCATCCAAAAGTTTCATCGCAGAAGGCCGAACTGTGTTCCACGGGTCTCCCTTGGATGGTCAGAGAAGATAGGTGTATGTGCTGGGTGATCCAGTTGGTAATTGAGAAGCCTGGCAGAGGGCAGTCTTTTCCCCATTTGAAAGGTCGATAGTGGCGGCCTCAAGGCTGACTGAAAGACACTGCCCTTACCCGTCTTCTAGTCACCTCCAGGAGTGCCTCAGTGAAGACAGTGAGTTTTCTCCTACGAATCCAGGTGGTCTCCAGTGCCTTGCTGGGAGCTCATCCCACGCTTGCCCTAGCTAAAGTGTGAAGTCAAAGTGACCCCTAGCCTCAAGGGAAGCGCGAGCGCTTCCTATCAGCCAAGTTGGGTGGGCAGCCACCTCCATGAACCCTGACGCCATAGAGTGCTTTAACTCCTCTGCGGCTTTGCGTAGGCCTAAGAGAGTCGCGTGTGAATTCCTTCTGAGGGAGAGCATGTGCGCTGGGAGTCCCCGTTTTGTTTTCCGAGCCACACAACACAGGACAGACTGCTGGGGTCAGCTCTTGCTACGCAGAGCGAAGGGCAGTGAACTGCTTCTCGCTTGCAGAGCTTGATGTCTACGGCTGTAAGGCAGCCCCGGGACAAAGTTTTGGCCAGTATTACATTCAGCGTGGCTCTCCCTCTGTGGAGGCCCTCCGAACGGCACTGAGAGAATCCCTGAGCCTAAAGTGCATCCTGGCAACCCTTAACCTGTCATCTCACTATTGTGACGCAAGGTACACTGCAGGTGCAGCCTGACAGAAAGTACAGAAAAGCCGGTACGACTCTGAGGCATTTGGACGAGGCAAGGTCCCCTCGGCCTGACTAAGTCATTAAGCGGGTGCTGCTCCTCGTGGCACGCAGAACACCCCCCGTCCAACGAAGTGGGATCCTAGAAAGGCCCAGTGTTGCTGAAAGTCTCCAGGTGTCAGTCAGCGAGTGCTGGCAAATGCGTCGTGGGCTCAAGTTGGCACTGGGAGGATGTGGGAGAAGCCCGACTTTCCCCCTTTGGAAAGCCACTTCGTTGCAGCTTCCAAGCCGCCTGCTACTATTCACTCCACAGATTCCTCTGAGGAGCGGTGAGTTTTTCCAAAAGAAACCAGGTGCTTGCGATTCCTTCCGGGGAGCTCACCCCCAGGAGCATACTGTAGCTAAGGTGCCCACTAAATGTGACCTCTAGTCTCGAGGTAAGGTGCACATTTTCCCATTCCCAGAGATAGGGGCGCCCCGGTTTCCAGGAGGTCTTAGTCAGTGGACGGCTTTAGCTTTAGTATGCCTCACAGCGCTCAAGACTCTCACGTGGGCACTTCTTTCCAAGGAAGTACACTGCGTACCCAAAGCCTTCTGAGCACAAGCAAGGGATACACAGCTCTGGGCACATCCCTCCCTATGCAGTTGGAAGGGCCGGGAACTAAGGTGTTCTCTGAGGCGAGCGTCCCACAGCTTTGAAACAGCCCCAGGAACGCGGTTCTTGGCAGGGTTTCGTTCCCTGCGGGTCTGCCACGTTGAGGAAAACTAAGCGGCCCTGAAAGAAACCACCGGGGCTCCAATTCGGTTTGGGGACTCCTGCTCGACGTCTCTCTAGGTGATGCGGAAACTGGACTTTAGGTCCAGCCCGAAGTAATGCAGAGAGTAGCCCCGAGCATTGCTAGGCATTGGGAACATCCGAAGTCACCCAGGTAGGCCTGCTGAGGGCAGTTCGGGGTTTGTGCCGTTCACCACATGCAGCACACACTGCATCCAAAAGTTTCATCGCAGAAGGCCGAACTGTGTTCCACGGGTCTCCCTTGGATGGTCAGAGAAGATAGGTGTATGTGCTGGGTGATCCAGTTGGTAATTGAGAAGCCTGGCAGAGGGCAGTCTTTTCCCCATTTGAAAGGTCGATAGTGGCGGCCTCAAGGCTGACTGAAAGACACTGCCCTTACCCGTCTTCTAGTCACCTCCAGGAGTGCCTCAGTGAAGACAGTGAGTTTTCTCCTACGAATCCAGGTGGTCTCCAGTGCCTTGCTGGGAGCTCATCCCACGCTTGCCCTAGCTAAAGTGTGAAGTCAAAGTGACCCCTAGCCTCAAGGGAAGCGCGAGCGCTTCCTATCAGCCAAGTTGGGTGGGCAGCCACCTCCATGAACCCTGACGCCATAGAGTGCTTTAACTCCTCTGCGGCTTTGCGTAGGCCTAAGAGAGTCGCGTGTGAATTCCTTCTGAGGGAGAGCATGTGCGCTGGGAGTCCCCGTTTTGTTTTCCGAGCCACACAACACAGGACAGACTGCTGGGGTCAGCTCTTGCTACGCAGAGCGAAGGGCAGTGAACTGCTTCTCGCTTGCAGAGCTTGATGTCTACGGCTGTAAGGCAGCCCCGGGACAAAGTTTTGGCCAGTATTACATTCAGCGTGGCTCTCCCTCTGTGGAGGCCCTCCGAACGGCACTGAGAGAATCCCTGAGCCTAAAGTGCATCCTGGCAACCCTTAACCTGTCATCTCACTATTGTGACGCAAGGTACACTGCAGGTGCAGCCTGACAGAAAGTACAGAAAAGCCGGTACGACTCTGAGGCATTTGGACGAGGCAAGGTCCCCTCGGCCTGACTAAGTCATTAAGCGGGTGCTGCTCCTCGTGGCACGCAGAACACCCCCCGTCCAACGAAGTGGGATCCTAGAAAGGCCCAGTGTTGCTGAAAGTCTCCAGGTGTCAGTCAGCGAGTGCTGGCAAATGCGTCGTGGGCTCAAGTTGGCACTGGGAGGATGTGGGAGAAGCCCGACTTTCCCCCTTTGGAAAGCCACTTCGTTGCAGCTTCCAAGCCGCCTGCTACCATTCACTCCACAGATTCCTCTGAGGAGCGGTGACTTTTTCCAAAAGAAACCAGGTGCTTGCGATTCCTTCCGGGGAGCTCACCCCCAGGAGCATACTGTAGCTAAGGTGCCCACTAAATGTGACCTCTAGTCTCGAGGTAAGGTGCACATTTTCCCATTCCCAGAGATAGGGGCGCCCCGGTTTCCAGGAGGTCTTAGTCAGTGGACGGCTTTAGCTTTAGTATGCCTCACAGCGCTCAAGACTCTCACGTGGGCACTTCTTTCCAAGGAAGTACACTGCGTACCCAAAGCCTTCTGAGCACAAGCAAGGGATACACAGCTCTGGGCACATCCCTCCCTATGCAGTTGGAAGGGCCGGGAACTAAGGTGTTCTCTGAGGCGAGCGTCCCACAGCTTTGAAACAGCCCCAGGAACGCGGTTCTTGGCAGGGTTTCGTTCCCTGCGGGTCTGCCACGTTGAGGAAAACTAAGCGGCCCTGAAAGAAACCACCGGGGCTCCAATTCGGTTTGGGGACTCCTGCTCGACGTCTCTCTAGGTGATGCGGAAACTGGACTTTAGGTCCAGCCCGAAGTAATGCAGAGAGTAGCCCCGAGCATTGCTAGGCATTGGGAACATCCGAAGTCACCCAGGTAGGCCTGCTGAGGGCAGTTCGGGGTTTGTGCCGTTCACCACATGCAGCACACACTGCATCCAAAAGTTTCATCGCAGAAGGCCGAACTGTGTTCCACGGGTCTCCCTTGGATTGTCAGAGAAGATAGGTGTATGTGCTGGGTGATCCAGTTGGTAATTGAGAAGCCTGGCAGAGGGCAGTCTTTTCCCCATTTGAAAGGTCGATAGTGGCGGCCTCAAGGCTGACTGAAAGACACTGCCCTTACCCGTCTTCTAGTCACCTCCAGGAGTGCCTCAGTGAAGACAGTGAGTTTTCTCCTACGAATCCAGGTGGTCTCCAGTGCCTTGCTGGGAGCTCATCCCACGCTTGCCCTAGCTAAAGTGTGAAGTCAAAGTGACCCCTAGCCTCAAGGGAAGCGCGAGCGCTTCCTATCAGCCAAGTTGGGTGGGCAGCCACCTCCATGAACCCTGACGCCATAGAGTGCTTTAACTCCTCTGCGGCTTTGCGTAGGCCTAAGAGAGTCGCGTGTGAATTCCTTCTGAGGGAGAGCATGTGCGCTGGGAGTCCCCGTTTTGTTTTCCGAGCCACACAACACAGGACAGACTGCTGGGGTCAGCTCTTGCTACGCAGAGCGAAGGGCAGTGAACTGCTTCTCGCTTGCAGAGCTTGATGTCTACAGCTGTAAGGCAGCCCCGGGACAAAGTTTTGGCCAGTATTACATTCAGCGTGGCTCTCCCTCTGTGGAGGCCCTCCGAACGGCACTGAGAGAATCCCTGAGCCTAAAGTGCATCCTGGCAACCCTTAACCTGTCATCTCACTATTGTGACGCAAGGTACACTGCAGGTGCAGCCTGACAGAAAGTACAGAAAAGCCGGTACGACTCTGAGGCATTTGGACGAGGCAAGGTCCCCTCGGCCTGACTAAGTCATTAAGCGGGTGCTGCTCCTCGTGGCACGCAGAACACCCCCCGTCCAACGAAGTGGGATCCTAGAAAGGCCCAGTGTTGCTGAAAGTCTCCAGGTGTCAGTCAGCGAGTGCTGGCAAATGCGTCGTGGGCTCAAGTTGGCACTGGGAGGATGTGGGAGAAGCCCGACTTTCCCCCTTTGGAAAGCCACTTCGTTGCAGCTTCCAAGCCGCCTGCTACCATTCACTCCACAGATTCCTCTGAGGAGCGGTGACTTTTTCCAAAAGAAACCAGGTGCTTGCGATTCCTTCCGGGGAGCTCACCCCCAGGAGCATACTGTAGCTAAGGTGCCCACTAAATGGGACCTCTAGTCTCGAGGTAAGGTGCACATTTTCCCATTCCCAGAGATAGGGGCGCCCCGGTTTCCAGGAGGTCTTAGTCAGTGGACGGCTTTAGCTTTAGTATGCCTCACAGCGCTCAAGACTCTCACGTGGGCACTTCTTTCCAAGGAAGTACACTGCGTACCCAAAGCCTTCTGAGCACAAGCAAGGGATACACAGCTCTGGGCACATCCCTCCCTATGCAGTTGGAAGGGCCGGGAACTAAGGTGTTCTCTGAGGCGAGCGTCCCACAGCTTTGAAACAGCCCCAGGAACGCGGTTCTTGGCAGGGTTTCGTTCCCTGCGGGTCTGCCACGTTGAGGAAAACTAAGCGGCCCTGAAAGAAACCACCGGGGCTCCAATTCGGTTTGGGGACTCCTGCTCGACGTCTCTCTAGGTGATGCGGAAACTGGACTTTAGGTCCAGCCCGAAGTAATGCAGAGAGTAACCCCGAGCATTGCTAGGCATTGGGAACATCCGAAGTCACCCAGGTAGGCCTGCTGAGGGCAGTTCGGGGTTTGTGCCGTTCACCACATGCAGCACACACTGCATCCAAAAGTTTCATCGCAGAAGGCCGAACTGTGTTCCACGGGTCTCCCTTGGATTGTCAGAGAAGATAGGTGTATGTGCTGGGTGATCCAGTTGGTAATTGAGAAGCCTGGCAGAGGGCAGTCTTTTCCCCATTTGAAAGGTCGATAGTGGCGGCCTCAAGGCTGACTGAAAGACACTGCCCTTACCCGTCTTCTAGTCACCTCCAGGAGTGCCTCAGTGAAGACAGTGAGTTTTCTCCTACGAATCCAGGTGGTCTCCAGTGCCTTGCTGGGAGCTCATCCCACGCTTGCCCTAGCTAAAGTGTGAAGTCAAAGTGACCCCTAGCCTCAAGGGAAGCGCGAGCGCTTCCTATCAGCCAAGTTGGGTGGGCAGCCACCTCCATGAACCCTGACGCCATAGAGTGCTTTAACTCCTCTGCGGCTTTGCGTAGGCCTAAGAGAGTCGCGTGTGAATTCCTTCTGAGGGAGAGCATGTGCGCTGGGAGTCCCCGTTTTGTTTTCCGAGCCACACAACACAGGACAGACTGCTGGGGTCAGCTCTTGCTACGCAGAGCGAAGGGCAGTGAACTGCTTCTCGCTTGCAGAGCTTGATGTCTACAGCTGTAAGGCAGCCCCGGGACAAAGTTTTGGCCAGTATTACATTCAGCGTGGCTCTCCCTCTGTGGAGGCCCTCCGAACGGCACTGAGAGAATCCCTGAGCCTAAAGTGCATCCTGGCAACCCTTAACCTGTCATCTCACTATTGTGACGCAAGGTACACTGCAGGTGCAGCCTGACAGAAAGTACAGAAAAGCCGGTACGACTCTGAGGCATTTGGACGAGGCAAGGTCCCCTCGGCCTGACTAAGTCATTAAGCGGGTGCTGCTCCTCGTGGCACGCAGAACACCCCCCGTCCAACGAAGTGGGATCCTAGAAAGGCCCAGTGTTGCTGAAAGTCTCCAGGTGTCAGTCAGCGAGTGCTGGCAAATGCGTCGTGGGCTCAAGTTGGCACTGGGAGGATGTGGGAGAAGCCCGACTTTCCCCCTTTGGAAAGCCGCTTCGTTGCAGCTTCCAAGCCGCCTGCTACCATTCACTCCACAGATTCCTCTGAGGAGCGGTGAGTTTTTCCAAAAGAAACCAGGTGCTTGCGATTCCTTCCGGGGAGCTCACCCCCAGGAGCATACTGTAGCTAAGGTGCCCACTAAATGTGACCTCTAGTCTCGAGGTAAGGTGCACATTTTCCCATTCCCAGAGATAGGGGCGCCCCGGTTTCCAGGAGGTCTTAGTCAGTGGACGGCTTTAGCTTTAGTATGCCTCACAGCGCTCAAGACTCTCACGTGGGCACTTCTTTCCAAGGAAGTACACTGCGTACCCAAAGCCTTCTGAGCACAAGCAAGGGATACACAGCTCTGGGCACATCCCTCCCTATGCAGTTGGAAGGGCCGGGAACTAAGGTGTTCTCTGAGGCGAGCGTCCCACAGCTTTGAAACAGCCCCAGGAACGCGGTTCTTGGCAGGGTTTCGTTCCCTGCGGGTCTGCCACGTTGAGGAAAACTAAGCGGCCCTGAAAGAAACCACCGGGGCTCCAATTCGGTTTGGGGACTCCTGCTCGACGTCTCTCTAGGTGATGCGGAAACTGGACTTTAGGTCCAGCCCGAAGTAATGCAGAGAGTAACCCCGAGCATTGCTAGGCATTGGGAACATCCGAAGTCACCCAGGTAGGCCTGCTGAGGGCAGTTCGGGGTTTGTGCCGTTCACCACATGCAGCACACACTGCATCCAAAAGTTTCATCGCAGAAGGCCGAACTGTGTTCCACGGGTCTCCCTTGGATGGTCAGAGAAGATAGGTGTATGTGCTGGGTGATCCAGTTGGTAATTGAGAAGCCTGGCAGAGGGCAGTCTTTTCCCCATTTGAAAGGTCGATAGTGGCGGCCTCAAGGCTGACTGAAAGACACTGCCCTTACCCGTCTTCTAGTCACCTCCAGGAGTGCCTCAGTGAAGACAGTGAGTTTTCTCCTACGAATCCAGGTGGTCTCCAGTGCCTTGCTGGGAGCTCATCCCACGCTTGCCCTAGCTAAAGTGTGAAGTCAAAGTGACCCCTAGCCTCAAGGGAAGCGCGAGCGCTTCCTATCAGCCAAGTTGGGTGGGCAGCCACCTCCATGAACCCTGACGCCATAGAGTGCTTTAACTCCTCTGCGGCTTTGCGTAGGCCTAAGAGAGTCGCGTGTGAATTCCTTCTGAGGGAGAGCATGTGCGCTGGGAGTCCCCGTTTTGTTTTCCGAGCCACACAACACAGGACAGACTGCTGGGGTCAGCTCTTGCTACGCAGAGCGAAGGGCAGTGAACTGCTTCTCGCTTGCAGAGCTTGATGTCTACAGCTGTAAGGCAGCCCCGGGACAAAGTTTTGGCCAGTATTACATTCAGCGTGGCTCTCCCTCTGTGGAGGCCCTCCGAACGGCACTGAGAGAATCCCTGAGCCTAAAGTGCATCCTGGCAACCCTTAACCTGTCATCTCACTATTGTGACGCAAGGTACACTGCAGGTGCAGCCTGACAGAAAGTACAGAAAAGCCGGTACGACTCTGAGGCATTTGGACGAGGCAAGGTCCCCTCGGCCTGACTAAGTCATTAAGCGGGTGCTGCTCCTCGTGGCACGCAGAACACCCCCCGTCCAACGAAGTGGGATCCTAGAAAGGCCCAGTGTTGCTGAAAGTCTCCAGGTGTCAGTCAGCGAGTGCTGGCAAATGCGTCGTGGGCTCAAGTTGGCACTGGGAGGATGTGGGAGAAGCCCGACTTTCCCCCTTTGGAAAGCCGCTTCGTTGCAGCTTCCAAGCCGCCTGCTACCATTCACTCCACAGATTCCTCTGAGGAGCGGTGAGTTTTTCCAAAAGAAACCAGGTGCTTGCGATTCCTTCCGGGGAGCTCACCCCCAGGAGCATACTGTAGCTAAGGTGCCCACTAAATGTGACCTCTAGTCTCGAGGTAAGGTGCACATTTTCCCATTCCCAGAGATAGGGGCGCCCCGGTTTCCAGGAGGTCTTAGTCAGTGGACGGCTTTAGCTTTAGTATGCCTCACAGCGCTCAAGACTCTCACGTGGGCACTTCTTTCCAAGGAAGTACACTGCGTACCCAAAGCCTTCTGAGCACAAGCAAGGGATACACAGCTCTGGGCACATCCCTCCCTATGCAGTTGGAAGGGCCGGGAACTAAGGTGTTCTCTGAGGCGAGCGTCCCACAGCTTTGAAACAGCCCCAGGAACGCGGTTCTTGGCAGGGTTTCGTTCCCTGCGGGTCTGCCACGTTGAGGAAAACTAAGCGGCCCTGAAAGAAACCACCGGGGCTCCAATTCGGTTTGGGGACTCCTGCTCGACGTCTCTCTAGGTGATGCGGAAACTGGACTTTAGGTCCAGCCCGAAGTAATGCAGAGAGTAACCCCGAGCATTGCTAGGCATTGGGAACATCCGAAGTCACCCAGGTAGGCCTGCTGAGGGCAGTTCGGGGTTTGTGCCGTTCACCACATGCAGCACACACTGCATCCAAAAGTTTCATCGCAGAAGGCCGAACTGTGTTCCACGGGTCTCCCTTGGATGGTCAGAGAAGATAGGTGTATGTGCTGGGTGATCCAGTTGGTAATTGAGAAGCCTGGCAGAGGGCAGTCTTTTCCCCATTTGAAAGGTCGATAGTGGCGGCCTCAAGGCTGACTGAAAGACACTGCCCTTACCCGTCTTCTAGTCACCTCCAGGAGTGCCTCAGTGAAGACAGTGAGTTTTCTCCTACGAATCCAGGTGGTCTCCAGTGCCTTGCTGGGAGCTCATCCCACGCTTGCCCTAGCTAAAGTGTGAAGTCAAAGTGACCCCTAGCCTCAAGGGAAGCGCGAGCGCTTCCTATCAGCCAAGTTGGGTGGGCAGCCACCTCCATGAACCCTGACGCCATAGAGTGCTTTAACTCCTCTGCGGCTTTGCGTAGGCCTAAGAGAGTCGCGTGTGAATTCCTTCTGAGGGAGAGCATGTGCGCTGGGAGTCCCCGTTTTCTTTTCCGAGCCACACAACACAGGACAGACTGCTGGGGTCAGCTCTTGCTACGCAGAGCGAAGGGCAGTGAACTGCTTCTCGCTTGCAGAGCTTGATGTCTACAGCTGTAAGGCAGCCCCGGGACAAAGTTTTGGCCAGTATTACATTCAGCGTGGCTCTCCCTCTGTGGAGGCCCTCCGAACGGCACTGAGAGAATCCCTGAGCCTAAAGTGCATCCTGGCAACCCTTAACCTGTCATCTCACTATTGTGACGCAAGGTACACTGCAGGTGCAGCCTGACAGAAAGTACAGAAAAGCCGGTACGACTCTGAGGCATTTGGACGAGGCAAGGTCCCCTCGGCCTGACTAAGTCATTAAGCGGGTGCTGCTCCTCGTGGCACGCAGAACACCCCCCGTCCAACGAAGTGGGATCCTAGAAAGGCCCAGTGTTGCTGAAAGTCTCCAGGTGTCAGTCAGCGAGTGCTGGCAAATGCGTCGTGGGCTCAAGTTGGCACTGGGAGGATGTGGGAGAAGCCCGACTTTCCCCCTTTGGAAAGCCACTTCGTTGCAGCTTCCAAGCCGCCTGCTACCATTCACTCCACAGATTCCTCTGAGGAGCGGTGACTTTTTCCAAAAGAAACCAGGTGCTTGCGATTCCTTCCGGGGAGCTCACCCCCAGGAGCATACTGTAGCTAAGGTGCCCACTAAATGTGACCTCTAGTCTCGAGGTAAGGTGCACATTTTCCCATTCCCAGAGATAGGGGCGCCCCGGTTTCCAGGAGGTCTTAGTCAGTGGACGGCTTTAGCTTTAGTATGCCTCACAGCGCTCAAGACTCTCACGTGGGCACTTCTTTCCAAGGAAGTACACTGCGTACCCAAAGCCTTCTGAGCACAAGCAAGGGATACACAGCTCTGGGCACATCCCTCCCTATGCAGTTGGAAGGGCCGGGAACTAAGGTGTTCTCTGAGGCGAGCGTCCCACAGCTTTGAAACAGCCCCAGGAACGCGGTTCTTGGCAGGGTTTCGTTCCCTGCGGGTCTGCCACGTTGAGGAAAACTAAGCGGCCCTGAAAGAAACCACCGGGGCTCCAATTCGGTTTGGGGACTCCTGCTCGACGTCTCTCTAGGTGATGCGGAAACTGGACTTTAGGTCCAGCCCGAAGTAATGCAGAGAGTAGCCCCGAGCATTGCTAGGCATTGGGAACATCCGAAGTCACCCAGGTAGGCCTGCTGAGGGCAGTTCGGGGTTTGTGCCGTTCACCACATGCAGCACACACTGCATCCAAAAGTTTCATCGCAGAAGGCCGAACTGTGTTCCACGGGTCTCCCTTGGATTGTCAGAGAAGATAGGTGTATGTGCTGGGTGATCCAGTTGGTAATTGAGAAGCCTGGCAGAGGGCAGTCTTTTCCCCATTTGAAAGGTCGATAGTGGCGGCCTCAAGGCTGACTGAAAGACACTGCCCTTACCCGTCTTCTAGTCACCTCCAGGAGTGCCTCAGTGAAGACAGTGAGTTTTCTCCTACGAATCCAGGTGGTCTCCAGTGCCTTGCTGGGAGCTCATCCCACGCTTGCCCTAGCTAAAGTGTGAAGTCAAAGTGACCCCTAGCCTCAAGGGAAGCGCGAGCGCTTCCTATCAGCCAAGTTGGGTGGGCAGCCACCTCCATGAACCCTGACGCCATAGAGTGCTTTAACTCCTCTGCGGCTTTGCGTAGGCCTAAGAGAGTCGCGTGTGAATTCCTTCTGAGGGAGAGCATGTGCGCTGGGAGTCCCCGTTTTGTTTTCCGAGCCACACAACACAGGACAGACTGCTGGGGTCAGCTCTTGCTACGCAGAGCGAAGGGCAGTGAACTGCTTCTCGCTTGCAGAGCTTGATGTCTACAGCTGTAAGGCAGCCCCGGGACAAAGTTTTGGCCAGTATTACATTCAGCGTGGCTCTCCCTCTGTGGAGGCCCTCCGAACGGCACTGAGAGAATCCCTGAGCCTAAAGTGCATCCTGGCAACCCTTAACCTGTCATCTCACTATTGTGACGCAAGGTACACTGCAGGTGCAGCCTGACAGAAAGTACAGAAAAGCCGGTACGACTCTGAGGCATTTGGACGAGGCAAGGTCCCCTCGGCCTGACTAAGTCATTAAGCGGGTGCTGCTCCTCGTGGCACGCAGAACACCCCCCGTCCAACGAAGTGGGATCCTAGAAAGGCCCAGTGTTGCTGAAAGTCTCCAGGTGTCAGTCAGCGAGTGCTGGCAAATGCGTCGTGGGCTCAAGTTGGCACTGGGAGGATGTGGGAGAAGCCCGACTTTCCCCCTTTGGAAAGCCACTTCGTTGCAGCTTCCAAGCCGCCTGCTACCATTCACTCCACAGATTCCTCTGAGGAGCGGTGAGTTTTTCCAAAAGAAACCAGGTGCTTGCGATTCCTTCCGGGGAGCTCACCCCCAGGAGCATACTGTAGCTAAGGTGCCCACTAAATGTGACCTCTAGTCTCGAGGTAAGGTGCACATTTTCCCATTCCCAGAGATAGGGGCGCCCCGGTTTCCAGGAGGTCTTAGTCAGTGGACGGCTTTAGCTTTAGTATGCCTCACAGCGCTCAAGACTCTCACGTGGGCACTTCTTTCCAAGGAAGTACACTGCGTACCCAAAGCCTTCTGAGCACAAGCAAGGGATACACAGCTCTGGGCACATCCCTCCCTATGCAGTTGGAAGGGCCGGGAACTAAGGTGTTCTCTGAGGCGAGCGTCCCACAGCTTTGAAACAGCCCCAGGAACGCGGTTCTTGGCAGGGTTTCGTTCCCTGCGGGTCTGCCACGTTGAGGAAAACTAAGCGGCCCTGAAAGAAACCACCGGGGCTCCAATTCGGTTTGGGGACTCCTGCTCGACGTCTCTCTAGGTGATGCGGAAACTGGACTTTAGGTCCAGCCCGAAGTAATGCAGAGAGTAGCCCCGAGCATTGCTAGGCATTGGGAACATCCGAAGTCACCCAGGTAGGCCTGCTGAGGGCAGTTCGGGGTTTGTGCCGTTCACCACATGCAGCACACACTGCATCCAAAAGTTTCATCGCAGAAGGCCGAACTGTGTTCCACGGGTCTCCCTTGGATTGTCAGAGAAGATAGGTGTATGTGCTGGGTGATCCAGTTGGTAATTGAGAAGCCTGGCAGAGGGCAGTCTTTTCCCCATTTGAAAGGTCGATAGTGGCGGCCTCAAGGCTGACTGAAAGACACTGCCCTTACCCGTCTTCTAGTCACCTCCAGGAGTGCCTCAGTGAAGACAGTGAGTTTTCTCCTACGAATCCAGGTGGTCTCCAGTGCCTTGCTGGGAGCTCATCCCACGCTTGCCCTAGCTAAAGTGTGAAGTCAAAGTGACCCCTAGCCTCAAGGGAAGCGCGAGCGCTTCCTATCAGCCAAGTTGGGTGGGCAGCCACCTCCATGAACCCTGACGCCATAGAGTGCTTTAACTCCTCTGCGGCTTTGCGTAGGCCTAAGAGAGTCGCGTGTGAATTCCTTCTGAGGGAGAGCATGTGCGCTGGGAGTCCCCGTTTTGTTTTCCGAGCCACACAACACAGGACAGACTGCTGGGGTCAGCTCTTGCTACGCAGAGCGAAGGGCAGTGAACTGCTTCTCGCTTGCAGAGCTTGATGTCTACGGCTCTAAGGCAGCCCCGGGACAAAGTTTTGGCCAGTATTACATTCAGCGTGGCTCTCCCTCTGTGGAGGCCCTCCGAACGGCACTGAGAGAATCCCTGAGCCTAAAGTGCATCCTGGCAACCCTTAACCTGTCATCTCACTATTGTGACGCAAGGTACACTGCAGGTGCAGCCTGACAGAAAGTACAGAAAAGCCGGTACGACTCTGAGGCATTTGGACGAGGCAAGGTCCCCTCGGCCTGACTAAGTCATTAAGCGGGTGCTGCTCCTCGTGGCACGCAGAACACCCCCCGTCCAACGAAGTGGGATCCTAGAAAGGCCCAGTGTTGCTGAAAGTCTCCAGGTGTCAGTCAGCGAGTGCTGGCAAATGCGTCGTGGGCTCAAGTTGGCACTGGGAGGATGTGGGAGAAGCCCGACTTTCCCCCTTTGGAAAGCCACTTCGTTGCAGCTTCCAAGCCGCCTGCTACCATTCACTCCACAGATTCCTCTGAGGAGCGGTGAGTTTTTCCAAAAGAAACCAGGTGCTTGCGATTCCTTCCGGGGAGCTCACCCCCAGGAGCATACTGTAGCTAAGGTGCCCACTAAATGTGACCTCTAGTCTCGAGGTAAGGTGCACATTTTCCCATTCCCAGAGATAGGGGCGCCCCGGTTTCCAGGAGGTCTTAGTCAGTGGACGGCTTTAGCTTTAGTATGCCTCACAGCGCTCAAGACTCTCACGTGGGCACTTCTTTCCAAGGAAGTACACTGCGTACCCAAAGCCTTCTGAGCACAAGCAAGGGATACACAGCTCTGGGCACATCCCTCCCTATGCAGTTGGAAGGGCCGGGAACTAAGGTGTTCTCTGAGGCGAGCGTCCCACAGCTTTGAAACAGCCCCAGGAACGCGGTTCTTGGCAGGGTTTCGTTCCCTGCGGGTCTGCCACGTTGAGGAAAACTAAGCGGCCCTGAAAGAAACCACCGGGGCTCCAATTCGGTTTGGGGACTCCTGCTCGACGTCTCTCTAGGTGATGCGGAAACTGGACTTTAGGTCCAGCCCGAAGTAATGCAGAGAGTAACCCCGAGCATTGCTAGGCATTGGGAACATCCGAAGTCACCCAGGTAGGCCTGCTGAGGGCAGTTCGGGGTTTGTGCCGTTCACCACATGCAGCACACACTGCATCCAAAAGTTTCATCGCAGAAGGCCGAACTGTGTTCCACGGGTCTCCCTTGGATGGTCAGAGAAGATAGGTGTATGTGCTGGGTGATCCAGTTGGTAATTGAGAAGCCTGGCAGAGGGCAGTCTTTTCCCCATTTGAAAGGTCGATAGTGGCGGCCTCAAGGCTGACTGAAAGACACTGCCCTTACCCGTCTTCTAGTCACCTCCAGGAGTGCCTCAGTGAAGACAGTGAGTTTTCTCCTACGAATCCAGGTGGTCTCCAGTGCCTTGCTGGGAGCTCATCCCACGCTTGCCCTAGCTAAAGTGTGAAGTCAAAGTGACCCCTAGCCTCAAGGGAAGCGCGAGCGCTTCCTATCAGCCAAGTTGGGTGGGCAGCCACCTCCATGAACCCTGACGCCATAGAGTGCTTTAACTCCTCTGCGGCTTTGCGTAGGCCTAAGAGAGTCGCGTGTGAATTCCTTCTGAGGGAGAGCATGTGCGCTGGGAGTCCCCGTTTTGTTTTCCGAGCCACACAACACAGGACAGACTGCTGGGGTCAGCTCTTGCTACGCAGAGCGAAGGGCAGTGAACTGCTTCTCGCTTGCAGAGCTTGATGTCTACAGCTGTAAGGCAGCCCCGGGACAAAGTTTTGGCCAGTATTACATTCAGCGTGGCTCTCCCTCTGTGGAGGCCCTCCGAACGGCACTGAGAGAATCCCTGAGCCTAAAGTGCATCCTGGCAACCCTTAACCTGTCATCTCACTATTGTGACGCAAGGTACACTGCAGGTGCAGCCTGACAGAAAGTACAGAAAAGCCGGTACGACTCTGAGGCATTTGGACGAGGCAAGGTCCCCTCGGCCTGACTAAGTCATTAAGCGGGTGCTGCTCCTCGTGGCACGCAGAACACCCCCCGTCCAACGAAGTGGGATCCTAGAAAGGCCCAGTGTTGCTGAAAGTCTCCAGGTGTCAGTCAGCGAGTGCTGGCAAATGCGTCGTGGGCTCAAGTTGGCACTGGGAGGATGTGGGAGAAGCCCGACTTTCCCCCTTTGGAAAGCCACTTCGTTGCAGCTTCCAAGCCGCCTGCTACCATTCACTCCACAGATTCCTCTGAGGAGCGGTGAGTTTTTCCAAAAGAAACCAGGTGCTTGCGATTCCTTCCGGGGAGCTCACCCCCAGGAGCATACTGTAGCTAAGGTGCCCACTAAATGGGACCTCTAGTCTCGAGGTAAGGTGCACATTTTCCCATTCCCAGAGATAGGGGCGCCCCGGTTTCCAGGAGGTCTTAGTCAGTGGACGGCTTTAGCTTTAGTATGCCTCACAGCGCTCAAGACTCTCACGTGGGCACTTCTTTCCAAGGAAGTACACTGCGTACCCAAAGCCTTCTGAGCACAAGCAAGGGATACACAGCTCTGGGCACATCCCTCCCTATGCAGTTGGAAGGGCCGGGAACTAAGGTGTTCTCTGAGGCGAGCGTCCCACAGCTTTGAAACAGCCCCAGGAACGCGGTTCTTGGCAGGGTTTCGTTCCCTGCGGGTCTGCCACGTTGAGGAAAACTAAGCGGCCCTGAAAGAAACCACCGGGGCTCCAATTCGGTTTGGGGACTCCTGCTCGACGTCTCTCTAGGTGATGCGGAAACTGGACTTTAGGTCCAGCCCGAAGTAATGCAGAGAGTAACCCCGAGCATTGCTAGGCATTGGGAACATCCGAAGTCACCCAGGTAGGCCTGCTGAGGGCAGTTCGGGGTTTGTGCCGTTCACCACATGCAGCACACACTGCATCCAAAAGTTTCATCGCAGAAGGCCGAACTGTGTTCCACGGGTCTCCCTTGGATGGTCAGAGAAGATAGGTGTATGTGCTGGGTGATCCAGTTGGTAATTGAGAAGCCTGGCAGAGGGCAGTCTTTTCCCCATTTGAAAGGTCGATAGTGGCGGCCTCAAGGCTGACTGAAAGACACTGCCCTTACCCGTCTTCTAGTCACCTCCAGGAGTGCCTCAGTGAAGACAGTGAGTTTTCTCCTACGAATCCAGGTGGTCTCCAGTGCCTTGCTGGGAGCTCATCCCACGCTTGCCCTAGCTAAAGTGTGAAGTCAAAGTGACCCCTAGCCTCAAGGGAAGCGCGAGCGCTTCCTATCAGCCAAGTTGGGTGGGCAGCCACCTCCATGAACCCTGACGCCATAGAGTGCTTTAACTCCTCTGCGGCTTTGCGTAGGCCTAAGAGAGTCGCGTGTGAATTCCTTCTGAGGGAGAGCATGTGCGCTGGGAGTCCCCGTTTTGTTTTCCGAGCCACACAACACAGGACAGACTGCTGGGGTCAGCTCTTGCTACGCAGAGCGAAGGGCAGTGAACTGCTTCTCGCTTGCAGAGCTTGATGTCTACAGCTGTAAGGCAGCCCCGGGACAAAGTTTTGGCCAGTATTACATTCAGCGTGGCTCTCCCTCTGTGGAGGCCCTCCGAACGGCACTGAGAGAATCCCTGAGCCTAAAGTGCATCCTGGCAACCCTTAACCTGTCATCTCACTATTGTGACGCAAGGTACACTGCAGGTGCAGCCTGACAGAAAGTACAGAAAAGCCGGTACGACTCTGAGGCATTTGGACGAGGCAAGGTCCCCTCGGCCTGACTAAGTCATTAAGCGGGTGCTGCTCCTCGTGGCACGCAGAACACCCCCCGTCCAACGAAGTGGGATCCTAGAAAGGCCCAGTGTTGCTGAAAGTCTCCAGGTGTCAGTCAGCGAGTGCTGGCAAATGCGTCGTGGGCTCAAGTTGGCACTGGGAGGATGTGGGAGAAGCCCGACTTTCCCCCTTTGGAAAGCCACTTCGTTGCAGCTTCCAAGCCGCCTGCTACCATTCACTCCACAGATTCCTCTGAGGAGCGGTGACTTTTTCCAAAAGAAACCAGGTGCTTGCGATTCCTTCTGGGGAGCTCACCCCCAGGAGCATACTGTAGCTAAGGTGCCCACTAAATGGGACCTCTAGTCTCGAGGTAAGGTGCACATTTTCCCATTCCCAGAGATAGGGGCGCCCCGGTTTCCAGGAGGTCTTAGTCAGTGGACGGCTTTAGCTTTAGTATGCCTCACAGCGCTCAAGACTCTCACGTGGGCACTTCTTTCCAAGGAAGTACACTGCGTACCCAAAGCCTTCTGAGCACAAGCAAGGGATACACAGCTCTGGGCACATCCCTCCCTATGCAGTTGGAAGGGCCGGGAACTAAGGTGTTCTCTGAGGCGAGCGTCCCACAGCTTTGAAACAGCCCCAGGAACGCGGTTCTTGGCAGGGTTTCGTTCCCTGCGGGTCTGCCACGTTGAGGAAAACTAAGCGGCCCTGAAAGAAACCACCGGGGCTCCAATTCGGTTTGGGGACTCCTGCTCGACGTCTCTCTAGGTGATGCGGAAACTGGACTTTAGGTCCAGCCCGAAGTAATGCAGAGAGTAACCCCGAGCATTGCTAGGCATTGGGAACATCCGAAGTCACCCAGGTAGGCCTGCTGAGGGCAGTTCGGGGTTTGTGCCGTTCACCACATGCAGCACACACTGCATCCAAAAGTTTCATCGCAGAAGGCCGAACTGTGTTCCACGGGTCTCCCTTGGATGGTCAGAGAAGATAGGTGTATGTGCTGGGTGATCCAGTTGGTAATTGAGAAGCCTGGCAGAGGGCAGTCTTTTCCCCATTTGAAAGGTCGATAGTGGCGGCCTCAAGGCTGACTGAAAGACACTGCCCTTACCCGTCTTCTAGTCACCTCCAGGAGTGCCTCAGTGAAGACAGTGAGTTTTCTCCTACGAATCCAGGTGGTCTCCAGTGCCTTGCTGGGAGCTCATCCCACGCTTGCCCTAGCTAAAGTGTGAAGTCAAAGTGACCCCTAGCCTCAAGGGAAGCGCGAGCGCTTCCTATCAGCCAAGTTGGGTGGGCAGCCACCTCCATGAACCCTGACGCCATAGAGTGCTTTAACTCCTCTGCGGCTTTGCGTAGGCCTAAGAGAGTCGCGTGTGAATTCCTTCTGAGGGAGAGCATGTGCGCTGGGAGTCCCCGTTTTCTTTTCCGAGCCACACAACACAGGACAGACTGCTGGGGTCAGCTCTTGCTACGCAGAGCGAAGGGCAGTGAACTGCTTCTCGCTTGCAGAGCTTGATGTCTACAGCTGTAAGGCAGCCCCGGGACAAAGTTTTGGCCAGTATTACATTCAGCGTGGCTCTCCCTCTGTGGAGGCCCTCCGAACGGCACTGAGAGAATCCCTGAGCCTAAAGTGCATCCTGGCAACCCTTAACCTGTCATCTCACTATTGTGACGCAAGGTACACTGCAGGTGCAGCCTGACAGAAAGTACAGAAAAGCCGGTACGACTCTGAGGCATTTGGACGAGGCAAGGTCCCCTCGGCCTGACTAAGTCATTAAGCGGGTGCTGCTCCTCGTGGCACGCAGAACACCCCCCGTCCAACGAAGTGGGATCCTAGAAAGGCCCAGTGTTGCTGAAAGTCTCCAGGTGTCAGTCAGCGAGTGCTGGCAAATGCGTCGTGGGCTCAAGTTGGCACTGGGAGGATGTGGGAGAAGCCCGACTTTCCCCCTTTGGAAAGCCGCTTCGTTGCAGCTTCCAAGCCGCCTGCTACTATTCACTCCACAGATTCCTCTGAGGAGCGGTGACTTTTTCCAAAAGAAACCAGGTGCTTGCGATTCCTTCCGGGGAGCTCACCCCCAGGAGCATACTGTAGCTAAGGTGCCCACTAAATGGGACCTCTAGTCTCGAGGTAAGGTGCACATTTTCCCATTCCCAGAGATAGGGGCGCCCCGGTTTCCAGGAGGTCTTAGTCAGTGGACGGCTTTAGCTTTAGTATGCCTCACAGCGCTCAAGACTCTCACGTGGGCACTTCTTTCCAAGGAAGTACACTGCGTACCCAAAGCCTTCTGAGCACAAGCAAGGGATACACAGCTCTGGGCACATCCCTCCCTATGCAGTTGGAAGGGCCGGGAACTAAGGTGTTCTCTGAGGCGAGCGTCCCACAGCTTTGAAACAGCCCCAGGAACGCGGTTCTTGGCAGGGTTTCGTTCCCTGCGGGTCTGCCACGTTGAGGAAAACTAAGCGGCCCTGAAAGAAACCACCGGGGCTCCAATTCGGTTTGGGGACTCCTGCTCGACGTCTCTCTAGGTGATGCGGAAACTGGACTTTAGGTCCAGCCCGAAGTAATGCAGAGAGTAACCCCGAGCATTGCTAGGCATTGGGAACATCCGAAGTCACCCAGGTAGGCCTGCTGAGGGCAGTTCGGGGTTTGTGCCGTTCACCACATGCAGCACACACTGCATCCAAAAGTTTCATCGCAGAAGGCCGAACTGTGTTCCACGGGTCTCCCTTGGATGGTCAGAGAAGATAGGTGTATGTGCTGGGTGATCCAGTTGGTAATTGAGAAGCCTGGCAGAGGGCAGTCTTTTCCCCATTTGAAAGGTCGATAGTGGCGGCCTCAAGGCTGACTGAAAGACACTGCCCTTACCCGTCTTCTAGTCACCTCCAGGAGTGCCTCAGTGAAGACAGTGAGTTTTCTCCTACGAATCCAGGTGGTCTCCAGTGCCTTGCTGGGAGCTCATCCCACGCTTGCCCTAGCTAAAGTGTGAAGTCAAAGTGACCCCTAGCCTCAAGGGAAGCGCGAGCGCTTCCTATCAGCCAAGTTGGGTGGGCAGCCACCTCCATGAACCCTGACGCCATAGAGTGCTTTAACTCCTCTGCGGCTTTGCGTAGGCCTAAGAGAGTCGCGTGTGAATTCCTTCTGAGGGAGAGCATGTGCGCTGGGAGTCCCCGTTTTGTTTTCCGAGCCACACAACACAGGACAGACTGCTGGGGTCAGCTCTTGCTACGCAGAGCGAAGGGCAGTGAACTGCTTCTCGCTTGCAGAGCTTGATGTCTACAGCTGTAAGGCAGCCCCGGGACAAAGTTTTGGCCAGTATTACATTCAGCGTGGCTCTCCCTCTGTGGAGGCCCTCCGAACGGCACTGAGAGAATCCCTGAGCCTAAAGTGCATCCTGGCAACCCTTAACCTGTCATCTCACTATTGTGACGCAAGGTACACTGCAGGTGCAGCCTGACAGAAAGTACAGAAAAGCCGGTACGACTCTGAGGCATTTGGACGAGGCAAGGTCCCCTCGGCCTGACTAAGTCATTAAGCGGGTGCTGCTCCTCGTGGCACGCAGAACACCCCCCGTCCAACGAAGTGGGATCCTAGAAAGGCCCAGTGTTGCTGAAAGTCTCCAGGTGTCAGTCAGCGAGTGCTGGCAAATGCGTCGTGGGCTCAAGTTGGCACTGGGAGGATGTGGGAGAAGCCCGACTTTCCCCCTTTGGAAAGCCACTGCGTTGCAGCTTCCAAGCCGCCTGCTACTATTCACTCCACAGATTCCTCTGAGGAGCGGTGAGTTTTTCCAAAAGAAACCAGGTGCTTGCGATTCCTTCCGGGGAGCTCACCCCCAGGAGCATACTGTAGCTAAGGTGCCCACTAAATGGGACCTCTAGTCTCGAGGTAAGGTGCACATTTTCCCATTCCCAGAGATAGGGGCGCCCCGGTTTCCAGGAGGTCTTAGTCAGTGGACGGCTTTAGCTTTAGTATGCCTCACAGCGCTCAAGACTCTCACGTGGGCACTTCTTTCCAAGGAAGTACACTGCGTACCCAAAGCCTTCTGAGCACAAGCAAGGGATACACAGCTCTGGGCACATCCCTCCCTATGCAGTTGGAAGGGCCGGGAACTAAGGTGTTCTCTGAGGCGAGCGTCCCACAGCTTTGAAACAGCCCCAGGAACGCGGTTCTTGGCAGGGTTTCGTTCCCTGCGGGTCTGCCACGTTGAGGAAAACTAAGCGGCCCTGAAAGAAACCACCGGGGCTCCAATTCGGTTTGGGGACTCCTGCTCGACGTCTCTCTAGGTGATGCGGAAACTGGACTTTAGGTCCAGCCCGAAGTAATGCAGAGAGTAACCCCGAGCATTGCTAGGCATTGGGAACATCCGAAGTCACCCAGGTAGGCCTGCTGAGGGCAGTTCGGGGTTTGTGCCGTTCACCACATGCAGCACACACTGCATCCAAAAGTTTCATCGCAGAAGGCCGAACTGTGTTCCACGGGTCTCCCTTGGATGGTCAGAGAAGATAGGTGTATGTGCTGGGTGATCCAGTTGGTAATTGAGAAGCCTGGCAGAGGGCAGTCTTTTCCCCATTTGAAAGGTCGATAGTGGCGGCCTCAAGGCTGACTGAAAGACACTGCCCTTACCCGTCTTCTAGTCACCTCCAGGAGTGCCTCAGTGAAGACAGTGAGTTTTCTCCTACGAATCCAGGTGGTCTCCAGTGCCTTGCTGGGAGCTCATCCCACGCTTGCCCTAGCTAAAGTGTGAAGTCAAAGTGACCCCTAGCCTCAAGGGAAGCGCGAGCGCTTCCTATCAGCCAAGTTGGGTGGGCAGCCACCTCCATGAACCCTGACGCCATAGAGTGCTTTAACTCCTCTGCGGCTTTGCGTAGGCCTAAGAGAGTCGCGTGTGAATTCCTTCTGAGGGAGAGCATGTGCGCTGGGAGTCCCCGTTTTGTTTTCCGAGCCACACAACACAGGACAGACTGCTGGGGTCAGCTCTTGCTACGCAGAGCGAAGGGCAGTGAACTGCTTCTCGCTTGCAGAGCTTGATGTCTACGGCTGTAAGGCAGCCCCGGGACAAAGTTTTGGCCAGTATTACATTCAGCGTGGCTCTCCCTCTGTGGAGGCCCTCCGAACGGCACTGAGAGAATCCCTGAGCCTAAAGTGCATCCTGGCAACCCTTAACCTGTCATCTCACTATTGTGACGCAAGGTACACTGCAGGTGCAGCCTGACAGAAAGTACAGAAAAGCCGGTACGACTCTGAGGCATTTGGACGAGGCAAGGTCCCCTCGGCCTGACTAAGTCATTAAGCGGGTGCTGCTCCTCGTGGCACGCAGAACACCCCCCGTCCAACGAAGTGGGATCCTAGAAAGGCCCAGTGTTGCTGAAAGTCTCCAGGTGTCAGTCAGCGAGTGCTGGCAAATGCGTCGTGGGCTCAAGTTGGCACTGGGAGGATGTGGGAGAAGCCCGACTTTCCCCCTTTGGAAAGCCACTTCGTTGCAGCTTCCAAGCCGCCTGCTACTATTCACTCCACAGATTCCTCTGAGGAGCGGTGACTTTTTCCAAAAGAAACCAGGTGCTTGCGATTCCTTCCGGGGAGCTCACCCCCAGGAGCATACTGTAGCTAAGGTGCCCACTAAATGTGACCTCTAGTCTCGAGGTAAGGTGCACATTTTCCCATTCCCAGAGATAGGGGCGCCCCGGTTTCCAGGAGGTCTTAGTCAGTGGACGGCTTTAGCTTTAGTATGCCTCACAGCGCTCAAGACTCTCACGTGGGCACTTCTTTCCAAGGAAGTACACTGCGTACCCAAAGCCTTCTGAGCACAAGCAAGGGATACACAGCTCTGGGCACATCCCTCCCTATGCAGTTGGAAGGGCCGGGAACTAAGGTGTTCTCTGAGGCGAGCGTCCCACAGCTTTGAAACAGCCCCAGGAACGCGGTTCTTGGCAGGGTTTCGTTCCCTGCGGGTCTGCCACGTTGAGGAAAACTAAGCGGCCCTGAAAGAAACCACCGGGGCTCCAATTCGGTTTGGGGACTCCTGCTCGACGTCTCTCTAGGTGATGCGGAAACTGGACTTTAGGTCCAGCCCGAAGTAATGCAGAGAGTAGCCCCGAGCATTGCTAGGCATTGGGAACATCCGAAGTCACCCAGGTAGGCCTGCTGAGGGCAGTTCGGGGTTTGTGCCGTTCACCACATGCAGCACACACTGCATCCAAAAGTTTCATCGCAGAAGGCCGAACTGTGTTCCACGGGTCTCCCTTGGATTGTCAGAGAAGATAGGTGTATGTGCTGGGTGATCCAGTTGGTAATTGAGAAGCCTGGCAGAGGGCAGTCTTTTCCCCATTTGAAAGGTCGATAGTGGCGGCCTCAAGGCTGACTGAAAGACACTGCCCTTACCCGTCTTCTAGTCACCTCCAGGAGTGCCTCAGTGAAGACAGTGAGTTTTCTCCTACGAATCCAGGTGGTCTCCAGTGCCTTGCTGGGAGCTCATCCCACGCTTGCCCTAGCTAAAGTGTGAAGTCAAAGTGACCCCTAGCCTCAAGGGAAGCGCGAGCGCTTCCTATCAGCCAAGTTGGGTGGGCAGCCACCTCCATGAACCCTGACGCCATAGAGTGCTTTAACTCCTCTGCGGCTTTGCGTAGGCCTAAGAGAGTCGCGTGTGAATTCCTTCTGAGGGAGAGCATGTGCGCTGGGAGTCCCCGTTTTGTTTTCCGAGCCACACAACACAGGACAGACTGCTGGGGTCAGCTCTTGCTACGCAGAGCGAAGGGCAGTGAACTGCTTCTCGCTTGCAGAGCTTGATGTCTACGGCTCTAAGGCAGCCCCGGGACAAAGTTTTGGCCAGTATTACATTCAGCGTGGCTCTCCCTCTGTGGAGGCCCTCCGAACGGCACTGAGAGAATCCCTGAGCCTAAAGTGCATCCTGGCAACCCTTAACCTGTCATCTCACTATTGTGACGCAAGGTACACTGCAGGTGCAGCCTGACAGAAAGTACAGAAAAGCCGGTACGACTCTGAGGCATTTGGACGAGGCAAGGTCCCCTCGGCCTGACTAAGTCATTAAGCGGGTGCTGCTCCTCGTGGCACGCAGAACACCCCCCGTCCAACGAAGTGGGATCCTAGAAAGGCCCAGTGTTGCTGAAAGTCTCCAGGTGTCAGTCAGCGAGTGCTGGCAAATGCGTCGTGGGCTCAAGTTGGCACTGGGAGGATGTGGGAGAAGCCCGACTTTCCCCCTTTGGAAAGCCACTTCGTTGCAGCTTCCAAGCCGCCTGCTACTATTCACTCCACAGATTCCTCTGAGGAGCGGTGACTTTTTCCAAAAGAAACCAGGTGCTTGCGATTCCTTCCAGGGAGCTCACCCCCAGGAGCATACTGTAGCTAAGGTGCCCACTAAATGTGACCTCTAGTCTCGAGGTAAGGTGCACATTTTCCCATTCCCAGAGATAGGGGCGCCCCGGTTTCCAGGAGGTCTTAGTCAGTGGACGGCTTTAGCTTTAGTATGCCTCACAGCGCTCAAGACTCTCACGTGGGCACTTCTTTCCAAGGAAGTACACTGCGTACCCAAAGCCTTCTGAGCACAAGCAAGGGATACACAGCTCTGGGCACATCCCTCCCTATGCAGTTGGAAGGGCCGGGAACTAAGGTGTTCTCTGAGGCGAGCGTCCCACAGCTTTGAAACAGCCCCAGGAACGCGGTTCTTGGCAGGGTTTCGTTCCCTGCGGGTCTGCCACGTTGAGGAAAACTAAGCGGCCCTGAAAGAAACCACCGGGGCTCCAATTCGGTTTGGGGACTCCTGCTCGACGTCTCTCTAGGTGATGCGGAAACTGGACTTTAGGTCCAGCCCGAAGTAATGCAGAGAGTAGCCCCGAGCATTGCTAGGCATTGGGAACATCCGAAGTCACCCAGGTAGGCCTGCTGAGGGCAGTTCGGGGTTTGTGCCGTTCACCACATGCAGCACACACTGCATCCAAAAGTTTCATCGCAGAAGGCCGAACTGTGTTCCACGGGTCTCCCTTGGATTGTCAGAGAAGATAGGTGTATGTGCTGGGTGATCCAGTTGGTAATTGAGAAGCCTGGCAGAGGGCAGTCTTTTCCCCATTTGAAAGGTCGATAGTGGCGGCCTCAAGGCTGACTGAAAGACACTGCCCTTACCCGTCTTCTAGTCACCTCCAGGAGTGCCTCAGTGAAGACAGTGAGTTTTCTCCTACGAATCCAGGTGGTCTCCAGTGCCTTGCTGGGAGCTCATCCCACGCTTGCCCTAGCTAAAGTGTGAAGTCAAAGTGACCCCTAGCCTCAAGGGAAGCGCGAGCGCTTCCTATCAGCCAAGTTGGGTGGGCAGCCACCTCCATGAACCCTGACGCCATAGAGTGCTTTAACTCCTCTGCGGCTTTGCGTAGGCCTAAGAGAGTCGCGTGTGAATTCCTTCTGAGGGAGAGCATGTGCGCTGGGAGTCCCCGTTTTGTTTTCCGAGCCACACAACACAGGACAGACTGCTGGGGTCAGCTCTTGCTACGCAGAGCGAAGGGCAGTGAACTGCTTCTCGCTTGCAGAGCTTGATGTCTACGGCTGTAAGGCAGCCCCGGGACAAAGTTTTGGCCAGTATTACATTCAGCGTGGCTCTCCCTCTGTGGAGGCCCTCCGAACGGCACTGAGAGAATCCCTGAGCCTAAAGTGCATCCTGGCAACCCTTAACCTGTCATCTCACTATTGTGACGCAAGGTACACTGCAGGTGCAGCCTGACAGAAAGTACAGAAAAGCCGGTACGACTCTGAGGCATTTGGACGAGGCAAGGTCCCCTCGGCCTGACTAAGTCATTAAGCGGGTGCTGCTCCTCGTGGCACGCAGAACACCCCCCGTCCAACGAAGTGGGATCCTAGAAAGGCCCAGTGTTGCTGAAAGTCTCCAGGTGTCAGTCAGCGAGTGCTGGCAAATGCGTCGTGGGCTCAAGTTGGCACTGGGAGGATGTGGGAGAAGCCCGACTTTCCCCCTTTGGAAAGCCACTTCGTTGCAGCTTCCAAGCCGCCTGCTACTATTCACTCCACAGATTCCTCTGAGGAGCGGTGAGTTTTTCCAAAAGAAACCAGGTGCTTGCGATTCCTTCCGGGGAGCTCACCCCCAGGAGCATACTGTAGCTAAGGTGCCCACTAAATGTGACCTCTAGTCTCGAGGTAAGGTGCACATTTTCCCATTCCCAGAGATAGGGGCGCCCCGGTTTCCAGGAGGTCTTAGTCAGTGGACGGCTTTAGCTTTAGTATGCCTCACAGCGCTCAAGACTCTCACGTGGGCACTTCTTTCCAAGGAAGTACACTGCGTACCCAAAGCCTTCTGAGCACAAGCAAGGGATACACAGCTCTGGGCACATCCCTCCCTATGCAGTTGGAAGGGCCGGGAACTAAGGTGTTCTCTGAGGCGAGCGTCCCACAGCTTTGAAACAGCCCCAGGAACGCGGTTCTTGGCAGGGTTTCGTTCCCTGCGGGTCTGCCACGTTGAGGAAAACTAAGCGGCCCTGAAAGAAACCACCGGGGCTCCAATTCGGTTTGGGGACTCCTGCTCGACGTCTCTCTAGGTGATGCGGAAACTGGACTTTAGGTCCAGCCCGAAGTAATGCAGAGAGTAGCCCCGAGCATTGCTAGGCATTGGGAACATCCGAAGTCACCCAGGTAGGCCTGCTGAGGGCAGTTCGGGGTTTGTGCCGTTCACCACATGCAGCACACACTGCATCCAAAAGTTTCATCGCAGAAGGCCGAACTGTGTTCCACGGGTCTCCCTTGGATGGTCAGAGAAGATAGGTGTATGTGCTGGGTGATCCAGTTGGTAATTGAGAAGCCTGGCAGAGGGCAGTCTTTTCCCCATTTGAAAGGTCGATAGTGGCGGCCTCAAGGCTGACTGAAAGACACTGCCCTTACCCGTCTTCTAGTCACCTCCAGGAGTGCCTCAGTGAAGACAGTGAGTTTTCTCCTACGAATCCAGGTGGTCTCCAGTGCCTTGCTGGGAGCTCATCCCACGCTTGCCCTAGCTAAAGTGTGAAGTCAAAGTGACCCCTAGCCTCAAGGGAAGCGCGAGCGCTTCCTATCAGCCAAGTTGGGTGGGCAGCCACCTCCATGAACCCTGACGCCATAGAGTGCTTTAACTCCTCTGCGGCTTTGCGTAGGCCTAAGAGAGTCGCGTGTGAATTCCTTCTGAGGGAGAGCATGTGCGCTGGGAGTCCCCGTTTTGTTTTCCGAGCCACACAACACAGGACAGACTGCTGGGGTCAGCTCTTGCTACGCAGAGCGAAGGGCAGTGAACTGCTTCTCGCTTGCAGAGCTTGATGTCTACGGCTGTAAGGCAGCCCCGGGACAAAGTTTTGGCCAGTATTACATTCAGCGTGGCTCTCCCTCTGTGGAGGCCCTCCGAACGGCACTGAGAGAATCCCTGAGCCTAAAGTGCATCCTGGCAACCCTTAACCTGTCATCTCACTATTGTGACGCAAGGTACACTGCAGGTGCAGCCTGACAGAAAGTACAGAAAAGCCGGTACGACTCTGAGGCATTTGGACGAGGCAAGGTCCCCTCGGCCTGACTAAGTCATTAAGCGGGTGCTGCTCCTCGTGGCACGCAGAACACCCCCCGTCCAACGAAGTGGGATCCTAGAAAGGCCCAGTGTTGCTGAAAGTCTCCAGGTGTCAGTCAGCGAGTGCTGGCAAATGCGTCGTGGGCTCAAGTTGGCACTGGGAGGATGTGGGAGAAGCCCGACTTTCCCCCTTTGGAAAGCCACTTCGTTGCAGCTTCCAAGCCGCCTGCTACTATTCACTCCACAGATTCCTCTGAGGAGCGGTGAGTTTTTCCAAAAGAAACCAGGTGCTTGCGATTCCTTCCGGGGAGCTCACCCCCAGGAGCATACTGTAGCTAAGGTGCCCACTAAATGTGACCTCTAGTCTCGAGGTAAGGTGCACATTTTCCCATTCCCAGAGATAGGGGCGCCCCGGTTTCCAGGAGGTCTTAGTCAGTGGACGGCTTTAGCTTTAGTATGCCTCACAGCGCTCAAGACTCTCACGTGGGCACTTCTTTCCAAGGAAGTACACTGCGTACCCAAAGCCTTCTGAGCACAAGCAAGGGATACACAGCTCTGGGCACATCCCTCCCTATGCAGTTGGAAGGGCCGGGAACTAAGGTGTTCTCTGAGGCGAGCGTCCCACAGCTTTGAAACAGCCCCAGGAACGCGGTTCTTGGCAGGGTTTCGTTCCCTGCGGGTCTGCCACGTTGAGGAAAACTAAGCGGCCCTGAAAGAAACCACCGGGGCTCCAATTCGGTTTGGGGACTCCTGCTCGACGTCTCTCTAGGTGATGCGGAAACTGGACTTTAGGTCCAGCCCGAAGTAATGCAGAGAGTAGCCCCGAGCATTGCTAGGCATTGGGAACATCCGAAGTCACCCAGGTAGGCCTGCTGAGGGCAGTTCGGGGTTTGTGCCGTTCACCACATGCAGCACACACTGCATCCAAAAGTTTCATCGCAGAAGGCCGAACTGTGTTCCACGGGTCTCCCTTGGATGGTCAGAGAAGATAGGTGTATGTGCTGGGTGATCCAGTTGGTAATTGAGAAGCCTGGCAGAGGGCAGTCTTTTCCCCATTTGAAAGGTCGATAGTGGCGGCCTCAAGGCTGACTGAAAGACACTGCCCTTACCCGTCTTCTAGTCACCTCCAGGAGTGCCTCAGTGAAGACAGTGAGTTTTCTCCTACGAATCCAGGTGGTCTCCAGTGCCTTGCTGGGAGCTCATCCCACGCTTGCCCTAGCTAAAGTGTGAAGTCAAAGTGACCCCTAGCCTCAAGGGAAGCGCGAGCGCTTCCTATCAGCCAAGTTGGGTGGGCAGCCACCTCCATGAACCCTGACGCCATAGAGTGCTTTAACTCCTCTGCGGCTTTGCGTAGGCCTAAGAGAGTCGCGTGTGAATTCCTTCTGAGGGAGAGCATGTGCGCTGGGAGTCCCCGTTTTGTTTTCCGAGCCACACAACACAGGACAGACTGCTGGGGTCAGCTCTTGCTACGCAGAGCGAAGGGCAGTGAACTGCTTCTCGCTTGCAGAGCTTGATGTCTACGGCTCTAAGGCAGCCCCGGGACCAAGTTTTGGCCAGTATTACATTCAGCGTGGCTCTCCCTCTGTGGAGGCCCTCCGAACGGCACTGAGAGAATCCCTGAGCCTAAAGTGCATCCTGGCAACCCTTAACCTGTCATCTCACTATTGTGACGCAAGGTACACTGCAGGTGCAGCCTGACAGAAAGTACAGAAAAGCCGGTACGACTCTGAGGCATTTGGACGAGGCAAGGTCCCCTCGGCCTGACTAAGTCATTAAGCGGGTGCTGCTCCTCGTGGCACGCAGAACACCCCCCGTCCAACGAAGTGGGATCCTAGAAAGGCCCAGTGTTGCTGAAAGTCTCCAGGTGTCAGTCAGCGAGTGCTGGCAAATGCGTCGTGGGCTCAAGTTGGCACTGGGAGGATGTGGGAGAAGCCCGACTTTCCCCCTTTGGAAAGCCACTTCGTTGCAGCTTCCAAGCCGCCTGCTACTATTCACTCCACAGATTCCTCTGAGGAGCGGTGAGTTTTTCCAAAAGAAACCAGGTGCTTGCGATTCCTTCCGGGGAGCTCACCCCCAGGAGCATACTGTAGCTAAGGTGCCCACTAAATGTGACCTCTAGTCTCGAGGTAAGGTGCACATTTTCCCATTCCCAGAGATAGGGGCGCCCCGGTTTCCAGGAGGTCTTAGTCAGTGGACGGCTTTAGCTTTAGTATGCCTCACAGCGCTCAAGACTCTCACGTGGGCACTTCTTTCCAAGGAAGTACACTGCGTACCCAAAGCCTTCTGAGCACAAGCAAGGGATACACAGCTCTGGGCACATCCCTCCCTATGCAGTTGGAAGGGCCGGGAACTAAGGTGTTCTCTGAGGCGAGCGTCCCACAGCTTTGAAACAGCCCCAGGAACGCGGTTCTTGGCAGGGTTTCGTTCCCTGCGGGTCTGCCACGTTGAGGAAAACTAAGCGGCCCTGAAAGAAACCACCGGGGCTCCAATTCGGTTTGGGGACTCCTGCTCGACGTCTCTCTAGGTGATGCGGAAACTGGACTTTAGGTCCAGCCCGAAGTAATGCAGAGAGTAGCCCCGAGCATTGCTAGGCATTGGGAACATCCGAAGTCACCCAGGTAGGCCTGCTGAGGGCAGTTCGGGGTTTGTGCCGTTCACCACATGCAGCACACACTGCATCCAAAAGTTTCATCGCAGAAGGCCGAACTGTGTTCCACGGGTCTCCCTTGGATGGTCAGAGAAGATAGGTGTATGTGCTGGGTGATCCAGTTGGTAATTGAGAAGCCTGGCAGAGGGCAGTCTTTTCCCCATTTGAAAGGTCGATAGTGGCGGCCTCAAGGCTGACTGAAAGACACTGCCCTTACCCGTCTTCTAGTCACCTCCAGGAGTGCCTCAGTGAAGACAGTGAGTTTTCTCCTACGAATCCAGGTGGTCTCCAGTGCCTTGCTGGGAGCTCATCCCACGCTTGCCCTAGCTAAAGTGTGAAGTCAAAGTGACCCCTAGCCTCAAGGGAAGCGCGAGCGCTTCCTATCAGCCAAGTTGGGTGGGCAGCCACCTCCATGAACCCTGACGCCATAGAGTGCTTTAACTCCTCTGCGGCTTTGCGTAGGCCTAAGAGAGTCGCGTGTGAATTCCTTCTGAGGGAGAGCATGTGCGCTGGGAGTCCCCGTTTTGTTTTCCGAGCCACACAACACAGGACAGACTGCTGGGGTCAGCTCTTGCTACGCAGAGCGAAGGGCAGTGAACTGCTTCTCGCTTGCAGAGCTTGATGTCTACGGCTCTAAGGCAGCCCCGGGACCAAGTTTTGGCCAGTATTACATTCAGCGTGGCTCTCCCTCTGTGGAGGCCCTCCGAACGGCACTGAGAGAATCCCTGAGCCTAAAGTGCATCCTGGCAACCCTTAACCTGTCATCTCACTATTGTGACGCAAGGTACACTGCAGGTGCAGCCTGACAGAAAGTACAGAAAAGCCGGTACGACTCTGAGGCATTTGGACGAGGCAAGGTCCCCTCGGCCTGACTAAGTCATTAAGCGGGTGCTGCTCCTCGTGGCACGCAGAACACCCCCCGTCCAACGAAGTGGGATCCTAGAAAGGCCCAGTGTTGCTGAAAGTCTCCAGGTGTCAGTCAGCGAGTGCTGGCAAATGCGTCGTGGGCTCAAGTTGGCACTGGGAGGATGTGGGAGAAGCCCGACTTTCCCCCTTTGGAAAGCCACTTCGTTGCAGCTTCCAAGCCGCCTGCTACTATTCACTCCACAGATTCCTCTGAGGAGCGGTGAGTTTTTCCAAAAGAAACCAGGTGCTTGCGATTCCTTCCGGGGAGCTCACCCCCAGGAGCATACTGTAGCTAAGGTGCCCACTAAATGTGACCTCTAGTCTCGAGGTAAGGTGCACATTTTCCCATTCCCAGAGATAGGGGCGCCCCGGTTTCCAGGAGGTCTTAGTCAGTGGACGGCTTTAGCTTTAGTATGCCTCACAGCGCTCAAGACTCTCACGTGGGCACTTCTTTCCAAGGAAGTACACTGCGTACCCAAAGCCTTCTGAGCACAAGCAAGGGATACACAGCTCTGGGCACATCCCTCCCTATGCAGTTGGAAGGGCCGGGAACTAAGGTGTTCTCTGAGGCGAGCGTCCCACAGCTTTGAAACAGCCCCAGGAACGCGGTTCTTGGCAGGGTTTCGTTCCCTGCGGGTCTGCCACGTTGAGGAAAACTAAGCGGCCCTGAAAGAAACCACCGGGGCTCCAATTCGGTTTGGGGACTCCTGCTCGACGTCTCTCTAGGTGATGCGGAAACTGGACTTTAGGTCCAGCCCGAAGTAATGCAGAGAGTAGCCCCGAGCATTGCTAGGCATTGGGAACATCCGAAGTCACCCAGGTAGGCCTGCTGAGGGCAGTTCGGGGTTTGTGCCGTTCACCACATGCAGCACACACTGCATCCAAAAGTTTCATCGCAGAAGGCCGAACTGTGTTCCACGGGTCTCCCTTGGATTGTCAGAGAAGATAGGTGTATGTGCTGGGTGATCCAGTTGGTAATTGAGAAGCCTGGCAGAGGGCAGTCTTTTCCCCATTTGAAAGGTCGATAGTGGCGGCCTCAAGGCTGACTGAAAGACACTGCCCTTACCCGTCTTCTAGTCACCTCCAGGAGTGCCTCAGTGAAGACAGTGAGTTTTCTCCTACGAATCCAGGTGGTCTCCAGTGCCTTGCTGGGAGCTCATCCCACGCTTGCCCTAGCTAAAGTGTGAAGTCAAAGTGACCCCTAGCCTCAAGGGAAGCGCGAGCGCTTCCTATCAGCCAAGTTGGGTGGGCAGCCACCTCCATGAACCCTGACGCCATAGAGTGCTTTAACTCCTCTGCGGCTTTGTGTAGGCCTAAGAGAGTCGCGTGTGAATTCCTTCTGAGGGAGAGCATGTGCGCTGGGAGTCCCCGTTTTGTTTTCCGAGCCACACAACACAGGACAGACTGCTGGGGTCAGCTCTTGCTACGCAGAGCGAAGGGCAGTGAACTGCTTCTCGCTTGCAGAGCTTGATGTCTACGGCTCTAAGGCAGCCCCGGGACAAAGTTTTGGCCAGTATTACATTCAGCGTGGCTCTCCCTCTGTGGAGGCCCTCCGAACGGCACTGAGAGAATCCCTGAGCCTAAAGTGCATCCTGGCAACCCTTAACCTGTCATCTCACTATTGTGACGCAAGGTACACTGCAGGTGCAGCCTGACAGAAAGTACAGAAAAGCCGGTACGACTCTGAGGCATTTGGACGAGGCAAGGTCCCCTCGGCCTGACTAAGTCATTAAGCGGGTGCTGCTCCTCGTGGCACGCAGAACACCCCCCGTCCAACGAAGTGGGATCCTAGAAAGGCCCAGTGTTGCTGAAAGTCTCCAGGTGTCAGTCAGCGAGTGCTGGCAAATGCGTCGTGGGCTCAAGTTGGCACTGGGAGGATGTGGGAGAAGCCCGACTTTCCCCCTTTGGAAAGCCACTTCGTTGCAGCTTCCAAGCCGCCTGCTACTATTCACTCCACAGATTCCTCTGAGGAGCGGTGACTTTTTCCAAAAGAAACCAGGTGCTTGCGATTCCTTCCGGGGAGCTCACCCCCAGGAGCATACTGTAGCTAAGGTGCCCACTAAATGTGACCTCTAGTCTCGAGGTAAGGTGCACATTTTCCCATTCCCAGAGATAGGGGCGCCCCGGTTTCCAGGAGGTCTTAGTCAGTGGACGGCTTTAGCTTTAGTATGCCTCACAGCGCTCAAGACTCTCACGTGGGCACTTCTTTCCAAGGAAGTACACTGCGTACCCAAAGCCTTCTGAGCACAAGCAAGGGATACACAGCTCTGGGCACATCCCTCCCTATGCAGTTGGAAGGGCCGGGAACTAAGGTGTTCTCTGAGGCGAGCGTCCCACAGCTTTGAAACAGCCCCAGGAACGCGGTTCTTGGCAGGGTTTCGTTCCCTGCGGGTCTGCCACGTTGAGGAAAACTAAGCGGCCCTGAAAGAAACCACCGGGGCTCCAATTCGGTTTGGGGACTCCTGCTCGACGTCTCTCTAGGTGATGCGGAAACTGGACTTTAGGTCCAGCCCGAAGTAATGCAGAGAGTAGCCCCGAGCATTGCTAGGCATTGGGAACATCCGAAGTCACCCAGGTAGGCCTGCTGAGGGCAGTTCGGGGTTTGTGCCGTTCACCACATGCAGCACACACTGCATCCAAAAGTTTCATCGCAGAAGGCCGAACTGTGTTCCACGGGTCTCCCTTGGATGGTCAGAGAAGATAGGTGTATGTGCTGGGTGATCCAGTTGGTAATTGAGAAGCCTGGCAGAGGGCAGTCTTTTCCCCATTTGAAAGGTCGATAGTGGCGGCCTCAAGGCTGACTGAAAGACACTGCCCTTACCCGTCTTCTAGTCACCTCCAGGAGTGCCTCAGTGAAGACAGTGAGTTTTCTCCTACGAATCCAGGTGGTCTCCAGTGCCTTGCTGGGAGCTCATCCCACGCTTGCCCTAGCTAAAGTGTGAAGTCAAAGTGACCCCTAGCCTCAAGGGAAGCGCGAGCGCTTCCTATCAGCCAAGTTGGGTGGGCAGCCACCTCCATGAACCCTGACGCCATAGAGTGCTTTAACTCCTCTGCGGCTTTGCGTAGGCCTAAGAGAGTCGCGTGTGAATTCCTTCTGAGGGAGAGCATGTGCGCTGGGAGTCCCCGTTTTGTTTTCCGAGCCACACAACACAGGACAGACTGCTGGGGTCAGCTCTTGCTACGCAGAGCGAAGGGCAGTGAACTGCTTCTCGCTTGCAGAGCTTGATGTCTACGGCTGTAAGGCAGCCCCGGGACAAAGTTTTGGCCAGTATTACATTCAGCGTGGCTCTCCCTCTGTGGAGGCCCTCCGAACGGCACTGAGAGAATCCCTGAGCCTAAAGTGCATCCTGGCAACCCTTAACCTGTCATCTCACTATTGTGACGCAAGGTACACTGCAGGTGCAGCCTGACAGAAAGTACAGAAAAGCCGGTACGACTCTGAGGCATTTGGACGAGGCAAGGTCCCCTCGGCCTGACTAAGTCATTAAGCGGGTGCTGCTCCTCGTGGCACGCAGAACACCCCCCGTCCAACGAAGTGGGATCCTAGAAAGGCCCAGTGTTGCTGAAAGTCTCCAGGTGTCAGTCAGCGAGTGCTGGCAAATGCGTCGTGGGCTCAAGTTGGCACTGGGAGGATGTGGGAGAAGCCCGACTTTCCCCCTTTGGAAAGCCACTTCGTTGCAGCTTCCAAGCCGCCTGCTACTATTCACTCCACAGATTCCTCTGAGGAGCGGTGAGTTTTTCCAAAAGAAACCAGGTGCTTGCGATTCCTTCCGGGGAGCTCACCCCCAGGAGCATACTGTAGCTAAGGTGCCCACTAAATGTGACCTCTAGTCTCGAGGTAAGGTGCACATTTTCCCATTCCCAGAGATAGGGGCGCCCCGGTTTCCAGGAGGTCTTAGTCAGTGGACGGCTTTAGCTTTAGTATGCCTCACAGCGCTCAAGACTCTCACGTGGGCACTTCTTTCCAAGGAAGTACACTGCGTACCCAAAGCCTTCTGAGCACAAGCAAGGGATACACAGCTCTGGGCACATCCCTCCCTATGCAGTTGGAAGGGCCGGGAACTAAGGTGTTCTCTGAGGCGAGCGTCCCACAGCTTTGAAACAGCCCCAGGAACGCGGTTCTTGGCAGGGTTTCGTTCCCTGCGGGTCTGCCACGTTGAGGAAAACTAAGCGGCCCTGAAAGAAACCACCGGGGCTCCAATTCGGTTTGGGGACTCCTGCTCGACGTCTCTCTAGGTGATGCGGAAACTGGACTTTAGGTCCAGCCCGAAGTAATGCAGAGAGTAGCCCCGAGCATTGCTAGGCATTGGGAACATCCGAAGTCACCCAGGTAGGCCTGCTGAGGGCAGTTCGGGGTTTGTGCCGTTCACCACATGCAGCACACACTGCATCCAAAAGTTTCATCGCAGAAGGCCGAACTGTGTTCCACGGGTCTCCCTTGGATGGTCAGAGAAGATAGGTGTATGTGCTGGGTGATCCAGTTGGTAATTGAGAAGCCTGGCAGAGGGCAGTCTTTTCCCCATTTGAAAGGTCGATAGTGGCGGCCTCAAGGCTGACTGAAAGACACTGCCCTTACCCGTCTTCTAGTCACCTCCAGGAGTGCCTCAGTGAAGACAGTGAGTTTTCTCCTACGAATCCAGGTGGTCTCCAGTGCCTTGCTGGGAGCTCATCCCACGCTTGCCCTAGCTAAAGTGTGAAGTCAAAGTGACCCCTAGCCTCAAGGGAAGCGCGAGCGCTTCCTATCAGCCAAGTTGGGTGGGCAGCCACCTCCATGAACCCTGACGCCATAGAGTGCTTTAACTCCTCTGCGGCTTTGCGTAGGCCTAAGAGAGTCGCGTGTGAATTCCTTCTGAGGGAGAGCATGTGCGCTGGGAGTCCCCGTTTTGTTTTCCGAGCCACACAACACAGGACAGACTGCTGGGGTCAGCTCTTGCTACGCAGAGCGAAGGGCAGTGAACTGCTTCTCGCTTGCAGAGCTTGATGTCTACGGCTCTAAGGCAGCCCCGGGACCAAGTTTTGGCCAGTATTACATTCAGCGTGGCTCTCCCTCTGTGGAGGCCCTCCGAACGGCACTGAGAGAATCCCTGAGCCTAAAGTGCATCCTGGCAACCCTTAACCTGTCATCTCACTATTGTGACGCAAGGTACACTGCAGGTGCAGCCTGACAGAAAGTACAGAAAAGCCGGTACGACTCTGAGGCATTTGGACGAGGCAAGGTCCCCTCGGCCTGACTAAGTCATTAAGCGGGTGCTGCTCCTCGTGGCACGCAGAACACCCCCCGTCCAACGAAGTGGGATCCTAGAAAGGCCCAGTGTTGCTGAAAGTCTCCAGGTGTCAGTCAGCGAGTGCTGGCAAATGCGTCGTGGGCTCAAGTTGGCACTGGGAGGATGTGGGAGAAGCCCGACTTTCCCCCTTTGGAAAGCCACTTCGTTGCAGCTTCCAAGCCGCCTGCTACTATTCACTCCACAGATTCCTCTGAGGAGCGGTGAGTTTTTCCAAAAGAAACCAGGTGCTTGCGATTCCTTCCGGGGAGCTCACCCCCAGGAGCATACTGTAGCTAAGGTGCCCACTAAATGTGACCTCTAGTCTCGAGGTAAGGTGCACATTTTCCCATTCCCAGAGATAGGGGCGCCCCGGTTTCCAGGAGGTCTTAGTCAGTGGACGGCTTTAGCTTTAGTATGCCTCACAGCGCTCAAGACTCTCACGTGGGCACTTCTTTCCAAGGAAGTACACTGCGTACCCAAAGCCTTCTGAGCACAAGCAAGGGATACACAGCTCTGGGCACATCCCTCCCTATGCAGTTGGAAGGGCCGGGAACTAAGGTGTTCTCTGAGGCGAGCGTCCCACAGCTTTGAAACAGCCCCAGGAACGCGGTTCTTGGCAGGGTTTCGTTCCCTGCGGGTCTGCCACGTTGAGGAAAACTAAGCGGCCCTGAAAGAAACCACCGGGGCTCCAATTCGGTTTGGGGACTCCTGCTCGACGTCTCTCTAGGTGATGCGGAAACTGGACTTTAGGTCCAGCCCGAAGTAATGCAGAGAGTAGCCCCGAGCATTGCTAGGCATTGGGAACATCCGAAGTCACCCAGGTAGGCCTGCTGAGGGCAGTTCGGGGTTTGTGCCGTTCACCACATGCAGCACACACTGCATCCAAAAGTTTCATCGCAGAAGGCCGAACTGTGTTCCACGGGTCTCCCTTGGATTGTCAGAGAAGATAGGTGTATGTGCTGGGTGATCCAGTTGGTAATTGAGAAGCCTGGCAGAGGGCAGTCTTTTCCCCATTTGAAAGGTCGATAGTGGCGGCCTCAAGGCTGACTGAAAGACACTGCCCTTACCCGTCTTCTAGTCACCTCCAGGAGTGCCTCAGTGAAGACAGTGAGTTTTCTCCTACGAATCCAGGTGGTCTCCAGTGCCTTGCTGGGAGCTCATCCCACGCTTGCCCTAGCTAAAGTGTGAAGTCAAAGTGACCCCTAGCCTCAAGGGAAGCGCGAGCGCTTCCTATCAGCCAAGTTGGGTGGGCAGCCACCTCCATGAACCCTGACGCCATAGAGTGCTTTAACTCCTCTGCGGCTTTGCGTAGGCCTAAGAGAGTCGCGTGTGAATTCCTTCTGAGGGAGAGCATGTGCGCTGGGAGTCCCCGTTTTGTTTTCCGAGCCACACAACACAGGACAGACTGCTGGGGTCAGCTCTTGCTACGCAGAGCGAAGGGCAGTGAACTGCTTCTCGCTTGCAGAGCTTGATGTCTACGGCTCTAAGGCAGCCCCGGGACCAAGTTTTGGCCAGTATTACATTCAGCGTGGCTCTCCCTCTGTGGAGGCCCTCCGAACGGCACTGAGAGAATCCCTGAGCCTAAAGTGCATCCTGGCAACCCTTAACCTGTCATCTCACTATTGTGACGCAAGGTACACTGCAGGTGCAGCCTGACAGAAAGTACAGAAAAGCCGGTACGACTCTGAGGCATTTGGACGAGGCAAGGTCCCCTCGGCCTGACTAAGTCATTAAGCGGGTGCTGCTCCTCGTGGCACGCAGAACACCCCCCGTCCAACGAAGTGGGATCCTAGAAAGGCCCAGTGTTGCTGAAAGTCTCCAGGTGTCAGTCAGCGAGTGCTGGCAAATGCGTCGTGGGCTCAAGTTGGCACTGGGAGGATGTGGGAGAAGCCCGACTTTCCCCCTTTGGAAAGCCACTTCGTTGCAGCTTCCAAGCCGCCTGCTACTATTCACTCCACAGATTCCTCTGAGGAGCGGTGAGTTTTTCCAAAAGAAACCAGGTGCTTGCGATTCCTTCCGGGGAGCTCACCCCCAGGAGCATACTGTAGCTAAGGTGCCCACTAAATGTGACCTCTAGTCTCGAGGTAAGGTGCACATTTTCCCATTCCCAGAGATAGGGGCGCCCCGGTTTCCAGGAGGTCTTAGTCAGTGGACGGCTTTAGCTTTAGTATGCCTCACAGCGCTCAAGACTCTCACGTGGGCACTTCTTTCCAAGGAAGTACACTGCGTACCCAAAGCCTTCTGAGCACAAGCAAGGGATACACAGCTCTGGGCACATCCCTCCCTATGCAGTTGGAAGGGCCGGGAACTAAGGTGTTCTCTGAGGCGAGCGTCCCACAGCTTTGAAACAGCCCCAGGAACGCGGTTCTTGGCAGGGTTTCGTTCCCTGCGGGTCTGCCACGTTGAGGAAAACTAAGCGGCCCTGAAAGAAACCACCGGGGCTCCAATTCGGTTTGGGGACTCCTGCTCGACGTCTCTCTAGGTGATGCGGAAACTGGACTTTAGGTCCAGCCCGAAGTAATGCAGAGAGTAGCCCCGAGCATTGCTAGGCATTGGGAACATCCGAAGTCACCCAGGTAGGCCTGCTGAGGGCAGTTCGGGGTTTGTGCCGTTCACCACATGCAGCACACACTGCATCCAAAAGTTTCATCGCAGAAGGCCGAACTGTGTTCCACGGGTCTCCCTTGGATGGTCAGAGAAGATAGGTGTATGTGCTGGGTGATCCAGTTGGTAATTGAGAAGCCTGGCAGAGGGCAGTCTTTTCCCCATTTGAAAGGTCGATAGTGGCGGCCTCAAGGCTGACTGAAAGACACTGCCCTTACCCGTCTTCTAGTCACCTCCAGGAGTGCCTCAGTGAAGACAGTGAGTTTTCTCCTACGAATCCAGGTGGTCTCCAGTGCCTTGCTGGGAGCTCATCCCACGCTTGCCCTAGCTAAAGTGTGAAGTCAAAGTGACCCCTAGCCTCAAGGGAAGCGCGAGCGCTTCCTATCAGCCAAGTTGGGTGGGCAGCCACCTCCATGAACCCTGACGCCATAGAGTGCTTTAACTCCTCTGCGGCTTTGCGTAGGCCTAAGAGAGTCGCGTGTGAATTCCTTCTGAGGGAGAGCATGTGCGCTGGGAGTCCCCGTTTTGTTTTCCGAGCCACACAACACAGGACAGACTGCTGGGGTCAGCTCTTGCTACGCAGAGCGAAGGGCAGTGAACTGCTTCTCGCTTGCAGAGCTTGATGTCTACGGCTGTAAGGCAGCCCCGGGACAAAGTTTTGGCCAGTATTACATTCAGCGTGGCTCTCCCTCTGTGGAGGCCCTCCGAACGGCACTGAGAGAATCCCTGAGCCTAAAGTGCATCCTGGCAACCCTTAACCTGTCATCTCACTATTGTGACGCAAGGTACACTGCAGGTGCAGCCTGACAGAAAGTACAGAAAAGCCGGTACGACTCTGAGGCATTTGGACGAGGCAAGGTCCCCTCGGCCTGACTAAGTCATTAAGCGGGTGCTGCTCCTCGTGGCACGCAGAACACCCCCCGTCCAACGAAGTGGGATCCTAGAAAGGCCCAGTGTTGCTGAAAGTCTCCAGGTGTCAGTCAGCGAGTGCTGGCAAATGCGTCGTGGGCTCAAGTTGGCACTGGGAGGATGTGGGAGAAGCCCGACTTTCCCCCTTTGGAAAGCCACTTCGTTGCAGCTTCCAAGCCGCCTGCTACTATTCACTCCACAGATTCCTCTGAGGAGCGGTGAGTTTTTCCAAAAGAAACCAGGTGCTTGCGATTCCTTCCGGGGAGCTCACCCCCAGGAGCATACTGTAGCTAAGGTGCCCACTAAATGTGACCTCTAGTCTCGAGGTAAGGTGCACATTTTCCCATTCCCAGAGATAGGGGCGCCCCGGTTTCCAGGAGGTCTTAGTCAGTGGACGGCTTTAGCTTTAGTATGCCTCACAGCGCTCAAGACTCTCACGTGGGCACTTCTTTCCAAGGAAGTACACTGCGTACCCAAAGCCTTCTGAGCACAAGCAAGGGATACACAGCTCTGGGCACATCCCTCCCTATGCAGTTGGAAGGGCCGGGAACTAAGGTGTTCTCTGAGGCGAGCGTCCCACAGCTTTGAAACAGCCCCAGGAACGCGGTTCTTGGCAGGGTTTCGTTCCCTGCGGGTCTGCCACGTTGAGGAAAACTAAGCGGCCCTGAAAGAAACCACCGGGGCTCCAATTCGGTTTGGGGACTCCTGCTCGACGTCTCTCTAGGTGATGCGGAAACTGGACTTTAGGTCCAGCCCGAAGTAATGCAGAGAGTAGCCCCGAGCATTGCTAGGCATTGGGAACATCCGAAGTCACCCAGGTAGGCCTGCTGAGGGCAGTTCGGGGTTTGTGCCGTTCACCACATGCAGCACACACTGCATCCAAAAGTTTCATCGCAGAAGGCCGAACTGTGTTCCACGGGTCTCCCTTGGATGGTCAGAGAAGATAGGTGTATGTGCTGGGTGATCCAGTTGGTAATTGAGAAGCCTGGCAGAGGGCAGTCTTTTCCCCATTTGAAAGGTCGATAGTGGCGGCCTCAAGGCTGACTGAAAGACACTGCCCTTACCCGTCTTCTAGTCACCTCCAGGAGTGCCTCAGTGAAGACAGTGAGTTTTCTCCTACGAATCCAGGTGGTCTCCAGTGCCTTGCTGGGAGCTCATCCCACGCTTGCCCTAGCTAAAGTGTGAAGTCAAAGTGACCCCTAGCCTCAAGGGAAGCGCGAGCGCTTCCTATCAGCCAAGTTGGGTGGGCAGCCACCTCCATGAACCCTGACGCCATAGAGTGCTTTAACTCCTCTGCGGCTTTGCGTAGGCCTAAGAGAGTCGCGTGTGAATTCCTTCTGAGGGAGAGCATGTGCGCTGGGAGTCCCCGTTTTGTTTTCCGAGCCACACAACACAGGACAGACTGCTGGGGTCAGCTCTTGCTACGCAGAGCGAAGGGCAGTGAACTGCTTCTCGCTTGCAGAGCTTGATGTCTACGGCTCTAAGGCAGCCCCGGGACCAAGTTTTGGCCAGTATTACATTCAGCGTGGCTCTCCCTCTGTGGAGGCCCTCCGAACGGCACTGAGAGAATCCCTGAGCCTAAAGTGCATCCTGGCAACCCTTAACCTGTCATCTCACTATTGTGACGCAAGGTACACTGCAGGTGCAGCCTGACAGAAAGTACAGAAAAGCCGGTACGACTCTGAGGCATTTGGACGAGGCAAGGTCCCCTCGGCCTGACTAAGTCATTAAGCGGGTGCTGCTCCTCGTGGCACGCAGAACACCCCCCGTCCAACGAAGTGGGATCCTAGAAAGGCCCAGTGTTGCTGAAAGTCTCCAGGTGTCAGTCAGCGAGTGCTGGCAAATGCGTCGTGGGCTCAAGTTGGCACTGGGAGGATGTGGGAGAAGCCCGACTTTCCCCCTTTGGAAAGCCACTTCGTTGCAGCTTCCAAGCCGCCTGCTACTATTCACTCCACAGATTCCTCTGAGGAGCGGTGAGTTTTTCCAAAAGAAACCAGGTGCTTGCGATTCCTTCCGGGGAGCTCACCCCCAGGAGCATACTGTAGCTAAGGTGCCCACTAAATGTGACCTCTAGTCTCGAGGTAAGGTGCACATTTTCCCATTCCCAGAGATAGGGGCGCCCCGGTTTCCAGGAGGTCTTAGTCAGTGGACGGCTTTAGCTTTAGTATGCCTCACAGCGCTCAAGACTCTCACGTGGGCACTTCTTTCCAAGGAAGTACACTGCGTACCCAAAGCCTTCTGAGCACAAGCAAGGGATACACAGCTCTGGGCACATCCCTCCCTATGCAGTTGGAAGGGCCGGGAACTAAGGTGTTCTCTGAGGCGAGCGTCCCACAGCTTTGAAACAGCCCCAGGAACGCGGTTCTTGGCAGGGTTTCGTTCCCTGCGGGTCTGCCACGTTGAGGAAAACTAAGCGGCCCTGAAAGAAACCACCGGGGCTCCAATTCGGTTTGGGGACTCCTGCTCGACGTCTCTCTAGGTGATGCGGAAACTGGACTTTAGGTCCAGCCCGAAGTAATGCAGAGAGTAGCCCCGAGCATTGCTAGGCATTGGGAACATCCGAAGTCACCCAGGTAGGCCTGCTGAGGGCAGTTCGGGGTTTGTGCCGTTCACCACATGCAGCACACACTGCATCCAAAAGTTTCATCGCAGAAGGCCGAACTGTGTTCCACGGGTCTCCCTTGGATGGTCAGAGAAGATAGGTGTATGTGCTGGGTGATCCAGTTGGTAATTGAGAAGCCTGGCAGAGGGCAGTCTTTTCCCCATTTGAAAGGTCGATAGTGGCGGCCTCAAGGCTGACTGAAAGACACTGCCCTTACCCGTCTTCTAGTCACCTCCAGGAGTGCCTCAGTGAAGACAGTGAGTTTTCTCCTACGAATCCAGGTGGTCTCCAGTGCCTTGCTGGGAGCTCATCCCACGCTTGCCCTAGCTAAAGTGTGAAGTCAAAGTGACCCCTAGCCTCAAGGGAAGCGCGAGCGCTTCCTATCAGCCAAGTTGGGTGGGCAGCCACCTCCATGAACCCTGACGCCATAGAGTGCTTTAACTCCTCTGCGGCTTTGCGTAGGCCTAAGAGAGTCGCGTGTGAATTCCTTCTGAGGGAGAGCATGTGCGCTGGGAGTCCCCGTTTTGTTTTCCGAGCCACACAACACAGGACAGACTGCTGGGGTCAGCTCTTGCTACGCAGAGCGAAGGGCAGTGAACTGCTTCTCGCTTGCAGAGCTTGATGTCTACGGCTCTAAGGCAGCCCCGGGACCAAGTTTTGGCCAGTATTACATTCAGCGTGGCTCTCCCTCTGTGGAGGCCCTCCGAACGGCACTGAGAGAATCCCTGAGCCTAAAGTGCATCCTGGCAACCCTTAACCTGTCATCTCACTATTGTGACGCAAGGTACACTGCAGGTGCAGCCTGACAGAAAGTACAGAAAAGCCGGTACGACTCTGAGGCATTTGGACGAGGCAAGGTCCCCTCGGCCTGACTAAGTCATTAAGCGGGTGCTGCTCCTCGTGGCACGCAGAACACCCCCCGTCCAACGAAGTGGGATCCTAGAAAGGCCCAGTGTTGCTGAAAGTCTCCAGGTGTCAGTCAGCGAGTGCTGGCAAATGCGTCGTGGGCTCAAGTTGGCACTGGGAGGATGTGGGAGAAGCCCGACTTTCCCCCTTTGGAAAGCCACTTCGTTGCAGCTTCCAAGCCGCCTGCTACTATTCACTCCACAGATTCCTCTGAGGAGCGGTGAGTTTTTCCAAAAGAAACCAGGTGCTTGCGATTCCTTCCGGGGAGCTCACCCCCAGGAGCATACTGTAGCTAAGGTGCCCACTAAATGTGACCTCTAGTCTCGAGGTAAGGTGCACATTTTCCCATTCCCAGAGATAGGGGCGCCCCGGTTTCCAGGAGGTCTTAGTCAGTGGACGGCTTTAGCTTTAGTATGCCTCACAGCGCTCAAGACTCTCACGTGGGCACTTCTTTCCAAGGAAGTACACTGCGTACCCAAAGCCTTCTGAGCACAAGCAAGGGATACACAGCTCTGGGCACATCCCTCCCTATGCAGTTGGAAGGGCCGGGAACTAAGGTGTTCTCTGAGGCGAGCGTCCCACAGCTTTGAAACAGCCCCAGGAACGCGGTTCTTGGCAGGGTTTCGTTCCCTGCGGGTCTGCCACGTTGAGGAAAACTAAGCGGCCCTGAAAGAAACCACCGGGGCTCCAATTCGGTTTGGGGACTCCTGCTCGACGTCTCTCTAGGTGATGCGGAAACTGGACTTTAGGTCCAGCCCGAAGTAATGCAGAGAGTAGCCCCGAGCATTGCTAGGCATTGGGAACATCCGAAGTCACCCAGGTAGGCCTGCTGAGGGCAGTTCGGGGTTTGTGCCGTTCACCACATGCAGCACACACTGCATCCAAAAGTTTCATCGCAGAAGGCCGAACTGTGTTCCACGGGTCTCCCTTGGATTGTCAGAGAAGATAGGTGTATGTGCTGGGTGATCCAGTTGGTAATTGAGAAGCCTGGCAGAGGGCAGTCTTTTCCCCATTTGAAAGGTCGATAGTGGCGGCCTCAAGGCTGACTGAAAGACACTGCCCTTACCCGTCTTCTAGTCACCTCCAGGAGTGCCTCAGTGAAGACAGTGAGTTTTCTCCTACGAATCCAGGTGGTCTCCAGTGCCTTGCTGGGAGCTCATCCCACGCTTGCCCTAGCTAAAGTGTGAAGTCAAAGTGACCCCTAGCCTCAAGGGAAGCGCGAGCGCTTCCTATCAGCCAAGTTGGGTGGGCAGCCACCTCCATGAACCCTGACGCCATAGAGTGCTTTAACTCCTCTGCGGCTTTGTGTAGGCCTAAGAGAGTCGCGTGTGAATTCCTTCTGAGGGAGAGCATGTGCGCTGGGAGTCCCCGTTTTGTTTTCCGAGCCACACAACACAGGACAGACTGCTGGGGTCAGCTCTTGCTACGCAGAGCGAAGGGCAGTGAACTGCTTCTCGCTTGCAGAGCTTGATGTCTACGGCTCTAAGGCAGCCCCGGGACAAAGTTTTGGCCAGTATTACATTCAGCGTGGCTCTCCCTCTGTGGAGGCCCTCCGAACGGCACTGAGAGAATCCCTGAGCCTAAAGTGCATCCTGGCAACCCTTAACCTGTCATCTCACTATTGTGACGCAAGGTACACTGCAGGTGCAGCCTGACAGAAAGTACAGAAAAGCCGGTACGACTCTGAGGCATTTGGACGAGGCAAGGTCCCCTCGGCCTGACTAAGTCATTAAGCGGGTGCTGCTCCTCGTGGCACGCAGAACACCCCCCGTCCAACGAAGTGGGATCCTAGAAAGGCCCAGTGTTGCTGAAAGTCTCCAGGTGTCAGTCAGCGAGTGCTGGCAAATGCGTCGTGGGCTCAAGTTGGCACTGGGAGGATGTGGGAGAAGCCCGACTTTCCCCCTTTGGAAAGCCACTTCGTTGCAGCTTCCAAGCCGCCTGCTACTATTCACTCCACAGATTCCTCTGAGGAGCGGTGACTTTTTCCAAAAGAAACCAGGTGCTTGCGATTCCTTCCGGGGAGCTCACCCCCAGGAGCATACTGTAGCTAAGGTGCCCACTAAATGTGACCTCTAGTCTCGAGGTAAGGTGCACATTTTCCCATTCCCAGAGATAGGGGCGCCCCGGTTTCCAGGAGGTCTTAGTCAGTGGACGGCTTTAGCTTTAGTATGCCTCACAGCGCTCAAGACTCTCACGTGGGCACTTCTTTCCAAGGAAGTACACTGCGTACCCAAAGCCTTCTGAGCACAAGCAAGGGATACACAGCTCTGGGCACATCCCTCCCTATGCAGTTGGAAGGGCCGGGAACTAAGGTGTTCTCTGAGGCGAGCGTCCCACAGCTTTGAAACAGCCCCAGGAACGCGGTTCTTGGCAGGGTTTCGTTCCCTGCGGGTCTGCCACGTTGAGGAAAACTAAGCGGCCCTGAAAGAAACCACCGGGGCTCCAATTCGGTTTGGGGACTCCTGCTCGACGTCTCTCTAGGTGATGCGGAAACTGGACTTTAGGTCCAGCCCGAAGTAATGCAGAGAGTAGCCCCGAGCATTGCTAGGCATTGGGAACATCCGAAGTCACCCAGGTAGGCCTGCTGAGGGCAGTTCGGGGTTTGTGCCGTTCACCACATGCAGCACACACTGCATCCAAAAGTTTCATCGCAGAAGGCCGAACTGTGTTCCACGGGTCTCCCTTGGATGGTCAGAGAAGATAGGTGTATGTGCTGGGTGATCCAGTTGGTAATTGAGAAGCCTGGCAGAGGGCAGTCTTTTCCCCATTTGAAAGGTCGATAGTGGCGGCCTCAAGGCTGACTGAAAGACACTGCCCTTACCCGTCTTCTAGTCACCTCCAGGAGTGCCTCAGTGAAGACAGTGAGTTTTCTCCTACGAATCCAGGTGGTCTCCAGTGCCTTGCTGGGAGCTCATCCCACGCTTGCCCTAGCTAAAGTGTGAAGTCAAAGTGACCCCTAGCCTCAAGGGAAGCGCGAGCGCTTCCTATCAGCCAAGTTGGGTGGGCAGCCACCTCCATGAACCCTGACGCCATAGAGTGCTTTAACTCCTCTGCGGCTTTGCGTAGGCCTAAGAGAGTCGCGTGTGAATTCCTTCTGAGGGAGAGCATGTGCGCTGGGAGTCCCCGTTTTGTTTTCCGAGCCACACAACACAGGACAGACTGCTGGGGTCAGCTCTTGCTACGCAGAGCGAAGGGCAGTGAACTGCTTCTCGCTTGCAGAGCTTGATGTCTACGGCTGTAAGGCAGCCCCGGGACAAAGTTTTGGCCAGTATTACATTCAGCGTGGCTCTCCCTCTGTGGAGGCCCTCCGAACGGCACTGAGAGAATCCCTGAGCCTAAAGTGCATCCTGGCAACCCTTAACCTGTCATCTCACTATTGTGACGCAAGGTACACTGCAGGTGCAGCCTGACAGAAAGTACAGAAAAGCCGGTACGACTCTGAGGCATTTGGACGAGGCAAGGTCCCCTCGGCCTGACTAAGTCATTAAGCGGGTGCTGCTCCTCGTGGCACGCAGAACACCCCCCGTCCAACGAAGTGGGATCCTAGAAAGGCCCAGTGTTGCTGAAAGTCTCCAGGTGTCAGTCAGCGAGTGCTGGCAAATGCGTCGTGGGCTCAAGTTGGCACTGGGAGGATGTGGGAGAAGCCCGACTTTCCCCCTTTGGAAAGCCACTTCGTTGCAGCTTCCAAGCCGCCTGCTACTATTCACTCCACAGATTCCTCTGAGGAGCGGTGAGTTTTTCCAAAAGAAACCAGGTGCTTGCGATTCCTTCCGGGGAGCTCACCCCCAGGAGCATACTGTAGCTAAGGTGCCCACTAAATGTGACCTCTAGTCTCGAGGTAAGGTGCACATTTTCCCATTCCCAGAGATAGGGGCGCCCCGGTTTCCAGGAGGTCTTAGTCAGTGGACGGCTTTAGCTTTAGTATGCCTCACAGCGCTCAAGACTCTCACGTGGGCACTTCTTTCCAAGGAAGTACACTGCGTACCCAAAGCCTTCTGAGCACAAGCAAGGGATACACAGCTCTGGGCACATCCCTCCCTATGCAGTTGGAAGGGCCGGGAACTAAGGTGTTCTCTGAGGCGAGCGTCCCACAGCTTTGAAACAGCCCCAGGAACGCGGTTCTTGGCAGGGTTTCGTTCCCTGCGGGTCTGCCACGTTGAGGAAAACTAAGCGGCCCTGAAAGAAACCACCGGGGCTCCAATTCGGTTTGGGGACTCCTGCTCGACGTCTCTCTAGGTGATGCGGAAACTGGACTTTAGGTCCAGCCCGAAGTAATGCAGAGAGTAGCCCCGAGCATTGCTAGGCATTGGGAACATCCGAAGTCACCCAGGTAGGCCTGCTGAGGGCAGTTCGGGGTTTGTGCCGTTCACCACATGCAGCACACACTGCATCCAAAAGTTTCATCGCAGAAGGCCGAACTGTGTTCCACGGGTCTCCCTTGGATGGTCAGAGAAGATAGGTGTATGTGCTGGGTGATCCAGTTGGTAATTGAGAAGCCTGGCAGAGGGCAGTCTTTTCCCCATTTGAAAGGTCGATAGTGGCGGCCTCAAGGCTGACTGAAAGACACTGCCCTTACCCGTCTTCTAGTCACCTCCAGGAGTGCCTCAGTGAAGACAGTGAGTTTTCTCCTACGAATCCAGGTGGTCTCCAGTGCCTTGCTGGGAGCTCATCCCACGCTTGCCCTAGCTAAAGTGTGAAGTCAAAGTGACCCCTAGCCTCAAGGGAAGCGCGAGCGCTTCCTATCAGCCAAGTTGGGTGGGCAGCCACCTCCATGAACCCTGACGCCATAGAGTGCTTTAACTCCTCTGCGGCTTTGCGTAGGCCTAAGAGAGTCGCGTGTGAATTCCTTCTGAGGGAGAGCATGTGCGCTGGGAGTCCCCGTTTTGTTTTCCGAGCCACACAACACAGGACAGACTGCTGGGGTCAGCTCTTGCTACGCAGAGCGAAGGGCAGTGAACTGCTTCTCGCTTGCAGAGCTTGATGTCTACGGCTCTAAGGCAGCCCCGGGACCAAGTTTTGGCCAGTATTACATTCAGCGTGGCTCTCCCTCTGTGGAGGCCCTCCGAACGGCACTGAGAGAATCCCTGAGCCTAAAGTGCATCCTGGCAACCCTTAACCTGTCATCTCACTATTGTGACGCAAGGTACACTGCAGGTGCAGCCTGACAGAAAGTACAGAAAAGCCGGTACGACTCTGAGGCATTTGGACGAGGCAAGGTCCCCTCGGCCTGACTAAGTCATTAAGCGGGTGCTGCTCCTCGTGGCACGCAGAACACCCCCCGTCCAACGAAGTGGGATCCTAGAAAGGCCCAGTGTTGCTGAAAGTCTCCAGGTGTCAGTCAGCGAGTGCTGGCAAATGCGTCGTGGGCTCAAGTTGGCACTGGGAGGATGTGGGAGAAGCCCGACTTTCCCCCTTTGGAAAGCCACTTCGTTGCAGCTTCCAAGCCGCCTGCTACTATTCACTCCACAGATTCCTCTGAGGAGCGGTGAGTTTTTCCAAAAGAAACCAGGTGCTTGCGATTCCTTCCGGGGAGCTCACCCCCAGGAGCATACTGTAGCTAAGGTGCCCACTAAATGTGACCTCTAGTCTCGAGGTAAGGTGCACATTTTCCCATTCCCAGAGATAGGGGCGCCCCGGTTTCCAGGAGGTCTTAGTCAGTGGACGGCTTTAGCTTTAGTATGCCTCACAGCGCTCAAGACTCTCACGTGGGCACTTCTTTCCAAGGAAGTACACTGCGTACCCAAAGCCTTCTGAGCACAAGCAAGGGATACACAGCTCTGGGCACATCCCTCCCTATGCAGTTGGAAGGGCCGGGAACTAAGGTGTTCTCTGAGGCGAGCGTCCCACAGCTTTGAAACAGCCCCAGGAACGCGGTTCTTGGCAGGGTTTCGTTCCCTGCGGGTCTGCCACGTTGAGGAAAACTAAGCGGCCCTGAAAGAAACCACCGGGGCTCCAATTCGGTTTGGGGACTCCTGCTCGACGTCTCTCTAGGTGATGCGGAAACTGGACTTTAGGTCCAGCCCGAAGTAATGCAGAGAGTAGCCCCGAGCATTGCTAGGCATTGGGAACATCCGAAGTCACCCAGGTAGGCCTGCTGAGGGCAGTTCGGGGTTTGTGCCGTTCACCACATGCAGCACACACTGCATCCAAAAGTTTCATCGCAGAAGGCCGAACTGTGTTCCACGGGTCTCCCTTGGATTGTCAGAGAAGATAGGTGTATGTGCTGGGTGATCCAGTTGGTAATTGAGAAGCCTGGCAGAGGGCAGTCTTTTCCCCATTTGAAAGGTCGATAGTGGCGGCCTCAAGGCTGACTGAAAGACACTGCCCTTACCCGTCTTCTAGTCACCTCCAGGAGTGCCTCAGTGAAGACAGTGAGTTTTCTCCTACGAATCCAGGTGGTCTCCAGTGCCTTGCTGGGAGCTCATCCCACGCTTGCCCTAGCTAAAGTGTGAAGTCAAAGTGACCCCTAGCCTCAAGGGAAGCGCGAGCGCTTCCTATCAGCCAAGTTGGGTGGGCAGCCACCTCCATGAACCCTGACGCCATAGAGTGCTTTAACTCCTCTGCGGCTTTGCGTAGGCCTAAGAGAGTCGCGTGTGAATTCCTTCTGAGGGAGAGCATGTGCGCTGGGAGTCCCCGTTTTGTTTTCCGAGCCACACAACACAGGACAGACTGCTGGGGTCAGCTCTTGCTACGCAGAGCGAAGGGCAGTGAACTGCTTCTCGCTTGCAGAGCTTGATGTCTACGGCTCTAAGGCAGCCCCGGGACCAAGTTTTGGCCAGTATTACATTCAGCGTGGCTCTCCCTCTGTGGAGGCCCTCCGAACGGCACTGAGAGAATCCCTGAGCCTAAAGTGCATCCTGGCAACCCTTAACCTGTCATCTCACTATTGTGACGCAAGGTACACTGCAGGTGCAGCCTGACAGAAAGTACAGAAAAGCCGGTACGACTCTGAGGCATTTGGACGAGGCAAGGTCCCCTCGGCCTGACTAAGTCATTAAGCGGGTGCTGCTCCTCGTGGCACGCAGAACACCCCCCGTCCAACGAAGTGGGATCCTAGAAAGGCCCAGTGTTGCTGAAAGTCTCCAGGTGTCAGTCAGCGAGTGCTGGCAAATGCGTCGTGGGCTCAAGTTGGCACTGGGAGGATGTGGGAGAAGCCCGACTTTCCCCCTTTGGAAAGCCACTTCGTTGCAGCTTCCAAGCCGCCTGCTACTATTCACTCCACAGATTCCTCTGAGGAGCGGTGAGTTTTTCCAAAAGAAACCAGGTGCTTGCGATTCCTTCCGGGGAGCTCACCCCCAGGAGCATACTGTAGCTAAGGTGCCCACTAAATGTGACCTCTAGTCTCGAGGTAAGGTGCACATTTTCCCATTCCCAGAGATAGGGGCGCCCCGGTTTCCAGGAGGTCTTAGTCAGTGGACGGCTTTAGCTTTAGTATGCCTCACAGCGCTCAAGACTCTCACGTGGGCACTTCTTTCCAAGGAAGTACACTGCGTACCCAAAGCCTTCTGAGCACAAGCAAGGGATACACAGCTCTGGGCACATCCCTCCCTATGCAGTTGGAAGGGCCGGGAACTAAGGTGTTCTCTGAGGCGAGCGTCCCACAGCTTTGAAACAGCCCCAGGAACGCGGTTCTTGGCAGGGTTTCGTTCCCTGCGGGTCTGCCACGTTGAGGAAAACTAAGCGGCCCTGAAAGAAACCACCGGGGCTCCAATTCGGTTTGGGGACTCCTGCTCGACGTCTCTCTAGGTGATGCGGAAACTGGACTTTAGGTCCAGCCCGAAGTAATGCAGAGAGTAGCCCCGAGCATTGCTAGGCATTGGGAACATCCGAAGTCACCCAGGTAGGCCTGCTGAGGGCAGTTCGGGGTTTGTGCCGTTCACCACATGCAGCACACACTGCATCCAAAAGTTTCATCGCAGAAGGCCGAACTGTGTTCCACGGGTCTCCCTTGGATGGTCAGAGAAGATAGGTGTATGTGCTGGGTGATCCAGTTGGTAATTGAGAAGCCTGGCAGAGGGCAGTCTTTTCCCCATTTGAAAGGTCGATAGTGGCGGCCTCAAGGCTGACTGAAAGACACTGCCCTTACCCGTCTTCTAGTCACCTCCAGGAGTGCCTCAGTGAAGACAGTGAGTTTTCTCCTACGAATCCAGGTGGTCTCCAGTGCCTTGCTGGGAGCTCATCCCACGCTTGCCCTAGCTAAAGTGTGAAGTCAAAGTGACCCCTAGCCTCAAGGGAAGCGCGAGCGCTTCCTATCAGCCAAGTTGGGTGGGCAGCCACCTCCATGAACCCTGACGCCATAGAGTGCTTTAACTCCTCTGCGGCTTTGCGTAGGCCTAAGAGAGTCGCGTGTGAATTCCTTCTGAGGGAGAGCATGTGCGCTGGGAGTCCCCGTTTTGTTTTCCGAGCCACACAACACAGGACAGACTGCTGGGGTCAGCTCTTGCTACGCAGAGCGAAGGGCAGTGAACTGCTTCTCGCTTGCAGAGCTTGATGTCTACGGCTGTAAGGCAGCCCCGGGACAAAGTTTTGGCCAGTATTACATTCAGCGTGGCTCTCCCTCTGTGGAGGCCCTCCGAACGGCACTGAGAGAATCCCTGAGCCTAAAGTGCATCCTGGCAACCCTTAACCTGTCATCTCACTATTGTGACGCAAGGTACACTGCAGGTGCAGCCTGACAGAAAGTACAGAAAAGCCGGTACGACTCTGAGGCATTTGGACGAGGCAAGGTCCCCTCGGCCTGACTAAGTCATTAAGCGGGTGCTGCTCCTCGTGGCACGCAGAACACCCCCCGTCCAACGAAGTGGGATCCTAGAAAGGCCCAGTGTTGCTGAAAGTCTCCAGGTGTCAGTCAGCGAGTGCTGGCAAATGCGTCGTGGGCTCAAGTTGGCACTGGGAGGATGTGGGAGAAGCCCGACTTTCCCCCTTTGGAAAGCCACTTCGTTGCAGCTTCCAAGCCGCCTGCTACTATTCACTCCACAGATTCCTCTGAGGAGCGGTGAGTTTTTCCAAAAGAAACCAGGTGCTTGCGATTCCTTCCGGGGAGCTCACCCCCAGGAGCATACTGTAGCTAAGGTGCCCACTAAATGTGACCTCTAGTCTCGAGGTAAGGTGCACATTTTCCCATTCCCAGAGATAGGGGCGCCCCGGTTTCCAGGAGGTCTTAGTCAGTGGACGGCTTTAGCTTTAGTATGCCTCACAGCGCTCAAGACTCTCACGTGGGCACTTCTTTCCAAGGAAGTACACTGCGTACCCAAAGCCTTCTGAGCACAAGCAAGGGATACACAGCTCTGGGCACATCCCTCCCTATGCAGTTGGAAGGGCCGGGAACTAAGGTGTTCTCTGAGGCGAGCGTCCCACAGCTTTGAAACAGCCCCAGGAACGCGGTTCTTGGCAGGGTTTCGTTCCCTGCGGGTCTGCCACGTTGAGGAAAACTAAGCGGCCCTGAAAGAAACCACCGGGGCTCCAATTCGGTTTGGGGACTCCTGCTCGACGTCTCTCTAGGTGATGCGGAAACTGGACTTTAGGTCCAGCCCGAAGTAATGCAGAGAGTAGCCCCGAGCATTGCTAGGCATTGGGAACATCCGAAGTCACCCAGGTAGGCCTGCTGAGGGCAGTTCGGGGTTTGTGCCGTTCACCACATGCAGCACACACTGCATCCAAAAGTTTCATCGCAGAAGGCCGAACTGTGTTCCACGGGTCTCCCTTGGATGGTCAGAGAAGATAGGTGTATGTGCTGGGTGATCCAGTTGGTAATTGAGAAGCCTGGCAGAGGGCAGTCTTTTCCCCATTTGAAAGGTCGATAGTGGCGGCCTCAAGGCTGACTGAAAGACACTGCCCTTACCCGTCTTCTAGTCACCTCCAGGAGTGCCTCAGTGAAGACAGTGAGTTTTCTCCTACGAATCCAGGTGGTCTCCAGTGCCTTGCTGGGAGCTCATCCCACGCTTGCCCTAGCTAAAGTGTGAAGTCAAAGTGACCCCTAGCCTCAAGGGAAGCGCGAGCGCTTCCTATCAGCCAAGTTGGGTGGGCAGCCACCTCCATGAACCCTGACGCCATAGAGTGCTTTAACTCCTCTGCGGCTTTGCGTAGGCCTAAGAGAGTCGCGTGTGAATTCCTTCTGAGGGAGAGCATGTGCGCTGGGAGTCCCCGTTTTGTTTTCCGAGCCACACAACACAGGACAGACTGCTGGGGTCAGCTCTTGCTACGCAGAGCGAAGGGCAGTGAACTGCTTCTCGCTTGCAGAGCTTGATGTCTACGGCTCTAAGGCAGCCCCGGGACCAAGTTTTGGCCAGTATTACATTCAGCGTGGCTCTCCCTCTGTGGAGGCCCTCCGAACGGCACTGAGAGAATCCCTGAGCCTAAAGTGCATCCTGGCAACCCTTAACCTGTCATCTCACTATTGTGACGCAAGGTACACTGCAGGTGCAGCCTGACAGAAAGTACAGAAAAGCCGGTACGACTCTGAGGCATTTGGACGAGGCAAGGTCCCCTCGGCCTGACTAAGTCATTAAGCGGGTGCTGCTCCTCGTGGCACGCAGAACACCCCCCGTCCAACGAAGTGGGATCCTAGAAAGGCCCAGTGTTGCTGAAAGTCTCCAGGTGTCAGTCAGCGAGTGCTGGCAAATGCGTCGTGGGCTCAAGTTGGCACTGGGAGGATGTGGGAGAAGCCCGACTTTCCCCCTTTGGAAAGCCACTTCGTTGCAGCTTCCAAGCCGCCTGCTACTATTCACTCCACAGATTCCTCTGAGGAGCGGTGAGTTTTTCCAAAAGAAACCAGGTGCTTGCGATTCCTTCCGGGGAGCTCACCCCCAGGAGCATACTGTAGCTAAGGTGCCCACTAAATGTGACCTCTAGTCTCGAGGTAAGGTGCACATTTTCCCATTCCCAGAGATAGGGGCGCCCCGGTTTCCAGGAGGTCTTAGTCAGTGGACGGCTTTAGCTTTAGTATGCCTCACAGCGCTCAAGACTCTCACGTGGGCACTTCTTTCCAAGGAAGTACACTGCGTACCCAAAGCCTTCTGAGCACAAGCAAGGGATACACAGCTCTGGGCACATCCCTCCCTATGCAGTTGGAAGGGCCGGGAACTAAGGTGTTCTCTGAGGCGAGCGTCCCACAGCTTTGAAACAGCCCCAGGAACGCGGTTCTTGGCAGGGTTTCGTTCCCTGCGGGTCTGCCACGTTGAGGAAAACTAAGCGGCCCTGAAAGAAACCACCGGGGCTCCAATTCGGTTTGGGGACTCCTGCTCGACGTCTCTCTAGGTGATGCGGAAACTGGACTTTAGGTCCAGCCCGAAGTAATGCAGAGAGTAGCCCCGAGCATTGCTAGGCATTGGGAACATCCGAAGTCACCCAGGTAGGCCTGCTGAGGGCAGTTCGGGGTTTGTGCCGTTCACCACATGCAGCACACACTGCATCCAAAAGTTTCATCGCAGAAGGCCGAACTGTGTTCCACGGGTCTCCCTTGGATTGTCAGAGAAGATAGGTGTATGTGCTGGGTGATCCAGTTGGTAATTGAGAAGCCTGGCAGAGGGCAGTCTTTTCCCCATTTGAAAGGTCGATAGTGGCGGCCTCAAGGCTGACTGAAAGACACTGCCCTTACCCGTCTTCTAGTCACCTCCAGGAGTGCCTCAGTGAAGACAGTGAGTTTTCTCCTACGAATCCAGGTGGTCTCCAGTGCCTTGCTGGGAGCTCATCCCACGCTTGCCCTAGCTAAAGTGTGAAGTCAAAGTGACCCCTAGCCTCAAGGGAAGCGCGAGCGCTTCCTATCAGCCAAGTTGGGTGGGCAGCCACCTCCATGAACCCTGACGCCATAGAGTGCTTTAACTCCTCTGCGGCTTTGCGTAGGCCTAAGAGAGTCGCGTGTGAATTCCTTCTGAGGGAGAGCATGTGCGCTGGGAGTCCCCGTTTTGTTTTCCGAGCCACACAACACAGGACAGACTGCTGGGGTCAGCTCTTGCTACGCAGAGCGAAGGGCAGTGAACTGCTTCTCGCTTGCAGAGCTTGATGTCTACGGCTCTAAGGCAGCCCCGGGACCAAGTTTTGGCCAGTATTACATTCAGCGTGGCTCTCCCTCTGTGGAGGCCCTCCGAACGGCACTGAGAGAATCCCTGAGCCTAAAGTGCATCCTGGCAACCCTTAACCTGTCATCTCACTATTGTGACGCAAGGTACACTGCAGGTGCAGCCTGACAGAAAGTACAGAAAAGCCGGTACGACTCTGAGGCATTTGGACGAGGCAAGGTCCCCTCGGCCTGACTAAGTCATTAAGCGGGTGCTGCTCCTCGTGGCACGCAGAACACCCCCCGTCCAACGAAGTGGGATCCTAGAAAGGCCCAGTGTTGCTGAAAGTCTCCAGGTGTCAGTCAGCGAGTGCTGGCAAATGCGTCGTGGGCTCAAGTTGGCACTGGGAGAATGTGGGAGAAGCCCGACTTTCCCCCTTTGGAAAGCCACTTCGTTGCAGCTTCCAAGCCGCCTGCTACTATTCACTCCACAGATTCCTCTGAGGAGCGGTGAGTTTTTCCAAAAGAAACCAGGTGCTTGCGATTCCTTCCGGGGAGCTCACCCCCAGGAGCATACTGTAGCTAAGGTGCCCACTAAATGTGACCTCTAGTCTCGAGGTAAGGTGCACATTTTCCCATTCCCAGAGATAGGGGCGCCCCGGTTTCCAGGAGGTCTTAGTCAGTGGACGGCTTTAGCTTTAGTATGCCTCACAGCGCTCAAGACTCTCACGTGGGCACTTCTTTCCAAGGAAGTACACTGCGTACCCAAAGCCTTCTGAGCACAAGCAAGGGATACACAGCTCTGGGCACATCCCTCCCTATGCAGTTGGAAGGGCCGGGAACTAAGGTGTTCTCTGAGGCGAGCGTCCCACAGCTTTGAAACAGCCCCAGGAACGCGGTTCTTGGCAGGGTTTCGTTCCCTGCGGGTCTGCCACGTTGAGGAAAACTAAGCGGCCCTGAAAGAAACCACCGGGGCTCCAATTCGGTTTGGGGACTCCTGCTCGACGTCTCTCTAGGTGATGCGGAAACTGGACTTTAGGTCCAGCCCGAAGTAATGCAGAGAGTAGCCCCGAGCATTGCTAGGCATTGGGAACATCCGAAGTCACCCAGGTAGGCCTGCTGAGGGCAGTTCGGGGTTTGTGCCGTTCACCACATGCAGCACACACTGCATCCAAAAGTTTCATCGCAGAAGGCCGAACTGTGTTCCACGGGTCTCCCTTGGATGGTCAGAGAAGATAGGTGTATGTGCTGGGTGATCCAGTTGGTAATTGAGAAGCCTGGCAGAGGGCAGTCTTTTCCCCATTTGAAAGGTCGATAGTGGCGGCCTCAAGGCTGACTGAAAGACACTGCCCTTACCCGTCTTCTAGTCACCTCCAGGAGTGCCTCAGTGAAGACAGTGAGTTTTCTCCTACGAATCCAGGTGGTCTCCAGTGCCTTGCTGGGAGCTCATCCCACGCTTGCCCTAGCTAAAGTGTGAAGTCAAAGTGACCCCTAGCCTCAAGGGAAGCGCGAGCGCTTCCTATCAGCCAAGTTGGGTGGGCAGCCACCTCCATGAACCCTGACGCCATAGAGTGCTTTAACTCCTCTGCGGCTTTGCGTAGGCCTAAGAGAGTCGCGTGTGAATTCCTTCTGAGGGAGAGCATGTGCGCTGGGAGTCCCCGTTTTGTTTTCCGAGCCACACAACACAGGACAGACTGCTGGGGTCAGCTCTTGCTACGCAGAGCGAAGGGCAGTGAACTGCTTCTCGCTTGCAGAGCTTGATGTCTACGGCTGTAAGGCAGCCCCGGGACAAAGTTTTGGCCAGTATTACATTCAGCGTGGCTCTCCCTCTGTGGAGGCCCTCTGAACGGCACTGAGAGAATCCCTGAGCCTAAAGTGCATCCTGGCAACCCTTAACCTGTCATCTCACTATTGTGACGCAAGGTACACTGCAGGTGCAGCCTGACAGAAAGTACAGAAAAGCCGGTACGACTCTGAGGCATTTGGACGAGGCAAGGTCCCCTCGGCCTGACTAAGTCATTAAGCGGGTGCTGCTCCTCGTGGCACGCAGAACACCCCCCGTCCAACGAAGTGGGATCCTAGAAAGGCCCAGTGTTGCTGAAAGTCTCCAGGTGTCAGTCAGCGAGTGCTGGCAAATGCGTCGTGGGCTCAAGTTGGCACTGGGAGGATGTGGGAGAAGCCCGACTTTCCCCCTTTGGAAAGCCACTTCGTTGCAGCTTCCAAGCCGCCTGCTACTATTCACTCCACAGATTCCTCTGAGGAGCGGTGAGTTTTTCCAAAAGAAACCAGGTGCTTGCGATTCCTTCCGGGGAGCTCACCCCCAGGAGCATACTGTAGCTAAGGTGCCCACTAAATGTGACCTCTAGTCTCGAGGTAAGGTGCACATTTTCCCATTCCCAGAGATAGGGGCGCCCCGGTTTCCAGGAGGTCTTAGTCAGTGGACGGCTTTAGCTTTAGTATGCCTCACAGCGCTCAAGACTCTCACGTGGGCACTTCTTTCCAAGGAAGTACACTGCGTACCCAAAGCCTTCTGAGCACAAGCAAGGGATACACAGCTCTGGGCACATCCCTCCCTATGCAGTTGGAAGGGCCGGGAACTAAGGTGTTCTCTGAGGCGAGCGTCCCACAGCTTTGAAACAGCCCCAGGAACGCGGTTCTTGGCAGGGTTTCGTTCCCTGCGGGTCTGCCACGTTGAGGAAAACTAAGCGGCCCTGAAAGAAACCACCGGGGCTCCAATTCGGTTTGGGGACTCCTGCTCGACGTCTCTCTAGGTGATGCGGAAACTGGACTTTAGGTCCAGCCCGAAGTAATGCAGAGAGTAGCCCCGAGCATTGCTAGGCATTGGGAACATCCGAAGTCACCCAGGTAGGCCTGCTGAGGGCAGTTCGGGGTTTGTGCCGTTCACCACATGCAGCACACACTGCATCCAAAAGTTTCATCGCAGAAGGCCGAACTGTGTTCCACGGGTCTCCCTTGGATGGTCAGAGAAGATAGGTGTATGTGCTGGGTGATCCAGTTGGTAATTGAGAAGCCTGGCAGAGGGCAGTCTTTTCCCCATTTGAAAGGTCGATAGTGGCGGCCTCAAGGCTGACTGAAAGACACTGCCCTTACCCGTCTTCTAGTCACCTCCAGGAGTGCCTCAGTGAAGACAGTGAGTTTTCTCCTACGAATCCAGGTGGTCTCCAGTGCCTTGCTGGGAGCTCATCCCACGCTTGCCCTAGCTAAAGTGTGAAGTCAAAGTGACCCCTAGCCTCAAGGGAAGCGCGAGCGCTTCCTATCAGCCAAGTTGGGTGGGCAGCCACCTCCATGAACCCTGACGCCATAGAGTGCTTTAACTCCTCTGCGGCTTTGCGTAGGCCTAAGAGAGTCGCGTGTGAATTCCTTCTGAGGGAGAGCATGTGCGCTGGGAGTCCCCGTTTTCTTTTCCGAGCCACACAACACAGGACAGACTGCTGGGGTCAGCTCTTGCTACGCAGAGCGAAGGGCAGTGAACTGCTTCTCGCTTGCAGAGCTTGATGTCTACGGCTGTAAGGCAGCCCCGGGACAAAGTTTTGGCCAGTATTACATTCAGCGTGGCTCTCCCTCTGTGGAGGCCCTCCGAACGGCACTGAGAGAATCCCTGAGCCTAAAGTGCATCCTGGCAACCCTTAACCTGTCATCTCACTATTGTGACGCAAGGTACACTGCAGGTGCAGCCTGACAGAAAGTACAGAAAAGCCGGTACGACTCTGAGGCATTTGGACGAGGCAAGGTCCCCTCGGCCTGACTAAGTCATTAAGCGGGTGCTGCTCCTCGTGGCACGCAGAACACCCCCCGTCCAACGAAGTGGGATCCTAGAAAGGCCCAGTGTTGCTGAAAGTCTCCAGGTGTCAGTCAGCGAGTGCTGGCAAATGCGTCGTGGGCTCAAGTTGGCACTGGGAGGATGTGGGAGAAGCCCGACTTTCCCCCTTTGGAAAGCCACTTCGTTGCAGCTTCCAAGCCGCCTGCTACTATTCACTCCACAGATTCCTCTGAGGAGCGGTGACTTTTTCCAAAAGAAACCAGGTGCTTGCGATTCCTTCCGGGGAGCTCACCCCCAGGAGCATACTGTAGCTAAGGTGCCCACTAAATGTGACCTCTAGTCTCGAGGTAAGGTGCACATTTTCCCATTCCCAGAGATAGGGGCGCCCCGGTTTCCAGGAGGTCTTAGTCAGTGGACGGCTTTAGCTTTAGTATGCCTCACAGCGCTCAAGACTCTCACGTGGGCACTTCTTTCCAAGGAAGTACACTGCGTACCCAAAGCCTTCTGAGCACAAGCAAGGGATACACAGCTCTGGGCACATCCCTCCCTATGCAGTTGGAAGGGCCGGGAACTAAGGTGTTCTCTGAGGCGAGCGTCCCACAGCTTTGAAACAGCCCCAGGAACGCGGTTCTTGGCAGGGTTTCGTTCCCTGCGGGTCTGCCACGTTGAGGAAAACTAAGCGGCCCTGAAAGAAACCACCGGGGCTCCAATTCGGTTTGGGGACTCCTGCTCGACGTCTCTCTAGGTGATGCGGAAACTGGACTTTAGGTCCAGCCCGAAGTAATGCAGAGAGTAGCCCCGAGCATTGCTAGGCATTGGGAACATCCGAAGTCACCCAGGTAGGCCTGCTGAGGGCAGTTCGGGGTTTGTGCCGTTCACCACATGCAGCACACACTGCATCCAAAAGTTTCATCGCAGAAGGCCGAACTGTGTTCCACGGGTCTCCCTTGGATTGTCAGAGAAGATAGGTGTATGTGCTGGGTGATCCAGTTGGTAATTGAGAAGCCTGGCAGAGGGCAGTCTTTTCCCCATTTGAAAGGTCGATAGTGGCGGCCTCAAGGCTGACTGAAAGACACTGCCCTTACCCGTCTTCTAGTCACCTCCAGGAGTGCCTCAGTGAAGACAGTGAGTTTTCTCCTACGAATCCAGGTGGTCTCCAGTGCCTTGCTGGGAGCTCATCCCACGCTTGCCCTAGCTAAAGTGTGAAGTCAAAGTGACCCCTAGCCTCAAGGGAAGCGCGAGCGCTTCCTATCAGCCAAGTTGGGTGGGCAGCCACCTCCATGAACCCTGACGCCATAGAGTGCTTTAACTCCTCTGCGGCTTTGCGTAGGCCTAAGAGAGTCGCGTGTGAATTCCTTCTGAGGGAGAGCATGTGCGCTGGGAGTCCCCGTTTTGTTTTCCGAGCCACACAACACAGGACAGACTGCTGGGGTCAGCTCTTGCTACGCAGAGCGAAGGGCAGTGAACTGCTTCTCGCTTGCAGAGCTTGATGTCTACAGCTGTAAGGCAGCCCCGGGACAAAGTTTTGGCCAGTATTACATTCAGCGTGGCTCTCCCTCTGTGGAGGCCCTCCGAACGGCACTGAGAGAATCCCTGAGCCTAAAGTGCATCCTGGCAACCCTTAACCTGTCATCTCACTATTGTGACGCAAGGTACACTGCAGGTGCAGCCTGACAGAAAGTACAGAAAAGCCGGTACGACTCTGAGGCATTTGGACGAGGCAAGGTCCCCTCGGCCTGACTAAGTCATTAAGCGGGTGCTGCTCCTCGTGGCACGCAGAACACCCCCCGTCCAACGAAGTGGGATCCTAGAAAGGCCCAGTGTTGCTGAAAGTCTCCAGGTGTCAGTCAGCGAGTGCTGGCAAATGCGTCGTGGGCTCAAGTTGGCACTGGGAGGATGTGGGAGAAGCCCGACTTTCCCCCTTTGGAAAGCCACTGCGTTGCAGCTTCCAAGCCGCCTGCTACTATTCACTCCACAGATTCCTCTGAGGAGCGGTGAGTTTTTCCAAAAGAAACCAGGTGCTTGCGATTCCTTCCGGGGAGCTCACCCCCAGGAGCATACTGTAGCTAAGGTGCCCACTAAATGTGACCTCTAGTCTCGAGGTAAGGTGCACATTTTCCCATTCCCAGAGATAGGGGCGCCCCGGTTTCCAGGAGGTCTTAGTCAGTGGACGGCTTTAGCTTTAGTATGCCTCACAGCGCTCAAGACTCTCACGTGGGCACTTCTTTCCAAGGAAGTACACTGCGTACCCAAAGCCTTCTGAGCACAAGCAAGGGATACACAGCTCTGGGCACATCCCTCCCTATGCAGTTGGAAGGGCCGGGAACTAAGGTGTTCTCTGAGGCGAGCGTCCCACAGCTTTGAAACAGCCCCAGGAACGCGGTTCTTGGCAGGGTTTCGTTCCCTGCGGGTCTGCCACGTTGAGGAAAACTAAGCGGCCCTGAAAGAAACCACCGGGGCTCCAATTCGGTTTGGGGACTCCTGCTCGACGTCTCTCTAGGTGATGCGGAAACTGGACTTTAGGTCCAGCCCGAAGTAATGCAGAGAGTAGCCCCGAGCATTGCTAGGCATTGGGAACATCCGAAGTCACCCAGGTAGGCCTGCTGAGGGCAGTTCGGGGTTTGTGCCGTTCACCACATGCAGCACACACTGCATCCAAAAGTTTCATCGCAGAAGGCCGAACTGTGTTCCACGGGTCTCCCTTGGATGGTCAGAGAAGATAGGTGTATGTGCTGGGTGATCCAGTTGGTAATTGAGAAGCCTGGCAGAGGGCAGTCTTTTCCCCATTTGAAAGGTCGATAGTGGCGGCCTCAAGGCTGACTGAAAGACACTGCCCTTACCCGTCTTCTAGTCACCTCCAGGAGTGCCTCAGTGAAGACAGTGAGTTTTCTCCTACGAATCCAGGTGGTCTCCAGTGCCTTGCTGGGAGCTCATCCCACGCTTGCCCTAGCTAAAGTGTGAAGTCAAAGTGACCCCTAGCCTCAAGGGAAGCGCGAGCGCTTCCTATCAGCCAAGTTGGGTGGGCAGCCACCTCCATGAACCCTGACGCCATAGAGTGCTTTAACTCCTCTGCGGCTTTGCGTAGGCCTAAGAGAGTCGCGTGTGAATTCCTTCTGAGGGAGAGCATGTGCGCTGGGAGTCCCCGTTTTGTTTTCCGAGCCACACAACACAGGACAGACTGCTGGGGTCAGCTCTTGCTACGCAGAGCGAAGGGCAGTGAACTGCTTCTCGCTTGCAGAGCTTGATGTCTACAGCTGTAAGGCAGCCCCGGGACAAAGTTTTGGCCAGTATTACATTCAGCGTGGCTCTCCCTCTGTGGAGGCCCTCCGAACGGCACTGAGAGAATCCCTGAGCCTAAAGTGCATCCTGGCAACCCTTAACCTGTCATCTCACTATTGTGACGCAAGGTACACTGCAGGTGCAGCCTGACAGAAAGTACAGAAAAGCCGGTACGACTCTGAGGCATTTGGACGAGGCAAGGTCCCCTCGGCCTGACTAAGTCATTAAGCGGGTGCTGCTCCTCGTGGCACGCAGAACACCCCCCGTCCAACGAAGTGGGATCCTAGAAAGGCCCAGTGTTGCTGAAAGTCTCCAGGTGTCAGTCAGCGAGTGCTGGCAAATGCGTCGTGGGCTCAAGTTGGCACTGGGAGGATGTGGGAGAAGCCCGACTTTCCCCCTTTGGAAAGCCACTGCGTTGCAGCTTCCAAGCCGCCTGCTACTATTCACTCCACAGATTCCTCTGAGGAGCGGTGAGTTTTTCCAAAAGAAACCAGGTGCTTGCGATTCCTTCCGGGGAGCTCACCCCCAGGAGCATACTGTAGCTAAGGTGCCCACTAAATGTGACCTCTAGTCTCGAGGTAAGGTGCACATTTTCCCATTCCCAGAGATAGGGGCGCCCCGGTTTCCAGGAGGTCTTAGTCAGTGGACGGCTTTAGCTTTAGTATGCCTCACAGCGCTCAAGACTCTCACGTGGGCACTTCTTTCCAAGGAAGTACACTGCGTACCCAAAGCCTTCTGAGCACAAGCAAGGGATACACAGCTCTGGGCACATCCCTCCCTATGCAGTTGGAAGGGCCGGGAACTAAGGTGTTCTCTGAGGCGAGCGTCCCACAGCTTTGAAACAGCCCCAGGAACGCGGTTCTTGGCAGGGTTTCGTTCCCTGCGGGTCTGCCACGTTGAGGAAAACTAAGCGGCCCTGAAAGAAACCACCGGGGCTCCAATTCGGTTTGGGGACTCCTGCTCGACGTCTCTCTAGGTGATGCGGAAACTGGACTTTAGGTCCAGCCCGAAGTAATGCAGAGAGTAGCCCCGAGCATTGCTAGGCATTGGGAACATCCGAAGTCACCCAGGTAGGCCTGCTGAGGGCAGTTCGGGGTTTGTGCCGTTCACCACATGCAGCACACACTGCATCCAAAAGTTTCATCGCAGAAGGCCGAACTGTGTTCCACGGGTCTCCCTTGGATTGTCAGAGAAGATAGGTGTATGTGCTGGGTGATCCAGTTGGTAATTGAGAAGCCTGGCAGAGGGCAGTCTTTTCCCCATTTGAAAGGTCGATAGTGGCGGCCTCAAGGCTGACTGAAAGACACTGCCCTTACCCGTCTTCTAGTCACCTCCAGGAGTGCCTCAGTGAAGACAGTGAGTTTTCTCCTACGAATCCAGGTGGTCTCCAGTGCCTTGCTGGGAGCTCATCCCACGCTTGCCCTAGCTAAAGTGTGAAGTCAAAGTGACCCCTAGCCTCAAGGGAAGCGCGAGCGCTTCCTATCAGCCAAGTTGGGTGGGCAGCCACCTCCATGAACCCTGACGCCATAGAGTGCTTTAACTCCTCTGCGGCTTTGCGTAGGCCTAAGAGAGTCGCGTGTGAATTCCTTCTGAGGGAGAGCATGTGCGCTGGGAGTCCCCGTTTTCTTTTCCGAGCCACACAACACAGGACAGACTGCTGGGGTCAGCTCTTGCTACGCAGAGCGAAGGGCAGTGAACTGCTTCTCGCTTGCAGAGCTTGATGTCTACAGCTGTAAGGCAGCCCCGGGACAAAGTTTTGGCCAGTATTACATTCAGCGTGGCTCTCCCTCTGTGGAGGCCCTCCGAACGGCACTGAGAGAATCCCTGAGCCTAAAGTGCATCCTGGCAACCCTTAACCTGTCATCTCACTATTGTGACGCAAGGTACACTGCAGGTGCAGCCTGACAGAAAGTACAGAAAAGCCGGTACGACTCTGAGGCATTTGGACGAGGCAAGGTCCCCTCGGCCTGACTAAGTCATTAAGCGGGTGCTGCTCCTCGTGGCACGCAGAACACCCCCCGTCCAACGAAGTGGGATCCTAGAAAGGCCCAGTGTTGCTGAAAGTCTCCAGGTGTCAGTCAGCGAGTGCTGGCAAATGCGTCGTGGGCTCAAGTTGGCACTGGGAGGATGTGGGAGAAGCCCGACTTTCCCCCTTTGGAAAGCCACTGCGTTGCAGCTTCCAAGCCGCCTGCTACTATTCACTCCACAGATTCCTCTGAGGAGCGGTGAGTTTTTCCAAAAGAAACCAGGTGCTTGCGATTCCTTCCGGGGAGCTCACCCCCAGGAGCATACTGTAGCTAAGGTGCCCACTAAATGTGACCTCTAGTCTCGAGGTAAGGTGCACATTTTCCCATTCCCAGAGATAGGGGCGCCCCGGTTTCCAGGAGGTCTTAGTCAGTGGACGGCTTTAGCTTTAGTATGCCTCACAGCGCTCAAGACTCTCACGTGGGCACTTCTTTCCAAGGAAGTACACTGCGTACCCAAAGCCTTCTGAGCACAAGCAAGGGATACACAGCTCTGGGCACATCCCTCCCTATGCAGTTGGAAGGGCCGGGAACTAAGGTGTTCTCTGAGGCGAGCGTCCCACAGCTTTGAAACAGCCCCAGGAACGCGGTTCTTGGCAGGGTTTCGTTCCCTGCGGGTCTGCCACGTTGAGGAAAACTAAGCGGCCCTGAAAGAAACCACCGGGGCTCCAATTCGGTTTGGGGACTCCTGCTCGACGTCTCTCTAGGTGATGCGGAAACTGGACTTTAGGTCCAGCCCGAAGTAATGCAGAGAGTAGCCCCGAGCATTGCTAGGCATTGGGAACATCCGAAGTCACCCAGGTAGGCCTGCTGAGGGCAGTTCGGGGTTTGTGCCGTTCACCACATGCAGCACACACTGCATCCAAAAGTTTCATCGCAGAAGGCCGAACTGTGTTCCACGGGTCTCCCTTGGATTGTCAGAGAAGATAGGTGTATGTGCTGGGTGATCCAGTTGGTAATTGAGAAGCCTGGCAGAGGGCAGTCTTTTCCCCATTTGAAAGGTCGATAGTGGCGGCCTCAAGGCTGACTGAAAGACACTGCCCTTACCCGTCTTCTAGTCACCTCCAGGAGTGCCTCAGTGAAGACAGTGAGTTTTCTCCTACGAATCCAGGTGGTCTCCAGTGCCTTGCTGGGAGCTCATCCCACGCTTGCCCTAGCTAAAGTGTGAAGTCAAAGTGACCCCTAGCCTCAAGGGAAGCGCGAGCGCTTCCTATCAGCCAAGTTGGGTGGGCAGCCACCTCCATGAACCCTGACGCCATAGAGTGCTTTAACTCCTCTGCGGCTTTGCGTAGGCCTAAGAGAGTCGCGTGTGAATTCCTTCTGAGGGAGAGCATGTGCGCTGGGAGTCCCCGTTTTGTTTTCCGAGCCACACAACACAGGACAGACTGCTGGGGTCAGCTCTTGCTACGCAGAGCGAAGGGCAGTGAACTGCTTCTCGCTTGCAGAGCTTGATGTCTACAGCTGTAAGGCAGCCCCGGGACAAAGTTTTGGCCAGTATTACATTCAGCGTGGCTCTCCCTCTGTGGAGGCCCTCCGAACGGCACTGAGAGAATCCCTGAGCCTAAAGTGCATCCTGGCAACCCTTAACCTGTCATCTCACTATTGTGACGCAAGGTACACTGCAGGTGCAGCCTGACAGAAAGTACAGAAAAGCCGGTACGACTCTGAGGCATTTGGACGAGGCAAGGTCCCCTCGGCCTGACTAAGTCATTAAGCGGGTGCTGCTCCTCGTGGCACGCAGAACACCCCCCGTCCAACGAAGTGGGATCCTAGAAAGGCCCAGTGTTGCTGAAAGTCTCCAGGTGTCAGTCAGCGAGTGCTGGCAAATGCGTCGTGGGCTCAAGTTGGCACTGGGAGGATGTGGGAGAAGCCCGACTTTCCCCCTTTGGAAAGCCACTGCGTTGCAGCTTCCAAGCCGCCTGCTACTATTCACTCCACAGATTCCTCTGAGGAGCGGTGAGTTTTTCCAAAAGAAACCAGGTGCTTGCGATTCCTTCCGGGGAGCTCACCCCCAGGAGCATACTGTAGCTAAGGTGCCCACTAAATGTGACCTCTAGTCTCGAGGTAAGGTGCACATTTTCCCATTCCCAGAGATAGGGGCGCCCCGGTTTCCAGGAGGTCTTAGTCAGTGGACGGCTTTAGCTTTAGTATGCCTCACAGCGCTCAAGACTCTCACGTGGGCACTTCTTTCCAAGGAAGTACACTGCGTACCCAAAGCCTTCTGAGCACAAGCAAGGGATACACAGCTCTGGGCACATCCCTCCCTATGCAGTTGGAAGGGCCGGGAACTAAGGTGTTCTCTGAGGCGAGCGTCCCACAGCTTTGAAACAGCCCCAGGAACGCGGTTCTTGGCAGGGTTTCGTTCCCTGCGGGTCTGCCACGTTGAGGAAAACTAAGCGGCCCTGAAAGAAACCACCGGGGCTCCAATTCGGTTTGGGGACTCCTGCTCGACGTCTCTCTAGGTGATGCGGAAACTGGACTTTAGGTCCAGCCCGAAGTAATGCAGAGAGTAGCCCCGAGCATTGCTAGGCATTGGGAACATCCGAAGTCACCCAGGTAGGCCTGCTGAGGGCAGTTCGGGGTTTGTGCCGTTCACCACATGCAGCACACACTGCATCCAAAAGTTTCATCGCAGAAGGCCGAACTGTGTTCCACGGGTCTCCCTTGGATTGTCAGAGAAGATAGGTGTATGTGCTGGGTGATCCAGTTGGTAATTGAGAAGCCTGGCAGAGGGCAGTCTTTTCCCCATTTGAAAGGTCGATAGTGGCGGCCTCAAGGCTGACTGAAAGACACTGCCCTTACCCGTCTTCTAGTCACCTCCAGGAGTGCCTCAGTGAAGACAGTGAGTTTTCTCCTACGAATCCAGGTGGTCTCCAGTGCCTTGCTGGGAGCTCATCCCACGCTTGCCCTAGCTAAAGTGTGAAGTCAAAGTGACCCCTAGCCTCAAGGGAAGCGCGAGCGCTTCCTATCAGCCAAGTTGGGTGGGCAGCCACCTCCATGAACCCTGACGCCATAGAGTGCTTTAACTCCTCTGCGGCTTTGCGTAGGCCTAAGAGAGTCGCGTGTGAATTCCTTCTGAGGGAGAGCATGTGCGCTGGGAGTCCCCGTTTTGTTTTCCGAGCCACACAACACAGGACAGACTGCTGGGGTCAGCTCTTGCTACGCAGAGCGAAGGGCAGTGAACTGCTTCTCGCTTGCAGAGCTTGATGTCTACAGCTGTAAGGCAGCCCCGGGACAAAGTTTTGGCCAGTATTACATTCAGCGTGGCTCTCCCTCTGTGGAGGCCCTCCGAACGGCACTGAGAGAATCCCTGAGCCTAAAGTGCATCCTGGCAACCCTTAACCTGTCATCTCACTATTGTGACGCAAGGTACACTGCAGGTGCAGCCTGACAGAAAGTACAGAAAAGCCGGTACGACTCTGAGGCATTTGGACGAGGCAAGGTCCCCTCGGCCTGACTAAGTCATTAAGCGGGTGCTGCTCCTCGTGGCACGCAGAACACCCCCCGTCCAACGAAGTGGGATCCTAGAAAGGCCCAGTGTTGCTGAAAGTCTCCAGGTGTCAGTCAGCGAGTGCTGGCAAATGCGTCGTGGGCTCAAGTTGGCACTGGGAGGATGTGGGAGAAGCCCGACTTTCCCCCTTTGGAAAGCCACTTCGTTGCAGCTTCCAAGCCGCCTGCTACCATTCACTCCACAGATTCCTCTGAGGAGCGGTGACTTTTTCCAAAAGAAACCAGGTGCTTGCGATTCCTTCCGGGGAGCTCACCCCCAGGAGCATACTGTAGCTAAGGTGCCCACTAAATGTGACCTCTAGTCTCGAGGTAAGGTGCACATTTTCCCATTCCCAGAGATAGGGGCGCCCCGGTTTCCAGGAGGTCTTAGTCAGTGGACGGCTTTAGCTTTAGTATGCCTCACAGCGCTCAAGACTCTCACGTGGGCACTTCTTTCCAAGGAAGTACACTGCGTACCCAAAGCCTTCTGAGCACAAGCAAGGGATACACAGCTCTGGGCACATCCCTCCCTATGCAGTTGGAAGGGCCGGGAACTAAGGTGTTCTCTGAGGCGAGCGTCCCACAGCTTTGAAACAGCCCCAGGAACGCGGTTCTTGGCAGGGTTTCGTTCCCTGCGGGTCTGCCACGTTGAGGAAAACTAAGCGGCCCTGAAAGAAACCACCGGGGCTCCAATTCGGTTTGGGGACTCCTGCTCGACGTCTCTCTAGGTGATGCGGAAACTGGACTTTAGGTCCAGCCCGAAGTAATGCAGAGAGTAGCCCCGAGCATTGCTAGGCATTGGGAACATCCGAAGTCACCCAGGTAGGCCTGCTGAGGGCAGTTCGGGGTTTGTGCCGTTCACCACATGCAGCACACACTGCATCCAAAAGTTTCATCGCAGAAGGCCGAACTGTGTTCCACGGGTCTCCCTTGGATTGTCAGAGAAGATAGGTGTATGTGCTGGGTGATCCAGTTGGTAATTGAGAAGCCTGGCAGAGGGCAGTCTTTTCCCCATTTGAAAGGTCGATAGTGGCGGCCTCAAGGCTGACTGAAAGACACTGCCCTTACCCGTCTTCTAGTCACCTCCAGGAGTGCCTCAGTGAAGACAGTGAGTTTTCTCCTACGAATCCAGGTGGTCTCCAGTGCCTTGCTGGGAGCTCATCCCACGCTTGCCCTAGCTAAAGTGTGAAGTCAAAGTGACCCCTAGCCTCAAGGGAAGCGCGAGCGCTTCCTATCAGCCAAGTTGGGTGGGCAGCCACCTCCATGAACCCTGACGCCATAGAGTGCTTTAACTCCTCTGCGGCTTTGCGTAGGCCTAAGAGAGTCGCGTGTGAATTCCTTCTGAGGGAGAGCATGTGCGCTGGGAGTCCCCGTTTTGTTTTCCGAGCCACACAACACAGGACAGACTGCTGGGGTCAGCTCTTGCTACGCAGAGCGAAGGGCAGTGAACTGCTTCTCGCTTGCAGAGCTTGATGTCTACAGCTGTAAGGCAGCCCCGGGACAAAGTTTTGGCCAGTATTACATTCAGCGTGGCTCTCCCTCTGTGGAGGCCCTCCGAACGGCACTGAGAGAATCCCTGAGCCTAAAGTGCATCCTGGCAACCCTTAACCTGTCATCTCACTATTGTGACGCAAGGTACACTGCAGGTGCAGCCTGACAGAAAGTACAGAAAAGCCGGTACGACTCTGAGGCATTTGGACGAGGCAAGGTCCCCTCGGCCTGACTAAGTCATTAAGCGGGTGCTGCTCCTCGTGGCACGCAGAACACCCCCCGTCCAACGAAGTGGGATCCTAGAAAGGCCCAGTGTTGCTGAAAGTCTCCAGGTGTCAGTCAGCGAGTGCTGGCAAATGCGTCGTGGGCTCAAGTTGGCACTGGGAGGATGTGGGAGAAGCCCGACTTTCCCCCTTTGGAAAGCCACTTCGTTGCAGCTTCCAAGCCGCCTGCTACCATTCACTCCACAGATTCCTCTGAGGAGCGGTGACTTTTTCCAAAAGAAACCAGGTGCTTGCGATTCCTTCCGGGGAGCTCACCCCCAGGAGCATACTGTAGCTAAGGTGCCCACTAAATGTGACCTCTAGTCTCGAGGTAAGGTGCACATTTTCCCATTCCCAGAGATAGGGGCGCCCCGGTTTCCAGGAGGTCTTAGTCAGTGGACGGCTTTAGCTTTAGTATGCCTCACAGCGCTCAAGACTCTCACGTGGGCACTTCTTTCCAAGGAAGTACACTGCGTACCCAAAGCCTTCTGAGCACAAGCAAGGGATACACAGCTCTGGGCACATCCCTCCCTATGCAGTTGGAAGGGCCGGGAACTAAGGTGTTCTCTGAGGCGAGCGTCCCACAGCTTTGAAACAGCCCCAGGAACGCGGTTCTTGGCAGGGTTTCGTTCCCTGCGGGTCTGCCACGTTGAGGAAAACTAAGCGGCCCTGAAAGAAACCACCGGGGCTCCAATTCGGTTTGGGGACTCCTGCTCGACGTCTCTCTAGGTGATGCGGAAACTGGACTTTAGGTCCAGCCCGAAGTAATGCAGAGAGTAACCCCGAGCATTGCTAGGCATTGGGAACATCCGAAGTCACCCAGGTAGGCCTGCTGAGGGCAGTTCGGGGTTTGTGCCGTTCACCACATGCAGCACACACTGCATCCAAAAGTTTCATCGCAGAAGGCCGAACTGTGTTCCACGGGTCTCCCTTGGATTGTCAGAGAAGATAGGTGTATGTGCTGGGTGATCCAGTTGGTAGTTGAGAAGCCTGGCAGAGGGCAGTCTTTTCCCCATTTGAAAGGTCGATAGTGGCGGCCTCAAGGCTGACTGAAAGACACTGCCCTTACCCGTCTTCTAGTCACCTCCAGGAGTGCCTCAGTGAAGACAGTGAGTTTTCTCCTACGAATCCAGGTGGTCTCCAGTGCCTTGCTGGGAGCTCATCCCACGCTTGCCCTAGCTAAAGTGTGAAGTCAAAGTGACCCCTAGCCTCAAGGGAAGCGCGAGCGCTTCCTATCAGCCAAGTTGGGTGGGCAGCCACCTCCATGAACCCTGACGCCATAGAGTGCTTTAACTCCTCTGCGGCTTTGCGTAGGCCTAAGAGAGTCGCGTGTGAATTCCTTCTGAGGGAGAGCATGTGCGCTGGGAGTCCCCGTTTTGTTTTCCGAGCCACACAACACAGGACAGACTGCTGGGGTCAGCTCTTGCTACGCAGAGCGAAGGGCAGTGAACTGCTTCTCGCTTGCAGAGCTTGATGTCTACAGCTGTAAGGCAGCCCCGGGACAAAGTTTTGGCCAGTATTACATTCAGCGTGGCTCTCCCTCTGTGGAGGCCCTCCGAACGGCACTGAGAGAATCCCTGAGCCTAAAGTGCATCCTGGCAACCCTTAACCTGTCATCTCACTATTGTGACGCAAGGTACACTGCAGGTGCAGCCTGACAGAAAGTACAGAAAAGCCGGTACGACTCTGAGGCATTTGGACGAGGCAAGGTCCCCTCGGCCTGACTAAGTCATTAAGCGGGTGCTGCTCCTCGTGGCACGCAGAACACCCCCCGTCCAACGAAGTGGGATCCTAGAAAGGCCCAGTGTTGCTGAAAGTCTCCAGGTGTCAGTCAGCGAGTGCTGGCAAATGCGTCGTGGGCTCAAGTTGGCACTGGGAGGATGTGGGAGAAGCCCGACTTTCCCCCTTTGGAAAGCCACTTCGTTGCAGCTTCCAAGCCGCCTGCTACCATTCACTCCACAGATTCCTCTGAGGAGCGGTGACTTTTTCCAAAAGAAACCAGGTGCTTGCGATTCCTTCCGGGGAGCTCACCCCCAGGAGCATACTGTAGCTAAGGTGCCCACTAAATGTGACCTCTAGTCTCGAGGTAAGGTGCACATTTTCCCATTCCCAGAGATAGGGGCGCCCCGGTTTCCAGGAGGTCTTAGTCAGTGGACGGCTTTAGCTTTAGTATGCCTCACAGCGCTCAAGACTCTCACGTGGGCACTTCTTTCCAAGGAAGTACACTGCGTACCCAAAGCCTTCTGAGCACAAGCAAGGGATACACAGCTCTGGGCACATCCCTCCCTATGCAGTTGGAAGGGCCGGGAACTAAGGTGTTCTCTGAGGCGAGCGTCCCACAGCTTTGAAACAGCCCCAGGAACGCGGTTCTTGGCAGGGTTTCGTTCCCTGCGGGTCTGCCACGTTGAGGAAAACTAAGCGGCCCTGAAAGAAACCACCGGGGCTCCAATTCGGTTTGGGGACTCCTGCTCGACGTCTCTCTAGGTGATGCGGAAACTGGACTTTAGGTCCAGCCCGAAGTAATGCAGAGAGTAACCCCGAGCATTGCTAGGCATTGGGAACATCCGAAGTCACCCAGGTAGGCCTGCTGAGGGCAGTTCGGGGTTTGTGCCGTTCACCACATGCAGCACACACTGCATCCAAAAGTTTCATCGCAGAAGGCCGAACTGTGTTCCACGGGTCTCCCTTGGATGGTCAGAGAAGATAGGTGTATGTGCTGGGTGATCCAGTTGGTAATTGAGAAGCCTGGCAGAGGGCAGTCTTTTCCCCATTTGAAAGGTCGATAGTGGCGGCCTCAAGGCTGACTGAAAGACACTGCCCTTACCCGTCTTCTAGTCACCTCCAGGAGTGCCTCAGTGAAGACAGTGAGTTTTCTCCTACGAATCCAGGTGGTCTCCAGTGCCTTGCTGGGAGCTCATCCCACGCTTGCCCTAGCTAAAGTGTGAAGTCAAAGTGACCCCTAGCCTCAAGGGAAGCGCGAGCGCTTCCTATCAGCCAAGTTGGGTGGGCAGCCACCTCCATGAACCCTGACGCCATAGAGTGCTTTAACTCCTCTGCGGCTTTGCGTAGGCCTAAGAGAGTCGCGTGTGAATTCCTTCTGAGGGAGAGCATGTGCGCTGGGAGTCCCCGTTTTGTTTTCCGAGCCACACAACACAGGACAGACTGCTGGGGTCAGCTCTTGCTACGCAGAGCGAAGGGCAGTGAACTGCTTCTCGCTTGCAGAGCTTGATGTCTACAGCTGTAAGGCAGCCCCGGGACAAAGTTTTGGCCAGTATTACATTCAGCGTGGCTCTCCCTCTGTGGAGGCCCTCCGAACGGCACTGAGAGAATCCCTGAGCCTAAAGTGCATCCTGGCAACCCTTAACCTGTCATCTCACTATTGTGACGCAAGGTACACTGCAGGTGCAGCCTGACAGAAAGTACAGAAAAGCCGGTACGACTCTGAGGCATTTGGACGAGGCAAGGTCCCCTCGGCCTGACTAAGTCATTAAGCGGGTGCTGCTCCTCGTGGCACGCAGAACACCCCCCGTCCAACGAAGTGGGATCCTAGAAAGGCCCAGTGTTGCTGAAAGTCTCCAGGTGTCAGTCAGCGAGTGCTGGCAAATGCGTCGTGGGCTCAAGTTGGCACTGGGAGGATGTGGGAGAAGCCCGACTTTCCCCCTTTGGAAAGCCACTTCGTTGCAGCTTCCAAGCCGCCTGCTACCATTCACTCCACAGATTCCTCTGAGGAGCGGTGACTTTTTCCAAAAGAAACCAGGTGCTTGCGATTCCTTCCGGGGAGCTCACCCCCAGGAGCATACTGTAGCTAAGGTGCCCACTAAATGTGACCTCTAGTCTCGAGGTAAGGTGCACATTTTCCCATTCCCAGAGATAGGGGCGCCCCGGTTTCCAGGAGGTCTTAGTCAGTGGACGGCTTTAGCTTTAGTATGCCTCACAGCGCTCAAGACTCTCACGTGGGCACTTCTTTCCAAGGAAGTACACTGCGTACCCAAAGCCTTCTGAGCACAAGCAAGGGATACACAGCTCTGGGCACATCCCTCCCTATGCAGTTGGAAGGGCCGGGAACTAAGGTGTTCTCTGAGGCGAGCGTCCCACAGCTTTGAAACAGCCCCAGGAACGCGGTTCTTGGCAGGGTTTCGTTCCCTGCGGGTCTGCCACGTTGAGGAAAACTAAGCGGCCCTGAAAGAAACCACCGGGGCTCCAATTCGGTTTGGGGACTCCTGCTCGACGTCTCTCTAGGTGATGCGGAAACTGGACTTTAGGTCCAGCCCGAAGTAATGCAGAGAGTAACCCCGAGCATTGCTAGGCATTGGGAACATCCGAAGTCACCCAGGTAGGCCTGCTGAGGGCAGTTCGGGGTTTGTGCCGTTCACCACATGCAGCACACACTGCATCCAAAAGTTTCATCGCAGAAGGCCGAACTGTGTTCCACGGGTCTCCCTTGGATGGTCAGAGAAGATAGGTGTATGTGCTGGGTGATCCAGTTGGTAATTGAGAAGCCTGGCAGAGGGCAGTCTTTTCCCCATTTGAAAGGTCGATAGTGGCGGCCTCAAGGCTGACTGAAAGACACTGCCCTTACCCGTCTTCTAGTCACCTCCAGGAGTGCCTCAGTGAAGACAGTGAGTTTTCTCCTACGAATCCAGGTGGTCTCCAGTGCCTTGCTGGGAGCTCATCCCACGCTTGCCCTAGCTAAAGTGTGAAGTCAAAGTGACCCCTAGCCTCAAGGGAAGCGCGAGCGCTTCCTATCAGCCAAGTTGGGTGGGCAGCCACCTCCATGAACCCTGACGCCATAGAGTGCTTTAACTCCTCTGCGGCTTTGCGTAGGCCTAAGAGAGTCGCGTGTGAATTCCTTCTGAGGGAGAGCATGTGCGCTGGGAGTCCCCGTTTTGTTTTCCGAGCCACACAACACAGGACAGACTGCTGGGGTCAGCTCTTGCTACGCAGAGCGAAGGGCAGTGAACTGCTTCTCGCTTGCAGAGCTTGATGTCTACAGCTGTAAGGCAGCCCCGGGACAAAGTTTTGGCCAGTATTACATTCAGCGTGGCTCTCCCTCTGTGGAGGCCCTCCGAACGGCACTGAGAGAATCCCTGAGCCTAAAGTGCATCCTGGCAACCCTTAACCTGTCATCTCACTATTGTGACGCAAGGTACACTGCAGGTGCAGCCTGACAGAAAGTACAGAAAAGCCGGTACGACTCTGAGGCATTTGGACGAGGCAAGGTCCCCTCGGCCTGACTAAGTCATTAAGCGGGTGCTGCTCCTCGTGGCACGCAGAACACCCCCCGTCCAACGAAGTGGGATCCTAGAAAGGCCCAGTGTTGCTGAAAGTCTCCAGGTGTCAGTCAGTGAGTGCTGGCAAATGCGTCGTGGGCTCAAGTTGGCACTGGGAGGATGTGGGAGAAGCCCGACTTTCCCCCTTTGGAAAGCCACTTCGTTGCAGCTTCCAAGCCGCCTGCTACCATTCACTCCACAGATTCCTCTGAGGAGCGGTGAGTTTTTCCAAAAGAAACCAGGTGCTTGCGATTCCTTCCGGGGAGCTCACCCCCAGGAGCATACTGTAGCTAAGGTGCCCACTAAATGGGACCTCTAGTCTCGAGGTAAGGTGCACATTTTCCCATTCCCAGAGATAGGGGCGCCCCGGTTTCCAGGAGGTCTTAGTCAGTGGACGGCTTTAGCTTTAGTATGCCTCACAGCGCTCAAGACTCTCACGTGGGCACTTCTTTCCAAGGAAGTACACTGCGTACCCAAAGCCTTCTGAGCACAAGCAAGGGATACACAGCTCTGGGCACATCCCTCCCTATGCAGTTGGAAGGGCCGGGAACTAAGGTGTTCTCTGAGGCGAGCGTCCCACAGCTTTGAAACAGCCCCAGGAACGCGGTTCTTGGCAGGGTTTCGTTCCCTGCGGGTCTGCCACGTTGAGGAAAACTAAGCGGCCCTGAAAGAAACCACCGGGGCTCCAATTCGGTTTGGGGACTCCTGCTCGACGTCTCTCTAGGTGATGCGGAAACTGGACTTTAGGTCCAGCCCGAAGTAATGCAGAGAGTAACCCCGAGCATTGCTAGGCATTGGGAACATCCGAAGTCACCCAGGTAGGCCTGCTGAGGGCAGTTCGGGGTTTGTGCCGTTCACCACATGCAGCACACACTGCATCCAAAAGTTTCATCGCAGAAGGCCGAACTGTGTTCCACGGGTCTCCCTTGGATGGTCAGAGAAGATAGGTGTATGTGCTGGGTGATCCAGTTGGTAATTGAGAAGCCTGGCAGAGGGCAGTCTTTTCCCCATTTGAAAGGTCGATAGTGGCGGCCTCAAGGCTGACTGAAAGACACTGCCCTTACCCGTCTTCTAGTCACCTCCAGGAGTGCCTCAGTGAAGACAGTGAGTTTTCTCCTACGAATCCAGGTGGTCTCCAGTGCCTTGCTGGGAGCTCATCCCACGCTTGCCCTAGCTAAAGTGTGAAGTCAAAGTGACCCCTAGCCTCAAGGGAAGCGCGAGCGCTTCCTATCAGCCAAGTTGGGTGGGCAGCCACCTCCATGAACCCTGACGCCATAGAGTGCTTTAACTCCTCTGCGGCTTTGCGTAGGCCTAAGAGAGTCGCGTGTGAATTCCTTCTGAGGGAGAGCATGTGCGCTGGGAGTCCCCGTTTTGTTTTCCGAGCCACACAACACAGGACAGACTGCTGGGGTCAGCTCTTGCTACGCAGAGCGAAGGGCAGTGAACTGCTTCTCGCTTGCAGAGCTTGATGTCTACAGCTGTAAGGCAGCCCCGGGACAAAGTTTTGGCCAGTATTACATTCAGCGTGGCTCTCCCTCTGTGGAGGCCCTCCGAACGGCACTGAGAGAATCCCTGAGCCTAAAGTGCATCCTGGCAACCCTTAACCTGTCATCTCACTATTGTGACGCAAGGTACACTGCAGGTGCAGCCTGACAGAAAGTACAGAAAAGCCGGTACGACTCTGAGGCATTTGGACGAGGCAAGGTCCCCTCGGCCTGACTAAGTCATTAAGCGGGTGCTGCTCCTCGTGGCACGCAGAACACCCCCCGTCCAACGAAGTGGGATCCTAGAAAGGCCCAGTGTTGCTGAAAGTCTCCAGGTGTCAGTCAGCGAGTGCTGGCAAATGCGTCGTGGGCTCAAGTTGGCACTGGGAGGATGTGGGAGAAGCCCGACTTTCCCCCTTTGGAAAGCCACTTCGTTGCAGCTTCCAAGCCGCCTGCTACCATTCACTCCACAGATTCCTCTGAGGAGCGGTGACTTTTTCCAAAAGAAACCAGGTGCTTGCGATTCCTTCCGGGGAGCTCACCCCCAGGAGCATACTGTAGCTAAGGTGCCCACTAAATGTGACCTCTAGTCTCGAGGTAAGGTGCACATTTTCCCATTCCCAGAGATAGGGGCGCCCCGGTTTCCAGGAGGTCTTAGTCAGTGGACGGCTTTAGCTTTAGTATGCCTCACAGCGCTCAAGACTCTCACGTGGGCACTTCTTTCCAAGGAAGTACACTGCGTACCCAAAGCCTTCTGAGCACAAGCAAGGGATACACAGCTCTGGGCACATCCCTCCCTATGCAGTTGGAAGGGCCGGGAACTAAGGTGTTCTCTGAGGCGAGCGTCCCACAGCTTTGAAACAGCCCCAGGAACGCGGTTCTTGGCAGGGTTTCGTTCCCTGCGGGTCTGCCACGTTGAGGAAAACTAAGCGGCCCTGAAAGAAACCACCGGGGCTCCAATTCGGTTTGGGGACTCCTGCTCGACGTCTCTCTAGGTGATGCGGAAACTGGACTTTAGGTCCAGCCCGAAGTAATGCAGAGAGTAACCCCGAGCATTGCTAGGCATTGGGAACATCCGAAGTCACCCAGGTAGGCCTGCTGAGGGCAGTTCGGGGTTTGTGCCGTTCACCACATGCAGCACACACTGCATCCAAAAGTTTCATCGCAGAAGGCCGAACTGTGTTCCACGGGTCTCCCTTGGATGGTCAGAGAAGATAGGTGTATGTGCTGGGTGATCCAGTTGGTAATTGAGAAGCCTGGCAGAGGGCAGTCTTTTCCCCATTTGAAAGGTCGATAGTGGCGGCCTCAAGGCTGACTGAAAGACACTGCCCTTACCCGTCTTCTAGTCACCTCCAGGAGTGCCTCAGTGAAGACAGTGAGTTTTCTCCTACGAATCCAGGTGGTCTCCAGTGCCTTGCTGGGAGCTCATCCCACGCTTGCCCTAGCTAAAGTGTGAAGTCAAAGTGACCCCTAGCCTCAAGGGAAGCGCGAGCGCTTCCTATCAGCCAAGTTGGGTGGGCAGCCACCTCCATGAACCCTGACGCCATAGAGTGCTTTAACTCCTCTGCGGCTTTGCGTAGGCCTAAGAGAGTCGCGTGTGAATTCCTTCTGAGGGAGAGCATGTGCGCTGGGAGTCCCCGTTTTGTTTTCCGAGCCACACAACACAGGACAGACTGCTGGGGTCAGCTCTTGCTACGCAGAGCGAAGGGCAGTGAACTGCTTCTCGCTTGCAGAGCTTGATGTCTACAGCTGTAAGGCAGCCCCGGGACAAAGTTTTGGCCAGTATTACATTCAGCGTGGCTCTCCCTCTGTGGAGGCCCTCCGAACGGCACTGAGAGAATCCCTGAGCCTAAAGTGCATCCTGGCAACCCTTAACCTGTCATCTCACTATTGTGACGCAAGGTACACTGCAGGTGCAGCCTGACAGAAAGTACAGAAAAGCCGGTACGACTCTGAGGCATTTGGACGAGGCAAGGTCCCCTCGGCCTGACTAAGTCATTAAGCGGGTGCTGCTCCTCGTGGCACGCAGAACACCCCCCGTCCAACGAAGTGGGATCCTAGAAAGGCCCAGTGTTGCTGAAAGTCTCCAGGTGTCAGTCAGCGAGTGCTGGCAAATGCGTCGTGGGCTCAAGTTGGCACTGGGAGGATGTGGGAGAAGCCCGACTTTCCCCCTTTGGAAAGCCACTTCGTTGCAGCTTCCAAGCCGCCTGCTACCATTCACTCCACAGATTCCTCTGAGGAGCGGTGAGTTTTTCCAAAAGAAACCAGGTGCTTGCGATTCCTTCCGGGGAGCTCACCCCCAGGAGCATACTGTAGCTAAGGTGCCCACTAAATGTGACCTCTAGTCTCGAGGTAAGGTGCACATTTTCCCATTCCCAGAGATAGGGGCGCCCCGGTTTCCAGGAGGTCTTAGTCAGTGGACGGCTTTAGCTTTAGTATGCCTCACAGCGCTCAAGACTCTCACGTGGGCACTTCTTTCCAAGGAAGTACACTGCGTACCCAAAGCCTTCTGAGCACAAGCAAGGGATACACAGTTCTGGGCACATCCCTCCCTATGCAGTTGGAAGGGCCGGGAACTAAGGTGTTCTCTGAGGCGAGCGTCCCACAGCTTTGAAACAGCCCCAGGAACGCGGTTCTTGGCAGGGTTTCGTTCCCTGCGGGTCTGCCACGTTGAGGAAAACTAAGCGGCCCTGAAAGAAACCACCGGGGCTCCAATTCGGTTTGGGGACTCCTGCTCGACGTCTCTCTAGGTGATGCGGAAACTGGACTTTAGGTCCAGCCCGAAGTAATGCAGAGAGTAACCCCGAGCATTGCTAGGCATTGGGAACATCCGAAGTCACCCAGGTAGGCCTGCTGAGGGCAGTTCGGGGTTTGTGCCGTTCACCACATGCAGCACACACTGCATCCAAAAGTTTCATCGCAGAAGGCCGAACTGTGTTCCACGGGTCTCCCTTGGATGGTCAGAGAAGATAGGTGTATGTGCTGGGTGATCCAGTTGGTAATTGAGAAGCCTGGCAGAGGGCAGTCTTTTCCCCATTTGAAAGGTCGATAGTGGCGGCCTCAAGGCTGACTGAAAGACACTGCCCTTACCCGTCTTCTAGTCACCTCCAGGAGTGCCTCAGTGAAGACAGTGAGTTTTCTCCTACGAATCCAGGTGGTCTCCAGTGCCTTGCTGGGAGCTCATCCCACGCTTGCCCTAGCTAAAGTGTGAAGTCAAAGTGACCCCTAGCCTCAAGGGAAGCGCGAGCGCTTCCTATCAGCCAAGTTGGGTGGGCAGCCACCTCCATGAACCCTGACGCCATAGAGTGCTTTAACTCCTCTGCGGCTTTGCGTAGGCCTAAGAGAGTCGCGTGTGAATTCCTTCTGAGGGAGAGCATGTGCGCTGGGAGTCCCCGTTTTGTTTTCCGAGCCACACAACACAGGACAGACTGCTGGGGTCAGCTCTTGCTACGCAGAGCGAAGGGCAGTGAACTGCTTCTCGCTTGCAGAGCTTGATGTCTACAGCTGTAAGGCAGCCCCGGGACAAAGTTTTGGCCAGTATTACATTCAGCGTGGCTCTCCCTCTGTGGAGGCCCTCCGAACGGCACTGAGAGAATCCCTGAGCCTAAAGTGCATCCTGGCAACCCTTAACCTGTCATCTCACTATTGTGACGCAAGGTACACTGCAGGTGCAGCCTGACAGAAAGTACAGAAAAGCCGGTACGACTCTGAGGCATTTGGACGAGGCAAGGTCCCCTCGGCCTGACTAAGTCATTAAGCGGGTGCTGCTCCTCGTGGCACGCAGAACACCCCCCGTCCAACGAAGTGGGATCCTAGAAAGGCCCAGTGTTGCTGAAAGTCTCCAGGTGTCAGTCAGCGAGTGCTGGCAAATGCGTCGTGGGCTCAAGTTGGCACTGGGAGGATGTGGGAGAAGCCCGACTTTCCCCCTTTGGAAAGCCACTTCGTTGCAGCTTCCAAGCCGCCTGCTACCATTCACTCCACAGATTCCTCTGAGGAGCGGTGAGTTTTTCCAAAAGAAACCAGGTGCTTGCGATTCCTTCCGGGGAGCTCACCCCCAGGAGCATACTGTAGCTAAGGTGCCCACTAAATGTGACCTCTAGTCTCGAGGTAAGGTGCACATTTTCCCATTCCCAGAGATAGGGGCGCCCCGGTTTCCAGGAGGTCTTAGTCAGTGGACGGCTTTAGCTTTAGTATGCCTCACAGCGCTCAAGACTCTCACGTGGGCACTTCTTTCCAAGGAAGTACACTGCGTACCCAAAGCCTTCTGAGCACAAGCAAGGGATACACAGTTCTGGGCACATCCCTCCCTATGCAGTTGGAAGGGCCGGGAACTAAGGTGTTCTCTGAGGCGAGCGTCCCACAGCTTTGAAACAGCCCCAGGAACGCGGTTCTTGGCAGGGTTTCGTTCCCTGCGGGTCTGCCACGTTGAGGAAAACTAAGCGGCCCTGAAAGAAACCACCGGGGCTCCAATTCGGTTTGGGGACTCCTGCTCGACGTCTCTCTAGGTGATGCGGAAACTGGACTTTAGGTCCAGCCCGAAGTAATGCAGAGAGTAGCCCCGAGCATTGCTAGGCATTGGGAACATCCGAAGTCACCCAGGTAGGCCTGCTGAGGGCAGTTCGGGGTTTGTGCCGTTCACCACATGCAGCACACACTGCATCCAAAAGTTTCATCGCAGAAGGCCGAACTGTGTTCCACGGGTCTCCCTTGGATGGTCAGAGAAGATAGGTGTATGTGCTGGGTGATCCAGTTGGTAATTGAGAAGCCTGGCAGAGGGCAGTCTTTTCCCCATTTGAAAGGTCGATAGTGGCGGCCTCAAGGCTGACTGAAAGACACTGCCCTTACCCGTCTTCTAGTCACCTCCAGGAGTGCCTCAGTGAAGACAGTGAGTTTTCTCCTACGAATCCAGGTGGTCTCCAGTGCCTTGCTGGGAGCTCATCCCACGCTTGCCCTAGCTAAAGTGTGAAGTCAAAGTGACCCCTAGCCTCAAGGGAAGCGCGAGCGCTTCCTATCAGCCAAGTTGGGTGGGCAGCCACCTCCATGAACCCTGACGCCATAGAGTGCTTTAACTCCTCTGCGGCTTTGCGTAGGCCTAAGAGAGTCGCGTGTGAATTCCTTCTGAGGGAGAGCATGTGCGCTGGGAGTCCCCGTTTTCTTTTCCGAGCCACACAACACAGGACAGACTGCTGGGGTCAGCTCTTGCTACGCAGAGCGAAGGGCAGTGAACTGCTTCTCGCTTGCAGAGCTTGATGTCTACAGCTGTAAGGCAGCCCCGGGACAAAGTTTTGGCCAGTATTACATTCAGCGTGGCTCTCCCTCTGTGGAGGCCCTCCGAACGGCACTGAGAGAATCCCTGAGCCTAAAGTGCATCCTGGCAACCCTTAACCTGTCATCTCACTATTGTGACGCAAGGTACACTGCAGGTGCAGCCTGACAGAAAGTACAGAAAAGCCGGTACGACTCTGAGGCATTTGGACGAGGCAAGGTCCCCTCGGCCTGACTAAGTCATTAAGCGGGTGCTGCTCCTCGTGGCACGCAGAACACCCCCCGTCCAACGAAGTGGGATCCTAGAAAGGCCCAGTGTTGCTGAAAGTCTCCAGGTGTCAGTCAGCGAGTGCTGGCAAATGCGTCGTGGGCTCAAGTTGGCACTGGGAGGATGTGGGAGAAGCCCGACTTTCCCCCTTTGGAAAGCCACTGCGTTGCAGCTTCCAAGCCGCCTGCTACTATTCACTCCACAGATTCCTCTGAGGAGCGGTGAGTTTTTCCAAAAGAAACCAGGTGCTTGCGATTCCTTCCGGGGAGCTCACCCCCAGGAGCATACTGTAGCTAAGGTGCCCACTAAATGGGACCTCTAGTCTCGAGGTAAGGTGCACATTTTCCCATTCCCAGAGATAGGGGCGCCCCGGTTTCCAGGAGGTCTTAGTCAGTGGACGGCTTTAGCTTTAGTATGCCTCACAGCGCTCAAGACTCTCACGTGGGCACTTCTTTCCAAGGAAGTACACTGCGTACCCAAAGCCTTCTGAGCACAAGCAAGGGATACACAGCTCTGGGCACATCCCTCCCTATGCAGTTGGAAGGGCCGGGAACTAAGGTGTTCTCTGAGGCGAGCGTCCCACAGCTTTGAAACAGCCCCAGGAACGCGGTTCTTGGCAGGGTTTCGTTCCCTGCGGGTCTGCCACGTTGAGGAAAACTAAGCGGCCCTGAAAGAAACCACCGGGGCTCCAATTCGGTTTGGGGACTCCTGCTCGACGTCTCTCTAGGTGATGCGGAAACTGGACTTTAGGTCCAGCCCGAAGTAATGCAGAGAGTAACCCCGAGCATTGCTAGGCATTGGGAACATCCGAAGTCACCCAGGTAGGCCTGCTGAGGGCAGTTCGGGGTTTGTGCCGTTCACCACATGCAGCACACACTGCATCCAAAAGTTTCATCGCAGAAGGCCGAACTGTGTTCCACGGGTCTCCCTTGGATGGTCAGAGAAGATAGGTGTATGTGCTGGGTGATCCAGTTGGTAATTGAGAAGCCTGGCAGAGGGCAGTCTTTTCCCCATTTGAAAGGTCGATAGTGGCGGCCTCAAGGCTGACTGAAAGACACTGCCCTTACCCGTCTTCTAGTCACCTCCAGGAGTGCCTCAGTGAAGACAGTGAGTTTTCTCCTACGAATCCAGGTGGTCTCCAGTGCCTTGCTGGGAGCTCATCCCACGCTTGCCCTAGCTAAAGTGTGAAGTCAAAGTGACCCCTAGCCTCAAGGGAAGCGCGAGCGCTTCCTATCAGCCAAGTTGGGTGGGCAGCCACCTCCATGAACCCTGACGCCATAGAGTGCTTTAACTCCTCTGCGGCTTTGCGTAGGCCTAAGAGAGTCGCGTGTGAATTCCTTCTGAGGGAGAGCATGTGCGCTGGGAGTCCCCGTTTTGTTTTCCGAGCCACACAACACAGGACAGACTGCTGGGGTCAGCTCTTGCTACGCAGAGCGAAGGGCAGTGAACTGCTTCTCGCTTGCAGAGCTTGATGTCTACAGCTGTAAGGCAGCCCCGGGACAAAGTTTTGGCCAGTATTACATTCAGCGTGGCTCTCCCTCTGTGGAGGCCCTCCGAACGGCACTGAGAGAATCCCTGAGCCTAAAGTGCATCCTGGCAACCCTTAACCTGTCATCTCACTATTGTGACGCAAGGTACACTGCAGGTGCAGCCTGACAGAAAGTACAGAAAAGCCGGTACGACTCTGAGGCATTTGGACGAGGCAAGGTCCCCTCGGCCTGACTAAGTCATTAAGCGGGTGCTGCTCCTCGTGGCACGCAGAACACCCCCCGTCCAACGAAGTGGGATCCTAGAAAGGCCCAGTGTTGCTGAAAGTCTCCAGGTGTCAGTCAGCGAGTGCTGGCAAATGCGTCGTGGGCTCAAGTTGGCACTGGGAGGATGTGGGAGAAGCCCGACTTTCCCCCTTTGGAAAGCCACTGCGTTGCAGCTTCCAAGCCGCCTGCTACTATTCACTCCACAGATTCCTCTGAGGAGCGGTGAGTTTTTCCAAAAGAAACCAGGTGCTTGCGATTCCTTCCGGGGAGCTCACCCCCAGGAGCATACTGTAGCTAAGGTGCCCACTAAATGGGACCTCTAGTCTCGAGGTAAGGTGCACATTTTCCCATTCCCAGAGATAGGGGCGCCCCGGTTTCCAGGAGGTCTTAGTCAGTGGACGGCTTTAGCTTTAGTATGCCTCACAGCGCTCAAGACTCTCACGTGGGCACTTCTTTCCAAGGAAGTACACTGCGTACCCAAAGCCTTCTGAGCACAAGCAAGGGATACACAGCTCTGGGCACATCCCTCCCTATGCAGTTGGAAGGGCCGGGAACTAAGGTGTTCTCTGAGGCGAGCGTCCCACAGCTTTGAAACAGCCCCAGGAACGCGGTTCTTGGCAGGGTTTCGTTCCCTGCGGGTCTGCCACGTTGAGGAAAACTAAGCGGCCCTGAAAGAAACCACCGGGGCTCCAATTCGGTTTGGGGACTCCTGCTCGACGTCTCTCTAGGTGATGCGGAAACTGGACTTTAGGTCCAGCCCGAAGTAATGCAGAGAGTAACCCCGAGCATTGCTAGGCATTGGGAACATCCGAAGTCACCCAGGTAGGCCTGCTGAGGGCAGTTCGGGGTTTGTGCCGTTCACCACATGCAGCACACACTGCATCCAAAAGTTTCATCGCAGAAGGCCGAACTGTGTTCCACGGGTCTCCCTTGGATTGTCAGAGAAGATAGGTGTATGTGCTGGGTGATCCAGTTGGTAATTGAGAAGCCTGGCAGAGGGCAGTCTTTTCCCCATTTGAAAGGTCGATAGTGGCGGCCTCAAGGCTGACTGAAAGACACTGCCCTTACCCGTCTTCTAGTCACCTCCAGGAGTGCCTCAGTGAAGACAGTGAGTTTTCTCCTACGAATCCAGGTGGTCTCCAGTGCCTTGCTGGGAGCTCATCCCACGCTTGCCCTAGCTAAAGTGTGAAGTCAAAGTGACCCCTAGCCTCAAGGGAAGCGCGAGCGCTTCCTATCAGCCAAGTTGGGTGGGCAGCCACCTCCATGAACCCTGACGCCATAGAGTGCTTTAACTCCTCTGCGGCTTTGCGTAGGCCTAAGAGAGTCGCGTGTGAATTCCTTCTGAGGGAGAGCATGTGCGCTGGGAGTCCCCATTTTGTTTTCCGAGCCACACAACACAGGACAGACTGCTGGGGTCAGCTCTTGCTACGCAGAGCGAAGGGCAGTGAACTGCTTCTCGCTTGCAGAGCTTGATGTCTACAGCTGTAAGGCAGCCCCGGGACAAAGTTTTGGCCAGTATTACATTCAGCGTGGCTCTCCCTCTGTGGAGGCCCTCCGAACGGCACTGAGAGAATCCCTGAGCCTAAAGTGCATCCTGGCAACCCTTAACCTGTCATCTCACTATTGTGACGCAAGGTACACTGCAGGTGCAGCCTGACAGAAAGTACAGAAAAGCCGGTACGACTCTGAGGCATTTGGACGAGGCAAGGTCCCCTCGGCCTGACTAAGTCATTAAGCGGGTGCTGCTCCTCGTGGCACGCAGAACACCCCCCGTCCAACGAAGTGGGATCCTAGAAAGGCCCAGTGTTGCTGAAAGTCTCCAGGTGTCAGTCAGCGAGTGCTGGCAAATGCGTCGTGGGCTCAAGTTGGCACTGGGAGGATGTGGGAGAAGCCCGACTTTCCCCCTTTGGAAAGCCACTGCGTTGCAGCTTCCAAGCCGCCTGCTACTATTCACTCCACAGATTCCTCTGAGGAGCGGTGAGTTTTTCCAAAAGAAACCAGGTGCTTGCGATTCCTTCCGGGGAGCTCACCCCCAGGAGCATACTGTAGCTAAGGTGCCCACTAAATGGGACCTCTAGTCTCGAGGTAAGGTGCACATTTTCCCATTCCCAGAGATAGGGGCGCCCCGGTTTCCAGGAGGTCTTAGTCAGTGGACGGCTTTAGCTTTAGTATGCCTCACAGCGCTCAAGACTCTCACGTGGGCACTTCTTTCCAAGGAAGTACACTGCGTACCCAAAGCCTTCTGAGCACAAGCAAGGGATACACAGCTCTGGGCACATCCCTCCCTATGCAGTTGGAAGGGCCGGGAACTAAGGTGTTCTCTGAGGCGAGCGTCCCACAGCTTTGAAACAGCCCCAGGAACGCGGTTCTTGGCAGGGTTTCGTTCCCTGCGGGTCTGCCACGTTGAGGAAAACTAAGCGGCCCTGAAAGAAACCACCGGGGCTCCAATTCGGTTTGGGGACTCCTGCTCGACGTCTCTCTAGGTGATGCGGAAACTGGACTTTAGGTCCAGCCCGAAGTAATGCAGAGAGTAACCCCGAGCATTGCTAGGCATTGGGAACATCCGAAGTCACCCAGGTAGGCCTGCTGAGGGCAGTTCGGGGTTTGTGCCGTTCACCACATGCAGCACACACTGCATCCAAAAGTTTCATCGCAGAAGGCCGAACTGTGTTCCACGGGTCTCCCTTGGATTGTCAGAGAAGATAGGTGTATGTGCTGGGTGATCCAGTTGGTAATTGAGAAGCCTGGCAGAGGGCAGTCTTTTCCCCATTTGAAAGGTCGATAGTGGCGGCCTCAAGGCTGACTGAAAGACACTGCCCTTACCCGTCTTCTAGTCACCTCCAGGAGTGCCTCAGTGAAGACAGTGAGTTTTCTCCTACGAATCCAGGTGGTCTCCAGTGCCTTGCTGGGAGCTCATCCCACGCTTGCCCTAGCTAAAGTGTGAAGTCAAAGTGACCCCTAGCCTCAAGGGAAGCGCGAGCGCTTCCTATCAGCCAAGTTGGGTGGGCAGCCACCTCCATGAACCCTGACGCCATAGAGTGCTTTAACTCCTCTGCGGCTTTGCGTAGGCCTAAGAGAGTCGCGTGTGAATTCCTTCTGAGGGAGAGCATGTGCGCTGGGAGTCCCCGTTTTGTTTTCCGAGCCACACAACACAGGACAGACTGCTGGGGTCAGCTCTTGCTACGCAGAGCGAAGGGCAGTGAACTGCTTCTCGCTTGCAGAGCTTGATGTCTACAGCTGTAAGGCAGCCCCGGGACAAAGTTTTGGCCAGTATTACATTCAGCGTGGCTCTCCCTCTGTGGAGGCCCTCCGAACGGCACTGAGAGAATCCCTGAGCCTAAAGTGCATCCTGGCAACCCTTAACCTGTCATCTCACTATTGTGACGCAAGGTACACTGCAGGTGCAGCCTGACAGAAAGTACAGAAAAGCCGGTACGACTCTGAGGCATTTGGACGAGGCAAGGTCCCCTCGGCCTGACTAAGTCATTAAGCGGGTGCTGCTCCTCGTGGCACGCAGAACACCCCCCGTCCAACGAAGTGGGATCCTAGAAAGGCCCAGTGTTGCTGAAAGTCTCCAGGTGTCAGTCAGCGAGTGCTGGCAAATGCGTCGTGGGCTCAAGTTGGCACTGGGAGGATGTGGGAGAAGCCCGACTTTCCCCCTTTGGAAAGCCACTGCGTTGCAGCTTCCAAGCCGCCTGCTACTATTCACTCCACAGATTCCTCTGAGGAGCGGTGACTTTTTCCAAAAGAAACCAGGTGCTTGCGATTCCTTCCGGGGAGCTCACCCCCAGGAGCATACTGTAGCTAAGGTGCCCACTAAATGGGACCTCTAGTCTCGAGGTAAGGTGCACATTTTCCCATTCCCAGAGATAGGGGCGCCCCGGTTTCCAGGAGGTCTTAGTCAGTGGACGGCTTTAGCTTTAGTATGCCTCACAGCGCTCAAGACTCTCACGTGGGCACTTCTTTCCAAGGAAGTACACTGCGTACCCAAAGCCTTCTGAGCACAAGCAAGGGATACACAGCTCTGGGCACATCCCTCCCTATGCAGTTGGAAGGGCCGGGAACTAAGGTGTTCTCTGAGGCGAGCGTCCCACAGCTTTGAAACAGCCCCAGGAACGCGGTTCTTGGCAGGGTTTCGTTCCCTGCGGGTCTGCCACGTTGAGGAAAACTAAGCGGCCCTGAAAGAAACCACCGGGGCTCCAATTCGGTTTGGGGACTCCTGCTCGACGTCTCTCTAGGTGATGCGGAAACTGGACTTTAGGTCCAGCCCGAAGTAATGCAGAGAGTAACCCCGAGCATTGCTAGGCATTGGGAACATCCGAAGTCACCCAGGTAGGCCTGCTGAGGGCAGTTCGGGGTTTGTGCCGTTCACCACATGCAGCACACACTGCATCCAAAAGTTTCATCGCAGAAGGCCGAACTGTGTTCCACGGGTCTCCCTTGGATTGTCAGAGAAGATAGGTGTATGTGCTGGGTGATCCAGTTGGTAATTGAGAAGCCTGGCAGAGGGCAGTCTTTTCCCCATTTGAAAGGTCGATAGTGGCGGCCTCAAGGCTGACTGAAAGACACTGCCCTTACCCGTCTTCTAGTCACCTCCAGGAGTGCCTCAGTGAAGACAGTGAGTTTTCTCCTACGAATCCAGGTGGTCTCCAGTGCCTTGCTGGGAGCTCATCCCACGCTTGCCCTAGCTAAAGTGTGAAGTCAAAGTGACCCCTAGCCTCAAGGGAAGCGCGAGCGCTTCCTATCAGCCAAGTTGGGTGGGCAGCCACCTCCATGAACCCTGACTCCATAGAGTGCTTTAACTCCTCTGCGGCTTTGCGTAGGCCTAAGAGAGTCGCGTGTGAATTCCTTCTGAGGGAGAGCATGTGCGCTGGGAGTCCCCGTTTTGTTTTCCGAGCCACACAACACAGGACAGACTGCTGGGGTCAGCTCTTGCTACGCAGAGCGAAGGGCAGTGAACTGCTTCTCGCTTGCAGAGCTTGATGTCTACAGCTGTAAGGCAGCCCCGGGACAAAGTTTTGGCCAGTATTACATTCAGCGTGGCTCTCCCTCTGTGGAGGCCCTCCGAACGGCACTGAGAGAATCCCTGAGCCTAAAGTGCATCCTGGCAACCCTTAACCTGTCATCTCACTATTGTGACGCAAGGTACACTGCAGGTGCAGCCTGACAGAAAGTACAGAAAAGCCGGTACGACTCTGAGGCATTTGGACGAGGCAAGGTCCCCTCGGCCTGACTAAGTCATTAAGCGGGTGCTGCTCCTCGTGGCACGCAGAACACCCCCCGTCCAACGAAGTGGGATCCTAGAAAGGCCCAGTGTTGCTGAAAGTCTCCAGGTGTCAGTCAGCGAGTGCTGGCAAATGCGTCGTGGGCTCAAGTTGGCACTGGGAGGATGTGGGAGAAGCCCGACTTTCCCCCTTTGGAAAGCCGCTTCGTTGCAGCTTCCAAGCCGCCTGCTACTATTCACTCCACAGATTCCTCTGAGGAGCGGTGACTTTTTCCAAAAGAAACCAGGTGCTTGCGATTCCTTCCGGGGAGCTCACCCCCAGGAGCATACTGTAGCTAAGGTGCCCACTAAATGGGACCTCTAGTCTCGAGGTAAGGTGCACATTTTCCCATTCCCAGAGATAGGGGCGCCCCGGTTTCCAGGAGGTCTTAGTCAGTGGACGGCTTTAGCTTTAGTATGCCTCACAGCGCTCAAGACTCTCACGTGGGCACTTCTTTCCAAGGAAGTACACTGCGTACCCAAAGCCTTCTGAGCACAAGCAAGGGATACACAGCTCTGGGCACATCCCTCCCTATGCAGTTGGAAGGGCCGGGAACTAAGGTGTTCTCTGAGGCGAGCGTCCCACAGCTTTGAAACAGCCCCAGGAACGCGGTTCTTGGCAGGGTTTCGTTCCCTGCGGGTCTGCCACGTTGAGGAAAACTAAGCGGCCCTGAAAGAAACCACCGGGGCTCCAATTCGGTTTGGGGACTCCTGCTCGACGTCTCTCTAGGTGATGCGGAAACTGGACTTTAGGTCCAGCCCGAAGTAATGCAGAGAGTAACCCCGAGCATTGCTAGGCATTGGGAACATCCGAAGTCACCCAGGTAGGCCTGCTGAGGGCAGTTCGGGGTTTGTGCCGTTCACCACATGCAGCACACACTGCATCCAAAAGTTTCATCGCAGAAGGCCGAACTGTGTTCCACGGGTCTCCCTTGGATGGTCAGAGAAGATAGGTGTATGTGCTGGGTGATCCAGTTGGTAATTGAGAAGCCTGGCAGAGGGCAGTCTTTTCCCCATTTGAAAGGTCGATAGTGGCGGCCTCAAGGCTGACTGAAAGACACTGCCCTTACCCGTCTTCTAGTCACCTCCAGGAGTGCCTCAGTGAAGACAGTGAGTTTTCTCCTACGAATCCAGGTGGTCTCCAGTGCCTTGCTGGGAGCTCATCCCACGCTTGCCCTAGCTAAAGTGTGAAGTCAAAGTGACCCCTAGCCTCAAGGGAAGCGCGAGCGCTTCCTATCAGCCAAGTTGGGTGGGCAGCCACCTCCATGAACCCTGACGCCATAGAGTGCTTTAACTCCTCTGCGGCTTTGTGTAGGCCTAAGAGAGTCGCGTGTGAATTCCTTCTGAGGGAGAGCATGTGCGCTGGGAGTCCCCGTTTTGTTTTCCGAGCCACACAACACAGGACAGACTGCTGGGGTCAGCTCTTGCTACGCAGAGCGAAGGGCAGTGAACTGCTTCTCGCTTGCAGAGCTTGATGTCTACAGCTGTAAGGCAGCCCCGGGACAAAGTTTTGGCCAGTATTACATTCAGCGTGGCTCTCCCTCTGTGGAGGCCCTCCGAACGGCACTGAGAGAATCCCTGAGCCTAAAGTGCATCCTGGCAACCCTTAACCTGTCATCTCACTATTGTGACGCAAGGTACACTGCAGGTGCAGCCTGACAGAAAGTACAGAAAAGCCGGTACGACTCTGAGGCATTTGGACGAGGCAAGGTCCCCTCGGCCTGACTAAGTCATTAAGCGGGTGCTGCTCCTCGTGGCACGCAGAACACCCCCCGTCCAACGAAGTGGGATCCTAGAAAGGCCCAGTGTTGCTGAAAGTCTCCAGGTGTCAGTCAGCGAGTGCTGGCAAATGCGTCGTGGGCTCAAGTTGGCACTGGGAGGATGTGGGAGAAGCCCGACTTTCCCCCTTTGGAAAGCCACTGCGTTGCAGCTTCCAAGCCGCCTGCTACTATTCACTCCACAGATTCCTCTGAGGAGCGGTGAGTTTTTCCAAAAGAAACCAGGTGCTTGCGATTCCTTCCGGGGAGCTCACCCCCAGGAGCATACTGTAGCTAAGGTGCCCACTAAATGGGACCTCTAGTCTCGAGGTAAGGTGCACATTTTCCCATTCCCAGAGATAGGGGCGCCCCGGTTTCCAGGAGGTCTTAGTCAGTGGACGGCTTTAGCTTTAGTATGCCTCACAGCGCTCAAGACTCTCACGTGGGCACTTCTTTCCAAGGAAGTACACTGCGTACCCAAAGCCTTCTGAGCACAAGCAAGGGATACACAGCTCTGGGCACATCCCTCCCTATGCAGTTGGAAGGGCCGGGAACTAAGGTGTTCTCTGAGGCGAGCGTCCCACAGCTTTGAAACAGCCCCAGGAACGCGGTTCTTGGCAGGGTTTCGTTCCCTGCGGGTCTGCCACGTTGAGGAAAACTAAGCGGCCCTGAAAGAAACCACCGGGGCTCCAATTCGGTTTGGGGACTCCTGCTCGACGTCTCTCTAGGTGATGCGGAAACTGGACTTTAGGTCCAGCCCGAAGTAATGCAGAGAGTAACCCCGAGCATTGCTAGGCATTGGGAACATCCGAAGTCACCCAGGTAGGCCTGCTGAGGGCAGTTCGGGGTTTGTGCCGTTCACCACATGCAGCACACACTGCATCCAAAAGTTTCATCGCAGAAGGCCGAACTGTGTTCCACGGGTCTCCCTTGGATGGTCAGAGAAGATAGGTGTATGTGCTGGGTGATCCAGTTGGTAATTGAGAAGCCTGGCAGAGGGCAGTCTTTTCCCCATTTGAAAGGTCGATAGTGGCGGCCTCAAGGCTGACTGAAAGACACTGCCCTTACCCGTCTTCTAGTCACCTCCAGGAGTGCCTCAGTGAAGACAGTGAGTTTTCTCCTACGAATCCAGGTGGTCTCCAGTGCCTTGCTGGGAGCTCATCCCACGCTTGCCCTAGCTAAAGTGTGAAGTCAAAGTGACCCCTAGCCTCAAGGGAAGCGCGAGCGCTTCCTATCAGCCAAGTTGGGTGGGCAGCCACCTCCATGAACCCTGACGCCATAGAGTGCTTTAACTCCTCTGCGGCTTTGCGTAGGCCTAAGAGAGTCGCGTGTGAATTCCTTCTGAGGGAGAGCATGTGCGCTGGGAGTCCCCGTTTTGTTTTCCGAGCCACACAACACAGGACAGACTGCTGGGGTCAGCTCTTGCTACGCAGAGCGAAGGGCAGTGAACTGCTTCTCGCTTGCAGAGCTTGATGTCTACAGCTGTAAGGCAGCCCCGGGACAAAGTTTTGGCCAGTATTACATTCAGCGTGGCTCTCCCTCTGTGGAGGCCCTCCGAACGGCACTGAGAGAATCCCTGAGCCTAAAGTGCATCCTGGCAACCCTTAACCTGTCATCTCACTATTGTGACGCAAGGTACACTGCAGGTGCAGCCTGACAGAAAGTACAGAAAAGCCGGTACGACTCTGAGGCATTTGGACGAGGCAAGGTCCCCTCGGCCTGACTAAGTCATTAAGCGGGTGCTGCTCCTCGTGGCACGCAGAACACCCCCCGTCCAACGAAGTGGGATCCTAGAAAGGCCCAGTGTTGCTGAAAGTCTCCAGGTGTCAGTCAGCGAGTGCTGGCAAATGCGTCGTGGGCTCAAGTTGGCACTGGGAGGATGTGGGAGAAGCCCGACTTTCCCCCTTTGGAAAGCCACTGCGTTGCAGCTTCCAAGCCGCCTGCTACTATTCACTCCACAGATTCCTCTGAGGAGCGGTGACTTTTTCCAAAAGAAACCAGGTGCTTGCGATTCCTTCCGGGGAGCTCACCCCCAGGAGCATACTGTAGCTAAGGTGCCCACTAAATGGGACCTCTAGTCTCGAGGTAAGGTGCACATTTTCCCATTCCCAGAGATAGGGGCGCCCCGGTTTCCAGGAGGTCTTAGTCAGTGGACGGCTTTAGCTTTAGTATGCCTCACAGCGCTCAAGACTCTCACGTGGGCACTTCTTTCCAAGGAAGTACACTGCGTACCCAAAGCCTTCTGAGCACAAGCAAGGGATACACAGCTCTGGGCACATCCCTCCCTATGCAGTTGGAAGGGCCGGGAACTAAGGTGTTCTCTGAGGCGAGCGTCCCACAGCTTTGAAACAGCCCCAGGAACGCGGTTCTTGGCAGGGTTTCGTTCCCTGCGGGTCTGCCACGTTGAGGAAAACTAAGCGGCCCTGAAAGAAACCACCGGGGCTCCAATTCGGTTTGGGGACTCCTGCTCGACGTCTCTCTAGGTGATGCGGAAACTGGACTTTAGGTCCAGCCCGAAGTAATGCAGAGAGTAACCCCGAGCATTGCTAGGCATTGGGAACATCCGAAGTCACCCAGGTAGGCCTGCTGAGGGCAGTTCGGGGTTTGTGCCGTTCACCACATGCAGCACACACTGCATCCAAAAGTTTCATCGCAGAAGGCCGAACTGTGTTCCACGGGTCTCCCTTGGATGGTCAGAGAAGATAGGTGTATGTGCTGGGTGATCCAGTTGGTAATTGAGAAGCCTGGCAGAGGGCAGTCTTTTCCCCATTTGAAAGGTCGATAGTGGCGGCCTCAAGGCTGACTGAAAGACACTGCCCTTACCCGTCTTCTAGTCACCTCCAGGAGTGCCTCAGTGAAGACAGTGAGTTTTCTCCTACGAATCCAGGTGGTCTCCAGTGCCTTGCTGGGAGCTCATCCCACGCTTGCCCTAGCTAAAGTGTGAAGTCAAAGTGACCCCTAGCCTCAAGGGAAGCGCGAGCGCTTCCTATCAGCCAAGTTGGGTGGGCAGCCACCTCCATGAACCCTGACGCCATAGAGTGCTTTAACTCCTCTGCGGCTTTGCGTAGGCCTAAGAGAGTCGCGTGTGAATTCCTTCTGAGGGAGAGCATGTGCGCTGGGAGTCCCCGTTTTCTTTTCCGAGCCACACAACACAGGACAGACTGCTGGGGTCAGCTCTTGCTACGCAGAGCGAAGGGCAGTGAACTGCTTCTCGCTTGCAGAGCTTGATGTCTACAGCTGTAAGGCAGCCCCGGGACAAAGTTTTGGCCAGTATTACATTCAGCGTGGCTCTCCCTCTGTGGAGGCCCTCCGAACGGCACTGAGAGAATCCCTGAGCCTAAAGTGCATCCTGGCAACCCTTAACCTGTCATCTCACTATTGTGACGCAAGGTACACTGCAGGTGCAGCCTGACAGAAAGTACAGAAAAGCCGGTACGACTCTGAGGCATTTGGACGAGGCAAGGTCCCCTCGGCCTGACTAAGTCATTAAGCGGGTGCTGCTCCTCGTGGCACGCAGAACACCCCCCGTCCAACGAAGTGGGATCCTAGAAAGGCCCAGTGTTGCTGAAAGTCTCCAGGTGTCAGTCAGCGAGTGCTGGCAAATGCGTCGTGGGCTCAAGTTGGCACTGGGAGGATGTGGGAGAAGCCCGACTTTCCCCCTTTGGAAAGCCACTGCGTTGCAGCTTCCAAGCCGCCTGCTACTATTCACTCCACAGATTCCTCTGAGGAGCGGTGACTTTTTCCAAAAGAAACCAGGTGCTTGCGATTCCTTCCGGGGAGCTCACCCCCAGGAGCATACTGTAGCTAAGGTGCCCACTAAATGGGACCTCTAGTCTCGAGGTAAGGTGCACATTTTCCCATTCCCAGAGATAGGGGCGCCCCGGTTTCCAGGAGGTCTTAGTCAGTGGACGGCTTTAGCTTTAGTATGCCTCACAGCGCTCAAGACTCTCACGTGGGCACTTCTTTCCAAGGAAGTACACTGCGTACCCAAAGCCTTCTGAGCACAAGCAAGGGATACACAGCTCTGGGCACATCCCTCCCTATGCAGTTGGAAGGGCCGGGAACTAAGGTGTTCTCTGAGGCGAGCGTCCCACAGCTTTGAAACAGCCCCAGGAACGCGGTTCTTGGCAGGGTTTCGTTCCCTGCGGGTCTGCCACGTTGAGGAAAACTAAGCGGCCCTGAAAGAAACCACCGGGGCTCCAATTCGGTTTGGGGACTCCTGCTCGACGTCTCTCTAGGTGATGCGGAAACTGGACTTTAGGTCCAGCCCGAAGTAATGCAGAGAGTAACCCCGAGCATTGCTAGGCATTGGGAACATCCGAAGTCACCCAGGTAGGCCTGCTGAGGGCAGTTCGGGGTTTGTGCCGTTCACCACATGCAGCACACACTGCATCCAAAAGTTTCATCGCAGAAGGCCGAACTGTGTTCCACGGGTCTCCCTTGGATGGTCAGAGAAGATAGGTGTATGTGCTGGGTGATCCAGTTGGTAATTGAGAAGCCTGGCAGAGGGCAGTCTTTTCCCCATTTGAAAGGTCGATAGTGGCGGCCTCAAGGCTGACTGAAAGACACTGCCCTTACCCGTCTTCTAGTCACCTCCAGGAGTGCCTCAGTGAAGACAGTGAGTTTTCTCCTACGAATCCAGGTGGTCTCCAGTGCCTTGCTGGGAGCTCATCCCACGCTTGCCCTAGCTAAAGTGTGAAGTCAAAGTGACCCATAGCCTCAAGGGAAGCGCGAGCGCTTCCTATCAGCCAAGTTGGGTGGGCAGCCACCTCCATGAACCCTGACGCCATAGAGTGCTTTAACTCCTCTGCGGCTTTGCGTAGGCCTAAGAGAGTCGCGTGTGAATTCCTTCTGAGGGAGAGCATGTGCGCTGGGAGTCCCCGTTTTCTTTTCCGAGCCACACAACACAGGACAGACTGCTGGGGTCAGCTCTTGCTACGCAGAGCGAAGGGCAGTGAACTGCTTCTCGCTTGCAGAGCTTGATGTCTACAGCTGTAAGGCAGCCCCGGGACAAAGTTTTGGCCAGTATTACATTCAGCGTGGCTCTCCCTCTGTGGAGGCCCTCCGAACGGCACTGAGAGAATCCCTGAGCCTAAAGTGCATCCTGGCAACCCTTAACCTGTCATCTCACTATTGTGACGCAAGGTACACTGCAGGTGCAGCCTGACAGAAAGTACAGAAAAGCCGGTACGACTCTGAGGCATTTGGACGAGGCAAGGTCCCCTCGGCCTGACTAAGTCATTAAGCGGGTGCTGCTCCTCGTGGCACGCAGAACACCCCCCGTCCAACGAAGTGGGATCCTAGAAAGGCCCAGTGTTGCTGAAAGTCTCCAGGTGTCAGTCAGCGAGTGCTGGCAAATGCGTCGTGGGCTCAAGTTGGCACTGGGAGGATGTGGGAGAAGCCCGACTTTCCCCCTTTGGAAAGCCACTTCGTTGCAGCTTCCAAGCCGCCTGCTACTATTCACTCCACAGATTCCTCTGAGGAGCGGTGAGTTTTTCCAAAAGAAACCAGGTGCTTGCGATTCCTTCCGGGGAGCTCACCCCCAGGAGCATACTGTAGCTAAGGTGCCCACTAAATGGGACCTCTAGTCTCGAGGTAAGGTGCACATTTTCCCATTCCCAGAGATAGGGGCGCCCCGGTTTCCAGGAGGTCTTAGTCAGTGGACGGCTTTAGCTTTAGTATGCCTCACAGCGCTCAAGACTCTCACGTGGGCACTTCTTTCCAAGGAAGTACACTGCGTACCCAAAGCCTTCTGAGCACAAGCAAGGGATACACAGCTCTGGGCACATCCCTCCCTATGCAGTTGGAAGGGCCGGGAACTAAGGTGTTCTCTGAGGCGAGCGTCCCACAGCTTTGAAACAGCCCCAGGAACGCGGTTCTTGGCAGGGTTTCGTTCCCTGCGGGTCTGCCACGTTGAGGAAAACTAAGCGGCCCTGAAAGAAACCACCGGGGCTCCAATTCGGTTTGGGGACTCCTGCTCGACGTCTCTCTAGGTGATGCGGAAACTGGACTTTAGGTCCAGCCCGAAGTAATGCAGAGAGTAACCCCGAGCATTGCTAGGCATTGGGAACATCCGAAGTCACCCAGGTAGGCCTGCTGAGGGCAGTTCGGGGTTTGTGCCGTTCACCACATGCAGCACACACTGCATCCAAAAGTTTCATCGCAGAAGGCCGAACTGTGTTCCACGGGTCTCCCTTGGATGGTCAGAGAAGATAGGTGTATGTGCTGGGTGATCCAGTTGGTAATTGAGAAGCCTGGCAGAGGGCAGTCTTTTCCCCATTTGAAAGGTCGATAGTGGCGGCCTCAAGGCTGACTGAAAGACACTGCCCTTACCCGTCTTCTAGTCACCTCCAGGAGTGCCTCAGTGAAGACAGTGAGTTTTCTCCTACGAATCCAGGTGGTCTCCAGTGCCTTGCTGGGAGCTCATCCCACGCTTGCCCTAGCTAAAGTGTGAAGTCAAAGTGACCCCTAGCCTCAAGGGAAGCGCGAGCGCTTCCTATCAGCCAAGTTGGGTGGGCAGCCACCTCCATGAACCCTGACGCCATAGAGTGCTTTAACTCCTCTGCGGCTTTGCGTAGGCCTAAGAGAGTCGCGTGTGAATTCCTTCTGAGGGAGAGCATGTGCGCTGGGAGTCCCCGTTTTCTTTTCCGAGCCACACAACACAGGACAGACTGCTGGGGTCAGCTCTTGCTACGCAGAGCGAAGGGCAGTGAACTGCTTCTCGCTTGCAGAGCTTGATGTCTACAGCTGTAAGGCAGCCCCGGGACAAAGTTTTGGCCAGTATTACATTCAGCGTGGCTCTCCCTCTGTGGAGGCCCTCCGAACGGCACTGAGAGAATCCCTGAGCCTAAAGTGCATCCTGGCAACCCTTAACCTGTCATCTCACTATTGTGACGCAAGGTACACTGCAGGTGCAGCCTGACAGAAAGTACAGAAAAGCCGGTACGACTCTGAGGCATTTGGACGAGGCAAGGTCCCCTCGGCCTGACTAAGTCATTAAGCGGGTGCTGCTCCTCGTGGCACGCAGAACACCCCCCGTCCAACGAAGTGGGATCCTAGAAAGGCCCAGTGTTGCTGAAAGTCTCCAGGTGTCAGTCAGCGAGTGCTGGCAAATGCGTCGTGGGCTCAAGTTGGCACTGGGAGGATGTGGGAGAAGCCCGACTTTCCCCCTTTGGAAAGCCACTTCGTTGCAGCTTCCAAGCCGCCTGCTACTATTCACTCCACAGATTCCTCTGAGGAGCGGTGACTTTTTCCAAAAGAAACCAGGTGCTTGCGATTCCTTCCGGGGAGCTCACCCCCAGGAGCATACTGTAGCTAAGGTGCCCACTAAATGGGACCTCTAGTCTCGAGGTAAGGTGCACATTTTCCCATTCCCAGAGATAGGGGCGCCCCGGTTTCCAGGAGGTCTTAGTCAGTGGACGGCTTTAGCTTTAGTATGCCTCACAGCGCTCAAGACTCTCACGTGGGCACTTCTTTCCAAGGAAGTACACTGCGTACCCAAAGCCTTCTGAGCACAAGCAAGGGATACACAGCTCTGGGCACATCCCTCCCTATGCAGTTGGAAGGGCCGGGAACTAAGGTGTTCTCTGAGGCGAGCGTCCCACAGCTTTGAAACAGCCCCAGGAACGCGGTTCTTGGCAGGGTTTCGTTCCCTGCGGGTCTGCCACGTTGAGGAAAACTAAGCGGCCCTGAAAGAAACCACCGGGGCTCCAATTCGGTTTGGGGACTCCTGCTCGACGTCTCTCTAGGTGATGCGGAAACTGGACTTTAGGTCCAGCCCGAAGTAATGCAGAGAGTAACCCCGAGCATTGCTAGGCATTGGGAACATCCGAAGTCACCCAGGTAGGCCTGCTGAGGGCAGTTCGGGGTTTGTGCCGTTCACCACATGCAGCACACACTGCATCCAAAAGTTTCATCGCAGAAGGCCGAACTGTGTTCCACGGGTCTCCCTTGGATGGTCAGAGAAGATAGGTGTATGTGCTGGGTGATCCAGTTGGTAATTGAGAAGCCTGGCAGAGGGCAGTCTTTTCCCCATTTGAAAGGTCGATAGTGGCGGCCTCAAGGCTGACTGAAAGACACTGCCCTTACCCGTCTTCTAGTCACCTCCAGGAGTGCCTCAGTGAAGACAGTGAGTTTTCTCCTACGAATCCAGGTGGTCTCCAGTGCCTTGCTGGGAGCTCATCCCACGCTTGCCCTAGCTAAAGTGTGAAGTCAAAGTGACCCCTAGCCTCAAGGGAAGCGCGAGCGCTTCCTATCAGCCAAGTTGGGTGGGCAGCCACCTCCATGAACCCTGACGCCATAGAGTGCTTTAACTCCTCTGCGGCTTTGCGTAGGCCTAAGAGAGTCGCGTGTGAATTCCTTCTGAGGGAGAGCATGTGCGCTGGGAGTCCCCGTTTTCTTTTCCGAGCCACACAACACAGGACAGACTGCTGGGGTCAGCTCTTGCTACGCAGAGCGAAGGGCAGTGAACTGCTTCTCGCTTGCAGAGCTTGATGTCTACAGCTGTAAGGCAGCCCCGGGACAAAGTTTTGGCCAGTATTACATTCAGCGTGGCTCTCCCTCTGTGGAGGCCCTCCGAACGGCACTGAGAGAATCCCTGAGCCTAAAGTGCATCCTGGCAACCCTTAACCTGTCATCTCACTATTGTGACGCAAGGTACACTGCAGGTGCAGCCTGACAGAAAGTACAGAAAAGCCGGTACGACTCTGAGGCATTTGGACGAGGCAAGGTCCCCTCGGCCTGACTAAGTCATTAAGCGGGTGCTGCTCCTCGTGGCACGCAGAACACCCCCCGTCCAACGAAGTGGGATCCTAGAAAGGCCCAGTGTTGCTGAAAGTCTCCAGGTTTCAGTCAGCGAGTGCTGGCAAATGCGTCGTGGGCTCAAGTTGGCACTGGGAGGATGTGGGAGAAGCCCGACTTTCCCCCTTTGGAAAGCCACTTCGTTGCAGCTTCCAAGCCGCCTGCTACTATTCACTCCACAGATTCCTCTGAGGAGCGGTGACTTTTTCCAAAAGAAACCAGGTGCTTGCGATTCCTTCCGGGGAGCTCACCCCCAGGAGCATACTGTAGCTAAGGTGCCCACTAAATGGGACCTCTAGTCTCGAGGTAAGGTGCACATTTTCCCATTCCCAGAGATAGGGGCGCCCCGGTTTCCAGGAGGTCTTAGTCAGTGGACGGCTTTAGCTTTAGTATGCCTCACAGCGCTCAAGACTCTCACGTGGGCACTTCTTTCCAAGGAAGTACACTGCGTACCCAAAGCCTTCTGAGCACAAGCAAGGGATACACAGCTCTGGGCACATCCCTCCCTATGCAGTTGGAAGGGCCGGGAACTAAGGTGTTCTCTGAGGCGAGCGTCCCACAGCTTTGAAACAGCCCCAGGAACGCGGTTCTTGGCAGGGTTTCGTTCCCTGCGGGTCTGCCACGTTGAGGAAAACTAAGCGGCCCTGAAAGAAACCACCGGGGCTCCAATTCGGTTTGGGGACTCCTGCTCGACGTCTCTCTAGGTGATGCGGAAACTGGACTTTAGGTCCAGCCCGAAGTAATGCAGAGAGTAACCCCGAGCATTGCTAGGCATTGGGAACATCCGAAGTCACCCAGGTAGGCCTGCTGAGGGCAGTTCGGGGTTTGTGCCGTTCACCACATGCAGCACACACTGCATCCAAAAGTTTCATCGCAGAAGGCCGAACTGTGTTCCACGGGTCTCCCTTGGATGGTCAGAGAAGATAGGTGTATGTGCTGGGTGATCCAGTTGGTAATTGAGAAGCCTGGCAGAGGGCAGTCTTTTCCCCATTTGAAAGGTCGATAGTGGCGGCCTCAAGGCTGACTGAAAGACACTGCCCTTACCCGTCTTCTAGTCACCTCCAGGAGTGCCTCAGTGAAGACAGTGAGTTTTCTCCTACGAATCCAGGTGGTCTCCAGTGCCTTGCTGGGAGCTCATCCCACGCTTGCCCTAGCTAAAGTGTGAAGTCAAAGTGACCCCTAGCCTCAAGGGAAGCGCGAGCGCTTCCTATCAGCCAAGTTGGGTGGGCAGCCACCTCCATGAACCCTGACGCCATAGAGTGCTTTAACTCCTCTGCGGCTTTGCGTAGGCCTAAGAGAGTCGCGTGTGAATTCCTTCTGAGGGAGAGCATGTGCGCTGGGAGTCCCCGTTTTCTTTTCCGAGCCACACAACACAGGACAGACTGCTGGGGTCAGCTCTTGCTACGCAGAGCGAAGGGCAGTGAACTGCTTCTCGCTTGCAGAGCTTGATGTCTACAGCTGTAAGGCAGCCCCGGGACAAAGTTTTGGCCAGTATTACATTCAGCGTGGCTCTCCCTCTGTGGAGGCCCTCCGAACGGCACTGAGAGAATCCCTGAGCCTAAAGTGCATCCTGGCAACCCTTAACCTGTCATCTCACTATTGTGACGCAAGGTACACTGCAGGTGCAGCCTGACAGAAAGTACAGAAAAGCCGGTACGACTCTGAGGCATTTGGACGAGGCAAGGTCCCCTCGGCCTGACTAAGTCATTAAGCGGGTGCTGCTCCTCGTGGCACGCAGAACACCCCCCGTCCAACGAAGTGGGATCCTAGAAAGGCCCAGTGTTGCTGAAAGTCTCCAGGTGTCAGTCAGCGAGTGCTGGCAAATGCGTCGTGGGCTCAAGTTGGCACTGGGAGGATGTGGGAGAAGCCCGACTTTCCCCCTTTGGAAAGCCACTTCGTTGCAGCTTCCAAGCCGCCTGCTACTATTCACTCCACAGATTCCTCTGAGGAGCGGTGAGTTTTTCCAAAAGAAACCAGGTGCTTGCGATTCCTTCCGGGGAGCTCACCCCCAGGAGCATACTGTAGCTAAGGTGCCCACTAAATGGGACCTCTAGTCTCGAGGTAAGGTGCACATTTTCCCATTCCCAGAGATAGGGGCGCCCCGGTTTCCAGGAGGTCTTAGTCAGTGGACGGCTTTAGCTTTAGTATGCCTCACAGCGCTCAAGACTCTCACGTGGGCACTTCTTTCCAAGGAAGTACACTGCGTACCCAAAGCCTTCTGAGCACAAGCAAGGGATACACAGCTCTGGGCACATCCCTCCCTATGCAGTTGGAAGGGCCGGGAACTAAGGTGTTCTCTGAGGCGAGCGTCCCACAGCTTTGAAACAGCCCCAGGAACGCGGTTCTTGGCAGGGTTTCGTTCCCTGCGGGTCTGCCACGTTGAGGAAAACTAAGCGGCCCTGAAAGAAACCACCGGGGCTCCAATTCGGTTTGGGGACTCCTGCTCGACGTCTCTCTAGGTGATGCGGAAACTGGACTTTAGGTCCAGCCCGAAGTAATGCAGAGAGTAACCCCGAGCATTGCTAGGCATTGGGAACATCCGAAGTCACCCAGGTAGGCCTGCTGAGGGCAGTTCGGGGTTTGTGCCGTTCACCACATGCAGCACACACTGCATCCAAAAGTTTCATCGCAGAAGGCCGAACTGTGTTCCACGGGTCTCCCTTGGATGGTCAGAGAAGATAGGTGTATGTGCTGGGTGATCCAGTTGGTAATTGAGAAGCCTGGCAGAGGGCAGTCTTTTCCCCATTTGAAAGGTCGATAGTGGCGGCCTCAAGGCTGACTGAAAGACACTGCCCTTACCCGTCTTCTAGTCACCTCCAGGAGTGCCTCAGTGAAGACAGTGAGTTTTCTCCTACGAATCCAGGTGGTCTCCAGTGCCTTGCTGGGAGCTCATCCCACGCTTGCCCTAGCTAAAGTGTGAAGTCAAAGTGACCCCTAGCCTCAAGGGAAGCGCGAGCGCTTCCTATCAGCCAAGTTGGGTGGGCAGCCACCTCCATGAACCCTGACGCCATAGAGTGCTTTAACTCCTCTGCGGCTTTGCGTAGGCCTAAGAGAGTCGCGTGTGAATTCCTTCTGAGGGAGAGCATGTGCGCTGGGAGTCCCCGTTTTCTTTTCCGAGCCACACAACACAGGACAGACTGCTGGGGTCAGCTCTTGCTACGCAGAGCGAAGGGCAGTGAACTGCTTCTCGCTTGCAGAGCTTGATGTCTACAGCTGTAAGGCAGCCCCGGGACAAAGTTTTGGCCAGTATTACATTCAGCGTGGCTCTCCCTCTGTGGAGGCCCTCCGAACGGCACTGAGAGAATCCCTGAGCCTAAAGTGCATCCTGGCAACCCTTAACCTGTCATCTCACTATTGTGACGCAAGGTACACTGCAGGTGCAGCCTGACAGAAAGTACAGAAAAGCCGGTACGACTCTGAGGCATTTGGACGAGGCAAGGTCCCCTCGGCCTGACTAAGTCATTAAGCGGGTGCTGCTCCTCGTGGCACGCAGAACACCCCCCGTCCAACGAAGTGGGATCCTAGAAAGGCCCAGTGTTGCTGAAAGTCTCCAGGTGTCAGTCAGCGAGTGCTGGCAAATGCGTCGTGGGCTCAAGTTGGCACTGGGAGGATGTGGGAGAAGCCCGACTTTCCCCCTTTGGAAAGCCACTTCGTTGCAGCTTCCAAGCCGCCTGCTACTATTCACTCCACAGATTCCTCTGAGGAGCGGTGACTTTTTCCAAAAGAAACCAGGTGCTTGCGATTCCTTCCGGGGAGCTCACCCCCAGGAGCATACTGTAGCTAAGGTGCCCACTAAATGGGACCTCTAGTCTCGAGGTAAGGTGCACATTTTCCCATTCCCAGAGATAGGGGCGCCCCGGTTTCCAGGAGGTCTTAGTCAGTGGACGGCTTTAGCTTTAGTATGCCTCACAGCGCTCAAGACTCTCACGTGGGCACTTCTTTCCAAGGAAGTACACTGCGTACCCAAAGCCTTCTGAGCACAAGCAAGGGATACACAGCTCTGGGCACATCCCTCCCTATGCAGTTGGAAGGGCCGGGAACTAAGGTGTTCTCTGAGGCGAGCGTCCCACAGCTTTGAAACAGCCCCAGGAACGCGGTTCTTGGCAGGGTTTCGTTCCCTGCGGGTCTGCCACGTTGAGGAAAACTAAGCGGCCCTGAAAGAAACCACCGGGGCTCCAATTCGGTTTGGGGACTCCTGCTCGACGTCTCTCTAGGTGATGCGGAAACTGGACTTTAGGTCCAGCCCGAAGTAATGCAGAGAGTAACCCCGAGCATTGCTAGGCATTGGGAACATCCGAAGTCACCCAGGTAGGCCTGCTGAGGGCAGTTCGGGGTTTGTGCCGTTCACCACATGCAGCACACACTGCATCCAAAAGTTTCATCGCAGAAGGCCGAACTGTGTTCCACGGGTCTCCCTTGGATGGTCAGAGAAGATAGGTGTATGTGCTGGGTGATCCAGTTGGTAATTGAGAAGCCTGGCAGAGGGCAGTCTTTTCCCCATTTGAAAGGTCGATAGTGGCGGCCTCAAGGCTGACTGAAAGACACTGCCCTTACCCGTCTTCTAGTCACCTCCAGGAGTGCCTCAGTGAAGACAGTGAGTTTTCTCCTACGAATCCAGGTGGTCTCCAGTGCCTTGCTGGGAGCTCATCCCACGCTTGCCCTAGCTAAAGTGTGAAGTCAAAGTGACCCATAGCCTCAAGGGAAGCGCGAGCGCTTCCTATCAGCCAAGTTGGGTGGGCAGCCACCTCCATGAACCCTGACGCCATAGAGTGCTTTAACTCCTCTGCGGCTTTGCGTAGGCCTAAGAGAGTCGCGTGTGAATTCCTTCTGAGGGAGAGCATGTGCGCTGGGAGTCCCCGTTTTCTTTTCCGAGCCACACAACACAGGACAGACTGCTGGGGTCAGCTCTTGCTACGCAGAGCGAAGGGCAGTGAACTGCTTCTCGCTTGCAGAGCTTGATGTCTACAGCTGTAAGGCAGCCCCGGGACAAAGTTTTGGCCAGTATTACATTCAGCGTGGCTCTCCCTCTGTGGAGGCCCTCCGAACGGCACTGAGAGAATCCCTGAGCCTAAAGTGCATCCTGGCAACCCTTAACCTGTCATCTCACTATTGTGACGCAAGGTACACTGCAGGTGCAGCCTGACAGAAAGTACAGAAAAGCCGGTACGACTCTGAGGCATTTGGACGAGGCAAGGTCCCCTCGGCCTGACTAAGTCATTAAGCGGGTGCTGCTCCTCGTGGCACGCAGAACACCCCCCGTCCAACGAAGTGGGATCCTAGAAAGGCCCAGTGTTGCTGAAAGTCTCCAGGTGTCAGTCAGCGAGTGCTGGCAAATGCGTCGTGGGCTCAAGTTGGCACTGGGAGGATGTGGGAGAAGCCCGACTTTCCCCCTTTGGAAAGCCACTTCGTTGCAGCTTCCAAGCCGCCTGCTACTATTCACTCCACAGATTCCTCTGAGGAGCGGTGACTTTTTCCAAAAGAAACCAGGTGCTTGCGATTCCTTCCGGGGAGCCCACCCCCAGGAGCATACTGTAGCTAAGGTGCCCACTAAATGGGACCTCTAGTCTCGAGGTAAGGTGCACATTTTCCCATTCCCAGAGATAGGGGCGCCCCGGTTTCCAGGAGGTCTTAGTCAGTGGACGGCTTTAGCTTTAGTATGCCTCACAGCGCTCAAGACTCTCACGTGGGCACTTCTTTCCAAGGAAGTACACTGCGTACCCAAAGCCTTCTGAGCACAAGCAAGGGATACACAGCTCTGGGCACATCCCTCCCTATGCAGTTGGAAGGGCCGGGAACTAAGGTGTTCTCTGAGGCGAGCGTCCCACAGCTTTGAAACAGCCCCAGGAACGCGGTTCTTGGCAGGGTTTCGTTCCCTGCGGGTCTGCCACGTTGAGGAAAACTAAGCGGCCCTGAAAGAAACCACCGGGGCTCCAATTCGGTTTGGGGACTCCTGCTCGACGTCTCTCTAGGTGATGCGGAAACTGGACTTTAGGTCCAGCCCGAAGTAATGCAGAGAGTAACCCCGAGCATTGCTAGGCATTGGGAACATCCGAAGTCACCCAGGTAGGCCTGCTGAGGGCAGTTCGGGGTTTGTGCCGTTCACCACATGCAGCACACACTGCATCCAAAAGTTTCATCGCAGAAGGCCGAACTGTGTTCCACGGGTCTCCCTTGGATGGTCAGAGAAGATAGGTGTATGTGCTGGGTGATCCAGTTGGTAATTGAGAAGCCTGGCAGAGGGCAGTCTTTTCCCCATTTGAAAGGTCGATAGTGGCGGCCTCAAGGCTGACTGAAAGACACTGCCCTTACCCGTCTTCTAGTCACCTCCAGGAGTGCCTCAGTGAAGACAGTGAGTTTTCTCCTACGAATCCAGGTGGTCTCCAGTGCCTTGCTGGGAGCTCATCCCACGCTTGCCCTAGCTAAAGTGTGAAGTCAAAGTGACCCCTAGCCTCAAGGGAAGCGCGAGCGCTTCCTATCAGCCAAGTTGGGTGGGCAGCCACCTCCATGAACCCTGACGCCATAGAGTGCTTTAACTCCTCTGCGGCTTTGCGTAGGCCTAAGAGAGTCGCGTGTGAATTCCTTCTGAGGGAGAGCATGTGCGCTGGGAGTCCCCGTTTTCTTTTCCGAGCCACACAACACAGGACAGACTGCTGGGGTCAGCTCTTGCTACGCAGAGCGAAGGGCAGTGAACTGCTTCTCGCTTGCAGAGCTTGATGTCTACAGCTGTAAGGCAGCCCCGGGACAAAGTTTTGGCCAGTATTACATTCAGCGTGGCTCTCCCTCTGTGGAGGCCCTCCGAACGGCACTGAGAGAATCCCTGAGCCTAAAGTGCATCCTGGCAACCCTTAACCTGTCATCTCACTATTGTGACGCAAGGTACACTGCAGGTGCAGCCTGACAGAAAGTACAGAAAAGCCGGTACGACTCTGAGGCATTTGGACGAGGCAAGGTCCCCTCGGCCTGACTAAGTCATTAAGCGGGTGCTGCTCCTCGTGGCACGCAGAACACCCCCCGTCCAACGAAGTGGGATCCTAGAAAGGCCCAGTGTTGCTGAAAGTCTCCAGGTGTCAGTCAGCGAGTGCTGGCAAATGCGTCGTGGGCTCAAGTTGGCACTGGGAGGATGTGGGAGAAGCCCGACTTTCCCCCTTTGGAAAGCCACTTCGTTGCAGCTTCCAAGCCGCCTGCTACTATTCACTCCACAGATTCCTCTGAGGAGCGGTGAGTTTTTCCAAAAGAAACCAGGTGCTTGCGATTCCTTCCGGGGAGCTCACCCCCAGGAGCATACTGTAGCTAAGGTGCCCACTAAATGGGACCTCTAGTCTCGAGGTAAGGTGCACATTTTCCCATTCCCAGAGATAGGGGCGCCCCGGTTTCCAGGAGGTCTTAGTCAGTGGACGGCTTTAGCTTTAGTATGCCTCACAGCGCTCAAGACTCTCACGTGGGCACTTCTTTCCAAGGAAGTACACTGCGTACCCAAAGCCTTCTGAGCACAAGCAAGGGATACACAGCTCTGGGCACATCCCTCCCTATGCAGTTGGAAGGGCCGGGAACTAAGGTGTTCTCTGAGGCGAGCGTCCCACAGCTTTGAAACAGCCCCAGGAACGCGGTTCTTGGCAGGGTTTCATTCCCTGCGGGTCTGCCACGTTGAGGAAAACTAAGCGGCCCTGAAAGAAACCACCGGGGCTCCAATTCGGTTTGGGGACTCCTGCTCGACGTCTCTCTAGGTGATGCGGAAACTGGACTTTAGGTCCAGCCCGAAGTAATGCAGAGAGTAACCCCGAGCATTGCTAGGCATTGGGAACATCCGAAGTCACCCAGGTAGGCCTGCTGAGGGCAGTTCGGGGTTTGTGCCGTTCACCACATGCAGCACACACTGCATCCAAAAGTTTCATCGCAGAAGGCCGAACTGTGTTCCACGGGTCTCCCTTGGATGGTCAGAGAAGATAGGTGTATGTGCTGGGTGATCCAGTTGGTAATTGAGAAGCCTGGCAGAGGGCAGTCTTTTCCCCATTTGAAAGGTCGATAGTGGCGGCCTCAAGGCTGACTGAAAGACACTGCCCTTACCCGTCTTCTAGTCACCTCCAGGAGTGCCTCAGTGAAGACAGTGAGTTTTCTCCTACGAATCCAGGTGGTCTCCAGTGCCTTGCTGGGAGCTCATCCCACGCTTGCCCTAGCTAAAGTGTGAAGTCAAAGTGACCCCTAGCCTCAAGGGAAGCGCGAGCGCTTCCTATCAGCCAAGTTGGGTGGGCAGCCACCTCCATGAACCCTGACTCCATAGCGTGCTTTAACTCCTCTGCGGCTTTGCGTAGGCCTAAGAGAGTCGCGTGTGAATTCCTTCTGAGGGAGAGCATGTGCGCTGGGAGTCCCCGTTTTGTTTTCCGAGCCACACAACACAGGACAGACTGCTGGGGTCAGCTCTTGCTACGCAGAGCGAGGGGCAGTGAACTGCTTCTCGCTTGCAGAGCTTGATGTCTACAGCTGTAAGGCAGCCCCGGGACAAAGTTTTGGCCAGTATTACATTCAGCGTGGCTCTCCCTCTGTGGAGGCCCTCCGAACGGCACTGAGAGAATCCCTGAGCCTAAAGTGCATCCTGGCAACCCTTAACCTGTCATCTCACTATTGTGACGCAAGGTACACTGCAGGTGCAGCCTGACAGAAAGTACAGAAAAGCCGGTACGACTCTGAGGCATTTGGACGAGGCAAGGTCCCCTCGGCCTGACTAAGTCATTAAGCGGGTGCTGCTCCTCGTGGCACGCAGAACACCCCCCGTCCAACGAAGTGGGATCCTAGAAAGGCCCAGTGTTGCTGAAAGTCTCCAGGTGTCAGTCAGCGAGTGCTGGCAAATGCGTCGTGGGCTCAAGTTGGCACTGGGAGGATGTGGGAGAAGCCCGACTTTCCCCCTTTGGAAAGCCACTTCGTTGCAGCTTCCAAGCCGCCTGCTACTATTCACTCCACAGATTCCTCTGAGGAGCGGTGAGTTTTTCCAAAAGAAACCAGGTGCTTGCGATTCCTTCCGGGGAGCTCACCCCCAGGAGCATACTGTAGCTAAGGTGCCCACTAAATGGGACCTCTAGTCTCGAGGTAAGGTGCACATTTTCCCATTCCCAGAGATAGGGGCGCCCCGGTTTCCAGGAGGTCTTAGTCAGTGGACGGCTTTAGCTTTAGTATGCCTCACAGCGCTCAAGACTCTCACGTGGGCACTTCTTTCCAAGGAAGTACACTGCGTACCCAAAGCCTTCTGAGCACAAGCAAGGGATACACAGCTCTGGGCACATCCCTCCCTATGCAGTTGGAAGGGCCGGGAACTAAGGTGTTCTCTGAGGCGAGCGTCCCACAGCTTTGAAACAGCCCCAGGAACGCGGTTCTTGGCAGGGTTTCATTCCCTGCGGGTCTGCCACGTTGAGGAAAACTAAGCGGCCCTGAAAGAAACCACCGGGGCTCCAATTCGGTTTGGGGACTCCTGCTCGACGTCTCTCTAGGTGATGCGGAAACTGGACTTTAGGTCCAGCCCGAAGTAATGCAGAGAGTAACCCCGAGCATTGCTAGGCATTGGGAACATCCGAAGTCACCCAGGTAGGCCTGCTGAGGGCAGTTCGGGGTTTGTGCCGTTCACCACATGCAGCACACACTGCATCCAAAAGTTTCATCGCAGAAGGCCGAACTGTGTTCCACGGGTCTCCCTTGGATGGTCAGAGAAGATAGGTGTATGTGCTGGGTGATCCAGTTGGTAATTGAGAAGCCTGGCAGAGGGCAGTCTTTTCCCCATTTGAAAGGTCGATAGTGGCGGCCTCAAGGCTGACTGAAAGACACTGCCCTTACCCGTCTTCTAGTCACCTCCAGGAGTGCCTCAGTGAAGACAGTGAGTTTTCTCCTACGAATCCAGGTGGTCTCCAGTGCCTTGCTGGGAGCTCATCCCACGCTTGCCCTAGCTAAAGTGTGAAGTCAAAGTGACCCCTAGCCTCAAGGGAAGCGCGAGCGCTTCCTATCAGCCAAGTTGGGTGGGCAGCCACCTCCATGAACCCTGACTCCATAGCGTGCTTTAACTCCTCTGCGGCTTTGCGTAGGCCTAAGAGAGTCGCGTGTGAATTCCTTCTGAGGGAGAGCATGTGCGCTGGGAGTCCCCGTTTTGTTTTCCGAGCCACACAACACAGGACAGACTGCTGGGGTCAGCTCTTGCTACGCAGAGCGAGGGGCAGTGAACTGCTTCTCGCTTGCAGAGCTTGATGTCTACAGCTGTAAGGCAGCCCCGGGACAAAGTTTTGGCCAGTATTACATTCAGCGTGGCTCTCCCTCTGTGGAGGCCCTCCGAACGGCACTGAGAGAATCCCTGAGCCTAAAGTGCATCCTGGCAACCCTTAACCTGTCATCTCACTATTGTGACGCAAGGTACACTGCAGGTGCAGCCTGACAGAAAGTACAGAAAAGCCGGTACGACTCTGAGGCATTTGGACGAGGCAAGGTCCCCTCGGCCTGACTAAGTCATTAAGCGGGTGCTGCTCCTCGTGGCACGCAGAACACCCCCCGTCCAACGAAGTGGGATCCTAGAAAGGCCCAGTGTTGCTGAAAGTCTCCAGGTGTCAGTCAGCGAGTGCTGGCAAATGCGTCGTGGGCTCAAGTTGGCACTGGGAGGATGTGGGAGAAGCCCGACTTTCCCCCTTTGGAAAGCCACTTCGTTGCAGCTTCCAAGCCGCCTGCTACTATTCACTCCACAGATTCCTCTGAGGAGCGGTGAGTTTTTCCAAAAGAAACCAGGTGCTTGCGATTCCTTCCGGGGAGCTCACCCCCAGGAGCATACTGTAGCTAAGGTGCCCACTAAATGTGACCTCTAGTCTCGAGGTAAGGTGCACATTTTCCCATTCCCAGAGATAGGGGCGCCCCGGTTTCCAGGAGGTCTTAGTCAGTGGACGGCTTTAGCTTTAGTATGCCTCACAGCGCTCAAGACTCTCACGTGGGCACTTCTTTCCAAGGAAGTACACTGCGTACCCAAAGCCTTCTGAGCACAAGCAAGGGATACACAGCTCTGGGCACATCCCTCCCTATGCAGTTGGAAGGGCCGGGAACTAAGGTGTTCTCTGAGGCGAGCGTCCCACAGCTTTGAAACAGCCCCAGGAACGCGGTTCTTGGCAGGGTTTCGTTCCCTGCGGGTCTGCCACGTTGAGGAAAACTAAGCGGCCCTGAAAGAAACCACCGGGGCTCCAATTCGGTTTGGGGACTCCTGCTCGACGTCTCTCTAGGTGATGCGGAAACTGGACTTTAGGTCCAGCCCGAAGTAATGCAGAGAGTAACCCCGAGCATTGCTAGGCATTGGGAACATCCGAAGTCACCCAGGTAGGCCTGCTGAGGGCAGTTCGGGGTTTGTGCCGTTCACCACATGCAGCACACACTGCATCCAAAAGTTTCATCGCAGAAGGCCGAACTGTGTTCCACGGGTCTCCCTTGGATGGTCAGAGAAGATAGGTGTATGTGCTGGGTGATCCAGTTGGTAATTGAGAAGCCTGGCAGAGGGCAGTCTTTTCCCCATTTGAAAGGTCGATAGTGGCGGCCTCAAGGCTGACTGAAAGACACTGCCCTTACCCGTCTTCTAGTCACCTCCAGGAGTGCCTCAGTGAAGACAGTGAGTTTTCTCCTACGAATCCAGGTGGTCTCCAGTGCCTTGCTGGGAGCTCATCCCACGCTTGCCCTAGCTAAAGTGTGAAGTCAAAGTGACCCCTAGCCTCAAGGGAAGCGCGAGCGCTTCCTATCAGCCAAGTTGGGTGGGCAGCCACCTCCATGAACCCTGACTCCATAGCGTGCTTTAACTCCTCTGCGGCTTTGCGTAGGCCTAAGAGAGTCGCGTGTGAATTCCTTCTGAGGGAGAGCATGTGCGCTGGGAGTCCCCGTTTTGTTTTCCGAGCCACACAACACAGGACAGACTGCTGGGGTCAGCTCTTGCTACGCAGAGCGAGGGGCAGTGAACTGCTTCTCGCTTGCAGAGCTTGATGTCTACAGCTGTAAGGCAGCCCCGGGACAAAGTTTTGGCCAGTATTACATTCAGCGTGGCTCTCCCTCTGTGGAGGCCCTCCGAACGGCACTGAGAGAATCCCTGAGCCTAAAGTGCATCCTGGCAACCCTTAACCTGTCATCTCACTATTGTGACGCAAGGTACACTGCAGGTGCAGCCTGACAGAAAGTACAGAAAAGCCGGTACGACTCTGAGGCATTTGGACGAGGCAAGGTCCCCTCGGCCTGACTAAGTCATTAAGCGGGTGCTGCTCCTCGTGGCACGCAGAACACCCCCCGTCCAACGAAGTGGGATCCTAGAAAGGCCCAGTGTTGCTGAAAGTCTCCAGGTGTCAGTCAGCGAGTGCTGGCAAATGCGTCGTGGGCTCAAGTTGGCACTGGGAGGATGTGGGAGAAGCCCGACTTTCCCCCTTTGGAAAGCCACTTCGTTGCAGCTTCCAAGCCGCCTGCTACTATTCACTCCACAGATTCCTCTGAGGAGCGGTGAGTTTTTCCAAAAGAAACCAGGTGCTTGCGATTCCTTCCGGGGAGCTCACCCCCAGGAGCATACTGTAGCTAAGGTGCCCACTAAATGTGACCTCTAGTCTCGAGGTAAGGTGCACATTTTCCCATTCCCAGAGATAGGGGCGCCCCGGTTTCCAGGAGGTCTTAGTCAGTGGACGGCTTTAGCTTTAGTATGCCTCACAGCGCTCAAGACTCTCACGTGGGCACTTCTTTCCAAGGAAGTACACTGCGTACCCAAAGCCTTCTGAGCACAAGCAAGGGATACACAGCTCTGGGCACATCCCTCCCTATGCAGTTGGAAGGGCCGGGAACTAAGGTGTTCTCTGAGGCGAGCGTCCCACAGCTTTGAAACAGCCCCAGGAACGCGGTTCTTGGCAGGGTTTCGTTCCCTGCGGGTCTGCCACGTTGAGGAAAACTAAGCGGCCCTGAAAGAAACCACCGGGGCTCCAATTCGGTTTGGGGACTCCTGCTCGACGTCTCTCTAGGTGATGCGGAAACTGGACTTTAGGTCCAGCCCGAAGTAATGCAGAGAGTAACCCCGAGCATTGCTAGGCATTGGGAACATCCGAAGTCACCCAGGTAGGCCTGCTGAGGGCAGTTCGGGGTTTGTGCCGTTCACCACATGCAGCACACACTGCATCCAAAAGTTTCATCGCAGAAGGCCGAACTGTGTTCCACGGGTCTCCCTTGGATGGTCAGAGAAGATAGGTGTATGTGCTGGGTGATCCAGTTGGTAATTGAGAAGCCTGGCAGAGGGCAGTCTTTTCCCCATTTGAAAGGTCGATAGTGGCGGCCTCAAGGCTGACTGAAAGACACTGCCCTTACCCGTCTTCTAGTCACCTCCAGGAGTGCCTCAGTGAAGACAGTGAGTTTTCTCCTACGAATCCAGGTGGTCTCCAGTGCCTTGCTGGGAGCTCATCCCACGCTTGCCCTAGCTAAAGTGTGAAGTCAAAGTGACCCCTAGCCTCAAGGGAAGCGCGAGCGCTTCCTATCAGCCAAGTTGGGTGGGCAGCCACCTCCATGAACCCTGACGCCATAGAGTGCTTTAACTCCTCTGCGGCTTTGCGTAGGCCTAAGAGAGTCGCGTGTGAATTCCTTCTGAGGGAGAGCATGTGCGCTGGGAGTCCCCGTTTTCTTTTCCGAGCCACACAACACAGGACAGACTGCTGGGGTCAGCTCTTGCTACGCAGAGCGAGGGGCAGTGAACTGCTTCTCGCTTGCAGAGCTTGATGTCTACAGCTGTAAGGCAGCCCCGGGACAAAGTTTTGGCCAGTATTACATTCAGCGTGGCTCTCCCTCTGTGGAGGCCCTCCGAACGGCACTGAGAGAATCCCTGAGCCTAAAGTGCATCCTGGCAACCCTTAACCTGTCATCTCACTATTGTGACGCAAGGTACACTGCAGGTGCAGCCTGACAGAAAGTACAGAAAAGCCGGTACGACTCTGAGGCATTTGGACGAGGCAAGGTCCCCTCGGCCTGACTAAGTCATTAAGCGGGTGCTGCTCCTCGTGGCACGCAGAACACCCCCCGTCCAACGAAGTGGGATCCTAGAAAGGCCCAGTGTTGCTGAAAGTCTCCAGGTGTCAGTCAGCGAGTGCTGGCAAATGCGTCGTGGGCTCAAGTTGGCACTGGGAGGATGTGGGAGAAGCCCGACTTTCCCCCTTTGGAAAGCCACTTCGTTGCAGCTTCCAAGCCGCCTGCTACCATTCACTCCACAGATTCCTCTGAGGAGCGGTGAGTTTTTCCAAAAGAAACCAGGTGCTTGCGATTCCTTCCGGGGAGCTCACCCCCAGGAGCATACTGTAGCTAAGGTGCCCACTAAATGGGACCTCTAGTCTCGAGGTAAGGTGCACATTTTCCCATTCCCAGAGATAGGGGCGCCCCGGTTTCCAGGAGGTCTTAGTCAGTGGACGGCTTTAGCTTTAGTATGCCTCACAGCGCTCAAGACTCTCACGTGGGCACTTCTTTCCAAGGAAGTACACTGCGTACCCAAAGCCTTCTGAGCACAAGCAAGGGATACACAGCTCTGGGCACATCCCTCCCTATGCAGTTGGAAGGGCCGGGAACTAAGGTGTTCTCTGAGGCGAGCGTCCCACAGCTTTGAAACAGCCCCAGGAACGCGGTTCTTGGCAGGGTTTCGTTCCCTGCGGGTCTGCCACGTTGAGGAAAACTAAGCGGCCCTGAAAGAAACCACCGGGGCTCCAATTCGGTTTGGGGACTCCTGCTCGACGTCTCTCTAGGTGATGCGGAAACTGGACTTTAGGTCCAGCCCGAAGTAATGCAGAGAGTAACCCCGAGCATTGCTAGGCATTGGGAACATCCGAAGTCACCCAGGTAGGCCTGCTGAGGGCAGTTCGGGGTTTGTGCCGTTCACCACATGCAGCACACACTGCATCCAAAAGTTTCATCGCAGAAGGCCGAACTGTGTTCCACGGGTCTCCCTTGGATGGTCAGAGAAGATAGGTGTATGTGCTGGGTGATCCAGTTGGTAATTGAGAAGCCTGGCAGAGGGCAGTCTTTTCCCCATTTGAAAGGTCGATAGTGGCGGCCTCAAGGCTGACTGAAAGACACTGCCCTTACCCGTCTTCTAGTCACCTCCAGGAGTGCCTCAGTGAAGACAGTGAGTTTTCTCCTACGAATCCAGGTGGTCTCCAGTGCCTTGCTGGGAGCTCATCCCACGCTTGCCCTAGCTAAAGTGTGAAGTCAAAGTGACCCCTAGCCTCAAGGGAAGCGCGAGCGCTTCCTATCAGCCAAGTTGGGTGGGCAGCCACCTCCATGAACCCTGACTCCATAGAGTGCTTTAACTCCTCTGCGGCTTTGCGTAGGCCTAAGAGAGTCGCGTGTGAATTCCTTCTGAGGGAGAGCATGTGCGCTGGGAGTCCCCGTTTTGTTTTCCGAGCCACACAACACAGGACAGACTGCTGGGGTCAGCTCTTGCTACGCAGAGCGAAGGGCAGTGAACTGCTTCTCGCTTGCAGAGCTTGATGTCTACAGCTGTAAGGCAGCCCCGGGACAAAGTTTTGGCCAGTATTACATTCAGCGTGGCTCTCCCTCTGTGGAGGCCCTCCGAACGGCACTGAGAGAATCCCTGAGCCTAAAGTGCATCCTGGCAACCCTTAACCTGTCATCTCACTATTGTGACGCAAGGTACACTGCAGGTGCAGCCTGACAGAAAGTACAGAAAAGCCGGTACGACTCTGAGGCATTTGGACGAGGCAAGGTCCCCTCGGCCTGACTAAGTCATTAAGCGGGTGCTGCTCCTCGTGGCACGCAGAACACCCCCCGTCCAACGAAGTGGGATCCTAGAAAGGCCCAGTGTTGCTGAAAGTCTCCAGGTGTCAGTCAGCGAGTGCTGGCAAATGCGTCGTGGGCTCAAGTTGGCACTGGGAGGATGTGGGAGAAGCCCGACTTTCCCCCTTTGGAAAGCCACTTCGTTGCAGCTTCCAAGCCGCCTGCTACTATTCACTCCACAGATTCCTCTGAGGAGCGGTGAGTTTTTCCAAAAGAAACCAGGTGCTTGCGATTCCTTCCGGGGAGCTCACCCCCAGGAGCATACTGTAGCTAAGGTGCCCACTAAATGTGACCTCTAGTCTCGAGGTAAGGTGCACATTTTCCCATTCCCAGAGATAGGGGCGCCCCGGTTTCCAGGAGGTCTTAGTCAGTGGACGGCTTTAGCTTTAGTATGCCTCACAGCGCTCAAGACTCTCACGTGGGCACTTCTTTCCAAGGAAGTACACTGCGTACCCAAAGCCTTCTGAGCACAAGCAAGGGATACACAGCTCTGGGCACATCCCTCCCTATGCAGTTGGAAGGGCCGGGAACTAAGGTGTTCTCTGAGGCGAGCGTCCCACAGCTTTGAAACAGCCCCAGGAACGCGGTTCTTGGCAGGGTTTCGTTCCCTGCGGGTCTGCCACGTTGAGGAAAACTAAGCGGCCCTGAAAGAAACCACCGGGGCTCCAATTCGGTTTGGGGACTCCTGCTCGACGTCTCTCTAGGTGATGCGGAAACTGGACTTTAGGTCCAGCCCGAAGTAATGCAGAGAGTAACCCCGAGCATTGCTAGGCATTGGGAACATCCGAAGTCACCCAGGTAGGCCTGCTGAGGGCAGTTCGGGGTTTGTGCCGTTCACCACATGCAGCACACACTGCATCCAAAAGTTTCATCGCAGAAGGCCGAACTGTGTTCCACGGGTCTCCCTTGGATGGTCAGAGAAGATAGGTGTATGTGCTGGGTGATCCAGTTGGTAATTGAGAAGCCTGGCAGAGGGCAGTCTTTTCCCCATTTGAAAGGTCGATAGTGGCGGCCTCAAGGCTGACTGAAAGACACTGCCCTTACCCGTCTTCTAGTCACCTCCAGGAGTGCCTCAGTGAAGACAGTGAGTTTTCTCCTACGAATCCAGGTGGTCTCCAGTGCCTTGCTGGGAGCTCATCCCACGCTTGCCCTAGCTAAAGTGTGAAGTCAAAGTGACCCCTAGCCTCAAGGGAAGCGCGAGCGCTTCCTATCAGCCAAGTTGGGTGGGCAGCCACCTCCATGAACCCTGACGCCATAGAGTGCTTTAACTCCTCTGCGGCTTTGCGTAGGCCTAAGAGAGTCGCGTGTGAATTCCTTCTGAGGGAGAGCATGTGCGCTGGGAGTCCCCGTTTTCTTTTCCGAGCCACACAACACAGGACAGACTGCTGGGGTCAGCTCTTGCTACGCAGAGCGAGGGGCAGTGAACTGCTTCTCGCTTGCAGAGCTTGATGTCTACAGCTGTAAGGCAGCCCCGGGACAAAGTTTTGGCCAGTATTACATTCAGCGTGGCTCTCCCTCTGTGGAGGCCCTCCGAACGGCACTGAGAGAATCCCTGAGCCTAAAGTGCATCCTGGCAACCCTTAACCTGTCATCTCACTATTGTGACGCAAGGTACACTGCAGGTGCAGCCTGACAGAAAGTACAGAAAAGCCGGTACGACTCTGAGGCATTTGGACGAGGCAAGGTCCCCTCGGCCTGACTAAGTCATTAAGCGGGTGCTGCTCCTCGTGGCACGCAGAACACCCCCCGTCCAACGAAGTGGGATCCTAGAAAGGCCCAGTGTTGCTGAAAGTCTCCAGGTGTCAGTCAGCGAGTGCTGGCAAATGCGTCGTGGGCTCAAGTTGGCACTGGGAGGATGTGGGAGAAGCCCGACTTTCCCCCTTTGGAAAGCCACTTCGTTGCAGCTTCCAAGCCGCCTGCTACCATTCATTCCACAGATTCCTCTGAGGAGCGGTGAGTTTTTCCAAAAGAAACCAGGTGCTTGCGATTCCTTCCGGGGAGCTCACCCCCAGGAGCATACTGTAGCTAAGGTGCCCACTAAATGGGACCTCTAGTCTCGAGGTAAGGTGCACATTTTCCCATTCCCAGAGATAGGGGCGCCCCGGTTTCCAGGAGGTCTTAGTCAGTGGACGGCTTTAGCTTTAGTATGCCTCACAGCGCTCAAGACTCTCACGTGGGCACTTCTTTCCAAGGAAGTACACTGCGTACCCAAAGCCTTCTGAGCACAAGCAAGGGATACACAGCTCTGGGCACATCCCTCCCTATGCAGTTGGAAGGGCCGGGAACTAAGGTGTTCTCTGAGGCGAGCGTCCCACAGCTTTGAAACAGCCCCAGGAACGCGGTTCTTGGCAGGGTTTCGTTCCCTGCGGGTCTGCCACGTTGAGGAAAACTAAGCGGCCCTGAAAGAAACCACCGGGGCTCCAATTCGGTTTGGGGACTCCTGCTCGACGTCTCTCTAGGTGATGCGGAAACTGGACTTTAGGTCCAGCCCGAAGTAATGCAGAGAGTAACCCCGAGCATTGCTAGGCATTGGGAACATCCGAAGTCACCCAGGTAGGCCTGCTGAGGGCAGTTCGGGGTTTGTGCCGTTCACCACATGCAGCACACACTGCATCCAAAAGTTTCATCGCAGAAGGCCGAACTGTGTTCCACGGGTCTCCCTTGGATGGTCAGAGAAGATAGGTGTATGTGCTGGGTGATCCAGTTGGTAATTGAGAAGCCTGGCAGAGGGCAGTCTTTTCCCCATTTGAAAGGTCGATAGTGGCGGCCTCAAGGCTGACTGAAAGACACTGCCCTTACCCGTCTTCTAGTCACCTCCAGGAGTGCCTCAGTGAAGACAGTGAGTTTTCTCCTACGAATCCAGGTGGTCTCCAGTGCCTTGCTGGGAGCTCATCCCACGCTTGCCCTAGCTAAAGTGTGAAGTCAAAGTGACCCCTAGCCTCAAGGGAAGCGCGAGCGCTTCCTATCAGCCAAGTTGGGTGGGCAGCCACCTCCATGAACCCTGACTCCATAGAGTGCTTTAACTCCTCTGCGGCTTTGCGTAGGCCTAAGAGAGTCGCGTGTGAATTCCTTCTGAGGGAGAGCATGTGCGCTGGGAGTCCCCGTTTTGTTTTCCGAGCCACACAACACAGGACAGACTGCTGGGGTCAGCTCTTGCTACGCAGAGCGAGGGGCAGTGAACTGCTTCTCGCTTGCAGAGCTTGATGTCTACAGCTGTAAGGCAGCCCCGGGACAAAGTTTTGGCCAGTATTACATTCAGCGTGGCTCTCCCTCTGTGGAGGCCCTCCGAACGGCACTGAGAGAATCCCTGAGCCTAAAGTGCATCCTGGCAACCCTTAACCTGTCATCTCACTATTGTGACGCAAGGTACACTGCAGGTGCAGCCTGACAGAAAGTACAGAAAAGCCGGTACGACTCTGAGGCATTTGGACGAGGCAAGGTCCCCTCGGCCTGACTAAGTCATTAAGCGGGTGCTGCTCCTCGTGGCACGCAGAACACCCCCCGTCCAACGAAGTGGGATCCTAGAAAGGCCCAGTGTTGCTGAAAGTCTCCAGGTGTCAGTCAGCGAGTGCTGGCAAATGCGTCGTGGGCTCAAGTTGGCACTGGGAGGATGTGGGAGAAGCCCGACTTTCCCCCTTTGGAAAGCCACTTCGTTGCAGCTTCCAAGCCGCCTGCTACTATTCACTCCACAGATTCCTCTGAGGAGCGGTGAGTTTTTCCAAAAGAAACCAGGTGCTTGCGATTCCTTCCGGGGAGCTCACCCCCAGGAGCATACTGTAGCTAAGGTGCCCACTAAATGTGACCTCTAGTCTCGAGGTAAGGTGCACATTTTCCCATTCCCAGAGATAGGGGCGCCCCGGTTTCCAGGAGGTCTTAGTCAGTGGACGGCTTTAGCTTTAGTATGCCTCACAGCGCTCAAGACTCTCACGTGGGCACTTCTTTCCAAGGAAGTACACTGCGTACCCAAAGCCTTCTGAGCACAAGCAAGGGATACACAGCTCTGGGCACATCCCTCCCTATGCAGTTGGAAGGGCCGGGAACTAAGGTGTTCTCTGAGGCGAGCGTCCCACAGCTTTGAAACAGCCCCAGGAACGCGGTTCTTGGCAGGGTTTCGTTCCCTGCGGGTCTGCCACGTTGAGGAAAACTAAGCGGCCCTGAAAGAAACCACCGGGGCTCCAATTCGGTTTGGGGACTCCTGCTCGACGTCTCTCTAGGTGATGCGGAAACTGGACTTTAGGTCCAGCCCGAAGTAATGCAGAGAGTAACCCCGAGCATTGCTAGGCATTGGGAACATCCGAAGTCACCCAGGTAGGCCTGCTGAGGGCAGTTCGGGGTTTGTGCCGTTCACCACATGCAGCACACACTGCATCCAAAAGTTTCATCGCAGAAGGCCGAACTGTGTTCCACGGGTCTCCCTTGGATGGTCAGAGAAGATAGGTGTATGTGCTGGGTGATCCAGTTGGTAATTGAGAAGCCTGGCAGAGGGCAGTCTTTTCCCCATTTGAAAGGTCGATAGTGGCGGCCTCAAGGCTGACTGAAAGACACTGCCCTTACCCGTCTTCTAGTCACCTCCAGGAGTGCCTCAGTGAAGACAGTGAGTTTTCTCCTACGAATCCAGGTGGTCTCCAGTGCCTTGCTGGGAGCTCATCCCACGCTTGCCCTAGCTAAAGTGTGAAGTCAAAGTGACCCCTAGCCTCAAGGGAAGCGCGAGCGCTTCCTATCAGCCAAGTTGGGTGGGCAGCCACCTCCATGAACCCTGACTCCATAGAGTGCTTTAACTCCTCTGCGGCTTTGCGTAGGCCTAAGAGAGTCGCGTGTGAATTCCTTCTGAGGGAGAGCATGTGCGCTGGGAGTCCCCGTTTTGTTTTCCGAGCCACACAACACAGGACAGACTGCTGGGGTCAGCTCTTGCTACGCAGAGCGAGGGGCAGTGAACTGCTTCTCGCTTGCAGAGCTTGATGTCTACAGCTGTAAGGCAGCCCCGGGACAAAGTTTTGGCCAGTATTACATTCAGCGTGGCTCTCCCTCTGTGGAGGCCCTCCGAACGGCACTGAGAGAATCCCTGAGCCTAAAGTGCATCCTGGCAACCCTTAACCTGTCATCTCACTATTGTGACGCAAGGTACACTGCAGGTGCAGCCTGACAGAAAGTACAGAAAAGCCGGTACGACTCTGAGGCATTTGGACGAGGCAAGGTCCCCTCGGCCTGACTAAGTCATTAAGCGGGTGCTGCTCCTCGTGGCACGCAGAACACCCCCCGTCCAACGAAGTGGGATCCTAGAAAGGCCCAGTGTTGCTGAAAGTCTCCAGGTGTCAGTCAGCGAGTGCTGGCAAATGCGTCGTGGGCTCAAGTTGGCACTGGGAGGATGTGGGAGAAGCCCGACTTTCCCCCTTTGGAAAGCCACTTCGTTGCAGCTTCCAAGCCGCCTGCTACTATTCACTCCACAGATTCCTCTGAGGAGCGGTGAGTTTTTCCAAAAGAAACCAGGTGCTTGCGATTCCTTCCGGGGAGCTCACCCCCAGGAGCATACTGTAGCTAAGGTGCCCACTAAATGTGACCTCTAGTCTCGAGGTAAGGTGCACATTTTCCCATTCCCAGAGATAGGGGCGCCCCGGTTTCCAGGAGGTCTTAGTCAGTGGACGGCTTTAGCTTTAGTATGCCTCACAGCGCTCAAGACTCTCACGTGGGCACTTCTTTCCAAGGAAGTACACTGCGTACCCAAAGCCTTCTGAGCACAAGCAAGGGATACACAGCTCTGGGCACATCCCTCCCTATGCAGTTGGAAGGGCCGGGAACTAAGGTGTTCTCTGAGGCGAGCGTCCCACAGCTTTGAAACAGCCCCAGGAACGCGGTTCTTGGCAGGGTTTCGTTCCCTGCGGGTCTGCCACGTTGAGGAAAACTAAGCGGCCCTGAAAGAAACCACCGGGGCTCCAATTCGGTTTGGGGACTCCTGCTCGACGTCTCTCTAGGTGATGCGGAAACTGGACTTTAGGTCCAGCCCGAAGTAATGCAGAGAGTAACCCCGAGCATTGCTAGGCATTGGGAACATCCGAAGTCACCCAGGTAGGCCTGCTGAGGGCAGTTCGGGGTTTGTGCCGTTCACCACATGCAGCACACACTGCATCCAAAAGTTTCATCGCAGAAGGCCGAACTGTGTTCCACGGGTCTCCCTTGGATGGTCAGAGAAGATAGGTGTATGTGCTGGGTGATCCAGTTGGTAATTGAGAAGCCTGGCAGAGGGCAGTCTTTTCCCCATTTGAAAGGTCGATAGTGGCGGCCTCAAGGCTGACTGAAAGACACTGCCCTTACCCGTCTTCTAGTCACCTCCAGGAGTGCCTCAGTGAAGACAGTGAGTTTTCTCCTACGAATCCAGGTGGTCTCCAGTGCCTTGCTGGGAGCTCATCCCACGCTTGCCCTAGCTAAAGTGTGAAGTCAAAGTGACCCCTAGCCTCAAGGGAAGCGCGAGCGCTTCCTATCAGCCAAGTTGGGTGGGCAGCCACCTCCATGAACCCTGACTCCATAGCGTGCTTTAACTCCTCTGCGGCTTTGCGTAGGCCTAAGAGAGTCGCGTGTGAATTCCTTCTGAGGGAGAGCATGTGCGCTGGGAGTCCCCGTTTTCTTTTCCGAGCCACACAACACAGGACAGACTGCTGGGGTCAGCTCTTGCTACGCAGAGCGAAGGGCAGTGAACTGCTTCTCGCTTGCAGAGCTTGATGTCTACAGCTGTAAGGCAGCCCCGGGACAACGTTTTGGCCAGTATTACATTCAGCGTGGCTCTCCCTCTGTGGAGGCCCTCCGAACGGCACTGAGAGAATCCCTGAGCCTAAAGTGCATCCTGGCAACCCTTAACCTGTCATCTCACTATTGTGACGCAAGGTACACTGCAGGTGCAGCCTGACAGAAAGTACAGAAAAGCCGGTACGACTCTGAGGCATTTGGACGAGGCAAGGTCCCCTCGGCCTGACTAAGTCATTAAGCGGGTGCTGCTCCTCGTGGCACGCAGAACACCCCCCGTCCAACGAAGTGGGATCCTAGAAAGGCCCAGTGTTGCTGAAAGTCTCCAGGTGTCAGTCAGCGAGTGCTGGCAAATGCGTCGTGGGCTCAAGTTGGCACTGGGAGGATGTGGGAGAAGCCCGACTTTCCCCCTTTGGAAAGCCACTTCGTTGCAGCTTCCAAGCCGCCTGCTACTATTCACTCCACAGATTCCTCTGAGGAGCGGTGAGTTTTTCCAAAAGAAACCAGGTGCTTGCGATTCCTTCCGGGGAGCTCACCCCCAGGAGCATACTGTAGCTAAGGTGCCCACTAAATGGGACCTCTAGTCTCGAGGTAAGGTGCACATTTTCCCATTCCCAGAGATAGGGGCGCCCCGGTTTCCAGGAGGTCTTAGTCAGTGGACGGCTTTAGCTTTAGTATGCCTCACAGCGCTCAAGACTCTCACGTGGGCACTTCTTTCCAAGGAAGTACACTGCGTACCCAAAGCCTTCTGAGCACAAGCAAGGGATACACAGCTCTGGGCACATCCCTCCCTATGCAGTTGGAAGGGCCGGGAACTAAGGTGTTCTCTGAGGCGAGCGTCCCACAGCTTTGAAACAGCCCCAGGAACGCGGTTCTTGGCAGGGTTTCGTTCCCTGCGGGTCTGCCACGTTGAGGAAAACTAAGCGGCCCTGAAAGAAACCACCGGGGCTCCAATTCGGTTTGGGGACTCCTGCTCGACGTCTCTCTAGGTGATGCGGAAACTGGACTTTAGGTCCAGCCCGAAGTAATGCAGAGAGTAACCCCGAGCATTGCTAGGCATTGGGAACATCCGAAGTCACCCAGGTAGGCCTGCTGAGGGCAGTTCGGGGTTTGTGCCGTTCACCACATGCAGCACACACTGCATCCAAAAGTTTCATCGCAGAAGGCCGAACTGTGTTCCACGGGTCTCCCTTGGATGGTCAGAGAAGATAGGTGTATGTGCTGGGTGATCCAGTTGGTAATTGAGAAGCCTGGCAGAGGGCAGTCTTTTCCCCATTTGAAAGGTCGATAGTGGCGGCCTCAAGGCTGACTGAAAGACACTGCCCTTACCCGTCTTCTAGTCACCTCCAGGAGTGCCTCAGTGAAGACAGTGAGTTTTCTCCTACGAATCCAGGTGGTCTCCAGTGCCTTGCTGGGAGCTCATCCCACGCTTGCCCTAGCTAAAGTGTGAAGTCAAAGTGACCCCTAGCCTCAAGGGAAGCGCGAGCGCTTCCTATCAGCCAAGTTGGGTGGGCAGCCACCTCCATGAACCCTGACTCCATAGCGTGCTTTAACTCCTCTGCGGCTTTGCGTAGGCCTAAGAGAGTCGCGTGTGAATTCCTTCTGAGGGAGAGCATGTGCGCTGGGAGTCCCCGTTTTCTTTTCCGAGCCACACAACACAGGACAGACTGCTGGGGTCAGCTCTTGCTACGCAGAGCGAAGGGCAGTGAACTGCTTCTCGCTTGCAGAGCTTGATGTCTACAGCTGTAAGGCAGCCCCGGGACAACGTTTTGGCCAGTATTACATTCAGCGTGGCTCTCCCTCTGTGGAGGCCCTCCGAACGGCACTGAGAGAATCCCTGAGCCTAAAGTGCATCCTGGCAACCCTTAACCTGTCATCTCACTATTGTGACGCAAGGTACACTGCAGGTGCAGCCTGACAGAAAGTACAGAAAAGCCGGTACGACTCTGAGGCATTTGGACGAGGCAAGGTCCCCTCGGCCTGACTAAGTCATTAAGCGGGTGCTGCTCCTCGTGGCACGCAGAACACCCCCCGTCCAACGAAGTGGGATCCTAGAAAGGCCCAGTGTTGCTGAAAGTCTCCAGGTGTCAGTCAGCGAGTGCTGGCAAATGCGTCGTGGGCTCAAGTTGGCACTGGGAGGATGTGGGAGAAGCCCGACTTTCCCCCTTTGGAAAGCCACTTCGTTGCAGCTTCCAAGCCGCCTGCTACTATTCACTCCACAGATTCCTCTGAGGAGCGGTGAGTTTTTCCAAAAGAAACCAGGTGCTTGCGATTCCTTCCGGGGAGCTCACCCCCAGGAGCATACTGTAGCTAAGGTGCCCACTAAATGGGACCTCTAGTCTCGAGGTAAGGTGCACATTTTCCCATTCCCAGAGATAGGGGCGCCCCGGTTTCCAGGAGGTCTTAGTCAGTGGACGGCTTTAGCTTTAGTATGCCTCACAGCGCTCAAGACTCTCACGTGGGCACTTCTTTCCAAGGAAGTACACTGCGTACCCAAAGCCTTCTGAGCACAAGCAAGGGATACACAGCTCTGGGCACATCCCTCCCTATGCAGTTGGAAGGGCCGGGAACTAAGGTGTTCTCTGAGGCGAGCGTCCCACAGCTTTGAAACAGCCCCAGGAACGCGGTTCTTGGCAGGGTTTCGTTCCCTGCGGGTCTGCCACGTTGAGGAAAACTAAGCGGCCCTGAAAGAAACCACCGGGGCTCCAATTCGGTTTGGGGACTCCTGCTCGACGTCTCTCTAGGTGATGCGGAAACTGGACTTTAGGTCCAGCCCGAAGTAATGCAGAGAGTAACCCCGAGCATTGCTAGGCATTGGGAACATCCGAAGTCACCCAGGTAGGCCTGCTGAGGGCAGTTCGGGGTTTGTGCCGTTCACCACATGCAGCACACACTGCATCCAAAAGTTTCATCGCAGAAGGCCGAACTGTGTTCCACGGGTCTCCCTTGGATGGTCAGAGAAGATAGGTGTATGTGCTGGGTGATCCAGTTGGTAATTGAGAAGCCTGGCAGAGGGCAGTCTTTTCCCCATTTGAAAGGTCGATAGTGGCGGCCTCAAGGCTGACTGAAAGACACTGCCCTTACCCGTCTTCTAGTCACCTCCAGGAGTGCCTCAGTGAAGACAGTGAGTTTTCTCCTACGAATCCAGGTGGTCTCCAGTGCCTTGCTGGGAGCTCATCCCACGCTTGCCCTAGCTAAAGTGTGAAGTCAAAGTGACCCCTAGCCTCAAGGGAAGCGCGAGCGCTTCCTATCAGCCAAGTTGGGTGGGCAGCCACCTCCATGAACGCTGACTCCATAGCGTGCTTTAACTCCTCTGCGGCTTTGCGTAGGCCTAAGAGAGTCGCGTGTGAATTCCTTCTGAGGGAGAGCATGTGCGCTGGGAGTCCCCGTTTTCTTTTCCGAGCCACACAACACAGGACAGACTGCTGGGGTCAGCTCTTGCTACGCAGAGCGAAGGGCAGTGAACTGCTTCTCGCTTGCAGAGCTTGATGTCTACAGCTGTAAGGCAGCCCCGGGACAAAGTTTTGGCCAGTATTACATTCAGCGTGGCTCTCCCTCTGTGGAGGCCCTCCGAACGGCACTGAGAGAATCCCTGAGCCTAAAGTGCATCCTGGAAACCCTTAACCTGTCATCTCACTATTGTGACGCAAGGTACACTGCAGGTGCAGCCTGACAGAAAGTACAGAAAAGCCGGTACGACTCTGAGGCATTTGGACGGGGCAAGGTCCCCTCGGCCTGACTAAGTCATTAAGCGGGTGCTGCTCCTCGTGGCACGCAGAACACCCCCCGTCCAACGAAGTGGGATCCTAGAAAGGCCCAGTGTTGCTGAAAGTCTCCAGGTGTCAGTCAGCGAGTGCTGGCAAATGCGTCGTGGGCTCAAGTTGGCACTGGGAGGATGTGGGAGAAGCCCGACTTTCCCCCTTTGGAAAGCCACTTCGTTGCAGCTTCCAAGCCGCCTGCTACTATTCACTCCACAGATTCCTCTGAGGAGCGGTGACTTTTTCCAAAAGAAACCAGGTGCTTGCGATTCCTTCCGGGGAGCTCACCCCCAGGAGCATACTGTAGCTAAGGTGCCCACTAAATGTGACCTCTAGTCTCGAGGTAAGGTGCACATTTTCCCATTCCCAGAGATAGGGGCGCCCCGGTTTCCAGGAGGTCTTAGTCAGTGGACGGCTTTAGCTTTAGTATGCCTCACAGCGCTCAAGACTCTCACGTGGGCACTTCTTTCCAAGGAAGTACACTGCGTACCCAAAGCCTTCTGAGCACAAGCAAGGGATACACAGCTCTGGGCACATCCCTCCCTATGCAGTTGGAAGGGCCGGGAACTAAGGTGTTCTCTGAGGCGAGCGTCCCACAGCTTTGAAACAGCCCCAGGAACGCGGTTCTTGGCAGGGTTTCGTTCCCTGCGGGTCTGCCACGTTGAGGAAAACTAAGCGGCCCTGAAAGAAACCACCGGGGCTCCAATTCGGTTTGGGGACTCCTGCTCGACGTCTCTCTAGGTGATGCGGAAACTGGACTTTAGGTCCAGCCCGAAGTAATGCAGAGAGTAACCCCGAGCATTGCTAGGCATTGGGAACATCCAAAGTCACCCAGGTAGGCCTGCTGAGGGCAGTTCGGGGTTTGTGCCGTTCACCACATGCAGCACACACTGCATCCAAAAGTTTCATCGCAGAAGGCCGAACTGTGTTCCACGGGTCTCCCTTGGATTGTCAGAGAAGATAGGTGTATGTGCTGGGTGATCCAGTTGGTAATTGAGAAGCCTGGCAGAGGGCAGTCTTTTCCCCATTTGAAAGGTCGATAGTGGCGGCCTCAAGGCTGACTGAAAGACACTGCCCTTACCCGTCTTCTAGTCACCTCCAGGAGTGCCTCAGTGAAGACAGTGAGTTTTCTCCTACGAATCCAGGTGGTCTCCAGTGCCTTGCTGGGAGCTCATCCCACGCTTGCCCTAGCTAAAGTGTGAAGTCAAAGTGACCCCTAGCCTCAAGGGAAGCGCGAGCGCTTCCTATCAGCCAAGTTGGGTGGGCAGCCACCTCCATGAACCCTGACTCCATAGCGTGCTTTAACTCCTCTGCGGCTTTGCGTAGGCCTAAGAGAGTCGCGTGTGAATTCCTTCTGAGGGAGAGCATGTGCGCTGGGAGTCCCCGTTTTCTTTTCCGAGCCACACAACACAGGACAGACTGCTGGGGTCAGCTCTTGCTACGCAGAGCGAAGGGCAGTGAACTGCTTCTCGCTTGCAGAGCTTGATGTCTACAGCTGGAAGGCAGCCCCGGGACAAAGTTTTGGCCAGTATTACATTCAGCGTGGCTCTCCCTCTGTGGAGGCCCTCCGAACGGCACTGAGAGAATCCCTGAGCCTAAAGTGCATCCTGGCAACCCTTAACCTGTCATCTCACTATTGTGACGCAAGGTACACTGCAGGTGCAGCCTGACAGAAAGTACAGAAAAGCCGGTACGACTCTGAGGCATTTGGACGGGGCAAGGTCCCCTCGGCCTGACTAAGTCATTAAGCGGGTGCTGCTCCTCGTGGCACGCAGAACACCCCCCGTCCAACGAAGTGGGATCCTAGAAAGGCCCAGTGTTGCTGAAAGTCTCCAGGTGTCAGTCAGCGAGTGCTGGCAAATGCGTCGTGGGCTCAAGTTGGCACTGGGAGGATGTGGGAGAAGCCCGACTTTCCCCCTTTGGAAAGCCACTTCGTTGCAGCTTCCAAGCCGCCTGCTACTATTCACTCCACAGATTCCTCTGAGGAGCGGTGAGTTTTTCCAAAAGAAACCAGGTGCTTGCGATTCCTTCCGGGGAGCTCACACCCAGGAGCATACTGTAGCTAAGGTGCCCACTAAATGTGACCTCTAGTCTCGAGGTAAGGTGCACATTTTCCCATTCCCAGAGATAGGGGCGCCCCGGTTTCCAGGAGGTCTTAGTCAGTGGACGGCTTTAGCTTTAGTATGCCTCACAGCGCTCAAGACTCTCACGTGGGCACTTCTTTCCAAGGAAGTACACTGCGTACCCAAAGCCTTCTGAGCACAAGCAAGGGATACACAGCTCTGGGCACATCCCTCCCTATGCAGTTGGAAGGGCCGGGAACTAAGGTGTTCTCTGAGGCGAGCGTCCCACAGCTTTGAAACAGCCCCAGGAACGCGGTTCTTGGCAGGGTTTCGTTCCCTGCGGGTCTGCCACGTTGAGGAAAACTAAGCGGCCCTGAAAGAAACCACCGGGGCTCCAATTCGGTTTGGGGACTCCTGCTCGACGTCTCTCTAGGTGATGCGGAAACTGGACTTTAGGTCCAGCCCGAAGTAATGCAGAGAGTAACCCCGAGCATTGCTAGGCATTGGGAACATCCGAAGTCACCCAGGTAGGCCTGCTGAGGGCAGTTCGGGGTTTGTGCCGTTCACCACATGCAGCACACACTGCATCCAAAAGTTTCATCGCAGAAGGCCGAACTGTGTTCCACGGGTCTCCCTTGGATTGTCAGAGAAGATAGGTGTATGTGCTGGGTGATCCAGTTGGTAATTGAGAAGCCTGGCAGAGGGCAGTCTTTTCCCCATTTGAAAGGTCGATAGTGGCGGCCTCAAGGCTGACTGAAAGACACTGCCCTTACCCGTCTTCTAGTCACCTCCAGGAGTGCCTCAGTGAAGACAGTGAGTTTTCTCCTACGAATCCAGGTGGTCTCCAGTGCCTTGCTGGGAGCTCATCCCACGCTTGCCCTAGCTAAAGTGTGAAGTCAAAGTGACCCCTAGCCTCAAGGGAAGCGCGAGCGCTTCCTATCAGCCAAGTTGGGTGGGCAGCCACCTCCATGAACCCTGACTCCATAGCGTGCTTTAACTCCTCTGCGGCTTTGCGTAGGCCTAAGAGAGTCGCGTGTGAATTCCTTCTGAGGGAGAGCATGTGCGCTGGGAGTCCCCGTTTTCTTTTCCGAGCCACACAACACAGGACAGACTGCTGGGGTCAGCTCTTGCTACGCAGAGCGAAGGGCAGTGAACTGCTTCTCGCTTGCAGAGCTTGATGTCTACAGCTGGAAGGCAGCCCCGGGACAAAGTTTTGGCCAGTATTACATTCAGCGTGGCTCTCCCTCTGTGGAGGCCCTCCGAACGGCACTGAGAGAATCCCTGAGCCTAAAGTGCATCCTGGCAACCCTTAACCTGTCATCTCACTATTGTGACGCAAGGTACACTGCAGGTGCAGCCTGACAGAAAGTACAGAAAAGCCGGTACGACTCTGAGGCATTTGGACGGGGCAAGGTCCCCTCGGCCTGACTAAGTCATTAAGCGGGTGCTGCTCCTCGTGGCACGCAGAACACCCCCCGTCCAACGAAGTGGGATCCTAGAAAGGCCCAGTGTTGCTGAAAGTCTCCAGGTGTCAGTCAGCGAGTGCTGGCAAATGCGTCGTGGGCTCAAGTTGGCACTGGGAGGATGTGGGAGAAGCCCGACTTTCCCCCTTTGGAAAGCCACTTCATTGCAGCTTCCAAGCCGCCTGCTACTATTCACTCCACAGATTCCTCTGAGGAGCGGTGACTTTTTCCAAAAGAAACCAGGTGCTTGCGATTCCTTCCGGGGAGCTCACCCCCAGGAGCATACTGTAGCTAAGGTGCCCACTAAATGTGACCTCTAGTCTCGAGGTAAGGTGCACATTTTCCCATTCCCAGAGATAGGGGCGCCCCGGTTTCCAGGAGGTCTTAGTCAGTGGACGGCTTTAGCTTTAGTATGCCTCACAGCGCTCAAGACTCTCACGTGGGCACTTCTTTCCAAGGAAGTACACTGCGTACCCAAAGCCTTCTGAGCACAAGCAAGGGATACACAGCTCTGGGCACATCCCTCCCTATGCAGTTGGAAGGGCCGGGAACTAAGGTGTTCTCTGAGGCGAGCGTTCCACAGCTTTGAAACAGCCCCAGGAACGCGGTTCTTGGCAGGGTTTCGTTCCCTGCGGGTCTGCCACGTTGAGGAAAACTAAGCGGCCCTGAAAGAAACCACCGGGGCTCCAATTCGGTTTGGGGACTCCTGCTCGACGTCTCTCTAGGTGATGCGGAAACTGGACTTTAGGTCCAGCCCGAAGTAATGCAGAGAGTAACCCCGAGCATTGCTAGGCATTGGGAACATCCGAAGTCACCCAGGTAGGCCTGCTGAGGGCAGTTCGGGGTTTGTGCCGTTCACCACATGCAGCACACACTGCATCCAAAAGTTTCATCGCAGAAGGCCGAACTGTGTTCCACGGGTCTCCCTTGGATTGTCAGAGAAGATAGGTGTATGTGCTGGGTGATCCAGTTGGTAATTGAGAAGCCTGGCAGAGGGCAGTCTTTTCCCCATTTGAAAGGTCGATAGTGGCGGCCTCAAGGCTGACTGAAAGACACTGCCCTTACCCGTCTTCTAGTCACCTCCAGGAGTGCCTCAGTGAAGACAGTGAGTTTTCTCCTACGAATCCAGGTGGTCTCCAGTGCCTTGCTGGGAGCTCATCCCACGCTTGCCCTAGCTAAAGTGTGAAGTCAAAGTGACCCCTAGCCTCAAGGGAAGCGCGAGCGCTTCCTATCAGCCAAGTTGGGTGGGCAGCCACCTCCATGAACCCTGACTCCATAGCGTGCTTTAACTCCTCTGCGGCTTTGCGTAGGCCTAAGAGAGTCGCGTGTGAATTCCTTCTGAGGGAGAGCATGTGCGCTGGGAGTCCCCGTTTTCTTTTCCGAGCCACACAACACAGGACAGACTGCTGGGGTCAGCTCTTGCTACGCAGAGCGAAGGGCAGTGAACTGCTTCTCGCTTGCAGAGCTTGATGTCTACAGCTGGAAGGCAGCCCCGGGACAAAGTTTTGGCCAGTATTACATTCAGCGTGGCTCTCCCTCTGTGGAGGCCCTCCGAACGGCACTGAGAGAATCCCTGAGCCTAAAGTGCATCCTGGCAACCCTTAACCTGTCATCTCACTATTGTGACGCAAGGTACACTGCAGGTGCAGCCTGACAGAAAGTACAGAAAAGCCGGTACGACTCTGAGGCATTTGGACGGGGCAAGGTCCCCTCGGCCTGACTAAGTCATTAAGCGGGTGCTGCTCCTCGTGGCACGCAGAACACCCCCCGTCCAACGAAGTGGGATCCTAGAAAGGCCCAGTGTTGCTGAAAGTCTCCAGGTGTCAGTCAGCGAGTGCTGGCAAATGCGTCGTGGGCTCAAGTTGGCACTGGGAGGATGTGGGAGAAGCCCGACTTTCCCCCTTTGGAAAGCCACTTCGTTGCAGCTTCCAAGCCGCCTGCTACTATTCACTCCACAGATTCCTCTGAGGAGCGGTGACTTTTTCCAAAAGAAACCAGGTGCTTGCGATTCCTTCCGGGGAGCTCACCCCCAGGAGCATACTGTAGCTAAGGTGCCCACTAAATGTGACCTCTAGTCTCGAGGTAAGGTGCACATTTTCCCATTCCCAGAGATAGGGGCGCCCCGGTTTCCAGGAGGTCTTAGTCAGTGGACGGCTTTAGCTTTAGTATGCCTCACAGCGCTCAAGACTCTCACGTGGGCACTTCTTTCCAAGGAAGTACACTGCGTACCCAAAGCCTTCTGAGCACAAGCAAGGGATACACAGCTCTGGGCACATCCCTCCCTATGCAGTTGGAAGGGCCGGGAACTAAGGTGTTCTCTGAGGCGAGCGTTCCACAGCTTTGAAACAGCCCCAGGAACGCGGTTCTTGGCAGGGTTTCGTTCCCTGCGGGTCTGCCACGTTGAGGAAAACTAAGCGGCCCTGAAAGAAACCACCGGGGCTCCAATTCGGTTTGGGGACTCCTGCTCGACGTCTCTCTAGGTGATGCGGAAACTGGACTTTAGGTCCAGCCCGAAGTAATGCAGAGAGTAACCCCGAGCATTGCTAGGCATTGGGAACATCCGAAGTCACCCAGGTAGGCCTGCTGAGGGCAGTTCGGGGTTTGTGCCGTTCACCACATGCAGCACACACTGCATCCAAAAGTTTCATCGCAGAAGGCCGAACTGTGTTCCACGGGTCTCCCTTGGATTGTCAGAGAAGATAGGTGTATGTGCTGGGTGATCCAGTTGGTAATTGAGAAGCCTGGCAGAGGGCAGTCTTTTCCCCATTTGAAAGGTCGATAGTGGCGGCCTCAAGGCTGACTGAAAGACACTGCCCTTACCCGTCTTCTAGTCACCTCCAGGAGTGCCTCAGTGAAGACAGTGAGTTTTCTCCTACGAATCCAGGTGGTCTCCAGTGCCTTGCTGGGAGCTCATCCCACGCTTGCCCTAGCTAAAGTGTGAAGTCAAAGTGACCCCTAGCCTCAAGGGAAGCGCGAGCGCTTCCTATCAGCCAAGTTGGGTGGGCAGCCACCTCCATGAACCCTGACTCCATAGCGTGCTTTAACTCCTCTGCGGCTTTGCGTAGGCCTAAGAGAGTCGCGTGTGAATTCCTTCTGAGGGAGAGCATGTGCGCTGGGAGTCCCCGTTTTCTTTTCCAAGCCACACAACACAGGACAGACTGCTGGGGTCAGCTCTTGCTACGCAGAGCGAAGGGCAGTGAACTGCTTCTCGCTTGCAGAGCTTGATGTCTACAGCTGGAAGGCAGCCCCGGGACAAAGTTTTGGCCAGTATTACATTCAGCGTGGCTCTCCCTCTGTGGAGGCCCTCCGAACGGCACTGAGAGAATCCCTGAGCCTAAAGTGCATCCTGGCAACCCTTAACCTGTCATCTCACTATTGTGACGCAAGGTACACTGCAGGTGCAGCCTGACAGAAAGTACAGAAAAGCCGGTACGACTCTGAGGCATTTGGACGGGGCAAGGTCCCCTCGGCCTGACTAAGTCATTAAGCGGGTGCTGCTCCTCGTGGCACGCAGAACACCCCCCGTCCAACGAAGTGGGATCCTAGAAAGGCCCAGTGTTGCTGAAAGTCTCCAGGTGTCAGTCAGCGAGTGCTGGCAAATGCGTCGTGGGCTCAAGTTGGCACTGGGAGGATGTGGGAGAAGCCCGACTTTCCCCCTTTGGAAAGCCACTTCGTTGCAGCTTCCAAGCCGCCTGCTACTATTCACTCCACAGATTCCTCTGAGGAGCGGTGACTTTTTCCAAAAGAAACCAGGTGCTTGCGATTCCTTCCGGGGAGCTCACCCCCAGGAGCATACTGTAGCTAAGGTGCCCACTAAATGTGACCTCTAGTCTCGAGGTAAGGTGCACATTTTCCCATTCCCAGAGATAGGGGCGCCCCGGTTTCCAGGAGGTCTTAGTCAGTGGACGGCTTTAGCTTTAGTATGCCTCACAGCGCTCAAGACTCTCACGTGGGCACTTCTTTCCAAGGAAGTACACTGCGTACCCAAAGCCTTCTGAGCACAAGCAAGGGATACACAGCTCTGGGCACATCCCTCCCTATGCAGTTGGAAGGGCCGGGAACTAAGGTGTTCTCTGAGGCGAGCGTTCCACAGCTTTGAAACAGCCCCAGGAACGCGGTTCTTGGCAGGGTTTCGTTCCCTGCGGGTCTGCCACGTTGAGGAAAACTAAGCGGCCCTGAAAGAAACCACCGGGGCTCCAATTCGGTTTGGGGACTCCTGCTCGACGTCTCTCTAGGTGATGCGGAATCTGGACTTTAGGTCCAGCCCGAAGTAATGCAGAGAGTAACCCCGAGCATTGCTAGGCATTGGGAACATCCGAAGTCACCCAGGTAGGCCTGCTGAGGGCAGTTCGGGGTTTGTGCCGTTCACCACATGCAGCACACACTGCATCCAAAAGTTTCATCGCAGAAGGCCGAACTGTGTTCCACGGGTCTCCCTTGGATTGTCAGAGAAGATAGGTGTATGTGCTGGGTGATCCAGTTGGTAATTGAGAAGCCTGGCAGAGGGCAGTCTTTTCCCCATTTGAAAGGTCGATAGTGGCGGCCTCAAGGCTGACTGAAAGACACTGCCCTTACCCGTCTTCTAGTCACCTCCAGGAGTGCCTCAGTGAAGACAGTGAGTTTTCTCCTACGAATCCAGGTGGTCTCCAGTGCCTTGCTGGGAGCTCATCCCACGCTTGCCCTAGCTAAAGTGTGAAGTCAAAGTGACCCCTAGCCTCAAGGGAAGCGCGAGCGCTTCCTATCAGCCAAGTTGGGTGGGCAGCCACCTCCATGAACCCTGACTCCATAGCGTGCTTTAACTCCTCTGCGGCTTTGCGTAGGCCTAAGAGAGTCGCGTGTGAATTCCTTCTGAGGGAGAGCATGTGCGCTGGGAGTCCCCGTTTTCTTTTCCGAGCCACACAACACAGGACAGACTGCTGGGGTCAGCTCTTGCTACGCAGAGCGAAGGGCAGTGAACTGCTTCTCGCTTGCAGAGCTTGATGTCTACAGCTGGAAGGCAGCCCCGGGACAAAGTTTTGGCCAGTATTACATTCAGCGTGGCTCTCCCTCTGTGGAGGCCCTCCGAACGGCACTGAGAGAATCCCTGAGCCTAAAGTGCATCCTGGCAACCCTTAACCTGTCATCTCACTATTGTGACGCAAGGTACACTGCAGGTGCAGCCTGACAGAAAGTACAGAAAAGCCGGTACGACTCTGAGGCATTTGGACGGGGCAAGGTCCCCTCGGCCTGACTAAGTCATTAAGCGGGTGCTGCTCCTCGTGGCACGCAGAACACCCCCCGTCCAACGAAGTGGGATCCTAGAAAGGCCCAGTGTTGCTGAAAGTCTCCAGGTGTCAGTCAGCGAGTGCTGGCAAATGCGTCGTGGGCTCAAGTTGGCACTGGGAGGATGTGGGAGAAGCCCGACTTTCCCCCTTTGGAAAGCCACTTCGTTGCAGCTTCCAAGCCGCCTGCTACTATTCACTCCACAGATTCCTCTGAGGAGCGGTGAGTTTTTCCAAAAGAAACCAGGTGCTTGCGATTCCTTCCGGGGAGCTCACCCCCAGGAGCATACTGTAGCTAAGGTGCCCACTAAATGTGACCTCTAGTCTCGAGGTAAGGTGCACATTTTCCCATTCCCAGAGATAGGGGCGCCCCGGTTTCCAGGAGGTCTTAGTCAGTGGACGGCTTTAGCTTTAGTATGCCTCACAGCGCTCAAGACTCTCACGTGGGCACTTCTTTCCAAGGAAGTACACTGCGTACCCAAAGCCTTCTGAGCACAAGCAAGGGATACACAGCTCTGGGCACATCCCTCCCTATGCAGTTGGAAGGGCCGGGAACTAAGGTGTTCTCTGAGGCGAGCGTTCCACAGCTTTGAAACAGCCCCAGGAACGCGGTTCTTGGCAGGGTTTCGTTCCCTGCGGGTCTGCCACGTTGAGGAAAACTAAGCGGCCCTGAAAGAAACCACCGGGGCTCCAATTCGGTTTGGGGACTCCTGCTCGACGTCTCTCTAGGTGATGCGGAATCTGGACTTTAGGTCCAGCCCGAAGTAATGCAGAGAGTAACCCCGAGCATTGCTAGGCATTGGGAACATCCGAAGTCACCCAGGTAGGCCTGCTGAGGGCAGTTCGGGGTTTGTGCCGTTCACCACATGCAGCACACACTGCATCCAAAAGTTTCATCGCAGAAGGCCGAACTGTGTTCCACGGGTCTCCCTTGGATTGTCAGAGAAGATAGGTGTATGTGCTGGGTGATCCAGTTGGTAATTGAGAAGCCTGGCAGAGGGCAGTCTTTTCCCCATTTGAAAGGTCGATAGTGGCGGCCTCAAGGCTGACTGAAAGACACTGCCCTTACCCGTCTTCTAGTCACCTCCAGGAGTGCCTCAGTGAAGACAGTGAGTTTTCTCCTACGAATCCAGGTGGTCTCCAGTGCCTTGCTGGGAGCTCATCCCACGCTTGCCCTAGCTAAAGTGTGAAGTCAAAGTGACCCCTAGCCTCAAGGGAAGCGCGAGCGCTTCCTATCAGCCAAGTTGGGTGGGCAGCCACCTCCATGAACCCTGACTCCATAGCGTGCTTTAACTCCTCTGCGGCTTTGCGTAGGCCTAAGAGAGTCGCGTGTGAATTCCTTCTGAGGGAGAGCATGTGCGCTGGGAGTCCCCGTTTTCTTTTCCGAGCCACACAACACAGGACAGACTGCTGGGGTCAGCTCTTGCTACGCAGAGCGAAGGGCAGTGAACTGCTTCTCGCTTGCAGAGCTTGATGTCTACAGCTGGAAGGCAGCCCCGGGACAAAGTTTTGGCCAGTATTACATTCAGCGTGGCTCTCCCTCTGTGGAGGCCCTCCGAACGGCACTGAGAGAATCCCTGAGCCTAAAGTGCATCCTGGCAACCCTTAACCTGTCATCTCACTATTGTGACGCAAGGTACACTGCAGGTGCAGCCTGACAGAAAGTACAGAAAAGCCGGTACGACTCTGAGGCATTTGGACGGGGCAAGGTCCCCTCGGCCTGACTAAGTCATTAAGCGGGTGCTGCTCCTCGTGGCACGCAGAACACCCCCCGTCCAACGAAGTGGGATCCTAGAAAGGCCCAGTGTTGCTGAAAGTCTCCAGGTGTCAGTCAGCGAGTGCTGGCAAATGCGTCGTGGGCTCAAGTTGGCACTGGGAGGATGTGGGAGAAGCCCGACTTTCCCCCTTTGGAAAGCCACTTCGTTGCAGCTTCCAAGCCGCCTGCTACTATTCACTCCACAGATTCCTCTGAGGAGCGGTGAGTTTTTCCAAAAGAAACCAGGTGCTTGCGATTCCTTCCGGGGAGCTCACCCCCAGGAGCATACTGTAGCTAAGGTGCCCACTAAATGTGACCTCTAGTCTCGAGGTAAGGTGCACATTTTCCCATTCCCAGAGATAGGGGCGCCCCGGTTTCCAGGAGGTCTTAGTCAGTGGACGGCTTTAGCTTTAGTATGCCTCACAGCGCTCAAGACTCTCACGTGGGCACTTCTTTCCAAGGAAGTACACTGCGTACCCAAAGCCTTCTGAGCACAAGCAAGGGATACACAGCTCTGGGCACATCCCTCCCTATGCAGTTGGAAGGGCCGGGAACTAAGGTGTTCTCTGAGGCGAGCGTTCCACAGCTTTGAAACAGCCCCAGGAACGCGGTTCTTGGCAGGGTTTCGTTCCCTGCGGGTCTGCCACGTTGAGGAAAACTAAGCGGCCCTGAAAGAAACCACCGGGGCTCCAATTCGGTTTGGGGACTCCTGCTCGACGTCTCTCTAGGTGATGCGGAATCTGGACTTTAGGTCCAGCCCGAAGTAATGCAGAGAGTAACCCCGAGCATTGCTAGGCATTGGGAACATCCGAAGTCACCCAGGTAGGCCTGCTGAGGGCAGTTCGGGGTTTGTGCCGTTCACCACATGCAGCACACACTGCATCCAAAAGTTTCATCGCAGAAGGCCGAACTGTGTTCCACGGGTCTCCCTTGGATTGTCAGAGAAGATAGGTGTATGTGCTGGGTGATCCAGTTGGTAATTGAGAAGCCTGGCAGAGGGCAGTCTTTTCCCCATTTGAAAGGTCGATAGTGGCGGCCTCAAGGCTGACTGAAAGACACTGCCCTTACCCGTCTTCTAGTCACCTCCAGGAGTGCCTCAGTGAAGACAGTGAGTTTTCTCCTACGAATCCAGGTGGTCTCCAGTGCCTTGCTGGGAGCTCATCCCACGCTTGCCCTAGCTAAAGTGTGAAGTCAAAGTGACCCCTAGCCTCAAGGGAAGCGCGAGCGCTTCCTATCAGCCAAGTTGGGTGGGCAGCCACCTCCATGAACCCTGACTCCATAGCGTGCTTTAACTCCTCTGCGGCTTTGCGTAGGCCTAAGAGAGTCGCGTGTGAATTCCTTCTGAGGGAGAGCATGTGCGCTGGGAGTCCCCGTTTTCTTTTCCGAGCCACACAACACAGGACAGACTGCTGGGGTCAGCTCTTGCTACGCAGAGCGAAGGGCAGTGAACTGCTTCTCGCTTGCAGAGCTTGATGTCTACAGCTGGAAGGCAGCCCCGGGACAAAGTTTTGGCCAGTATTACATTCAGCGTGGCTCTCCCTCTGTGGAGGCCCTCCGAACGGCACTGAGAGAATCCCTGAGCCTAAAGTGCATCCTGGCAACCCTTAACCTGTCATCTCACTATTGTGACGCAAGGTACACTGCAGGTGCAGCCTGACAGAAAGTACAGAAAAGCCGGTACGACTCTGAGGCATTTGGACGGGGCAAGGTCCCCTCGGCCTGACTAAGTCATTAAGCGGGTGCTGCTCCTCGTGGCACGCAGAACACCCCCCGTCCAACGAAGTGGGATCCTAGAAAGGCCCAGTGTTGCTGAAAGTCTCCAGGTGTCAGTCAGCGAGTGCTGGCAAATGCGTCGTGGGCTCAAGTTGGCACTGGGAGGATGTGGGAGAAGCCCGACTTTCCCCCTTTGGAAAGCCACTTCGTTGCAGCTTCCAAGCCGCCTGCTACTATTCACTCCACAGATTCCTCTGAGGAGCGGTGAGTTTTTCCAAAAGAAACCAGGTGCTTGCGATTCCTTCCGGGGAGCTCACCCCCAGGAGCATACTGTAGCTAAGGTGCCCACTAAATGTGACCTCTAGTCTCGAGGTAAGGTGCACATTTTCCCATTCCCAGAGATAGGGGCGCCCCGGTTTCCAGGAGGTCTTAGTCAGTGGACGGCTTTAGCTTTAGTATGCCTCACAGCGCTCAAGACTCTCACGTGGGCACTTCTTTCCAAGGAAGTACACTGCGTACCCAAAGCCTTCTGAGCACAAGCAAGGGATACACAGCTCTGGGCACATCCCTCCCTATGCAGTTGGAAGGGCCGGGAACTAAGGTGTTCTCTGAGGCGAGCGTTCCACAGCTTTGAAACAGCCCCAGGAACGCGGTTCTTGGCAGGGTTTCGTTCCCTGCGGGTCTGCCACGTTGAGGAAAACTAAGCGGCCCTGAAAGAAACCACCGGGGCTCCAATTCGGTTTGGGGACTCCTGCTCGACGTCTCTCTAGGTGATGCGGAAACTGGACTTTAGGTCCAGCCCGAAGTAATGCAGAGAGTAACCCCGAGCATTGCTAGGCATTGGGAACATCCGAAGTCACCCAGGTAGGCCTGCTGAGGGCAGTTCGGGGTTTGTGCCGTTCACCACATGCAGCACACACTGCATCCAAAAGTTTCATCGCAGAAGGCCGAACTGTGTTCCACGGGTCTCCCTTGGATTGTCAGAGAAGATAGGTGTATGTGCTGGGTGATCCAGTTGGTAATTGAGAAGCCTGGCAGAGGGCAGTCTTTTCCCCATTTGAAAGGTCGATAGTGGCGGCCTCAAGGCTGACTGAAAGACACTGCCCTTACCCGTCTTCTAGTCACCTCCAGGAGTGCCTCAGTGAAGACAGTGAGTTTTCTCCTACGAATCCAGGTGGTCTCCAGTGCCTTGCTGGGAGCTCATCCCACGCTTGCCCTAGCTAAAGTGTGAAGTCAAAGTGACCCCTAGCCTCAAGGGAAGCGCGAGCGCTTCCTATCAGCCAAGTTGGGTGGGCAGCCACCTCCATGAACCCTGACTCCATAGCGTGCTTTAACTCCTCTGCGGCTTTGCGTAGGCCTAAGAGAGTCGCGTGTGAATTCCTTCTGAGGGAGAGCATGTGCGCTGGGAGTCCCCGTTTTCTTTTCCGAGCCACACAACACAGGACAGACTGCTGGGGTCAGCTCTTGCTACGCAGAGCGAAGGGCAGTGAACTGCTTCTCGCTTGCAGAGCTTGATGTCTACAGCTGGAAGGCAGCCCCGGGACAAAGTTTTGGCCAGTATTACATTCAGCGTGGCTCTCCCTCTGTGGAGGCCCTCCGAACGGCACTGAGAGAATCCCTGAGCCTAAAGTGCATCCTGGCAACCCTTAACCTGTCATCTCACTATTGTGACGCAAGGTACACTGCAGGTGCAGCCTGACAGAAAGTACAGAAAAGCCGGTACGACTCTGAGGCATTTGGACGGGGCAAGGTCCCCTCGGCCTGACTAAGTCATTAAGCGGGTGCTGCTCCTCGTGGCACGCAGAACACCCCCCGTCCAACGAAGTGGGATCCTAGAAAGGCCCAGTGTTGCTGAAAGTCTCCAGGTGTCAGTCAGCGAGTGCTGGCAAATGCGTCGTGGGCTCAAGTTGGCACTGGGAGGATGTGGGAGAAGCCCGACTTTCCCCCTTTGGAAAGCCACTTCGTTGCAGCTTCCAAGCCGCCTGCTACTATTCACTCCACAGATTCCTCTGAGGAGCGGTGACTTTTTCCAAAAGAAACCAGGTGCTTGCGATTCCTTCCGGGGAGCTCACCCCCAGGAGCATACTGTAGCTAAGGTGCCCACTAAATGTGACCTCTAGTCTCGAGGTAAGGTGCACATTTTCCCATTCCCAGAGATAGGGGCGCCCCGGTTTCCAGGAGGTCTTAGTCAGTGGACGGCTTTAGCTTTAGTATGCCTCACAGCGCTCAAGACTCTCACGTGGGCACTTCTTTCCAAGGAAGTACACTGCGTACCCAAAGCCTTCTGAGCACAAGCAAGGGATACACAGCTCTGGGCACATCCCTCCCTATGCAGTTGGAAGGGCCGGGAACTAAGGTGTTCTCTGAGGCGAGCGTTCCACAGCTTTGAAACAGCCCCAGGAACGCGGTTCTTGGCAGGGTTTCGTTCCCTGCGGGTCTGCCACGTTGAGGAAAACTAAGCGGCCCTGAAAGAAACCACCGGGGCTCCAATTCGGTTTGGGGACTCCTGCTCGACGTCTCTCTAGGTGATGCGGAAACTGGACTTTAGGTCCAGCCCGAAGTAATGCAGAGAGTAACCCCGAGCATTGCTAGGCATTGGGAACATCCGAAGTCACCCAGGTAGGCCTGCTGAGGGCAGTTCGGGGTTTGTGCCGTTCACCACATGCAGCACACACTGCATCCAAAAGTTTCATCGCAGAAGGCCGAACTGTGTTCCACGGGTCTCCCTTGGATTGTCAGAGAAGATAGGTGTATGTGCTGGGTGATCCAGTTGGTAATTGAGAAGCCTGGCAGAGGGCAGTCTTTTCCCCATTTGAAAGGTCGATAGTGGCGGCCTCAAGGCTGACTGAAAGACACTGCCCTTACCCGTCTTCTAGTCACCTCCAGGAGTGCCTCAGTGAAGACAGTGAGTTTTCTCCTACGAATCCAGGTGGTCTCCAGTGCCTTGCTGGGAGCTCATCCCACGCTTGCCCTAGCTAAAGTGTGAAGTCAAAGTGACCCCTAGCCTCAAGGGAAGCGCGAGCGCTTCCTATCAGCCAAGTTGGGTGGGCAGCCACCTCCATGAACCCTGACTCCATAGCGTGCTTTAACTCCTCTGCGGCTTTGCGTAGGCCTAAGAGAGTCGCGTGTGAATTCCTTCTGAGGGAGAGCATGTGCGCTGGGAGTCCCCGTTTTCTTTTCCGAGCCACACAACACAGGACAGACTGCTGGGGTCAGCTCTTGCTACGCAGAGCGAAGGGCAGTGAACTGCTTCTCGCTTGCAGAGCTTGATGTCTACAGCTGTAAGGCAGCCCCGGGACAAAGTTTTGGCCAGTATTACATTCAGCGTGGCTCTCCCTCTGTGGAGGCCCTCCGAACGGCACTGAGAGAATCCCTGAGCCTAAAGTGCATCCTGGCAACCCTTAACCTGTCATCTCACTATTGTGACGCAAGGTACACTGCAGGTGCAGCCTGACAGAAAGTACAGAAAAGCCGGTACGACTCTGAGGCATTTGGACGGGGCAAGGTCCCCTCGGCCTGACTAAGTCATTAAGCGGGTGCTGCTCCTCGTGGCACGCAGAACACCCCCCGTCCAACGAAGTGGGATCCTAGAAAGGCCCAGTGTTGCTGAAAGTCTCCAGGTGTCAGTCAGCGAGTGCTGGCAAATGCGTCGTGGGCTCAAGTTGGCACTGGGAGGATGTGGGAGAAGCCCGACTTTCCCCCTTTGGAAAGCCACTTCGTTGCAGCTTCCAAGCCGCCTGCTACTATTCACTCCACAGATTCCTCTGAGGAGCGGTGAGTTTTTCCAAAAGAAACCAGGTGCTTGCGATTCCTTCCGGGGAGCTCACCCCCAGGAGCATACTGTAGCTAAGGTGCCCACTAAATGTGACCTCTAGTCTCGAGGTAAGGTGCACATTTTCCCATTCCCAGAGATAGGGGCGCCCCGGTTTCCAGGAGGTCTTAGTCAGTGGACGGCTTTAGCTTTAGTATGCCTCACAGCGCTCAAGACTCTCACGTGGGCACTTCTTTCCAAGGAAGTACACTGCGTACCCAAAGCCTTCTGAGCACAAGCAAGGGATACACAGCTCTGGGCACATCCCTCCCTATGCAGTTGGAAGGGCCGGGAACTAAGGTGTTCTCTGAGGCGAGCGTTCCACAGCTTTGAAACAGCCCCAGGAACGCGGTTCTTGGCAGGGTTTCGTTCCCTGCGGGTCTGCCACGTTGAGGAAAACTAAGCGGCCCTGAAAGAAACCACCGGGGCTCCAATTCGGTTTGGGGACTCCTGCTCGACGTCTCTCTAGGTGATGCGGAATCTGGACTTTAGGTCCAGCCCGAAGTAATGCAGAGAGTAACCCCGAGCATTGCTAGGCATTGGGAACATCCGAAGTCACCCAGGTAGGCCTGCTGAGGGCAGTTCGGGGTTTGTGCCGTTCACCACATGCAGCACACACTGCATCCAAAAGTTTCATCGCAGAAGGCCGAACTGTGTTCCACGGGTCTCCCTTGGATTGTCAGAGAAGATAGGTGTATGTGCTGGGTGATCCAGTTGGTAATTGAGAAGCCTGGCAGAGGGCAGTCTTTTCCCCATTTGAAAGGTCGATAGTGGCGGCCTCAAGGCTGACTGAAAGACACTGCCCTTACCCGTCTTCTAGTCACCTCCAGGAGTGCCTCAGTGAAGACAGTGAGTTTTCTCCTACGAATCCAGGTGGTCTCCAGTGCCTTGCTGGGAGCTCATCCCACGCTTGCCCTAGCTAAAGTGTGAAGTCAAAGTGACCCCTAGCCTCAAGGGAAGCGCGAGCGCTTCCTATCAGCCAAGTTGGGTGGGCAGCCACCTCCATGAACCCTGACTCCATAGCGTGCTTTAACTCCTCTGCGGCTTTGCGTAGGCCTAAGAGAGTCGCGTGTGAATTCCTTCTGAGGGAGAGCATGTGCGCTGGGAGTCCCCGTTTTCTTTTCCGAGCCACACAACACAGGACAGACTGCTGGGGTCAGCTCTTGCTACGCAGAGCGAAGGGCAGTGAACTGCTTCTCGCTTGCAGAGCTTGATGTCTACAGCTGGAAGGCAGCCCCGGGACAAAGTTTTGGCCAGTATTACATTCAGCGTGGCTCTCCCTCTGTGGAGGCCCTCCGAACGGCACTGAGAGAATCCCTGAGCCTAAAGTGCATCCTGGCAACCCTTAACCTGTCATCTCACTATTGTGACGCAAGGTACACTGCAGGTGCAGCCTGACAGAAAGTACAGAAAAGCCGGTACGACTCTGAGGCATTTGGACGGGGCAAGGTCCCCTCGGCCTGACTAAGTCATTAAGCGGGTGCTGCTCCTCGTGGCACGCAGAACACCCCCCGTCCAACGAAGTGGGATCCTAGAAAGGCCCAGTGTTGCTGAAAGTCTCCAGGTGTCAGTCAGCGAGTGCTGGCAAATGCGTCGTGGGCTCAAGTTGGCACTGGGAGGATGTGGGAGAAGCCCGACTTTCCCCCTTTGGAAAGCCACTTCGTTGCAGCTTCCAAGCCGCCTGCTACTATTCACTCCACAGATTCCTCTGAGGAGCGGTGACTTTTTCCAAAAGAAACCAGGTGCTTGCGATTCCTTCCGGGGAGCTCACCCCCAGGAGCATACTGTAGCTAAGGTGCCCACTAAATGTGACCTCTAGTCTCGAGGTAAGGTGCACATTTTCCCATTCCCAGAGATAGGGGCGCCCCGGTTTCCAGGAGGTCTTAGTCAGTGGACGGCTTTAGCTTTAGTATGCCTCACAGCGCTCAAGACTCTCACGTGGGCACTTCTTTCCAAGGAAGTACACTGCGTACCCAAAGCCTTCTGAGCACAAGCAAGGGATACACAGCTCTGGGCACATCCCTCCCTATGCAGTTGGAAGGGCCGGGAACTAAGGTGTTCTCTGAGGCGAGCGTTCCACAGCTTTGAAACAGCCCCAGGAACGCGGTTCTTGGCAGGGTTTCGTTCCCTGCGGGTCTGCCACGTTGAGGAAAACTAAGCGGCCCTGAAAGAAACCACCGGGGCTCCAATTCGGTTTGGGGACTCCTGCTCGACGTCTCTCTAGGTGATGCGGAATCTGGACTTTAGGTCCAGCCCGAAGTAATGCAGAGAGTAACCCCGAGCATTGCTAGGCATTGGGAACATCCGAAGTCACCCAGGTAGGCCTGCTGAGGGCAGTTCGGGGTTTGTGCCGTTCACCACATGCAGCACACACTGCATCCAAAAGTTTCATCGCAGAAGGCCGAACTGTGTTCCACGGGTCTCCCTTGGATTGTCAGAGAAGATAGGTGTATGTGCTGGGTGATCCAGTTGGTAATTGAGAAGCCTGGCAGAGGGCAGTCTTTTCCCCATTTGAAAGGTCGATAGTGGCGGCCTCAAGGCTGACTGAAAGACACTGCCCTTACCCGTCTTCTAGTCACCTCCAGGAGTGCCTCAGTGAAGACAGTGAGTTTTCTCCTACGAATCCAGGTGGTCTCCAGTGCCTTGCTGGGAGCTCATCCCACGCTTGCCCTAGCTAAAGTGTGAAGTCAAAGTGACCCCTAGCCTCAAGGGAAGCGCGAGCGCTTCCTATCAGCCAAGTTGGGTGGGCAGCCACCTCCATGAACCCTGACTCCATAGCGTGCTTTAACTCCTCTGCGGCTTTGCGTAGGCCTAAGAGAGTCGCGTGTGAATTCCTTCTGAGGGAGAGCATGTGCGCTGGGAGTCCCCGTTTTCTTTTCCGAGCCACACAACACAGGACAGACTGCTGGGGTCAGCTCTTGCTACGCAGAGCGAAGGGCAGTGAACTGCTTCTCGCTTGCAGAGCTTGATGTCTACAGCTGTAAGGCAGCCCCGGGACAAAGTTTTGGCCAGTATTACATTCAGCGTGGCTCTCCCTCTGTGGAGGCCCTCCGAACGGCACTGAGAGAATCCCTGAGCCTAAAGTGCATCCTGGCAACCCTTAACCTGTCATCTCACTATTGTGACGCAAGGTACACTGCAGGTGCAGCCTGACAGAAAGTACAGAAAAGCCGGTACGACTCTGAGGCATTTGGACGGGGCAAGGTCCCCTCGGCCTGACTAAGTCATTAAGCGGGTGCTGCTCCTCGTGGCACGCAGAACACCCCCCGTCCAACGAAGTGGGATCCTAGAAAGGCCCAGTGTTGCTGAAAGTCTCCAGGTGTCAGTCAGCGAGTGCTGGCAAATGCGTCGTGGGCTCAAGTTGGCACTGGGAGGATGTGGGAGAAGCCCGACTTTCCCCCTTTGGAAAGCCACTTCGTTGCAGCTTCCAAGCCGCCTGCTACTATTCACTCCACAGATTCCTCTGAGGAGCGGTGAGTTTTTCCAAAAGAAACCAGGTGCTTGCGATTCCTTCCGGGGAGCTCACCCCCAGGAGCATACTGTAGCTAAGGTGCCCACTAAATGTGACCTCTAGTCTCGAGGTAAGGTGCACATTTTCCCATTCCCAGAGATAGGGGCGCCCCGGTTTCCAGGAGGTCTTAGTCAGTGGACGGCTTTAGCTTTAGTATGCCTCACAGCGCTCAAGACTCTCACGTGGGCACTTCTTTCCAAGGAAGTACACTGCGTACCCAAAGCCTTCTGAGCACAAGCAAGGGATACACAGCTCTGGGCACATCCCTCCCTATGCAGTTGGAAGGGCCGGGAACTAAGGTGTTCTCTGAGGCGAGCGTTCCACAGCTTTGAAACAGCCCCAGGAACGCGGTTCTTGGCAGGGTTTCGTTCCCTGCGGGTCTGCCACGTTGAGGAAAACTAAGCGGCCCTGAAAGAAACCACCGGGGCTCCAATTCGGTTTGGGGACTCCTGCTCGACGTCTCTCTAGGTGATGCGGAATCTGGACTTTAGGTCCAGCCCGAAGTAATGCAGAGAGTAACCCCGAGCATTGCTAGGCATTGGGAACATCCGAAGTCACCCAGGTAGGCCTGCTGAGGGCAGTTCGGGGTTTGTGCCGTTCACCACATGCAGCACACACTGCATCCAAAAGTTTCATCGCAGAAGGCCGAACTGTGTTCCACGGGTCTCCCTTGGATTGTCAGAGAAGATAGGTGTATGTGCTGGGTGATCCAGTTGGTAATTGAGAAGCCTGGCAGAGGGCAGTCTTTTCCCCATTTGAAAGGTCGATAGTGGCGGCCTCAAGGCTGACTGAAAGACACTGCCCTTACCCGTCTTCTAGTCACCTCCAGGAGTGCCTCAGTGAAGACAGTGAGTTTTCTCCTACGAATCCAGGTGGTCTCCAGTGCCTTGCTGGGAGCTCATCCCACGCTTGCCCTAGCTAAAGTGTGAAGTCAAAGTGACCCCTAGCCTCAAGGGAAGCGCGAGCGCTTCCTATCAGCCAAGTTGGGTGGGCAGCCACCTCCATGAACCCTGACTCCATAGCGTGCTTTAACTCCTCTGCGGCTTTGCGTAGGCCTAAGAGAGTCGCGTGTGAATTCCTTCTGAGGGAGAGCATGTGCGCTGGGAGTCCCCGTTTTCTTTTCCGAGCCACACAACACAGGACAGACTGCTGGGGTCAGCTCTTGCTACGCAGAGCGAAGGGCAGTGAACTGCTTCTCGCTTGCAGAGCTTGATGTCTACAGCTGTAAGGCAGCCCCGGGACAAAGTTTTGGCCAGTATTACATTCAGCGTGGCTCTCCCTCTGTGGAGGCCCTCCGAACGGCACTGAGAGAATCCCTGAGCCTAAAGTGCATCCTGGCAACCCTTAACCTGTCATCTCACTATTGTGACGCAAGGTACACTGCAGGTGCAGCCTGACAGAAAGTACAGAAAAGCCGGTACGACTCTGAGGCATTTGGACGGGGCAAGGTCCCCTCGGCCTGACTAAGTCATTAAGCGGGTGCTGCTCCTCGTGGCACGCAGAACACCCCCCGTCCAACGAAGTGGGATCCTAGAAAGGCCCAGTGTTGCTGAAAGTCTCCAGGTGTCAGTCAGCGAGTGCTGGCAAATGCGTCGTGGGCTCAAGTTGGCACTGGGAGGATGTGGGAGAAGCCCGACTTTCCCCCTTTGGAAAGCCACTTCGTTGCAGCTTCCAAGCCGCCTGCTACTATTCACTCCACAGATTCCTCTGAGGAGCGGTGAGTTTTTCCAAAAGAAACCAGGTGCTTGCGATTCCTTCCGGGGAGCTCACCCCCAGGAGCATACTGTAGCTAAGGTGCCCACTAAATGTGACCTCTAGTCTCGAGGTAAGGTGCACATTTTCCCATTCCCAGAGATAGGGGCGCCCCGGTTTCCAGGAGGTCTTAGTCAGTGGACGGCTTTAGCTTTAGTATGCCTCACAGCGCTCAAGACTCTCACGTGGGCACTTCTTTCCAAGGAAGTACACTGCGTACCCAAAGCCTTCTGAGCACAAGCAAGGGATACACAGCTCTGGGCACATCCCTCCCTATGCAGTTGGAAGGGCCGGGAACTAAGGTGTTCTCTGAGGCGAGCGTTCCACAGCTTTGAAACAGCCCCAGGAACGCGGTTCTTGGCAGGGTTTCGTTCCCTGCGGGTCTGCCACGTTGAGGAAAACTAAGCGGCCCTGAAAGAAACCACCGGGGCTCCAATTCGGTTTGGGGACTCCTGCTCGACGTCTCTCTAGGTGATGCGGAATCTGGACTTTAGGTCCAGCCCGAAGTAATGCAGAGAGTAACCCCGAGCATTGCTAGGCATTGGGAACATCCGAAGTCACCCAGGTAGGCCTGCTGAGGGCAGTTCGGGGTTTGTGCCGTTCACCACATGCAGCACACACTGCATCCAAAAGTTTCATCGCAGAAGGCCGAACTGTGTTCCACGGGTCTCCCTTGGATTGTCAGAGAAGATAGGTGTATGTGCTGGGTGATCCAGTTGGTAATTGAGAAGCCTGGCAGAGGGCAGTCTTTTCCCCATTTGAAAGGTCGATAGTGGCGGCCTCAAGGCTGACTGAAAGACACTGCCCTTACCCGTCTTCTAGTCACCTCCAGGAGTGCCTCAGTGAAGACAGTGAGTTTTCTCCTACGAATCCAGGTGGTCTCCAGTGCCTTGCTGGGAGCTCATCCCACGCTTGCCCTAGCTAAAGTGTGAAGTCAAAGTGACCCCTAGCCTCAAGGGAAGCGCGAGCGCTTCCTATCAGCCAAGTTGGGTGGGCAGCCACCTCCATGAACCCTGACTCCATAGCGTGCTTTAACTCCTCTGCGGCTTTGCGTAGGCCTAAGAGAGTCGCGTGTGAATTCCTTCTGAGGGAGAGCATGTGCGCTGGGAGTCCCCGTTTTCTTTTCCGAGCCACACAACACAGGACAGACTGCTGGGGTCAGCTCTTGCTACGCAGAGCGAAGGGCAGTGAACTGCTTCTCGCTTGCAGAGCTTGATGTCTACAGCTGGAAGGCAGCCCCGGGACAAAGTTTTGGCCAGTATTACATTCAGCGTGGCTCTCCCTCTGTGGAGGCCCTCCGAACGGCACTGAGAGAATCCCTGAGCCTAAAGTGCATCCTGGCAACCCTTAACCTGTCATCTCACTCTTGTGACGCAAGGTACACTGCAGGTGCAGCCTGACAGAAAGTACAGAAAAGCCGGTACGACTCTGAGGCATTTGGACGGGGCAAGGTCCCCTCGGCCTGACTAAGTCATTAAGCGGGTGCTGCTCCTCGTGGCACGCAGAACACCCCCCGTCCAACGAAGTGGGATCCTAGAAAGGCCCAGTGTTGCTGAAAGTCTCCAGGTGTCAGTCAGCGAGTGCTGGCAAATGCGTCGTGGGCTCAAGTTGGCACTGGGAGGATGTGGGAGAAGCCCGACTTTCCCCCTTTGGAAAGCCACTTCGTTGCAGCTTCCAAGCCGCCTGCTACTATTCACTCCACAGATTCCTCTGAGGAGCGGTGAGTTTTTCCAAAAGAAACCAGGTGCTTGCGATTCCTTCCGGGGAGCTCACCCCCAGGAGCATACTGTAGCTAAGGTGCCCACTAAATGTGACCTCTAGTCTCGAGGTAAGGTGCACATTTTCCCATTCCCAGAGATAGGGGCGCCCCGGTTTCCAGGAGGTCTTAGTCAGTGGACGGCTTTAGCTTTAGTATGCCTCACAGCGCTCAAGACTCTCACGTGGGCACTTCTTTCCAAGGAAGTACACTGCGTACCCAAAGCCTTCTGAGCACAAGCAAGGGATACACAGCTCTGGGCACATCCCTCCCTATGCAGTTGGAAGGGCCGGGAACTAAGGTGTTCTCTGAGGCGAGCGTTCCACAGCTTTGAAACAGCCCCAGGAACGCGGTTCTTGGCAGGGTTTCGTTCCCTGCGGGTCTGCCACGTTGAGGAAAACTAAGCGGCCCTGAAAGAAACCACCGGGGCTCCAATTCGGTTTGGGGACTCCTGCTCGACGTCTCTCTAGGTGATGCGGAAACTGGACTTTAGGTCCAGCCCGAAGTAATGCAGAGAGTAACCCCGAGCATTGCTAGGCATTGGGAACATCCGAAGTCACCCAGGTAGGCCTGCTGAGGGCAGTTCGGGGTTTGTGCCGTTCACCACATGCAGCACACACTGCATCCAAAAGTTTCATCGCAGAAGGCCGAACTGTGTTCCACGGGTCTCCCTTGGATTGTCAGAGAAGATAGGTGTATGTGCTGGGTGATCCAGTTGGTAATTGAGAAGCCTGGCAGAGGGCAGTCTTTTCCCCATTTGAAAGGTCGATAGTGGCGGCCTCAAGGCTGACTGAAAGACACTGCCCTTACCCGTCTTCTAGTCACCTCCAGGAGTGCCTCAGTGAAGACAGTGAGTTTTCTCCTACGAATCCAGGTGGTCTCCAGTGCCTTGCTGGGAGCTCATCCCACGCTTGCCCTAGCTAAAGTGTGAAGTCAAAGTGACCCCTAGCCTCAAGGGAAGCGCGAGCGCTTCCTATCAGCCAAGTTGGGTGGGCAGCCACCTCCATGAACCCTGACTCCATAGCGTGCTTTAACTCCTCTGCGGCTTTGCGTAGGCCTAAGAGAGTCGCGTGTGAATTCCTTCTGAGGGAGAGCATGTGCGCTGGGAGTCCCCGTTTTCTTTTCCGAGCCACACAACACAGGACAGACTGCTGGGGTCAGCTCTTGCTACGCAGAGCGAAGGGCAGTGAACTGCTTCTCGCTTGCAGAGCTTGATGTCTACAGCTGTAAGGCAGCCCCGGGACAAAGTTTTGGCCAGTATTACATTCAGCGTGGCTCTCCCTCTGTGGAGGCCCTCCGAACGGCACTGAGAGAATCCCTGAGCCTAAAGTGCATCCTGGCAACCCTTAACCTGTCATCTCACTCTTGTGACGCAAGGTACACTGCAGGTGCAGCCTGACAGAAAGTACAGAAAAGCCGGTACGACTCTGAGGCATTTGGACGAGGCAAGGTCCCCTCGGCCTGACTAAGTCATTAAGCGGGTGCTGCTCCTCGTGGCACGCAGAACACCCCCCGTCCAACGAAGTGGGATCCTAGAAAGGCCCAGTGTTGCTGAAAGTCTCCAGGTGTCAGTCAGCGAGTGCTGGCAAATGCGTCGTGGGCTCAAGTTGGCACTGGGAGGATGTGGGAGAAGCCCGACTTTCCCCCTTTGGAAAGCCACTTCGTTGCAGCTTCCAAGCCGCCTGCTACTATTCACTCCACAGATTCCTCTGAGGAGCGGTGAGTTTTTCCAAAAGAAACCAGGTGCTTGCGATTCCTTCCGGGGAGCTCACCCCCAGGAGCATACTGTAGCTAAGGTGCCCACTAAATGTGACCTCTAGTCTCGAGGTAAGGTGCACATTTTCCCATTCCCAGAGATAGGGGCGCCCCGGTTTCCAGGAGGTCTTAGTCAGTGGACGGCTTTAGCTTTAGTATGCCTCACAGCGCTCAAGACTCTCACGTGGGCACTTCTTTCCAAGGAAGTACACTGCGTACCCAAAGCCTTCTGAGCACAAGCAAGGGATACACAGCTCTGGGCACATCCCTCCCTATGCAGTTGGAAGGGCCGGGAACTAAGGTGTTCTCTGAGGCGAGCGTTCCACAGCTTTGAAACAGCCCCAGGAACGCGGTTCTTGGCAGGGTTTCGTTCCCTGCGGGTCTGCCACGTTGAGGAAAACTAAGCGGCCCTGAAAGAAACCACCGGGGCTCCAATTCGGTTTGGGGACTCCTGCTCGACGTCTCTCTAGGTGATGCGGAATCTGGACTTTAGGTCCAGCCCGAAGTAATGCAGAGAGTAACCCCGAGCATTGCTAGGCATTGGGAACATCCGAAGTCACCCAGGTAGGCCTGCTGAGGGCAGTTCGGGGTTTGTGCCGTTCACCACATGCAGCACACACTGCATCCAAAAGTTTCATCGCAGAAGGCCGAACTGTGTTCCACGGGTCTCCCTTGGATTGTCAGAGAAGATAGGTGTATGTGCTGGGTGATCCAGTTGGTAATTGAGAAGCCTGGCAGAGGGCAGTCTTTTCCCCATTTGAAAGGTCGATAGTGGCGGCCTCAAGGCTGACTGAAAGACACTGCCCTTACCCGTCTTCTAGTCACCTCCAGGAGTGCCTCAGTGAAGACAGTGAGTTTTCTCCTACGAATCCAGGTGGTCTCCAGTGCCTTGCTGGGAGCTCATCCCACGCTTGCCCTAGCTAAAGTGTGAAGTCAAAGTGACCCCTAGCCTCAAGGGAAGCGCGAGCGCTTCCTATCAGCCAAGTTGGGTGGGCAGCCACCTCCATGAACCCTGACTCCATAGCGTGCTTTAACTCCTCTGCGGCTTTGCGTAGGCCTAAGAGAGTCGCGTGTGAATTCCTTCTGAGGGAGAGCATGTGCGCTGGGAGTCCCCGTTTTCTTTTCCGAGCCACACAACACAGGACAGACTGCTGGGGTCAGCTCTTGCTACGCAGAGCGAAGGGCAGTGAACTGCTTCTCGCTTGCAGAGCTTGATGTCTACAGCTGTAAGGCAGCCCCGGGACAAAGTTTTGGCCAGTATTACATTCAGCGTGGCTCTCCCTCTGTGGAGGCCCTCCGAACGGCACTGAGAGAATCCCTGAGCCTAAAGTGCATCCTGGCAACCCTTAACCTGTCATCTCACTCTTGTGACGCAAGGTACACTGCAGGTGCAGCCTGACAGAAAGTACAGAAAAGCCGGTACGACTCTGAGGCATTTGGACGGGGCAAGGTCCCCTCGGCCTGACTAAGTCATTAAGCGGGTGCTGCTCCTCGTGGCACGCAGAACACCCCCCGTCCAACGAAGTGGGATCCTAGAAAGGCCCAGTGTTGCTGAAAGTCTCCAGGTGTCAGTCAGCGAGTGCTGGCAAATGCGTCGTGGGCTCAAGTTGGCACTGGGAGGATGTGGGAGAAGCCCGACTTTCCCCCTTTGGAAAGCCACTTCGTTGCAGCTTCCAAGCCGCCTGCTACTATTCACTCCACAGATTCCTCTGAGGAGCGGTGACTTTTTCCAAAAGAAACCAGGTGCTTGCGATTCCTTCCGGGGAGCTCACCCCCAGGAGCATACTGTAGCTAAGGTGCCCACTAAATGTGACCTCTAGTCTCGAGGTAAGGTGCACATTTTCCCATTCCCAGAGATAGGGGCGCCCCGGTTTCCAGGAGGTCTTAGTCAGTGGACGGCTTTAGCTTTAGTATGCCTCACAGCGCTCAAGACTCTCACGTGGGCACTTCTTTCCAAGGAAGTACACTGCGTACCCAAAGCCTTCTGAGCACAAGCAAGGGATACACAGCTCTGGGCACATCCCTCCCTATGCAGTTGGAAGGGCCGGGAACTAAGGTGTTCTCTGAGGCGAGCGTTCCACAGCTTTGAAACAGCCCCAGGAACGCGGTTCTTGGCAGGGTTTCGTTCCCTGCGGGTCTGCCACGTTGAGGAAAACTAAGCGGCCCTGAAAGAAATCACCGGGGCTCCAATTCGGTTTGGGGACTCCTGCTCGACGTCTCTCTAGGTGATGCGGAATCTGGACTTTAGGTCCAGCCCGAAGTAATGCAGAGAGTAACCCCGAGCATTGCTAGGCATTGGGAACATCCGAAGTCACCCAGGTAGGCCTGCTGAGGGCAGTTCGGGGTTTGTGCCGTTCACCACATGCAGCACACACTGCATCCAAAAGTTTCATCGCAGAAGGCCGAACTGTGTTCCACGGGTCTCCCTTGGATTGTCAGAGAAGATAGGTGTATGTGCTGGGTGATCCAGTTGGTAATTGAGAAGCCTGGCAGAGGGCAGTCTTTTCCCCATTTGAAAGGTCGATAGTGGCGGCCTCAAGGCTGACTGAAAGACACTGCCCTTACCCGTCTTCTAGTCACCTCCAGGAGTGCCTCAGTGAAGACAGTGAGTTTTCTCCTACGAATCCAGGTGGTCTCCAGTGCCTTGCTGGGAGCTCATCCCACGCTTGCCCTAGCTAAAGTGTGAAGTCAAAGTGACCCCTAGCCTCAAGGGAAGCGCGAGCGCTTCCTATCAGCCAAGTTGGGTGGGCAGCCACCTCCATGAACCCTGACTCCATAGCGTGCTTTAACTCCTCTGCGGCTTTGCGTAGGCCTAAGAGAGTCGCGTGTGAATTCCTTCTGAGGGAGAGCATGTGCGCTGGGAGTCCCCGTTTTCTTTTCCGAGCCACACAACACAGGACAGACTGCTGGGGTCAGCTCTTGCTACGCAGAGCGAAGGGCAGTGAACTGCTTCTCGCTTGCAGAGCTTGATGTCTACAGCTGTAAGGCAGCCCCGGGACAAAGTTTTGGCCAGTATTACATTCAGCGTGGCTCTCCCTCTGTGGAGGCCCTCCGAACGGCACTGAGAGAATCCCTGAGCCTAAAGTGCATCCTGGCAACCCTTAACCTGTCATCTCACTCTTGTGACGCAAGGTACACTGCAGGTGCAGCCTGACAGAAAGTACAGAAAAGCCGGTACGACTCTGAGGCATTTGGACGAGGCAAGGTCCCCTCGGCCTGACTAAGTCATTAAGCGGGTGCTGCTCCTCGTGGCACGCAGAACACCCCCCGTCCAACGAAGTGGGATCCTAGAAAGGCCCAGTGTTGCTGAAAGTCTCCAGGTGTCAGTCAGCGAGTGCTGGCAAATGCGTCGTGGGCTCAAGTTGGCACTGGGAGGATGTGGGAGAAGCCCGACTTTCCCCCTTTGGAAAGCCACTTCGTTGCAGCTTCCAAGCCGCCTGCTACTATTCACTCCACAGATTCCTCTGAGGAGCGGTGACTTTTTCCAAAAGAAACCAGGTGCTTGCGATTCCTTCCGGGGAGCTCACCCCCAGGAGCATACTGTAGCTAAGGTGCCCACTAAATGTGACCTCTAGTCTCGAGGTAAGGTGCACATTTTCCCATTCCCAGAGATAGGGGCGCCCCGGTTTCCAGGAGGTCTTAGTCAGTGGACGGCTTTAGCTTTAGTATGCCTCACAGCGCTCAAGACTCTCACGTGGGCACTTCTTTCCAAGGAAGTACACTGCGTACCCAAAGCCTTCTGAGCACAAGCAAGGGATACACAGCTCTGGGCACATCCCTCCCTATGCAGTTGGAAGGGCCGGGAACTAAGGTGTTCTCTGAGGCGAGCGTTCCACAGCTTTGAAACAGCCCCAGGAACGCGGTTCTTGGCAGGGTTTCGTTCCCTGCGGGTCTGCCACGTTGAGGAAAACTAAGCGGCCCTGAAAGAAACCACCGGGGCTCCAATTCGGTTTGGGGACTCCTGCTCGACGTCTCTCTAGGTGATGCGGAATCTGGACTTTAGGTCCAGCCCGAAGTAATGCAGAGAGTAACCCCGAGCATTGCTAGGCATTGGGAACATCCGAAGTCACCCAGGTAGGCCTGCTGAGGGCAGTTCGGGGTTTGTGCCGTTCACCACATGCAGCACACACTGCATCCAAAAGTTTCATCGCAGAAGGCCGAACTGTGTTCCACGGGTCTCCCTTGGATTGTCAGAGAAGATAGGTGTATGTGCTGGGTGATCCAGTTGGTAATTGAGAAGCCTGGCAGAGGGCAGTCTTTTCCCCATTTGAAAGGTCGATAGTGGCGGCCTCAAGGCTGACTGAAAGACACTGCCCTTACCCGTCTTCTAGTCACCTCCAGGAGTGCCTCAGTGAAGACAGTGAGTTTTCTCCTACGAATCCAGGTGGTCTCCAGTGCCTTGCTGGGAGCTCATCCCACGCTTGCCCTAGCTAAAGTGTGAAGTCAAAGTGACCCCTAGCCTCAAGGGAAGCGCGAGCGCTTCCTATCAGCCAAGTTGGGTGGGCAGCCACCTCCATGAACCCTGACTCCATAGCGTGCTTTAACTCCTCTGCGGCTTTGCGTAGGCCTAAGAGAGTCGCGTGTGAATTCCTTCTGAGGGAGAGCATGTGCGCTGGGAGTCCCCGTTTTCTTTTCCGAGCCACACAACACAGGACAGACTGCTGGGGTCAGCTCTTGCTACGCAGAGCGAAGGGCAGTGAACTGCTTCTCGCTTGCAGAGCTTGATGTCTACAGCTGTAAGGCAGCCCCGGGACAAAGTTTTGGCCAGTATTACATTCAGCGTGGCTCTCCCTCTGTGGAGGCCCTCCGAACGGCACTGAGAGAATCCCTGAGCCTAAAGTGCATCCTGGCAACCCTTAACCTGTCATCTCACTCTTGTGACGCAAGGTACACTGCAGGTGCAGCCTGACAGAAAGTACAGAAAAGCCGGTACGACTCTGAGGCATTTGGACGGGGCAAGGTCCCCTCGGCCTGACTAAGTCATTAAGCGGGTGCTGCTCCTCGTGGCACGCAGAACACCCCCCGTCCAACGAAGTGGGATCCTAGAAAGGCCCAGTGTTGCTGAAAGTCTCCAGGTGTCAGTCAGCGAGTGCTGGCAAATGCGTCGTGGGCTCAAGTTGGCACTGGGAGGATGTGGGAGAAGCCCGACTTTCCCCCTTTGGAAAGCCACTTCGTTGCAGCTTCCAAGCCGCCTGCTACTATTCACTCCACAGATTCCTCTGAGGAGCGGTGACTTTTTCCAAAAGAAACCAGGTGCTTGCGATTCCTTCCGGGGAGCTCACCCCCAGGAGCATACTGTAGCTAAGGTGCCCACTAAATGGGACCTCTAGTCTCGAGGTAAGGTGCACATTTTCCCATTCCCAGAGATAGGGGCGCCCCGGTTTCCAGGAGGTCTTAGTCAGTGGACGGCTTTAGCTTTAGTATGCCTCACAGCGCTCAAGACTCTCACGTGGGCACTTCTTTCCAAGGAAGTACACTGCGTACCCAAAGCCTTCTGAGCACAAGCAAGGGATACACAGCTCTGGGCACATCCCTCCCTATGCAGTTGGAAGGGCCGGGAACTAAGGTGTTCTCTGAGGCGAGCGTTCCACAGCTTTGAAACAGCCCCAGGAACGCGGTTCTTGGCAGGGTTTCGTTCCCTGCGGGTCTGCCACGTTGAGGAAAACTAAGCGGCCCTGAAAGAAACCACCGGGGCTCCAATTCGGTTTGGGGACTCCTGCTCGACGTCTCTCTAGGTGATGCGGAATCTGGACTTTAGGTCCAGCCCGAAGTAATGCAGAGAGTAACCCCGAGCATTGCTAGGCATTGGGAACATCCGAAGTCACCCAGGTAGGCCTGCTGAGGGCAGTTCGGGGTTTGTGCCGTTCACCACATGCAGCACACACTGCATCCAAAAGTTTCATCGCAGAAGGCCGAACTGTGTTCCACGGGTCTCCCTTGGATTGTCAGAGAAGATAGGTGTATGTGCTGGGTGATCCAGTTGGTAATTGAGAAGCCTGGCAGAGGGCAGTCTTTTCCCCATTTGAAAGGTCGATAGTGGCGGCCTCAAGGCTGACTGAAAGACACTGCCCTTACCCGTCTTCTAGTCACCTCCAGGAGTGCCTCAGTGAAGACAGTGAGTTTTCTCCTACGAATCCAGGTGGTCTCCAGTGCCTTGCTGGGAGCTCATCCCACGCTTGCCCTAGCTAAAGTGTGAAGTCAAAGTGACCCCTAGCCTCAAGGGAAGCGCGAGCGCTTCCTATCAGCCAAGTTGGGTGGGCAGCCACCTCCATGAACCCTGACTCCATAGCGTGCTTTAACTCCTCTGCGGCTTTGCGTAGGCCTAAGAGAGTCGCGTGTGAATTCCTTCTGAGGGAGAGCATGTGCGCTGGGAGTCCCCGTTTTCTTTTCCGAGCCACACAACACAGGACAGACTGCTGGGGTCAGCTCTTGCTACGCAGAGCGAAGGGCAGTGAACTGCTTCTCGCTTGCAGAGCTTGATGTCTACAGCTGTAAGGCAGCCCCGGGACAAAGTTTTGGCCAGTATTACATTCAGCGTGGCTCTCCCTCTGTGGAGGCCCTCCGAACGGCACTGAGAGAATCCCTGAGCCTAAAGTGCATCCTGGCAACCCTTAACCTGTCATCTCACTCTTGTGACGCAAGGTACACTGCAGGTGCAGCCTGACAGAAAGTACAGAAAAGCCGGTACGACTCTGAGGCATTTGGACGAGGCAAGGTCCCCTCGGCCTGACTAAGTCATTAAGCGGGTGCTGCTCCTCGTGGCACGCAGAACACCCCCCGTCCAACGAAGTGGGATCCTAGAAAGGCCCAGTGTTGCTGAAAGTCTCCAGGTGTCAGTCAGCGAGTGCTGGCAAATGCGTCGTGGGCTCAAGTTGGCACTGGGAGGATGTGGGAGAAGCCCGACTTTCCCCCTTTGGAAAGCCACTTCGTTGCAGCTTCCAAGCCGCCTGCTACTATTCACTCCACAGATTCCTCTGAGGAGCGGTGAGTTTTTCCAAAAGAAACCAGGTGCTTGCGATTCCTTCCGGGGAGCTCACCCCCAGGAGCATACTGTAGCTAAGGTGCCCACTAAATGGGACCTCTAGTCTCGAGGTAAGGTGCACATTTTCCCATTCCCAGAGATAGGGGCGCCCCGGTTTCCAGGAGGTCTTAGTCAGTGGACGGCTTTAGCTTTAGTATGCCTCACAGCGCTCAAGACTCTCACGTGGGCACTTCTTTCCAAGGAAGTACACTGCGTACCCAAAGCCTTCTGAGCACAAGCAAGGGATACACAGCTCTGGGCACATCCCTCCCTATGCAGTTGGAAGGGCCGGGAACTAAGGTGTTCTCTGAGGCGAGCGTCCCACAGCTTTGAAACAGCCCCAGGAACGCGGTTCTTGGCAGGGTTTCGTTCCCTGCGGGTCTGCCACGTTGAGGAAAACTAAGCGGCCCTGAAAGAAACCACCGGGGCTCCAATTCGGTTTGGGGACTCCTGCTCGACGTCTCTCTAGGTGATGCGGAAACTGGACTTTAGGTCCAGCCCGAAGTAATGCAGAGAGTAACCCCGAGCATTGCTAGGCATTGGGAACATCCGAAGTCACCCAGGTAGGCCTGCTGAGGGCAGTTCGGGGTTTGTGCCGTTCACCACATGCAGCACACACTGCATCCAAAAGTTTCATCGCAGAAGGCCGAACTGTGTTCCACGGGTCTCCCTTAGATTGTCAGAGAAGATAGGTGTATGTGCTGGGTGATCCAGTTGGTAATTGAGAAGCCTGGCAGAGGGCAGTCTTTTCCCCATTTGAAAGGTCGATAGTGGCGGCCTCAAGGCTGACTGAAAGACACTGCCCTTACCCGTCTTCTAGTCACCTCCAGGAGTGCCTCAGTGAAGACAGTGAGTTTTCTCCTACGAATCCAGGTGGTCTCCAGTGCCTTGCTGGGAGCTCATCCCACGCTTGCCCTAGCTAAAGTGTGAAGTCAAAGTGACCCCTAGCCTCAAGGGAAGCGCGAGCGCTTCCTATCAGCCAAGTTGGGTGGGCAGCCACCTCCAAGAACCCTGACTCCATAGCGTGCTTTAACTCCTCTGCGGCTTTGCGTAGGCCTAAGAGAGTCGCGTGTGAATTCCTTCTGAGGGAGAGCATGTGCGCTGGGAGTCCCCGTTTTCTTTTCCGAGCCACACAACACAGGACAGACTGCTGGGGTCAGCTCTTGCTACGCAGAGCGAAGGGCAGTGAACTGCTTCTCGCTTGCAGAGCTTGATGTCTACAGCTGTAAGGCAGCCCCGGGACAAAGTTTTGGCCAGTATTACATTCAGCGTGGCTCTCCCTCTGTGGAGGCCCTCCGAACGGCACTGAGAGAATCCCTGAGCCTAAAGTGCATCCTGGCAACCCTTAACCTGTCATCTCACTCTTGTGACGCAAGGTACACTGCAGGTGCAGCCTGACAGAAAGTACAGAAAAGCCGGTACGACTCTGAGGCATTTGGACGAGGCAAGGTCCCCTCGGCCTGACTAAGTCATTAAGCGGGTGCTGCTCCTCGTGGCACGCAGAACACCCCCCGTCCAACGAAGTGGGATCCTAGAAAGGCCCAGTGTTGCTGAAAGTCTCCAGGTGTCAGTCAGCGAGTGCTGGCAAATGCGTCGTGGGCTCAAGTTGGCACTGGGAGGATGTGGGAGAAGCCCGACTTTCCCCCTTTGGAAAGCCACTTCGTTGCAGCTTCCAAGCCGCCTGCTACTATTCACTCCACAGATTCCTCTGAGGAGCGGTGAGTTTTTCCAAAAGAAACCAGGTGCTTGCGATTCCTTCCGGGGAGCTCACCCCCAGGAGCATACTGTAGCTAAGGTGCCCACTAAATGGGACCTCTAGTCTCGAGGTAAGGTGCACATTTTCCCATTCCCAGAGATAGGGGCGCCCCGGTTTCCAGGAGGTCTTAGTCAGTGGACGGCTTTAGCTTTAGTATGCCTCACAGCGCTCAAGACTCTCACGTGGGCACTTCTTTCCAAGGAAGTACACTGCGTACCCAAAGCCTTCTGAGCACAAGCAAGGGATACACAGCTCTGGGCACATCCCTCCCTATGCAGTTGGAAGGGCCGGGAACTAAGGTGTTCTCTGAGGCGAGCGTCCCACAGCTTTGAAACAGCCCCAGGAACGCGGTTCTTGGCAGGGTTTCGTTCCCTGCGGGTCTGCCACGTTGAGGAAAACTAAGCGGCCCTGAAAGAAACCACCGGGGCTCCAATTCGGTTTGGGGACTCCTGCTCGACGTCTCTCTAGGTGATGCGGAAACTGGACTTTAGGTCCAGCCCGAAGTAATGCAGAGAGTAACCCCGAGCATTGCTAGGCATTGGGAACATCCGAAGTCACCCAGGTAGGCCTGCTGAGGGCAGTTCGGGGTTTGTGCCGTTCACCACATGCAGCACACACTGCATCCAAAAGTTTCATCGCAGAAGGCCGAACTGTGTTCCACGGGTCTCCCTTGGATTGTCAGAGAAGATAGGTGTATGTGCTGGGTGATCCAGTTGGTAATTGAGAAGCCTGGCAGAGGGCAGTCTTTTCCCCATTTGAAAGGTCGATAGTGGCGGCCTCAAGGCTGACTGAAAGACACTGCCCTTACCCGTCTTCTAGTCACCTCCAGGAGTGCCTCAGTGAAGACAGTGAGTTTTCTCCTACGAATCCAGGTGGTCTCCAGTGCCTTGCTGGGAGCTCATCCCACGCTTGCCCTAGCTAAAGTGTGAAGTCAAAGTGACCCCTAGCCTCAAGGGAAGCGCGAGCGCTTCCTATCAGCCAAGTTGGGTGGGCAGCCACCTCCAAGAACCCTGACTCCATAGCGTGCTTTAACTCCTCTGCGGCTTTGCGTAGGCCTAAGAGAGTCGCGTGTGAATTCCTTCTGAGGGAGAGCATGTGCGCTGGGAGTCCCCGTTTTCTTTTCCGAGCCACACAACACAGGACAGACTGCTGGGGTCAGCTCTTGCTACGCAGAGCGAAGGGCAGTGAACTGCTTCTCGCTTGCAGAGCTTGATGTCTACAGCTGTAAGGCAGCCCCGGGACAAAGTTTTGGCCAGTATTACATTCAGCGTGGCTCTCCCTCTGTGGAGGCCCTCCGAACGGCACTGAGAGAATCCCTGAGCCTAAAGTGCATCCTGGCAACCCTTAACCTGTCATCTCACTCTTGTGACGCAAGGTACACTGCAGGTGCAGCCTGACAGAAAGTACAGAAAAGCCGGTACGACTCTGAGGCATTTGGACGAGGCAAGGTCCCCTCGGCCTGACTAAGTCATTAAGCGGGTGCTGCTCCTCGTGGCACGCAGAACACCCCCCGTCCAACGAAGTGGGATCCTAGAAAGGCCCAGTGTTGCTGAAAGTCTCCAGGTGTCAGTCAGCGAGTGCTGGCAAATGCGTCGTGGGCTCAAGTTGGCACTGGGAGGATGTGGGAGAAGCCCGACTTTCCCCCTTTGGAAAGCCACTTCGTTGCAGCTTCCAAGCCGCCTGCTACTATTCACTCCACAGATTCCTCTGAGGAGCGGTGAGTTTTTCCAAAAGAAACCAGGTGCTTGCGATTCCTTCCGGGGAGCTCACCCCCAGGAGCATACTGTAGCTAAGGTGCCCACTAAATGGGACCTCTAGTCTCGAGGTAAGGTGCACATTTTCCCATTCCCAGAGATAGGGGCGCCCCGGTTTCCAGGAGGTCTTAGTCAGTGGACGGCTTTAGCTTTAGTATGCCTCACAGCGCTCAAGACTCTCACGTGGGCACTTCTTTCCAAGGAAGTACACTGCGTACCCAAAGCCTTCTGAGCACAAGCAAGGGATACACAGCTCTGGGCACATCCCTCCCTATGCAGTTGGAAGGGCCGGGAACTAAGGTGTTCTCTGAGGCGAGCGTCCCACAGCTTTGAAACAGCCCCAGGAACGCGGTTCTTGGCAGGGTTTCGTTCCCTGCGGGTCTGCCACGTTGAGGAAAACTAAGCGGCCCTGAAAGAAACCACCGGGGCTCCAATTCGGTTTGGGGACTCCTGCTCGACGTCTCTCTAGGTGATGCGGAAACTGGACTTTAGGTCCAGCCCGAAGTAATGCAGAGAGTAACCCCGAGCATTGCTAGGCATTGGGAACATCCGAAGTCACCCAGGTAGGCCTGCTGAGGGCAGTTCGGGGTTTGTGCCGTTCACCACATGCAGCACACACTGCATCCAAAAGTTTCATCGCAGAAGGCCGAACTGTGTTCCACGGGTCTCCCTTGGATTGTCAGAGAAGATAGGTGTATGTGCTGGGTGATCCAGTTGGTAATTGAGAAGCCTGGCAGAGGGCAGTCTTTTCCCCATTTGAAAGGTCGATAGTGGCGGCCTCAAGGCTGACTGAAAGACACTGCCCTTACCCGTCTTCTAGTCACCTCCAGGAGTGCCTCAGTGAAGACAGTGAGTTTTCTCCTACGAATCCAGGTGGTCTCCAGTGCCTTGCTGGGAGCTCATCCCACGCTTGCCCTAGCTAAAGTGTGAAGTCAAAGTGACCCCTAGCCTCAAGGGAAGCGCGAGCGCTTCCTATCAGCCAAGTTGGGTGGGCAGCCACCTCCATGAACCCTGACGCCATAGCGTGCTTTAACTCCTCTGCGGCTTTGCGTAGGCCTAAGAGAGTCGCGTGTGAATTCCTTCTGAGGGAGAGCATGTGCGCTGGGAGTCCCCGTTTTCTTTTCCGAGCCACACAACACAGGACAGACTGCTGGGGTCAGCTCTTGCTACGCAGAGCGAAGGGCAGTGAACTGCTTCTCGCTTGCAGAGCTTGATGTCTACAGCTGTAAGGCAGCCCCGGGACAACGTTTTGGCCAGTATTACATTCAGCGTGGCTCTCCCTCTGTGGAGGCCCTCCGAACGGCACTGAGAGAATCCCTGAGCCTAAAGTGCATCCTGGCAACCCTTAACCTGTCATCTCACTCTTGTGACGCAAGGTACACTGCAGGTGCAGCCTGACAGAAAGTACAGAAAAGCCGGTACGACTCTGAGGCATTTGGACGAGGCAAGGTCCCCTCGGCCTGACTAAGTCATTAAGCGGGTGCTGCTCCTCGTGGCACGCAGAACACCCCCCGTCCAACGAAGTGGGATCCTAGAAAGGCCCAGTGTTGCTGAAAGTCTCCAGGTGTCAGTCAGCGAGTGCTGGCAAATGCGTCGTGGGCTCAAGTTGGCACTGGGAGGATGTGGGAGAAGCCCGACTTTCCCCCTTTGGAAAGCCACTGCGTTGCAGCTTCCAAGCCGCCTGCTACTATTCACTCCACAGATTCCTCTGAGGAGCGGTGAGTTTTTCCAAAAGAAACCAGGTGCTTGCGATTCCTTCCGGGGAGCTCACCCCCAGGAGCATACTGTAGCTAAGGTGCCCACTAAATGGGACCTCTAGTCTCGAGGTAAGGTGCACATTTTCCCATTCCCGGAGATAGGGGCGCCCCGGTTTCCAGGAGGTCTTAGTCAGTGGACGGCTTTAGCTTTAGTATGCCTCACAGCGCTCAAGACTCTCACGTGGGCACTTCTTTCCAAGGAAGTACACTGCGTACCCAAAGCCTTCTGAGCACAAGCAAGGGATACACAGCTCTGGGCACATCCCTCCCTATGCAGTTGGAAGGGCCGGGAACTAAGGTGTTCTCTGAGGCGAGCGTCCCACAGCTTTGAAACAGCCCCAGGAACGCGGTTCTTGGCAGGGTTTCGTTCCCTGCGGGTCTGCCACGTTGAGGAAAACTAAGCGGCCCTGAAAGAAACCACCGGGGCTCCAATTCGGTTTGGGGACTCCTGCTCGACGTCTCTCTAGGTGATGCGGAAACTGGACTTTAGGTCCAGCCCGAAGTAATGCAGAGAGTAACCCCGAGCATTGCTAGGCATTGGGAACATCCGAAGTCACCCAGGTAGGCCTGCTGAGGGCAGTTCGGGGTTTGTGCCGTTCACCACATGCAGCACACACTGCATCCAAAAGTTTCATCGCAGAAGGCCGAACTGTGTTCCACGGGTCTCCCTTGGATGGTCAGAGAAGATAGGTGTATGTGCTGGGTGATCCAGTTGGTAATTGAGAAGCCTGGCAGAGGGCAGTCTTTTCCCCATTTGAAAGGTCGATAGTGGCGGCCTCAAGGCTGACTGAAAGACACTGCCCTTACCCGTCTTCTAGTCACCTCCAGGAGTGCCTCAGTGAAGACAGTGAGTTTTCTCCTACGAATCCAGGTGGTCTCCAGTGCCTTGCTGGGAGCTCATCCCACGCTTGCCCTAGCTAAAGTGTGAAGTCAAAGTGACCCCTAGCCTCAAGGGAAGCGCGAGCGCTTCCTATCAGCCAAGTTGGGTGGGCAGCCACCTCCATGAACCCTGACGCCATAGAGTGCTTTAACTCCTCTGCGGCTTTGCGTAGGCCTAAGAGAGTCGCGTGTGAATTCCTTCCGAGGGAGAGCATGTGCGCTGGGAGTCCCCGTTTTCTTTTCCGAGCCACACAACACAGGACAGACTGCTGGGGTCAGCTCTTGCTACGCAGAGCGAAGGGCAGTGAACTGCTTCTCGCTTGCAGAGCTTGATGTCTACAGCTGTAAGGCAGCCCCGGGACAAAGTTTTGGCCAGTATTACATTCAGCGTGGCTCTCCCTCTGTGGAGGCCCTCCGAACGGCACTGAGAGAATCCCTGAGCCTAAAGTGCATCCTGGCAACCCTTAACCTGTCATCTCACTCTTGTGACGCAAGGTACACTGCAGGTGCAGCCTGACAGAAAGTACAGAAAAGCCGGTACGACTCTGAGGCATTTGGACGAGGCAAGGTCCCCTCGGCCTGACTAAGTCATTAAGCGGGTGCTGCTCCTCGTGGCACGCAGAACACCCCCCGTCCAACGAAGTGGGATCCTAGAAAGGCCCAGTGTTGCTGAAAGTCTCCAGGTGTCAGTCAGCGAGTGCTGGCAAATGCGTCGTGGGCTCAAGTTGGCACTGGGAGGATGTGGGAGAAGCCCGACTTTCCCCCTTTGGAAAGCCACTGCGTTGCAGCTTCCAAGCCGCCTGCTACTATTCACTCCACAGATTCCTCTGAGGAGCGGTGAGTTTTTCCAAAAGAAACCAGGTGCTTGCGATTCCTTCCGGGGAGCTCACCCCCAGGAGCATACTGTAGCTAAGGTGCCCACTAAATGGGACCTCTAGTCTCGAGGTAAGGTGCACATTTTCCCATTCCCGGAGATAGGGGCGCCCCGGTTTCCAGGAGGTCTTAGTCAGTGGACGGCTTTAGCTTTAGTATGCCTCACAGCGCTCAAGACTCTCACGTGGGCACTTCTTTCCAAGGAAGTACACTGCGTACCCAAAGCCTTCTGAGCACAAGCAAGGGATACACAGCTCTGGGCACATCCCTCCCTATGCAGTTGGAAGGGCCGGGAACTAAGGTGTTCTCTGAGGCGAGCGTCCCACAGCTTTGAAACAGCCCCAGGAACGCGGTTCTTGGCAGGGTTTCGTTCCCTGCGGGTCTGCCACGTTGAGGAAAACTAAGCGGCCCTGAAAGAAACCACCGGGGCTCCAATTCGGTTTGGGGACTCCTGCTCGACGTCTCTCTAGGTGATGCGGAAACTGGACTTTAGGTCCAGCCCGAAGTAATGCAGAGAGTAACCCCGAGCATTGCTAGGCATTGGGAACATCCGAAGTCACCCAGGTAGGCCTGCTGAGGGCAGTTCGGGGTTTGTGCCGTTCACCACATGCAGCACACACTGCATCCAAAAGTTTCATCGCAGAAGGCCGAACTGTGTTCCACGGGTCTCCCTTGGATGGTCAGAGAAGATAGGTGTATGTGCTGGGTGATCCAGTTGGTAATTGAGAAGCCTGGCAGAGGGCAGTCTTTTCCCCATTTGAAAGGTCGATAGTGGCGGCCTCAAGGCTGACTGAAAGACACTGCCCTTACCCGTCTTCTAGTCACCTCCAGGAGTGCCTCAGTGAAGACAGTGAGTTTTCTCCTACGAATCCAGGTGGTCTCCAGTGCCTTGCTGGGAGCTCATCCCACGCTTGCCCTAGCTAAAGTGTGAAGTCAAAGTGACCCCTAGCCTCAAGGGAAGCGCGAGCGCTTCCTATCAGCCAAGTTGGGTGGGCAGCCACCTCCATGAACCCTGACGCCATAGAGTGCTTTAACTCCTCTGCGGCTTTGCGTAGGCCTAAGAGAGTCGCGTGTGAATTCCTTCCGAGGGAGAGCATGTGCGCTGGGAGTCCCCGTTTTCTTTTCCGAGCCACACAACACAGGACAGACTGCTGGGGTCAGCTCTTGCTACGCAGAGCGAAGGGCAGTGAACTGCTTCTCGCTTGCAGAGCTTGATGTCTACAGCTGTAAGGCAGCCCCGGGACAAAGTTTTGGCCAGTATTACATTCAGCGTGGCTCTCCCTCTGTGGAGGCCCTCCGAACGGCACTGAGAGAATCCCTGAGCCTAAAGTGCATCCTGGCAACCCTTAACCTGTCATCTCACTCTTGTGACGCAAGGTACACTGCAGGTGCAGCCTGACAGAAAGTACAGAAAAGCCGGTACGACTCTGAGGCATTTGGACGAGGCAAGGTCCCCTCGGCCTGACTAAGTCATTAAGCGGGTGCTGCTCCTCGTGGCACGCAGAACACCCCCCGTCCAACGAAGTGGGATCCTAGAAAGGCCCAGGGTTGCTGAAAGTCTCCAGGTGTCAGTCAGCGAGTGCTGGCAAATGCGTCGTGGGCTCAAGTTGGCACTGGGAGGATGTGGGAGAAGCCCGACTTTCCCCCTTTGGAAAGCCACTGCGTTGCAGCTTCCAAGCCGCCTGCTACTATTCACTCCACAGATTCCTCTGAGGAGCGGTGACTTTTTCCAAAAGAAACCAGGTGCTTGCGATTCCTTCCGGGGAGCTCACCCCCAGGAGCATACTGTAGCTAAGGTGCCCACTAAATGGGACCTCTAGTCTCGAGGTAAGGTGCACATTTTCCCATTCCCGGAGATAGGGGCGCCCCGGTTTCCAGGAGGTCTTAGTCAGTGGACGGCTTTAGCTTTAGTATGCCTCACAGCGCTCAAGACTCTCACGTGGGCACTTCTTTCCAAGGAAGTACACTGCGTACCCAAAGCCTTCTGAGCACAAGCAAGGGATACACAGCTCTGGGCACATCCCTCCCTATGCAGTTGGAAGGGCCGGGAACTAAGGTGTTCTCTGAGGCGAGCGTCCCACAGCTTTGAAACAGCCCCAGGAACGCGGTTCTTGGCAGGGTTTCGTTCCCTGCGGGTCTGCCACGTTGAGGAAAACTAAGCGGCCCTGAAAGAAACCACCGGGGCTCCAATTCGGTTTGGGGACTCCTGCTCGACGTCTCTCTAGGTGATGCGGAAACTGGACTTTAGGTCCAGCCCGAAGTAATGCAGAGAGTAACCCCGAGCATTGCTAGGCATTGGGAACATCCGAAGTCACCCAGGTAGGCCTGCTGAGGGCAGTTCGGGGTTTGTGCCGTTCACCACATGCAGCACACACTGCATCCAAAAGTTTCATCGCAGAAGGCCGAACTGTGTTCCACGGGTCTCCCTTGGATGGTCAGAGAAGATAGGTGTATGTGCTGGGTGATCCAGTTGGTAATTGAGAAGCCTGGCAGAGGGCAGTCTTTTCCCCATTTGAAAGGTCGATAGTGGCGGCCTCAAGGCTGACTGAAAGACACTGCCCTTACCCGTCTTCTAGTCACCTCCAGGAGTGCCTCAGTGAAGACAGTGAGTTTTCTCCTACGAATCCAGGTGGTCTCCAGTGCCTTGCTGGGAGCTCATCCCACGCTTGCCCTAGCTAAAGTGTGAAGTCAAAGTGACCCCTAGCCTCAAGGGAAGCGCGAGCGCTTCCTATCAGCCAAGTTGGGTGGGCAGCCACCTCCATGAACCCTGACTCCATAGCGTGCTTTAACTCCTCTGCGGCTTTGCGTAGGCCTAAGAGAGTCGCGTGTGAATTCCTTCCGAGGGAGAGCATGTGCGCTGGGAGTCCCCGTTTTCTTTTCCGAGCCACACAACACAGGACAGACTGCTGGGGTCAGCTCTTGCTACGCAGAGCGAAGGGCAGTGAACTGCTTCTCGCTTGCAGAGCTTGATGTCTACAGCTGTAAGGCAGCCCCGGGACAAAGTTTTGGCCAGTATTACATTCAGCGTGGCTCTCCCTCTGTGGAGGCCCTCCGAACGGCACTGAGAGAATCCCTGAGCCTAAAGTGCATCCTGGCAACCCTTAACCTGTCATCTCACTCTTGTGACGCAAGGTACACTGCAGGTGCAGCCTGACAGAAAGTACAGAAAAGCCGGTACGACTCTGAGGCATTTGGACGAGGCAAGGTCCCCTCGGCCTGACTAAGTCATTAAGCGGGTGCTGCTCCTCGTGGCACGCAGAACACCCCCCGTCCAACGAAGTGGGATCCTAGAAAGGCCCAGGGTTGCTGAAAGTCTCCAGGTGTCAGTCCGCGAGTGCTGGCAAATGCGTCGTGGGCTCAAGTTGGCACTGGGAGGATGTGGGAGAAGCCCGACTTTCCCCCTTTGGAAAGCCGCTTCGTTGCAGCTTCCAAGCCGCCTGCTACTATTCACTCCACAGATTCCTCTGAGGAGCGGTGACTTTTTCCAAAAGAAACCAGGTGCTTGCGATTCCTTCCGGGGAGCTCACCCCCAGGAGCATACTGTAGCTAAGGTGCCCACTAAATGTGACCTCTAGTGTCGAGGTAAGGTGCACATTTTCCCATTCCCAGAGATAGGGGCGCCCCGGTTTCCAGGAGGTCTTAGTCAGTGGACGGCTTTAGCTTTAGTATGCCTCACAGCGCTCAAGACTCTCACGTGGGCACTTCTTTCCAAGGAAGTACACTGCGTACCCAAAGCCTTCTGAGCACAAGCAAGGGATACACAGCTCTGGGCACATCCCTCCCTATGCAGTTGGAAGGGCCGGGAACTAAGGTGTTCTCTGAGGCGAGCGTCCCACAGCTTTGAAACAGCCCCAGGAACGCGGTTCTTGGCAGGGTTTCGTTCCCTGCGGGTCTGCCACGTTGAGGAAAGCTAAGCGGCCCTGAAAGAAACCACCGGGGCTCCAATTCGGTTTGGGGACTCCTGCTCGACGTCTCTCTAGGTGATGCGGAAACTGGACTTTAGGTCCAGCCCGAAGTAATGCAGAGAGTAACCCCGAGCATTGCTAGGCATTGGGAACATCCGAAGTCACCCAGGTAGGCCTGCTGAGGGCAGTTCGGGGTTTGTGCCGTTCACCACATGCAGCACACACTGCATCCAAAAGTTTCATCGCAGAAGGCCGAACTGTGTTCCACGGGTCTCCCTTGGATGGTCAGAGAAGATAGGTGTATGTGCTGGGTGATCCAGTTGGTAATTGAGAAGCCTGGCAGAGGGCAGTCTTTTCCCCATTTGAAAGGTCGATAGTGGCGGCCTCAAGGCTGACTGAAAGACACTGCCCTTACCCGTCTTCTAGTCACCTCCAGGAGTGCCTCAGTGAAGACAGTGAGTTTTCTCCTACGAATCCAGGTGGTCTCCAGTGCCTTGCTGGGAGCTCATCCCACGCTTGCCCTAGCTAAAGTGTGAAGTCAAAGTGACCCCTAGCCTCAAGGGAAGCGCGAGCGCTTCCTATCAGCCAAGTTGGGTGGGCAGCCACCTCCATGAACCCTGACTCCATAGCGTGCTTTAACTCCTCTGCGGCTTTGCGTAGGCCTAAGAGAGTCGCGTGTGAATTCCTTCCGAGGGAGAGCATGTGCGCTGGGAGTCCCCGTTTTCTTTTCCTAGCCACACAACACAGGACAGACTGCTGGGGTCAGCTCTTGCTACACAGAGCGAAGGGCAGTGAACTGCTTCTCGCTTGCAGAGCTTGATGTCTACAGCTGTAAGGCAGCCCCGGGACAAAGTTTTGGCCAGTATTACATTCAGCGTGGCTCTCCCTCTGTGGAGGCCCTCCGAACGGCACTGAGAGAATCCCTGAGCCTAAAGTGCATCCTGGCAACCCTTAACCTGTCATCTCACTCTTGTGACGCAAGGTACACTGCAGGTGCAGCCTGACAGAAAGTACAGAAAAGCCGGTACGACTCTGAGGCATTTGGACGAGGCAAGGTCCCCTCGGCCTGACTAAGTCATTAAGCGGGTGCTGCTCCTCGTGGCACGCAGAACACCCCCCGTCCAACGAAGTGGGATCCTAGAAAGGCCCAGGGTTGCTGAAAGTCTCCAGGTGTCAGTCCGCGAGTGCTGGCAAATGCGTCGTGGGCTCAAGTTGGCACTGGGAGGATGTGGGAGAAGCCCGACTTTCCCCCTTTGGAAAGCCGCTTCGTTGCAGCTTCCAAGCCGCCTGCTACTATTCACTCCACAGATTCCTCTGAGGAGCGGTGACTTTTTCCAAAAGAAACCAGGTGCTTGCGATTCCTTCCGGGGAGCTCACCCCCAGGAGCATACTGTAGCTAAGGTGCCCACTAAATGTGACCTCTAGTGTCGAGGTAAGGTGCACATTTTCCCATTCCCAGAGATAGGGGCGCCCCGGTTTCCAGGAGGTCTTAGTCAGTGGACGGCTTTAGCTTTAGTATGCCTCACAGCGCTCAAGACTCTCACGTGGGCACTTCTTTCCAAGGAAGTACACTGCGTACCCAAAGCCTTCTGAGCACAAGCAAGGGATACACAGCTCTGGGCACATCCCTCCCTATGCAGTTGGAAGGGCGGGGAACTAAGGTGTTCTCTGAGGCGAGCGTCCCACAGCTTTGAAACAGCCCCAGGAACGCGGTTCTTGGCAGGGTTTCGTTCCCTGCGGGTCTGCCACGTTGAGGAAAGCTAAGCGGCCCTGAAAGAAACCACCGGGGCTCCAATTCGGTTTGGGGACTCCTGCTCGACGTCTCTCTAGGTGATGCGGAAACTGGACTTTAGGTCCAGCCCGAAGTAATGCAGAGAGTAACCCCGAGCATTGCTAGGCATTGGGAACATCCGAAGTCACCCAGGTAGGCCTGCTGAGGGCAGTTCGGGGTTTGTGCCGTTCACCACATGCAGCACACACTGCATCCAAAAGTTTCATCGCAGAAGGCCGAACTGTGTTCCACGGGTCTCCCTTGGATGGTCAGAGAAGATAGGTGTATGTGCTGGGTGATCCAGTTGGTAATTGAGAAGCCTGGCAGAGGGCAGTCTTTTCCCCATTTGAAAGGTCGATAGTGGCGGCCTCAAGGCTGACTGAAAGACACTGCCCTTACCCGTCTTCTAGTCACCTCCAGGAGTGCCTCAGTGAAGACAGTGAGTTTTCTCCTACGAATCCAGGTGGTCTCCAGTGCCTTGCTGGGAGCTCATCCCACACTTGCCCTAGCTAAAGTGTGAAGTCAAAGTGACCCCTAGCCTCAAGGGAAGCGCGAGCGCTTCCTATCAGCCAAGTTGGGTGGGCAGCCACCTCCATGAACCCTGACTCCATAGAGTGCTTTAACTCCTCTGCGGCTTTGCGTAGGCCTAAGAGAGTCGCGTGTGAATTCCTTCCGAGGGAGAGCATGTGCGCTGGGAGTCCCCGTTTTGTTTTCCGAGCCACACAACACAGGACAGACTGCTGGGGTCAGCTCTTGCTACGCAGAGCGAAGGGCAGTGAACTGCTTCTCGCTTGCAGAGCTTGATGTCTACAGCTGTAAGGCAGCCCCGGGACAAAGTTTTGGCCAGTATTACATTCAGCGTGGCTCTCCCTCTGTGGAGGCCCTCCGAACGGCACTGAGAGAATCCCTGAGCCTAAAGTGCATCCTGGCAACCCTTAACCTGTCATCTCACTCTTGTGACGCAAGGTACACTGCAGGTGCAGCCTGACAGAAAGTACAGAAAAGCCGGTACGACTCTGAGGCATTTGGACGAGGCAAGGTCCCCTCGGCCTGACTAAGTCATTAAGCGGGTGCTGCTCCTCGTGGCACGCAGAACACCCCCCGTCCAACGAAGTGGGATCCTAGAAAGGCCCAGGGTTGCTGAAAGTCTCCAGGTGTCAGTCCGCGAGTGCTGGCAAATGCGTCGTGGGCTCAAGTTGGCACTGGGAGGATGTGGGAGAAGCCCGACTTTCCCCCTTTGGAAAGCCGCTTCGTTGCAGCTTCCAAGCCGCCTGCTACTATTCACTCCACAGATTCCTCTGAGGAGCGGTGACTTTTTCCAAAAGAAACCAGGTGCTTGCGATTCCTTCCGGGGAGCTCACCCCCAGGAGCATACTGTAGCTAAGGTGCCCACTAAATGTGACCTCTAGTGTCGAGGTAAGGTGCACATTTTCCCATTCCCAGAGATAGGGGCGCCCCGGTTTCCAGGAGGTCTTAGTCAGTGGACGGCTTTAGCTTTAGTATGCCTCACAGCGCTCAAGACTCTCACGTGGGCACTTCTTTCCAAGGAAGTACACTGCGTACCCAAAGCCTTCTGAGCACAAGCAAGGGATACACAGCTCTGGGCACATCCCTCCCTATGCAGTTGGAAGGGCGGGGAACTAAGGTGTTCTCTGAGGCGAGCGTCCCACAGCTTTGAAACAGCCCCAGGAACGCGGTTCTTGGCAGGGTTTCGTTCCCTGCGGGTCTGCCACGTTGAGGAAAGCTAAGCGGCCCTGAAAGAAACCACCGGGGCTCCAATTCGGTTTGGGGACTCCTGCTCGACGTCTCTCTAGGTGATGCGGAAACTGGACTTTAGGTCCAGCCCGAAGTAATGCAGAGAGTAACCCCGAGCATTGCTAGGCATTGGGAACATCCGAAGTCACCCAGGTAGGCCTGCTGAGGGCAGTTCGGGGTTTGTGCCGTTCACCACATGCAGCACACACTGCATCCAAAAGTTTCATCGCAGAAGGCCGAACTGTGTTCCACGGGTCTCCCTTGGATGGTCAGAGAAGATAGGTGTATGTGCTGGGTGATCCAGTTGGTAATTGAGAAGCCTGGCAGAGGGCAGTCTTTTCCCCATTTGAAAGGTCGATAGTGGCGGCCTCAAGGCTGACTGAAAGACACTGCCCTTACCCGTCTTCTAGTCACCTCCAGGAGTGCCTCAGTGAAGACAGTGAGTTTTCTCCTACGAATCCAGGTGGTCTCCAGTGCCTTGCTGGGAGCTCATCCCACGCTTGCCCTAGCTAAAGTGTGAAGTCAAAGTGACCCCTAGCCTCAAGGGAAGCGCGAGCGCTTCCTATCAGCCAAGTTGGGTGGGCAGCCACCTCCATGAACCCTGACTCCATAGAGTGCTTTAACTCCTCTGCGGCTTTGCGTAGGCCTAAGAGAGTCGCGTGTGAATTCCTTCCGAGGGAGAGCATGTGCGCTGGGAGTCCCCGTTTTGTTTTCCGAGCCACACAACACAGGACAGACTGCTGGGGTCAGCTCTTGCTACGCAGAGCGAAGGGCAGTGAACTGCTTCTCGCTTGCAGAGCTTGATGTCTACAGCTGTAAGGCAGCCCCGGGACAAAGTTTTGGCCAGTATTACATTCAGCGTGGCTCTCCCTCTGTGGAGGCCCTCCGAACGGCACTGAGAGAATCCCTGAGCCTAAAGTGCATCCTGGCAACCCTTAACCTGTCATCTCACTCTTGTGACGCAAGGTACACTGCAGGTGCAGCCTGACAGAAAGTACAGAAAAGCCGGTACGACTCTGAGGCATTTGGACGAGGCAAGGTCCCCTCGGCCTGACTAAGTCATTAAGCGGGTGCTGCTCCTCGTGGCACGCAGAACACCCCCCGTCCAACGAAGTGGGATCCTAGAAAGGCCCAGGGTTGCTGAAAGTCTCCAGGTGTCAGTCCGCGAGTGCTGGCAAATGCGTCGTGGGCTCAAGTTGGCACTGGGAGGATGTGGGAGAAGCCCGACTTTCCCCCTTTGGAAAGCCGCTTCGTTGCAGCTTCCAAGCCGCCTGCTACTATTCACTCCACAGATTCCTCTGAGGAGCGGTGACTTTTTCCAAAAGAAACCAGGTGCTTGCGATTCCTTCCGGGGAGCTCACCCCCAGGAGCATACTGTAGCTAAGGTGCCCACTAAATGTGACCTCTAGTGTCGAGGTAAGGTGCACATTTTCCCATTCCCAGAGATAGGGGCGCCCCGGTTTCCAGGAGGTCTTAGTCAGTGGACGGCTTTAGCTTTAGTATGCCTCACAGCGCTCAAGACTCTCACGTGGGCACTTCTTTCCAAGGAAGTACACTGCGTACCCAAAGCCTTCTGAGCACAAGCAAGGGATACACAGCTCTGGGCACATCCCTCCCTATGCAGTTGGAAGGGCCGGGAACTAAGGTGTTCTCTGAGGCGAGCGTCCCACAGCTTTGAAACAGCCCCAGGAACGCGGTTCTTGGCAGGGTTTCGTTCCCTGCGGGTCTGCCACGTTGAGGAAAGCTAAGCGGCCCTGAAAGAAACCACCGGGGCTCCAATTCGGTTTGGGGACTCCTGCTCGACGTCTCTCTAGGTGATGCGGAAACTGGACTTTAGGTCCAGCCCGAAGTAATGCAGAGAGTAACCCCGAGCATTGCTAGGCATTGGGAACATCCGAAGTCACCCAGGTAGGCCTGCTGAGGGCAGTTCGGGGTTTGTGCCGTTCACCACATGCAGCACACACTGCATCCAAAAGTTTCATCGCAGAAGGCCGAACTGTGTTCCACGGGTCTCCCTTGGATGGTCAGAGAAGATAGGTGTATGTGCTGGGTGATCCAGTTGGTAATTGAGAAGCCTGGCAGAGGGCAGTCTTTTCCCCATTTGAAAGGTCGATAGTGGCGGCCTCAAGGCTGACTGAAAGACACTGCCCTTACCCGTCTTCTAGTCACCTCCAGGAGTGCCTCAGTGAAGACAGTGAGTTTTCTCCTACGAATCCAGGTGGTCTCCAGTGCCTTGCTGGGAGCTCATCCCACGCTTGCCCTAGCTAAAGTGTGAAGTCAAAGTGACCCCTAGCCTCAAGGGAAGCGCGAGCGCTTCCTATCAGCCAAGTTGGGTGGGCAGCCACCTCCATGAACCCTGACTCCATAGAGTGCTTTAACTCCTCTGCGGCTTTGCGTAGGCCTAAGAGAGTCGCGTGTGAATTCCTTCTGAGGGAGAGCATGTGCGCTGGGAGTCCCCGTTTTGTTTTCCGAGCCACACAACACAGGACAGACTGCTGGGGTCAGCTCTTGCTACGCAGAGCGAAGGGCAGTGAACTGCTTCTCGCTTGCAGAGCTTGATGTCTACAGCTGTAAGGCAGCCCCGGGACAAAGTTTTGGCCAGTATTACATTCAGCGTGGCTCTCCCTCTGTGGAGGCCCTCCGAACGGCACTGAGAGAATCCCTGAGCCTAAAGTGCATCCTGGCAACCCTTAACCTGTCATCTCACTCTTGTGACGCAAGGTACACTGCAGGTGCAGCCTGACAGAAAGTACAGAAAAGCCGGTACGACTCTGAGGCATTTGGACGAGGCAAGGTCCCCTCGGCCTGACTAAGTCATTAAGCGGGTGCTGCTCCTCGTGGCACGCAGAACACCCCCCGTCCAACGAAGTGGGATCCTAGAAAGGCCCAGGGTTGCTGAAAGTCTCCAGGTGTCAGTCCGCGAGTGCTGGCAAATGCGTCGTGGGCTCAAGTTGGCACTGGGAGGATGTGGGAGAAGCCCGACTTTCCCCCTTTGGAAAGCCGCTTCGTTGCAGCTTCCAAGCCGCCTGCTACTATTCACTCCACAGATTCCTCTGAGGAGCGGTGACTTTTTCCAAAAGAAACCAGGTGCTTGCGATTCCTTCCGGGGAGCTCACCCCCAGGAGCATACTGTAGCTAAGGTGCCCACTAAATGGGACCTCTAGTGTCGAGGTAAGGTGCACATTTTCCCATTCCCAGAGATAGGGGCGCCCCGGTTTCCAGGAGGTCTTAGTCAGTGGACGGCTTTAGCTTTAGTATGCCTCACAGCGCTCAAGACTCTCACGTGGGCACTTCTTTCCAAGGAAGTACACTGCGTACCCAAAGCCTTCTGAGCACAAGCAAGGGATACACAGCTCTGGGCACATCCCTCCCTATGCAGTTGGAAGGGCCGGGAACTAAGGTGTTCTCTGAGGCGAGCGTCCCACAGCTTTGAAACAGCCCCAGGAACGCGGTTCTTGGCAGGGTTTCGTTCCCTGCGGGTCTGCCACGTTGAGGAAAGCTAAGCGGCCCTGAAAGAAACCACCGGGGCTCCAATTCGGTTTGGGGACTCCTGCTCGACGTCTCTCTAGGTGATGCGGAAACTGGACTTTAGGTCCAGCCCGAAGTAATGCAGAGAGTAACCCCGAGCATTGCTAGGCATTGGGAACATCCGAAGTCACCCAGGTAGGCCTGCTGAGGGCAGTTCGGGGTTTGTGCCGTTCACCACATGCAGCACACACTGCATCCAAAAGTTTCATCGCAGAAGGCCGAACTGTGTTCCACGGGTCTCCCTTGGATGGTCAGAGAAGATAGGTGTATGTGCTGGGTGATCCAGTTGGTAATTGAGAAGCCTGGCAGAGGGCAGTCTTTTCCCCATTTGAAAGGTCGATAGTGGCGGCCTCAAGGCTGACTGAAAGACACTGCCCTTACCCGTCTTCTAGTCACCTCCAGGAGTGCCTCAGTGAAGACAGTGAGTTTTCTCCTACGAATCCAGGTGGTCTCCAGTGCCTTGCTGGGAGCTCATCCCACGCTTGCCCTAGCTAAAGTGTGAAGTCAAAGTGACCCCTAGCCTCAAGGGAAGCGCGAGCGCTTCCTATCAGCCAAGTTGGGTGGGCAGCCACCTCCATGAACCCTGACGCCATAGAGTGCTTTAACTCCTCTGCGGCTTTGCGTAGGCCTAAGAGAGTCGCGTGTGAATTCCTTCTGAGGGAGAGCATGTGCGCTGGGAGTCCCCGTTTTGTTTTCCGAGCCACACAACACAGGACAGACTGCTGGGGTCAGCTCTTGCTACGCAGAGCGAAGGGCAGTGAACTGCTTCTCGCTTGCAGAGCTTGATGTCTACAGCTGTAAGGCAGCCCCGGGACAAAGTTTTGGCCAGTATTACATTCAGCGTGGCTCTCCCTCTGTGGAGGCCCTCCGAACGGCACTGAGAGAATCCCTGAGCCTAAAGTGCATCCTGGCAACCCTTAACCTGTCATCTCACTCTTGTGACGCAAGGTACACTGCAGGTGCAGCCTGACAGAAAGTACAGAAAAGCCGGTACGACTCTGAGGCATTTGGACGAGGCAAGGTCCCCTCGGCCTGACTAAGTCATTAAGCGGGTGCTGCTCCTCGTGGCACGCAGAACACCCCCCGTCCAACGAAGTGGGATCCTAGAAAGGCCCAGGGTTGCTGAAAGTCTCCAGGTGTCAGTCCGCGAGTGCTGGCAAATGCGTCGTGGGCTCAAGTTGGCACTGGGAGGATGTGGGAGAAGCCCGACTTTCCCCCTTTGGAAAGCCGCTTCGTTGCAGCTTCCAAGCCGCCTGCTACTATTCACTCCACAGATTCCTCTGAGGAGCGGTGACTTTTTCCAAAAGAAACCAGGTGCTTGCGATTCCTTCCGGGGAGCTCACCCCCAGGAGCATACTGTAGCTAAGGTGCCCACTAAATGGGACCTCTAGTCTCGAGGTAAGGTGCACATTTTCCCATTCCCAGAGATAGGGGCGCCCCGGTTTCCAGGAGGTCTTAGTCAGTGGACGGCTTTAGCTTTAGTATGCCTCACAGCGCTCAAGACTCTCACGTGGGCACTTCTTTCCAAGGAAGTACACTGCGTACCCAAAGCCTTCTGAGCACAAGCAAGGGATACACAGCTCTGGGCACATCCCTCCCTATGCAGTTGGAAGGGCCGGGAACTAAGGTGTTCTCTGAGGCGAGCGTCCCACAGCTTTGAAACAGCCCCAGGAACGCGGTTCTTGGCAGGGTTTCGTTCCCTGCGGGTCTGCCACGTTGAGGAAAGCTAAGCGGCCCTGAAAGAAACCACCGGGGCTCCAATTCGGTTTGGGGACTCCTGCTCGACGTCTCTCTAGGTGATGCGGAAACTGGACTTTAGGTCCAGCCCGAAGTAATGCAGAGAGTAACCCCGAGCATTGCTAGGCATTGGGAACATCCGAAGTCACCCAGGTAGGCCTGCTGAGGGCAGTTCGGGGTTTGTGCCGTTCACCACATGCAGCACACACTGCATCCAAAAGTTTCATCGCAGAAGGCCGAACTGTGTTCCACGGGTCTCCCTTGGATTGTCAGAGAAGATAGGTGTATGTGCTGGGTGATCCAGTTGGTAATTGAGAAGCCTGGCAGAGGGCAGTCTTTTCCCCATTTGAAAGGTCGATAGTGGCGGCCTCAAGGCTGACTGAAAGACACTGCCCTTACCCGTCTTCTAGTCACCTCCAGGAGTGCCTCAGTGAAGACAGTGAGTTTTCTCCTACGAATCCAGGTGGTCTCCAGTGCCTTGCTGGGAGCTCATCCCACGCTTGCCCTAGCTAAAGTGTGAAGTCAAAGTGACCCCTAGCCTCAAGGGAAGCGCGAGCGCTTCCTATCAGCCAAGTTGGGTGGGCAGCCACCTCCATGAACCCTGACTCCATAGAGTGCTTTAACTCCTCTGCGGCTTTGCGTAGGCCTAAGAGAGTCGCGTGTGAATTCCTTCTGAGGGAGAGCATGTGCGCTGGGAGTCCCCGTTTTGTTTTCCGAGCCACACAACACAGGACAGACTGCTGGGGTCAGCTCTTGCTACGCAGAGCGAAGGGCAGTGAACTGCTTCTCGCTTGCAGAGCTTGATGTCTACAGCTGTAAGGCAGCCCCGGGACAAAGTTTTGGCCAGTATTACATTCAGCGTGGCTCTCCCTCTGTGGAGGCCCTCCGAACGGCACTGAGAGAATCCCTGAGCCTAAAGTGCATCCTGGCAACCCTTAACCTGTCATCTCACTCTTGTGACGCAAGGTACACTGCAGGTGCAGCCTGACAGAAAGTACAGAAAAGCCGGTACGACTCTGAGGCATTTGGACGAGGCAAGGTCCCCTCGGCCTGACTAAGTCATTAAGCGGGTGCTGCTCCTCGTGGCACGCAGAACACCCCCCGTCCAACGAAGTGGGATCCTAGAAAGGCCCAGGGTTGCTGAAAGTCTCCAGGTGTCAGTCCGCGAGTGCTGGCAAATGCGTCGTGGGCTCAAGTTGGCACTGGGAGGATGTGGGAGAAGCCCGACTTTCCCCCTTTGGAAAGCCGCTTCGTTGCAGCTTCCAAGCCGCCTGCTACTATTCACTCCACAGATTCCTCTGAGGAGCGGTGACTTTTTCCAAAAGAAACCAGGTGCTTGCGATTCCTTCCGGGGAGCTCACCCCCAGGAGCATACTGTAGCTAAGGTGCCCACTAAATGGGACCTCTAGTCTCGAGGTAAGGTGCACATTTTCCCATTCCCAGAGATAGGGGCGCCCCGGTTTCCAGGAGGTCTTAGTCAGTGGACGGCTTTAGCTTTAGTATGCCTCACAGCGCTCAAGACTCTCACGTGGGCACTTCTTTCCAAGGAAGTACACTGCGTACCCAAAGCCTTCTGAGCACAAGCAAGGGATACACAGCTCTGGGCACATCCCTCCCTATGCAGTTGGAAGGGCCGGGAACTAAGGTGTTCTCTGAGGCGAGCGTCCCACAGCTTTGAAACAGCCCCAGGAACGCGGTTCTTGGCAGGGTTTCGTTCCCTGCGGGTCTGCCACGTTGAGGAAAGCTAAGCGGCCCTGAAAGAAACCACCGGGGCTCCAATTCGGTTTGGGGACTCCTGCTCGACGTCTCTCTAGGTGATGCGGAAACTGGACTTTAGGTCCAGCCCGAAGTAATGCAGAGAGTAACCCCGAGCATTGCTAGGCATTGGGAACATCCGAAGTCACCCAGGTAGGCCTGCTGAGGGCAGTTCGGGGTTTGTGCCGTTCACCACATGCAGCACACACTGCATCCAAAAGTTTCATCGCAGAAGGCCGAACTGTGTTCCAAGGGTCTCCCTTGGATTGTCAGAGAAGATAGGTGTATGTGCTGGGTGATCCAGTTGGTAATTGAGAAGCCTGGCAGAGGGCAGTCTTTTCCCCATTTGAAAGGTCGATAGTGGCGGCCTCAAGGCTGACTGAAAGACACTGCCCTTACCCGTCTTCTAGTCACCTCCAGGAGTGCCTCAGTGAAGACAGTGAGTTTTCTCCTACGAATCCAGGTGGTCTCCAGTGCCTTGCTGGGAGCTCATCCCACGCTTGCCCTAGCTAAAGTGTGAAGTCAAAGTGACCCCTAGCCTCAAGGGAAGCGCGAGCGCTTCCTATCAGCCAAGTTGGGTGGGCAGCCACCTCCATGAACCCTGACGCCATAGAGTGCTTTAACTCCTCTGCGGCTTTGCGTAGGCCTAAGAGAGTCGCGTGTGAATTCCTTCTGAGGGAGAGCATGTGCGCTGGGAGTCCCCGTTTTGTTTTCCGAGCCACACAACACAGGACAGACTGCTGGGGTCAGCTCTTGCTACGCAGAGCGAAGGGCAGTGAACTGCTTCTCGCTTGCAGAGCTTGATGTCTACAGCTGTAAGGCAGCCCCGGGACAAAGTTTTGGCCAGTATTACATTCAGCGTGGCTCTCCCTCTGTGGAGGCCCTCCGAACGGCACTGAGAGAATCCCTGAGCCTAAAGTGCATCCTGGCAACCCTTAACCTGTCATCTCACTCTTGTGACGCAAGGTACACTGCAGGTGCAGCCTGACAGAAAGTACAGAAAAGCCGGTACGACTCTGAGGCATTTGGACGAGGCAAGGTCCCCTCGGCCTGACTAAGTCATTAAGCGGGTGCTGCTCCTCGTGGCACGCAGAACACCCCCCGTCCAACGAAGTGGGATCCTAGAAAGGCCCAGGGTTGCTGAAAGTCTCCAGGTGTCAGTCAGCGAGTGCTGGCAAATGCGTCGTGGGCTCAAGTTGGCACTGGGAGGATGTGGGAGAAGCCCGACTTTCCCCCTTTGGAAAGCCGCTTCGTTGCAGCTTCCAAGCCGCCTGCTACTATTCACTCCACAGATTCCTCTGAGGAGCGGTGACTTTTTCCAAAAGAAACCAGGTGCTTGCGATTCCTTCCGGGGAGCTCACCCCCAGGAGCATACTGTAGCTAAGGTGCCCACTAAATGGGACCTCTAGTCTCGAGGTAAGGTGCACATTTTCCCATTCCCAGAGATAGGGGCGCCCCGGTTTCCAGGAGGTCTTAGTCAGTGGACGGCTTTAGCTTTAGTATGCCTCACAGCGCTCAAGACTCTCACGTGGGCACTTCTTTCCAAGGAAGTACACTGCGTACCCAAAGCCTTCTGAGCACAAGCAAGGGATACACAGCTCTGGGCACATCCCTCCCTATGCAGTTGGAAGGGCCGGGAACTAAGGTGTTCTCTGAGGCGAGCGTTCCACAGCTTTGAAACAGCCCCAGGAACGCGGTTCTTGGCAGGGTTTCGTTCCCTGCGGGTCTGCCACGTTGAGGAAAGCTAAGCGGCCCTGAAAGAAACCACCGGGGCTCCAATTCGGTTTGGGGACTCCTGCTCGACGTCTCTCTAGGTGATGCGGAAACTGGACTTTAGGTCCAGCCCGAAGTAATGCAGAGAGTAACCCCGAGCATTGCTAGGCATTGGGAACATCCGAAGTCACCCAGGTAGGCCTGCTGAGGGCAGTTCGGGGTTTGTGCCGTTCACCACATGCAGCACACACTGCATCCAAAAGTTTCATCGCAGAAGGCCGAACTGTGTTCCACGGGTCTCCCTTGGATTGTCAGAGAAGATAGGTGTATGTGCTGGGTGATCCAGTTGGTAATTGAGAAGCCTGGCAGAGGGCAGTCTTTTCCCCATTTGAAAGGTCGATAGTGGCGGCCTCAAGGCTGACTGAAAGACACTGCCCTTACCCGTCTTCTAGTCACCTCCAGGAGTGCCTCAGTGAAGACAGTGAGTTTTCTCCTACGAATCCAGGTGGTCTCCAGTGCCTTGCTGGGAGCTCATCCCACGCTTGCCCTAGCTAAAGTGTGAAGTCAAAGTGACCCCTAGCCTCAAGGGAAGCGCGAGCGCTTCCTATCAGCCAAGTTGGGTGGGCAGCCACCTCCATGAACCCTGACGCCATAGAGTGCTTTAACTCCTCTGCGGCTTTGCGTAGGCCTAAGAGAGTCGCGTGTGAATTCCTTCTGAGGGAGAGCATGTGCGCTGGGAGTCCCCGTTTTGTTTTCCGAGCCACACAACACAGGACAGACTGCTGGGGTCAGCTCTTGCTACGCAGAGCGAAGGGCAGTGAACTGCTTCTCGCTTGCAGAGCTTGATGTCTACAGCTGTAAGGCAGCCCCGGGACAAAGTTTTGGCCAGTATTACATTCAGCGTGGCTCTCCCTCTGTGGAGGCCCTCCGAACGGCACTGAGAGAATCCCTGAGCCTAAAGTGCATCCTGGCAACCCTTAACCTGTCATCTCACTCTTGTGACGCAAGGTACACTGCAGGTGCAGCCTGACAGAAAGTACAGAAAAGCCGGTACGACTCTGAGGCATTTGGACGAGGCAAGGTCCCCTCGGCCTGACTAAGTCATTAAGCGGGTGCTGCTCCTCGTGGCACGCAGAACACCCCCCGTCCAACGAAGTGGGATCCTAGAAAGGCCCAGGGTTGCTGAAAGTCTCCAGGTGTCAGTCAGCGAGTGCTGGCAAATGCGTCGTGGGCTCAAGTTGGCACTGGGAGGATGTGGGAGAAGCCCGACTTTCCCCCTTTGGAAAGCCGCTTCGTTGCAGCTTCCAAGCCGCCTGCTACTATTCACTCCACAGATTCCTCTGAGGAGCGGTGACTTTTTCCAAAAGAAACCAGGTGCTTGCGATTCCTTCCGGGGAGCTCACCCCCAGGAGCATACTGTAGCTAAGGTGCCCACTAAATGGGACCTCTAGTCTCGAGGTAAGGTGCACATTTTCCCATTCCCAGAGATAGGGGCGCCCCGGTTTCCAGGAGGTCTTAGTCAGTGGACGGCTTTAGCTTTAGTATGCCTCACAGCGCTCAAGACTCTCACGTGGGCACTTCTTTCCAAGGAAGTACACTGCGTACCCAAAGCCTTCTGAGCACAAGCAAGGGATACACAGCTCTGGGCACATCCCTCCCTATGCAGTTGGAAGGGCCGGGAACTAAGGTGTTCTCTGAGGCGAGCGTTCCACAGCTTTGAAACAGCCCCAGGAACGCGGTTCTTGGCAGGGTTTCGTTCCCTGCGGGTCTGCCACGTTGAGGAAAACTAAGCGGCCCTGAAAGAAACCACCGGGGCTCCAATTCGGTTTGGGGACTCCTGCTCGACGTCTCTCTAGGTGATGCGGAAACTGGACTTTAGGTCCAGCCCGAAGTAATGCAGAGAGTAACCCCGAGCATTGCTAGGCATTGGGAACATCCGAAGTCACCCAGGTAGGCCTGCTGAGGGCAGTTCGGGGTTTGTGCCGTTCACCACATGCAGCACACACTGCATCCAAAAGTTTCATCGCAGAAGGCCGAACTGTGTTCCACGGGTCTCCCTTGGATTGTCAGAGAAGATAGGTGTATGTGCTGGGTGATCCAGTTGGTAATTGAGAAGCCTGGCAGAGGGCAGTCTTTTCCCCATTTGAAAGGTCGATAGTGGCGGCCTCAAGGCTGACTGAAAGACACTGCCCTTACCCGTCTTCTAGTCACCTCCAGGAGTGCCTCAGTGAAGACAGTGAGTTTTCTCCTACGAATCCAGGTGGTCTCCAGTGCCTTGCTGGGAGCTCATCCCACGCTTGCCCTAGCTAAAGTGTGAAGTCAAAGTGACCCCTAGCCTCAAGGGAAGCGCGAGCGCTTCCTATCAGCCAAGTTGGGTGGGCAGCCACCTCCATGAACCCTGACGCCATAGAGTGCTTTAACTCCTCTGCGGCTTTGCGTAGGCCTAAGAGAGTCGCGTGTGAATTCCTTCTGAGGGAGAGCATGTGCGCTGGGAGTCCCCGTTTTGTTTTCCGAGCCACACAACACAGGACAGACTGCTGGGGTCAGCTCTTGCTACGCAGAGCGAAGGGCAGTGAACTGCTTCTCGCTTGCAGAGCTTGATGTCTACAGCTGTAAGGCAGCCCCGGGACAAAGTTTTGGCCAGTATTACATTCAGCGTGGCTCTCCCTCTGTGGAGGCCCTCCGAACGGCACTGAGAGAATCCCTGAGCCTAAAGTGCATCCTGGCAACCCTTAACCTGTCATCTCACTCTTGTGACGCAAGGTACACTGCAGGTGCAGCCTGACAGAAAGTACAGAAAAGCCGGTACGACTCTGAGGCATTTGGACGAGGCAAGGTCCCCTCGGCCTGACTAAGTCATTAAGCGGGTGCTGCTCCTCGTGGCACGCAGAACACCCCCCGTCCAACGAAGTGGGATCCTAGAAAGGCCCAGGGTTGCTGAAAGTCTCCAGGTGTCAGTCAGCGAGTGCTGGCAAATGCGTCGTGGGCTCAAGTTGGCACTGGGAGGATGTGGGAGAAGCCCGACTTTCCCCCTTTGGAAAGCCGCTTCGTTGCAGCTTCCAAGCCGCCTGCTACTATTCACTCCACAGATTCCTCTGAGGAGCGGTGACTTTTTCCAAAAGAAACCAGGTGCTTGCGATTCCTTCCGGGGAGCTCACCCCCAGGAGCATACTGTAGCTAAGGTGCCCACTAAATGGGACCTCTAGTCTCGAGGTAAGGTGCACATTTTCCCATTCCCAGAGATAGGGGCGCCCCGGTTTCCAGGAGGTCTTAGTCAGTGGACGGCTTTAGCTTTAGTATGCCTCACAGCGCTCAAGACTCTCACGTGGGCACTTCTTTCCAAGGAAGTACACTGCGTACCCAAAGCCTTCTGAGCACAAGCAAGGGATACACAGCTCTGGGCACATCCCTCCCTATGCAGTTGGAAGGGCCGGGAACTAAGGTGTTCTCTGAGGCGAGCGTTCCACAGCTTTGAAACAGCCCCAGGAACGCGGTTCTTGGCAGGGTTTCGTTCCCTGCGGGTCTGCCACGTTGAGGAAAACTAAGCGGCCCTGAAAGAAACCACCGGGGCTCCAATTCGGTTTGGGGACTCCTGCTCGACGTCTCTCTAGGTGATGCGGAAACTGGACTTTAGGTCCAGCCCGAAGTAATGCAGAGAGTAACCCCGAGCATTGCTAGGCATTGGGAACATCCGAAGTCACCCAGGTAGGCCTGCTGAGGGCAGTTCGGGGTTTGTGCCGTTCACCACATGCAGCACACACTGCATCCAAAAGTTTCATCGCAGAAGGCCGAACTGTGTTCCACGGGTCTCCCTTGGATGGTCAGAGAAGATAGGTGTATGTGCTGGGTGATCCAGTTGGTAATTGAGAAGCCTGGCAGAGGGCAGTCTTTTCCCCATTTGAAAGGTCGATAGTGGCGGCCTCAAGGCTGACTGAAAGACACTGCCCTTACCCGTCTTCTAGTCACCTCCAGGAGTGCCTCAGTGAAGACAGTGAGTTTTCTCCTACGAATCCAGGTGGTCTCCAGTGCCTTGCTGGGAGCTCATCCCACGCTTGCCCTAGCTAAAGTGTGAAGTCAAAGTGACCCCTAGCCTCAAGGGAAGCGCGAGCGCTTCCTATCAGCCAAGTTGGGTGGGCAGCCACCTCCATGAACCCTGACGCCATAGAGTGCTTTAACTCCTCTGCGGCTTTGCGTAGGCCTAAGAGAGTCGCGTGTGAATTCCTTCTGAGGGAGAGCATGTGCGCTGGGAGTCCCCGTTTTGTTTTCCGAGCCACACAACACAGGACAGACTGCTGGGGTCAGCTCTTGCTACGCAGAGCGAAGGGCAGTGAACTGCTTCTCGCTTGCAGAGCTTGATGTCTACAGCTGTAAGGCAGCCCCGGGACAAAGTTTTGGCCAGTATTACATTCAGCGTGGCTCTCCCTCTGTGGAGGCCCTCCGAACGGCACTGAGAGAATCCCTGAGCCTAAAGTGCATCCTGGCAACCCTTAACCTGTCATCTCACTCTTGTGACGCAAGGTACACTGCAGGTGCAGCCTGACAGAAAGTACAGAAAAGCCGGTACGACTCTGAGGCATTTGGACGAGGCAAGGTCCCCTCGGCCTGACTAAGTCATTAAGCGGGTGCTGCTCCTCGTGGCACGCAGAACACCCCCCGTCCAACGAAGTGGGATCCTAGAAAGGCCCAGTGTTGCTGAAAGTCTCCAGGTGTCAGTCAGCGAGTGCTGGCAAATGCGTCGTGGGCTCAAGTTGGCACTGGGAGGATGTGGGAGAAGCCCGACTTTCCCCCTTTGGAAAGCCGCTTCGTTGCAGCTTCCAAGCCGCCTGCTACTATTCACTCCACAGATTCCTCTGAGGAGCGGTGACTTTTTCCAAAAGAAACCAGGTGCTTGCGATTCCTTCCGGGGAGCTCACCCCCAGGAGCATACTGTAGCTAAGGTGCCCACTAAATGGGACCTCTAGTCTCGAGGTAAGGTGCACATTTTCCCATTCCCAGAGATAGGGGCGCCCCGGTTTCCAGGAGGTCTTAGTCAGTGGACGGCTTTAGCTTTAGTATGCCTCACAGCGCTCAAGACTCTCACGTGGGCACTTCTTTCCAAGGAAGTACACTGCGTACCCAAAGCCTTCTGAGCACAAGCAAGGGATACACAGCTCTGGGCACATCCCTCCCTATGCAGTTGGAAGGGCCGGGAACTAAGGTGTTCTCTGAGGCGAGCGTTCCACAGCTTTGAAACAGCCCCAGGAACGCGGTTCTTGGCAGGGTTTCGTTCCCTGCGGGTCTGCCACGTTGAGGAAAACTAAGCGGCCCTGAAAGAAACCACCGGGGCTCCAATTCGGTTTGGGGACTCCTGCTCGACGTCTCTCTAGGTGATGCGGAAACTGGACTTTAGGTCCAGCCCGAAGTAATGCAGAGAGTAACCCCGAGCATTGCTAGGCATTGGGAACATCCGAAGTCACCCAGGTAGGCCTGCTGAGGGCAGTTCGGGGTTTGTGCCGTTCACCACATGCAGCACACACTGCATCCAAAAGTTTCATCGCAGAAGGCCGAACTGTGTTCCACGGGTCTCCCTTGGATGGTCAGAGAAGATAGGTGTATGTGCTGGGTGATCCAGTTGGTAATTGAGAAGCCTGGCAGAGGGCAGTCTTTTCCCCATTTGAAAGGTCGATAGTGGCGGCCTCAAGGCTGACTGAAAGACACTGCCCTTACCCGTCTTCTAGTCACCTCCAGGAGTGCCTCAGTGAAGACAGTGAGTTTTCTCCTACGAATCCAGGTGGTCTCCAGTGCCTTGCTGGGAGCTCATCCCACGCTTGCCCTAGCTAAAGTGTGAAGTCAAAGTGACCCCTAGCCTCAAGGGAAGCGCGAGCGCTTCCTATCAGCCAAGTTGGGTGGGCAGCCACCTCCATGAACCCTGACGCCATAGAGTGCTTTAACTCCTCTGCGGCTTTGCGTAGGCCTAAGAGAGTCGCGTGTGAATTCCTTCTGAGGGAGAGCATGTGCGCTGGGAGTCCCCGTTTTGTTTTCCGAGCCACACAACACAGGACAGACTGCTGGGGTCAGCTCTTGCTACGCAGAGCGAAGGGCAGTGAACTGCTTCTCGCTTGCAGAGCTTGATGTCTACAGCTGTAAGGCAGCCCCGGGACAAAGTTTTGGCCAGTATTACATTCAGCGTGGCTCTCCCTCTGTGGAGGCCCTCCGAACGGCACTGAGAGAATCCCTGAGCCTAAAGTGCATCCTGGCAACCCTTAACCTGTCATCTCACTCTTGTGACGCAAGGTACACTGCAGGTGCAGCCTGACAGAAAGTACAGAAAAGCCGGTACGACTCTGAGGCATTTGGACGAGGCAAGGTCCCCTCGGCCTGACTAAGTCATTAAGCGGGTGCTGCTCCTCGTGGCACGCAGAACACCCCCCGTCCAACGAAGTGGGATCCTAGAAAGGCCCAGTGTTGCTGAAAGTCTCCAGGTGTCAGTCAGCGAGTGCTGGCAAATGCGTCGTGGGCTCAAGTTGGCACTGGGAGGATGTGGGAGAAGCCCGACTTTCCCCCTTTGGAAAGCCGCTTCGTTGCAGCTTCCAAGCCGCCTGCTACTATTCACTCCACAGATTCCTCTGAGGAGCGGTGACTTTTTCCAAAAGAAACCAGGTGCTTGCGATTCCTTCCGGGGAGCTCACCCCCAGGAGCATACTGTAGCTAAGGTGCCCACTAAATGGGACCTCTAGTCTCGAGGTAAGGTGCACATTTTCCCATTCCCAGAGATAGGGGCGCCCCGGTTTCCAGGAGGTCTTAGTCAGTGGACGGCTTTAGCTTTAGTATGCCTCACAGCGCTCAAGACTCTCACGTGGGCACTTCTTTCCAAGGAAGTACACTGCGTACCCAAAGCCTTCTGAGCACAAGCAAGGGATACACAGCTCTGGGCACATCCCTCCCTATGCAGTTGGAAGGGCCGGGAACTAAGGTGTTCTCTGAGGCGAGCGTTCCACAGCTTTGAAACAGCCCCAGGAACGCGGTTCTTGGCAGGGTTTCGTTCCCTGCGGGTCTGCCACGTTGAGGAAAACTAAGCGGCCCTGAAAGAAACCACCGGGGCTCCAATTCGGTTTGGGGACTCCTGCTCGACGTCTCTCTAGGTGATGCGGAAACTGGACTTTAGGTCCAGCCTGAAGTAATGCAGAGAGTAACCCCGAGCATTGCTAGGCATTGGGAACATCCGAAGTCACCCAGGTAGGCCTGCTGAGGGCAGTTCGGGGTTTGTGCCGTTCACCACATGCAGCACACACTGCATCCAAAAGTTTCATCGCAGAAGGCCGAACTGTGTTCCACGGGTCTCCCTTGGATTGTCAGAGAAGATAGGTGTATGTGCTGGGTGATCCAGTTGGTAATTGAGAAGCCTGGCAGAGGGCAGTCTTTTCCCCATTTGAAAGGTCGATAGTGGCGGCCTCAAGGCTGACTGAAAGACACTGCCCTTACCCGTCTTCTAGTCACCTCCAGGAGTGCCTCAGTGAAGACAGTGAGTTTTCTCCTACGAATCCAGGTGGTCTCCAGTGCCTTGCTGGGAGCTCATCCCACGCTTGCCCTAGCTAAAGTGTGAAGTCAAAGTGACCCCTAGCCTCAAGGGAAGCGCGAGCGCTTCCTATCAGCCAAGTTGGGTGGGCAGCCACCTCCATGAACCCTGACGCCATAGAGTGCTTTAACTCCTCTGCGGCTTTGCGTAGGCCTAAGAGAGTCGCGTGTGAATTCCTTCTGAGGGAGAGCATGTGCGCTGGGAGTCCCCGTTTTCTTTTCCGAGCCACACAACACAGGACAGACTGCTGGGGTCAGCTCTTGCTACGCAGAGCGAAGGGCAGTGAACTGCTTCTCGCTTGCAGAGCTTGATGTCTACAGCTGTAAGGCAGCCCCGGGACAAAGTTTTGGCCAGTATTACATTCAGCGTGGCTCTCCCTCTGTGGAGGCCCTCCGAACGGCACTGAGAGAATCCCTGAGCCTAAAGTGCATCCTGGCAACCCTTAACCTGTCATCTCACTCTTGTGACGCAAGGTACACTGCAGGTGCAGCCTGACAGAAAGTACAGAAAAGCCGGTACGACTCTGAGGCATTTGGACGAGGCAAGGTCCCCTCGGCCTGACTAAGTCATTAAGCGGGTGCTGCTCCTCGTGGCACGCAGAACACCCCCCGTCCAACGAAGTGGGATCCTAGAAAGGCCCAGTGTTGCTGAAAGTCTCCAGGTGTCAGTCAGCGAGTGCTGGCAAATGCGTCGTGGGCTCAAGTTGGCACTGGGAGGATGTGGGAGAAGCCCGACTTTCCCCCTTTGGAAAGCCGCTTCGTTGCAGCTTCCAAGCCGCCTGCTACTATTCACTCCACAGATTCCTCTGAGGAGCGGTGACTTTTTCCAAAAGAAACCAGGTGCTTGCGATTCCTTCTGGGGAGCTCACCCCCAGGAGCATACTGTAGCTAAGGTGCCCACTAAATGGGACCTCTAGTCTCGAGGTAAGGTGCACATTTTCCCATTCCCAGAGATAGGGGCGCCCCGGTTTCCAGGAGGTCTTAGTCAGTGGACGGCTTTAGCTTTAGTATGCCTCACAGCGCTCAAGACTCTCACGTGGGCACTTCTTTCCAAGGAAGTACACTGCGTACCCAAAGCCTTCTGAGCACAAGCAAGGGATACACAGCTCTGGGCACATCCCTCCCTATGCAGTTGGAAGGGCCGGGAACTAAGGTGTTCTCTGAGGCGAGCGTTCCACAGCTTTGAAACAGCCCCAGGAACGCGGTTCTTGGCAGGGTTTCGTTCCCTGCGGGTCTGCCACGTTGAGGAAAACTAAGCGGCCCTGAAAGAAACCACCGGGGCTCCAATTCGGTTTGGGGACTCCTGCTCGACGTCTCTCTAGGTGATGCGGAAACTGGACTTTAGGTCCAGCCCGAAGTAATGCAGAGAGTAACCCCGAGCATTGCTAGGCATTGGGAACATCCGAAGTCACCCAGGTAGGCCTGCTGAGGGCAGTTCGGGGTTTGTGCCGTTCACCACATGCAGCACACACTGCATCCAAAAGTTTCATCGCAGAAGGCCGAACTGTGTTCCACGGGTCTCCCTTGGATTGTCAGAGAAGATAGGTGTATGTGCTGGGTGATCCAGTTGGTAATTGAGAAGCCTGGCAGAGGGCAGTCTTTTCCCCATTTGAAAGGTCGATAGTGGCGGCCTCAAGGCTGACTGAAAGACACTGCCCTTACCCGTCTTCTAGTCACCTCCAGGAGTGCCTCAGTGAAGACAGTGAGTTTTCTCCTACGAATCCAGGTGGTCTCCAGTGCCTTGCTGGGAGCTCATCCCACGCTTGCCCTAGCTAAAGTGTGAAGTCAAAGTGACCCCTAGCCTCAAGGGAAGCGCGAGCGCTTCCTATCAGCCAAGTTGGGTGGGCAGCCACCTCCATGAACCCTGACGCCATAGAGTGCTTTAACTCCTCTGCGGCTTTGCGTAGGCCTAAGAGAGTCGCGTGTGAATTCCTTCTGAGGGAGAGCATGTGCGCTGGGAGTCCCCGTTTTGTTTTCCGAGCCACACAACACAGGACAGACTGCTGGGGTCAGCTCTTGCTACGCAGAGCGAAGGGCAGTGAACTGCTTCTCGCTTGCAGAGCTTGATGTCTACAGCTGTAAGGCAGCCCCGGGACAAAGTTTTGGCCAGTATTACATTCAGCGTGGCTCTCCCTCTGTGGAGGCCCTCCGAACGGCACTGAGAGAATCCCTGAGCCTAAAGTGCATCCTGGCAACCCTTAACCTGTCATCTCACTCTTGTGACGCAAGGTACACTGCAGGTGCAGCCTGACAGAAAGTACAGAAAAGCCGGTACGACTCTGAGGCATTTGGACGAGGCAAGGTCCCCTCGGCCTGACTAAGTCATTAAGCGGGTGCTGCTCCTCGTGGCACGCAGAACACCCCCCGTCCAACGAAGTGGGATCCTAGAAAGGCCCAGTGTTGCTGAAAGTCTCCACGTGTCAGTCAGCGAGTGCTGGCAAATGCGTCGTGGGCTCAAGTTGGCACTGGGAGGATGTGGGAGAAGCCCGACTTTCCCCCTTTGGAAGGCCGCTTCGTTGCAGCTTCCAAGCCGCCTGCTACTATTCACTCCACAGATTCCTCTGAGGAGCGGTGACTTTTTCCAAAAGAAACCAGGTGCTTGCGATTCCTTCCGGGGAGCTCACCCCCAGGAGCATACTGTAGCTAAGGTGCCCACTAAATGGGACCTCTAGTCTCGAGGTAAGGTGCACATTTTCCCATTCCCAGAGATAGGGGCGCCCCGGTTTCCAGGAGGTCTTAGTCAGTGGACGGCTTTAGCTTTAGTATGCCTCACAGCGCTCAAGACTCTCACGTGGGCACTTCTTTCCAAGGAAGTACACTGCGTACCCAAAGCCTTCTGAGCACAAGCAAGGGATACACAGCTCTGGGCACATCCCTCCCTATGCAGTTGGAAGGGCCGGGAACTAAGGTGTTCTCTGAGGCGAGCGTTCCACAGCTTTGAAACAGCCCCAGGAACGCGGTTCTTGGCAGGGTTTCGTTCCCTGTGGGTCTGCCACGTTGAGGAAAACTAAGCGGCCCTGAAAGAAACCACCGGGGCTCCAATTCGGTTTGGGGACTCCTGCTCGACGTCTCTCTAGGTGATGCGGAAACTGGACTTTAGGTCCAGCCCGAAGTAATGCAGAGAGTAACCCCGAGCATTGCTAGGCATTGGGAACATCCGAAGTCACCCAGGTAGGCCTGCTGAGGGCAGTTCGGGGTTTGTGCCGTTCACCACATGCAGCACACACTGCATCCAAAAGTTTCATCGCAGAAGGCCGAACTGTGTTCCACGGGTCTCCCTTGGATTGTCAGAGAAGATAGGTGTATGTGCTGGGTGATCCAGTTGGTAATTGAGAAGCCTGGCAGAGGGCAGTCTTTTCCCCATTTGAAAGGTCGATAGTGGCGGCCTCAAGGCTGACTGAAAGACACTGCCCTTACCCGTCTTCTAGTCACCTCCAGGAGTGCCTCAGTGAAGACAGTGAGTTTTCTCCTACGAATCCAGGTGGTCTCCAGTGCCTTGCTGGGAGCTCATCCCACGCTTGCCCTAGCTAAAGTGTGAAGTCAAAGTGACCCCTAGCCTCAAGGGAAGCGCGAGCGCTTCCTATCAGCCAAGTTGGGTGGGCAGCCACCTCCATGAACCCTGACGCCATAGAGTGCTTTAACTCCTCTGCGGCTTTGCGTAGGCCTAAGAGAGTCGCGTGTGAATTCCTTCTGAGGGAGAGCATGTGCGCTGGGAGTCCCCGTTTTCTTTTCCGAGCCACACAACACAGGACAGACTGCTGGGGTCAGCTCTTGCTACGCAGAGCGAAGGGCAGTGAACTGCTTCTCGCTTGCAGAGCTTGATGTCTACAGCTGTAAGGCAGCCCCGGGACAAAGTTTTGGCCAGTATTACATTCAGCGTGGCTCTCCCTCTGTGGAGGCCCTCCGAACGGCACTGAGAGAATCCCTGAGCCTAAAGTGCATCCTGGCAACCCTTAACCTGTCATCTCACTCTTGTGACGCAAGGTACACTGCAGGTGCAGCCTGACAGAAAGTACAGAAAAGCCGGTACGACTCTGAGGCATTTGGACGAGGCAAGGTCCCCTCGGCCTGACTAAGTCATTAAGCGGGTGCTGCTCCTCGTGGCACGCAGAACACCCCCCGTCCAACGAAGTGGGATCCTAGAAAGGCCCAGTGTTGCTGAAAGTCTCCAGGTGTCAGTCAGCGAGTGCTGGCAAATGCGTCGTGGGCTCAAGTTGGCACTGGGAGGATGTGGGAGAAGCCCGACTTTCCCCCTTTGGAAGGCCGCTTCGTTGCAGCTTCCAAGCCGCCTGCTACTATTCACTCCACAGATTCCTCTGAGGAGCGGTGACTTTTTCCAAAAGAAACCAGGTGCTTGCGATTCCTTCCGGGGAGCTCACCCCCAGGAGCATACTGTAGCTAAGGTGCCCACTAAATGGGACCTCTAGTCTCGAGGTAAGGTGCACATTTTCCCATTCCCAGAGATAGGGGCGCCCCGGTTTCCAGGAGGTCTTAGTCAGTGGACGGCTTTAGCTTTAGTATGCCTCACAGCGCTCAAGACTCTCACGTGGGCACTTCTTTCCAAGGAAGTACACTGCGTACCCAAAGCCTTCTGAGCACAAGCAAGGGATACACAGCTCTGGGCACATCCCTCCCTATGCAGTTGGAAGGGCCGGGAACTAAGGTGTTCTCTGAGGCGAGCGTTCCACAGCTTTGAAACAGCCCCAGGAACGCGGTTCTTGGCAGGGTTTCGTTCCCTGTGGGTCTGCCACGTTGAGGAAAACTAAGCGGCCCTGAAAGAAACCACCGGGGCTCCAATTCGGTTTGGGGACTCCTGCTCGACGTCTCTCTAGGTGATGCGGAAACTGGACTTTAGGTCCAGCCCGAAGTAATGCAGAGAGTAACCCCGAGCATTGCTAGGCATTGGGAACATCCGAAGTCACCCAGGTAGGCCTGCTGAGGGCAGTTCGGGGTTTGTGCCGTTCACCACATGCAGCACACACTGCATCCAAAAGTTTCATCGCAGAAGGCCGAACTGTGTTCCACGGGTCTCCCTTGGATTGTCAGAGAAGATAGGTGTATGTGCTGGGTGATCCAGTTGGTAATTGAGAAGCCTGGCAGAGGGCAGTCTTTTCCCCATTTGAAAGGTCGATAGTGGCGGCCTCAAGGCTGACTGAAAGACACTGCCCTTACCCGTCTTCTAGTCACCTCCAGGAGTGCCTCAGTGAAGACAGTGAGTTTTCTCCTACGAATCCAGGTGGTCTCCAGTGCCTTGCTGGGAGCTCATCCCACGCTTGCCCTAGCTAAAGTGTGAAGTCAAAGTGACCCCTAGCCTCAAGGGAAGCGCGAGCGCTTCCTATCAGCCAAGTTGGGTGGGCAGCCACCTCCATGAACCCTGACGCCATAGAGTGCTTTAACTCCTCTGCGGCTTTGCGTAGGCCTAAGAGAGTCGCGTGTGAATTCCTTCTGTGGGAGAGCATGTGCGCTGGGAGTCCCCGTTTTCTTTTCCGAGCCACACAACACAGGACAGACTGCTGGGGTCAGCTCTTGCTACGCAGAGCGAAGGGCAGTGAACTGCTTCTCGCTTGCAGAGCTTGATGTCTACAGCTGTAAGGCAGCCCCGGGTCAAAGTTTTGGCCAGTATTACATTCAGCGTGGCTCTCCCTCTGTGGAGGCCCTCCGAACGGCACTGAGAGAATCCCTGAGCCTAAAGTGCATCCTGGCAACCCTTAACCTGTCATCTCACTCTTGTGACGCAAGGTACACTGCAGGTGCAGCCTGACAGAAAGTACAGAAAAGCCGGTACGACTCTGAGGCATTTGGACGAGGCAAGGTCCCCTCGGCCTGACTAAGTCATTAAGCGGGTGCTGCTCCTCGTGGCACGCAGAACACCCCCCGTCCAACGAAGTGGGATCCTAGAAAGGCCCAGTGTTGCTGAAAGTCTCCAGGTGTCAGTCAGCGAGTGCTGGCAAATGCGTCGTGGGCTCAAGTTGGCACTGGGAGGATGTGGGAGAAGCCCGACTTTCCCCCTTTGGAAAGCCGCTTCGTTGCAGCTTCCAAGCCGCCTGCTACTATTCACTCCACAGATTCCTCTGAGGAGCGGTGACTTTTTCCAAAAGAAACCAGGTGCTTGCGATTCCTTCCGGGGAGCTCACCCCCAGGAGCATACTGTAGCTAAGGTGCCCACTAAATGGGACCTCTAGTCTCGAGGTAAGGTGCACATTTTCCCATTCCCAGAGATAGGGGCGCCCCGGTTTCCAGGAGGTCTTAGTCAGTGGACGGCTTTAGCTTTAGTATGCCTCACAGCGCTCAAGACTCTCACGTGGGCACTTCTTTCCAAGGAAGTACACTGCGTACCCAAAGCCTTCTGAGCACAAGCAAGGGATACACAGCTCTGGGCACATCCCTCCCTATGCAGTTGGAAGGGCCGGGAACTAAGGTGTTCTCTGAGGCGAGCGTTCCACAGCTTTGAAACAGCCCCAGGAACGCGGTTCTTGGCAGGGTTTCGTTCCCTGCGGGTCTGCCACGTTGAGGAAAACTAAGCGGCCCTGAAAGAAACCACCGGGGCTCCAATTCGGTTTGGGGACTCCTGCTCGACGTCTCTCTAGGTGATGCGGAAACTGGACTTTAGGTCCAGCCCGAAGTAATGCAGAGAGTAACCCCGAGCATTGCTAGGCATTGGGAACATCCGAAGTCACCCAGGTAGGCCTGCTGAGGGCAGTTCGGGGTTTGTGCCGTTCACCACATGCAGCACACACTGCATCCAAAAGTTTCATCGCAGAAGGCCGAACTGTGTTCCACGGGTCTCCCTTGGATTGTCAGAGAAGATAGGTGTATGTGCTGGGTGATCCAGTTGGTAATTGAGAAGCCTGGCAGAGGGCAGTCTTTTCCCCATTTGAAAGGTCGATAGTGGCGGCCTCAAGGCTGACTGAAAGACACTGCCCTTACCCGTCTTCTAGTCACCTCCAGGAGTGCCTCAGTGAAGACAGTGAGTTTTCTCCTACGAATCCAGGTGGTCTCCAGTGCCTTGCTGGGAGCTCATCCCACGCTTGCCCTAGCTAAAGTGTGAAGTCAAAGTGACCCCTAGCCTCAAGGGAAGCGCGAGCGCTTCCTATCAGCCAAGTTGGGTGGGCAGCCACCTCCATGAACCCTGACGCCATAGAGTGCTTTAACTCCTCTGCGGCTTTGCGTAGGCCTAAGAGAGTCGCGTGTGAATTCCTTCTGAGGGAGAGCATGTGCGCTGGGAGTCCCCGTTTTGTTTTCCGAGCCACACAACACAGGACAGACTGCTGGGGTCAGCTCTTGCTACGCAGAGCGAAGGGCAGTGAACTGCTTCTCGCTTGCAGAGCTTGATGTCTACAGCTGTAAGGCAGCCCCGGGACAAAGTTTTGGCCAGTATTACATTCAGCGTGGCTCTCCCTCTGTGGAGGCCCTCCGAACGGCACTGAGAGAATCCCTGAGCCTAAAGTGCATCCTGGCAACCCTTAACCTGTCATCTCACTCTTGTGACGCAAGGTACACTGCAGGTGCAGCCTGACAGAAAGTACAGAAAAGCCGGTACGACTCTGAGGCATTTGGACGAGGCAAGGTCCCCTCGGCCTGACTAAGTCATTAAGCGGGTGCTGCTCCTCGTGGCACGCAGAACACCCCCCGTCCAACGAAGTGGGATCCTAGAAAGGCCCAGTGTTGCTGAAAGTCTCCAGGTGTCAGTCAGCGAGTGCTGGCAAATGCGTCGTGGGCTCAAGTTGGCACTGGGAGGATGTGGGAGAAGCCCGACTTTCCCCCTTTGGAAAGCCGCTTCGTTGCAGCTTCCAAGCCGCCTGCTACTATTCACTCCACAGATTCCTCTGAGGAGCGGTGACTTTTTCCAAAAGAAACCAGGTGCTTGCGATTCCTTCCGGGGAGCTCACCCCCAGGAGCATACTGTAGCTAAGGTGCCCACTAAATGGGACCTCTAGTCTCGAGGTAAGGTGCACATTTTCCCATTCCCAGAGATAGGGGCGCCCCGGTTTCCAGGAGGTCTTAGTCAGTGGACGGCTTTAGCTTTAGTATGCCTCACAGCGCTCAAGACTCTCACGTGGGCACTTCTTTCCAAGGAAGTACACTGCGTACCCAAAGCCTTCTGAGCACAAGCAAGGGATACACAGCTCTGGGCACATCCCTCCCTATGCAGTTGGAAGGGCCGGGAACTAAGGTGTTCTCTGAGGCGAGCGTTCCACAGCTTTGAAACAGCCCCAGGAACGCGGTTCTTGGCAGGGTTTCGTTCCCTGCGGGTCTGCCACGTTGAGGAAAACTAAGCGGCCCTGAAAGAAACCACCGGGGCTCCAATTCGGTTTGGGGACTCCTGCTCGACGTCTCTCTAGGTGATGCGGAAACTGGACTTTAGGTCCAGCCCGAAGTAATGCAGAGAGTAGCCCCGAGCATTGCTAGGCATTGGGAACATCCGAAGTCACCCAGGTAGGCCTGCTGAGGGCAGTTCGGGGTTTGTGCCGTTCACCACATGCAGCACACACTGCATCCAAAAGTTTCATCGCAGAAGGCCGAACTGTGTTCCACGGGTCTCCCTTGGATTGTCAGAGAAGATAGGTGTATGTGCTGGGTGATCCAGTTGGTAATTGAGAAGCCTGGCAGAGGGCAGTCTTTTCCCCATTTGAAAGGTCGATAGTGGCGGCCTCAAGGCTGACTGAAAGACACTGCCCTTACCCGTCTTCTAGTCACCTCCAGGAGTGCCTCAGTGAAGACAGTGAGTTTTCTCCTACGAATCCAGGTGGTCTCCAGTGCCTTGCTGGGAGCTCATCCCACGCTTGCCCTAGCTAAAGTGTGAAGTCAAAGTGACCCCTAGCCTCAAGGGAAGCGCGAGCGCTTCCTATCAGCCAAGTTGGGTGGGCAGCCACCTCCATGAACCCTGACGCCATAGAGTGCTTTAACTCCTCTGCGGCTTTGCGTAGGCCTAAGAGAGTCGCGTGTGAATTCCTTCTGAGGGAGAGCATGTGCGCTGGGAGTCCCCGTTTTGTTTTCCGAGCCACACAACACAGGACAGACTGCTGGGGTCAGCTCTTGCTACGCAGAGCGAAGGGCAGTGAACTGCTTCTCGCTTGCAGAGCTTGATGTCTACAGCTGTAAGGCAGCCCCGGGACAAAGTTTTGGCCAGTATTACATTCAGCGTGGCTCTCCCTCTGTGGAGGCCCTCCGAACGGCACTGAGAGAATCCCTGAGCCTAAAGTGCATCCTGGCAACCCTTAACCTGTCATCTCACTCTTGTGACGCAAGGTACACTGCAGGTGCAGCCTGACAGAAAGTACAGAAAAGCCGGTACGACTCTGAGGCATTTGGACGAGGCAAGGTCCCCTCGGCCTGACTAAGTCATTAAGCGGGTGCTGCTCCTCGTGGCACGCAGAACACCCCCCGTCCAACGAAGTGGGATCCTAGAAAGGCCCAGTGTTGCTGAAAGTCTCCAGGTGTCAGTCAGCGAGTGCTGGCAAATGCGTCGTGGGCTCAAGTTGGCACTGGGAGGATGTGGGAGAAGCCCGACTTTCCCCCTTTGGAAAGCCGCTTCGTTGCAGCTTCCAAGCCGCCTGCTACTATTCACTCCACAGATTCCTCTGAGGAGCGGTGAGTTTTTCCAAAAGAAACCAGGTGCTTGCGATTCCTTCCGGGGAGCTCACCCCCAGGAGCATACTGTAGCTAAGGTGCCCACTAAATGGGACCTCTAGTCTCGAGGTAAGGTGCACATTTTCCCATTCCCAGAGATAGGGGCGCCCCGGTTTCCAGGAGGTCTTAGTCAGTGGACGGCTTTAGCTTTAGTATGCCTCACAGCGCTCAAGACTCTCACGTGGGCACTTCTTTCCAAGGAAGTACACTGCGTACCCAAAGCCTTCTGAGCACAAGCAAGGGATACACAGCTCTGGGCACATCCCTCCCTATGCAGTTGGAAGGGCCGGGAACTAAGGTGTTCTCTGAGGCGAGCGTCCCACAGCTTTGAAACAGCCCCAGGAACGCGGTTCTTGGCAGGGTTTCGTTCCCTGCGGGTCTGCCACGTTGAGGAAAACTAAGCGGCCCTGAAAGAAACCACCGGGGCTCCAATTCGGTTTGGGGACTCCTGCTCGACGTCTCTCTAGGTGATGCGGAAACTGGACTTTAGGTCCAGCCCGAAGTAATGCAGAGAGTAGCCCCGAGCATTGCTAGGCATTGGGAACATCCGAAGTCACCCAGGTAGGCCTGCTGAGGGCAGTTCGGGGTTTGTGCCGTTCACCACATGCAGCACACACTGCATCCAAAAGTTTCATCGCAGAAGGCCGAACTGTGTTCCACGGGTCTCCCTTGGATTGTCAGAGAAGATAGGTGTATGTGCTGGGTGATCCAGTTGGTAATTGAGAAGCCTGGCAGAGGGCAGTCTTTTCCCCATTTGAAAGGTCGATAGTGGCGGCCTCAAGGCTGACTGAAAGACACTGCCCTTACCCGTCTTCTAGTCACCTCCAGGAGTGCCTCAGTGAAGACAGTGAGTTTTCTCCTACGAATCCAGGTGGTCTCCAGTGCCTTGCTGGGAGCTCATCCCACGCTTGCCCTAGCTAAAGTGTGAAGTCAAAGTGACCCCTAGCCTCAAGGGAAGCGCGAGCGCTTCCTATCAGCCAAGTTGGGTGGGCAGCCACCTCCATGAACCCTGACGCCATAGAGTGCTTTAACTCCTCTGCGGCTTTGCGTAGGCCTAAGAGAGTCGCGTGTGAATTCCTTCTGAGGGAGAGCATGTGCGCTGGGAGTCCCCGTTTTGTTTTCCGAGCCACACAACACAGGACAGACTGCTGGGGTCAGCTCTTGCTACGCAGAGCGAAGGGCAGTGAACTGCTTCTCGCTTGCAGAGCTTGATGTCTACAGCTGTAAGGCAGCCCCGGGACAAAGTTTTGGCCAGTATTACATTCAGCGTGGCTCTCCCTCTGTGGAGGCCCTCCGAACGGCACTGAGAGAATCCCTGAGCCTAAAGTGCATCCTGGCAACCCTTAACCTGTCATCTCACTCTTGTGACGCAAGGTACACTGCAGGTGCAGCCTGACAGAAAGTACAGAAAAGCCGGTACGACTCTGAGGCATTTGGACGAGGCAAGGTCCCCTCGGCCTGACTAAGTCATTAAGCGGGTGCTGCTCCTCGTGGCACGCAGAACACCCCCCGTCCAACGAAGTGGGATCCTAGAAAGGCCCAGTGTTGCTGAAAGTCTCCAGGTGTCAGTCAGCGAGTGCTGGCAAATGCGTCGTGGGCTCAAGTTGGCACTGGGAGGATGTGGGAGAAGCCCGACTTTCCCCCTTTGGAAAGCCGCTTCGTTGCAGCTTCCAAGCCGCCTGCTACTATTCACTCCACAGATTCCTCTGAGGAGCGGTGACTTTTTCCAAAAGAAACCAGGTGCTTGCGATTCCTTCCGGGGAGCTCACCCCCAGGAGCATACTGTAGCTAAGGTGCCCACTAAATGGGACCTCTAGTCTCGAGGTAAGGTGCACATTTTCCCATTCCCAGAGATAGGGGCGCCCCGGTTTCCAGGAGGTCTTAGTCAGTGGACGGCTTTAGCTTTAGTATGCCTCACAGCGCTCAAGACTCTCACGTGGGCACTTCTTTCCAAGGAAGTACACTGCGTACCCAAAGCCTTCTGAGCACAAGCAAGGGATACACAGCTCTGGGCACATCCCTCCCTATGCAGTTGGAAGGGCCGGGAACTAAGGTGTTCTCTGAGGCGAGCGTCCCACAGCTTTGAAACAGCCCCAGGAACGCGGTTCTTGGCAGGGTTTCGTTCCCTGCGGGTCTGCCACGTTGAGGAAAACTAAGCGGCCCTGAAAGAAACCACCGGGGCTCCAATTCGGTTTGGGGACTCCTGCTCGACGTCTCTCTAGGTGATGCGGAAACTGGACTTTAGGTCCAGCCCGAAGTAATGCAGAGAGTAGCCCCGAGCATTGCTAGGCATTGGGAACATCCGAAGTCACCCAGGTAGGCCTGCTGAGGGCAGTTCGGGGTTTGTGCCGTTCACCACATGCAGCACACACTGCATCCAAAAGTTTCATCGCAGAAGGCCGAACTGTGTTCCACGGGTCTCCCTTGGATTGTCAGAGAAGATAGATGTATGTGCTGGGTGATCCAGTTGGTAATTGAGAAGCCTGGCAGAGGGCAGTCTTTTCCCCATTTGAAAGGTCGATAGTGGCGGCCTCAAGGCTGACTGAAAGACACTGCCCTTACCCGTCTTCTAGTCACCTCCAGGAGTGCCTCAGTGAAGACAGTGAGTTTTCTCCTACGAATCCAGGTGGTCTCCAGTGCCTTGCTGGGAGCTCATCCCACGCTTGCCCTAGCTAAAGTGTGAAGTCAAAGTGACCCCTAGCCTCAAGGGAAGCGCGAGCGCTTCCTATCAGCCAAGTTGGGTGGGCAGCCACCTCCATGAACCCTGACGCCATAGAGTGCTTTAACTCCTCTGCGGCTTTGCGTAGGCCTAAGAGAGTCGCGTGTGAATTCCTTCTGAGGGAGAGCATGTGCGCTGGGAGTCCCCGTTTTGTTTTCCGAGCCACACAACACAGGACAGACTGCTGGGGTCAGCTCTTGCTACGCAGAGCGAAGGGCAGTGAACTGCTTCTCGCTTGCAGAGCTTGATGTCTACAGCTGTAAGGCAGCCCCGGGACAAAGTTTTGGCCAGTATTACATTCAGCGTGGCTCTCCCTCTGTGGAGGCCCTCCGAACGGCACTGAGAGAATCCCTGAGCCTAAAGTGCATCCTGGCAACCCTTAACCTGTCATCTCACTCTTGTGACGCAAGGTACACTGCAGGTGCAGCCTGACAGAAAGTACAGAAAAGCCGGTACGACTCTGAGGCATTTGGACGAGGCAAGGTCCCCTCGGCCTGACTAAGTCATTAAGCGGGTGCTGCTCCTCGTGGCACGCAGAACACCCCCCGTCCAACGAAGTGGGATCCTAGAAAGGCCCAGTGTTGCTGAAAGTCTCCAGGTGTCAGTCAGCGAGTGCTGGCAAATGCGTCGTGGGCTCAAGTTGGCACTGGGAGGATGTGGGAGAAGCCCGACTTTCCCCCTTTGGAAAGCCGCTTCGTTGCAGCTTCCAAGCCGCCTGCTACTATTCACTCCACAGATTCCTCTGAGGAGCGGTGACTTTTTCCAAAAGAAACCAGGTGCTTGCGATTCCTTCCGGGGAGCTCACCCCCAGGAGCATACTGTAGCTAAGGTGCCCACTAAATGGGACCTCTAGTCTCGAGGTAAGGTGCACATTTTCCCATTCCCAGAGATAGGGGCGCCCCGGTTTCCAGGAGGTCTTAGTCAGTGGACGGCTTTAGCTTTAGTATGCCTCACAGCGCTCAAGACTCTCACGTGGGCACTTCTTTCCAAGGAAGTACACTGCGTACCCAAAGCCTTCTGAGCACAAGCAAGGGATACACAGCTCTGGGCACATCCCTCCCTATGCAGTTGGAAGGGCCGGGAACTAAGGTGTTCTCTGAGGCGAGCGTCCCACAGCTTTGAAACAGCCCCAGGAACGCGGTTCTTGGCAGGGTTTCGTTCCCTGCGGGTCTGCCACGTTGAGGAAAACTAAGCGGCCCTGAAAGAAACCACCGGGGCTCCAATTCGGTTTGGGGACTCCTGCTCGACGTCTCTCTAGGTGATGCGGAAACTGGACTTTAGGTCCAGCCCGAAGTAATGCAGAGAGTAGCCCCGAGCATTGCTAGGCATTGGGAACATCCGAAGTCACCCAGGTAGGCCTGCTGAGGGCAGTTCGGGGTTTGTGCCGTTCACCACATGCAGCACACACTGCATCCAAAAGTTTCATCGCAGAAGGCCGAACTGTGTTCCACGGGTCTCCCTTGGATTGTCAGAGAAGATAGGTGTATGTGCTGGGTGATCCAGTTGGTAATTGAGAAGCCTGGCAGAGGGCAGTCTTTTCCCCATTTGAAAGGTCGATAGTGGCGGCCTCAAGGCTGACTGAAAGACACTGCCCTTACCCGTCTTCTAGTCACCTCCAGGAGTGCCTCAGTGAAGACAGTGAGTTTTCTCCTACGAATCCAGGTGGTCTCCAGTGCCTTGCTGGGAGCTCATCCCACGCTTGCCCTAGCTAAAGTGTGAAGTCAAAGTGACCCCTAGCCTCAAGGGAAGCGCGAGCGCTTCCTATCAGCCAAGTTGGGTGGGCAGCCACCTCCATGAACCCTGACGCCATAGAGTGCTTTAACTCCTCTGCGGCTTTGCGTAGGCCTAAGAGAGTCGCGTGTGAATTCCTTCTGAGGGAGAGCATGTGCGCTGGGAGTCCCCGTTTTGTTTTCCGAGCCACACAACACAGGACAGACTGCTGGGGTCAGCTCTTGCTACGCAGAGCGAAGGGCAGTGAACTGCTTCTCGCTTGCAGAGCTTGATGTCTACAGCTGTAAGGCAGCCCCGGGACAAAGTTTTGGCCAGTATTACATTCAGCGTGGCTCTCCCTCTGTGGAGGCCCTCCGAACGGCACTGAGAGAATCCCTGAGCCTAAAGTGCATCCTGGCAACCCTTAACCTGTCATCTCACTCTTGTGACGCAAGGTACACTGCAGGTGCAGCCTGACAGAAAGTACAGAAAAGCCGGTACGACTCTGAGGCATTTGGACGAGGCAAGGTCCCCTCGGCCTGACTAAGTCATTAAGCGGGTGCTGCTCCTCGTGGCACGCAGAACACCCCCCGTCCAACGAAGTGGGATCCTAGAAAGGCCCAGTGTTGCTGAAAGTCTCCAGGTGTCAGTCAGCGAGTGCTGGCAAATGCGTCGTGGGCTCAAGTTGGCACTGGGAGAATGTGGGAGAAGCCCGACTTTCCCCCTTTGGAAAGCCACTTCGTTGCAGCTTCCAAGCCGCCTGCTACTATTCACTCCACAGATTCCTCTGAGGAGCGGTGAGTTTTTCCAAAAGAAACCAGGTGCTTGCGATTCCTTCCGGGGAGCTCACCCCCAGGAGCATACTGTAGCTAAGGTGCCCACTAAATGGGACCTCTAGTCTCGAGGTAAGGTGCACATTTTCCCATTCCCAGAGATAGGGGCGCCCCGGTTTCCAGGAGGTCTTAGTCAGTGGACGGCTTTAGCTTTAGTATGCCTCACAGCGCTCAAGACTCTCACGTGGGCACTTCTTTCCAAGGAAGTACACTGCGTACCCAAAGCCTTCTGAGCACAAGCAAGGGATACACAGCTCTGGGCACATCCCTCCCTATGCAGTTGGAAGGGCCGGGAACTAAGGTGTTCTCTGAGGCGAGCGTCCCACAGCTTTGAAACAGCCCCAGGAACGCGGTTCTTGGCAGGGTTTCGTTCCCTGCGGGTCTGCCACGTTGAGGAAAACTAAGCGGCCCTGAAAGAAACCACCGGGGCTCCAATTCGGTTTGGGGACTCCTGCTCGACGTCTCTCTAGGTGATGCGGAAACTGGACTTTAGGTCCAGCCCGAAGTAATGCAGAGAGTAGCCCCGAGCATTGCTAGGCATTGGGAACATCCGAAGTCACCCAGGTAGGCCTGCTGAGGGCAGTTCGGGGTTTGTGCCGTTCACCACATGCAGCACACACTGCATCCAAAAGTTTCATCGCAGAAGGCCGAACTGTGTTCCACGGGTCTCCCTTGGATTGTCAGAGAAGATAGGTGTATGTGCTGGGTGATCCAGTTGGTAATTGAGAAGCCTGGCAGAGGGCAGTCTTTTCCCCATTTGAAAGGTCGATAGTGGCGGCCTCAAGGCTGACTGAAAGACACTGCCCTTACCCGTCTTCTAGTCACCTCCAGGAGTGCCTCAGTGAAGACAGTGAGTTTTCTCCTACGAATCCAGGTGGTCTCCAGTGCCTTGCTGGGAGCTCATCCCACGCTTGCCCTAGCTAAAGTGTGAAGTCAAAGTGACCCCTAGCCTCAAGGGAAGCGCGAGCGCTTCCTATCAGCCAAGTTGGGTGGGCAGCCACCTCCATGAACCCTGACGCCATAGAGTGCTTTAACTCCTCTGCGGCTTTGCGTAGGCCTAAGAGAGTCGCGTGTGAATTCCTTCTGAGGGAGAGCATGTGCGCTGGGAGTCCCCGTTTTGTTTTCCGAGCCACACAACACAGGACAGACTGCTGGGGTCAGCTCTTGCTACGCAGAGCGAAGGGCAGTGAACTGCTTCTCGCTTGCAGAGCTTGATGTCTACAGCTGTAAGGCAGCCCCGGGACAAAGTTTTGGCCAGTATTACATTCAGCGTGGCTCTCCCTCTGTGGAGGCCCTCCGAACGGCACTGAGAGAATCCCTGAGCCTAAAGTGCATCCTGGCAACCCTTAACCTGTCATCTCACTCTTGTGACGCAAGGTACACTGCAGGTGCAGCCTGACAGAAAGTACAGAAAAGCCGGTACGACTCTGAGGCATTTGGACGAGGCAAGGTCCCCTCGGCCTGACTAAGTCATTAAGCGGGTGCTGCTCCTCGTGGCACGCAGAACACCCCCCGTCCAACGAAGTGGGATCCTAGAAAGGCCCAGTGTTGCTGAAAGTCTCCAGGTGTCAGTCAGCGAGTGCTGGCAAATGCGTCGTGGGCTCAAGTTGGCACTGGGAGAATGTGGGAGAAGCCCGACTTTCCCCCTTTGGAAAGCCACTTCGTTGCAGCTTCCAAGCCGCCTGCTACTATTCACTCCACAGATTCCTCTGAGGAGCGGTGACTTTTTCCAAAAGAAACCAGGTGCTTGCGATTCCTTCCGGGGAGCTCACCCCCAGGAGCATACTGTAGCTAAGGTGCCCACTAAATGGGACCTCTAGTCTCGAGGTAAGGTGCACATTTTCCCATTCCCAGAGATAGGGGCGCCCCGGTTTCCAGGAGGTCTTAGTCAGTGGACGGCTTTAGCTTTAGTATGCCTCACAGCGCTCAAGACTCTCACGTGGGCACTTCTTTCCAAGGAAGTACACTGCGTACCCAAAGCCTTCTGAGCACAAGCAAGGGATACACAGCTCTGGGCACATCCCTCCCTATGCAGTTGGAAGGGCCGGGAACTAAGGTGTTCTCTGAGGCGAGCGTCCCACAGCTTTGAAACAGCCCCAGGAACGCGGTTCTTGGCAGGGTTTCGTTCCCTGCGGGTCTGCCACGTTGAGGAAAACTAAGCGGCCCTGAAAGAAACCACCGGGGCTCCAATTCGGTTTGGGGACTCCTGCTCGACGTCTCTCTAGGTGATGCGGAAACTGGACTTTAGGTCCAGCCCGAAGTAATGCAGAGAGTAGCCCCGAGCATTGCTAGGCATTGGGAACATCCGAAGTCACCCAGGTAGGCCTGCTGAGGGCAGTTCGGGGTTTGTGCCGTTCACCACATGCAGCACACACTGCATCCAAAAGTTTCATCGCAGAAGGCCGAACTGTGTTCCACGGGTCTCCCTTGGATTGTCAGAGAAGATAGGTGTATGTGCTGGGTGATCCAGTTGGTAATTGAGAAGCCTGGCAGAGGGCAGTCTTTTCCCCATTTGAAAGGTCGATAGTGGCGGCCTCAAGGCTGACTGAAAGACACTGCCCTTACCCGTCTTCTAGTCACCTCCAGGAGTGCCTCAGTGAAGACAGTGAGTTTTCTCCTACGAATCCAGGTGGTCTCCAGTGCCTTGCTGGGAGCTCATCCCACGCTTGCCCTAGCTAAAGTGTGAAGTCAAAGTGACCCCTAGCCTCAAGGGAAGCGCGAGCGCTTCCTATCAGCCAAGTTGGGTGGGCAGCCACCTCCATGAACCCTGACGCCATAGAGTGCTTTAACTCCTCTGCGGCTTTGCGTAGGCCTAAGAGAGTCGCGTGTGAATTCCTTCTGAGGGAGAGCATGTGCGCTGGGAGTCCCCGTTTTGTTTTCCGAGCCACACAACACAGGACAGACTGCTGGGGTCAGCTCTTGCTACGCAGAGCGAAGGGCAGTGAACTGCTTCTCGCTTGCAGAGCTTGATGTCTACAGCTGTAAGGCAGCCCCGGGACAAAGTTTTGGCCAGTATTACATTCAGCGTGGCTCTCCCTCTGTGGAGGCCCTCCGAACGGCACTGAGAGAATCCCTGAGCCTAAAGTGCATCCTGGCAACCCTTAACCTGTCATCTCACTCTTGTGACGCAAGGTACACTGCAGGTGCAGCCTGACAGAAAGTACAGAAAAGCCGGTACGACTCTGAGGCATTTGGACGAGGCAAGGTCCCCTCGGCCTGACTAAGTCATTAAGCGGGTGCTGCTCCTCGTGGCACGCAGAACACCCCCCGTCCAACGAAGTGGGATCCTAGAAAGGCCCAGGGTTGCTGAAAGTCTCCAGGTGTCAGTCAGCGAGTGCTGGCAAATGCGTCGTGGGCTCAAGTTGGCACTGGGAGAATGTGGGAGAAGCCCGACTTTCCCCCTTTGGAAAGCCACTTCGTTGCAGCTTCCAAGCCGCCTGCTACTATTCACTCCACAGATTCCTCTGAGGAGCGGTGAGTTTTTCCAAAAGAAACCAGGTGCTTGCGATTCCTTCCGGGGAGCTCACCCCCAGGAGCATACTGTAGCTAAGGTGCCCACTAAATGGGACCTCTAGTCTCGAGGTAAGGTGCACATTTTCCCATTCCCAGAGATAGGGGCGCCCCGGTTTCCAGGAGGTCTTAGTCAGTGGACGGCTTTAGCTTTAGTATGCCTCACAGCGCTCAAGACTCTCACGTGGGCACTTCTTTCCAAGGAAGTACACTGCGTACCCAAAGCCTTCTGAGCACAAGCAAGGGATACACAGCTCTGGGCACATCCCTCCCTATGCAGTTGGAAGGGCCGGGAACTAAGGTGTTCTCTGAGGCGAGCGTCCCACAGCTTTGAAACAGCCCCAGGAACGCGGTTCTTGGCAGGGTTTCGTTCCCTGCGGGTCTGCCACGTTGAGGAAAACTAAGCGGCCCTGAAAGAAACCACCGGGGCTCCAATTCGGTTTGGGGACTCCTGCTCGACGTCTCTCTAGGTGATGCGGAAACTGGACTTTAGGTCCAGCCCGAAGTAATGCAGAGAGTAGCCCCGAGCATTGCTAGGCATTGGGAACATCCGAAGTCACCCAGGTAGGCCTGCTGAGGGCAGTTCGGGGTTTGTGCCGTTCACCACATGCAGCACACACTGCATCCAAAAGTTTCATCGCAGAAGGCCGAACTGTGTTCCACGGGTCTCCCTTGGATTGTCAGAGAAGATAGGTGTATGTGCTGGGTGATCCAGTTGGTAATTGAGAAGCCTGGCAGAGGGCAGTCTTTTCCCCATTTGAAAGGTCGATAGTGGCGGCCTCAAGGCTGACTGAAAGACACTGCCCTTACCCGTCTTCTAGTCACCTCCAGGAGTGCCTCAGTGAAGACAGTGAGTTTTCTCCTACGAATCCAGGTGGTCTCCAGTGCCTTGCTGGGAGCTCATCCCACGCTTGCCCTAGCTAAAGTGTGAAGTCAAAGTGACCCCTAGCCTCAAGGGAAGCGCGAGCGCTTCCTATCAGCCAAGTTGGGTGGGCAGCCACCTCCATGAACCCTGACGCCATAGAGTGCTTTAACTCCTCTGCGGCTTTGCGTAGGCCTAAGAGAGTCGCGTGTGAATTCCTTCTGAGGGAGAGCATGTGCGCTGGGAGTCCCCGTTTTGTTTTCCGAGCCACACAACACAGGACAGACTGCTGGGGTCAGCTCTTGCTACGCAGAGCGAAGGGCAGTGAACTGCTTCTCGCTTGCAGAGCTTGATGTCTACAGCTGTAAGGCAGCCCCGGGACAAAGTTTTGGCCAGTATTACATTCAGCGTGGCTCTCCCTCTGTGGAGGCCCTCCGAACGGCACTGAGAGAACCCCTGAGCCTAAAGTGCATCCTGGCAACCCTTAACCTGTCATCTCACTATTGTGACGCAAGGTACACTGCAGGTGCAGCCTGACAGAAAGTACAGAAAAGCCGGTACGACTCTGAGGCATTTGGACGAGGCAAGGTCCCCTCGGCCTGACTAAGTCATTAAGCGGGTGCTGCTCCTCGTGGCACGCAGAACACCCCCCGTCCAACGAAGTGGGATCCTAGAAAGGCCCAGGGTTGCTGAAAGTCTCCAGGTGTCAGTCAGCGAGTGCTGGCAAATGCGTCGTGGGCTCAAGTTGGCACTGGGAGAATGTGGGAGAAGCCCGACTTTCCCCCTTTGGAAAGCCACTTCGTTGCAGCTTCCAAGCCGCCTGCTACTATTCACTCCACAGATTCCTCTGAGGAGCGGTGAGTTTTTCCAAAAGAAACCAGGTGCTTGCGATTCCTTCCGGGGAGCTCACCCCCAGGAGCATACTGTAGCTAAGGTGCCCACTAAATGGGACCTCTAGTCTCGAGGTAAGGTGCACATTTTCCCATTCCCAGAGATAGGGGCGCCCCGGTTTCCAGGAGGTCTTAGTCAGTGGACGGCTTTAGCTTTAGTATGCCTCACAGCGCTCAAGACTCTCACGTGGGCACTTCTTTCCAAGGAAGTACACTGCGTACCCAAAGCCTTCTGAGCACAAGCAAGGGATACACAGCTCTGGGCACATCCCTCCCTATGCAGTTGGAAGGGCCGGGAACTAAGGTGTTCTCTGAGGCGAGCGTCCCACAGCTTTGAAACAGCCCCAGGAACGCGGTTCTTGGCAGGGTTTCGTTCCCTGCGGGTCTGCCACGTTGAGGAAAACTAAGCGGCCCTGAAAGAAACCACCGGGGCTCCAATTCGGTTTGGGGACTCCTGCTCGACGTCTCTCTAGGTGATGCGGAAACTGGACTTTAGGTCCAGCCCGAAGTAATGCAGAGAGTAGCCCCGAGCATTGCTAGGCATTGGGAACATCCGAAGTCACCCAGGTAGGCCTGCTGAGGGCAGTTCGGGGTTTGTGCCGTTCACCACATGCAGCACACACTGCATCCAAAAGTTTCATCGCAGAAGGCCGAACTGTGTTCCACGGGTCTCCCTTGGATTGTCAGAGAAGATAGGTGTATGTGCTGGGTGATCCAGTTGGTAATTGAGAAGCCTGGCAGAGGGCAGTCTTTTCCCCATTTGAAAGGTCGATAGTGGCGGCCTCAAGGCTGACTGAAAGACACTGCCCTTACCCGTCTTCTAGTCACCTCCAGGAGTGCCTCAGTGAAGACAGTGAGTTTTCTCCTACGAATCCAGGTGGTCTCCAGTGCCTTGCTGGGAGCTCATCCCACGCTTGCCCTAGCTAAAGTGTGAAGTCAAAGTGACCCCTAGCCTCAAGGGAAGCGCGAGCGCTTCCTATCAGCCAAGTTGGGTGGGCAGCCACCTCCATGAACCCTGACGCCATAGAGTGCTTTAACTCCTCTGCGGCTTTGCGTAGGCCTAAGAGAGTCGCGTGTGAATTCCTTCTGAGGGAGAGCATGTGCGCTGGGAGTCCCCGTTTTGTTTTCCGAGCCACACAACACAGGACAGACTGCTGGGGTCAGCTCTTGCTACGCAGAGCGAAGGGCAGTGAACTGCTTCTCGCTTGCAGAGCTTGATGTCTACAGCTGTAAGGCAGCCCCGGGACAAAGTTTTGGCCAGTATTACATTCAGCGTGGCTCTCCCTCTGTGGAGGCCCTCCGAACGGCACTGAGAGAACCCCTGAGCCTAAAGTGCATCCTGGCAACCCTTAACCTGTCATCTCACTATTGTGACGCAAGGTACACTGCAGGTGCAGCCTGACAGAAAGTACAGAAAAGCCGGTACGACTCTGAGGCATTTGGACGAGGCAAGGTCCCCTCGGCCTGACTAAGTCATTAAGCGGGTGCTGCTCCTCGTGGCACGCAGAACACCCCCCGTCCAACGAAGTGGGATCCTAGAAAGGCCCAGGGTTGCTGAAAGTCTCCAGGTGTCAGTCAGCGAGTGCTGGCAAATGCGTCGTGGGCTCAAGTTGGCACTGGGAGAATGTGGGAGAAGCCCGACTTTCCCCCTTTGGAAAGCCACTTCGTTGCAGCTTCCAAGCCGCCTGCTACTATTCACTCCACAGATTCCTCTGAGGAGCGGTGAGTTTTTCCAAAAGAAACCAGGTGCTTGCGATTCCTTCCGGGGAGCTCACCCCCAGGAGCATACTGTAGCTAAGGTGCCCACTAAATGGGACCTCTAGTCTCGAGGTAAGGTGCACATTTTCCCATTCCCAGAGATAGGGGCGCCCCGGTTTCCAGGAGGTCTTAGTCAGTGGACGGCTTTAGCTTTAGTATGCCTCACAGCGCTCAAGACTCTCACGTGGGCACTTCTTTCCAAGGAAGTACACTGCGTACCCAAAGCCTTCTGAGCACAAGCAAGGGATACACAGCTCTGGGCACATCCCTCCCTATGCAGTTGGAAGGGCCGGGAACTAAGGTGTTCTCTGAGGCGAGCGTCCCACAGCTTTGAAACAGCCCCAGGAACGCGGTTCTTGGCAGGGTTTCGTTCCCTGCGGGTCTGCCACGTTGAGGAAAACTAAGCGGCCCTGAAAGAAACCACCGGGGCTCCAATTCGGTTTGGGGACTCCTGCTCGACGTCTCTCTAGGTGATGCGGAAACTGGACTTTAGGTCCAGCCCGAAGTAATGCAGAGAGTAGCCCCGAGCATTGCTAGGCATTGGGAACATCCGAAGTCACCCAGGTAGGCCTGCTGAGGGCAGTTCGGGGTTTGTGCCGTTCACCACATGCAGCACACACTGCATCCAAAAGTTTCATCGCAGAAGGCCGAACTGTGTTCCACGGGTCTCCCTTGGATTGTCAGAGAAGATAGGTGTATGTGCTGGGTGATCCAGTTGGTAATTGAGAAGCCTGGCAGAGGGCAGTCTTTTCCCCATTTGAAAGGTCGATAGTGGCGGCCTCAAGGCTGACTGAAAGACACTGCCCTTACCCGTCTTCTAGTCACCTCCAGGAGTGCCTCAGTGAAGACAGTGAGTTTTCTCCTACGAATCCAGGTGGTCTCCAGTGCCTTGCTGGGAGCTCATCCCACGCTTGCCCTAGCTAAAGTGTGAAGTCAAAGTGACCCCTAGCCTCAAGGGAAGCGCGAGCGCTTCCTATCAGCCAAGTTGGGTGGGCAGCCACCTCCATGAACCCTGACGCCATAGAGTGCTTTAACTCCTCTGCGGCTTTGCGTAGGCCTAAGAGAGTCGCGTGTGAATTCCTTCTGAGGGAGAGCATGTGCGCTGGGAGTCCCCGTTTTGTTTTCCGAGCCACACAACACAGGACAGACTGCTGGGGTCAGCTCTTGCTACGCAGAGCGAAGGGCAGTGAACTGCTTCTCGCTTGCAGAGCTTGATGTCTACAGCTGTAAGGCAGCCCCGGGACAAAGTTTTGGCCAGTATTACATTCAGCGTGGCTCTCCCTCTGTGGAGGCCCTCCGAACGGCACTGAGAGAATCCCTGAGCCTAAAGTGCATCCTGGCAACCCTTAACCTGTCATCTCACTCTTGTGACGCAAGGTACACTGCAGGTGCAGCCTGACAGAAAGTACAGAAAAGCCGGTACGACTCTGAGGCATTTGGACGAGGCAAGGTCCCCTCGGCCTGACTAAGTCATTAAGCGGGTGCTGCTCCTCGTGGCACGCAGAACACCCCCCGTCCAACGAAGTGGGATCCTAGAAAGGCCCAGTGTTGCTGAAAGTCTCCAGGTGTCAGTCAGCGAGTGCTGGCAAATGCGTCGTGGGCTCAAGTTGGCACTGGGAGAATGTGGGAGAAGCCCGACTTTCCCCCTTTGGAAAGCCACTTCGTTGCAGCTTCCAAGCCGCCTGCTACTATTCACTCCACAGATTCCTCTGAGGAGCGGTGAGTTTTTCCAAAAGAAACCAGGTGCTTGCGATTCCTTCCGGGGAGCTCACCCCCAGGAGCATACTGTAGCTAAGGTGCCCACTAAATGGGACCTCTAGTCTCGAGGTAAGGTGCACATTTTCCCATTCCCAGAGATAGGGGCGCCCCGGTTTCCAGGAGGTCTTAGTCAGTGGACGGCTTTAGCTTTAGTATGCCTCACAGCGCTCAAGACTCTCACGTGGGCACTTCTTTCCAAGGAAGTACACTGCGTACCCAAAGCCTTCTGAGCACAAGCAAGGGATACACAGCTCTGGGCACATCCCTCCCTATGCAGTTGGAAGGGCCGGGAACTAAGGTGTTCTCTGAGGCGAGCGTCCCACAGCTTTGAAACAGCCCCAGGAACGCGGTTCTTGGCAGGGTTTCGTTCCCTGCGGGTCTGCCACGTTGAGGAAAACTAAGCGGCCCTGAAAGAAACCACCGGGGCTCCAATTCGGTTTGGGGACTCCTGCTCGACGTCTCTCTAGGTGATGCGGAAACTGGACTTTAGGTCCAGCCCGAAGTAATGCAGAGAGTAGCCCCGAGCATTGCTAGGCATTGGGAACATCCGAAGTCACCCAGGTAGGCCTGCTGAGGGCAGTTCGGGGTTTGTGCCGTTCACCACATGCAGCACACACTGCATCCAAAAGTTTCATCGCAGAAGGCCGAACTGTGTTCCACGGGTCTCCCTTGGATTGTCAGAGAAGATAGGTGTATGTGCTGGGTGATCCAGTTGGTAATTGAGAAGCCTGGCAGAGGGCAGTCTTTTCCCCATTTGAAAGGTCGATAGTGGCGGCCTCAAGGCTGACTGAAAGACACTGCCCTTACCCGTCTTCTAGTCACCTCCAGGAGTGCCTCAGTGAAGACAGTGAGTTTTCTCCTACGAATCCAGGTGGTCTCCAGTGCCTTGCTGGGAGCTCATCCCACGCTTGCCCTAGCTAAAGTGTGAAGTCAAAGTGACCCCTAGCCTCAAGGGAAGCGCGAGCGCTTCCTATCAGCCAAGTTGGGTGGGCAGCCACCTCCATGAACCCTGACGCCATAGAGTGCTTTAACTCCTCTGCGGCTTTGCGTAGGCCTAAGAGAGTCGCGTGTGAATTCCTTCTGAGGGAGAGCATGTGCGCTGGGAGTCCCCGTTTTGTTTTCCGAGCCACACAACACAGGACAGACTGCTGGGGTCAGCTCTTGCTACGCAGAGCGAAGGGCAGTGAACTGCTTCTCGCTTGCAGAGCTTGATGTCTACAGCTGTAAGGCAGCCCCGGGACAAAGTTTTGGCCAGTATTACATTCAGCGTGGCTCTCCCTCTGTGGAGGCCCTCCGAACGGCACTGAGAGAACCCCTGAGCCTAAAGTGCATCCTGGCAACCCTTAACCTGTCATCTCACTATTGTGACGCAAGGTACACTGCAGGTGCAGCCTGACAGAAAGTACAGAAAAGCCGGTACGACTCTGAGGCATTTGGACGAGGCAAGGTCCCCTCGGCCTGACTAAGTCATTAAGCGGGTGCTGCTCCTCGTGGCACGCAGAACACCCCCCGTCCAACGAAGTGGGATCCTAGAAAGGCCCAGTGTTGCTGAAAGTCTCCAGGTGTCAGTCAGCGAGTGCTGGCAAATGCGTCGTGGGCTCAAGTTGGCACTGGGAGAATGTGGGAGAAGCCCGACTTTCCCCCTTTGGAAAGCCACTTCGTTGCAGCTTCCAAGCCGCCTGCTACTATTCACTCCACAGATTCCTCTGAGGAGCGGTGAGTTTTTCCAAAAGAAACCAGGTGCTTGCGATTCCTTCCGGGGAGCTCACCCCCAGGAGCATACTGTAGCTAAGGTGCCCACTAAATGGGACCTCTAGTCTCGAGGTAAGGTGCACATTTTCCCATTCCCAGAGATAGGGGCGCCCCGGTTTCCAGGAGGTCTTAGTCAGTGGACGGCTTTAGCTTTAGTATGCCTCACAGCGCTCAAGACTCTCACGTGGGCACTTCTTTCCAAGGAAGTACACTGCGTACCCAAAGCCTTCTGAGCACAAGCAAGGGATACACAGCTCTGGGCACATCCCTCCCTATGCAGTTGGAAGGGCCGGGAACTAAGGTGTTCTCTGAGGCGAGCGTCCCACAGCTTTGAAACAGCCCCAGGAACGCGGTTCTTGGCAGGGTTTCATTCCCTGCGGGTCTGCCACGTTGAGGAAAACTAAGCGGCCCTGAAAGAAACCACCGGGGCTCCAATTCGGTTTGGGGACTCCTGCTCGACGTCTCTCTAGGTGATGCGGAAACTGGACTTTAGGTCCAGCCCGAAGTAATGCAGAGAGTAGCCCCGAGCATTGCTAGGCATTGGGAACATCCGAAGTCACCCAGGTAGGCCTGCTGAGGGCAGTTCGGGGTTTGTGCCGTTCACCACATGCAGCACACACTGCATCCAAAAGTTTCATCGCAGAAGGCCGAACTGTGTTCCACGGGTCTCCCTTGGATTGTCAGAGAAGATAGGTGTATGTGCTGGGTGATCCAGTTGGTAATTGAGAAGCCTGGCAGAGGGCAGTCTTTTCCCCATTTGAAAGGTCGATAGTGGCGGCCTCAAGGCTGACTGAAAGACACTGCCCTTACCCGTCTTCTAGTCACCTCCAGGAGTGCCTCAGTGAAGACAGTGAGTTTTCTCCTACGAATCCAGGTGGTCTCCAGTGCCTTGCTGGGAGCTCATCCCACGCTTGCCCTAGCTAAAGTGTGAAGTCAAAGTGACCCCTAGCCTCAAGGGAAGCGCGAGCGCTTCCTATCAGCCAAGTTGGGTGGGCAGCCACCTCCATGAACCCTGACGCCATAGAGTGCTTTAACTCCTCTGCGGCTTTGCGTAGGCCTAAGAGAGTCGCGTGTGAATTCCTTCTGAGGGAGAGCATGTGCGCTGGGAGTCCCCGTTTTGTTTTCCGAGCCACACAACACAGGACAGACTGCTGGGGTCAGCTCTTGCTACGCAGAGCGAAGGGCAGTGAACTGCTTCTCGCTTGCAGAGCTTGATGTCTACAGCTGTAAGGCAGGCCCGGGACCAAGTTTTGGCCAGTATTACATTCAGCGTGGCTCTCCCTCTGTGGAGGCCCTCCGAACGGCACTGAGAGAACCCCTGAGCCTAAAGTGCATCCTGGCAACCCTTAACCTGTCATCTCACTATTGTGACGCAAGGTACACTGCAGGTGCAGCCTGACAGAAAGTACAGAAAAGCCGGTACGACTCTGAGGCATTTGGACGAGGCAAGGTCCCCTCGGCCTGACTAAGTCATTAAGCGGGTGCTGCTCCTCGTGGCACGCAGAACACCCCCCGTCCAACGAAGTGGGATCCTAGAAAGGCCCAGTGTTGCTGAAAGTCTCCAGGTGTCAGTCAGCGAGTGCTGGCAAATGCGTCGTGGGCTCAAGTTGGCACTGGGAGAATGTGGGAGAAGCCCGACTTTCCCCCTTTGGAAAGCCACTTCGTTGCAGCTTCCAAGCCGCCTGCTACTATTCACTCCACAGATTCCTCTGAGGAGCGGTGAGTTTTTCCAAAAGAAACCAGGTGCTTGCGATTCCTTCCGGGGAGCTCACCCCCAGGAGCATACTGTAGCTAAGGTGCCCACTAAATGGGACCTCTAGTCTCGAGGTAAGGTGCACATTTTCCCATTCCCAGAGATAGGGGCGCCCCGGTTTCCAGGAGGTCTTAGTCAGTGGACGGCTTTAGCTTTAGTATGCCTCACAGCGCTCAAGACTCTCACGTGGGCACTTCTTTCCAAGGAAGTACACTGCGTACCCAAAGCCTTCTGAGCACAAGCAAGGGATACACAGCTCTGGGCACATCCCTCCCTATGCAGTTGGAAGGGCCGGGAACTAAGGTGTTCTCTGAGGCGAGCGTCCCACAGCTTTGAAACAGCCCCAGGAACGCGGTTCTTGGCAGGGTTTCGTTCCCTGCGGGTCTGCCACGTTGAGGAAAACTAAGCGGCCCTGAAAGAAACCACCGGGGCTCCAATTCGGTTTGGGGACTCCTGCTCGACGTCTCTCTAGGTGATGCGGAAACTGGACTTTAGGTCCAGCCCGAAGTAATGCAGAGAGTAGCCCCGAGCATTGCTAGGCATTGGGAACATCCGAAGTCACCCAGGTAGGCCTGCTGAGGGCAGTTCGGGGTTTGTGCCGTTCACCACATGCAGCACACACTGCATCCAAAAGTTTCATCGCAGAAGGCCGAACTGTGTTCCACGGGTCTCCCTTGGATTGTCAGAGAAGATAGGTGTATGTGCTGGGTGATCCAGTTGGTAATTGAGAAGCCTGGCAGAGGGCAGTCTTTTCCCCATTTGAAAGGTCGATAGTGGCGGCCTCAAGGCTGACTGAAAGACACTGCCCTTACCCGTCTTCTAGTCACCTCCAGGAGTGCCTCAGTGAAGACAGTGAGTTTTCTCCTACGAATCCAGGTGGTCTCCAGTGCCTTGCTGGGAGCTCATCCCACGCTTGCCCTAGCTAAAGTGTGAAGTCAAAGTGACCCCTAGCCTCAAGGGAAGCGCGAGCGCTTCCTATCAGCCAAGTTGGGTGGGCAGCCACCTCCATGAACCCTGACGCCATAGAGTGCTTTAACTCCTCTGCGGCTTTGCGTAGGCCTAAGAGAGTCGCGTGTGAATTCCTTCTGAGGGAGAGCATGTGCGCTGGGAGTCCCCGTTTTGTTTTCCGAGCCACACAACACAGGACAGACTGCTGGGGTCAGCTCTTGCTACGCAGAGCGAAGGGCAGTGAACTGCTTCTCGCTTGCAGAGCTTGATGTCTACAGCTGTAAGGCAGGCCCGGGACCAAGTTTTGGCCAGTATTACATTCAGCGTGGCTCTCCCTCTGTGGAGGCCCTCCGAACGGCACTGAGAGAACCCCTGAGCCTAAAGTGCATCCTGGCAACCCTTAACCTGTCATCTCACTATTGTGACGCAAGGTACACTGCAGGTGCAGCCTGACAGAAAGTACAGAAAAGCCGGTACGACTCTGAGGCATTTGGACGAGGCAAGGTCCCCTCGGCCTGACTAAGTCATTAAGCGGGTGCTGCTCCTCGTGGCACGCAGTACACCCCCCGTCCAACGAAGTGGGATCCTAGAAAGGCCCAGTGTTGCTGAAAGTCTCCAGGTGTCAGTCAGCGAGTGCTGGCAAATGCGTCGTGGGCTCAAGTTGGCACTGGGAGAATGTGGGAGAAGCCCGACTTTCCCCCTTTGGAAAGCCACTTCGTTGCAGCTTCCAAGCCGCCTGCTACTATTCACTCCACAGATTCCTCTGAGGAGCGGTGAGTTTTTCCAAAAGAAACCAGGTGCTTGCGATTCCTTCCGGGGAGCTCACCCCCAGGAGCATACTGTAGCTAAGGTGCCCACTAAATGGGACCTCTAGTCTCGAGGTAAGGTGCACATTTTCCCATTCCCAGAGATAGGGGCGCCCCGGTTTCCAGGAGGTCTTAGTCAGTGGACGGCTTTAGCTTTAGTATGCCTCACAGCGCTCAAGACTCTCACGTGGGCACTTCTTTCCAAGGAAGTACACTGCGTACCCAAAGCCTTCTGAGCACAAGCAAGGGATACACAGCTCTGGGCACATCCCTCCCTATGCAGTTGGAAGGGCCGGGAACTAAGGTGTTCTCTGAGGCGAGCGTCCCACAGCTTTGAAACAGCCCCAGGAACGCGGTTCTTGGCAGGGTTTCGTTCCCTGCGGGTCTGCCACGTTGAGGAAAACTAAGCGGCCCTGAAAGAAACCACCGGGGCTCCAATTCGGTTTGGGGACTCCTGCTCGACGTCTCTCTAGGTGATGCGGAAACTGGACTTTAGGTCCAGCCCGAAGAAATGCAGAGAGTAGCCCCGAGCATTGCTAGGCATTGGGAACATCCGAAGTCACCCAGGTAGGCCTGCTGAGGGCAGTTCGGGGTTTGTGCCGTTCACCACATGCAGCACACACTGCATCCAAAAGTTTCATCGCAGAAGGCCGAACTGTGTTCCACGGGTCTCCCTTGGATTGTCAGAGAAGATAGGTGTATGTGCTGGGTGATCCAGTTGGTAATTGAGAAGCCTGGCAGAGGGCAGTCTTTTCCCCATTTGAAAGGTCGATAGTGGCGGCCTCAAGGCTGACTGAAAGACACTGCCCTTACCCGTCTTCTAGTCACCTCCAGGAGTGCCTCAGTGAAGACAGTGAGTTTTCTCCTACGAATCCAGGTGGTCTCCAGTGCCTTGCTGGGAGCTCATCCCACGCTTGCCCTAGCTAAAGTGTGAAGTCAAAGTGACCCCTAGCCTCAAGGGAAGCGCGAGCGCTTCCTATCAGCCAAGTTGGGTGGGCAGCCACCTCCATGAACCCTGACGCCATAGAGTGCTTTAACTCCTCTGCGGCTTTGCGTAGGCCTAAGAGAGTCGCGTGTGAATTCCTTCTGAGGGAGAGCATGTGCGCTGGGAGTCCCCGTTTTGTTTTCCGAGCCACACAACACAGGACAGACTGCTGGGGTCAGCTCTTGCTACGCAGAGCGAAGGGCAGTGAACTGCTTCTCGCTTGCAGAGCTTGATGTCTACAGCTGTAAGGCAGCCCCGGGACAAAGTTTTGGCCAGTATTACATTCAGCGTGGCTCTCCCTCTGTGGAGGCCCTCCGAACGGCACTGAGAGAACCCCTGAGCCTAAAGTGCATCCTGGCAACCCTTAACCTGTCATCTCACTATTGTGACGCAAGGTACACTGCAGGTGCAGCCTGACAGAAAGTACAGAAAAGCCGGTACGACTCTGAGGCATTTGGACGAGGCAAGGTCCCCTCGGCCTGACTAAGTCATTAAGCGGGTGCTGCTCCTCGTGGCACGCAGAACACCCCCCGTCCAACGAAGTGGGATCCTAGAAAGGCCCAGGGTTGCTGAAAGTCTCCAGGTGTCAGTCAGCGAGTGCTGGCAAATGCGTCGTGGGCTCAAGTTGGCACTGGGAGAATGTGGGAGAAGCCCGACTTTCCCCCTTTGGAAAGCCACTTCGTTGCAGCTTCCAAGCCGCCTGCTACTATTCACTCCACAGATTCCTCTGAGGAGCGGTGAGTTTTTCCAAAAGAAACCAGGTGCTTGCGATTCCTTCCGGGGAGCTCACCCCCAGGAGCATACTGTAGCTAAGGTGCCCACTAAATGGGACCTCTAGTCTCGAGGTAAGGTGCACATTTTCCCATTCCCAGAGATAGGGGCGCCCCGGTTTCCAGGAGGTCTTAGTCAGTGGACGGCTTTAGCTTTAGTATGCCTCACAGCGCTCAAGACTCTCACGTGGGCACTTCTTTCCAAGGAAGTACACTGCGTACCCAAAGCCTTCTGAGCACAAGCAAGGGATACACAGCTCTGGGCACATCCCTCCCTATGCAGTTGGAAGGGCCGGGAACTAAGGTGTTCTCTGAGGCGAGCGTCCCACAGCTTTGAAACAGCCCCAGGAACGCGGTTCTTGGCAGGGTTTCGTTCCCTGCGGGTCTGCCACGTTGAGGAAAACTAAGCGGCCCTGAAAGAAACCACCGGGGCTCCAATTCGGTTTGGGGACTCCTGCTCGACGTCTCTCTAGGTGATGCGGAAACTGGACTTTAGGTCCAGCCCGAAGTAATGCAGAGAGTAGCCCCGAGCATTGCTAGGCATTGGGAACATCCGAAGTCACCCAGGTAGGCCTGCTGAGGGCAGTTCGGGGTTTGTGCCGTTCACCACATGCAGCACACACTGCATCCAAAAGTTTCATCGCAGAAGGCCGAACTGTGTTCCACGGGTCTCCCTTGGATTGTCAGAGAAGATAGGTGTATGTGCTGGGTGATCCAGTTGGTAATTGAGAAGCCTGGCAGAGGGCAGTCTTTTCCCCATTTGAAAGGTCGATAGTGGCGGCCTCAAGGCTGACTGAAAGACACTGCCCTTACCCGTCTTCTAGTCACCTCCAGGAGTGCCTCAGTGAAGACAGTGAGTTTTCTCCTACGAATCCAGGTGGTCTCCAGTGCCTTGCTGGGAGCTCATCCCACGCTTGCCCTAGCTAAAGTGTGAAGTCAAAGTGACCCCTAGCCTCAAGGGAAGCGCGAGCGCTTCCTATCAGCCAAGTTGGGTGGGCAGCCACCTCCATGAACCCTGACGCCATAGAGTGCTTTAACTCCTCTGCGGCTTTGCGTAGGCCTAAGAGAGTCGCGTGTGAATTCCTTCTGAGGGAGAGCATGTGCGCTGGGAGTCCCCGTTTTGTTTTCCGAGCCACACAACACAGGACAGACTGCTGGGGTCAGCTCTTGCTACGCAGAGCGAAGGGCAGTGAACTGCTTCTCGCTTGCAGAGCTTGATGTCTACAGCTGTAAGGCAGCCCCGGGACAAAGTTTTGGCCAGTATTACATTCAGCGTGGCTCTCCCTCTGTGGAGGCCCTCCGAACGGCACTGAGAGAACCCCTGAGCCTAAAGTGCATCCTGGCAACCCTTAACCTGTCATCTCACTATTGTGACGCAAGGTACACTGCAGGTGCAGCCTGACAGAAAGTACAGAAAAGCCGGTACGACTCTGAGGCATTTGGACGAGGCAAGGTCCCCTCGGCCTGACTAAGTCATTAAGCGGGTGCTGCTCCTCGTGGCACGCAGAACACCCCCCGTCCAACGAAGTGGGATCCTAGAAAGGCCCAGGGTTGCTGAAAGTCTCCAGGTGTCAGTCAGCGAGTGCTGGCAAATGCGTCGTGGGCTCAAGTTGGCACTGGGAGAATGTGGGAGAAGCCCGACTTTCCCCCTTTGGAAAGCCACTTCGTTGCAGCTTCCAAGCCGCCTGCTACTATTCACTCCACAGATTCCTCTGAGGAGCGGTGACTTTTTCCAAAAGAAACCAGGTGCTTGCGATTCCTTCCGGGGAGCTCACCCCCAGGAGCATACTGTAGCTAAGGTGCCCACTAAATGGGACCTCTAGTCTCGAGGTAAGGTGCACATTTTCCCATTCCCAGAGATAGGGTCGCCCCGGTTTCCAGGAGGTCTTAGTCAGTGGACGGCTTTAGCTTTAGTATGCCTCACAGCGCTCAAGACTCTCACGTGGGCACTTCTTTCCAAGGAAGTACACTGCGTACCCAAAGCCTTCTGAGCACAAGCAAGGGATACACAGCTCTGGGCACATCCCTCCCTATGCAGTTGGAAGGGCCGGGAACTAAGGTGTTCTCTGAGGCGAGCGTCCCACAGCTTTGAAACAGCCCCAGGAACGCGGTTCTTGGCAGGGTTTCGTTCCCTGCGGGTCTGCCACGTTGAGGAAAACTAAGCGGCCCTGAAAGAAACCACCGGGGCTCCAATTCGGTTTGGGGACTCCTGCTCGACGTCTCTCTAGGTGATGCGGAAACTGGACTTTAGGTCCAGCCCGAAGTAATGCAGAGAGTAGCCCCGAGCATTGCTAGGCATTGGGAACATCCGAAGTCACCCAGGTAGGCCTGCTGAGGGCAGTTCGGGGTTTGTGCCGTTCACCACATGCAGCACACACTGCATCCAAAAGTTTCATCGCAGAAGGCCGAACTGTGTTCCACGGGTCTCCCTTGGATTGTCAGAGAAGATAGGTGTATGTGCTGGGTGATCCAGTTGGTAATTGAGAAGCCTGGCAGAGGGCAGTCTTTTCCCCATTTGAAAGGTCGATAGTGGCGGCCTCAAGGCTGACTGAAAGACACTGCCCTTACCCGTCTTCTAGTCACCTCCAGGAGTGCCTCAGTGAAGACAGTGAGTTTTCTCCTACGAATCCAGGTGGTCTCCAGTGCCTTGCTGGGAGCTCATCCCACGCTTGCCCTAGCTAAAGTGTGAAGTCAAAGTGACCCCTAGCCTCAAGGGAAGCGCGAGCGCTTCCTATCAGCCAAGTTGGGTGGGCAGCCACCTCCATGAACCCTGACGCCATAGAGTGCTTTAACTCCTCTGCGGCTTTGCGTAGGCCTAAGAGAGTCGCGTGTGAATTCCTTCTGAGGGAGAGCATGTGCGCTGGGAGTCCCCGTTTTGTTTTCCGAGCCACACAACACAGGACAGACTGCTGGGGTCAGCTCTTGCTACGCAGAGCGAAGGGCAGTGAACTGCTTCTCGCTTGCAGAGCTTGATGTCTACAGCTGTAAGGCAGCCCCGGGACAAAGTTTTGGCCAGTATTACATTCAGCGTGGCTCTCCCTCTGTGGAGGCCCTCCGAACGGCACTGAGAGAACCCCTGAGCCTAAAGTGCATCCTGGCAACCCTTAACCTGTCATCTCACTATTGTGACGCAAGGTACACTGCAGGTGCAGCCTGACAGAAAGTACAGAAAAGCCGGTACGACTCTGAGGCATTTGGACGAGGCAAGGTCCCCTCGGCCTGACTAAGTCATTAAGCGGGTGCTGCTCCTCGTGGCACGCAGAACACCCCCCGTCCAACGAAGTGGGATCCTAGAAAGGCCCAGGGTTGCTGAAAGTCTCCAGGTGTCAGTCAGCGAGTGCTGGCAAATGCGTCGTGGGCTCAAGTTGGCACTGGGAGAATGTGGGAGAAGCCCGACTTTCCCCCTTTGGAAAGCCACTTCGTTGCAGCTTCCAAGCCGCCTGCTACTATTCACTCCACAGATTCCTCTGAGGAGCGGTGAGTTTTTCCAAAAGAAACCAGGTGCTTGCGATTCCTTCCGGGGAGCTCACCCCCAGGAGCATACTGTAGCTAAGGTGCCCACTAAATGGGACCTCTAGTCTCGAGGTAAGGTGCACATTTTCCCATTCCCAGAGATAGGGTCGCCCCGGTTTCCAGGAGGTCTTAGTCAGTGGACGGCTTTAGCTTTAGTATGCCTCACAGCGCTCAAGACTCTCACGTGGGCACTTCTTTCCAAGGAAGTACACTGCGTACCCAAAGCCTTCTGAGCACAAGCAAGGGATACACAGCTCTGGGCACATCCCTCCCTATGCAGTTGGAAGGGCCGGGAACTAAGGTGTTCTCTGAGGCGAGCGTCCCACAGCTTTGAAACAGCCCCAGGAACGCGGTTCTTGGCAGGGTTTCGTTCCCTGCGGGTCTGCCACGTTGAGGAAAACTAAGCGGCCCTGAAAGAAACCACCGGGGCTCCAATTCGGTTTGGGGACTCCTGCTCGACGTCTCTCTAGGTGATGCGGAAACTGGACTTTAGGTCCAGCCCGAAGTAATGCAGAGAGTAGCCCCGAGCATTGCTAGGCATTGGGAACATCCGAAGTCACCCAGGTAGGCCTGCTGAGGGCAGTTCGGGGTTTGTGCCGTTCACCACATGCAGCACACACTGCATCCAAAAGTTTCATCGCAGAAGGCCGAACTGTGTTCCACGGGTCTCCCTTGGATTGTCAGAGAAGATAGGTGTATGTGCTGGGTGATCCAGTTGGTAATTGAGAAGCCTGGCAGAGGGCAGTCTTTTCCCCATTTGAAAGGTCGATAGTGGCGGCCTCAAGGCTGACTGAAAGACACTGCCCTTACCCGTCTTCTAGTCACCTCCAGGAGTGCCTCAGTGAAGACAGTGAGTTTTCTCCTACGAATCCAGGTGGTCTCCAGTGCCTTGCTGGGAGCTCATCCCACGCTTGCCCTAGCTAAAGTGTGAAGTCAAAGTGACCCCTAGCCTCAAGGGAAGCGCGAGCGCTTCCTATCAGCCAAGTTGGGTGGGCAGCCACCTCCATGAACCCTGACGCCATAGAGTGCTTTAACTCCTCTGCGGCTTTGCGTAGGCCTAAGAGAGTCGCGTGTGAATTCCTTCTGAGGGAGAGCATGTGCGCTGGGAGTCCCCGTTTTGTTTTCCGAGCCACACAACACAGGACAGACTGCTGGGGTCAGCTCTTGCTACGCAGAGCGAAGGGCAGTGAACTGCTTCTCGCTTGCAGAGCTTGATGTCTACAGCTGTAAGGCAGCCCCGGGACAAAGTTTTGGCCAGTATTACATTCAGCGTGGCTCTCCCTCTGTGGAGGCCCTCCGAACGGCACTGAGAGAACCCCTGAGCCTAAAGTGCATCCTGGCAACCCTTAACCTGTCATCTCACTATTGTGACGCAAGGTACACTGCAGGTGCAGCCTGACAGAAAGTACAGAAAAGCCGGTACGACTCTGAGGCATTTGGACGAGGCAAGGTCCCCTCGGCCTGACTAAGTCATTAAGCGGGTGCTGCTCCTCGTGGCACGCAGAACACCCCCCGTCCAACGAAGTGGGATCCTAGAAAGGCCCAGGGTTGCTGAAAGTCTCCAGGTGTCAGTCAGCGAGTGCTGGCAAATGCGTCGTGGGCTCAAGTTGGCACTGGGAGAATGTGGGAGAAGCCCGACTTTCCCCCTTTGGAAAGCCACTTCGTTGCAGCTTCCAAGCCGCCTGCTACTATTCACTCCACAGATTCCTCTGAGGAGCGGTGAGTTTTTCCAAAAGAAACCAGGTGCTTGCGATTCCTTCCGGGGAGCTCACCCCCAGGAGCATACTGTAGCTAAGGTGCCCACTAAATGGGACCTCTAGTCTCGAGGTAAGGTGCACATTTTCCCATTCCCAGAGATAGGGGCGCCCCGGTTTCCAGGAGGTCTTAGTCAGTGGACGGCTTTAGCTTTAGTATGCCTCACAGCGCTCAAGACTCTCACGTGGGCACTTCTTTCCAAGGAAGTACACTGCGTACCCAAAGCCTTCTGAGCACAAGCAAGGGATACACAGCTCTGGGCACATCCCTCCCTATGCAGTTGGAAGGGCCGGGAACTAAGGTGTTCTCTGAGGCGAGCGTCCCACAGCTTTGAAACAGCCCCAGGAACGCGGTTCTTGGCAGGGTTTCGTTCCCTGCGGGTCTGCCACGTTGAGGAAAACTAAGCGGCCCTGAAAGAAACCACCGGGGCTCCAATTCGGTTTGGGGACTCCTGCTCGACGTCTCTCTAGGTGATGCGGAAACTGGACTTTAGGTCCAGCCCGAAGTAATGCAGAGAGTAGCCCCGAGCATTGCTAGGCATTGGGAACATCCGAAGTCACCCAGGTAGGCCTGCTGAGGGCAGTTCGGGGTTTGTGCCGTTCACCACATGCAGCACACACTGCATCCAAAAGTTTCATCGCAGAAGGCCGAACTGTGTTCCACGGGTCTCCCTTGGATTGTCAGAGAAGATAGGTGTATGTGCTGGGTGATCCAGTTGGTAATTGAGAAGCCTGGCAGAGGGCAGTCTTTTCCCCATTTGAAAGGTCGATAGTGGCGGCCTCAAGGCTGACTGAAAGACACTGCCCTTACCCGTCTTCTAGTCACCTCCAGGAGTGCCTCAGTGAAGACAGTGAGTTTTCTCCTACGAATCCAGGTGGTCTCCAGTGCCTTGCTGGGAGCTCATCCCACGCTTGCCCTAGCTAAAGTGTGAAGTCAAAGTGACCCCTAGCCTCAAGGGAAGCGCGAGCGCTTCCTATCAGCCAAGTTGGGTGGGCAGCCACCTCCATGAACCCTGACGCCATAGAGTGCTTTAACTCCTCTGCGGCTTTGCGTAGGCCTAAGAGAGTCGCGTGTGAATTCCTTCTGAGGGAGAGCATGTGCGCTGGGAGTCCCCGTTTTGTTTTCCGAGCCACACAACACAGGACAGACTGCTGGGGTCAGCTCTTGCTACGCAGAGCGAAGGGCAGTGAACTGCTTCTCGCTTGCAGAGCTTGATGTCTACAGCTGTAAGGCAGCCCCGGGACAAAGTTTTGGCCAGTATTACATTCAGCGTGGCTCTCCCTCTGTGGAGGCCCTCCGAACGGCACTGAGAGAACCCCTGAGCCTAAAGTGCATCCTGGCAACCCTTAACCTGTCATCTCACTATTGTGACGCAAGGTACACTGCAGGTGCAGCCTGACAGAAAGTACAGAAAAGCCGGTACGACTCTGAGGCATTTGGACGAGGCAAGGTCCCCTCGGCCTGACTAAGTCATTAAGCGGGTGCTGCTCCTCGTGGCACGCAGAACACCCCCCGTCCAACGAAGTGGGATCCTAGAAAGGCCCAGGGTTGCTGAAAGTCTCCAGGTGTCAGTCAGCGAGTGCTGGCAAATGCGTCGTGGGCTCAAGTTGGCACTGGGAGAATGTGGGAGAAGCCCGACTTTCCCCCTTTGGAAAGCCACTTCGTTGCAGCTTCCAAGCCGCCTGCTACTATTCACTCCACAGATTCCTCTGAGGAGCGGTGAGTTTTTCCAAAAGAAACCAGGTGCTTGCGATTCCTTCCGGGGAGCTCACCCCCAGGAGCATACTGTAGCTAAGGTGCCCACTAAATGGGACCTCTAGTCTCGAGGTAAGGTGCACATTTTCCCATTCCCAGAGATAGGGGCGCCCCGGTTTCCAGGAGGTCTTAGTCAGTGGACGGCTTTAGCTTTAGTATGCCTCACAGCGCTCAAGACTCTCACGTGGGCACTTCTTTCCAAGGAAGTACACTGCGTACCCAAAGCCTTCTGAGCACAAGCAAGGGATACACAGCTCTGGGCACATCCCTCCCTATGCAGTTGGAAGGGCCGGGAACTAAGGTGTTCTCTGAGGCGAGCGTCCCACAGCTTTGAAACAGCCCCAGGAACGCGGTTCTTGGCAGGGTTTCGTTCCCTGCGGGTCTGCCACGTTGAGGAAAACTAAGCGGCCCTGAAAGAAACCACCGGGGCTCCAATTCGGTTTGGGGACTCCTGCTCGACGTCTCTCTAGGTGATGCGGAAACTGGACTTTAGGTCCAGCCCGAAGTAATGCAGAGAGTAGCCCCGAGCATTGCTATGCATTGGGAACATCCGAAGTCACCCAGGTAGGCCTGCTGAGGGCAGTTCGGGGTTTGTGCCGTTCACCACATGCAGCACACACTGCATCCAAAAGTTTCATCGCAGAAGGCCGAACTGTGTTCCACGGGTCTCCCTTGGATTGTCAGAGAAGATAGGTGTATGTGCTGGGTGATCCAGTTGGTAATTGAGAAGCCTGGCAGAGGGCAGTCTTTTCCCCATTTGAAAGGTCGATAGTGGCGGCCTCAAGGCTGACTGAAAGACACTGCCCTTACCCGTCTTCTAGTCACCTCCAGGAGTGCCTCAGTGAAGACAGTGAGTTTTCTCCTACGAATCCAGGTGGTCTCCAGTGCCTTGCTGGGAGCTCATCCCACGCTTGCCCTAGCTAAAGTGTGAAGTCAAAGTGACCCCTAGCCTCAAGGGAAGCGCGAGCGCTTCCTATCAGCCAAGTTGGGTGGGCAGCCACCTCCATGAACCCTGACGCCATAGAGTGCTTTAACTCCTCTGCGGCTTTGCGTAGGCCTAAGAGAGTCGCGTGTGAATTCCTTCTGAGGGAGAGCATGTGCGCTGGGAGTCCCCGTTTTGTTTTCCGAGCCACACAACACAGGACAGACTGCTGGGGTCAGCTCTTGCTACGCAGAGCGAAGGGCAGTGAACTGCTTCTCGCTTGCAGAGCTTGATGTCTACAGCTGTAAGGCAGCCCCGGGACAAAGTTTTGGCCAGTATTACATTCAGCGTGGCTCTCCCTCTGTGGAGGCCCTCCGAACGGCACTGAGAGAACCCCTGAGCCTAAAGTGCATCCTGGCAACCCTTAACCTGTCATCTCACTATTGTGACGCAAGGTACACTGCAGGTGCAGCCTGACAGAAAGTACAGAAAAGCCGGTACGACTCTGAGGCATTTGGACGAGGCAAGGTCCCCTCGGCCTGACTAAGTCATTAAGCGGGTGCTGCTCCTCGTGGCACGCAGAACACCCCCCGTCCAACGAAGTGGGATCCTAGAAAGGCCCAGGGTTGCTGAAAGTCTCCAGGTGTCAGTCAGCGAGTGCTGGCAAATGCGTCGTGGGCTCAAGTTGGCACTGGGAGAATGTGGGAGAAGCCCGACTTTCCCCCTTTGGAAAGCCACTTCGTTGCAGCTTCCAAGCCGCCTGCTACTATTCACTCCACAGATTCCTCTGAGGAGCGGTGAGTTTTTCCAAAAGAAACCAGGTGCTTGCGATTCCTTCCGGGGAGCTCACCCCCAGGAGCATACTGTAGCTAAGGTGCCCACTAAATGGGACCTCTAGTCTCGAGGTAAGGTGCACATTTTCCCATTCCCAGAGATAGGGGCGCCCCGGTTTCCAGGAGGTCTTAGTCAGTGGACGGCTTTAGCTTTAGTATGCCTCACAGCGCTCAAGACTCTCACGTGGGCACTTCTTTCCAAGGAAGTACACTGCGTACCCAAAGCCTTCTGAGCACAAGCAAGGGATACACAGCTCTGGGCACATCCCTCCCTATGCAGTTGGAAGGGCCGGGAACTAAGGTGTTCTCTGAGGCGAGCGTCCCACAGCTTTGAAACAGCCCCAGGAACGCGGTTCTTGGCAGGGTTTCGTTCCCTGCGGGTCTGCCACGTTGAGGAAAACTAAGCGGCCCTGAAAGAAACCACCGGGGCTCCAATTCGGTTTGGGGACTCCTGCTCGACGTCTCTCTAGGTGATGCGGAAACTGGACTTTAGGTCCAGCCCGAAGTAATGCAGAGAGTAGCCCCGAGCATTGCTAGGCATTGGGAACATCCGAAGTCACCCAGGTAGGCCTGCTGAGGGCAGTTCGGGGTTTGTGCCGTTCACCACATGCAGCACACACTGCATCCAAAAGTTTCATCGCAGAAGGCCGAACTGTGTTCCACGGGTCTCCCTTGGATTGTCAGAGAAGATAGGTGTATGTGCTGGGTGATCCAGTTGGTAATTGAGAAGCCTGGCAGAGGGCAGTCTTTTCCCCATTTGAAAGGTCGATAGTGGCGGCCTCAAGGCTGACTGAAAGACACTGCCCTTACCCGTCTTCTAGTCACCTCCAGGAGTGCCTCAGTGAAGACAGTGAGTTTTCTCCTACGAATCCAGGTGGTCTCCAGTGCCTTGCTGGGAGCTCATCCCACGCTTGCCCTAGCTAAAGTGTGAAGTCAAAGTGACCCCTAGCCTCAAGGGAAGCGCGAGCGCTTCCTATCAGCCAAGTTGGGTGGGCAGCCACCTCCATGAACCCTGACGCCATAGAGTGCTTTAACTCCTCTGCGGCTTTGCGTAGGCCTAAGAGAGTCGCGTGTGAATTCCTTCTGAGGGAGAGCATGTGCGCTGGGAGTCCCCGTTTTGTTTTCCGAGCCACACAACACAGGACAGACTGCTGGGGTCAGCTCTTGCTACGCAGAGCGAAGGGCAGTGAACTGCTTCTCGCTTGCAGAGCTTGATGTCTACAGCTGTAAGGCAGCCCCGGGACAAAGTTTTGGCCAGTATTACATTCAGCGTGGCTCTCCCTCTGTGGAGGCCCTCCGAACGGCACTGAGAGAACCCCTGAGCCTAAAGTGCATCCTGGCAACCCTTAACCTGTCATCTCACTATTGTGACGCAAGGTACACTGCAGGTGCAGCCTGACAGAAAGTACAGAAAAGCCGGTACGACTCTGAGGCATTTGGACGAGGCAAGGTCCCCTCGGCCTGACTAAGTCATTAAGCGGGTGCTGCTCCTCGTGGCACGCAGAACACCCCCCGTCCAACGAAGTGGGATCCTAGAAAGGCCCAGGGTTGCTGAAAGTCTCCAGGTGTCAGTCAGCGAGTGCTGGCAAATGCGTCGTGGGCTCAAGTTGGCACTGGGAGAATGTGGGAGAAGCCCGACTTTCCCCCTTTGGAAAGCCACTTCGTTGCAGCTTCCAAGCCGCCTGCTACTATTCACTCCACAGATTCCTCTGAGGAGCGGTGAGTTTTTCCAAAAGAAACCAGGTGCTTGCGATTCCTTCCGGGGAGCTCACCCCCAGGAGCATACTGTAGCTAAGGTGCCCACTAAATGGGACCTCTAGTCTCGAGGTAAGGTGCACATTTTCCCATTCCCAGAGATAGGGGCGCCCCGGTTTCCAGGAGGTCTTAGTCAGTGGACGGCTTTAGCTTTAGTATGCCTCACAGCGCTCAAGACTCTCACGTGGGCACTTCTTTCCAAGGAAGTACACTGCGTACCCAAAGCCTTCTGAGCACAAGCAAGGGATACACAGCTCTGGGCACATCCCTCCCTATGCAGTTGGAAGGGCCGGGAACTAAGGTGTTCTCTGAGGCGAGCGTCCCACAGCTTTGAAACAGCCCCAGGAACGCGGTTCTTGGCAGGGTTTCGTTCCCTGCGGGTCTGCCACGTTGAGGAAAACTAAGCGGCCCTGAAAGAAACCACCGGGGCTCCAATTCGGTTTGGGGACTCCTGCTCGACGTCTCTCTAGGTGATGCGGAAACTGGACTTTAGGTCCAGCCCGAAGTAATGCAGAGAGTAGCCCCGAGCATTGCTAGGCATTGGGAACATCCGAAGTCACCCAGGTAGGCCTGCTGAGGGCAGTTCGGGGTTTGTGCCGTTCACCACATGCAGCACACACTGCATCCAAAAGTTTCATCGCAGAAGGCCGAACTGTGTTCCACGGGTCTCCCTTGGATTGTCAGAGAAGATAGGTGTATGTGCTGGGTGATCCAGTTGGTAATTGAGAAGCCTGGCAGAGGGCAGTCTTTTCCCCATTTGAAAGGTCGATAGTGGCGGCCTCAAGGCTGACTGAAAGACACTGCCCTTACCCGTCTTCTAGTCACCTCCAGGAGTGCCTCAGTGAAGACAGTGAGTTTTCTCCTACGAATCCAGGTGGTCTCCAGTGCCTTGCTGGGAGCTCATCCCACGCTTGCCCTAGCTAAAGTGTGAAGTCAAAGTGACCCCTAGCCTCAAGGGAAGCGCGAGCGCTTCCTATCAGCCAAGTTGGGTGGGCAGCCACCTCCATGAACCCTGACGCCATAGAGTGCTTTAACTCCTCTGCGGCTTTGCGTAGGCCTAAGAGAGTCGCGTGTGAATTCCTTCTGAGGGAGAGCATGTGCGCTGGGAGTCCCCGTTTTGTTTTCCGAGCCACACAACACAGGACAGACTGCTGGGGTCAGCTCTTGCTACGCAGAGCGAAGGGCAGTGAACTGCTTCTCGCTTGCAGAGCTTGATGTCTACAGCTGTAAGGCAGCCCCGGGACAAAGTTTTGGCCAGTATTACATTCAGCGTGGCTCTCCCTCTGTGGAGGCCCTCCGAACGGCACTGAGAGAACCCCTGAGCCTAAAGTGCATCCTGGCAACCCTTAACCTGTCATCTCACTATTGTGACGCAAGGTACACTGCAGGTGCAGCCTGACAGAAAGTACAGAAAAGCCGGTACGACTCTGAGGCATTTGGACGAGGCAAGGTCCCCTCGGCCTGACTAAGTCATTAAGCGGGTGCTGCTCCTCGTGGCACGCAGAACACCCCCCGTCCAACGAAGTGGGATCCTAGAAAGGCCCAGGGTTGCTGAAAGTCTCCAGGTGTCAGTCAGCGAGTGCTGGCAAATGCGTCGTGGGCTCAAGTTGGCACTGGGAGAATGTGGGAGAAGCCCGACTTTCCCCCTTTGGAAAGCCACTGCGTTGCAGCTTCCAAGCCGCCTGCTACTATTCACTCCACAGATTCCTCTGAGGAGCGGTGAGTTTTTCCAAAAGAAACCAGGTGCTTGCGATTCCTTCCGGGGAGCTCACCCCCAGGAGCATACTGTAGCTAAGGTGCCCACTAAATGGGACCTCTAGTCTCGAGGTAAGGTGCACATTTTCCCATTCCCAGAGATAGGGTCGCCCCGGTTTCCAGGAGGTCTTAGTCAGTGGACGGCTTTAGCTTTAGTATGCCTCACAGCGCTCAAGACTCTCACGTGGGCACTTCTTTCCAAGGAAGTACACTGCGTACCCAAAGCCTTCTGAGCACAAGCAAGGGATACACAGCTCTGGGCACATCCCTCCCTATGCAGTTGGAAGGGCCGGGAACTAAGGTGTTCTCTGAGGCGAGCGTCCCACAGCTTTGAAACAGCCCCAGGAACGCGGTTCTTGGCAGGGTTTCGTTCCCTGCGGGTCTGCCACGTTGAGGAAAACTAAGCGGCCCTGAAAGAAACCACCGGGGCTCCAATTCGGTTTGGGGACTCCTGCTCGACGTCTCTCTAGGTGATGCGGAAACTGGACTTTAGGTCCAGCCCGAAGTAATGCAGAGAGTAGCCCCGAGCATTGCTAGGCATTGGGAACATCCGAAGTCACCCAGGTAGGCCTGCTGAGGGCAGTTCGGGGTTTGTGCCGTTCACCACATGCAGCACACACTGCATCCAAAAGTTTCATCGCAGAAGGCCGAACTGTGTTCCACGGGTCTCCCTTGGATTGTCAGAGAAGATAGGTGTATGTGCTGGGTGATCCAGTTGGTAATTGAGAAGCCTGGCAGAGGGCAGTCTTTTCCCCATTTGAAAGGTCGATAGTGGCGGCCTCAAGGCTGACTGAAAGACACTGCCCTTACCCGTCTTCTAGTCACCTCCAGGAGTGCCTCAGTGAAGACAGTGAGTTTTCTCCTACGAATCCAGGTGGTCTCCAGTGCCTTGCTGGGAGCTCATCCCACGCTTGCCCTAGCTAAAGTGTGAAGTCAAAGTGACCCCTAGCCTCAAGGGAAGCGCGAGCGCTTCCTATCAGCCAAGTTGGGTGGGCAGCCACCTCCATGAACCCTGACGCCATAGAGTGCTTTAACTCCTCTGCGGCTTTGCGTAGGCCTAAGAGAGTCGCGTGTGAATTCCTTCTGAGGGAGAGCATGTGCGCTGGGAGTCCCCGTTTTGTTTTCCGAGCCACACAACACAGGACAGACTGCTGGGGTCAGCTCTTGCTACGCAGAGCGAAGGGCAGTGAACTGCTTCTCGCTTGCAGAGCTTGATGTCTACAGCTGTAAGGCAGCCCCGGGACAAAGTTTTGGCCAGTATTACATTCAGCGTGGCTCTCCCTCTGTGGAGGCCCTCCGAACGGCACTGAGAGAACCCCTGAGCCTAAAGTGCATCCTGGCAACCCTTAACCTGTCATCTCACTATTGTGACGCAAGGTACACTGCAGGTGCAGCCTGACAGAAAGTACAGAAAAGCCGGTACGACTCTGAGGCATTTGGACGAGGCAAGGTCCCCTCGGCCTGACTAAGTCATTAAGCGGGTGCTGCTCCTCGTGGCACGCAGAACACCCCCCGTCCAACGAAGTGGGATCCTAGAAAGGCCCAGGGTTGCTGAAAGTCTCCAGGTGTCAGTCAGCGAGTGCTGGCAAATGCGTCGTGGGCTCAAGTTGGCACTGGGAGAATGTGGGAGAAGCCCGACTTTCCCCCTTTGGAAAGCCACTGCGTTGCAGCTTCCAAGCCGCCTGCTACTATTCACTCCACAGATTCCTCTGAGGAGCGGTGAGTTTTTCCAAAAGAAACCAGGTGCTTGCGATTCCTTCCGGGGAGCTCACCCCCAGGAGCATACTGTAGCTAAGGTGCCCACTAAATGGGACCTCTAGTCTCGAGGTAAGGTGCACATTTTCCCATTCCCAGAGATAGGGGCGCCCCGGTTTCCAGGAGGTCTTAGTCAGTGGACGGCTTTAGCTTTAGTATGCCTCACAGCGCTCAAGACTCTCACGTGGGCACTTCTTTCCCAGGAAGTACACTGCGTACCCAAAGCCTTCTGAGCACAAGCAAGGGATACACAGCTCTGGGCACATCCCTCCCTATGCAGTTGGAAGGGCCGGGAACTAAGGTGTTCTCTGAGGCGAGCGTCCCACAGCTTTGAAACAGCCCCAGGAACGCGGTTCTTGGCAGGGTTTCGTTCCCTGCGGGTCTGCCACGTTGAGGAAAACTAAGCGGCCCTGAAAGAAACCACCGGGGCTCCAATTCGGTTTGGGGACTCCTGCTCGACGTCTCTCTAGGTGATGCGGAAACTGGACTTTAGGTCCAGCCCGAAGTAATGCAGAGAGTAGCCCCGAGCATTGCTAGGCATTGGGAACATCCGAAGTCACCCAGGTAGGCCTGCTGAGGGCAGTTCGGGGTTTGTGCCGTTCACCACATGCAGCACACACTGCATCCAAAAGTTTCATCGCAGAAGGCCGAACTGTGTTCCACGGGTCTCCCTTGGATTGTCAGAGAAGATAGGTGTATGTGCTGGGTGATCCAGTTGGTAATTGAGAAGCCTGGCAGAGGGCAGTCTTTTCCCCATTTGAAAGGTCGATAGTGGCGGCCTCAAGGCTGACTGAAAGACACTGCCCTTACCCGTCTTCTAGTCACCTCCAGGAGTGCCTCAGTGAAGACAGTGAGTTTTCTCCTACGAATCCAGGTGGTCTCCAGTGCCTTGCTGGGAGCTCATCCCACGCTTGCCCTAGCTAAAGTGTGAAGTCAAAGTGACCCCTAGCCTCAAGGGAAGCGCGAGCGCTTCCTATCAGCCAAGTTGGGTGGGCAGCCACCTCCATGAACCCTGACGCCATAGAGTGCTTTAACTCCTCTGCGGCTTTGCGTAGGCCTAAGAGAGTCGCGTGTGAATTCCTTCTGAGGGAGAGCATGTGCGCTGGGAGTCCCCGTTTTGTTTTCCGAGCCACACAACACAGGACAGACTGCTGGGGTCAGCTCTTGCTACGCAGAGCGAAGGGCAGTGAACTGCTTCTCGCTTGCAGAGCTTGATGTCTACAGCTGTAAGGCAGCCCCGGGACAAAGTTTTGGCCAGTATTACATTCAGCGTGGCTCTCCCTCTGTGGAGGCCCTCCGAACGGCACTGAGAGAACCCCTGAGCCTAAAGTGCATCCTGGCAACCCTTAACCTGTCATCTCACTATTGTGACGCAAGGTACACTGCAGGTGCAGCCTGACAGAAAGTACAGAAAAGCCGGTACGACTCTGAGGCATTTGGACGAGGCAAGGTCCCCTCGGCCTGACTAAGTCATTAAGCGGGTGCTGCTCCTCGTGGCACGCAGAACACCCCCCGTCCAACGAAGTGGGATCCTAGAAAGGCCCAGGGTTGCTGAAAGTCTCCAGGTGTCAGTCAGCGAGTGCTGGCAAATGCGTCGTGGGCTCAAGTTGGCACTGGGAGAATGTGGGAGAAGCCCGACTTTCCCCCTTTGGAAAGCCACTTCGTTGCAGCTTCCAAGCCGCCTGCTACTATTCACTCCACAGATTCCTCTGAGGAGCGGTGAGTTTTTCCAAAAGAAACCAGGTGCTTGCGATTCCTTCCGGGGAGCTCACCCCCAGGAGCATACTGTAGCTAAGGTGCCCACTAAATGGGACCTCTAGTCTCGAGGTAAGGTGCACATTTTCCCATTCCCAGAGATAGGGGCGCCCCGGTTTCCAGGAGGTCTTAGTCAGTGGACGGCTTTAGCTTTAGTATGCCTCACAGCGCTCAAGACTCTCACGTGGGCACTTCTTTCCCAGGAAGTACACTGCGTACCCAAAGCCTTCTGAGCACAAGCAAGGGATACACAGCTCTGGGCACATCCCTCCCTATGCAGTTGGAAGGGCCGGGAACTAAGGTGTTCTCTGAGGCGAGCGTCCCACAGCTTTGAAACAGCCCCAGGAACGCGGTTCTTGGCAGGGTTTCGTTCCCTGCGGGTCTGCCACGTTGAGGAAAACTAAGCGGCCCTGAAAGAAACCACCGGGGCTCCAATTCGGTTTGGGGACTCCTGCTCGACGTCTCTCTAGGTGATGCGGAAACTGGACTTTAGGTCCAGCCCGAAGTAATGCAGAGAGTAGCCCCGAGCATTGCTAGGCATTGGGAACATCCGAAGTCACCCAGGTAGGCCTGCTGAGGGCAGTTCGGGGTTTGTGCCGTTCACCACATGCAGCACACACTGCATCCAAAAGTTTCATCGCAGAAGGCCGAACTGTGTTCCACGGGTCTCCCTTGGATTGTCAGAGAAGATAGGTGTATGTGCTGGGTGATCCAGTTGGTAATTGAGAAGCCTGGCAGAGGGCAGTCTTTTCCCCATTTGAAAGGTCGATAGTGGCGGCCTCAAGGCTGACTGAAAGACACTGCCCTTACCCGTCTTCTAGTCACCTCCAGGAGTGCCTCAGTGAAGACAGTGAGTTTTCTCCTACGAATCCAGGTGGTCTCCAGTGCCTTGCTGGGAGCTCATCCCACGCTTGCCCTAGCTAAAGTGTGAAGTCAAAGTGACCCCTAGCCTCAAGGGAAGCGCGAGCGCTTCCTATCAGCCAAGTTGGGTGGGCAGCCACCTCCATGAACCCTGACGCCATAGAGTGCTTTAACTCCTCTGCGGCTTTGCGTAGGCCTAAGAGAGTCGCGTGTGAATTCCTTCTGAGGGAGAGCATGTGCGCTGGGAGTCCCCGTTTTGTTTTCCGAGCCACACAACACAGGACAGACTGCTGGGGTCAGCTCTTGCTACGCAGAGCGAAGGGCAGTGAACTGCTTCTCGCTTGCAGAGCTTGATGTCTACAGCTGTAAGGCAGCCCCGGGACAAAGTTTTGGCCAGTATTACATTCAGCGTGGCTCTCCCTCTGTGGAGGCCCTCCGAACGGCACTGAGAGAACCCCTGAGCCTAAAGTGCATCCTGGCAACCCTTAACCTGTCATCTCACTATTGTGACGCAAGGTACACTGCAGGTGCAGCCTGACAGAAAGTACAGAAAAGCCGGTATGACTCTGAGGCATTTGGACGAGGCAAGGTCCCCTCGGCCTGACTAAGTCATTAAGCGGGTGCTGCTCCTCGTGGCACGCAGAACACCCCCCGTCCAACGAAGTGGGATCCTAGAAAGGCCCAGGGTTGCTGAAAGTCTCCAGGTGTCAGTCAGCGAGTGCTGGCAAATGCGTCGTGGGCTCAAGTTGGCACTGGGAGAATGTGGGAGAAGCCCGACTTTCCCCCTTTGGAAAGCCACTTCGTTGCAGCTTCCAAGCCGCCTGCTACTATTCACTCCACAGATTCCTCTGAGGAGCGGTGAGTTTTTCCAAAAGAAACCAGGTGCTTGCGATTCCTTCCGGGGAGCTCACCCCCAGGAGCATACTGTAGCTAAGGTGCCCACTAAATGGGACCTCTAGTCTCGAGGTAAGGTGCACATTTTCCCATTCCCAGAGATAGGGGCGCCCCGGTTTCCAGGAGGTCTTAGTCAGTGGACGGCTTTAGCTTTAGTATGCCTCACAGCGCTCAAGACTCTCACGTGGGCACTTCTTTCCCAGGAAGTACACTGCGTACCCAAAGCCTTCTGAGCACAAGCAAGGGATACACAGCTCTGGGCACATCCCTCCCTATGCAGTTGGAAGGGCCGGGAACTAAGGTGTTCTCTGAGGCGAGCGTCCCACAGCTTTGAAACAGCCCCAGGAACGCGGTTCTTGGCAGGGTTTCGTTCCCTGCGGGTCTGCCACGTTGAGGAAAACTAAGCGGCCCTGAAAGAAACCACCGGGGCTCCAATTCGGTTTGGGGACTCCTGCTCGACGTCTCTCTAGGTGATGCGGAAACTGGACTTTAGGTCCAGCCCGAAGTAATGCAGAGAGTAGCCCCGAGCATTGCTAGGCATTGGGAACATCCGAAGTCACCCAGGTAGGCCTGCTGAGGGCAGTTCGGGGTTTGTGCCGTTCACCACATGCAGCACACACTGCATCCAAAAGTTTCATCGCAGAAGGCCGAACTGTGTTCCACGGGTCTCCCTTGGATTGTCAGAGAAGATAGGTGTATGTGCTGGGTGATCCAGTTGGTAATTGAGAAGCCTGGCAGAGGGCAGTCTTTTCCCCATTTGAAAGGTCGATAGTGGCGGCCTCAAGGCTGACTGAAAGACACTGCCCTTACCCGTCTTCTAGTCACCTCCAGGAGTGCCTCAGTGAAGACAGTGAGTTTTCTCCTACGAATCCAGGTGGTCTCCAGTGCCTTGCTGGGAGCTCATCCCACGCTTGCCCTAGCTAAAGTGTGAAGTCAAAGTGACCCCTAGCCTCAAGGGAAGCGCGAGCGCTTCCTATCAGCCAAGTTGGGTGGGCAGCCACCTCCATGAACCCTGACGCCATAGAGTGCTTTAACTCCTCTGCGGCTTTGCGTAGGCCTAAGAGAGTCGCGTGTGAATTCCTTCTGAGGGAGAGCATGTGCGCTGGGAGTCCCCGTTTTCTTTTCCGAGCCACACAACACAGGACAGACTGCTGGGGTCAGCTCTTGCTACGCAGAGCGAAGGGCAGTGAACTGCTTCTCGCTTGCAGAGCTTGATGTCTACAGCTGTAAGGCAGCCCCGGGACAAAGTTTTGGCCAGTATTACATTCAGCGTGGCTCTCCCTCTGTGGAGGCCCTCCGAACGGCACTGAGAGAACCCCTGAGCCTAAAGTGCATCCTGGCAACCCTTAACCTGTCATCTCACTATTGTGACGCAAGGTACACTGCAGGTGCAGCCTGACAGAAAGTACAGAAAAGCCGGTACGACTCTGAGGCATTTGGACGAGGCAAGGTCCCCTCGGCCTGACTAAGTCATTAAGCGGGTGCTGCTCCTCGTGGCACGCAGAACACCCCCCGTCCAACGAAGTGGGATCCTAGAAAGGCCCAGGGTTGCTGAAAGTCTCCAGGTGTCAGTCAGCGAGTGCTGGCAAATGCGTCGTGGGCTCAAGTTGGCACTGGGAGAATGTGGGAGAAGCCCGACTTTCCCCCTTTGGAAAGCCACTTCGTTGCAGCTTCCAAGCCGCCTGCTACTATTCACTCCACAGATTCCTCTGAGGAGCGGTGAGTTTTTCCAAAAGAAACCAGGTGCTTGCGATTCCTTCCGGGGAGCTCACCCCCAGGAGCATACTGTAGCTAAGGTGCCCACTAAATGGGACCTCTAGTCTCGAGGTAAGGTGCACATTTTCCCATTCCCAGAGATAGGGGCGCCCCGGTTTCCAGGAGGTCTTAGTCAGTGGACGGCTTTAGCTTTAGTATGCCTCACAGCGCTCAAGACTCTCACGTGGGCACTTCTTTCCCAGGAAGTACACTGCGTACCCAAAGCCTTCTGAGCACAAGCAAGGGATACACAGCTCTGGGCACATCCCTCCCTATGCAGTTGGAAGGGCCGGGAACTAAGGTGTTCTCTGAGGCGAGCGTCCCACAGCTTTGAAACAGCCCCAGGAACGCGGTTCTTGGCAGGGTTTCGTTCCCTGCGGGTCTGCCACGTTGAGGAAAACTAAGCGGCCCTGAAAGAAACCACCGGGGCTCCAATTCGGTTTGGGGACTCCTGCTCGACGTCTCTCTAGGTGATGCGGAAACTGGACTTTAGGTCCAGCCCGAAGTAATGCAGAGAGTAGCCCCGAGCATTGCTAGGCATTGGGAACATCCGAAGTCACCCAGGTAGGCCTGCTGAGGGCAGTTCGGGGTTTGTGCCGTTCACCACATGCAGCACACACTGCATCCAAAAGTTTCATCGCAGAAGGCCGAACTGTGTTCCACGGGTCTCCCTTGGATTGTCAGAGAAGATAGGTGTATGTGCTGGGTGATCCAGTTGGTAATTGAGAAGCCTGGCAGAGGGCAGTCTTTTCCCCATTTGAAAGGTCGATAGTGGCGGCCTCAAGGCTGACTGAAAGACACTGCCCTTACCCGTCTTCTAGTCACCTCCAGGAGTGCCTCAGTGAAGACAGTGAGTTTTCTCCTACGAATCCAGGTGGTCTCCAGTGCCTTGCTGGGAGCTCATCCCACGCTTGCCCTAGCTAAAGTGTGAAGTCAAAGTGACCCCTAGCCTCAAGGGAAGCGCGAGCGCTTCCTATCAGCCAAGTTGGGTGGGCAGCCACCTCCATGAACCCTGACGCCATAGAGTGCTTTAACTCCTCTGCGGCTTTGCGTAGGCCTAAGAGAGTCGCGTGTGAATTCCTTCTGAGGGAGAGCATGTGCGCTGGGAGTCCCCGTTTTGTTTTCCGAGCCACACAACACAGGACAGACTGCTGGGGTCAGCTCTTGCTACGCAGAGCGAAGGGCAGTGAACTGCTTCTCGCTTGCAGAGCTTGATGTCTACAGCTGTAAGGCAGCCCCGGGACAAAGTTTTGGCCAGTATTACATTCAGCGTGGCTCTCCCTCTGTGGAGGCCCTCCGAACGGCACTGAGAGAACCCCTGAGCCTAAAGTGCATCCTGGCAACCCTTAACCTGTCATCTCACTATTGTGACGCAAGGTACACTGCAGGTGCAGCCTGACAGAAAGTACAGAAAAGCCGGTACGACTCTGAGGCATTTGGACGAGGCAAGGTCCCCTCGGCCTGACTAAGTCATTAAGCGGGTGCTGCTCCTCGTGGCACGCAGAACACCCCCCGTCCAACGAAGTGGGATCCTAGAAAGGCCCAGGGTTGCTGAAAGTCTCCAGGTGTCAGTCAGCGAGTGCTGGCAAATGCGTCGTGGGCTCAAGTTGGCACTGGGAGAATGTGGGAGAAGCCCGACTTTCCCCCTTTGGAAAGCCACTTCGTTGCAGCTTCCAAGCCGCCTGCTACTATTCACTCCACAGATTCCTCTGAGGAGCGTTGACTTTTTCCAAAAGAAACCAGGTGCTTGCGATTCCTTCCGGGGAGCTCACCCCCAGGAGCATACTGTAGCTAAGGTGCCCACTAAATGGGACCTCTAGTCTCGAGGTAAGGTGCACATTTTCCCATTCCCAGAGATAGGGGCGCCCCGGTTTCCAGGAGGTCTTAGTCAGTGGACGGCTTTAGCTTTAGTATGCCTCACAGCGCTCAAGACTCTCACGTGGGCACTTCTTTCCAAGGAAGTACACTGCGTACCCAAAGCCTTCTGAGCACAAGCAAGGGATACACAGCTCTGGGCACATCCCTCCCTATGCAGTTGGAAGGGCCGGGAACTAAGGTGTTCTCTGAGGCGAGCGTCCCACAGCTTTGAAACAGCCCCAGGAACGCGGTTCTTGGCAGGGTTTCGTTCCCTGCGGGTCTGCCACGTTGAGGAAAACTAAGCGGCCCTGAAAGAAACCACCGGGGCTCCAATTCGGTTTGGGGACTCCTGCTCGACGTCTCTCTAGGTGATGCGGAAACTGGACTTTAGGTCCAGCCCGAAGTAATGCAGAGAGTAGCCCCGAGCATTGCTAGGCATTGGGAACATCCGAAGTCACCCAGGTAGGCCTGCTGAGGGCAGTTCGGGGTTTGTGCCGTTCACCACATGCAGCACACACTGCATCCAAAAGTTTCATCGCAGAAGGCCGAACTGTGTTCCACGGGTCTCCCTTGGATTGTCAGAGAAGATAGGTGTATGTGCTGGGTGATCCAGTTGGTAATTGAGAAGCCTGGCAGAGGGCAGTCTTTTCCCCATTTGAAAGGTCGATAGTGGCGGCCTCAAGGCTGACTGAAAGACACTGCCCTTACCCGTCTTCTAGTCACCTCCAGGAGTGCCTCAGTGAAGACAGTGAGTTTTCTCCTACGAATCCAGGTGGTCTCCAGTGCCTTGCTGGGAGCTCATCCCACGCTTGCCCTAGCTAAAGTGTGAAGTCAAAGTGACCCCTAGCCTCAAGGGAAGCGCGAGCGCTTCCTATCAGCCAAGTTGGGTGGGCAGCCACCTCCATGAACCCTGACGCCATAGAGTGCTTTAACTCCTCTGCGGCTTTGCGTAGGCCTAAGAGAGTCGCGTGTGAATTCCTTCTGAGGGAGAGCATGTGCGCTGGGAGTCCCCGTTTTGTTTTCCGAGCCACACAACACAGGACAGACTGCTGGGGTCAGCTCTTGCTACGCAGAGCGAAGGGCAGTGAACTGCTTCTCGCTTGCAGAGCTTGATGTCTACAGCTGTAAGGCAGCCCCGGGACAAAGTTTTGGCCAGTATTACATTCAGCGTGGCTCTCCCTCTGTGGAGGCCCTCCGAACGGCACTGAGAGAACCCCTGAGCCTAAAGTGCATCCTGGCAACCCTTAACCTGTCATCTCACTATTGTGACGCAAGGTACACTGCAGGTGCAGCCTGACAGAAAGTACAGAAAAGCCGGTACGACTCTGAGGCATTTGGACGAGGCAAGGTCCCCTCGGCCTGACTAAGTCATTAAGCGGGTGCTGCTCCTCGTGGCACGCAGAACACCCCCCGTCCAACGAAGTGGGATCCTAGAAAGGCCCAGGGTTGCTGAAAGTCTCCAGGTGTCAGTCAGCGAGTGCTGGCAAATGCGTCGTGGGCTCAAGTTGGCACTGGGAGAATGTGGGAGAAGCCCGACTTTCCCCCTTTGGAAAGCCACTGCGTTGCAGCTTCCAAGCCGCCTGCTACTATTCACTCCACAGATTCCTCTGAGGAGCGGTGACTTTTTCCAAAAGAAACCAGGTGCTTGCGATTCCTTCCGGGGAGCTCACCCCCAGGAGCATACTGTAGCTAAGGTGCCCACTAAATGGGACCTCTAGTCTCGAGGTAAGGTGCACATTTTCCCATTCCCAGAGATAGGGGCGCCCCGGTTTCCAGGAGGTCTTAGTCAGTGGACGGCTTTAGCTTTAGTATGCCTCACAGCGCTCAAGACTCTCACGTGGGCACTTCTTTCCAAGGAAGTACACTGCGTACCCAAAGCCTTCTGAGCACAAGCAAGGGATACACAGCTCTGGGCACATCCCTCCCTATGCAGTTGGAAGGGCCGGGAACTAAGGTGTTCTCTGAGGCGAGCGTCCCACAGCTTTGAAACAGCCCCAGGAACGCGGTTCTTGGCAGGGTTTCGTTCCCTGCGGGTCTGCCACGTTGAGGAAAACTAAGCGGCCCTGAAAGAAACCACCGGGGCTCCAATTCGGTTTGGGGACTCCTGCTCGACGTCTCTCTAGGTGATGCGGAAACTGGACTTTAGGTCCAGCCCGAAGTAATGCAGAGAGTAGCCCCGAGCATTGCTAGGCATTGGGAACATCCGAAGTCACCCAGGTAGGCCTGCTGAGGGCAGTTCGGGGTTTGTGCCGTTCACCACATGCAGCACACACTGCATCCAAAAGTTTCATCGCAGAAGGCCGAACTGTGTTCCACGGGTCTCCCTTGGATTGTCAGAGAAGATAGGTGTATGTGCTGGGTGATCCAGTTGGTAATTGAGAAGCCTGGCAGAGGGCAGTCTTTTCCCCATTTGAAAGGTCGATAGTGGCGGCCTCAAGGCTGACTGAAAGACACTGCCCTTACCCGTCTTCTAGTCACCTCCAGGAGTGCCTCAGTGAAGACAGTGAGTTTTCTCCTACGAATCCAGGTGGTCTCCAGTGCCTTGCTGGGAGCTCATCCCACGCTTGCCCTAGCTAAAGTGTGAAGTCAAAGTGACCCCTAGCCTCAAGGGAAGCGCGAGCGCTTCCTATCAGCCAAGTTGGGTGGGCAGCCACCTCCATGAACCCTGACGCCATAGAGTGCTTTAACTCCTCTGCGGCTTTGCGTAGGCCTAAGAGAGTCGCGTGTGAATTCCTTCTGAGGGAGAGCATGTGCGCTGGGAGTCCCCGTTTTGTTTTCCGAGCCACACAACACAGGACAGACTGCTGGGGTCAGCTCTTGCTACGCAGAGCGAAGGGCAGTGAACTGCTTCTCGCTTGCAGAGCTTGATGTCTACAGCTGTAAGGCAGCCCCGGGACAAAGTTTTGGCCAGTATTACATTCAGCGTGGCTCTCCCTCTGTGGAGGCCCTCCGAACGGCACTGAGAGAACCCCTGAGCCTAAAGTGCATCCTGGCAACCCTTAACCTGTCATCTCACTATTGTGACGCAAGGTACACTGCAGGTGCAGCCTGACAGAAAGTACAGAAAAGCCGGTACGACTCTGAGGCATTTGGACGAGGCAAGGTCCCCTCGGCCTGACTAAGTCATTAAGCGGGTGCTGCTCCTCGTGGCACGCAGAACACCCCCCGTCCAACGAAGTGGGATCCTAGAAAGGCCCAGGGTTGCTGAAAGTCTCCAGGTGTCAGTCAGCGAGTGCTGGCAAATGCGTCGTGGGCTCAAGTTGGCACTGGGAGAATGTGGGAGAAGCCCGACTTTCCCCCTTTGGAAAGCCACTTCGTTGCAGCTTCCAAGCCGCCTGCTACTATTCACTCCACAGATTCCTCTGAGGAGCGGTGAGTTTTTCCAAAAGAAACCAGGTGCTTGTGATTCCTTCCGGGGAGCTCACCCCCAGGAGCATACTGTAGCTAAGGTGCCCACTAAATGGGACCTCTAGTCTCGAGGTAAGGTGCACATTTTCCCATTCCCAGAGATAGGGGCGCCCCGTTTTCCAGGAGGTCTTAGTCAGTGGACGGCTTTAGCTTTAGTATGCCTCACAGCGCTCAAGACTCTCACGTGGGCACTTCTTTCCAAGGAAGTACACTGCGTACCCAAAGCCTTCTGAGCACAAGCAAGGGATACACAGCTCTGGGCACATCCCTCCCTATGCAGTTGGAAGGGCCGGGAACTAAGGTGTTCTCTGAGGCGAGCGTCCCACAGCTTTGAAACAGCCCCAGGAACGCGGTTCTTGGCAGGGTTTCGTTCCCTGCGGGTCTGCCACGTTGAGGAAAACTAAGCGGCCCTGAAAGAAACCACCGGGGCTCCAATTCGGTTTGGGGACTCCTGCTCGACGTCTCTCTAGGTGATGCGGAAACTGGACTTTAGGTCCAGCCCGAAGTAATGCAGAGAGTAGCCCCGAGCATTGCTAGGCATTGGGAACATCCGAAGTCACCCAGGTAGGCCTGCTGAGGGCAGTTCGGGGTTTGTGCCGTTCACCACATGCAGCACACACTGCATCCAAAAGTTTCATCGCAGAAGGCCGAACTGTGTTCCACGGGTCTCCCTTGGATTGTCAGAGAAGATAGGTGTATGTGCTGGGTGATCCAGTTGGTAATTGAGAAGCCTGGCAGAGGGCAGTCTTTTCCCCATTTGAAAGGTCGATAGTGGCGGCCTCAAGGCTGACTGAAAGACACTGCCCTTACCCGTCTTCTAGTCACCTCCAGGAGTGCCTCAGTGAAGACAGTGAGTTTTCTCCTACGAATCCAGGTGGTCTCCAGTGCCTTGCTGGGAGCTCATCCCACGCTTGCCCTAGCTAAAGTGTGAAGTCAAAGTGACCCCTAGCCTCAAGGGAAGCGCGAGCGCTTCCTATCAGCCAAGTTGGGTGGGCAGCCACCTCCATGAACCCTGACGCCATAGAGTGCTTTAACTCCTCTGCGGCTTTGCGTAGGCCTAAGAGAGTCGCGTGTGAATTCCTTCTGAGGGAGAGCATGTGCGCTGGGAGTCCCCGTTTTGTTTTCCGAGCCACACAACACAGGACAGACTGCTGGGGTCAGCTCTTGCTACGCAGAGCGAAGGGCAGTGAACTGCTTCTCGCTTGCAGAGCTTGATGTCTACAGCTGGAAGGCAGCCCCGGGACAAAGTTTTGGCCAGTATTACATTCAGCGTGGCTCTCCCTCTGTGGAGGCCCTCCGAACGGCACTGAGAGAACCCCTGAGCCTAAAGTGCATCCTGGCAACCCTTAACCTGTCATCTCACTATTGTGACGCAAGGTACACTGCAGGTGCAGCCTGACAGAAAGTACAGAAAAGCCGGTACGACTCTGAGGCATTTGGACGAGGCAAGGTCCCCTCGGCCTGACTAAGTCATTAAGCGGGTGCTGCTCCTCGTGGCACGCAGAACACCCCCCGTCCAACGAAGTGGGATCCTAGAAAGGCCCAGGGTTGCTGAAAGTCTCCAGGTGTCAGTCAGCGAGTGCTGGCAAATGCGTCGTGGGCTCAAGTTGGCACTGGGAGAATGTGGGAGAAGCCCGACTTTCCCCCTTTGGAAAGCCACTTCGTTGCAGCTTCCAAGCCGCCTGCTACTATTCACTCCACAGATTCCTCTGAGGAGCGGTGACTTTTTCCAAAAGAAACCAGGTGCTTGCGATTCCTTCCGGGGAGCTCACCCCCAGGAGCATACTGTAGCTAAGGTGCCCACTAAATGGGACCTCTAGTCTCGAGGTAAGGTGCACATTTTCCCATTCCCAGAGATAGGGGCGCCCCGGTTTCCAGGAGGTCTTAGTCAGTGGACGGCTTTAGCTTTAGTATGCCTCACAGCGCTCAAGACTCTCACGTGGGCACTTCTTTCCCAGGAAGTACACTGCGTACCCAAAGCCTTCTGAGCACAAGCAAGGGATACACAGCTCTGGGCACATCCCTCCCTATGCAGTTGGAAGGGCCGGGAACTAAGGTGTTCTCTGAGGCGAGCGTCCCACAGCTTTGAAACAGCCCCAGGAACGCGGTTCTTGGCAGGGTTTCGTTCCCTGCGGGTCTGCCACGTTGAGGAAAACTAAGCGGCCCTGAAAGAAACCACCGGGGCTCCAATTCGGTTTGGGGACTCCTGCTCGACGTCTCTCTAGGTGATGCGGAAACTGGACTTTAGGTCCAGCCCGAAGTAATGCAGAGAGTAGCCCCGAGCATTGCTAGGCATTGGGAACATCCGAAGTCACCCAGGTAGGCCTGCTGAGGGCAGTTCGGGGTTTGTGCCGTTCACCACATGCAGCACACACTGCATCCAAAAGTTTCATCGCAGAAGGCCGAACTGTGTTCCACGGGTCTCCCTTGGATTGTCAGAGAAGATAGGTGTATGTGCTGGGTGATCCAGTTGGTAATTGAGAAGCCTGGCAGAGGGCAGTCTTTTCCCCATTTGAAAGGTCGATAGTGGCGGCCTCAAGGCTGACTGAAAGACACTGCCCTTACCCGTCTTCTAGTCACCTCCAGGAGTGCCTCAGTGAAGACAGTGAGTTTTCTCCTACGAATCCAGGTGGTCTCCAGTGCCTTGCTGGGAGCTCATCCCACGCTTGCCCTAGCTAAAGTGTGAAGTCAAAGTGACCCCTAGCCTCAAGGGAAGCGCGAGCGCTTCCTATCAGCCAAGTTGGGTGGGCAGCCACCTCCATGAACCCTGACGCCATAGAGTGCTTTAACTCCTCTGCGGCTTTGCGTAGGCCTAAGAGAGTCGCGTGTGAATTCCTTCTGAGGGAGAGCATGTGCGCTGGGAGTCCCCGTTTTGTTTTCCGAGCCACACAACACAGGACAGACTGCTGGGGTCAGCTCTTGCTACGCAGAGCGAAGGGCAGTGAACTGCTTCTCGCTTGCAGAGCTTGATGTCTACAGCTGTAAGGCAGCCCCGGGACAAAGTTTTGGCCAGTATTACATTCAGCGTGGCTCTCCCTCTGTGGAGGCCCTCCGAACGGCACTGAGAGAACCCCTGAGCCTAAAGTGCATCCTGGCAACCCTTAACCTGTCATCTCACTATTGTGACGCAAGGTACACTGCAGGTGCAGCCTGACAGAAAGTACAGAAAAGCCGGTACGACTCTGAGGCATTTGGACGAGGCAAGGTCCCCTCGGCCTGACTAAGTCATTAAGCGGGTGCTGCTCCTCGTGGCACGCAGAACACCCCCCGTCCAACGAAGTGGGATCCTAGAAAGGCCCAGGGTTGCTGAAAGTCTCCAGGTGTCAGTCAGCGAGTGCTGGCAAATGCGTCGTGGGCTCAAGTTGGCACTGGGAGAATGTGGGAGAAGCCCGACTTTCCCCCTTTGGAAAGCCACTTCGTTGCAGCTTCCAAGCCGCCTGCTACTATTCACTCCACAGATTCCTCTGAGGAGCGGTGAGTTTTTCCAAAAGAAACCAGGTGCTTGCGATTCCTTCCGGGGAGCTCACCCCCAGGAGCATACTGTAGCTAAGGTGCCCACTAAATGGGACCTCTAGTCTCGAGGTAAGGTGCACATTTTCCCATTCCCAGAGATAGGGGCGCCCCGGTTTCCAGGAGGTCTTAGTCAGTGGACGGCTTTAGCTTTAGTATGCCTCACAGCGCTCAAGACTCTCACGTGGGCACTTCTTTCCCAGGAAGTACACTGCGTACCCAAAGCCTTCTGAGCACAAGCAAGGGATACACAGCTCTGGGCACATCCCTCCCTATGCAGTTGGAAGGGCCGGGAACTAAGGTGTTCTCTGAGGCGAGCGTCCCACAGCTTTGAAACAGCCCCAGGAACGCGGTTCTTGGCAGGGTTTCGTTCCCTGCGGGTCTGCCACGTTGAGGAAAACTAAGCGGCCCTGAAAGAAACCACCGGGGCTCCAATTCGGTTTGGGGACTCCTGCTCGACGTCTCTCTAGGTGATGCGGAAACTGGACTTTAGGTCCAGCCCGAAGTAATGCAGAGAGTAGCCCCGAGCATTGCTAGGCATTGGGAACATCCGAAGTCACCCAGGTAGGCCTGCTGAGGGCAGTTCGGGGTTTGTGCCGTTCACCACATGCAGCACACACTGCATCCAAAAGTTTCATCGCAGAAGGCCGAACTGTGTTCCACGGGTCTCCCTTGGATTGTCAGAGAAGATAGGTGTATGTGCTGGGTGATCCAGTTGGTAATTGAGAAGCCTGGCAGAGGGCAGTCTTTTCCCCATTTGAAAGGTCGATAGTGGCGGCCTCAAGGCTGACTGAAAGACACTGCCCTTACCCGTCTTCTAGTCACCTCCAGGAGTGCCTCAGTGAAGACAGTGAGTTTTCTCCTACGAATCCAGGTGGTCTCCAGTGCCTTGCTGGGAGCTCATCCCACGCTTGCCCTAGCTAAAGTGTGAAGTCAAAGTGACCCCTAGCCTCAAGGGAAGCGTGAGCGCTTCCTATCAGCCAAGTTGGGTGGGCAGCCACCTCCATGAACCCTGACGCCATAGAGTGCTTTAACTCCTCTGCGGCTTTGCGTAGGCCTAAGAGAGTCGCGTGTGAATTCCTTCTGAGGGAGAGCATGTGCGCTGGGAGTCCCCGTTTTGTTTTCCGAGCCACACAACACAGGACAGACTGCTGGGGTCAGCTCTTGCTACGCAGAGCGAAGGGCAGTGAACTGCTTCTCGCTTGCAGAGCTTGATGTCTACAGCTGTAAGGCAGCCCCGGGACAAAGTTTTGGCCAGTATTACATTCAGCGTGGCTCTCCCTCTGTGGAGGCCCTCCGAACGGCACTGAGAGAACCCCTGAGCCTAAAGTGCATCCTGGCAACCCTTAACCTGTCATCTCACTATTGTGACGCAAGGTACACTGCAGGTGCAGCCTGACAGAAAGTACAGAAAAGCCGGTACGACTCTGAGGCATTTGGACGAGGCAAGGTCCCCTCGGCCTGACTAAGTCATTAAGCGGGTGCTGCTCCTCGTGGCACGCAGAACACCCCCCGTCCAACGAAGTGGGATCCTAGAAAGGCCCAGGGTTGCTGAAAGTCTCCAGGTGTCAGTCAGCGAGTGCTGGCAAATGCGTCGTGGGCTCAAGTTGGCACTGGGAGAATGTGGGAGAAGCCCGACTTTCCCCCTTTGGAAAGCCACTTCGTTGCAGCTTCCAAGCCGCCTGCTACTATTCACTCCACAGATTCCTCTGAGGAGCGGTGAGTTTTTCCAAAAGAAACCAGGTGCTTGCGATTCCTTCCGGGGAGCTCACCCCCAGGAGCATACTGTAGCTAAGGTGCCCACTAAATGGGACCTCTAGTCTCGAGGTAAGGTGCACATTTTCCCATTCCCAGAGATAGGGGCGCCCCGGTTTCCAGGAGGTCTTAGTCAGTGGACGGCTTTAGCTTTAGTATGCCTCACAGCGCTCAAGACTCTCACGTGGGCACTTCTTTCCAAGGAAGTACACTGCGTACCCAAAGCCTTCTGAGCACAAGCAAGGGATACACAGCTCTGGGCACATCCCTCCCTATGCAGTTGGAAGGGCCGGGAACTAAGGTGTTCTCTGAGGCGAGCGTCCCACAGCTTTGAAACAGCCCCAGGAACGCGGTTCTTGGCAGGGTTTCGTTCCCTGCGGGTCTGCCACGTTGAGGAAAACTAAGCGGCCCTGAAAGAAACCACCGGGGCTCCAATTCGGTTTGGGGACTCCTGCTCGACGTCTCTCTAGGTGATGCGGAAACTGGACTTTAGGTCCAGCCCGAAGTAATGCAGAGAGTAGCCCCGAGCATTGCTAGGCATTGGGAACATCCGAAGTCACCCAGGTAGGCCTGCTGAGGGCAGTTCGGGGTTTGTGCCGTTCACCACATGCAGCACACACTGCATCCAAAAGTTTCATCGCAGAAGGCCGAACTGTGTTCCACGGGTCTCCCTTGGATTGTCAGAGAAGATAGGTGTATGTGCTGGGTGATCCAGTTGGTAATTGAGAAGCCTGGCAGAGGGCAGTCTTTTCCCCATTTGAAAGGTCGATAGTGGCGGCCTCAAGGCTGACTGAAAGACACTGCCCTTACCCGTCTTCTAGTCACCTCCAGGAGTGCCTCAGTGAAGACAGTGAGTTTTCTCCTACGAATCCAGGTGGTCTCCAGTGCCTTGCTGGGAGCTCATCCCACGCTTGCCCTAGCTAAAGTGTGAAGTCAAAGTGACCCCTAGCCTCAAGGGAAGCGCGAGCGCTTCCTATCAGCCAAGTTGGGTGGGCAGCCACCTCCATGAACCCTGACGCCATAGAGTGCTTTAACTCCTCTGCGGCTTTGCGTAGGCCTAAGAGAGTCGCGTGTGAATTCCTTCTGAGGGAGAGCATGTGCGCTGGGAGTCCCCGTTTTGTTTTCCGAGCCACACAACACAGGACAGACTGCTGGGGTCAGCTCTTGCTACGCAGAGCGAAGGGCAGTGAACTGCTTCTCGCTTGCAGAGCTTGATGTCTACAGCTGTAAGGCAGCCCCGGGACAAAGTTTTGGCCAGTATTACATTCAGCGTGGCTCTCCCTCTGTGGAGGCCCTCCGAACGGCACTGAGAGAACCCCTGAGCCTAAAGTGCATCCTGGCAACCCTTAACCTGTCATCTCACTATTGTGACGCAAGGTACACTGCAGGTGCAGCCTGACAGAAAGTACAGAAAAGCCGGTACGACTCTGAGGCATTTGGACGAGGCAAGGTCCCCTCGGCCTGACTAAGTCATTAAGCGGGTGCTGCTCCTCGTGGCACGCAGAACACCCCCCGTCCAACGAAGTGGGATCCTAGAAAGGCCCAGGGTTGCTGAAAGTCTCCAGGTGTCAGTCAGCGAGTGCTGGCAAATGCGTCGTGGGCTCAAGTTGGCACTGGGAGAATGTGGGAGAAGCCCGACTTTCCCCCTTTGGAAAGCCACTTCGTTGCAGCTTCCAAGCCGCCTGCTACTATTCACTCCACAGATTCCTCTGAGGAGCGGTGAGTTTTTCCAAAAGAAACCAGGTGCTTGCGATTCCTTCCGGGGAGCTCACCCCCAGGAGCATACTGTAGCTAAGGTGCCCACTAAATGGGACCTCTAGTCTCGAGGTAAGGTGCACATTTTCCCATTCCCAGAGATAGGGGCGCCCCGGTTTCCAGGAGGTCTTAGTCAGTGGACGGCTTTAGCTTTAGTATGCCTCACAGCGCTCAAGACTCTCACGTGGGCACTTCTTTCCAAGGAAGTACACTGCGTACCCAAAGCCTTCTGAGCACAAGCAAGGGATACACAGCTCTGGGCACATCCCTCCCTATGCAGTTGGAAGGGCCGGGAACTAAGGTGTTCTCTGAGGCGAGCGTCCCACAGCTTTGAAACAGCCCCAGGAACGCGGTTCTTGGCAGGGTTTCGTTCCCTGCGGGTCTGCCACGTTGAGGAAAACTAAGCGGCCCTGAAAGAAACCACCGGGGCTCCAATTCGGTTTGGGGACTCCTGCTCGACGTCTCTCTAGGTGATGCGGAAACTGGACTTTAGGTCCAGCCCGAAGTAATGCAGAGAGTAGCCCCGAGCATTGCTAGGCATTGGGAACATCCGAAGTCACCCAGGTAGGCCTGCTGAGGGCAGTTCGGGGTTTGTGCCGTTCACCACATGCAGCACACACTGCATCCAAAAGTTTCATCGCAGAAGGCCGAACTGTGTTCCACGGGTCTCCCTTGGATTGTCAGAGAAGATAGGTGTATGTGCTGGGTGATCCAGTTGGTAATTGAGAAGCCTGGCAGAGGGCAGTCTTTTCCCCATTTGAAAGGTCGATAGTGGCGGCCTCAAGGCTGACTGAAAGACACTGCCCTTACCCGTCTTCTAGTCACCTCCAGGAGTGCCTCAGTGAAGACAGTGAGTTTTCTCCTACGAATCCAGGTGGTCTCCAGTGCCTTGCTGGGAGCTCATCCCACGCTTGCCCTAGCTAAAGTGTGAAGTCAAAGTGACCCCTAGCCTCAAGGGAAGCGCGAGCGCTTCCTATCAGCCAAGTTGGGTGGGCAGCCACCTCCATGAACCCTGACGCCATAGAGTGCTTTAACTCCTCTGCGGCTTTGCGTAGGCCTAAGAGAGTCGCGTGTGAATTCCTTCTGAGGGAGAGCATGTGCGCTGGGAGTCCCCGTTTTGTTTTCCGAGCCACACAACACAGGACAGACTGCTGGGGTCAGCTCTTGCTACGCAGAGCGAAGGGCAGTGAACTGCTTCTCGCTTGCAGAGCTTGATGTCTACAGCTGGAAGGCAGCCCCGGGACAAAGTTTTGGCCAGTATTACATTCAGCGTGGCTCTCCCTCTGTGGAGGCCCTCCGAACGGCACTGAGAGAACCCCTGAGCCTAAAGTGCATCCTGGCAACCCTTAACCTGTCATCTCACTATTGTGACGCAAGGTACACTGCAGGTGCAGCCTGACAGAAAGTACAGAAAAGCCGGTACGACTCTGAGGCATTTGGACGAGGCAAGGTCCCCTCGGCCTGACTAAGTCATTAAGCGGGTGCTGCTCCTCGTGGCACGCAGAACACACCCCGTCCAACGAAGTGGGATCCTAGAAAGGCCCAGGGTTGCTGAAAGTCTCCAGGTGTCAGTCAGCGAGTGCTGGCAAATGCGTCGTGGGCTCAAGTTGGCACTGGGAGAATGTGGGAGAAGCCCGACTTTCCCCCTTTGGAAAGCCACTTCGTTGCAGCTTCCAAGCCGCCTGCTACTATTCACTCCACAGATTCCTCTGAGGAGCGGTGACTTTTTCCAAAAGAAACCAGGTGCTTGCGATTCCTTCCGGGGAGCTCACCCCCAGGAGCATACTGTAGCTAAGGTGCCCACTAAATGGGACCTCTAGTCTCGAGGTAAGGTGCACATTTTCCCATTCCCAGAGATAGGGGCGCCCCGGTTTCCAGGAGGTCTTAGTCAGTGGACGGCTTTAGCTTTAGTATGCCTCACAGCGCTCAAGACTCTCACGTGGGCACTTCTTTCCAAGGAAGTACACTGCGTACCCAAAGCCTTCTGAGCACAAGCAAGGGATACACAGCTCTGGGCACATCCCTCCCTATGCAGTTGGAAGGGCCGGGAACTAAGGTGTTCTCTGAGGCGAGCGTCCCACAGCTTTGAAACAGCCCCAGGAACGCGGTTCTTGGCAGGGTTTCGTTCCCTGCGGGTCTGCCACGTTGAGGAAAACTAAGCGGCCCTGAAAGAAACCACCGGGGCTCCAATTCGGTTTGGGGACTCCTGCTCGACGTCTCTCTAGGTGATGCGGAAACTGGACTTTAGGTCCAGCCCGAAGTAATGCAGAGAGTAGCCCCGAGCATTGCTAGGCATTGGGAACATCCGAAGTCACCCAGGTAGGCCTGCTGAGGGCAGTTCGGGGTTTGTGCCGTTCACCACATGCAGCACACACTGCATCCAAAAGTTTCATCGCAGAAGGCCGAACTGTGTTCCACGGGTCTCCCTTGGATTGTCAGAGAAGATAGGTGTATGTGCTGGGTGATCCAGTTGGTAATTGAGAAGCCTGGCAGAGGGCAGTCTTTTCCCCATTTGAAAGGTCGATAGTGGCGGCCTCAAGGCTGACTGAAAGACACTGCCCTTACCCGTCTTCTAGTCACCTCCAGGAGTGCCTCAGTGAAGACAGTGAGTTTTCTCCTACGAATCCAGGTGGTCTCCAGTGCCTTGCTGGGAGCTCATCCCACGCTTGCCCTAGCTAAAGTGTGAAGTCAAAGTGACCCCTAGCCTCAAGGGAAGCGCGAGCGCTTCCTATCAGCCAAGTTGGGTGGGCAGCCACCTCCATGAACCCTGACGCCATAGAGTGCTTTAACTCCTCTGCGGCTTTGCGTAGGCCTAAGAGAGTCGCGTGTGAATTCCTTCTGAGGGAGAGCATGTGCGCTGGGAGTCCCCGTTTTGTTTTCCGAGCCACACAACACAGGACAGACTGCTGGGGTCAGCTCTTGCTACGCAGAGCGAAGGGCAGTGAACTGCTTCTCGCTTGCAGAGCTTGATGTCTACAGCTGTAAGGCAGCCCCGGGACAAAGTTTTGGCCAGTATTACATTCAGCGTGGCTCTCCCTCTGTGGAGGCCCTCCGAACGGCACTGAGAGAACCCCTGAGCCTAAAGTGCATCCTGGCAACCCTTAACCTGTCATCTCACTATTGTGACGCAAGGTACACTGCAGGTGCAGCCTGACAGAAAGTACAGAAAAGCCGGTACGACTCTGAGGCATTTGGACGAGGCAAGGTCCCCTCGGCCTGACTAAGTCATTAAGCGGGTGCTGCTCCTCGTGGCACGCAGAACACCCCCCGTCCAACGAAGTGGGATCCTAGAAAGGCCCAGGGTTGCTGAAAGTCTCCAGGTGTCAGTCAGCGAGTGCTGGCAAATGCGTCGTGGGCTCAAGTTGGCACTGGGAGAATGTGGGAGAAGCCCGACTTTCCCCCTTTGGAAAGCCACTGCGTTGCAGCTTCCAAGCCGCCTGCTACTATTCACTCCACAGATTCCTCTGAGGAGCGGTGAGTTTTTCCAAAAGAAACCAGGTGCTTGCGATTCCTTCCGGGGAGCTCACCCCCAGGAGCATACTGTAGCTAAGGTGCCCACTAAATGGGACCTCTAGTCTCGAGGTAAGGTGCACATTTTCCCATTCCCAGAGATAGGGGCGCCCCGGTTTCCAGGAGGTCTTAGTCAGTGGACGGCTTTAGCTTTAGTATGCCTCACAGCGCTCAAGACTCTCACGTGGGCACTTCTTTCCCAGGAAGTACACTGCGTACCCAAAGCCTTCTGAGCACAAGCAAGGGATACACAGCTCTGGGCACATCCCTCCCTATGCAGTTGGAAGGGCCGGGAACTAAGGTGTTCTCTGAGGCGAGCGTCCCACAGCTTTGAAACAGCCCCAGGAACGCGGTTCTTGGCAGGGTTTCGTTCCCTGCGGGTCTGCCACGTTGAGGAAAACTAAGCGGCCCTGAAAGAAACCACCGGGGCTCCAATTCGGTTTGGGGACTCCTGCTCGACGTCTCTCTAGGTGATGCGGAAACTGGACTTTAGGTCCAGCCCGAAGTAATGCAGAGAGTAGCCCCGAGCATTGCTAGGCATTGGGAACATCCGAAGTCACCCAGGTAGGCCTGCTGAGGGCAGTTCGGGGTTTGTGCCGTTCACCACATGCAGCACACACTGCATCCAAAAGTTTCATCGCAGAAGGCCGAACTGTGTTCCACGGGTCTCCCTTGGATTGTCAGAGAAGATAGGTGTATGTGCTGGGTGATCCAGTTGGTAATTGAGAAGCCTGGCAGAGGGCAGTCTTTTCCCCATTTGAAAGGTCGATAGTGGCGGCCTCAAGGCTGACTGAAAGACACTGCCCTTACCCGTCTTCTAGTCACCTCCAGGAGTGCCTCAGTGAAGACAGTGAGTTTTCTCCTACGAATCCAGGTGGTCTCCAGTGCCTTGCTGGGAGCTCATCCCACGCTTGCCCTAGCTAAAGTGTGAAGTCAAAGTGACCCCTAGCCTCAAGGGAAGCGCGAGCGCTTCCTATCAGCCAAGTTGGGTGGGCAGCCACCTCCATGAACCCTGACGCCATAGAGTGCTTTAACTCCTCTGCGGCTTTGCGTAGGCCTAAGAGAGTCGCGTGTGAATTCCTTCTGAGGGAGAGCATGTGCGCTGGGAGTCCCCGTTTTGTTTTCCGAGCCACACAACACAGGACAGACTGCTGGGGTCAGCTCTTGCTACGCAGAGCGAAGGGCAGTGAACTGCTTCTCGCTTGCAGAGCTTGATGTCTACAGCTGTAAGGCAGCCCCGGGACAAAGTTTTGGCCAGTATTACATTCAGCGTGGCTCTCCCTCTGTGGAGGCCCTCCGAACGGCACTGAGAGAACCCCTGAGCCTAAAGTGCATCCTGGCAACCCTTAACCTGTCATCTCACTATTGTGACGCAAGGTACACTGCAGGTGCAGCCTGACAGAAAGTACAGAAAAGCCGGTACGACTCTGAGGCATTTGGACGAGGCAAGGTCCCCTCGGCCTGACTAAGTCATTAAGCGGGTGCTGCTCCTCGTGGCACGCAGAACACCCCCCGTCCAACGAAGTGGGATCCTAGAAAGGCCCAGGGTTGCTGAAAGTCTCCAGGTGTCAGTCAGCGAGTGCTGGCAAATGCGTCGTGGGCTCAAGTTGGCACTGGGAGAATGTGGGAGAAGCCCGACTTTCCCCCTTTGGAAAGCCACTTCGTTGCAGCTTCCAAGCCGCCTGCTACTATTCACTCCACAGATTCCTCTGAGGAGCGGTGACTTTTTCCAAAAGAAACCAGGTGCTTGCGATTCCTTCCGGGGAGCTCACCCCCAGGAGCATACTGTAGCTAAGGTGCCCACTAAATGGGACCTCTAGTCTCGAGGTAAGGTGCACATTTTCCCATTCCCAGAGATAGGGGCGCCCCGGTTTCCAGGAGGTCTTAGTCAGTGGACGGCTTTAGCTTTAGTATGCCTCACAGCGCTCAAGACTCTCACGTGGGCACTTCTTTCCAAGGAAGTACACTGCGTACCCAAAGCCTTCTGAGCACAAGCAAGGGATACACAGCTCTGGGCACATCCCTCCCTATGCAGTTGGAAGGGCCGGGAACTAAGGTGTTCTCTGAGGCGAGCGTCCCACAGCTTTGAAACAGCCCCAGGAACGCGGTTCTTGGCAGGGTTTCGTTCCCTGCGGGTCTGCCACGTTGAGGAAAACTAAGCGGCCCTGAAAGAAACCACCGGGGCTCCAATTCGGTTTGGGGACTCCTGCTCGACGTCTCTCTAGGTGATGCGGAAACTGGACTTTAGGTCCAGCCCGAAGTAATGCAGAGAGTAGCCCCGAGCATTGCTAGGCATTGGGAACATCCGAAGTCACCCAGGTAGGCCTGCTGAGGGCAGTTCGGGGTTTGTGCCGTTCACCACATGCAGCACACACTGCATCCAAAAGTTTCATCGCAGAAGGCCGAACTGTGTTCCACGGGTCTCCCTTGGATTGTCAGAGAAGATAGGTGTATGTGCTGGGTGATCCAGTTGGTAATTGAGAAGCCTGGCAGAGGGCAGTCTTTTCCCCATTTGAAAGGTCGATAGTGGCGGCCTCAAGGCTGACTGAAAGACACTGCCCTTACCCGTCTTCTAGTCACCTCCAGGAGTGCCTCAGTGAAGACAGTGAGTTTTCTCCTACGAATCCAGGTGGTCTCCAGTGCCTTGCTGGGAGCTCATCCCACGCTTGCCCTAGCTAAAGTGTGAAGTCAAAGTGACCCTAGCCTCAAGGGAAGCGCGAGCGCTTCCTATCAGCCAAGTTGGGTGGGCAGCCACCTCCATGAACCCTGACGCCATAGAGTGCTTTAACTCCTCTGCGGCTTTGCGTAGGCCTAAGAGAGTCGCGTGTGAATTCCTTCTGAGGGAGAGCATGTGCGCTGGGAGTCCCCGTTTTGTTTTCCGAGCCACACAACACAGGACAGACTGCTGGGGTCAGCTCTTGCTACGCAGAGCGAAGGGCAGTGAACTGCTTCTCGCTTGCAGAGCTTGATGTCTACAGCTGGAAGGCAGCCCCGGGACAAAGTTTTGGCCAGTATTACATTCAGCGTGGCTCTCCCTCTGTGGAGGCCCTCCGAACGGCACTGAGAGAACCCCTGAGCCTAAAGTGCATCCTGGCAACCCTTAACCTGTCATCTCACAATTCTGACGCAAGGTACACTGCAGGTGCAGCCTGACAGAAAGTACAGAAAAGCCGGTACGACTCTGAGGCATTTGGACGAGGCAAGGTCCCCTCGGCCTGACTAAGTCATTAAGCGGGTGCTGCTCCTCGTGGCACGCAGAACACCCCCCGTCCAACGAAGTGGGATCCTAGAAAGGCCCAGGGTTGCTGAAAGTCTCCAGGTGTCAGTCAGCGAGTGCTGGCAAATGCGTCGTGGGCTCAAGTTGGCACTGGGAGGATGTGGGAGAAGCCCGACTTTCCCCCTTTGGAAAGCCACTTCGTTGCAGCTTCCAAGCCGCCTGCTACTATTCACTCCACAGATTCCTCTGAGGAGCGGTGACTTTTTCCAAAAGAAACCAGGTGCTTGCGATTCCTTCCGGGGAGCTCACCCCCAGGAGCATACTGTAGCTAAGGTGCCCACTAAATGGGACCTCTAGTCTCGAGGTAAGGTGCACATTTTCCCATTCCCAGAGATAGGGGCGCCCCGGTTTCCAGGAGGTCTTAGTCAGTGGACGGCTTTAGCTTTAGTATGCCTCACAGCGCTCAAGACTCTCACGTGGGCACTTCTTTCCAAGGAAGTACACTGCGTACCCAAAGCCTTCTGAGCACAAGCAAGGGATACACAGCTCTGGGCACATCCCTCCCTATGCAGTTGGAAGGGCCGGGAACTAAGGTGTTCTCTGAGGCGAGCGTCCCACAGCTTTGAAACAGCCCCAGGAACGCGGTTCTTGGCAGGGTTTCGTTCCCTGCGGGTCTGCCACGTTGAGGAAAACTAAGCGGCCCTGAAAGAAACCACCGGGGCTCCAATTCGGTTTGGGGACTCCTGCTCGACGTCTCTCTAGGTGATGCGGAAACTGGACTTTAGGTCCAGCCCGAAGTAATGCAGAGAGTAGCCCCGAGCATTGCTAGGCATTGGGAACATCCGAAGTCACCCAGGTAGGCCTGCTGAGGGCAGTTCGGGGTTTGTGCCGTTCACCACATGCAGCACACACTGCATCCAAAAGTTTCATCGCAGAAGGCCGAACTGTGTTCCACGGGTCTCCCTTGGATTGTCAGAGAAGATAGGTGTATGTGCTGGGTGATCCAGATGGTAATTGAGAAGCCTGGCAGAGGGCAGTCTTTTCCCCATTTGAAAGGTCGATAGTGGCGGCCTCAAGGCTGACTGAAAGACACTGCCCTTACCCGTCTTCTAGTCACCTCCAGGAGTGCCTCAGTGAAGACAGTGAGTTTTCTCCTACGAATCCAGGTGGTCTCCAGTGCCTTGCTGGGAGCTCATCCCACGCTTGCCCTAGCTAAAGTGTGAAGTCAAAGTGACCCCTAGCCTCAAGGGAAGCGCGAGCGCTTCCTATCAGCCAAGTTGGGTGGGCAGCCACCTCCATGAACCCTGACGCCATAGAGTGCTTTAACTCCTCTGCGGCTTTGCGTAGGCCTAAGAGAGTCGCGTGTGAATTCCTTCTGAGGGAGAGCATGTGCGCTGGGAGTCCCCGTTTTGTTTTCCGAGCCACACAACACAGGACAGACTGCTGGGGTCAGCTCTTGCTACGCAGAGCGAAGGGCAGTGAACTGCTTCTCGCTTGCAGAGCTTGATGTCTACAGCTGGAAGGCAGCCCCGGGACAAAGTTTTGGCCAGTATTACATTCAGCGTGGCTCTCCCTCTGTGGAGGCCCTCCGAACGGCACTGAGAGAACCCCTGAGCCTAAAGTGCATCCTGGCAACCCTTAACCTGTCATCTCACTATTGTGACGCAAGGTACACTGCAGGTGCAGCCTGACAGAAAGTACAGAAAAGCCGGTACGACTCTGAGGCATTTGGACGAGGCAAGGTCCCCTCGGCCTGACTAAGTCATTAAGCGGGTGCTGCTCCTCGTGGCACGCAGAACACCCCCCGTCCAACGAAGTGGGATCCTAGAAAGGCCCAGGGTTGCTGAAAGTCTCCAGGTGTCAGTCAGCGAGTGCTGGCAAATGCGTCGTGGGCTCAAGTTGGCACTGGGAGGATGTGGGAGAAGCCCGACTTTCCCCCTTTGGAAAGCCACTTCGTTGCAGCTTCCAAGCCGCCTGCTACTATTCACTCCACAGATTCCTCTGAGGAGCGGTGACTTTTTCCAAAAGAAACCAGGTGCTTGCGATTCCTTCCGGGGAGCTCACCCCCAGGAGCATACTGTAGCTAAGGTGCCCACTAAATGGGACCTCTAGTCTCGAGGTAAGGTGCACATTTTCCCATTCCCAGAGATAGGGGCGCCCCGGTTTCCAGGAGGTCTTAGTCAGTGGACGGCTTTAGCTTTAGTATGCCTCACAGCGCTCAAGACTCTCACGTGGGCACTTCTTTCCAAGGAAGTACACTGCGTACCCAAAGCCTTCTGAGCACAAGCAAGGGATACACAGCTCTGGGCACATCCCTCCCTATGCAGTTGGAAGGGCCGGGAACTAAGGTGTTCTCTGAGGCGAGCGTCCCACAGCTTTGAAACAGCCCCAGGAACGCGGTTCTTGGCAGGGTTTCGTTCCCTGCGGGTCTGCCACGTTGAGGAAAACTAAGCGGCCCTGAAAGAAACCACCGGGGCTCCAATTCGGTTTGGGGACTCCTGCTCGACGTCTCTCTAGGTGATGCGGAAACTGGACTTTAGGTCCAGCCCGAAGTAATGCAGAGAGTAGCCCCGAGCATTGCTAGGCATTGGGAACATCCGAAGTCACCCAGGTAGGCCTGCTGAGGGCAGTTCGGGGTTTGTGCCGTTCACCACATGCAGCACACACTGCATCCAAAAGTTTCATCGCAGAAGGCCGAACTGTGTTCCACGGGTCTCCCTTGGATTGTCAGAGAAGATAGGTGTATGTGCTGGGTGATCCAGTTGGTAATTGAGAAGCCTGGCAGAGGGCAGTCTTTTCCCCATTTGAAAGGTCGATAGTGGCGGCCTCAAGGCTGACTGAAAGACACTGCCCTTACCCGTCTTCTAGTCACCTCCAGGAGTGCCTCAGTGAAGACAGTGAGTTTTCTCCTACGAATCCAGGTGGTCTCCAGTGCCTTGCTGGGAGCTCATCCCACGCTTGCCCTAGCTAAAGTGTGAAGTCAAAGTGACCCCTAGCCTCAAGGGAAGCGCGAGCGCTTCCTATCAGCCAAGTTGGGTGGGCAGCCACCTCCATGAACCCTGACGCCATAGAGTGCTTTAACTCCTCTGCGGCTTTGCGTAGGCCTAAGAGAGTCGCGTGTGAATTCCTTCTGAGGGAGAGCATGTGCGCTGGGAGTCCCCGTTTTGTTTTCCGAGCCACACAACACAGGACAGACTGCTGGGGTCAGCTCTTGCTACGCAGAGCGAAGGGCAGTGAACTGCTTCTCGCTTGCAGAGCTTGATGTCTACAGCTGGAAGGCAGCCCCGGGACAAAGTTTTGGCCAGTATTACATTCAGCGTGGCTCTCCCTCTGTGGAGGCCCTCCGAACGGCACTGAGAGAATCCCTGAGCCTAAAGTGCATCCTGGCAACCCTTAACCTGTCATCTCACTATTGTGACGCAAGGTACACTGCAGGTGCAGCCTGACAGAAAGTACAGAAAAGCCGGTACGACTCTGAGGCATTTGGACGAGGCAAGGTCCCCTCGGCCTGACTAAGTCATTAAGCGGGTGCTGCTCCTCGTGGCACGCAGAACACCCCCCGTCCAACGAAGTGGGATCCTAGAAAGGCCCAGGGTTGCTGAAAGTCTCCAGGTGTCAGTCAGCGAGTGCTGGCAAATGCGTCGTGGGCTCAAGTTGGCACTGGGAGGATGTGGGAGAAGCCCGACTTTCCCCCTTTGGAAAGCCACTGCGTTGCAGCTTCCAAGCCGCCTGCTACTATTCACTCCACAGATTCCTCTGAGGAGCGGTGAGTTTTTCCAAAAGAAACCAGGTGCTTGCGATTCCTTCCGGGGAGCTCACCCCCAGGAGCATACTGTAGCTAAGGTGCCCACTAAATGGGACCTCTAGTCTCGAGGTAAGGTGCACATTTTCCCATTCCCAGAGATAGGGGCGCCCCGGTTTCCAGGAGGTCTTAGTCAGTGGACGGCTTTAGCTTTAGTATGCCTCACAGCGCTCAAGACTCTCACGTGGGCACTTCTTTCCAAGGAAGTACACTGCGTACCCAAAGCCTTCTGAGCACAAGCAAGGGATACACAGCTCTGGGCACATCCCTCCCTATGCAGTTGGAAGGGCCGGGAACTAAGGTGTTCTCTGAGGCGAGCGTCCCACAGCTTTGAAACAGCCCCAGGAACGCGGTTCTTGGCAGGGTTTCGTTCCCTGCGGGTCTGCCACGTTGAGGAAAACTAAGCGGCCCTGAAAGAAACCACCGGGGCTCCAATTCGGTTTGGGGACTCCTGCTCGACGTCTCTCTAGGTGATGCGGAAACTGGACTTTAGGTCCAGCCCGAAGTAATGCAGAGAGTAACCCCGAGCATTGCTAGGCATTGGGAACATCCGAAGTCACCCAGGTAGGCCTGCTGAGGGCAGTTCGGGGTTTGTGCCGTTCACCACATGCAGCACACACTGCATCCAAAAGTTTCATCGCAGAAGGCCGAACTGTGTTCCACGGGTCTCCCTTGGATGGTCAGAGAAGATAGGTGTATGTGCTGGGTGATCCAGTTGGTAATTGAGAAGCCTGGCAGAGGGCAGTCTTTTCCCCATTTGAAAGGTCGATAGTGGCGGCCTCAAGGCTGACTGAAAGACACTGCCCTTACCCGTCTTCTAGTCACCTCCAGGAGTGCCTCAGTGAAGACAGTGAGTTTTCTCCTACGAATCCAGGTGGTCTCCAGTGCCTTGCTGGGAGCTCATCCCACGCTTGCCCTAGCTAAAGTGTGAAGTCAAAGTGACCCCTAGCCTCAAGGGAAGCGCGAGCGCTTCCTATCAGCCAAGTTGGGTGGGCAGCCACCTCCATGAACCCTGACGCCATAGAGTGCTTTAACTCCTCTGCGGCTTTGCGTAGGCCTAAGAGAGTCGCGTGTGAATTCCTTCTGAGGGAGAGCATGTGCGCTGGGAGTCCCCGTTTTGTTTTCCGAGCCACACAACACAGGACAGACTGCTGGGGTCAGCTCTTGCTACGCAGAGCGAAGGGCAGTGAACTGCTTCTCGCTTGCAGAGCTTGATGTCTACAGCTGTAAGGCAGCCCCGGGACAAAGTTTTGGCCAGCATTACATTCAGCGTGGCTCTCCCTCTGTGGAGGCCCTCCGAACGGCACTGAGAGAATCCCTGAGCCTAAAGTGCATCCTGGCAACCCTTAACCTGTCATCTCACTATTGTGACGCAAGGTACACTGCAGGTGCAGCCTGACAGAAAGTACAGAAAAGCCGGTACGACTCTGAGGCATTTGGACGAGGCAAGGTCCCCTTGGCCTGACTAAGTCATTAAGCGGGTGCTGCTCCTCGTGGCACGCAGAACACCCCCCGTCCAACGAAGTGGGATCCTAGAAAGGCCCAGTGTTGCTGAAAGTCTCCAGGTGTCAGTCAGCGAGTGCTGGCAAATGCGTCGTGGGCTCAAGTTGGCACTGGGAGGATGTGGGAGAAGCCCGACTTTCCCCCTTTGGAAAGCCACTGCGTTGCAGCTTCCAAGCCGCCTGCTACTATTCACTCCACAGATTCCTCTGAGGAGCGGTGACTTTTTCCAAAAGAAACCAGGTGCTTGCGATTCCTTCCGGGGAGCTCACCCCCAGGAGCATACTGTAGCTAAGGTGCCCACTAAATGGGACCTCTAGTCTCGAGGTAAGGTGCACATTTTCCCATTCCCAGAGATAGGGGCGCCCCGGTTTCCAGGAGGTCTTAGTCAGTGGACGGCTTTAGCTTTAGTATGCCTCACAGCGCTCAAGACTCTCACGTGGGCACTTCTTTCCAAGGAAGTACACTGCGTACCCAAAGCCTTCTGAGCACAAGCAAGGGATACACAGCTCTGGGCACATCCCTCCCTATGCAGTTGGAAGGGCCGGGAACTAAGGTATTCTCTGAGGCGAGCGTCCCACAGCTTTGAAACAGCCCCAGGAACGCGGTTCTTGGCAGGGTTTCGTTCCCTGCGGGTCTGCCACGTTGAGGAAAACTAAGCGGCCCTGAAAGAAACCACCGGGGCTCCAATTCGGTTTGGGGACTCCTGCTCGACGTCTCTCTAGGTGATGCGGAAACTGGACTTTAGGTCCAGCCCGAAGTAATGCAGAGAGTAACCCCGAGCATTGCTAGGCATTGGGAACATCCGAAGTCACCCAGGTAGGCCTGCTGAGGGCAGTTCGGGGTTTGTGCCGTTCACCACATGCAGCACACACTGCATCCAAAAGTTTCATCGCAGAAGGCCGAACTGTGTTCCACGGGTCTCCCTTGGATGGTCAGAGAAGATAGGTGTATGTGCTGGGTGATCCAGTTGGTAATTGAGAAGCCTGGCAGAGGGCAGTCTTTTCCCCATTTGAAAGGTCGATAGTGGCGGCCTCAAGGCTGACTGAAAGACACTGCCCTTACCCGTCTTCTAGTCACCTCCAGGAGTGCCTCAGTGAAGACAGTGAGTTTTCTCCTACGAATCCAGGTGGTCTCCAGTGCCTTGCTGGGAGCTCATCCCACGCTTGCCCTAGCTAAAGTGTGAAGTCAAAGTGACCCCTAGCCTCAAGGGAAGCGCGAGCGCTTCCTATCAGCCAAGTTGGGTGGGCAGCCACCTCCATGAACCCTGACGCCATAGAGTGCTTTAACTCCTCTGCGGCTTTGCGTAGGCCTAAGAGAGTCGCGTGTGAATTCCTTCTGAGGGAGAGCATGTGCGCTGGGAGTCCCCGTTTTGTTTTCCGAGCCACACAACACAGGACAGACTGCTGGGGTCAGCTCTTGCTACGCAGAGCGAAGGGCAGTGAACTGCTTCTCGCTTGCAGAGCTTGATGTCTACAGCTGTAAGGCAGCCCCGGGACAAAGTTTTGGCCAGCATTACATTCAGCGTGGCTCTCCCTCTGTGGAGGCCCTCCGAACGGCACTGAGAGAATCCCTGAGCCTAAAGTGCATCCTGGCAACCCTTAACCTGTCATCTCACTATTGTGACGCAAGGTACACTGCAGGTGCAGCCTGACAGAAAGTACAGAAAAGCCGGTACGACTCTGAGGCATTTGGACGAGGCAAGGTCCCCTCGGCCTGACTAAGTCATTAAGCGGGTGCTGCTCCTCGTGGCACGCAGAACACCCCCCGTCCAACGAAGTGGGATCCTAGAAAGGCCCAGTGTTGCTGAAAGTCTCCAGGTGTCAGTCAGCGAGTGCTGGCAAATGCGTCGTGGGCTCAAGTTGGCACTGGGAGGATGTGGGAGAAGCCCGACTTTCCCCCTTTGGAAAGCCACTGCGTTGCAGCTTCCAAGCCGCCTGCTACTATTCACTCCACAGATTCCTCTGAGGAGCGGTGAGTTTTTCCAAAAGAAACCAGGTGCTTGCGATTCCTTCCGGGGAGCTCACCCCCAGGAGCATACTGTAGCTAAGGTGCCCACTAAATGGGACCTCTAGTCTCGAGGTAAGGTGCACATTTTCCCATTCCCAGAGATAGGGGCGCCCCGGTTTCCAGGAGGTCTTAGTCAGTGGACGGCTTTAGCTTTAGTATGCCTCACAGCGCTCAAGACTCTCACGTGGGCACTTCTTTCCAAGGAAGTACACTGCGTACCCAAAGCCTTCTGAGCACAAGCAAGGGATACACAGCTCTGGGCACATCCCTCCCTATGCAGTTGGAAGGGCCGGGAACTAAGGTGTTCTCTGAGGCGAGCGTCCCACAGCTTTGAAACAGCCCCAGGAACGCGGTTCTTGGCAGGGTTTCGTTCCCTGCGGGTCTGCCACGTTGAGGAAAACTAAGCGGCCCTGAAAGAAACCACCGGGGCTCCAATTCGGTTTGGGGACTCCTGCTCGACGTCTCTCTAGGTGATGCGGAAACTGGACTTTAGGTCCAGCCCGAAGTAATGCAGAGAGTAACCCCGAGCATTGCTAGGCATTGGGAACATCCGAAGTCACCCAGGTAGGCCTGCTGAGGGCAGTTCGGGGTTTGTGCCGTTCACCACATGCAGCACACACTGCATCCAAAAGTTTCATCGCAGAAGGCCGAACTGTGTTCCACGGGTCTCCCTTGGATGGTCAGAGAAGATAGGTGTATGTGCTGGGTGATCCAGTTGGTAATTGAGAAGCCTGGCAGAGGGCAGTCTTTTCCCCATTTGAAAGGTCGATAGTGGCGGCCTCAAGGCTGACTGAAAGACACTGCCCTTACCCGTCTTCTAGTCACCTCCAGGAGTGCCTCAGTGAAGACAGTGAGTTTTCTCCTACGAATCCAGGTGGTCTCCAGTGCCTTGCTGGGAGCTCATCCCACGCTTGCCCTAGCTAAAGTGTGAAGTCAAAGTGACCCCTAGCCTCAAGGGAAGCGCGAGCGCTTCCTATCAGCCAAGTTGGGTGGGCAGCCACCTCCATGAACCCTGACGCCATAGAGTGCTTTAACTCCTCTGCGGCTTTGCGTAGGCCTAAGAGAGTCGCGTGTGAATTCCTTCTGAGGGAGAGCATGTGCGCTGGGAGTCCCCGTTTTGTTTTCCGAGCCACACAACACAGGACAGACTGCTGGGGTCAGCTCTTGCTACGCAGAGCGAAGGGCAGTGAACTGCTTCTCGCTTGCAGAGCTTGATGTCTACAGCTGGAAGGCAGCCCCGGGACAAAGTTTTGGCCAGCATTACATTCAGCGTGGCTCTCCCTCTGTGGAGGCCCTCCGAACGGCACTGAGAGAATCCCTGAGCCTAAAGTGCATCCTGGCAACCCTTAACCTGTCATCTCACTATTGTGACGCAAGGTACACTGCAGGTGCAGCCTGACAGAAAGTACAGAAAAGCCGGTACGACTCTGAGGCATTTGGACGAGGCAAGGTCCCCTCGGCCTGACTAAGTCATTAAGCGGGTGCTGCTCCTCGTGGCACGCAGAACACCCCCCGTCCAACGAAGTGGGATCCTAGAAAGGCCCAGTGTTGCTGAAAGTCTCCAGGTGTCAGTCAGCGAGTGCTGGCAAATGCGTCGTGGGCTCAAGTTGGCACTGGGAGGATGTGGGAGAAGCCCGACTTTCCCCCTTTGGAAAGCCACTGCGTTGCAGCTTCCAAGCCGCCTGCTACTATTCACTCCACAGATTCCTCTGAGGAGCGGTGAGTTTTTCCAAAAGAAACCAGGTGCTTGCGATTCCTTCCGGGGAGCTCACCCCCAGGAGCATACTGTAGCTAAGGTGCCCACTAAATGGGACCTCTAGTCTCGAGGTAAGGTGCACATTTTCCCATTCCCAGAGATAGGGGCGCCCCGGTTTCCAGGAGGTCTTAGTCAGTGGACGGCTTTAGCTTTAGTATGCCTCACAGCGCTCAAGACTCTCACGTGGGCACTTCTTTCCAAGGAAGTACACTGCGTACCCAAAGCCTTCTGAGCACAAGCAAGGGATACACAGCTCTGGGCACATCCCTCCCTATGCAGTTGGAAGGGCCGGGAACTAAGGTGTTCTCTGAGGCGAGCGTCCCACAGCTTTGAAACAGCCCCAGGAACGCGGTTCTTGGCAGGGTTTCGTTCCCTGCGGGTCTGCCACGTTGAGGAAAACTAAGCGGCCCTGAAAGAAACCACCGGGGCTCCAATTCGGTTTGGGGACTCCTGCTCGACGTCTCTCTAGGTGATGCGGAAACTGGACTTTAGGTCCAGCCCGAAGTAATGCAGAGAGTAACCCCGAGCATTGCTAGGCATTGGGAACATCCGAAGTCACCCAGGTAGGCCTGCTGAGGGCAGTTCGGGGTTTGTGCCGTTCACCACATGCAGCACACACTGCATCCAAAAGTTTCATCGCAGAAGGCCGAACTGTGTTCCACGGGTCTCCCTTGGATGGTCAGAGAAGATAGGTGTATGTGCTGGGTGATCCAGTTGGTAATTGAGAAGCCTGGCAGAGGGCAGTCTTTTCCCCATTTGAAAGGTCGATAGTGGCGGCCTCAAGGCTGACTGAAAGACACTGCCCTTACCCGTCTTCTAGTCACCTCCAGGAGTGCCTCAGTGAAGACAGTGAGTTTTCTCCTACGAATCCAGGTGGTCTCCAGTGCCTTGCTGGGAGCTCATCCCACGCTTGCCCTAGCTAAAGTGTGAAGTCAAAGTGACCCCTAGCCTCAAGGGAAGCGCGAGCGCTTCCTATCAGCCAAGTTGGGTGGGCAGCCACCTCCATGAACCCTGACGCCATAGAGTGCTTTAACTCCTCTGCGGCTTTGCGTAGGCCTAAGAGAGTCGCGTGTGAATTCCTTCTGAGGGAGAGCATGTGCGCTGGGAGTCCCCGTTTTGTTTTCCGAGCCACACAACACAGGACAGACTGCTGGGGTCAGCTCTTGCTACGCAGAGCGAAGGGCAGTGAACTGCTTCTCGCTTGCAGAGCTTGATGTCTACAGCTGTAAGGCAGCCCCGGGACAAAGTTTTGGCCAGCATTACATTCAGCGTGGCTCTCCCTCTGTGGAGGCCCTCCGAACGGCACTGAGAGAATCCCTGAGCCTAAAGTGCATCCTGGCAACCCTTAACCTGTCATCTCACTATTGTGACGCAAGGTACACTGCAGGTGCAGCCTGACAGAAAGTACAGAAAAGCCGGTACGACTCTGAGGCATTTGGACGAGGCAAGGTCCCCTCGGCCTGACTAAGTCATTAAGCGGGTGCTGCTCCTCGTGGCACGCAGAACACCCCCCGTCCAACGAAGTGGGATCCTAGAAAGGCCCAGTGTTGCTGAAAGTCTCCAGGTGTCAGTCAGCGAGTGCTGGCAAATGCGTCGTGGGCTCAAGTTGGCACTGGGAGGATGTGGGAGAAGCCCGACTTTCCCCCTTTGGAAAGCCACTGCGTTGCAGCTTCCAAGCCGCCTGCTACTATTCACTCCACAGATTCCTCTGAGGAGCGGTGAGTTTTTCCAAAAGAAACCAGGTGCTTGCGATTCCTTCCGGGGAGCTCACCCCCAGGAGCATACTGTAGCTAAGGTGCCCACTAAATGGGACCTCTAGTCTCGAGGTAAGGTGCACATTTTCCCATTCCCAGAGATAGGGGCGCCCCGGTTTCCAGGAGGTCTTAGTCAGTGGATGGCTTTAGCTTTAGTATGCCTCACAGCGCTCAAGACTCTCACGTGGGCACTTCTTTCCAAGGAAGTACACTGCGTACCCAAAGCCTTCTGAGCACAAGCAAGGGATACACAGCTCTGGGCACATCCCTCCCTATGCAGTTGGAAGGGCCGGGAACTAAGGTGTTCTCTGAGGCGAGCGTCCCACAGCTTTGAAACAGCCCCAGGAACGCGGTTCTTGGCAGGGTTTCGTTCCCTGCGGGTCTGCCACGTTGAGGAAAACTAAGCGGCCCTGAAAGAAACCACCGGGGCTCCAATTCGGTTTGGGGACTCCTGCTCGACGTCTCTCTAGGTGATGCGGAAACTGGACTTTAGGTCCAGCCCGAAGTAATGCAGAGAGTAACCCCGAGCATTGCTAGGCATTGGGAACATCCGAAGTCACCCAGGTAGGCCTGCTGAGGGCAGTTCGGGGTTTGTGCCGTTCACCACATGCAGCACACACTGCATCCAAAAGTTTCATCGCAGAAGGCCGAACTGTGTTCCACGGGTCTCCCTTGGATGGTCAGAGAAGATAGGTGTATGTGCTGGGTGATCCAGTTGGTAATTGAGAAGCCTGGCAGAGGGCAGTCTTTTCCCCATTTGAAAGGTCGATAGTGGCGGCCTCAAGGCTGACTGAAAGACACTGCCCTTACCCGTCTTCTAGTCACCTCCAGGAGTGCCTCAGTGAAGACAGTGAGTTTTCTCCTACGAATCCAGGTGGTCTCCAGTGCCTTGCTGGGAGCTCATCCCACGCTTGCCCTAGCTAAAGTGTGAAGTCAAAGTGACCCCTAGCCTCAAGGGAAGCGCGAGCGCTTCCTATCAGCCAAGTTGGGTGGGCAGCCACCTCCATGAACCCTGACGCCATAGAGTGCTTTAACTCCTCTGCGGCTTTGCGTAGGCCTAAGAGAGTCGCGTGTGAATTCCTTCTGAGGGAGAGCATGTGCGCTGGGAGTCCCCGTTTTGTTTTCCGAGCCACACAACACAGGACAGACTGCTGGGGTCAGCTCTTGCTACGCAGAGCGAAGGGCAGTGAACTGCTTCTCGCTTGCAGAGCTTGATGTCTACAGCTGGAAGGCAGCCCCGGGACAAAGTTTTGGCCAGCATTACATTCAGCGTGGCTCTCCCTCTGTGGAGGCCCTCCGAACGGCACTGAGAGAATCCCTGAGCCTAAAGTGCATCCTGGCAACCCTTAACCTGTCATCTCACTATTGTGACGCAAGGTACACTGCAGGTGCAGCCTGACAGAAAGTACAGAAAAGCCGGTACGACTCTGAGGCATTTGGACGAGGCAAGGTCCCCTCGGCCTGACTAAGTCATTAAGCGGGTGCTGCTCCTCGTGGCACGCAGAACACCCCCCGTCCAACGAAGTGGGATCCTAGAAAGGCCCAGTGTTGCTGAAAGTCTCCAGGTGTCAGTCAGCGAGTGCTGGCAAATGCGTCGTGGGCTCAAGTTGGCACTGGGAGGATGTGGGAGAAGCCCGACTTTCCCCCTTTGGAAAGCCACTGCGTTGCAGCTTCCAAGCCGCCTGCTACTATTCACTCCACAGATTCCTCTGAGGAGCGGTGAGTTTTTCCAAAAGAAACCAGGTGCTTGCGATTCCTTCCGGGGAGCTCACCCCCAGGAGCATACTGTAGCTAAGGTGCCCACTAAATGGGACCTCTAGTCTCGAGGTAAGGTGCACATTTTCCCATTCCCAGAGATAGGGGCGCCCCGGTTTCCAGGAGGTCTTAGTCAGTGGACGGCTTTAGCTTTAGTATGCCTCACAGCGCTCAAGACTCTCACGTGGGCACTTCTTTCCAAGGAAGTACACTGCGTACCCAAAGCCTTCTGAGCACAAGCAAGGGATACACAGCTCTGGGCACATCCCTCCCTATGCAGTTGGAAGGGCCGGGAACTAAGGTGTTCTCTGAGGCGAGCGTCCCACAGCTTTGAAACAGCCCCAGGAACGCGGTTCTTGGCAGGGTTTCGTTCCCTGCGGGTCTGCCACGTTGAGGAAAACTAAGCGGCCCTGAAAGAAACCACCGGGGCTCCAATTCGGTTTGGGGACTCCTGCTCGACGTCTCTCTAGGTGATGCGGAAACTGGACTTTAGGTCCAGCCCGAAGTAATGCAGAGAGTAACCCCGAGCATTGCTAGGCATTGGGAACATCCGAAGTCACCCAGGTAGGCCTGCTGAGGGCAGTTCGGGGTTTGTGCCGTTCACCACATGCAGCACACACTGCATCCAAAAGTTTCATCGCAGAAGGCCGAACTGTGTTCCACGGGTCTCCCTTGGATGGTCAGAGAAGATAGGTGTATGTGCTGGGTGATCCAGTTGGTAATTGAGAAGCCTGGCAGAGGGCAGTCTTTTCCCCATTTGAAAGGTCGATAGTGGCGGCCTCAAGGCTGACTGAAAGACACTGCCCTTACCCGTCTTCTAGTCACCTCCAGGAGTGCCTCAGTGAAGACAGTGAGTTTTCTCCTACGAATCCAGGTGGTCTCCAGTGCCTTGCTGGGAGCTCATCCCACGCTTGCCCTAGCTAAAGTGTGAAGTCAAAGTGACCCCTAGCCTCAAGGGAAGCGCGAGCGCTTCCTATCAGCCAAGTTGGGTGGGCAGCCACCTCCATGAACCCTGACGCCATAGAGTGCTTTAACTCCTCTGCGGCTTTGCGTAGGCCTAAGAGAGTCGCGTGTGAATTCCTTCTGAGGGAGAGCATGTGCGCTGGGAGTCCCCGTTTTGTTTTCCGAGCCACACAACACAGGACAGACTGCTGGGGTCAGCTCTTGCTACGCAGAGCGAAGGGCAGTGAACTGCTTCTCGCTTGCAGAGCTTGATGTCTACAGCTGTAAGGCAGCCCCGGGACAAAGTTTTGGCCAGCATTACATTCAGCGTGGCTCTCCCTCTGTGGAGGCCCTCCGAACGGCACTGAGAGAATCCCTGAGCCTAAAGTGCATCCTGGCAACCCTTAACCTGTCATCTCACTATTGTGACGCAAGGTACACTGCAGGTGCAGCCTGACAGAAAGTACAGAAAAGCCGGTACGACTCTGAGGCATTTGGACGAGGCAAGGTCCCCTCGGCCTGACTAAGTCATTAAGCGGGTGCTGCTCCTCGTGGCACGCAGAACACCCCCCGTCCAACGAAGTGGGATCCTAGAAAGGCCCAGTGTTGCTGAAAGTCTCCAGGTGTCAGTCAGCGAGTGCTGGCAAATGCGTCGTGGGCTCAAGTTGGCACTGGGAGGATGTGGGAGAAGCCCGACTTTCCCCCTTTGGAAAGCCACTGCGTTGCAGCTTCCAAGCCGCCTGCTACTATTCACTCCACAGATTCCTCTGAGGAGCGGTGACTTTTTCCAAAAGAAACCAGGTGCTTGCGATTCCTTCCGGGGAGCTCACCCCCAGGAGCATACTGTAGCTAAGGTGCCCACTAAATGGGACCTCTAGTCTCGAGGTAAGGTGCACATTTTCCCATTCCCAGAGATAGGGGCGCCCCGGTTTCCAGGAGGTCTTAGTCAGTGGACGGCTTTAGCTTTAGTATGCCTCACAGCGCTCAAGACTCTCACGTGGGCACTTCTTTCCAAGGAAGTACACTGCGTACCCAAAGCCTTCTGAGCACAAGCAAGGGATACACAGCTCTGGGCACATCCCTCCCTATGCAGTTGGAAGGGCCGGGAACTAAGGTGTTCTCTGAGGCGAGCGTCCCACAGCTTTGAAACAGCCCCAGGAATGCGGTTCTTGGCAGGGTTTCGTTCCCTGCGGGTCTGCCACGTTGAGGAAAACTAAGCGGCCCTGAAAGAAACCACCGGGGCTCCAATTCGGTTTGGGGACTCCTGCTCGACGTCTCTCTAGGTGATGCGGAAACTGGACTTTAGGTCCAGCCCGAAGTAATGCAGAGAGTAACCCCGAGCATTGCTAGGCATTGGGAACATCCGAAGTCACCCAGGTAGGCCTGCTGAGGGCAGTTCGGGGTTTGTGCCGTTCACCACATGCAGCACACACTGCATCCAAAAGTTTCATCGCAGAAGGCCGAACTGTGTTCCACGGGTCTCCCTTGGATGGTCAGAGAAGATAGGTGTATGTGCTGGGTGATCCAGTTGGTAATTGAGAAGCCTGGCAGAGGGCAGTCTTTTCCCCATTTGAAAGGTCGATAGTGGCGGCCTCAAGGCTGACTGAAAGACACTGCCCTTACCCGTCTTCTAGTCACCTCCAGGAGTGCCTCAGTGAAGACAGTGAGTTTTCTCCTACGAATCCAGGTGGTCTCCAGTGCCTTGCTGGGAGCTCATCCCACGCTTGCCCTAGCTAAAGTGTGAAGTCAAAGTGACCCCTAGCCTCAAGGGAAGCGCGAGCGCTTCCTATCAGCCAAGTTGGGTGGGCAGCCACCTCCATGAACCCTGACGCCATAGAGTGCTTTAACTCCTCTGCGGCTTTGCGTAGGCCTAAGAGAGTCGCGTGTGAATTCCTTCTGAGGGAGAGCATGTGCGCTGGGAGTCCCCGTTTTGTTTTCCGAGCCACACAACACAGGACAGACTGCTGGGGTCAGCTCTTGCTACGCAGAGCGAAGGGCAGTGAACTGCTTCTCGCTTGCAGAGCTTGATGTCTACAGCTGGAAGGCAGCCCCGGGACAAAGTTTTGGCCAGCATTACATTCAGCGTGGCTCTCCCTCTGTGGAGGCCCTCCGAACGGCACTGAGAGAATCCCTGAGCCTAAAGTGCATCCTGGCAACCCTTAACCTGTCATCTCACTATTGTGACGCAAGGTACACTGCAGGTGCAGCCTGACAGAAAGTACAGAAAAGCCGGTACGACTCTGAGGCATTTGGACGAGGCAAGGTCCCCTCGGCCTGACTAAGTCATTAAGCGGGTGCTGCTCCTCGTGGCACGCAGAACACCCCCCGTCCAACGAAGTGGGATCCTAGAAAGGCCCAGTGTTGCTGAAAGTCTCCAGGTGTCAGTCAGCGAGTGCTGGCAAATGCGTCGTGGGCTCAAGTTGGCACTGGGAGGATGTGGGAGAAGCCCGACTTTCCCCCTTTGGAAAGCCACTGCGTTGCAGCTTCCAAGCCGCCTGCTACTATTCACTCCACAGATTCCTCTGAGGAGCGGTGAGTTTTTCCAAAAGAAACCAGGTGCTTGCGATTCCTTCCGGGGAGCTCACCCCCAGGAGCATACTGTAGCTAAGGTGCCCACTAAATGGGACCTCTAGTCTCGAGGTAAGGTGCACATTTTCCCATTCCCAGAGATAGGGGCGCCCCGGTTTCCAGGAGGTCTTAGTCAGTGGACGGCTTTAGCTTTAGTATGCCTCACAGCGCTCAAGACTCTCACGTGGGCACTTCTTTCCAAGGAAGTACACTGCGTACCCAAAGCCTTCTGAGCACAAGCAAGGGATACACAGCTCTGGGCACATCCCTCCCTATGCAGTTGGAAGGGCCGGGAACTAAGGTGTTCTCTGAGGCGAGCGTCCCACAGCTTTGAAACAGCCCCAGGAACGCGGTTCTTGGCAGGGTTTCGTTCCCTGCGGGTCTGCCACGTTGAGGAAAACTAAGCGGCCCTGAAAGAAACCACCGGGGCTCCAATTCGGTTTGGGGACTCCTGCTCGACGTCTCTCTAGGTGATGCGGAAACTGGACTTTAGGTCCAGCCCGAAGTAATGCAGAGAGTAACCCCGAGCATTGCTAGGCATTGGGAACATCCGAAGTCACCCAGGTAGGCCTGCTGAGGGCAGTTCGGGGTTTGTGCCGTTCACCACATGCAGCACACACTGCATCCAAAAGTTTCATCGCAGAAGGCCGAACTGTGTTCCACGGGTCTCCCTTGGATGGTCAGAGAAGATAGGTGTATGTGCTGGGTGATCCAGTTGGTAATTGAGAAGCCTGGCAGAGGGCAGTCTTTTCCCCATTTGAAAGGTCGATAGTGGCGGCCTCAAGGCTGACTGAAAGACACTGCCCTTACCCGTCTTCTAGTCACCTCCAGGAGTGCCTCAGTGAAGACAGTGAGTTTTCTCCTACGAATCCAGGTGGTCTCCAGTGCCTTGCTGGGAGCTCATCCCACGCTTGCCCTAGCTAAAGTGTGAAGTCAAAGTGACCCCTAGCCTCAAGGGAAGCGCGAGCGCTTCCTATCAGCCAAGTTGGGTGGGCAGCCACCTCCATGAACCCTGACGCCATAGAGTGCTTTAACTCCTCTGCGGCTTTGCGTAGGCCTAAGAGAGTCGCGTGTGAATTCCTTCTGAGGGAGAGCATGTGCGCTGGGAGTCCCCGTTTTGTTTTCCGAGCCACACAACACAGGACAGACTGCTGGGGTCAGCTCTTGCTACGCAGAGCGAAGGGCAGTGAACTGCTTCTCGCTTGCAGAGCTTGATGTCTACAGCTGGAAGGCAGCCCCGGGACAAAGTTTTGGCCAGCATTACATTCAGCGTGGCTCTCCCTCTGTGGAGGCCCTCCGAACGGCACTGAGAGAATCCCTGAGCCTAAAGTGCATCCTGGCAACCCTTAACCTGTCATCTCACTATTGTGACGCAAGGTACACTGCAGGTGCAGCCTGACAGAAAGTACAGAAAAGCCGGTACGACTCTGAGGCATTTGGACGAGGCAAGGTCCCCTCGGCCTGACTAAGTCATTAAGCGGGTGCTGCTCCTCGTGGCACGCAGAACACCCCCCGTCCAACGAAGTGGGATCCTAGAAAGGCCCAGTGTTGCTGAAAGTCTCCAGGTGTCAGTCAGCGAGTGCTGGCAAATGCGTCGTGGGCTCAAGTTGGCACTGGGAGGATGTGGGAGAAGCCCGACTTTCCCCCTTTGGAAAGCCACTGCGTTGCAGCTTCCAAGCCGCCTGCTACTATTCACTCCACAGATTCCTCTGAGGAGCGGTGAGTTTTTCCAAAAGAAACCAGGTGCTTGCGATTCCTTCCGGGGAGCTCACCCCCAGGAGCATACTGTAGCTAAGGTGCCCACTAAATGGGACCTCTAGTCTCGAGGTAAGGTGCACATTTTCCCATTCCCAGAGATAGGGGCGCCCCGGTTTCCAGGAGGTCTTAGTCAGTGGACGGCTTTAGCTTTAGTATGCCTCACAGCGCTCAAGACTCTCACGTGGGCACTTCTTTCCAAGGAAGTACACTGCGTACCCAAAGCCTTCTGAGCACAAGCAAGGGATACACAGCTCTGGGCACATCCCTCCCTATGCAGTTGGAAGGGCCGGGAACTAAGGTGTTCTCTGAGGCGAGCGTCCCACAGCTTTGAAACAGCCCCAGGAACGCGGTTCTTGGCAGGGTTTCGTTCCCTGCGGGTCTGCCACGTTGAGGAAAACTAAGCGGCCCTGAAAGAAACCACCGGGGCTCCAATTCGGTTTGGGGACTCCTGCTCGACGTCTCTCTAGGTGATGCGGAAACTGGACTTTAGGTCCAGCCCGAAGTAATGCAGAGAGTAACCCCGAGCATTGCTAGGCATTGGGAACATCCGAAGTCACCCAGGTAGGCCTGCTGAGGGCAGTTCGGGGTTTGTGCCGTTCACCACATGCAGCACACACTGCATCCAAAAGTTTCATCGCAGAAGGCCGAACTGTGTTCCACGGGTCTCCCTTGGATGGTCAGAGAAGATAGGTGTATGTGCTGGGTGATCCAGTTGGTAATTGAGAAGCCTGGCAGAGGGCAGTCTTTTCCCCATTTGAAAGGTCGATAGTGGCGGCCTCAAGGCTGACTGAAAGACACTGCCCTTACCCGTCTTCTAGTCACCTCCAGGAGTGCCTCAGTGAAGACAGTGAGTTTTCTCCTACGAATCCAGGTGGTCTCCAGTGCCTTGCTGGGAGCTCATCCCACGCTTGCCCTAGCTAAAGTGTGAAGTCAAAGTGACCCCTAGCCTCAAGGGAAGCGCGAGCGCTTCCTATCAGCCAAGTTGGGTGGGCAGCCACCTCCATGAACCCTGACGCCATAGAGTGCTTTAACTCCTCTGCGGCTTTGCGTAGGCCTAAGAGAGTCGCGTGTGAATTCCTTCTGAGGGAGAGCATGTGCGCTGGGAGTCCCCGTTTTGTTTTCCGAGCCACACAACACAGGACAGACTGCTGGGGTCAGCTCTTGCTACGCAGAGCGAAGGGCAGTGAACTGCTTCTCGCTTGCAGAGCTTGATGTCTACAGCTGGAAGGCAGCCCCGGGACAAAGTTTTGGCCAGCATTACATTCAGCGTGGCTCTCCCTCTGTGGAGGCCCTCCGAACGGCACTGAGAGAATCCCTGAGCCTAAAGTGCATCCTGGCAACCCTTAACCTGTCATCTCACTATTGTGACGCAAGGTACACTGCAGGTGCAGCCTGACAGAAAGTACAGAAAAGCCGGTACGACTCTGAGGCATTTGGACGAGGCAAGGTCCCCTCGGCCTGACTAAGTCATTAAGCGGGTGCTGCTCCTCGTGGCACGCAGAACACCCCCCGTCCAACGAAGTGGGATCCTAGAAAGGCCCAGTGTTGCTGAAAGTCTCCAGGTGTCAGTCAGCGAGTGCTGGCAAATGCGTCGTGGGCTCAAGTTGGCACTGGGAGGATGTGGGAGAAGCCCGACTTTCCCCCTTTGGAAAGCCACTGCGTTGCAGCTTCCAAGCCGCCTGCTACTATTCACTCCACAGATTCCTCTGAGGAGCGGTGAGTTTTTCCAAAAGAAACCAGGTGCTTGCGATTCCTTCCGGGGAGCTCACCCCCAGGAGCATACTGTAGCTAAGGTGCCCACTAAATGTGACCTCTAGTCTCGAGGTAAGGTGCACATTTTCCCATTCCCAGAGATAGGGGCGCCCCGGTTTCCAGGAGGTCTTAGTCAGTGGACGGCTTTAGCTTTAGTATGCCTCACAGCGCTCAAGACTCTCACGTGGGCACTTCTTTCCAAGGAAGTACACTGCGTACCCAAAGCCTTCTGAGCACAAGCAAGGGATACACAGCTCTGGGCACATCCCTCCCTATGCAGTTGGAAGGGCCGGGAACTAAGGTGTTCTCTGAGGCGAGCGTCCCACAGCTTTGAAACAGCCCCAGGAACGCGGTTCTTGGCAGGGTTTCGTTCCCTGCGGGTCTGCCACGTTGAGGAAAACTAAGCGGCCCTGAAAGAAACCACCGGGGCTCCAATTCGGTTTGGGGACTCCTGCTCGACGTCTCTCTAGGTGATGCGGAAACTGGACTTTAGGTCCAGCCCGAAGTAATGCAGAGAGTAACCCCGAGCATTGCTAGGCATTGGGAACATCCGAAGTCACCCAGGTAGGCCTGCTGAGGGCAGTTCGGGGTTTGTGCCGTTCACCACATGCAGCACACACTGCATCCAAAAGTTTCATCGCAGAAGGCCGAACTGTGTTCCACGGGTCTCCCTTGGATGGTCAGAGAAGATAGGTGTATGTGCTGGGTGATCCAGTTGGTAATTGAGAAGCCTGGCAGAGGGCAGTCTTTTCCCCATTTGAAAGGTCGATAGTGGCGGCCTCAAGGCTGACTGAAAGACACTGCCCTTACCCGTCTTCTAGTCACCTCCAGGAGTGCCTCAGTGAAGACAGTGAGTTTTCTCCTACGAATCCAGGTGGTCTCCAGTGCCTTGCTGGGAGCTCATCCCACGCTTGCCCTAGCTAAAGTGTGAAGTCAAAGTGACCCCTAGCCTCAAGGGAAGCGCGAGCGCTTCCTATCAGCCAAGTTGGGTGGGCAGCCACCTCCATGAACCCTGACGCCATAGAGTGCTTTAACTCCTCTGCGGCTTTGCGTAGGCCTAAGAGAGTCGCGTGTGAATTCCTTCTGAGGGAGAGCATGTGCGCTGGGAGTCCCCGTTTTGTTTTCCGAGCCACACAACACAGGACAGACTGCTGGGGTCAGCTCTTGCTACGCAGAGCGAAGGGCAGTGAACTGCTTCTCGCTTGCAGAGCTTGATGTCTACAGCTGGAAGGCAGCCCCGGGACAAAGTTTTGGCCAGCATTACATTCAGCGTGGCTCTCCCTCTGTGGAGGCCCTCCGAACGGCACTGAGAGAATCCCTGAGCCTAAAGTGCATCCTGGCAACCCTTAACCTGTCATCTCACTATTGTGACGCAAGGTACACTGCAGGTGCAGCCTGACAGAAAGTACAGAAAAGCCGGTACGACTCTGAGGCATTTGGACGAGGCAAGGTCCCCTCGGCCTGACTAAGTCATTAAGCGGGTGCTGCTCCTCGTGGCACGCAGAACACCCCCCGTCCAACGAAGTGGGATCCTAGAAAGGCCCAGTGTTGCTGAAAGTCTCCAGGTGTCAGTCAGCGAGTGCTGGCAAATGCGTCGTGGGCTCAAGTTGGCACTGGGAGGATGTGGGAGAAGCCCGACATTCCCCCTTTGGAAAGCCACTGCGTTGCAGCTTCCAAGCCGCCTGCTACTATTCACTCCACAGATTCCTCTGAGGAGCGGTGAGTTTTTCCAAAAGAAACCAGGTGCTTGCGATTCCTTCCGGGGAGCTCACCCCCAGGAGCATACTGTAGCTAAGGTGCCCACTAAATGTGACCTCTAGTCTCGAGGTAAGGTGCACATTTTCCCATTCCCAGAGATAGGGGCGCCCCGGTTTCCAGGAGGTCTTAGTCAGTGGACGGCTTTAGCTTTAGTATGCCTCACAGCGCTCAAGACTCTCACGTGGGCACTTCTTTCCAAGGAAGTACACTGCGTACCCAAAGCCTTCTGAGCACAAGCAAGGGATACACAGCTCTGGGCACATCCCTCCCTATGCAGTTGGAAGGGCCGGGAACTAAGGTGTTCTCTGAGGCGAGCGTCCCACAGCTTTGAAACAGCCCCAGGAACGCGGTTCTTGGCAGGGTTTCGTTCCCTGCGGGTCTGCCACGTTGAGGAAAACTAAGCGGCCCTGAAAGAAACCACCGGGGCTCCAATTCGGTTTGGGGACTCCTGCTCGACGTCTCTCTAGGTGATGCGGAAACTGGACTTTAGGTCCAGCCCGAAGTAATGCAGAGAGTAACCCCGAGCATTGCTAGGCATTGGGAACATCCGAAGTCACCCAGGTAGGCCTGCTGAGGGCAGTTCGGGGTTTGTGCCGTTCACCACATGCAGCACACACTGCATCCAAAAGTTTCATCGCAGAAGGCCGAACTGTGTTCCACGGGTCTCCCTTGGATGGTCAGAGAAGATAGGTGTATGTGCTGGGTGATCCAGTTGGTAATTGAGAAGCCTGGCAGAGGGCAGTCTTTTCCCCATTTGAAAGGTCGATAGTGGCGGCCTCAAGGCTGACTGAAAGACACTGCCCTTACCCGTCTTCTAGTCACCTCCAGGAGTGCCTCAGTGAAGACAGTGAGTTTTCTCCTACGAATCCAGGTGGTCTCCAGTGCCTTGCTGGGAGCTCATCCCACGCTTGCCCTAGCTAAAGTGTGAAGTCAAAGTGACCCCTAGCCTCAAGGGAAGCGCGAGCGCTTCCTATCAGCCAAGTTGGGTGGGCAGCCACCTCCATGAACCCTGACGCCATAGAGTGCTTTAACTCCTCTGCGGCTTTGCGTAGGCCTAAGAGAGTCGCGTGTGAATTCCTTCTGAGGGAGAGCATGTGCGCTGGGAGTCCCCGTTTTGTTTTCCGAGCCACACAACACAGGACAGACTGCTGGGGTCAGCTCTTGCTACGCAGAGCGAAGGGCAGTGAACTGCTTCTCGCTTGCAGAGCTTGATGTCTACAGCTGGAAGGCAGCCCCGGGACAAAGTTTTGGCCAGCATTACATTCAGCGTGGCTCTCCCTCTGTGGAGGCCCTCCGAACGGCACTGAGAGAATCCCTGAGCCTAAAGTGCATCCTGGCAACCCTTAACCTGTCATCTCACTATTGTGACGCAAGGTACACTGCAGGTGCAGCCTGACAGAAAGTACAGAAAAGCCGGTACGACTCTGAGGCATTTGGACGAGGCAAGGTCCCCTCGGCCTGACTAAGTCATTAAGCGGGTGCTGCTCCTCGTGGCACGCAGAACACCCCCCGTCCAACGAAGTGGGATCCTAGAAAGGCCCAGTGTTGCTGAAAGTCTCCAGGTGTCAGTCAGCGAGTGCTGGCAAATGCGTCGTGGGCTCAAGTTGGCACTGGGAGGATGTGGGAGAAGCCCGACTTTCCCCCTTTGGAAAGCCACTGCGTTGCAGCTTCCAAGCCGCCTGCTACTATTCACTCCACAGATTCCTCTGAGGAGCGGTGAGTTTTTCCAAAAGAAACCAGGTGCTTGCGATTCCTTCCGGGGAGCTCACCCCCAGGAGCATACTGTAGCTAAGGTGCCCACTAAATGGGACCTCTAGTCTCGAGGTAAGGTGCACATTTTCCCATTCCCAGAGATAGGGGCGCCCCGGTTTCCAGGAGGTCTTAGTCAGTGGACGGCTTTAGCTTTAGTATGCCTCACAGCGCTCAAGACTCTCACGTGGGCACTTCTTTCCAAGGAAGTACACTGCGTACCCAAAGCCTTCTGAGCACAAGCAAGGGATACACAGCTCTGGGCACATCCCTCCCTATGCAGTTGGAAGGGCCGGGAACTAAGGTGTTCTCTGAGGCGAGCGTCCCACAGCTTTGAAACAGCCCCAGGAACGCGGTTCTTGGCAGGGTTTCGTTCCCTGCGGGTCTGCCACGTTGAGGAAAACTAAGCGGCCCTGAAAGAAACCACCGGGGCTCCAATTCGGTTTGGGGACTCCTGCTCGACGTCTCTCTAGGTGATGCGGAAACTGGACTTTAGGTCCAGCCCGAAGTAATGCAGAGAGTAACCCCGAGCATTGCTAGGCATTGGGAACATCCGAAGTCACCCAGGTAGGCCTGCTGAGGGCAGTTCGGGGTTTGTGCCGTTCACCACATGCAGCACACACTGCATCCAAAAGTTTCATCGCAGAAGGCCGAACTGTGTTCCACGGGTCTCCCTTGGATGGTCAGAGAAGATAGGTGTATGTGCTGGGTGATCCAGTTGGTAATTGAGAAGCCTGGCAGAGGGCAGTCTTTTCCCCATTTGAAAGGTCGATAGTGGCGGCCTCAAGGCTGACTGAAAGACACTGCCCTTACCCGTCTTCTAGTCACCTCCAGGAGTGCCTCAGTGAAGACAGTGAGTTTTCTCCTACGAATCCAGGTGGTCTCCAGTGCCTTGCTGGGAGCTCATCCCACGCTTGCCCTAGCTAAAGTGTGAAGTCAAAGTGACCCCTAGCCTCAAGGGAAGCGCGAGCGCTTCCTATCAGCCAAGTTGGGTGGGCAGCCACCTCCATGAACCCTGACGCCATAGAGTGCTTTAACTCCTCTGCGGCTTTGCGTAGGCCTAAGAGAGTCGCGTGTGAATTCCTTCTGAGGGAGAGCATGTGCGCTGGGAGTCCCCGTTTTGTTTTCCGAGCCACACAACACAGGACAGACTGCTGGGGTCAGCTCTTGCTACGCAGAGCGAAGGGCAGTGAACTGCTTCTCGCTTGCAGAGCTTGATGTCTACAGCTGGAAGGCAGCCCCGGGACAAAGTTTTGGCCAGCATTACATTCAGCGTGGCTCTCCCTCTGTGGAGGCCCTCCGAACGGCACTGAGAGAATCCCTGAGCCTAAAGTGCATCCTGGCAACCCTTAACCTGTCATCTCACTATTGTGACGCAAGGTACACTGCAGGTGCAGCCTGACAGAAAGTACAGAAAAGCCGGTACGACTCTGAGGCATTTGGACGAGGCAAGGTCCCCTCGGCCTGACTAAGTCATTAAGCGGGTGCTGCTCCTCGTGGCACGCAGAACACCCCCCGTCCAACGAAGTGGGATCCTAGAAAGGCCCAGTGTTGCTGAAAGTCTCCAGGTGTCAGTCAGCGAGTGCTGGCAAATGCGTCGTGGGCTCAAGTTGGCACTGGGAGGATGTGGGAGAAGCCCGACTTTCCCCCTTTGGAAAGCCACTGCGTTGCAGCTTCCAAGCCGCCTGCTACTATTCACTCCACAGATTCCTCTGAGGAGCGGTGACTTTTTCCAAAAGAAACCAGGTGCTTGCGATTCCTTCCGGGGAGCTCACCCCCAGGAGCATACTGTAGCTAAGGTGCCCACTAAATGGGACCTCTAGTCTCGAGGTAAGGTGCACATTTTCCCATTCCCAGAGATAGGGGCGCCCCGGTTTCCAGGAGGTCTTAGTCAGTGGACGGCTTTAGCTTTAGTATGCCTCACAGCGCTCAAGACTCTCACGTGGGCACTTCTTTCCCAGGAAGTACACTGCGTACCCAAAGCCTTCTGAGCACAAGCAAGGGATACACAGCTCTGGGCACATCCCTCCCTATGCAGTTGGAAGGGCCGGGAACTAAGGTGTTCTCTGAGGCGAGCGTCCCACAGCTTTGAAACAGCCCCAGGAACGCGGTTCTTGGCAGGGTTTCGTTCCCTGCGGGTCTGCCACGTTGAGGAAAACTAAGCGGCCCTGAAAGAAACCACCGGGGCTCCAATTCGGTTTGGGGACTCCTGCTCGACGTCTCTCTAGGTGATGCGGAAACTGGACTTTAGGTCCAGCCCGAAGTAATGCAGAGAGTAACCCCGAGCATTGCTAGGCATTGGGAACATCCGAAGTCACCCAGGTAGGCCTGCTGAGGGCAGTTCGGGGTTTGTGCCGTTCACCACATGCAGCACACACTGCATCCAAAAGTTTCATCGCAGAAGGCCGAACTGTGTTCCACGGGTCTCCCTTGGATGGTCAGAGAAGATAGGTGTATGTGCTGGGTGATCCAGTTGGTAATTGAGAAGCCTGGCAGAGGGCAGTCTTTTCCCCATTTGAAAGGTCGATAGTGGCGGCCTCAAGGCTGACTGAAAGACACTGCCCTTACCCGTCTTCTAGTCACCTCCAGGAGTGCCTCAGTGAAGACAGTGAGTTTTCTCCTACGAATCCAGGTGGTCTCCAGTGCCTTGCTGGGAGCTCATCCCACGCTTGCCCTAGCTAAAGTGTGAAGTCAAAGTGACCCCTAGCCTCAAGGGAAGCGCGAGCGCTTCCTATCAGCCAAGTTGGGTGGGCAGCCACCTCCATGAACCCTGACGCCATAGAGTGCTTTAACTCCTCTGCGGCTTTGCGTAGGCCTAAGAGAGTCGCGTGTGAATTCCTTCTGAGGGAGAGCATGTGCGCTGGGAGTCCCCGTTTTGTTTTCCGAGCCACACAACACAGGACAGACTGCTGGGGTCAGCTCTTGCTACGCAGAGCGAAGGGCAGTGAACTGCTTCTCGCTTGCAGAGCTTGATGTCTACAGCTGGAAGGCAGCCCCGGGACAAAGTTTTGGCCAGTATTACATTCAGCGTGGCTCTCCCTCTGTGGAGGCCCTCCGAACGGCACTGAGAGAATCCCTGAGCCTAAAGTGCATCCTGGCAACCCTTAACCTGTCATCTCACTATTGTGACGCAAGGTACACTGCAGGTGCAGCCTGACAGAAAGTACAGAAAAGCCGGTACGACTCTGAGGCATTTGGACGAGGCAAGGTCCCCTCGGCCTGACTAAGTCATTAAGCGGGTGCTGCTCCTCGTGGCACGCAGAACACCCCCCGTCCAACGAAGTGGGATCCTAGAAAGGCCCAGTGTTGCTGAAAGTCTCCAGGTGTCAGTCAGCGAGTGCTGGCAAATGCGTCGTGGGCTCAAGTTGGCACTGGGAGGATGTGGGAGAAGCCCGACTTTCCCCCTTTGGAAAGCCACTGCGTTGCAGCTTCCAAGCCGCCTGCTACTATTCACTCCACAGATTCCTCTGAGGAGCGGTGAGTTTTTCCAAAAGAAACCAGGTGCTTGCGATTCCTTCCGGGGAGCTCACCCCCAGGAGCATACTGTAGCTAAGGTGCCCACTAAATGGGACCTCTAGTCTCGAGGTAAGGTGCACATTTTCCCATTCCCAGAGATAGGGGCGCCCCGGTTTCCAGGAGGTCTTAGTCAGTGGACGGCTTTAGCTTTAGTATGCCTCACAGCGCTCAAGACTCTCACGTGGGCACTTCTTTCCCAGGAAGTACACTGCGTACCCAAAGCCTTCTGAGCACAAGCAAGGGATACACAGCTCTGGGCACATCCCTCCCTATGCAGTTGGAAGGGCCGGGAACTAAGGTGTTCTCTGAGGCGAGCGTCCCACAGCTTTGAAACAGCCCCAGGAACGCGGTTCTTGGCAGGGTTTCGTTCCCTGCGGGTCTGCCACGTTGAGGAAAACTAAGCGGCCCTGAAAGAAACCACCGGGGCTCCAATTCGGTTTGGGGACTCCTGCTCGACGTCTCTCTAGGTGATGCGGAAACTGGACTTTAGGTCCAGCCCGAAGTAATGCAGAGAGTAACCCCGAGCATTGCTAGGCATTGGGAACATCCGAAGTCACCCAGGTAGGCCTGCTGAGGGCAGTTCGGGGTTTGTGCCGTTCACCACATGCAGCACACACTGCATCCAAAAGTTTCATCGCAGAAGGCCGAACTGTGTTCCACGGGTCTCCCTTGGATGGTCAGAGAAGATAGGTGTATGTGCTGGGTGATCCAGTTGGTAATTGAGAAGCCTGGCAGAGGGCAGTCTTTTCCCCATTTGAAAGGTCGATAGTGGCGGCCTCAAGGCTGACTGAAAGACACTGCCCTTACCCGTCTTCTAGTCACCTCCAGGAGTGCCTCAGTGAAGACAGTGAGTTTTCTCCTACGAATCCAGGTGGTCTCCAGTGCCTTGCTGGGAGCTCATCCCACGCTTGCCCTAGCTAAAGTGTGAAGTCAAAGTGACCCCTAGCCTCAAGGGAAGCGCGAGCGCTTCCTATCAGCCAAGTTGGGTGGGCAGCCACCTCCATGAACCCTGACGCCATAGAGTGCTTTAACTCCTCTGCGGCTTTGCGTAGGCCTAAGAGAGTCGCGTGTGAATTCCTTCTGAGGGAGAGCATGTGCGCTGGGAGTCCCCGTTTTGTTTTCCGAGCCACACAACACAGGACAGACTGCTGGGGTCAGCTCTTGCTACGCAGAGCGAAGGGCAGTGAACTGCTTCTCGCTTGCAGAGCTTGATGTCTACAGCTGTAAGGCAGCCCCGGGACAAAGTTTTGGCCAGTATTACATTCAGCGTGGCTCTCCCTCTGTGGAGGCCCTCCGAACGGCACTGAGAGAATCCCTGAGCCTAAAGTGCATCCTGGCAACCCTTAACCTGTCATCTCACTATTGTGACGCAAGGTACACTGCAGGTGCAGCCTGACAGAAAGTACAGAAAAGCCGGTACGACTCTGAGGCATTTGGACGAGGCAAGGTCCCCTCGGCCTGACTAAGTCATTAAGCGGGTGCTGCTCCTCGTGGCACGCAGAACACCCCCCGTCCAACGAAGTGGGATCCTAGAAAGGCCCAGTGTTGCTGAAAGTCTCCAGGTGTCAGTCAGCGAGTGCTGGCAAATGCGTCGTGGGCTCAAGTTGGCACTGGGAGGATGTGGGAGAAGCCCGACTTTCCCCCTTTGGAAAGCCACTGCGTTGCAGCTTCCAAGCCGCCTGCTACTATTCACTCCACAGATTCCTCTGAGGAGCGGTGAGTTTTTCCAAAAGAAACCAGGTGCTTGCGATTCCTTCCGGGGAGCTCACCCCCAGGAGCATACTGTAGCTAAGGTGCCCACTAAATGGGACCTCTAGTCTCGAGGTAAGGTGCACATTTTCCCATTCCCAGAGATAGGGGCGCCCCGGTTTCCAGGAGGTCTTAGTCAGTGGACGGCTTTAGCTTTAGTATGCCTCACAGCGCTCAAGACTCTCACGTGGGCACTTCTTTCCCAGGAAGTACACTGTGTACCCAAAGCCTTCTGAGCACAAGCAAGGGATACACAGCTCTGGGCACATCCCTCCCTATGCAGTTGGAAGGGCCGGGAACTAAGGTGTTCTCTGAGGCGAGCGTCCCACAGCTTTGAAACAGCCCCAGGAACGCGGTTCTTGGCAGGGTTTCGTTCCCTGCGGGTCTGCCACGTTGAGGAAAACTAAGCGGCCCTGAAAGAAACCACCGGGGCTCCAATTCGGTTTGGGGACTCCTGCTCGACGTCTCTCTAGGTGATGCGGAAACTGGACTTTAGGTCCAGCCCGAAGTAATGCAGAGAGTAACCCCGAGCATTGCTAGGCATTGGGAACATCCGAAGTCACCCAGGTAGGCCTGCTGAGGGCAGTTCGGGGTTTGTGCCGTTCACCACATGCAGCACACACTGCATCCAAAAGTTTCATCGCAGAAGGCCGAACTGTGTTCCACGGGTCTCCCTTGGATGGTCAGAGAAGATAGGTGTATGTGCTGGGTGATCCAGTTGGTAATTGAGAAGCCTGGCAGAGGGCAGTCTTTTCCCCATTTGAAAGGTCGATAGTGGCGGCCTCAAGGCTGACTGAAAGACACTGCCCTTACCCGTCTTCTAGTCACCTCCAGGAGTGCCTCAGTGAAGACAGTGAGTTTTCTCCTACGAATCCAGGTGGTCTCCAGTGCCTTGCTGGGAGCTCATCCCACGCTTGCCCTAGCTAAAGTGTGAAGTCAAAGTGACCCCTAGCCTCAAGGGAAGCGCGAGCGCTTCCTATCAGCCAAGTTGGGTGGGCAGCCACCTCCATGAACCCTGACGCCATAGAGTGCTTTAACTCCTCTGCGGCTTTGCGTAGGCCTAAGAGAGTCGCGTGTGAATTCCTTCTGAGGGAGAGCATGTGCGCTGGGAGTCCCCGTTTTGTTTTCCGAGCCACACAACACAGGACAGACTGCTGGGGTCAGCTCTTGCTACGCAGAGCGAAGGGCAGTGAACTGCTTCTCGCTTGCAGAGCTTGATGTCTACAGCTGTAAGGCAGCCCCGGGACAAAGTTTTGGCCAGTATTACATTCAGCGTGGCTCTCCCTCTGTGGAGGCCCTCCGAACGGCACTGAGAGAATCCCTGAGCCTAAAGTGCATCCTGGCAACCCTTAACCTGTCATCTCACTCTTGTGACGCAAGGTACACTGCAGGTGCAGCCTGACAGAAAGTACAGAAAAGCCGGTACGACTCTGAGGCATTTGGACGAGGCAAGGTCCCCTCGGCCTGACTAAGTCATTAAGCGGGTGCTGCTCCTCGTGGCACGCAGAACACCCCCCGTCCAACGAAGTGGGATCCTAGAAAGGCCCAGTGTTGCTGAAAGTCTCCAGGTGTCAGTCAGCGAGTGCTGGCAAATGCGTCGTGGGCTCAAGTTGGCACTGGGAGGATGTGGGAGAAGCCCGACTTTCCCCCTTTGGAAAGCCACTGCGTTGCAGCTTCCAAGCCGCCTGCTACTATTCACTCCACAGATTCCTCTGAGGAGCGGTGAGTTTTTCCAAAAGAAACCAGGTGCTTGCGATTCCTTCCGGGGAGCTCACCCCCAGGAGCATACTGTAGCTAAGGTGCCCACTAAATGGGACCTCTAGTCTCGAGGTAAGGTGCACATTTTCCCATTCCCAGAGATAGGGGCGCCCCGGTTTCCAGGAGGTCTTAGTCAGTGGACGGCTTTAGCTTTAGTATGCCTCACAGCGCTCAAGACTCTCACGTGGGCACTTCTTTCCAAGGAAGTACACTGCGTACCCAAAGCCTTCTGAGCACAAGCAAGGGATACACAGCTCTGGGCACATCCCTCCCTATGCAGTTGGAAGGGCCGGGAACTAAGGTGTTCTCTGAGGCGAGCGTCCCACAGCTTTGAAACAGCCCCAGGAACGCGGTTCTTGGCAGGGTTTCGTTCCCTGCGGGTCTGCCACGTTGAGGAAAACTAAGCGGCCCTGAAAGAAACCACCGGGGCTCCAATTCGGTTTGGGGACTCCTGCTCGACGTCTCTCTAGGTGATGCCGAAACTGGACTTTAGGTCCAGCCCGAAGTAATGCAGAGAGTAACCCCGAGCATTGCTAGGCATTGGGAACATCCGAAGTCACCCAGGTAGGCCTGCTGAGGGCAGTTCGGGGTTTGTGCCGTTCACCACATGCAGCACACACTGCATCCAAAAGTTTCATCGCAGAAGGCCGAACTGTGTTCCACGGGTCTCCCTTGGATGGTCAGAGAAGATAGGTGTATGTGCTGGGTGATCCAGTTGGTAATTGAGAAGCCTGGCAGAGGGCAGTCTTTTCCCCATTTGAAAGGTCGATAGTGGCGGCCTCAAGGCTGACTGAAAGACACTGCCCTTACCCGTCTTCTAGTCACCTCCAGGAGTGCCTCAGTGAAGACAGTGAGTTTTCTCCTACGAATCCAGGTGGTCTCCAGTGCCTTGCTGGGAGCTCATCCCACGCTTGCCCTAGCTAAAGTGTGAAGTCAAAGTGACCCCTAGCCTCAAGGGAAGCGCGAGCGCTTCCTATCAGCCAAGTTGGGTGGGCAGCCACCTCCATGAACCCTGACGCCATAGAGTGCTTTAACTCCTCTGCGGCTTTGCGTAGGCCTAAGAGAGTCGCGTGTGAATTCCTTCTGAGGGAGAGCATGTGCGCTGGGAGTCCCCGTTTTGTTTTCCGAGCCACACAACACAGGACAGACTGCTGGGGTCAGCTCTTGCTACGCAGAGCGAAGGGCAGTGAACTGCTTCTCGCTTGCAGAGCTTGATGTCTACAGCTGTAAGGCAGCCCCGGGACAAAGTTTTGGCCAGTATTACATTCAGCGTGGCTCTCCCTCTGTGGAGGCCCTCCGAACGGCACTGAGAGAATCCCTGAGCCTAAAGTGCATCCTGGCAACCCTTAACCTGTCATCTCACTCTTGTGACGCAAGGTACACTGCAGGTGCAGCCTGACAGAAAGTACAGAAAAGCCGGTACGACTCTGAGGCATTTGGACGAGGCAAGGTCCCCTCGGCCTGACTAAGTCATTAAGCGGGTGCTGCTCCTCGTGGCACGCAGAACACCCCCCGTCCAACGAAGTGGGATCCTAGAAAGGCCCAGTGTTGCTGAAAGTCTCCAGGTGTCAGTCAGCGAGTGCTGGCAAATGCGTCGTGGGCTCAAGTTGGCACTGGGAGGATGTGGGAGAAGCCCGACTTTCCCCCTTTGGAAAGCCACTGCGTTGCAGCTTCCAAGCCGCCTGCTACTATTCACTCCACAGATTCCTCTGAGGAGCGGTGAGTTTTTCCAAAAGAAACCAGGTGCTTGCGATTCCTTCCGGGGAGCTCACCCCCAGGAGCATACTGTAGCTAAGGTGCCCACTAAATGGGACCTCTAGTCTCGAGGTAAGGTGCACATTTTCCCATTCCCAGAGATAGGGGCGCCCCGGTTTCCAGGAGGTCTTAGTCAGTGGACGGCTTTAGCTTTAGTATGCCTCACAGCGCTCAAGACTCTCACGTGGGCACTTCTTTCCAAGGAAGTACACTGCGTACCCAAAGCCTTCTGAGCACAAGCAAGGGATACACAGCTCTGGGCACATCCCTCCCTATGCAGTTGGAAGGGCCGGGAACTAAGGTGTTCTCTGAGGCGAGCGTCCCACAGCTTTGAAACAGCCCCAGGAACGCGGTTCTTGGCAGGGTTTCGTTCCCTGCGGGTCTGCCACGTTGAGGAAAACTAAGCGGCCCTGAAAGAAACCACCGGGGCTCCAATTCGGTTTGGGGACTCCTGCTCGACGTCTCTCTAGGTGATGCGGAAACTGGACTTTAGGTCCAGCCCGAAGTAATGCAGAGAGTAACCCCGAGCATTGCTAGGCATTGGGAACATCCGAAGTCACCCAGGTAGGCCTGCTGAGGGCAGTTCGGGGTTTGTGCCGTTCACCACATGCAGCACACACTGCATCCAAAAGTTTCATCGCAGAAGGCCGAACTGTGTTCCACGGGTCTCCCTTGGATGGTCAGAGAAGATAGGTGTATGTGCTGGGTGATCCAGTTGGTAATTGAGAAGCCTGGCAGAGGGCAGTCTTTTCCCCATTTGAAAGGTCGATAGTGGCGGCCTCAAGGCTGACTGAAAGACACTGCCCTTACCCGTCTTCTAGTCACCTCCAGGAGTGCCTCAGTGAAGACAGTGAGTTTTCTCCTACGAATCCAGGTGGTCTCCAGTGCCTTGCTGGGAGCTCATCCCACGCTTGCCCTAGCTAAAGTGTGAAGTCAAAGTGACCCCTAGCCTCAAGGGAAGCGCGAGCGCTTCCTATCAGCCAAGTTGGGTGGGCAGCCACCTCCATGAACCCTGACGCCATAGAGTGCTTTAACTCCTCTGCGGCTTTGCGTAGGCCTAAGAGAGTCGCGTGTGAATTCCTTCTGAGGGAGAGCATGTGCGCTGGGAGTCCCCGTTTTGTTTTCCGAGCCACACAACACAGGACAGACTGCTGGGGTCAGCTCTTGCTACGCAGAGCGAAGGGCAGTGAACTGCTTCTCGCTTGCAGAGCTTGATGTCTACAGCTGTAAGGCAGCCCCGGGACCAAGTTTTGGCCAGTATTACATTCAGCGTGGCTCTCCCTCTGTGGAGGCCCTCCGAACGGCACTGAGAGAATCCCTGAGCCTAAAGTGCATCCTGGCAACCCTTAACCTGTCATCTCACTCTTGTGACGCAAGGTACACTGCAGGTGCAGCCTGACAGAAAGTACAGAAAAGCCGGTACGACTCTGAGGCATTTGGACGAGGCAAGGTCCCCTCGGCCTGACTAAGTCATTAAGCGGGTGCTGCTCCTCGTGGCACGCAGAACACCCCCCGTCCAACGAAGTGGGATCCTAGAAAGGCCCAGTGTTGCTGAAAGTCTCCAGGTGTCAGTCAGCGAGTGCTGGCAAATGCGTCGTGGGCTCAAGTTGGCACTGGGAGGATGTGGGAGAAGCCCGACTTTCCCCCTTTGGAAAGCCACTGCGTTGCAGCTTCCAAGCCGCCTGCTACTATTCACTCCACAGATTCCTCTGAGGAGCGGTGAGTTTTTCCAAAAGAAACCAGGTGCTTGCGATTCCTTCCGGGGAGCTCACCCCCAGGAGCATACTGTAGCTAAGGTGCCCACTAAATGGGACCTCTAGTCTCGAGGTAAGGTGCACATTTTCCCATTCCCAGAGATAGGGGCGCCCCGGTTTCCAGGAGGTCTTAGTCAGTGGACGGCTTTAGCTTTAGTATGCCTCACAGCGCTCAAGACTCTCACGTGGGCACTTCTTTCCAAGGAAGTACACTGCGTACCCAAAGCCTTCTGAGCACAAGCAAGGGATACACAGCTCTGGGCACATCCCTCCCTATGCAGTTGGAAGGGCCGGGAACTAAGGTGTTCTCTGAGGCGAGCGTCCCACAGCTTTGAAACAGCCCCAGGAACGCGGTTCTTGGCAGGGTTTCGTTCCCTGCGGGTCTGCCACGTTGAGGAAAACTAAGCGGCCCTGAAAGAAACCACCGGGGCTCCAATTCGGTTTGGGGACTCCTGCTCGACGTCTCTCTAGGTGATGCCGAAACTGGACTTTAGGTCCAGCCCGAAGTAATGCAGAGAGTAACCCCGAGCATTGCTAGGCATTGGGAACATCCGAAGTCACCCAGGTAGGCCTGCTGAGGGCAGTTCGGGGTTTGTGCCGTTCACCACATGCAGCACACACTGCATCCAAAAGTTTCATCGCAGAAGGCCGAACTGTGTTCCACGGGTCTCCCTTGGATGGTCAGAGAAGATAGGTGTATGTGCTGGGTGATCCAGTTGGTAATTGAGAAGCCTGGCAGAGGGCAGTCTTTTCCCCATTTGAAAGGTCGATAGTGGCGGCCTCAAGGCTGACTGAAAGACACTGCCCTTACCCGTCTTCTAGTCACCTCCAGGAGTGCCTCAGTGAAGACAGTGAGTTTTCTCCTACGAATCCAGGTGGTCTCCAGTGCCTTGCTGGGAGCTCATCCCACGCTTGCCCTAGCTAAAGTGTGAAGTCAAAGTGACCCCTAGCCTCAAGGGAAGCGCGAGCGCTTCCTATCAGCCAAGTTGGGTGGGCAGCCACCTCCATGAACCCTGACGCCATAGAGTGCTTTAACTCCTCTGCGGCTTTGCGTAGGCCTAAGAGAGTCGCGTGTGAATTCCTCCTGAGGGAGAGCATGTGCGCTGGGAGTCCCCGTTTTGTTTTCCGAGCCACACAACACAGGACAGACTGCTGGGGTCAGCTCTTGCTACGCAGAGCGAAGGGCAGTGAACTGCTTCTCGCTTGCAGAGCTTGATGTCTACAGCTGTAAGGCAGCCCCGGGACCAAGTTTTGGCCAGTATTACATTCAGCGTGGCTCTCCCTCTGTGGAGGCCCTCCGAACGGCACTGAGAGAATCCCTGAGCCTAAAGTGCATCCTGGCAACCCTTAACCTGTCATCTCACTCTTGTGACGCAAGGTACACTGCAGGTGCAGCCTGACAGAAAGTACAGAAAAGCCGGTACGACTCTGAGGCATTTGGACGAGGCAAGGTCCCCTCGGCCTGACTAAGTCATTAAGCGGGTGCTGCTCCTCGTGGCACGCAGAACACCCCCCGTCCAACGAAGTGGGATCCTAGAAAGGCCCAGGGTTGCTGAAAGTCTCCAGGTGTCAGTCAGCGAGTGCTGGCAAATGCGTCGTGGGCTCAAGTTGGCACTGGGAGGATGTGGGAGAAGCCCGACTTTCCCCCTTTGGAAAGCCACTGCGTTGCAGCTTCCAAGCCGCCTGCTACTATTCACTCCACAGATTCCTCTGAGGAGCGGTGAGTTCTTCCAAAAGAAACCAGGTGCTTGCGATTCCTTCCGGGGAGCTCACCCCCAGGAGCATACTGTAGCTAAGGTGCCCACTAAATGTGACCTCTAGTCTCGAGGTAAGGTGCACATTTTCCCATTCCCAGAGATAGGGGCGCCCCGGTTTCCAGGAGGTCTTAGTCAGTGGACGGCTTTAGCTTTAGTATGCCTCACAGCGCTCAAGACTCTCACGTGGGCACTTCTTTCCCAGGAAGTACACTGCGTACCCAAAGCCTTCTGAGCACAAGCAAGGGATACACAGCTCTGGGCACATCCCTCCCTATGCAGTTGGAAGGGCCGGGAACTAAGGTGTTCTCTGAGGCGAGCGTCCCACAGCTTTGAAACAGCCCCAGGAACGCGGTTCTTGGCAGGGTTTCGTTCCCTGCGGGTCTGCCACGTTGAGGAAAACTAAGCGGCCCTGAAAGAAACCACCGGGGCTCCAATTCGGTTTGGGGACTCCTGCTCGACGTCTCTCTAGGTGATGCGGAAACTGGACTTTAGGTCCAGCCCGAAGTAATGCAGAGAGTAACCCCGAGCATTGCTAGGCATTGGGAACATCCGAAGTCACCCAGGTAGGCCTGCTGAGGGCAGTTCGGGGTTTGTGCCGTTCACCACATGCAGCACACACTGCATCCAAAAGTTTCATCGCAGAAGGCCGAACTGTGTTCCACGGGTCTCCCTTGGATGGTCAGAGAAGATAGGTGTATGTGCTGGGTGATCCAGTTGGTAATTGAGAAGCCTGGCAGAGGGCAGTCTTTTCCCCATTTGAAAGGTCGATAGTGGCGGCCTCAAGGCTGACTGAAAGACACTGCCCTTACCCGTCTTCTAGTCACCTCCAGGAGTGCCTCAGTGAAGACAGTGAGTTTTCTCCTACGAATCCAGGTGGTCTCCAGTGCCTTGCTGGGAGCTCATCCCACGCTTGCCCTAGCTAAAGTGTGAAGTCAAAGTGACCCCTAGCCTCAAGGGAAGCGCGAGCGCTTCCTATCAGCCAAGTTGGGTGGGCAGCCACCTCCATGAACCCTGACGCCATAGAGTGCTTTAACTCCTCTGCGGCTTTGCGTAGGCCTAAGAGAGTCGCGTGTGAATTCCTTCTGAGGGAGAGCATGTGCGCTGGGAGTCCCCGTTTTGTTTTCCGAGCCACACAACACAGGACAGACTGCTGGGGTCAGCTCTTGCTACGCAGAGCGAAGGGCAGTGAACTGCTTCTCGCTTGCAGAGCTTGATGTCTACAGCTGTAAGGCAGCCCCGGGACCAAGTTTTGGCCAGTATTACATTCAGCGTGGCTCTCCCTCTGTGGAGGCCCTCCGAACGGCACTGAGAGAATCCCTGAGCCTAAAGTGCATCCTGGCAACCCTTAACCTGTCATCTCACTATTGTGACGCAAGGTACACTGCAGGTGCAGCCTGACAGAAAGTACAGAAAAGCCGGTACGACTCTGAGGCATTTGGACGAGGCAAGGTCCCCTCGGCCTGACTAAGTCATTAAGCGGGTGCTGCTCCTCGTGGCACGCAGAACACCCCCCGTCCAACGAAGTGGGATCCTAGAAAGGCCCAGGGTTGCTGAAAGTCTCCAGGTGTCAGTCAGCGAGTGCTGGCAAATGCGTCGTGGGCTCAAGTTGGCACTGGGAGGATGTGGGAGAAGCCCGACTTTCCCCCTTTGGAAAGCCACTGCGTTGCAGCTTCCAAGCCGCCTGCTACTATTCACTCCACAGATTCCTCTGAGGAGCGGTGAGTTCTTCCAAAAGAAACCAGGTGCTTGCGATTCCTTCCGGGGAGCTCACCCCCAGGAGCATACTGTAGCTAAGGTGCCCACTAAATGTGACCTCTAGTCTCGAGGTAAGGTGCACATTTTCCCATTCCCAGAGATAGGGGCGCCCCGGTTTCCAGGAGGTCTTAGTCAGTGGACGGCTTTAGCTTTAGTATGCCTCACAGCGCTCAAGACTCTCACGTGGGCACTTCTTTCCCAGGAAGTACACTGCGTACCCAAAGCCTTCTGAGCACAAGCAAGGGATACACAGCTCTGGGCACATCCCTCCCTATGCAGTTGGAAGGGCCGGGAACTAAGGTGTTCTCTGAGGCGAGCGTCCCACAGCTTTGAAACAGCCCCAGGAACGCGGTTCTTGGCAGGGTTTCGTTCCCTGCGGGTCTGCCACGTTGAGGAAAACTAAGCGGCCCTGAAAGAAACCACCGGGGCTCCAATTCGGTTTGGGGACTCCTGCTCGACGTCTCTCTAGGTGATGCGGAAACTGGACTTTAGGTCCAGCCCGAAGTAATGCAGAGAGTAACCCCGAGCATTGCTAGGCATTGGGAACATCCGAAGTCACCCAGGTAGGCCTGCTGAGGGCAGTTCGGGGTTTGTGCCGTTCACCACATGCAGCACACACTGCATCCAAAAGTTTCATCGCAGAAGGCCGAACTGTGTTCCACGGGTCTCCCTTGGATGGTCAGAGAAGATAGGTGTATGTGCTGGGTGATCCAGTTGGTAATTGAGAAGCCTGGCAGAGGGCAGTCTTTTCCCCATTTGAAAGGTCGATAGTGGCGGCCTCAAGGCTGACTGAAAGACACTGCCCTTACCCGTCTTCTAGTCACCTCCAGGAGTGCCTCAGTGAAGACAGTGAGTTTTCTCCTACGAATCCAGGTGGTCTCCAGTGCCTTGCTGGGAGCTCATCCCACGCTTGCCCTAGCTAAAGTGTGAAGTCAAAGTGACCCCTAGCCTCAAGGGAAGCGCGAGCGCTTCCTATCAGCCAAGTTGGGTGGGCAGCCACCTCCATGAACCCTGACGCCATAGAGTGCTTTAACTCCTCTGCGGCTTTGCGTAGGCCTAAGAGAGTCGCGTGTGAATTCCTTCTGAGGGAGAGCATGTGCGCTGGGAGTCCCCGTTTTGTTTTCCGAGCCACACAACACAGGAGAGACTGCTGGGGTCAGCTCTTGCTACGCAGAGCGAAGGGCAGTGAACTGCTTCTCGCTTGCAGAGCTTGATGTCTACAGCTGTAAGGCAGCCCCGGGACAAAGTTTTGGCCAGTATTACATTCAGCGTGGCTCTCCCTCTGTGGAGGCCCTCCGAACGGCACTGAGAGAATCCCTGAGCCTAAAGTGCATCCTGGCAACCCTTAACCTGTCATCTCACTATTGTGACGCAAGGTACACTGCAGGTGCAGCCTGACAGAAAGTACAGAAAAGCCGGTACGACTCTGAGGCATTTGGACGAGGCAAGGTCCCCTCGGCCTGACTAAGTCATTAAGCGGGTGCTGCTCCTCGTGGCACGCAGAACACCCCCCGTCCAACGAAGTGGGATCCTAGAAAGGCCCAGGGTTGCTGAAAGTCTCCAGGTGTCAGTCAGCGAGTGCTGGCAAATGCGTCGTGGGCTCAAGTTGGCACTGGGAGGATGTGGGAGAAGCCCGACTTTCCCCCTTTGGAAAGCCACTGCGTTGCAGCTTCCAAGCCGCCTGCTACTATTCACTCCACAGATTCCTCTGAGGAGCGGTGAGTTCTTCCAAAAGAAACCAGGTGCTTGCGATTCCTTCCGGGGAGCTCACCCCCAGGAGCATACTGTAGCTAAGGTGCCCACTAAATGTGACCTCTAGTCTCGAGGTAAGGTGCACATTTTCCCATTCCCAGAGATAGGGGCGCCCCGGTTTCCAGGAGGTCTTAGTCAGTGGACGGCTTTAGCTTTAGTATGCCTCACAGCGCTCAAGACTCTCACGTGGGCACTTCTTTCCCAGGAAGTACACTGCGTACCCAAAGCCTTCTGAGCACAAGCAAGGGATACACAGCTCTGGGCACATCCCTCCCTATGCAGTTGGAAGGGCCGGGAACTAAGGTGTTCTCTGAGGCGAGCGTCCCACAGCTTTGAAACAGCCCCAGGAACGCGGTTCTTGGCAGGGTTTCGTTCCCTGCGGGTCTGCCACGTTGAGGAAAACTAAGCGGCCCTGAAAGAAACCACCGGGGCTCCAATTCGGTTTGGGGACTCCTGCTCGACGTCTCTCTAGGTGATGCGGAAACTGGACTTTAGGTCCAGCCCGAAGTAATGCAGAGAGTAACCCCGAGCATTGCTAGGCATTGGGAACATCCGAAGTCACCCAGGTAGGCCTGCTGAGGGCAGTTCGGGGTTTGTGCCGTTCACCACATGCAGCACACACTGCATCCAAAAGTTTCATCGCAGAAGGCCGAACTGTGTTCCACGGGTCTCCCTTGGATGGTCAGAGAAGATAGGTGTATGTGCTGGGTGATCCAGTTGGTAATTGAGAAGCCTGGCAGAGGGCAGTCTTTTCCCCATTTGAAAGGTCGATAGTGGCGGCCTCAAGGCTGACTGAAAGACACTGCCCTTACCCGTCTTCTAGTCACCTCCAGGAGTGCCTCAGTGAAGACAGTGAGTTTTCTCCTACGAATCCAGGTGGTCTCCAGTGCCTTGCTGGGAGCTCATCCCACGCTTGCCCTAGCTAAAGTGTGAAGTCAAAGTGACCCCTAGCCTCAAGGGAAGCGCGAGCGCTTCCTATCAGCCAAGTTGGGTGGGCAGCCACCTCCATGAACCCTGACGCCATAGAGTGCTTTAACTCCTCTGCGGCTTTGCGTAGGCCTAAGAGAGTCGCGTGTGAATTCCTTCTGAGGGAGAGCATGTGCGCTGGGAGTCCCCGTTTTGTTTTCCGAGCCACACAACACAGGAGAGACTGCTGGGGTCAGCTCTTGCTACGCAGAGCGAAGGGCAGTGAACTGCTTCTCGCTTGCAGAGCTTGATGTCTACAGCTGTAAGGCAGCCCCGGGACCAAGTTTTGGCCAGTATTACATTCAGCGTGGCTCTCCCTCTGTGGAGGCCCTCCGAACGGCACTGAGAGAATCCCTGAGCCTAAAGTGCATCCTGGCAACCCTTAACCTGTCATCTCACTATTGTGACGCAAGGTACACTGCAGGTGCAGCCTGACAGAAAGTACAGAAAAGCCGGTACGACTCTGAGGCATTTGGACGAGGCAAGGTCCCCTCGGCCTGACTAAGTCATTAAGCGGGTGCTGCTCCTCGTGGCACGCAGAACACCCCCCGTCCAACGAAGTGGGATCCTAGAAAGGCCCAGGGTTGCTGAAAGTCTCCAGGTGTCAGTCAGCGAGTGCTGGCAAATGCGTCGTGGGCTCAAGTTGGCACTGGGAGGATGTGGGAGAAGCCCGACTTTCCCCCTTTGGAAAGCCACTGCGTTGCAGCTTCCAAGCCGCCTGCTACTATTCACTCCACAGATTCCTCTGAGGAGCGGTGAGTTCTTCCAAAAGAAACCAGGTGCTTGCGATTCCTTCCGGGGAGCTCACCCCCAGGAGCATACTGTAGCTAAGGTGCCCACTAAATGTGACCTCTAGTCTCGAGGTAAGGTGCACATTTTCCCATTCCCAGAGATAGGGGCGCCCCGGTTTCCAGGAGGTCTTAGTCAGTGGACGGCTTTAGCTTTAGTATGCCTCACAGCGCTCAAGACTCTCACGTGGGCACTTCTTTCCCAGGAAGTACACTGCGTACCCAAAGCCTTCTGAGCACAAGCAAGGGATACACAGCTCTGGGCACATCCCTCCCTATGCAGTTGGAAGGGCCGGGAACTAAGGTGTTCTCTGAGGCGAGCGTCCCACAGCTTTGAAACAGCCCCAGGAACGCGGTTCTTGGCAGGGTTTCGTTCCCTGCGGGTCTGCCACGTTGAGGAAAACTAAGCGGCCCTGAAAGAAACCACCGGGGCTCCAATTCGGTTTGGGGACTCCTGCTCGACGTCTCTCTAGGTGATGCGGAAACTGGACTTTAGGTCCAGCCCGAAGTAATGCAGAGAGTAACCCCGAGCATTGCTAGGCATTGGGAACATCCGAAGTCACCCAGGTAGGCCTGCTGAGGGCAGTTCGGGGTTTGTGCCGTTCACCACATGCAGCACACACTGCATCCAAAAGTTTCATCGCAGAAGGCCGAACTGTGTTCCACGGGTCTCCCTTGGATGGTCAGAGAAGATAGGTGTATGTGCTGGGTGATCCAGTTGGTAATTGAGAAGCCTGGCAGAGGGCAGTCTTTTCCCCATTTGAAAGGTCGATAGTGGCGGCCTCAAGGCTGACTGAAAGACACTGCCCTTACCCGTCTTCTAGTCACCTCCAGGAGTGCCTCAGTGAAGACAGTGAGTTTTCTCCTACGAATCCAGGTGGTCTCCAGTGCCTTGCTGGGAGCTCATCCCACGCTTGCCCTAGCTAAAGTGTGAAGTCAAAGTGACCCCTAGCCTCAAGGGAAGCGCGAGCGCTTCCTATCAGCCAAGTTGGGTGGGCAGCCACCTCCATGAACCCTGACGCCATAGAGTGCTTTAACTCCTCTGCGGCTTTGCGTAGGCCTAAGAGAGTCGCGTGTGAATTCCTTCTGAGGGAGAGCATGTGCGCTGGGAGTCCCCGTTTTGTTTTCCGAGCCACACAACACAGGAGAGACTGCTGGGGTCAGCTCTTGCTACGCAGAGCGAAGGGCAGTGAACTGCTTCTCGCTTGCAGAGCTTGATGTCTACAGCTGTAAGGCAGCCCCGGGACAAAGTTTTGGCCAGTATTACATTCAGCGTGGCTCTCCCTCTGTGGAGGCCCTCCGAACGGCACTGAGAGAATCCCTGAGCCTAAAGTGCATCCTGGCAACCCTTAACCTGTCATCTCACTATTGTGACGCAAGGTACACTGCAGGTGCAGCCTGACAGAAAGTACAGAAAAGCCGGTACGACTCTGAGGCATTTGGACGAGGCAAGGTCCCCTCGGCCTGACTAAGTCATTAAGCGGGTGCTGCTCCTCGTGGCACGCAGAACACCCCCCGTCCAACGAAGTGGGATCCTAGAAAGGCCCAGGGTTGCTGAAAGTCTCCAGGTGTCAGTCAGCGAGTGCTGGCAAATGCGTCGTGGGCTCAAGTTGGCACTGGGAGGATGTGGGAGAAGCCCGACTTTCCCCCTTTGGAAAGCCACTGCGTTGCAGCTTCCAAGCCGCCTGCTACTATTCACTCCACAGATTCCTCTGAGGAGCGGTGAGTTCTTCCAAAAGAAACCAGGTGCTTGCGATTCCTTCCGGGGAGCTCACCCCCAGGAGCATACTGTAGCTAAGGTGCCCACTAAATGTGACCTCTAGTCTCGAGGTAAGGTGCACATTTTCCCATTCCCAGAGATAGGGGCGCCCCGTTTTCCAGGAGGTCTTAGTCAGTGGACGGCTTTAGCTTTAGTATGCCTCACAGCGCTCAAGACTCTCACGTGGGCACTTCTTTCCCAGGAAGTACACTGCGTACCCAAAGCCTTCTGAGCACAAGCAAGGGATACACAGCTCTGGGCACATCCCTCCCTATGCAGTTGGAAGGGCCGGGAACTAAGGTGTTCTCTGAGGCGAGCGTCCCACAGCTTTGAAACAGCCCCAGGAACGCGGTTCTTGGCAGGGTTTCGTTCCCTGCGGGTCTGCCACGTTGAGGAAAACTAAGCGGCCCTGAAAGAAACCACCGGGGCTCCAATTCGGTTTGGGGACTCCTGCTCGACGTCTCTCTAGGTGATGCGGAAACTGGACTTTAGGTCCAGCCCGAAGTAATGCAGAGAGTAACCCCGAGCATTGCTAGGCATTGGGAACATCCGAAGTCACCCAGGTAGGCCTGCTGAGGGCAGTTCGGGGTTTGTGCCGTTCACCACATGCAGCACACACTGCATCCAAAAGTTTCATCGCAGAAGGCCGAACTGTGTTCCACGGGTCTCCCTTGGATGGTCAGAGAAGATAGGTGTATGTGCTGGGTGATCCAGTTGGTAATTGAGAAGCCTGGCAGAGGGCAGTCTTTTCCCCATTTGAAAGGTCGATAGTGGCGGCCTCAAGGCTGACTGAAAGACACTGCCCTTACCCGTCTTCTAGTCACCTCCAGGAGTGCCTCAGTGAAGACAGTGAGTTTTCTCCTACGAATCCAGGTGGTCTCCAGTGCCTTGCTGGGAGCTCATCCCACGCTTGCCCTACCTAAAGTGTGAAGTCAAAGTGACCCCTAGCCTCAAGGGAAGCGCGAGCGCTTCCTATCAGCCAAGTTGGGTGGGCAGCCACCTCCATGAACCCTGACGCCATAGAGTGCTTTAACTCCTCTGCGGCTTTGCGTAGGCCTAAGAGAGTCGCGTGTGAATTCCTTCTGAGGGAGAGCATGTGCGCTGGGAGTCCCCGTTTTGTTTTCCGAGCCACACAACACAGGACAGACTGCTGGGGTCAGCTCTTGCTACGCAGAGCGAAGGGCAGTGAACTGCTTCTCGCTTGCAGAGCTTGATGTCTACAGCTGTAAGGCAGCCCCGGGACAAAGTTTTGGCCAGTATTACATTCAGCGTGGCTCTCCCTCTGTGGAGGCCCTCCGAACGGCACTGAGAGAATCCCTGAGCCTAAAGTGCATCCTGGCAACCCTTAACCTGTCATCTCACTATTGTGACGCAAGGTACACTGCAGGTGCAGCCTGACAGAAAGTACAGAAAAGCCGGTACGACTCTGAGGCATTTGGACGAGGCAAGGTCCCCTCGGCCTGACTAAGTCATTAAGCGGGTGCTGCTCCTCGTGGCACGCAGAACACCCCCCGTCCAACGAAGTGGGATCCTAGAAAGGCCCAGTGTTGCTGAAAGTCTCCAGGTGTCAGTCAGCGAGTGCTGGCAAATGCGTCGTGGGCTCAAGTTGGCACTGGGAGAATGTGGGAGAAGCCCGACTTTCCCCCTTTGGAAAGCCACTGCGTTGCAGCTTCCAAGCCGCCTGCTACTATTCACTCCACAGATTCCTCTGAGGAGCGGTGAGTTTTTCCAAAAGAAACCAGGTGCTTGCGATTCCTTCCGGGGAGCTCACCCCCAGGAGCATACTGTAGCTAAGGTGCCCACTAAATGTGACCTCTAGTCTCGAGGTAAGGTGCACATTTTCCCATTCCCAGAGATAGGGGCGCCCCGGTTTCCAGGAGGTCTTAGTCAGTGGACGGCTTTAGCTTTAGTATGCCTCACAGCGCTCAAGACTCTCACGTGGGCACTTCTTTCCCAGGAAGTACACTGCGTACCCAAAGCCTTCTGAGCACAAGCAAGGGATACACAGCTCTGGGCACATCCCTCCCTATGCAGTTGGAAGGGCCGGGAACTAAGGTGTTCTCTGAGGCGAGCGTCCCACAGCTTTGAAACAGCCCCAGGAACGCGGTTCTTGGCAGGGTTTCGTTCCCTGCGGGTCTGCCACGTTGAGGAAAACTAAGCGGCCCTGAAAGAAACCACCGGGGCTCCAATTCGGTTTGGGGACTCCTGCTCGACGTCTCTCTAGGTGATGCGGAAACTGGACTTTAGGTCCAGCCCGAAGTAATGCAGAGAGTAACCCCGAGCATTGCTAGGCATTGGGAACATCCGAAGTCACCCAGGTAGGCCTGCTGAGGGCAGTTCGGGGTTTGTGCCGTTCACCACATGCAGCACACACTGCATCCAAAAGTTTCATCGCAGAAGGCCGAACTGTGTTCCACGGGTCTCCCTTGGATGGTCAGAGAAGATAGGTGTATGTGCTGGGTGATCCAGTTGGTAATTGAGAAGCCTGGCAGAGGGCAGTCTTTTCCCCATTTGAAAGGTCGATAGTGGCGGCCTCAAGGCTGACTGAAAGACACTGCCCTTACCCGTCTTCTAGTCACCTCCAGGAGTGCCTCAGTGAAGACAGTGAGTTTTCTCCTACGAATCCAGGTGGTCTCCAGTGCCTTGCTGGGAGCTCATCCCACGCTTGCCCTAGCTAAAGTGTGAAGTCAAAGTGACCCCTAGCCTCAAGGGAAGCGCGAGCGCTTCCTATCAGCCAAGTTGGGTGGGCAGCCACCTCCATGAACCCTGACGCCATAGAGTGCTTTAACTCCTCTGCGGCTTTGCGTAGGCCTAAGAGAGTCGCGTGTGAATTCCTTCTGAGGGAGAGCATGTGCGCTGGGAGTCCCCGTTTTGTTTTCCGAGCCACACAACACAGGACAGACTGCTGGGGTCAGCTCTTGCTACGCAGAGCGAAGGGCAGTGAACTGCTTCTCGCTTGCAGAGCTTGATGTCTACAGCTGTAAGGCAGCCCCGGGACAAAGTTTTGGCCAGTATTACATTCAGCGTGGCTCTCCCTCTGTGGAGGCCCTCCGAACGGCACTGAGAGAATCCCTGAGCCTAAAGTGCATCCTGGCAACCCTTAACCTGTCATCTCACTCTTGTGACGCAAGGTACACTGCAGGTGCAGCCTGACAGAAAGTACAGAAAAGCCGGTACGACTCTGAGGCATTTGGACGAGGCAAGGTCCCCTCGGCCTGACTAAGTCATTAAGCGGGTGCTGCTCCTCGTGGCACGCAGAACACCCCCCGTCCAACGAAGTGGGATCCTAGAAAGGCCCAGTGTTGCTGAAAGTCTCCAGGTGTCAGTCAGCGAGTGCTGGCAAATGCGTCGTGGGCTCAAGTTGGCACTGGGAGAATGTGGGAGAAGCCCGACTTTCCCCCTTTGGAAAGCCACTGCGTTGCAGCTTCCAAGCCGCCTGCTACTATTCACTCCACAGATTCCTCTGAGGAGCGGTGAGTTTTTCCAAAAGAAACCAGGTGCTTGCGATTCCTTCCGGGGAGCTCACCCCCAGGAGCATACTGTAGCTAAGGTGCCCACTAAATGTGACCTCTAGTCTCGAGGTAAGGTGCACATTTTCCCATTCCCAGAGATAGGGGCGCCCCGGTTTCCAGGAGGTCTTAGTCAGTGGACGGCTTTAGCTTTAGTATGCCTCACAGCGCTCAAGACTCTCACGTGGGCACTTCTTTCCCAGGAAGTACACTGCGTACCCAAAGCCTTCTGAGCACAAGCAAGGGATACACAGCTCTGGGCACATCCCTCCCTATGCAGTTGGAAGGGCCGGGAACTAAGGTGTTCTCTGAGGCGAGCGTCCCACAGCTTTGAAACAGCCCCAGGAACGCGGTTCTTGGCAGGGTTTCGTTCCCTGCGGGTCTGCCACGTTGAGGAAAACTAAGCGGCCCTGAAAGAAACCACCGGGGCTCCAATTCGGTTTGGGGACTCCTGCTCGACGTCTCTCTAGGTGATGCGGAAACTGGACTTTAGGTCCAGCCCGAAGTAATGCAGAGAGTAACCCCGAGCATTGCTAGGCATTGGGAACATCCGAAGTCACCCAGGTAGGCCTGCTGAGGGCAGTTCGGGGTTTGTGCCGTTCACCACATGCAGCACACACTGCATCCAAAAGTTTCATCGCAGAAGGCCGAACTGTGTTCCACGGGTCTCCCTTGGATGGTCAGAGAAGATAGGTGTATGTGCTGGGTGATCCAGTTGGTAATTGAGAAGCCTGGCAGAGGGCAGTCTTTTCCCCATTTGAAAGGTCGATAGTGGCGGCCTCAAGGCTGACTGAAAGACACTGCCCTTACCCGTCTTCTAGTCACCTCCAGGAGTGCCTCAGTGAAGACAGTGAGTTTTCTCCTACGAATCCAGGTGGTCTCCAGTGCCTTGCTGGGAGCTCATCCCACGCTTGCCCTAGCTAAAGTGTGAAGTCAAAGTGACCCCTAGCCTCAAGGGAAGCGCGAGCGCTTCCTATCAGCCAAGTTGGGTGGGCAGCCACCTCCATGAACCCTGACGCCATAGAGTGCTTTAACTCCTCTGCGGCTTTGCGTAGGCCTAAGAGAGTCGCGTGTGAATTCCTTCTGAGGGAGAGCATGTGCGCTGGGAGTCCCCGTTTTGTTTTCCGAGCCACACAACACAGGAGAGACTGCTGGGGTCAGCTCTTGCTACGCAGAGCGAAGGGCAGTGAACTGCTTCTCGCTTGCAGAGCTGGATGTCTACAGCTGTAAGGCAGCCCCGGGACCAAGTTTTGGCCAGTATTACATTCAGCGTGGCTCTCCCTCTGTGGAGGCCCTCCGAACGGCACTGAGAGAATCCCTGAGCCTAAAGTGCATCCTGGCAACCCTTAACCTGTCATCTCACTATTGTGACGCAAGGTACACTGCAGGTGCAGCCTGACAGAAAGTACAGAAAAGCCGGTACGACTCTGAGGCATTTGGACGAGGCAAGGTCCCCTCGGCCTGACTAAGTCATTAAGCGGGTGCTGCTCCTCGTGGCACGCAGAACACCCCCCGTCCAACGAAGTGGGATCCTAGAAAGGCCCAGTGTTGCTGAAAGTCTCCAGGTGTCAGTCAGCGAGTGCTGGCAAATGCGTCGTGGGCTCAAGTTGGCACTGGGAGAATGTGGGAGAAGCCCGACTTTCCCCCTTTGGAAAGCCACTGCGTTGCAGCTTCCAAGCCGCCTGCTACTATTCACTCCACAGATTCCTCTGAGGAGCGGTGAGTTTTTCCAAAAGAAACCAGGTGCTTGCGATTCCTTCCGGGGAGCTCACCCCCAGGAGCATACTGTAGCTAAGGTGCCCACTAAATGGGACCTCTAGTCTCGAGGTAAGGTGCACATTTTCCCATTCCCAGAGATAGGGGCGCCCCGGTTTCCAGGAGGTCTTAGTCAGTGGACGGCTTTAGCTTTAGTATGCCTCACAGCGCTCAAGACTCTCACGTGGGCACTTCTTTCCCAGGAAGTACACTGCGTACCCAAAGCCTTCTGAGCACAAGCAAGGGATACACAGCTCTGGGCACATCCCTCCCTATGCAGTTGGAAGGGCCGGGAACTAAGGTGTTCTCTGAGGCGAGCGTCCCACAGCTTTGAAACAGCCCCAGGAACGCGGTTCTTGGCAGGGTTTCGTTCCCTGCGGGTCTGCCACGTTGAGGAAAACTAAGCGGCCCTGAAAGAAACCACCGGGGCTCCAATTCGGTTTGGGGACTCCTGCTCGACGTCTCTCTAGGTGATGCGGAAACTGGACTTTAGGTCCAGCCCGAAGTAATGCAGAGAGTAACCCCGAGCATTGCTAGGCATTGGGAACATCCGAAGTCACCCAGGTAGGCCTGCTGAGGGCAGTTCGGGGTTTGTGCCGTTCACCACATGCAGCACACACTGCATCCAAAAGTTTCATCGCAGAAGGCCGAACTGTGTTCCACGGGTCTCCCTTGGATGGTCAGAGAAGATAGGTGTATGTGCTGGGTGATCCAGTTGGTAATTGAGAAGCCTGGCAGAGGGCAGTCTTTTCCCCATTTGAAAGGTCGATAGTGGCGGCCTCAAGGCTGACTGAAAGACACTGCCCTTACCCGTCTTCTAGTCACCTCCAGGAGTGCCTCAGTGAAGACAGTGAGTTTTCTCCTACGAATCCAGGTGGTCTCCAGTGCCTTGCTGGGAGCTCATCCCACGCTTGCCCTAGCTAAAGTGTGAAGTCAAAGTGACCCCTAGCCTCAAGGGAAGCGCGAGCGCTTCCTATCAGCCAAGTTGGGTGGGCAGCCACCTCCATGAACCCTGACGCCATAGAGTGCTTTAACTCCTCTGCGGCTTTGCGTAGGCCTAAGAGAGTCGCGTGTGAATTCCTTCTGAGGGAGAGCATGTGCGCTGGGAGTCCCCGTTTTGTTTTCCGAGCCACACAACACAGGAGAGACTGCTGGGGTCAGCTCTTGCTACGCAGAGCGAAGGGCAGTGAACTGCTTCTCGCTTGCAGAGCTTGATGTCTACAGCTGTAAGGCAGCCCCGGGACCAAGTTTTGGCCAGTATTACATTCAGCGTGGCTCTCCCTCTGTGGAGGCCCTCCGAACGGCACTGAGAGAATCCCTGAGCCTAAAGTGCATCCTGGCAACCCTTAACCTGTCATCTCACTATTGTGACGCAAGGTACACTGCAGGTGCAGCCTGACAGAAAGTACAGAAAAGCCGGTACGACTCTGAGGCATTTGGACGAGGCAAGGTCCCCTCGGCCTGACTAAGTCATTAAGCGGGTGCTGCTCCTCGTGGCACGCAGAACACCCCCCGTCCAACGAAGTGGGATCCTAGAAAGGCCCAGTGTTGCTGAAAGTCTCCAGGTGTCAGTCAGCGAGTGCTGGCAAATGCGTCGTGGGCTCAAGTTGGCACTGGGAGAATGTGGGAGAAGCCCGACTTTCCCCCTTTGGAAAGCCACTGCGTTGCAGCTTCCAAGCCGCCTGCTACTATTCACTCCACAGATTCCTCTGAGGAGCGGTGAGTTTTTCCAAAAGAAACCAGGTGCTTGCGATTCCTTCCGGGGAGCTCACCCCCAGGAGCATACTGTAGCTAAGGTGCCCACTAAATGGGACCTCTAGTCTCGAGGTAAGGTGCACATTTTCCCATTCCCAGAGATAGGGGCGCCCCGGTTTCCAGGAGGTCTTAGTCAGTGGACGGCTTTAGCTTTAGTATGCCTCACAGCGCTCAAGACTCTCACGTGGGCACTTCTTTCCCAGGAAGTACACTGCGTACCCAAAGCCTTCTGAGCACAAGCAAGGGATACACAGCTCTGGGCACATCCCTCCCTATGCAGTTGGAAGGGCCGGGAACTAAGGTGTTCTCTGAGGCGAGCGTCCCACAGCTTTGAAACAGCCCCAGGAACGCGGTTCTTGGCAGGGTTTCGTTCCCTGCGGGTCTGCCACGTTGAGGAAAACTAAGCGGCCCTGAAAGAAACCACCGGGGCTCCAATTCGGTTTGGGGACTCCTGCTCGACGTCTCTCTAGGTGATGCGGAAACTGGACTTTAGGTCCAGCCCGAAGTAATGCAGAGAGTAACCCCGAGCATTGCTAGGCATTGGGAACATCCGAAGTCACCCAGGTAGGCCTGCTGAGGGCAGTTCGGGGTTTGTGCCGTTCACCACATGCAGCACACACTGCATCCAAAAGTTTCATCGCAGAAGGCCGAACTGTGTTCCACGGGTCTCCCTTGGATGGTCAGAGAAGATAGGTGTATGTGCTGGGTGATCCAGTTGGTAATTGAGAAGCCTGGCAGAGGGCAGTCTTTTCCCCATTTGAAAGGTCGATAGTGGCGGCCTCAAGGCTGACTGAAAGACACTGCCCTTACCCGTCTTCTAGTCACCTCCAGGAGTGCCTCAGTGAAGACAGTGAGTTTTCTCCTACGAATCCAGGTGGTCTCCAGTGCCTTGCTGGGAGCTCATCCCACGCTTGCCCTAGCTAAAGTGTGAAGTCAAAGTGACCCCTAGCCTCAAGGGAAGCGCGAGCGCTTCCTATCAGCCAAGTTGGGTGGGCAGCCACCTCCATGAACCCTGACGCCATAGAGTGCTTTAACTCCTCTGCGGCTTTGCGTAGGCCTAAGAGAGTCGCGTGTGAATTCCTTCTGAGGGAGAGCATGTGCGCTGGGAGTCCCCGTTTTGTTTTCCGAGCCACACAACACAGGACAGACTGCTGGGGTCAGCTCTTGCTACGCAGAGCGAAGGGCAGTGAACTGCTTCTCGCTTGCAGAGCTTGATGTCTACAGCTGTAAGGCAGCCCCGGGACCAAGTTTTGGCCAGTATTACATTCAGCGTGGCTCTCCCTCTGTGGAGGCCCTCCGAACGGCACTGAGAGAATCCCTGAGCCTAAAGTGCATCCTGGCAACCCTTAACCTGTCATCTCACTATTGTGACGCAAGGTACACTGCAGGTGCAGCCTGACAGAAAGTACAGAAAAGCCGGTACGACTCTGAGGCATTTGGACGAGGCAAGGTCCCCTCGGCCTGACTAAGTCATTAAGCGGGTGCTGCTCCTCGTGGCACGCAGAACACCCCCCGTCCAACGAAGTGGGATCCTAGAAAGGCCCAGTGTTGCTGAAAGTCTCCAGGTGTCAGTCAGCGAGTGCTGGCAAATGCGTCGTGGGCTCAAGTTGGCACTGGGAGAATGTGGGAGAAGCCCGACTTTCCCCCTTTGGAAAGCCACTGCGTTGCAGCTTCCAAGCCGCCTGCTACTATTCACTCCACAGATTCCTCTGAGGAGCGGTGAGTTTTTCCAAAAGAAACCAGGTGCTTGCGATTCCTTCCGGGGAGCTCACCCCCAGGAGCATACTGTAGCTAAGGTGCCCACTAAATGTGACCTCTAGTCTCGAGGTAAGGTGCACATTTTCCCATTCCCAGAGATAGGGGCGCCCCGGTTTCCAGGAGGTCTTAGTCAGTGGACGGCTTTAGCTTTAGTATGCCTCACAGCGCTCAAGACTCTCACGTGGGCACTTCTTTCCCAGGAAGTACACTGCGTACCCAAAGCCTTCTGAGCACAAGCAAGGGATACACAGCTCTGGGCACATCCCTCCCTATGCAGTTGGAAGGGCCGGGAACTAAGGTGTTCTCTGAGGCGAGCGTCCCACAGCTTTGAAACAGCCCCAGGAACGCGGTTCTTGGCAGGGTTTCGTTCCCTGCGGGTCTGCCACGTTGAGGAAAACTAAGCGGCCCTGAAAGAAACCACCGGGGCTCCAATTCGGTTTGGGGACTCCTGCTCGACGTCTCTCTAGGTGATGCGGAAACTGGACTTTAGGTCCAGCCCGAAGTAATGCAGAGAGTAACCCCGAGCATTGCTAGGCATTGGGAACATCCGAAGTCACCCAGGTAGGCCTGCTGAGGGCAGTTCGGGGTTTGTGCCGTTCACCACATGCAGCACACACTGCATCCAAAAGTTTCATCGCAGAAGGCCGAACTGTGTTCCACGGGTCTCCCTTGGATGGTCAGAGAAGATAGGTGTATGTGCTGGGTGATCCAGTTGGTAATTGAGAAGCCTGGCAGAGGGCAGTCTTTTCCCCATTTGAAAGGTCGATAGTGGCGGCCTCAAGGCTGACTGAAAGACACTGCCCTTACCCGTCTTCTAGTCACCTCCAGGAGTGCCTCAGTGAAGACAGTGAGTTTTCTCCTACGAATCCAGGTGGTCTCCAGTGCCTTGCTGGGAGCTCATCCCACGCTTGCCCTAGCTAAAGTGTGAAGTCAAAGTGACCCCTAGCCTCAAGGGAAGCGCGAGCGCTTCCTATCAGCCAAGTTGGGTGGGCAGCCACCTCCATGAACCCTGACGCCATAGAGTGCTTTAACTCCTCTGCGGCTTTGCGTAGGCCTAAGAGAGTCGCGTGTGAATTCCTTCTGAGGGAGAGCATGTGCGCTGGGAGTCCCCGTTTTGTTTTCCGAGCCACACAACACAGGACAGACTGCTGGGGTCAGCTCTTGCTACGCAGAGCGAAGGGCAGTGAACTGCTTCTCGCTTGCAGAGCTTGATGTCTACAGCTGTAAGGCAGCCCCGGGACCAAGTTTTGGCCAGTATTACATTCAGCGTGGCTCTCCCTCTGTGGAGGCCCTCCGAACGGCACTGAGAGAATCCCTGAGCCTAAAGTGCATCCTGGCAACCCTTAACCTGTCATCTCACTATTGTGACGCAAGGTACACTGCAGGTGCAGCCTGACAGAAAGTACAGAAAAGCCGGTACGACTCTGAGGCATTTGGACGAGGCAAGGTCCCCTCGGCCTGACTAAGTCATTAAGCGGGTGCTGCTCCTCGTGGCACGCAGAACACCCCCCGTCCAACGAAGTGGGATCCTAGAAAGGCCCAGTGTTGCTGAAAGTCTCCAGGTGTCCGTCAGCGAGTGCTGGCAAATGCGTCGTGGGCTCAAGTTGGCACTGGGAGAATGTGGGAGAAGCCCGACTTTCCCCCTTTGGAAAGCCACTGCGTTGCAGCTTCCAAGCCGCCTGCTACTATTCACTCCACAGATTCCTCTGAGGAGCGGTGAGTTTTTCCAAAAGAAACCAGGTGCTTGCGATTCCTTCCGGGGAGCTCACCCCCAGGAGCATACTGTAGCTAAGGTGCCCACTAAATGTGACCTCTAGTCTCGAGGTAAGGTGCACATTTTCCCATTCCCAGAGATAGGGGCGCCCCGGTTTCCAGGAGGTCTTAGTCAGTGGACGGCTTTAGCTTTAGTATGCCTCACAGCGCTCAAGACTCTCACGTGGGCACTTCTTTCCCAGGAAGTACACTGCGTACCCAAAGCCTTCTGAGCACAAGCAAGGGATACACAGCTCTGGGCACATCCCTCCCTATGCAGTTGGAAGGGCCGGGAACTAAGGTGTTCTCTGAGGCGAGCGTCCCACAGCTTTGAAACAGCCCCAGGAACGCGGTTCTTGGCAGGGTTTCGTTCCCTGCGGGTCTGCCACGTTGAGGAAAACTAAGCGGCCCTGAAAGAAACCACCGGGGCTCCAATTCGGTTTGGGGACTCCTGCTCGACGTCTCTCTAGGTGATGCGGAAACTGGACTTTAGGTCCAGCCCGAAGTAATGCAGAGAGTAACCCCGAGCATTGCTAGGCATTGGGAACATCCGAAGTCACCCAGGTAGGCCTGCTGAGGGCAGTTCGGGGTTTGTGCCGTTCACCACATGCAGCACACACTGCATCCAAAAGTTTCATCGCAGAAGGCCGAACTGTGTTCCACGGGTCTCCCTTGGATGGTCAGAGAAGATAGGTGTATGTGCTGGGTGATCCAGTTGGTAATTGAGAAGCCTGGCAGAGGGCAGTCTTTTCCCCATTTGAAAGGTCGATAGTGGCGGCCTCAAGGCTGACTGAAAGACACTGCCCTTACCCGTCTTCTAGTCACCTCCAGGAGTGCCTCAGTGAAGACAGTGAGTTTTCTCCTACGAATCCAGGTGGTCTCCAGTGCCTTGCTGGGAGCTCATCCCACGCTTGCCCTAGCTAAAGTGTGAAGTCAAAGTGACCCCTAGCCTCAAGGGAAGCGCGAGCGCTTCCTATCAGCCAAGTTGGGTGGGCAGCCACCTCCATGAACCCTGACGCCATAGAGTGCTTTAACTCCTCTGCGGCTTTGCGTAGGCCTAAGAGAGTCGCGTGTGAATTCCTTCTGAGGGAGAGCATGTGCGCTGGGAGTCCCCGTTTTGTTTTCCGAGCCACACAACACAGGACAGACTGCTGGGGTCAGCTCTTGCTACGCAGAGCGAAGGGCAGTGAACTGCTTCTCGCTTGCAGAGCTTGATGTCTACAGCTGTAAGGCAGCCCCGGGACCAAGTTTTGGCCAGTATTACATTCAGCGTGGCTCTCCCTCTGTGGAGGCCCTCCGAACGGCACTGAGAGAATCCCTGAGCCTAAAGTGCATCCTGGCAACCCTTAACCTGTCATCTCACTATTGTGACGCAAGGTACACTGCAGGTGCAGCCTGACAGAAAGTACAGAAAAGCCGGTACGACTCTGAGGCATTTGGACGAGGCAAGGTCCCCTCGGCCTGACTAAGTCATTAAGCGGGTGCTGCTCCTCGTGGCACGCAGAACACCCCCCGTCCAACGAAGTGGGATCCTAGAAAGGCCCAGTGTTGCTGAAAGTCTCCAGGTGTCCGTCAGCGAGTGCTGGCAAATGCGTCGTGGGCTCAAGTTGGCACTGGGAGAATGTGGGAGAAGCCCGACTTTCCCCCTTTGGAAAGCCACTGCGTTGCAGCTTCCAAGCCGCCTGCTACTATTCACTCCACAGATTCCTCTGAGGAGCGGTGAGTTTTTCCAAAAGAAACCAGGTGCTTGCGATTCCTTCCGGGGAGCTCACCCCCAGGAGCATACTGTAGCTAAGGTGCCCACTAAATGTGACCTCTAGTCTCGAGTTAAGGTGCACATTTTCCCATTCCCAGAGATAGGGGCGCCCCGGTTTCCAGGAGGTCTTAGTCAGTGGACGGCTTTAGCTTTAGTATGCCTCACAGCGCTCAAGACTCTCACGTGGGCACTTCTTTCCCAGGAAGTACACTGCGTACCCAAAGCCTTCTGAGCACAAGCAAGGGATACACAGCTCTGGGCACATCCCTCCCTATGCAGTTGGAAGGGCCGGGAACTAAGGTGTTCTCTGAGGCGAGCGTCCCACAGCTTTGAAACAGCCCCAGGAACGCGGTTCTTGGCAGGGTTTCGTTCCCTGCGGGTCTGCCACGTTGAGGAAAACTAAGCGGCCCTGAAAGAAACCACCGGGGCTCCAATTCGGTTTGGGGACTCCTGCTCGACGTCTCTCTAGGTGATGCGGAAACTGGACTTTAGGTCCAGCCCGAAGTAATGCAGAGAGTAACCCCGAGCATTGCTAGGCATTGGGAACATCCGAAGTCACCCAGGTAGGCCTGCTGAGGGCAGTTCGGGGTTTGTGCCGTTCACCACATGCAGCACACACTGCATCCAAAAGTTTCATCGCAGAAGGCCGAACTGTGTTCCACGGGTCTCCCTTGGATGGTCAGAGAAGATAGGTGTATGTGCTGGGTGATCCAGTTGGTAATTGAGAAGCCTGGCAGAGGGCAGTCTTTTCCCCATTTGAAAGGTCGATAGTGGCGGCCTCAAGGCTGACTGAAAGACACTGCCCTTACCCGTCTTCTAGTCACCTCCAGGAGTGCCTCAGTGAAGACAGTGAGTTTTCTCCTACGAATCCAGGTGGTCTCCAGTGCCTTGCTGGGAGCTCATCCCACGCTTGCCCTAGCTAAAGTGTGAAGTCAAAGTGACCCCTAGCCTCAAGGGAAGCGCGAGCGCTTCCTATCAGCCAAGTTGGGTGGGCAGCCACCTCCATGAACCCTGACGCCATAGAGTGCTTTAACTCCTCTGCGGCTTTGCGTAGGCCTAAGAGAGTCGCGTGTGAATTCCTTCTGAGGGAGAGCATGTGCGCTGGGAGTCCCCGTTTTGTTTTCCGAGCCACACAACACAGGACAGACTGCTGGGGTCAGCTCTTGCTACGCAGAGCGAAGGGCAGTGAACTGCTTCTCGCTTGCAGAGCTTGATGTCTACAGCTGTAAGGCAGCCCCGGGACCAAGTTTTGGCCAGTATTACATTCAGCGTGGCTCTCCCTCTGTGGAGGCCCTCCGAACGGCACTGAGAGAATCCCTGAGCCTAAAGTGCATCCTGGCAACCCTTAACCTGTCATCTCACTATTGTGACGCAAGGTACACTGCAGGTGCAGCCTGACAGAAAGTACAGAAAAGCCGGTACGACTCTGAGGCATTTGGACGAGGCAAGGTCCCCTCGGCCTGACTAAGTCATTAAGCGGGTGCTGCTCCTCGTGGCACGCAGAACACCCCCCGTCCAACGAAGTGGGATCCTAGAAAGGCCCAGTGTTGCTGAAAGTCTCCAGGTGTCCGTCAGCGAGTGCTGGCAAATGCGTCGTGGGCTCAAGTTGGCACTGGGAGGATGTGGGAGAAGCCCGACTTTCCCCCTTTGGAAAGCCACTGCGTTGCAGCTTCCAAGCCGCCTGCTACTATTCACTCCACAGATTCCTCTGAGGAGCGGTGACTTTTTCCAAAAGAAACCAGGTGCTTGCGATTCCTTCCGGGGAGCTCACCCCCAGGAGCATACTGTAGCTAAGGTGCCCACTAAATGTGACCTCTAGTCTCGAGGTAAGGTGCACATTTTCCCATTCCCAGAGATAGGGGCGCCCCGGTTTCCAGGAGGTCTTAGTCAGTGGACGGCTTTAGCTTTAGTATGCCTCACAGCGCTCAAGACTCTCACGTGGGCACTTCTTTCCCAGGAAGTACACTGCGTACCCAAAGCCTTCTGAGCACAAGCAAGGGATACACAGCTCTGGGCACATCCCTCCCTATGCAGTTGGAAGGGCCGGGAACTAAGGTGTTCTCTGAGGCGAGCGTCCCACAGCTTTGAAACAGCCCCAGGAACGCGGTTCTTGGCAGGGTTTCGTTCCCTGCGGGTCTGCCACGTTGAGGAAAACTAAGCGGCCCTGAAAGAAACCACCGGGGCTCCAATTCGGTTTGGGGACTCCTGCTCGACGTCTCTCTAGGTGATGCGGAAACTGGACTTTAGGTCCAGCCCGAAGTAATGCAGAGAGTAACCCCGAGCATTGCTAGGCATTGGGAACATCCGAAGTCACCCAGGTAGGCCTGCTGAGGGCAGTTCGGGGTTTGTGCCGTTCACCACATGCAGCACACACTGCATCCAAAAGTTTCATCGCAGAAGGCCGAACTGTGTTCCACGGGTCTCCCTTGGATGGTCAGAGAAGATAGGTGTATGTGCTGGGTGATCCAGTTGGTAATTGAGAAGCCTGGCAGAGGGCAGTCTTTTCCCCATTTGAAAGGTCGATAGTGGCGGCCTCAAGGCTGACTGAAAGACACTGCCCTTACCCGTCTTCTAGTCACCTCCAGGAGTGCCTCAGTGAAGACAGTGAGTTTTCTCCTACGAATCCAGGTGGTCTCCAGTGCCTTGCTGGGAGCTCATCCCACGCTTGCCCTAGCTAAAGTGTGAAGTCAAAGTGACCCCTAGCCTCAAGGGAAGCGCGAGCGCTTCCTATCAGCCAAGTTGGGTGGGCAGCCACCTCCATGAACCCTGACGCCATAGAGTGCTTTAACTCCTCTGCGGCTTTGCGTAGGCCTAAGAGAGTCGCGTGTGAATTCCTTCTGAGGGAGAGCATGTGCGCTGGGAGTCCCCGTTTTGTTTTCCGAGCCACACAACACAGGACAGACTGCTGGGGTCAGCTCTTGCTACGCAGAGCGAAGGGCAGTGAACTGCTTCTCGCTTGCAGAGCTTGATGTCTACAGCTGTAAGGCAGCCCCGGGACCAAGTTTTGGCCAGTATTACATTCAGCGTGGCTCTCCCTCTGTGGAGGCCCTCCGAACGGCACTGAGAGAATCCCTGAGCCTAAAGTGCATCCTGGCAACCCTTAACCTGTCATCTCACTATTGTGACGCAAGGTACACTGCAGGTGCAGCCTGACAGAAAGTACAGAAAAGCCGGTACGACTCTGAGGCATTTGGACGAGGCAAGGTCCCCTCGGCCTGACTAAGTCATTAAGCGGGTGCTGCTCCTCGTGGCACGCAGAACACCCCCCGTCCAACGAAGTGGGATCCTAGAAAGGCCCAGTGTTGCTGAAAGTCTCCAGGTGTCCGTCAGCGAGTGCTGGCAAATGCGTCGTGGGCTCAAGTTGGCACTGGGAGGATGTGGGAGAAGCCCGACTTTCCCCCTTTGGAAAGCCACTGCGTTGCAGCTTCCAAGCCGCCTGCTACTATTCACTCCACAGATTCCTCTGAGGAGCGGTGACTTTTTCCAAAAGAAACCAGGTGCTTGCGATTCCTTCCGGGGAGCTCACCCCCAGGAGCATACTGTAGCTAAGGTGCCCACTAAATGTGACCTCTAGTCTCGAGGTAAGGTGCACATTTTCCCATTCCCAGAGATAGGGGCGCCCCGGTTTCCAGGAGGTCTTAGTCAGTGGACGGCTTTAGCTTTAGTATGCCTCACAGCGCTCAAGACTCTCACGTGGGCACTTCTTTCCCAGGAAGTACACTGCGTACCCAAAGCCTTCTGAGCACAAGCAAGGGATACACAGCTCTGGGCACATCCCTCCCTATGCAGTTGGAAGGGCCGGGAACTAAGGTGTTCTCTGAGGCGAGCGTCCCACAGCTTTGAAACAGCCCCAGGAACGCGGTTCTTGGCAGGGTTTCGTTCCCTGCGGGTCTGCCACGTTGAGGAAAACTAAGCGGCCCTGAAAGAAACCACCGGGGCTCCAATTCGGTTTGGGGACTCCTGCTCGACGTCTCTCTAGGTGATGCGGAAACTGGACTTTAGGTCCAGCCCGAAGTAATGCAGAGAGTAACCCCGAGCATTGCTAGGCATTGGGAACATCCGAAGTCACCCAGGTAGGCCTGCTGAGGGCAGTTCGGGGTTTGTGCCGTTCACCACATGCAGCACACACTGCATCCAAAAGTTTCATCGCAGAAGGCCGAACTGTGTTCCACGGGTCTCCCTTGGATGGTCAGAGAAGATAGGTGTATGTGCTGGGTGATCCAGTTGGTAATTGAGAAGCCTGGCAGAGGGCAGTCTTTTCCCCATTTGAAAGGTCGATAGTGGCGGCCTCAAGGCTGACTGAAAGACACTGCCCTTACCCGTCTTCTAGTCACCTCCAGGAGTGCCTCAGTGAAGACAGTGAGTTTTCTCCTACGAATCCAGGTGGTCTCCAGTGCCTTGCTGGGAGCTCATCCCACGCTTGCCCTAGCTAAAGTGTGAAGTCAAAGTGACCCCTAGCCTCAAGGGAAGCGCGAGCGCTTCCTATCAGCCAAGTTGGGTGGGCAGCCACCTCCATGAACCCTGACGCCATAGAGTGCTTTAACTCCTCTGCGGCTTTGCGTAGGCCTAAGAGAGTCGCGTGTGAATTCCTTCTGAGGGAGAGCATGTGCGCTGGGAGTCCCCGTTTTGTTTTCCGAGCCACACAACACAGGACAGACTGCTGGGGTCAGCTCTTGCTACGCAGAGCGAAGGGCAGTGAACTGCTTCTCGCTTGCAGAGCTTGATGTCTACAGCTGTAAGGCAGCCCCGGGACCAAGTTTTGGCCAGTATTACATTCAGCGTGGCTCTCCCTCTGTGGAGGCCCTCCGAACGGCACTGAGAGAATCCCTGAGCCTAAAGTGCATCCTGGCAACCCTTAACCTGTCATCTCACTCTTGTGACGCAAGGTACACTGCAGGTGCAGCCTGACAGAAAGTACAGAAAAGCCGGTACGACTCTGAGGCATTTGGACGAGGCAAGGTCCCCTCGGCCTGACTAAGTCATTAAGCGGGTGCTGCTCCTCGTGGCACGCAGAACACCCCCCGTCCAACGAAGTGGGATCCTAGAAAGGCCCAGTGTTGCTGAAAGTCTCCAGGTGTCCGTCAGCGAGTGCTGGCAAATGCGTCGTGGGCTCAAGTTGGCACTGGGAGAATGTGGGAGAAGCCCGACTTTCCCCCTTTGGAAAGCCACTGCGTTGCAGCTTCCAAGCCGCCTGCTACTATTCACTCCACAGATTCCTCTGAGGAGCGGTGACTTTTTCCAAAAGAAACCAGGTGCTTGCGATTCCTTCCGGGGAGCTCACCCCCAGGAGCATACTGTAGCTAAGGTGCCCACTAAATGTGACCTCTAGTCTCGAGGTAAGGTGCACATTTTCCCATTCCCAGAGATAGGGGCGCCCCGGTTTCCAGGAGGTCTTAGTCAGTGGACGGCTTTAGCTTTAGTATGCCTCACAGCGCTCAAGACTCTCACGTGGGCACTTCTTTCCAAGGAAGTACACTACGTACCCAAAGCCTTCTGAGCACAAGCAAGGGATACACAGCTCTGGGCACATCCCTCCCTATGCAGTTGGAAGGGCCGGGAACTAAGGTGTTCTCTGAGGCGAGCGTCCCACAGCTTTGAAACAGCCCCAGGAACGCGGTTCTTGGCAGGGTTTCGTTCCCTGCGGGTCTGCCACGTTGAGGAAAACTAAGCGGCCCTGAAAGAAACCACCGGGGCTCCAATTCGGTTTGGGGACTCCTGCTCGACGTCTCTCTAGGTGATGCGGAAACTGGACTTTAGGTCCAGCCCGAAGTAATGCAGAGAGTAACCCCGAGCATTGCTAGGCATTGGGAACATCCGAAGTCACCCAGGTAGGCCTGCTGAGGGCAGTTCGGGGTTTGTGCCGTTCACCACATGCAGCACACACTGCATCCAAAAGTTTCATCGCAGAAGGCCGAACTGTGTTCCACGGGTCTCCCTTGGATGGTCAGAGAAGATAGGTGTATGTGCTGGGTGATCCAGTTGGTAATTGAGAAGCCTGGCAGAGGGCAGTCTTTTCCCCATTTGAAAGGTCGATAGTGGCGGCCTCAAGGCTGACTGAAAGACACTGCCCTTACCCGTCTTCTAGTCACCTCCAGGAGTGCCTCAGTGAAGACAGTGAGTTTTCTCCTACGAATCCAGGTGGTCTCCAGTGCCTTGCTGGGAGCTCATCCCACGCTTGCCCTAGCTAAAGTGTGAAGTCAAAGTGACCCCTAGCCTCAAGGGAAGCGCGAGCGCTTCCTATCAGCCAAGTTGGGTGGGCAGCCACCTCCATGAACCCTGACGCCATAGAGTGCTTTAACTCCTCTGCGGCTTTGCGTAGGCCTAAGAGAGTCGCGTGTGAATTCCTTCTGAGGGAGAGCATGTGCGCTGGGAGTCCCCGTTTTGTTTTCCGAGCCACACAACACAGGACAGACTGCTGGGGTCAGCTCTTGCTACGCAGAGCGAAGGGCAGTGAACTGCTTCTCGCTTGCAGAGCTTGATGTCTACAGCTGTAAGGCAGCCCCGGGACCAAGTTTTGGCCAGTATTACATTCAGCGTGGCTCTCCCTCTGTGGAGGCCCTCCGAACGGCACTGAGAGAATCCCTGAGCCTAAAGTGCATCCTGGCAACCCTTAACCTGTCATCTCACTCTTGTGACGCAAGGTACACTGCAGGTGCAGCCTGACAGAAAGTACAGAAAAGCCGGTACGACTCTGAGGCATTTGGACGAGGCAAGGTCCCCTCGGCCTGACTAAGTCATTAAGCGGGTGCTGCTCCTCGTGGCACGCAGAACACCCCCCGTCCAACGAAGTGGGATCCTAGAAAGGCCCAGTGTTGCTGAAAGTCTCCAGGTGTCCGTCAGCGAGTGCTGGCAAATGCGTCGTGGGCTCAAGTTGGCACTGGGAGGATGTGGGAGAAGCCCGACTTTCCCCCTTTGGAAAGCCACTGCGTTGCAGCTTCCAAGCCGCCTGCTACTATTCACTCCACAGATTCCTCTGAGGAGCGGTGAGTTTTTCCAAAAGAAACCAGGTGCTTGCGATTCCTTCCGGGGAGCTCACCCCCAGGAGCATACTGTAGCTAAGGTGCCCACTAAATGGGACCTCTAGTCTCGAGGTAAGGTGCACATTTTCCCATTCCCAGAGATAGGGGCGCCCCGGTTTCCAGGAGGTCTTAGTCAGTGGACGGCTTTAGCTTTAGTATGCCTCACAGCGCTCAAGACTCTCACGTGGGCACTTCTTTCCCAGGAAGTACACTGCGTACCCAAAGCCTTCTGAGCACAAGCAAGGGATACACAGCTCTGGGCACATCCCTCCCTATGCAGTTGGAAGGGCCGGGAACTAAGGTGTTCTCTGAGGCGAGCGTCCCACAGCTTTGAAACAGCCCCAGGAACGCGGTTCTTGGCAGGGTTTCGTTCCCTGCGGGTCTGCCACGTTGAGGAAAACTAAGCGGCCCTGAAAGAAACCACCGGGGCTCCAATTCGGTTTGGGGACTCCTGCTCGACGTCTCTCTAGGTGATGCGGAAACTGGACTTTAGGTCCAGCCCGAAGTAATGCAGAGAGTAACCCCGAGCATTGCTAGGCATTGGGAACATCCGAAGTCACCCAGGTAGGCCTGCTGAGGGCAGTTCGGGGTTTGTGCCGTTCACCACATGCAGCACACACTGCATCCAAAAGTTTCATCGCAGAAGGCCGAACTGTGTTCCACGGGTCTCCCTTGGATGGTCAGAGAAGATAGGTGTATGTGCTGGGTGATCCAGTTGGTAATTGAGAAGCCTGGCAGAGGGCAGTCTTTTCCCCATTTGAAAGGTCGATAGTGGCGGCCTCAAGGCTGACTGAAAGACACTGCCCTTACCCGTCTTCTAGTCACCTCCAGGAGTGCCTCAGTGAAGACAGTGAGTTTTCTCCTACGAATCCAGGTGGTCTCCAGTGCCTTGCTGGGAGCTCATCCCACGCTTGCCCTAGCTAAAGTGTGAAGTCAAAGTGACCCCTAGCCTCAAGGGAAGCGCGAGCGCTTCCTATCAGCCAAGTTGGGTGGGCAGCCACCTCCATGAACCCTGACGCCATAGAGTGCTTTAACTCCTCTGCGGCTTTGCGTAGGCCTAAGAGAGTCGCGTGTGAATTCCTTCTGAGGGAGAGCATGTGCGCTGGGAGTCCCCGTTTTGTTTTCCGAGCCACACAACACAGGACAGACTGCTGGGGTCAGCTCTTGCTACGCAGAGCGAAGGGCAGTGAACTGCTTCTCGCTTGCAGAGCTTGATGTCTACAGCTGTAAGGCAGCCCCGGGACCAAGTTTTGGCCAGTATTACATTCAGCGTGGCTCTCCCTCTGTGGAGGCCCTCCGAACGGCACTGAGAGAATCCCTGAGCCTAAAGTGCATCCTGGCAACCCTTAACCTGTCATCTCACTATTGTGACGCAAGGTACACTGCAGGTGCAGCCTGACAGAAAGTACAGAAAAGCCGGTACGACTCTGAGGCATTTGGACGAGGCAAGGTCCCCTCGGCCTGACTAAGTCATTAAGCGGGTGCTGCTCCTCGTGGCACGCAGAACACCCCCCGTCCAACGAAGTGGGATCCTAGAAAGGCCCAGTGTTGCTGAAAGTCTCCAGGTGTCCGTCAGCGAGTGCTGGCAAATGCGTCGTGGGCTCAAGTTGGCACTGGGAGGATGTGGGAGAAGCCCGACTTTCCCCCTTTGGAAAGCCACTGCGTTGCAGCTTCCAAGCCGCCTGCTACTATTCACTCCACAGATTCCTCTGAGGAGCGGTGACTTTTTCCAAAAGAAACCAGGTGCTTGCGATTCCTTCCGGGGAGCTCACCCCCAGGAGCATACTGTAGCTAAGGTGCCCACTAAATGTGACCTCTAGTCTCGAGGTAAGGTGCACATTTTCCCATTCCCAGAGATAGGGGCGCCCCGGTTTCCAGGAGGTCTTAGTCAGTGGACGGCTTTAGCTTTAGTATGCCTCACAGCGCTCAAGACTCTCACGTGGGCACTTCTTTCCCAGGAAGTACACTGCGTACCCAAAGCCTTCTGAGCACAAGCAAGGGATACACAGCTCTGGGCACATCCCTCCCTATGCAGTTGGAAGGGCCGGGAACTAAGGTGTTCTCTGAGGCGAGCGTCCCACAGCTTTGAAACAGCCCCAGGAACGCGGTTCTTGGCAGGGTTTCGTTCCCTGCGGGTCTGCCACGTTGAGGAAAACTAAGCGGCCCTGAAAGAAACCACCGGGGCTCCAATTCGGTTTGGGGACTCCTGCTCGACGTCTCTCTAGGTGATGCGGAAACTGGACTTTAGGTCCAGCCCGAAGTAATGCAGAGAGTAACCCCGAGCATTGCTAGGCATTGGGAACATCCGAAGTCACCCAGGTAGGCCTGCTGAGGGCAGTTCGGGGTTTGTGCCGTTCACCACATGCAGCACACACTGCATCCAAAAGTTTCATCGCAGAAGGCCGAACTGTGTTCCACGGGTCTCCCTTGGATGGTCAGAGAAGATAGGTGTATGTGCTGGGTGATCCAGTTGGTAATTGAGAAGCCTGGCAGAGGGCAGTCTTTTCCCCATTTGAAAGGTCGATAGTGGCGGCCTCAAGGCTGACTGAAAGACACTGCCCTTACCCGTCTTCTAGTCACCTCCAGGAGTGCCTCAGTGAAGACAGTGAGTTTTCTCCTACGAATCCAGGTGGTCTCCAGTGCCTTGCTGGGAGCTCATCCCACGCTTGCCCTAGCTAAAGTGTGAAGTCAAAGTGACCCCTAGCCTCAAGGGAAGCGCGAGCGCTTCCTATCAGCCAAGTTGGGTGGGCAGCCACCTCCATGAACCCTGACGCCATAGAGTGCTTTAACTCCTCTGCGGCTTTGCGTAGGCCTAAGAGAGTCGCGTGTGAATTCCTTCTGAGGGAGAGCATGTGCGCTGGGAGTCCCCGTTTTGTTTTCCGAGCCACACAACACAGGACAGACTGCTGGGGTCAGCTCTTGCTACGCAGAGCGAAGGGCAGTGAACTGCTTCTCGCTTGCAGAGCTTGATGTCTACAGCTGTAAGGCAGCCCCGGGACCAAGTTTTGGCCAGTATTACATTCAGCGTGGCTCTCCCTCTGTGGAGGCCCTCCGAACGGCACTGAGAGAATCCCTGAGCCTAAAGTGCATCCTGGCAACCCTTAACCTGTCATCTCACTCTTGTGACGCAAGGTACACTGCAGGTGCAGCCTGACAGAAAGTACAGAAAAGCCGGTACGACTCTGAGGCATTTGGACGAGGCAAGGTCCCCTCGGCCTGACTAAGTCATTAAGCGGGTGCTGCTCCTCGTGGCACGCAGAACACCCCCCGTCCAACGAAGTGGGATCCTAGAAAGGCCCAGTGTTGCTGAAAGTCTCCAGGTGTCCGTCAGCGAGTGCTGGCAAATGCGTCGTGGGCTCAAGTTGGCACTGGGAGGATGTGGGAGAAGCCCGACTTTCCCCCTTTGGAAAGCCACTGCGTTGCAGCTTCCAAGCCGCCTGCTACTATTCACTCCACAGATTCCTCTGAGGAGCGGTGAGTTTTTCCAAAAGAAACCAGGTGCTTGCGATTCCTTCCGGGGAGCTCACCCCCAGGAGCATACTGTAGCTAAGGTGCCCACTAAATGTGACCTCTAGTCTCGAGGTAAGGTGCACATTTTCCCATTCCCAGAGATAGGGGCGCCCCGGTTTCCAGGAGGTCTTAGTCAGTGGACGGCTTTAGCTTTAGTATGCCTCACAGCGCTCAAGACTCTCACGTGGGCACTTCTTTCCCAGGAAGTACACTGCGTACCCAAAGCCTTCTGAGCACAAGCAAGGGATACACAGCTCTGGGCACATCCCTCCCTATGCAGTTGGAAGGGCCGGGAACTAAGGTGTTCTCTGAGGCGAGCGTCCCACAGCTTTGAAACAGCCCCAGGAACGCGGTTCTTGGCAGGGTTTCGTTCCCTGCGGGTCTGCCACGTTGAGGAAAACTAAGCGGCCCTGAAAGAAACCACCGGGGCTCCAATTCGGTTTGGGGACTCCTGCTCGACGTCTCTCTAGGTGATGCGGAAACTGGACTTTAGGTCCAGCCCGAAGTAATGCAGAGAGTAACCCCGAGCATTGCTAGGCATTGGGAACATCCGAAGTCACCCAGGTAGGCCTGCTGAGGGCAGTTCGGGGTTTGTGCCGTTCACCACATGCAGCACACACTGCATCCAAAAGTTTCATCGCAGAAGGCCGAACTGTGTTCCACGGGTCTCCCTTGGATGGTCAGAGAAGATAGGTGTATGTGCTGGGTGATCCAGTTGGTAATTGAGAAGCCTGGCAGAGGGCAGTCTTTTCCCCATTTGAAAGGTCGATAGTGGCGGCCTCAAGGCTGACTGAAAGACACTGCCCTTACCCGTCTTCTAGTCACCTCCAGGAGTGCCTCAGTGAAGACAGTGAGTTTTCTCCTACGAATCCAGGTGGTCTCCAGTGCCTTGCTGGGAGCTCATCCCACGCTTGCCCTAGCTAAAGTGTGAAGTCAAAGTGACCCCTAGCCTCAAGGGAAGCGCGAGCGCTTCCTATCAGCCAAGTTGGGTGGGCAGCCACCTCCATGAACCCTGACGCCATAGAGTGCTTTAACTCCTCTGCGGCTTTGCGTAGGCCTAAGAGAGTCGCGTGTGAATTCCTTCTGAGGGAGAGCATGTGCGCTGGGAGTCCCCGTTTTGTTTTCCGAGCCACACAACACAGGACAGACTGCTGGGGTCAGCTCTTGCTACGCAGAGCGAAGGGCAGTGAACTGCTTCTCGCTTGCAGAGCTTGATGTCTACAGCTGTAAGGCAGCCCCGGGACCAAGTTTTGGCCAGTATTACATTCAGCGTGGCTCTCCCTCTGTGGAGGCCCTCCGAACGGCACTGAGAGAATCCCTGAGCCTAAAGTGCATCCTGGCAACCCTTAACCTGTCATCTCACTCTTGTGACGCAAGGTACACTGCAGGTGCAGCCTGACAGAAAGTACAGAAAAGCCGGTACGACTCTGAGGCATTTGGACGAGGCAAGGTCCCCTCGGCCTGACTAAGTCATTAAGCGGGTGCTGCTCCTCGTGGCACGCAGAACACCCCCCGTCCAACGAAGTGGGATCCTAGAAAGGCCCAGTGTTGCTGAAAGTCTCCAGGTGTCCGTCAGCGAGTGCTGGCAAATGCGTCGTGGGCTCAAGTTGGCACTGGGAGGATGTGGGAGAAGCCCGACTTTCCCCCTTTGGAAAGCCACTGCGTTGCAGCTTCCAAGCCGCCTGCTACTATTCACTCCACAGATTCCTCTGAGGAGCGGTGACTTTTTCCAAAAGAAACCAGGTGCTTGCGATTCCTTCCGGGGAGCTCACCCCCAGGAGCATACTGTAGCTAAGGTGCCCACTAAATGTGACCTCTAGTCTCGAGGTAAGGTGCACATTTTCCCATTCCCAGAGATAGGGGCGCCCCGGTTTCCAGGAGGTCTTAGTCAGTGGACGGCTTTAGCTTTAGTATGCCTCACAGCGCTCAAGACTCTCACGTGGGCACTTCTTTCCCAGGAAGTACACTGCGTACCCAAAGCCTTCTGAGCACAAGCAAGGGATACACAGCTCTGGGCACATCCCTCCCTATGCAGTTGGAAGGGCCGGGAACTAAGGTGTTCTCTGAGGCGAGCGTCCCACAGCTTTGAAACAGCCCCAGGAACGCGGTTCTTGGCAGGGTTTCGTTCCCTGCGGGTCTGCCACGTTGAGGAAAACTAAGCGGCCCTGAAAGAAACCACCGGGGCTCCAATTCGGTTTGGGGACTCCTGCTCGACGTCTCTCTAGGTGATGCGGAAACTGGACTTTAGGTCCAGCCCGAAGTAATGCAGAGAGTAACCCCGAGCATTGCTAGGCATTGGGAACATCCGAAGTCACCCAGGTAGGCCTGCTGAGGGCAGTTCGGGGTTTGTGCCGTTCACCACATGCAGCACACACTGCATCCAAAAGTTTCATCGCAGAAGGCCGAACTGTGTTCCACGGGTCTCCCTTGGATGGTCAGAGAAGATAGGTGTATGTGCTGGGTGATCCAGTTGGTAATTGAGAAGCCTGGCAGAGGGCAGTCTTTTCCCCATTTGAAAGGTCGATAGTGGCGGCCTCAAGGCTGACTGAAAGACACTGCCCTTACCCGTCTTCTAGTCACCTCCAGGAGTGCCTCAGTGAAGACAGTGAGTTTTCTCCTACGAATCCAGGTGGTCTCCAGTGCCTTGCTGGGAGCTCATCCCACGCTTGCCCTAGCTAAAGTGTGAAGTCAAAGTGACCCCTAGCCTCAAGGGAAGCGCGAGCGCTTCCTATCAGCCAAGTTGGGTGGGCAGCCACCTCCATGAACCCTGACGCCATAGAGTGCTTTAACTCCTCTGCGGCTTTGCGTAGGCCTAAGAGAGTCGCGTGTGAATTCCTTCTGAGGGAGAGCATGTGCGCTGGGAGTCCCCGTTTTGTTTTCCGAGCCACACAACACAGGACAGACTGCTGGGGTCAGCTCTTGCTACGCAGAGCGAAGGGCAGTGAACTGCTTCTCGCTTGCAGAGCTTGATGTCTACAGCTGTAAGGCAGCCCCGGGACCAAGTTTTGGCCAGTATTACATTCAGCGTGGCTCTCCCTCTGTGGAGGCCCTCCGAACGGCACTGAGAGAATCCCTGAGCCTAAAGTGCATCCTGGCAACCCTTAACCTGTCATCTCACTATTGTGACGCAAGGTACACTGCAGGTGCAGCCTGACAGAAAGTACAGAAAAGCCGGTACGACTCTGAGGCATTTGGACGAGGCAAGGTCCCCTCGGCCTGACTAAGTCATTAAGCGGGTGCTGCTCCTCGTGGCACGCAGAACACCCCCCGTCCAACGAAGTGGGATCCTAGAAAGGCCCAGTGTTGCTGAAAGTCTCCAGGTGTCCGTCAGCGAGTGCTGGCAAATGCGTCGTGGGCTCAAGTTGGCACTGGGAGGATGTGGGAGAAGCCCGACTTTCCCCCTTTGGAAAGCCACTGCGTTGCAGCTTCCAAGCCGCCTGCTACTATTCACTCCACAGATTCCTCTGAGGAGCGGTGACTTTTTCCAAAAGAAACCAGGTGCTTGCGATTCCTTCCGGGGAGCTCACCCCCAGGAGCATACTGTAGCTAAGGTGCCCACTAAATGTGACCTCTAGTCTCGAGGTAAGGTGCACATTTTCCCATTCCCAGAGATAGGGGCGCCCCGGTTTCCAGGAGGTCTTAGTCAGTGGACGGCTTTAGCTTTAGTATGCCTCACAGCGCTCAAGACTCTCACGTGGGCACTTCTTTCCCAGGAAGTACACTGCGTACCCAAAGCCTTCTGAGCACAAGCAAGGGATACACAGCTCTGGGCACATCCCTCCCTATGCAGTTGGAAGGGCCGGGAACTAAGGTGTTCTCTGAGGCGAGCGTCCCACAGCTTTGAAACAGCCCCAGGAACGCGGTTCTTGGCAGGGTTTCGTTCCCTGCGGGTCTGCCACGTTGAGGAAAACTAAGCGGCCCTGAAAGAAACCACCGGGGCTCCAATTCGGTTTGGGGACTCCTGCTCGACGTCTCTCTAGGTGATGCGGAAACTGGACTTTAGGTCCAGCCCGAAGTAATGCAGAGAGTAACCCCGAGCATTGCTAGGCATTGGGAACATCCGAAGTCACCCAGGTAGGCCTGCTGAGGGCAGTTCGGGGTTTGTGCCGTTCACCACATGCAGCACACACTGCATCCAAAAGTTTCATCGCAGAAGGCCGAACTGTGTTCCACGGGTCTCCCTTGGATGGTCAGAGAAGATAGGTGTATGTGCTGGGTGATCCAGTTGGTAATTGAGAAGCCTGGCAGAGGGCAGTCTTTTCCCCATTTGAAAGGTCGATAGTGGCGGCCTCAAGGCTGACTGAAAGACACTGCCCTTACCCGTCTTCTAGTCACCTCCAGGAGTGCCTCAGTGAAGACAGTGAGTTTTCTCCTACGAATCCAGGTGGTCTCCAGTGCCTTGCTGGGAGCTCATCCCACGCTTGCCCTAGCTAAAGTGTGAAGTCAAAGTGACCCCTAGCCTCAAGGGAAGCGCGAGCGCTTCCTATCAGCCAAGTTGGGTGGGCAGCCACCTCCATGAACCCTGACGCCATAGAGTGCTTTAACTCCTCTGCGGCTTTGCGTAGGCCTAAGAGAGTCGCGTGTGAATTCCTTCTGAGGGAGAGCATGTGCGCTGGGAGTCCCCGTTTTGTTTTCCGAGCCACACAACACAGGACAGACTGCTGGGGTCAGCTCTTGCTACGCAGAGCGAAGGGCAGTGAACTGCTTCTCGCTTGCAGAGCTTGATGTCTACAGCTGTAAGGCAGCCCCGGGACCAAGTTTTGGCCAGTATTACATTCAGCGTGGCTCTCCCTCTGTGGAGGCCCTCCGAACGGCACTGAGAGAATCCCTGAGCCTAAAGTGCATCCTGGCAACCCTTAACCTGTCATCTCACTATTGTGACGCAAGGTACACTGCAGGTGCAGCCTGACAGAAAGTACAGAAAAGCCGGTACGACTCTGAGGCATTTGGACGAGGCAAGGTCCCCTCGGCCTGACTAAGTCATTAAGCGGGTGCTGCTCCTCGTGGCACGCAGAACACCCCCCGTCCAACGAAGTGGGATCCTAGAAAGGCCCAGTGTTGCTGAAAGTCTCCAGGTGTCAGTCAGCGAGTGCTGGCAAATGCGTCGTGGGCTCAAGTTGGCACTGGGAGGATGTGGGAGAAGCCCGACTTTCCCCCTTTGGAAAGCCACTGCGTTGCAGCTTCCAAGCCGCCTGCTACTATTCACTCCACAGATTCCTCTGAGGAGCGGTGACTTTTTCCAAAAGAAACCAGGTGCTTGCGATTCCTTCCGGGGAGCTCACCCCCAGGAGCATACTGTAGCTAAGGTGCCCACTAAATGTGACCTCTAGTCTCGAGGTAAGGTGCACATTTTCCCATTCCCAGAGATAGGGGCGCCCCGGTTTCCAGGAGGTCTTAGTCAGTGGACGGCTTTAGCTTTAGTATGCCTCACAGCGCTCAAGACTCTCACGTGGGCACTTCTTTCCAAGGAAGTACACTGCGTACCCAAAGCCTTCTGAGCACAAGCAAGGGATACACAGCTCTGGGCACATCCCTCCCTATGCAGTTGGAAGGGCCGGGAACTAAGGTGTTCTCTGAGGCGAGCGTCCCACAGCTTTGAAACAGCCCCAGGAACGCGGTTCTTGGCAGGGTTTCGTTCCCTGCGGGTCTGCCACGTTGAGGAAAACTAAGCGGCCCTGAAAGAAACCACCGGGGCTCCAATTCGGTTTGGGGACTCCTGCTCGACGTCTCTCTAGGTGATGCGGAAACTGGACTTTAGGTCCAGCCCGAAGTAATGCAGAGAGTAACCCCGAGCATTGCTAGGCATTGGGAACATCCGAAGTCACCCAGGTAGGCCTGCTGAGGGCAGTTCGGGGTTTGTGCCGTTCACCACATGCAGCACACACTGCATCCAAAAGTTTCATCGCAGAAGGCCGAACTGTGTTCCACGGGTCTCCCTTGGATTGTCAGAGAAGATAGGTGTATGTGCTGGGTGATCCAGTTGGTAATTGAGAAGCCTGGCAGAGGGCAGTCTTTTCCCCATTTGAAAGGTCGATAGTGGCGGCCTCAAGGCTGACTGAAAGACACTGCCCTTACCCGTCTTCTAGTCACCTCCAGGAGTGCCTCAGTGAAGACAGTGAGTTTTCTCCTACGAACCCAGGTGGTCTCCAGTGCCTTGCTGGGAGCTCATCCCACGCTTGCCCTAGCTAAAGTGTGAAGTCAAAGTGACCCCTAGCCTCAAGGGAAGCGCGAGCGCTTCCTATCAGCCAAGTTGGGTGGGCAGCCACCTCCATGAACCCTGACGCCATAGAGTGCTTTAACTCCTCTGCGGCTTTGCGTAGGCCTAAGAGAGTCGCGTGTGAATTCCTTCTGAGGGAGAGCATGTGCGCTGGGAGTCCCCGTTTTGTTTTCCGAGCCACACAACACAGGACAGACTGCTGGGGTCAGCTCTTGCTACGCAGAGCGAAGGGCAGTGAACTGCTTCTCGCTTGCAGAGCTTGATGTCTACAGCTGTAAGGCAGCCCCGGGACCAAGTTTTGGCCAGTATTACATTCAGCGTGGCTCTCCCTCTGTGGAGGCCCTCCGAACGGCACTGAGAGAATCCCTGAGCCTAAAGTGCATCCTGGCAACCCTTAACCTGTCATCTCACTCTTGTGACGCAAGGTACACTGCAGGTGCAGCCTGACAGAAAGTACAGAAAAGCCGGTACGACTCTGAGGCATTTGGACGAGGCAAGGTCCCCTCGGCCTGACTAAGTCATTAAGCGGGTGCTGCTCCTCGTGGCACGCAGAACACCCCCCGTCCAACGAAGTGGGATCCTAGAAAGGCCCAGTGTTGCTGAAAGTCTCCAGGTGTCAGTCAGCGAGTGCTGGCAAATGCGTCGTGGGCTCAAGTTGGCACTGGGAGGATGTGGGAGAAGCCCGACTTTCCCCCTTTGGAAAGCCACTTCGTTGCAGCTTCCAAGCCGCCTGCTACTATTCACTCCACAGATTCCTCTGAGGAGCGGTGAGTTTTTCCAAAAGAAACCAGGTGCTTGCGATTCCTTCCGGGGAGCTCACCCCCAGGAGCATACTGTAGCTAAGGTGCCCACTAAATGTGACCTCTAGTCTCGAGGTAAGGTGCACATTTTCCCATTCCCAGAGATAGGGGCGCCCCGGTTTCCAGGAGGTCTTAGTCAGTGGACGGCTTTAGCTTTAGTATGCCTCACAGCGCTCAAGACTCTCACGTGGGCACTTCTTTCCAAGGAAGTACACTGCGTACCCAAAGCCTTCTGAGCACAAGCAAGGGATACACAGCTCTGGGCACATCCCTCCCTATGCAGTTGGAAGGGCCGGGAACTAAGGTGTTCTCTGAGGCGAGCGTCCCACAGCTTTGAAACAGCCCCAGGAACGCGGTTCTTGGCAGGGTTTCGTTCCCTGCGGGTCTGCCACGTTGAGGAAAACTAAGCGGCCCTGAAAGAAACCACCGGGGCTCCAATTCGGTTTGGGGACTCCTGCTCGACGTCTCTCTAGGTGATGCGGAAACTGGACTTTAGGTCCAGCCCGAAGTAATGCAGAGAGTAACCCCGAGCATTGCTAGGCATTGGGAACATCCGAAGTCACCCAGGTAGGCCTGCTGAGGGCAGTTCGGGGTTTGTGCCGTTCACCACATGCAGCACACACTGCATCCAAAAGTTTCATCGCAGAAGGCCGAACTGTGTTCCACGGGTCTCCCTTGGATTGTCAGAGAAGATAGGTGTATGTGCTGGGTGATCCAGTTGGTAATTGAGAAGCCTGGCAGAGGGCAGTCTTTTCCCCATTTGAAAGGTCGATAGTGGCGGCCTCAAGGCTGACTGAAAGACACTGCCCTTACCCGTCTTCTAGTCACCTCCAGGAGTGCCTCAGTGAAGACAGTGAGTTTTCTCCTACGAATCCAGGTGGTCTCCAGTGCCTTGCTGGGAGCTCATCCCACGCTTGCCCTAGCTAAAGTGTGAAGTCAAAGTGACCCCTAGCCTCAAGGGAAGCGCGAGCGCTTCCTATCAGCCAAGTTGGGTGGGCAGCCACCTCCATGAACCCTGACGCCATAGAGTGCTTTAACTCCTCTGCGGCTTTGCGTAGGCCTAAGAGAGTCGCGTGTGAATTCCTTCTGAGGGAGAGCATGTGCGCTGGGAGTCCCCGTTTTGTTTTCCGAGCCACACAACACAGGACAGACTGCTGGGGTCAGCTCTTGCTACGCAGAGCGAAGGGCAGTGAACTGCTTCTCGCTTGCAGAGCTGGATGTCTACAGCTGTAAGGCAGCCCCGGGACCAAGTTTTGGCCAGTATTACATTCAGCGTGGCTCTCCCTCTGTGGAGGCCCTCCGAACGGCACTGAGAGAATCCCTGAGCCTAAAGTGCATCCTGGCAACCCTTAACCTGTCATCTCACTCTTGTGACGCAAGGTACACTGCAGGTGCAGCCTGACAGAAAGTACAGAAAAGCCGGTACGACTCTGAGGCATTTGGACGAGGCAAGGTCCCCTCGGCCTGACTAAGTCATTAAGCGGGTGCTGCTCCTCGTGGCACGCAGAACACCCCCCGTCCAACGAAGTGGGATCCTAGAAAGGCCCAGTGTTGCTGAAAGTCTCCAGGTGTCAGTCAGCGAGTGCTGGCAAATGCGTCGTGGGCTCAAGTTGGCACTGGGAGGGTGTGGGAGAAGCCCGACTTTCCCCCTTTGGAAAGCCACTTCGTTGCAGCTTCCAAGCCGCCTGCTACTATTCACTCCACAGATTCCTCTGAGGAGCGGTGACTTTTTCCAAAAGAAACCAGGTGCTTGCGATTCCTTCCGGGGAGCTCACCCCCAGGAGCATACTGTAGCTAAGGTGCCCACTAAATGTGACCTCTAGTCTCGAGGTAAGGTGCACATTTTCCCATTCCCAGAGATAGGGGCGCCCCGGTTTCCAGGAGGTCTTAGTCAGTGGACGGCTTTAGCTTTAGTATGCCTCACAGCGCTCAAGACTCTCACGTGGGCACTTCTTTCCAAGGAAGTACACTGCGTACCCAAAGCCTTCTGAGCACAAGCAAGGGATACACAGCTCTGGGCACATCCCTCCCTATGCAGTTGGAAGGGCCGGGAACTAAGGTGTTCTCTGAGGCGAGCGTCCCACAGCTTTGAAACAGCCCCAGGAACGCGGTTCTTGGCAGGGTTTCGTTCCCTGCGGGTCTGCCACGTTGAGGAAAACTAAGCGGCCCTGAAAGAAACCACCGGGGCTCCAATTCGGTTTGGGGACTCCTGCTCGACGTCTCTCTAGGTGATGCGGAAACTGGACTTTAGGTCCAGCCCGAAGTAATGCAGAGAGTAACCCCGAGCATTGCTAGGCATTGGGAACATCCGAAGTCACCCAGGTAGGCCTGCTGAGGGCAGTTCGGGGTTTGTGCCGTTCACCACATGCAGCACACACTGCATCCAAAAGTTTCATCGCAGAAGGCCGAACTGTGTTCCACGGGTCTCCCTTGGATTGTCAGAGAAGATAGGTGTATGTGCTGGGTGATCCAGTTGGTAATTGAGAAGCCTGGCAGAGGGCAGTCTTTTCCCCATTTGAAAGGTCGATAGTGGCGGCCTCAAGGCTGACTGAAAGACACTGCCCTTACCCGTCTTCTAGTCACCTCCAGGAGTGCCTCAGTGAAGACAGTGAGTTTTCTCCTACGAATCCAGGTGGTCTCCAGTGCCTTGCTGGGAGCTCATCCCACGCTTGCCCTAGCTAAAGTGTGAAGTCAAAGTGACCCCTAGCCTCAAGGGAAGCGCGAGCGCTTCCTATCAGCCAAGTTGGGTGGGCAGCCACCTCCATGAACCCTGACGCCATAGAGTGCTTTAACTCCTCTGCGGCTTTGCGTAGGCCTAAGAGAGTCGCGTGTGAATTCCTTCTGAGGGAGAGCATGTGCGCTGGGAGTCCCCGTTTTGTTTTCCGAGCCACACAACACAGGACAGACTGCTGGGGTCAGCTCTTGCTACGCAGAGCGAAGGGCAGTGAACTGCTTCTCGCTTGCAGAGCTGGATGTCTACAGCTGTAAGGCAGCCCCGGGACAAAGTTTTGGCCAGTATTACATTCAGCGTGGCTCTCCCTCTGTGGAGGCCCTCCGAACGGCACTGAGAGAATCCCTGAGCCTAAAGTGCATCCTGGCAACCCTTAACCTGTCATCTCACTATTGTGACGCAAGGTACACTGCAGGTGCAGCCTGACAGAAAGTACAGAAAAGCCGGTACGACTCTGAGGCATTTGGACGAGGCAAGGTCCCCTCGGCCTGACTAAGTCATTAAGCGGGTGCTGCTCCTCGTGGCACGCAGAACACCCCCCGTCCAACGAAGTGGGATCCTAGAAAGGCCCAGTGTTGCTGAAAGTCTCCAGGTGTCAGTCAGCGAGTGCTGGCAAATGCGTCGTGGGCTCAAGTTGGCACTGGGAGGGTGTGGGAGAAGCCCGACTTTCCCCCTTTGGAAAGCCACTTCGTTGCAGCTTCCAAGCCGCCTGCTACTATTCACTCCACAGATTCCTCTGAGGAGCGGTGACTTTTTCCAAAAGAAACCAGGTGCTTGCGATTCCTTCCGGGGAGCTCACCCCCAGGAGCATACTGTAGCTAAGGTGCCCACTAAATGTGACCTCTAGTCTCGAGGTAAGGTGCACATTTTCCCATTCCCAGAGATAGGGGCGCCCCGGTTTCCAGGAGGTCTTAGTCAGTGGACGGCTTTAGCTTTAGTATGCCTCACAGCGCTCAAGACTCTCACGTGGGCACTTCTTTCCAAGGAAGTACACTGCGTACCCAAAGCCTTCTGAGCACAAGCAAGGGATACACAGCTCTGGGCACATCCCTCCCTATGCAGTTGGAAGGGCCGGGAACTAAGGTGTTCTCTGAGGCGAGCGTCCCACAGCTTTGAAACAGCCCCAGGAACGCGGTTCTTGGCAGGGTTTCGTTCCCTGCGGGTCTGCCACGTTGAGGAAAACTAAGCGGCCCTGAAAGAAACCACCGGGGCTCCAATTCGGTTTGGGGACTCCTGCTCGACGTCTCTCTAGGTGATGCGGAAACTGGACTTTAGGTCCAGCCCGAAGTAATGCAGAGAGTAACCCCGAGCATTGCTAGGCATTGGGAACATCCGAAGTCACCCAGGTAGGCCTGCTGAGGGCAGTTCGGGGTTTGTGCCGTTCACCACATGCAGCACACACTGCATCCAAAAGTTTCATCGCAGAAGGCCGAACTGTGTTCCACGGGTCTCCCTTGGATTGTCAGAGAAGATAGGTGTATGTGCTGGGTGATCCAGTTGGTAATTGAGAAGCCTGGCAGAGGGCAGTCTTTTCCCCATTTGAAAGGTCGATAGTGGCGGCCTCAAGGCTGACTGAAAGACACTGCCCTGACCCGTCTTCTAGTCACCTCCAGGAGTGCCTCAGTGAAGACAGTGAGTTTTCTCCTACGAATCCAGGTGGTCTCCAGTGCCTTGCTGGGAGCTCATCCCACGCTTGCCCTAGCTAAAGTGTGAAGTCAAAGTGACCCCTAGCCTCAAGGGAAGCGCGAGCGCTTCCTATCAGCCAAGTTGGGTGGGCAGCCACCTCCATGAACCCTGACGCCATAGAGTGCTTTAACTCCTCTGCGGCTTTGCGTAGGCCTAAGAGAGTCGCGTGTGAATTCCTTCTGAGGGAGAGCATGTGCGCTGGGAGTCCCCGTTTTGTTTTCCGAGCCACACAACACAGGACAGACTGCTGGGGTCAGCTCTTGCTACGCAGAGCGAAGGGCAGTGAACTGCTTCTCGCTTGCAGAGCTGGATGTCTACAGCTGTAAGGCAGCCCCGGGACAAAGTTTTGGCCAGTATTACATTCAGCGTGGCTCTCCCTCTGTGGAGGCCCTCCGAACGGCACTGAGAGAATCCCTGAGCCTAAAGTGCATCCTGGCAACCCTTAACCTGTCATCTCACTATTGTGACGCAAGGTACACTGCAGGTGCAGCCTGACAGAAAGTACAGAAAAGCCGGTACGACTCTGAGGCATTTGGACGAGGCAAGGTCCCCTCGGCCTGACTAAGTCATTAAGCGGGTGCTGCTCCTCGTGGCACGCAGAACACCCCCCGTCCAACGAAGTGGGATCCTAGAAAGGCCCAGTGTTGCTGAAAGTCTCCAGGTGTCAGTCAGCGAGTGCTGGCAAATGCGTCGTGGGCTCAAGTTGGCACTGGGAGGGTGTGGGAGAAGCCCGACTTTCCCCCTTTGGAAAGCCACTTCGTTGCAGCTTCCAAGCCGCCTGCTACTATTCACTCCACAGATTCCTCTGAGGAGCGGTGAGTTTTTCCAAAAGAAACCAGGTGCTTGCGATTCCTTCCGGGGAGCTCACCCCCAGGAGCATACTGTAGCTAAGGTGCCCACTAAATGTGACCTCTAGTCTCGAGGTAAGGTGCACATTTTCCCATTCCCAGAGATAGGGGCGCCCCGGTTTCCAGGAGGTCTTAGTCAGTGGACGGCTTTAGCTTTAGTATGCCTCACAGCGCTCAAGACTCTCACGTGGGCACTTCTTTCCAAGGAAGTACACTGCGTACCCAAAGCCTTCTGAGCACAAGCAAGGGATACACAGCTCTGGGCACATCCCTCCCTATGCAGTTGGAAGGGCCGGGAACTAAGGTGTTCTCTGAGGCGAGCGTCCCACAGCTTTGAAACAGCCCCAGGAACGCGGTTCTTGGCAGGGTTTCATTCCCTGCGGGTCTGCCACGTTGAGGAAAACTAAGCGGCCCTGAAAGAAACCACCGGGGCTCCAATTCGGTTTGGGGACTCCTGCTCGACGTCTCTCTAGGTGATGCGGAAACTGGACTTTAGGTCCAGCCCGAAGTAATGCAGAGAGTAACCCCGAGCATTGCTAGGCATTGGGAACATCCGAAGTCACCCAGGTAGGCCTGCTGAGGGCAGTTCGGGGTTTGTGCCGTTCACCACATGCAGCACACACTGCATCCAAAAGTTTCATCGCAGAAGGCCGAACTGTGTTCCACGGGTCTCCCTTGGATTGTCAGAGAAGATAGGTGTATGTGCTGGGTGATCCAGTTGGTAATTGAGAAGCCTGGCAGAGGGCAGTCTTTTCCCCATTTGAAAGGTCGATAGTGGCGGCCTCAAGGCTGACTGAAAGACACTGCCCTGACCCGTCTTCTAGTCACCTCCAGGAGTGCCTCAGTGAAGACAGTGAGTTTTCTCCTACGAATCCAGGTGGTCTCCAGTGCCTTGCTGGGAGCTCATCCCACGCTTGCCCTAGCTAAAGTGTGAAGTCAAAGTGACCCCTAGCCTCAAGGGAAGCGCGAGCGCTTCCTATCAGCCAAGTTGGGTGGGCAGCCACCTCCATGAACCCTGACGCCATAGAGTGCTTTAACTCCTCTGCGGCTTTGCGTAGGCCTAAGAGAGTCGCGTGTGAATTCCTTCTGAGGGAGAGCATGTGCGCTGGGAGTCCCCGTTTTGTTTTCCGAGCCACACAACACAGGACAGACTGCTGGGGTCAGCTCTTGCTACGCAGAGCGAAGGGCAGTGAACTGCTTCTCGCTTGCAGAGCTTGATGTCTACAGCTGTAAGGCAGCCCCGGAACCAAGTTTTGGCCAGTATTACATTCAGCGTGGCTCTCCCTCTGTGGAGGCCCTCCGAACGGCACTGAGAGAATCCCTGAGCCTAAAGTGCATCCTGGCAACCCTTAACCTGTCATCTCACTATTGTGACGCAAGGTACACTGCAGGTGCAGCCTGACAGAAAGTACAGAAAAGCCGGTACGACTCTGAGGCATTTGGACGAGGCAAGGTCCCCTCGGCCTGACTAAGTCATTAAGCGGGTGCTGCTCCTCGTGGCACGCAGAACACCCCCCGTCCAACGAAGTGGGATCCTAGAAAGGCCCAGTGTTGCTGGAAGTCTCCAGGTGTCAGTCAGCGAGTGCTGGCAAATGCGTCGTGGGCTCAAGTTGGCACTGGGAGAATGTGGGAGAAGCCCGACTTTCCCCCTTTGGAAAGCCACTGCGTTGCAGCTTCCAAGCCGCCTGCTACTATTCACTCCACAGATTCCTCTGAGGAGCGGTGAGTTTTTCCAAAAGAAACCAGGTGCTTGCGATTCCTTCCGGGGAGCTCACCCCCAGGAGCATACTGTAGCTAAGGTGCCCACTAAATGGGACCTCTAGTCTCGAGGTAAGGTGCACATTTTCCCATTCCCAGAGATAGGGGCGCCCCGGTTTCCAGGAGGTCTTAGTCAGTGGACGGCTTTAGCTTTAGTATGCCTCACAGCGCTCAAGACTCTCACGTGGGCACTTCTTTCCAAGGAAGTACACTGCGTACCCAAAGCCTTCTGAGCACAAGCAAGGGATACACAGCTCTGGGCACATCCCTCCCTATGCAGTTGGAAGGGCCGGGAACTAAGGTGTTCTCTGAGGCGAGCGTCCCACAGCTTTGAAACAGCCCCAGGAACGCGGTTCTTGGCAGGGTTTCGTTCCCTGCGGGTCTGCCACGTTGAGGAAAACTAAGCGGCCCTGAAAGAAACCACCGGGGCTCCAATTCGGTTTGGGGACTCCTGCTCGACGTCTCTCTAGGTGATGCGGAAACTGGACTTTAGGTCCAGCCCGAAGTAATGCAGAGAGTAACCCCGAGCATTGCTAGGCATTGGGAACATCCGAAGTCACCCAGGTAGGCCTGCTGAGGGCAGTTCGGGGTTTGTGCCGTTCACCACATGCAGCACACACTGCATCCAAAAGTTTCATCGCAGAAGGCCGAACTGTGTTCCACGGGTCTCCCTTGGATTGTCAGAGAAGATAGGTGTATGTGCTGGGTGATCCAGTTGGTAATTGAGAAGCCTGGCAGAGGGCAGTCTTTTCCCCATTTGAAAGGTCGATAGTGGCGGCCTCAAGGCTGACTGAAAGACACTGCCCTGACCCGTCTTCTAGTCACCTCCAGGAGTGCCTCAGTGAAGACAGTGAGTTTTCTCCTACGAATCCAGGTGGTCTCCAGTGCCTTGCTGGGAGCTCATCCCACGCTTGCCCTAGCTAAAGTGTGAAGTCAAAGTGACCCCTAGCCTCAAGGGAAGCGCGAGCGCTTCCTATCAGCCAAGTTGGGTGGGCAGCCACCTCCATGAACCCTGACGCCATAGAGTGCTTTAACTCCTCTGCGGCTTTGCGTAGGCCTAAGAGAGTCGCGTGTGAATTCCTTCTGAGGGAGAGCATGTGCGCTGGGAGTCCCCGTTTTGTTTTCCGAGCCACACAACACAGGACAGACTGCTGGGGTCAGCTCTTGCTACGCAGAGCGAAGGGCAGTGAACTGCTTCTCGCTTGCAGAGCTTGATGTCTACAGCTGTAAGGCAGCCCCGGGACAAAGTTTTGGCCAGTATTACATTCAGCGTGGCTCTCCCTCTGTGGAGGCCCTCCGAACGGCACTGAGAGAATCCCTGGGCCTAAAGTGCATCCTGGCAACCCTTAACCTGTCATCTCACTATTGTGACGCAAGGTACACTGCAGGTGCAGCCTGACAGAAAGTACAGAAAAGCCGGTACGACTCTGAGGCATTTGGACGAGGCAAGGTCCCCTCGGCCTGACTAAGTCATTAAGCGGGTGCTGCTCCTCGTGGCACGCAGAACACCCCCCGTCCAACGAAGTGGGATCCTAGAAAGGCCCAGTGTTGCTGGAAGTCTCCAGGTGTCAGTCAGCGAGTGCTGGCAAATGCGTCGTGGGCTCAAGTTGGCACTGGGAGAATGTGGGAGAAGCCCGACTTTCCCCCTTTGGAAAGCCACTGCGTTGCAGCTTCCAAGCCGCCTGCTACTATTCACTCCACAGATTCCTCTGAGGAGCGGTGACTTTTTCCAAAAGAAACCAGGTGCTTGCGATTCCTTCCGGGGAGCTCACCCCCAGGAGCATACTGTAGCTAAGGTGCCCACTAAATGGGACCTCTAGTCTCGAGGTAAGGTGCACATTTTCCCATTCCCAGAGATAGGGGCGCCCCGGTTTCCAGGAGGTCTTAGTCAGTGGACGGCTTTAGCTTTAGTATGCCTCACAGCGCTCAAGACTCTCACGTGGGCACTTCTTTCCAAGGAAGTACACTGCGTACCCAAAGCCTTCTGAGCACAAGCAAGGGATACACAGCTCTGGGCACATCCCTCCCTATGCAGTTGGAAGGGCCGGGAACTAAGGTGTTCTCTGAGGCGAGCGTCCCACAGCTTTGAAACAGCCCCAGGAACGCGGTTCTTGGCAGGGTTTCGTTCCCTGCGGGTCTGCCACGTTGAGGAAAACTAAGCGGCCCTGAAAGAAACCACCGGGGCTCCAATTCGGTTTGGGGACTCCTGCTCGACGTCTCTCTAGGTGATGCGGAAACTGGACTTTAGGTCCAGCCCGAAGTAATGCAGAGAGTAACCCCGAGCATTGCTAGGCATTGGGAACATCCGAAGTCACCCAGGTAGGCCTGCTGAGGGCAGTTCGGGGTTTGTGCCGTTCACCACATGCAGCACACACTGCATCCAAAAGTTTCATCGCAGAAGGCCGAACTGTGTTCCACGGGTCTCCCTTGGATGGTCAGAGAAGATAGGTGTATGTGCTGGGTGATCCAGTTGGTAATTGAGAAGCCTGGCAGAGGGCAGTCTTTTCCCCATTTGAAAGGTCGATAGTGGCGGCCTCAAGGCTGACTGAAAGACACTGCCCTGACCCGTCTTCTAGTCACCTCCAGGAGTGCCTCAGTGAAGACAGTGAGTTTTCTCCTACGAATCCAGGTGGTCTCCAGTGCCTTGCTGGGAGCTCATCCCACGCTTGCCCTAGCTAAAGTGTGAAGTCAAAGTGACCCCTAGCCTCAAGGGAAGCGCGAGCGCTTCCTATCAGCCAAGTTGGGTGGGCAGCCACCTCCATGAACCCTGACGCCATAGAGTGCTTTAACTCCTCTGCGGCTTTGCGTAGGCCTAAGAGAGTCGCGTGTGAATTCCTTCTGAGGGAGAGCATGTGCGCTGGGAGTCCCCGTTTTGTTTTCCGAGCCACACAACACAGGGCAGACTGCTGGGGTCAGCTCTTGCTACGCAGAGCGAAGGGCAGTGAACTGCTTCTCGCTTGCAGAGCTTGATGTCTACAGCTGTAAGGCAGCCCCGGAACCAAGTTTTGGCCAGTATTACATTCAGCGTGGCTCTCCCTCTGTGGAGGCCCTCCGAACGGCACTGAGAGAATCCCTGAGCCTAAAGTGCATCCTGGCAACCCTTAACCTGTCATCTCACTATTGTGACGCAAGGTACACTGCAGGTGCAGCCTGACAGAAAGTACAGAAAAGCCGGTACGACTCTGAGGCATTTGGACGAGGCAAGGTCCCCTCGGCCTGACTAAGTCATTAAGCGGGTGCTGCTCCTCGTGGCACGCAGAACACCCCCCGTCCAACGAAGTGGGATCCTAGAAAGGCCCAGTGTTGCTGGAAGTCTCCAGGTGTCAGTCAGCGAGTGCTGGCAAATGCGTCGTGGGCTCAAGTTGGCACTGGGAGAATGTGGGAGAAGCCCGACTTTCCCCCTTTGGAAAGCCACTGCGTTGCAGCTTCCAAGCCGCCTGCTACTATTCACTCCACAGATTCCTCTGAGGAGCGGTGACTTTTTCCAAAAGAAACCAGGTGCTTGCGATTCCTTCCGGGGAGCTCACCCCCAGGAGCATACTGTAGCTAAGGTGCCCACTAAATGGGACCTCTAGTCTCGAGGTAAGGTGCACATTTTCCCATTCCCAGAGATAGGGGCGCCCCGGTTTCCAGGAGGTCTTAGTCAGTGGACGGCTTTAGCTTTAGTATGCCTCACAGCGCTCAAGACTCTCACGTGGGCACTTCTTTCCAAGGAAGTACACTGCGTACCCAAAGCCTTCTGAGCACAAGCAAGGGATACACAGCTCTGGGCACATCCCTCCCTATGCAGTTGGAAGGGCCGGGAACTAAGGTGTTCTCTGAGGCGAGCGTCCCACAGCTTTGAAACAGCCCCAGGAACGCGGTTCTTGGCAGGGTTTCGTTCCCTGCGGGTCTGCCACGTTGAGGAAAACTAAGCGGCCCTGAAAGAAACCACCGGGGCTCCAATTCGGTTTGGGGACTCCTGCTCGACGTCTCTCTAGGTGATGCGGAAACTGGACTTTAGGTCCAGCCCGAAGTAATGCAGAGAGTAACCCCGAGCATTGCTAGGCATTGGGAACATCCGAAGTCACCCAGGTAGGCCTGCTGAGGGCAGTTCGGGGTTTGTGCCGTTCACCACATGCAGCACACACTGCATCCAAAAGTTTCATCGCAGAAGGCCGAACTGTGTTCCACGGGTCTCCCTTGGATGGTCAGAGAAGATAGGTGTATGTGCTGGGTGATCCAGTTGGTAATTGAGAAGCCTGGCAGAGGGCAGTCTTTTCCCCATTTGAAAGGTCGATAGTGGCGGCCTCAAGGCTGACTGAAAGACACTGCCCTGACCCGTCTTCTAGTCACCTCCAGGAGTGCCTCAGTGAAGACAGTGAGTTTTCTCCTACGAATCCAGGTGGTCTCCAGTGCCTTGCTGGGAGCTCATCCCACGCTTGCCCTAGCTAAAGTGTGAAGTCAAAGTGACCCCTAGCCTCAAGGGAAGCGCGAGCGCTTCCTATCAGCCAAGTTGGGTGGGCAGCCACCTCCATGAACCCTGACGCCATAGAGTGCTTTAACTCCTCTGCGGCTTTGCGTAGGCCTAAGAGAGTCGCGTGTGAATTCCTTCTGAGGGAGAGCATGTGCGCTGGGAGTCCCCGTTTTGTTTTCCGAGCCACACAACACAGGGCAGACTGCTGGGGTCAGCTCTTGCTACGCAGAGCGAAGGGCAGTGAACTGCTTCTCGCTTGCAGAGCTTGATGTCTACAGCTGGAAGGCAGCCCCGGGACAAAGTTTTGGCCAGTATTACATTCAGCGTGGCTCTCCCTCTGTGGAGGCCCTCCGAACGGCACTGAGAGAATCCCTGGGCCTAAAGTGCATCCTGGCAACCCTTAACCTGTCATGTCACTATTGTGACGCAAGGTACACTGCAGGTGCAGCCTGACAGAAAGTACAGAAAAGCCGGTACGACTCTGAGGCATTTGGACGAGGCAAGGTCCCCTCGGCCTGACTAAGTCATTAAGCGGGTGCTGCTCCTCGTGGCACGCAGAACACCCCCCGTCCAACGAAGTGGGATCCTAGAAAGGCCCAGTGTTGCTGAAAGTCTCCAGGTGTCAGTCAGCGAGTGCTGGCAAATGCGTCGTGGGCTCAAGTTGGCACTGGGAGGATGTGGGAGAAGCCCGACTTTCCCCCTTTGGAAAGCCACTGCGTTGCAGCTTCCAAGCCGCCTGCTACTATTCACTCCACAGATTCCTCTGAGGAGCGGTGACTTTTTCCAAAAGAAACCAGGTGCTTGCGATTCCTTCCGGGGAGCTCACCCCCAGGAGCATACTGTAGCTAAGGTGCCCACTAAATGGGACCTCTAGTCTCGAGGTAAGGTGCACATTTTCCCATTCCCAGAGATAGGGGCGCCCCGGTTTCCAGGAGGTCTTAGTCAGTGGACGGCTTTAGCTTTAGTATGCCTCACAGCGCTCAAGACTCTCACGTGGGCACTTCTTTCCAAGGAAGTACACTGCGTACCCAAAGCCTTCTGAGCACAAGCAAGGGATACACAGCTCTGGGCACATCCCTCCCTATGCAGTTGGAAGGGCCGGGAACTAAGGTGTTCTCTGAGGCGAGCGTCCCACAGCTTTGAAACAGCCCCAGGAACGCGGTTCTTGGCAGGGTTTCGTTCCCTGCGGGTCTGCCACGTTGAGGAAAACTAAGCGGCCCTGAAAGAAACCACCGGGGCTCCAATTCGGTTTGGGGACTCCTGCTCGACGTCTCTCTAGGTGATGCGGAAACTGGACTTTAGGTCCAGCCCGAAGTAATGCAGAGAGTAACCCCGAGCATTGCTAGGCATTGGGAACATCCGAAGTCACCCAGGTAGGCCTGCTGAGGGCAGTTCGGGGTTTGTGCCGTTCACCACATGCAGCACACACTGCATCCAAAAGTTTCATCGCAGAAGGCCGAACTGTGTTCCACGGGTCTCCCTTGGATGGTCAGAGAAGATAGGTGTATGTGCTGGGTGATCCAGTTGGTAATTGAGAAGCCTGGCAGAGGGCAGTCTTTTCCCCATTTGAAAGGTCGATAGTGGCGGCCTCAAGGCTGACTGAAAGACACTGCCCTGACCCGTCTTCTAGTCACCTCCAGGAGTGCCTCAGTGAAGACAGTGAGTTTTCTCCTACGAATCCAGGTGGTCTCCAGTGCCTTGCTGGGAGCTCATCCCACGCTTGCCCTAGCTAAAGTGTGAAGTCAAAGTGACCCCTAGCCTCAAGGGAAGCGCGAGCGCTTCCTATCAGCCAAGTTGGGTGGGCAGCCACCTCCATGAACCCTGACGCCATAGAGTGCTTTAACTCCTCTGCGGCTTTGCGTAGGCCTAAGAGAGTCGCGTGTGAATTCCTTCTGAGGGAGAGCATGTGCGCTGGGAGTCCCCGTTTTGTTTTCCGAGCCACACAACACAGGGCAGACTGCTGGGGTCAGCTCTTGCTACGCAGAGCGAAGGGCAGTGAACTGCTTCTCGCTTGCAGAGCTTGATGTCTACAGCTGGAAGGCAGCCCCGGGACAAAGTTTTGGCCAGTATTACATTCAGCGTGGCTCTCCCTCTGTGGAGGCCCTCCGAACGGCACTGAGAGAATCCCTGGGCCTAAAGTGCATCCTGGCAACCCTTAACCTGTCATCTCACTATTGTGACGCAAGGTACACTGCAGGTGCAGCCTGACAGAAAGTACAGAAAAGCCGGTACGACTCTGAGGCATTTGGACGAGGCAAGGTCCCCTCGGCCTGACTAAGTCATTAAGCGGGTGCTGCTCCTCGTGGCACGCAGAACACCCCCCGTCCAACGAAGTGGGATCCTAGAAAGGCCCAGTGTTGCTGAAAGTCTCCAGGTGTCAGTCAGCGAGTGCTGGCAAATGCGTCGTGGGCTCAAGTTGGCACTGGGAGGATGTGGGAGAAGCCCGACTTTCCCCCTTTGGAAAGCCACTGCGTTGCAGCTTCCAAGCCGCCTGCTACTATTCACTCCACAGATTCCTCTGAGGAGCGGTGACTTTTTCCAAAAGAAACCAGGTGCTTGCAATTCCTTCCGGGGAGCTCACCCCCAGGAGCATACTGTAGCTAAGGTGCCCACTAAATGGGACCTCTAGTCTCGAGGTAAGGTGCACATTTTCCCATTCCCAGAGATAGGGGCGCCCCGGTTTCCAGGAGGTCTTAGTCAGTGGACGGCTTTAGCTTTAGTATGCCTCACAGCGCTCAAGACTCTCACGTGGGCACTTCTTTCCAAGGAAGTACACTGCGTACCCAAAGCCTTCTGAGCACAAGCAAGGGATACACAGCTCTGGGCACATCCCTCCCTATGCAGTTGGAAGGGCCGGGAACTAAGGTGTTCTCTGAGGCGAGCGTCCCACAGCTTTGAAACAGCCCCAGGAACGCGGTTCTTGGCAGGGTTTCGTTCCCTGCGGGTCTGCCACGTTGAGGAAAACTAAGCGGCCCTGAAAGAAACCACCGGGGCTCCAATTCGGTTTGGGGACTCCTGCTCGACGTCTCTCTAGGTGATGCGGAAACTGGACTTTAGGTCCAGCCCGAAGTAATGCAGAGAGTAACCCCGAGCATTGCTAGGCATTGGGAACATCCGAAGTCACCCAGGTAGGCCTGCTGAGGGCAGTTCGGGGTTTGTGCCGTTCACCACATGCAGCACACACTGCATCCAAAAGTTTCATCGCAGAAGGCCGAACTGTGTTCCACGGGTCTCCCTTGGATGGTCAGAGAAGATAGGTGTATGTGCTGGGTGATCCAGTTGGTAATTGAGAAGCCTGGCAGAGGGCAGTCTTTTCCCCATTTGAAAGGTCGATAGTGGCGGCCTCAAGGCTGACTGAAAGACACTGCCCTGACCCGTCTTCTAGTCACCTCCAGGAGTGCCTCAGTGAAGACAGTGAGTTTTCTCCTACGAATCCAGGTGGTCTCCAGTGCCTTGCTGGGAGCTCATCCCACGCTTGCCCTAGCTAAAGTGTGAAGTCAAAGTGACCCCTAGCCTCAAGGGAAGCGCGAGCGCTTCCTATCAGCCAAGTTGGGTGGGCAGCCACCTCCATGAACCCTGACGCCATAGAGTGCTTTAACTCCTCTGCGGCTTTGCGTAGGCCTAAGAGAGTCGCGTGTGAATTGCTTCTGAGGGAGAGCATGTGCGCTGGGAGTCCCCGTTTTGTTTTCCGAGCCACACAACACAGGGCAGACTGCTGGGGTCAGCTCTTGCTACGCAGAGCGAAGGGCAGTGAACTGCTTCTCGCTTGCAGAGCTTGATGTCTACAGCTGGAAGGCAGCCCCGGGACAAAGTTTTGGCCAGTATTACATTCAGCGTGGCTCTCCCTCTGTGGAGGCCCTCCGAACGGCACTGAGAGAATCCCTGGGCCTAAAGTGCATCCTGGCAACCCTTAACCTGTCATCTCACTATTGTGACGCAAGGTACACTGCAGGTGCAGCCTGACAGAAAGTACAGAAAAGCCGGTACGACTCTGAGGCATTTGGACGAGGCAAGGTCCCCTCGGCCTGACTAAGTCATTAAGCGGGTGCTGCTCCTCGTGGCACGCAGAACACCCCCCGTCCAACGAAGTGGGATCCTAGAAAGGCCCAGTGTTGCTGAAAGTCTCCAGGTGTCAGTCAGCGAGTGCTGGCAAATGCGTCGTGGGCTCAAGTTGGCACTGGGAGGATGTGGGAGAAGCCCGACTTTCCCCCTTTGGAAAGCCACTGCGTTGCAGCTTCCAAGCCGCCTGCTACTATTCACTCCACAGATTCCTCTGAGGAGCGGTGAGTTTTTCCAAAAGAAACCAGGTGCTTGCGATTCCTTCCGGGGAGCTCACCCCCAGGAGCATACTGTAGCTAAGGTGCCCACTAAATGGGACCTCTAGTGTCGAGGTAAGGTGCACATTTTCCCATTCCCAGAGATAGGGGCGCCCCGGTTTCCAGGAGGTCTTAGTCAGTGGACGGCTTTAGCTTTAGTATGCCTCACAGCGCTCAAGACTCTCACGTGGGCACTTCTTTCCAAGGAAGTACACTGCGTACCCAAAGCCTTCTGAGCACAAGCAAGGGATACACAGCTCTGGGCACATCCCTCCCTATGCAGTTGGAAGGGCCGGGAACTAAGGTGTTCTCTGAGGCGAGCGTCCCACAGCTTTGAAACAGCCCCAGGAACGCGGTTCTTGGCAGGGTTTCGTTCCCTGCGGGTCTGCCACGTTGAGGAAAACTAAGCGGCCCTGAAAGAAACCACCGGGGCTCCAATTCGGTTTGGGGACTCCTGCTCGACGTCTCTCTAGGTGATGCGGAAACTGGACTTTAGGTCCAGCCCGAAGTAATGCAGAGAGTAACCCCGAGCATTGCTAGGCATTGGGAACATCCGAAGTCACCCAGGTAGGCCTGCTGAGGGCAGTTCGGGGTTTGTGCCGTTCACCACATGCAGCACACACTGCATCCAAAAGTTTCATCGCAGAAGGCCGAACTGTGTTCCACGGGTCTCCCTTGGATGGTCAGAGAAGATAGGTGTATGTGCTGGGTGATCCAGTTGGTAATTGAGAAGCCTGGCAGAGGGCAGTCTTTTCCCCATTTGAAAGGTCGATAGTGGCGGCCTCAAGGCTGACTGAAAGACACTGCCCTTACCCGTCTTCTAGTCACCTCCAGGAGTGCCTCAGTGAAGACAGTGAGTTTTCTCCTACGAATCCAGGTGGTCTCCAGTGCCTTGCTGGGAGCTCATCCCACGCTTGCCCTAGCTAAAGTGTGAAGTCAAAGTGACCCCTAGCCTCAAGGGAAGCGCGAGCGCTTCCTATCAGCCAAGTTGGGTGGGCAGCCACCTCCATGAACCCTGACTCCATAGAGTGCTTTAACTCCTCTGCGGCTTTGCGTAGGCCTAAGAGAGTCGCGTGTGAATTCCTTCTGAGGGAGAGCATGTGCGCTGGGAGTCCCCGTTTTGTTTTCCGAGCCACACAACACAGGACAGACTGCTGGGGTCAGCTCTTGCTACGCAGAGCGAAGGGCAGTGAACTGCTTCTCGCTTGCAGAGCTTGATGTCTACAGCTGGAAGGCAGCCCCGGGACAAAGTTTTGGCCAGTATTACATTCAGCGTGGCTCTCCCTCTGTGGAGGCCCTCCGAACGGCACTGAGAGAATCCCTGGGCCTAAAGTGCATCCTGGCAACCCTTAACCTGTCATCTCACTATTGTGACGCAAGGTACACTGCAGGTGCAGCCTGACAGAAAGTACAGAAAAGCCGGTACGACTCTGAGGCATTTGGACGAGGCAAGGTCCCCTCGGCCTGACTAAGTCATTAAGCGGGTGCTGCTCCTCGTGGCACGCAGAACACCCCCCGTCCAACGAAGTGGGATCCTAGAAAGGCCCAGTGTTGCTGAAAGTCTCCAGGTGTCAGTCAGCGAGTGCTGGCAAATGCGTCGTGGGCTCAAGTTGGCACTGGGAGGATGTGGGAGAAGCCCGACTTTCCCCCTTTGGAAAGCCACTGCGTTGCAGCTTCCAAGCCGCCTGCTACTATTCACTCCACAGATTCCTCTGAGGAGCGGTGACTTTTTCCAAAAGAAACCAGGTGCTTGCGATTCCTTCCGGGGAGCTCACCCCCAGGAGCATACTGTAGCTAAGGTGCCCACTAAATGGGACCTCTAGTCTCGAGGTAAGGTGCACATTTTCCCATTCCCAGAGATAGGGGCGCCCCGGTTTCCAGGAGGTCTTAGTCAGTGGACGGCTTTAGCTTTAGTATGCCTCACAGCGCTCAAGACTCTCACGTGGGCACTTCTTTCCAAGGAAGTACACTGCGTACCCAAAGCCTTCTGAGCACAAGCAAGGGATACACAGCTCTGGGCACATCCCTCCCTATGCAGTTGGAAGGGCCGGGAACTAAGGTGTTCTCTGAGGCGAGCGTCCCACAGCTTTGAAACAGCCCCAGGAACGCGGTTCTTGGCAGGGTTTCGTTCCCTGCGGGTCTGCCACGTTGAGGAAAACTAAGCGGCCCTGAAAGAAACCACCGGGGCTCCAATTCGGTTTGGGGACTCCTGCTCGACGTCTCTCTAGGTGATGCGGAAACTGGACTTTAGGTCCAGCCCGAAGTAATGCAGAGAGTAACCCCGAGCATTGCTAGGCATTGGGAACATCCGAAGTCACCCAGGTAGGCCTGCTGAGGGCAGTTCGGGGTTTGTGCCGTTCACCACATGCAGCACACACTGCATCCAAAAGTTTCATCGCAGAAGGCCGAACTGTGTTCCACGGGTCTCCCTTGGATGGTCAGAGAAGATAGGTGTATGTGCTGGGTGATCCAGTTGGTAATTGAGAAGCCTGGCAGAGGGCAGTCTTTTCCCCATTTGAAAGGTCGATAGTGGCGGCCTCAAGGCTGACTGAAAGACACTGCCCTGACCCGTCTTCTAGTCACCTCCAGGAGTGCCTCAGTGAAGACAGTGAGTTTTCTCCTACGAATCCAGGTGGTCTCCAGTGCCTTGCTGGGAGCTCATCCCACGCTTGCCCTAGCTAAAGTGTGAAGTCAAAGTGACCCCTAGCCTCAAGGGAAGCGCGAGCGCTTCCTATCAGCCAAGTTGGGTGGGCAGCCACCTCCATGAACCCTGACTCCATAGAGTGCTTTAACTCCTCTGCGGCTTTGCGTAGGCCTAAGAGAGTCGCGTGTGAATTGCTTCTGAGGGAGAGCATGTGCGCTGGGAGTCCCCGTTTTGTTTTCCGAGCCACACAACACAGGACAGACTGCTGGGGTCAGCTCTTGCTACGCAGAGCGAAGGGCAGTGAACTGCTTCTCGCTTGCAGAGCTTGATGTCTACAGCTGGAAGGCAGCCCCGGGACAAAGTTTTGGCCAGTATTACATTCAGCGTGGCTCTCCCTCTGTGGAGGCCCTCCGAACGGCACTGAGAGAATCCCTGGGCCTAAAGTGCATCCTGGCAACCCTTAACCTGTCATCTCACTATTGTGACGCAAGGTACACTGCAGGTGCAGCCTGACAGAAAGTACAGAAAAGCCGGTACGACTCTGAGGCATTTGGACGAGGCAAGGTCCCCTCGGCCTGACTAAGTCATTAAGCGGGTGCTGCTCCTCGTGGCACGCAGAACACCCCCCGTCCAACGAAGTGGGATCCTAGAAAGGCCCAGTGTTGCTGAAAGTCTCCAGGTGTCAGTCAGCGAGTGCTGGCAAATGCGTCGTGGGCTCAAGTTGGCACTGGGAGGATGTGGGAGAAGCCCGACTTTCCCCCTTTGGAAAGCCACTGCGTTGCAGCTTCCAAGCCGCCTGCTACTATTCACTCCACAGATTCCTCTGAGGAGCGGTGAGTTTTTCCAAAAGAAACCAGGTGCTTGCGATTCCTTCCGGGGAGCTCACCCCCAGGAGCATACTGTAGCTAAGGTGCCCACTAAATGGGACCTCTAGTCTCGAGGTAAGGTGCACATTTTCCCATTCCCAGAGATAGGGGCGCCCCGGTTTCCAGGAGGTCTTAGTCAGTGGACGGCTTTAGCTTTAGTATGCCTCACAGCGCTCAAGACTCTCACGTGGGCACTTCTTTCCAAGGAAGTACACTGCGTACCCAAAGCCTTCTGAGCACAAGCAAGGGATACACAGCTCTGGGCACATCCCTCCCTATGCAGTTGGAAGGGCCGGGAACTAAGGTGTTCTCTGAGGCGAGCGTCCCACAGCTTTGAAACAGCCCCAGGAACGCGGTTCTTGGCAGGGTTTCGTTCCCTGCGGGTCTGCCACGTTGAGGAAAACTAAGCGGCCCTGAAAGAAACCACCGGGGCTCCAATTCGGTTTGGGGACTCCTGCTCGACGTCTCTCTAGGTGATGCGGAAACTGGACTTTAGGTCCAGCCCGAAGTAATGCAGAGAGTAACCCCGAGCATTGCTAGGCATTGGGAACATCCGAAGTCACCCAGGTAGGCCTGCTGAGGGCAGTTCGGGGTTTGTGCCGTTCACCACATGCAGCACACACTGCATCCAAAAGTTTCATCGCAGAAGGCCGAACTGTGTTCCACGGGTCTCCCTTGGATGGTCAGAGAAGATAGGTGTATGTGCTGGGTGATCCAGTTGGTAATTGAGAAGCCTGGCAGAGGGCAGTCTTTTCCCCATTTGAAAGGTCGATAGTGGCGGCCTCAAGGCTGACTGAAAGACACTGCCCTGACCCGTCTTCTAGTCACCTCCAGGAGTGCCTCAGTGAAGACAGTGAGTTTTCTCCTACGAATCCAGGTGGTCTCCAGTGCCTTGCTGGGAGCTCATCCCACGCTTGCCCTAGCTAAAGTGTGAAGTCAAAGTGACCCCTAGCCTCAAGGGAAGCGCGAGCGCTTCCTATCAGCCAAGTTGGGTGGGCAGCCACCTCCATGAACCCTGACTCCATAGAGTGCTTTAACTCCTCTGCGGCTTTGCGTAGGCCTAAGAGAGTCGCGTGTGAATTCCTTCTGAGGGAGAGCATGTGCGCTGGGAGTCCCCGTTTTGTTTTCCGAGCCACACAACACAGGACAGACTGCTGGGGTCAGCTCTTGCTACGCAGAGCGAAGGGCAGTGAACTGCTTCTCGCTTGCAGAGCTTGATGTCTACAGCTGGAAGGCAGCCCCGGGACAAAGTTTTGGCCAGTATTACATTCAGCGTGGCTCTCCCTCTGTGGAGGCCCTCCGAACGGCACTGAGAGAATCCCTGGGCCTAAAGTGCATCCTGGCAACCCTTAACCTGTCATCTCACTATTGTGACGCAAGGTACACTGCAGGTGCAGCCTGACAGAAAGTACAGAAAAGCCGGTACGACTCTGAGGCATTTGGACGAGGCAAGGTCCCCTCGGCCTGACTAAGTCATTAAGCGGGTGCTGCTCCTCGTGGCACGCAGAACACCCCCCGTCCAACGAAGTGGGATCCTAGAAAGGCCCAGGGTTGCTGAAAGTCTCCAGGTGTCAGTCAGCGAGTGCTGGCAAATGCGTCGTGGGCTCAAGTTGGCACTGGGAGGATGTGGGAGAAGCCCGACTTTCCCCCTTTGGAAAGCCACTGCGTTGCAGCTTCCAAGCCGCCTGCTACTATTCACTCCACAGATTCCTCTGAGGAGCGGTGAGTTTTTCCAAAAGAAACCAGGTGCTTGCGATTCCTTCCGGGGAGCTCACCCCCAGGAGCATACTGTAGCTAAGGTGCCCACTAAATGTGACCTCTAGTCTCGAGGTAAGGTGCACATTTTCCCATTCCCAGAGATAGGGGCGCCCCGGTTTCCAGGAGGTCTTAGTCAGTGGACGGCTTTAGCTTTAGTATGCCTCACAGCGCTCAAGACTCTCACGTGGGCACTTCTTTCCAAGGAAGTACACTGCGTACCCAAAGCCTTCTGAGCACAAGCAAGGGATACACAGCTCTGGGCACATCCCTCCCTATGCAGTTGGAAGGGCCGGGAACTAAGGTGTTCTCTGAGGCGAGCGTCCCACAGCTTTGAAACAGCCCCAGGAACGCGGTTCTTGGCAGGGTTTCGTTCCCTGCGGGTCTGCCACGTTGAGGAAAACTAAGCGGCCCTGAAAGAAACCACCGGGGCTCCAATTCGGTTTGGGGACTCCTGCTCGACGTCTCTCTAGGTGATGCGGAAACTGGACTTTAGGTCCAGCCCGAAGTAATGCAGAGAGTAACCCCGAGCATTGCTAGGCATTGGGAACATCCGAAGTCACCCAGGTAGGCCTGCTGAGGGCAGTTCGGGGTTTGTGCCGTTCACCACATGCAGCACACACTGCATCCAAAAGTTTCATCGCAGAAGGCCGAACTGTGTTCCACGGGTCTCCCTTGGATGGTCAGAGAAGATAGGTGTATGTGCTGGGTGATCCAGTTGGTAATTGAGAAGCCTGGCAGAGGGCAGTCTTTTCCCCATTTGAAAGGTCGATAGTGGCGGCCTCAAGGCTGACTGAAAGACACTGCCCTGACCCGTCTTCTAGTCACCTCCAGGAGTGCCTCAGTGAAGACAGTGAGTTTTCTCCTACGAATCCAGGTGGTCTCCAGTGCCTTGCTGGGAGCTCATCCCACGCTTGCCCTAGCTAAAGTGTGAAGTCAAAGTGACCCCTAGCCTCAAGGGAAGCGCGAGCGCTTCCTATCAGCCAAGTTGGGTGGGCAGCCACCTCCATGAACCCTGACTCCATAGAGTGCTTTAACTCCTCTGCGGCTTTGCGTAGGCCTAAGAGAGTCGCGTGTGAATTCCTTCTGAGGGAGAGCATGTGCGCTGGGAGTCCCCGTTTTGTTTTCCGAGCCACACAACACAGGACAGACTGCTGGGGTCAGCTCTTGCTACGCAGAGCGAAGGGCAGTGAACTGCTTCTCGCTTGCAGAGCTGGATGTCTACAGCTGGAAGGCAGCCCCGGGACAAAGTTTTGGCCAGTATTACATTCAGCGTGGCTCTCCCTCTGTGGAGGCCCTCCGAACGGCACTGAGAGAATCCCTGGGCCTAAAGTGCATCCTGGCAACCCTTAACCTGTCATCTCACTATTGTGACGCAAGGTACACTGCAGGTGCAGCCTGACAGAAAGTACAGAAAAGCCGGTACGACTCTGAGGCATTTGGACGAGGCAAGGTCCCCTCGGCCTGACTAAGTCATTAAGCGGGTGCTGCTCCTCGTGGCACGCAGAACACCCCCCGTCCAACGAAGTGGGATCCTAGAAAGGCCCAGTGTTGCTGAAAGTCTCCAGGTGTCAGTCAGCGAGTGCTGGCAAATGCGTCGTGGGCTCAAGTTGGCACTGGGAGGATGTGGGAGAAGCCCGACTTTCCCCCTTTGGAAAGCCACTGCGTTGCAGCTTCCAAGCCGCCTGCTACTATTCACTCCACAGATTCCTCTGAGGAGCGGTGAGTTTTTCCAAAAGAAACCAGGTGCTTGCGATTCCTTCCGGGGAGCTCACCCCCAGGAGCATACTGTAGCTAAGGTGCCCACTAAATGGGACCTCTAGTCTCGAGGTAAGGTGCACATTTTCCCATTCCCAGAGATAGGGGCGCCCCGGTTTCCAGGAGGTCTTAGTCAGTGGACGGCTTTAGCTTTAGTATGCCTCACAGCGCTCAAGACTCTCACGTGGGCACTTCTTTCCAAGGAAGTACACTGCGTACCCAAAGCCTTCTGAGCACAAGCAAGGGATACACAGCTCTGGGCACATCCCTCCCTATGCAGTTGGAAGGGCCGGGAACTAAGGTGTTCTCTGAGGCGAGCGTCCCACAGCTTTGAAACAGCCCCAGGAACGCGGTTCTTGGCAGGGTTTCGTTCCCTGCGGGTCTGCCACGTTGAGGAAAACTAAGCGGCCCTGAAAGAAACCACCGGGGCTCCAATTCGGTTTGGGGACTCCTGCTCGACGTCTCTCTAGGTGATGCGGAAACTGGACTTTAGGTCCAGCCCGAAGTAATGCAGAGAGTAACCCCGAGCATTGCTAGGCATTGGGAACATCCGAAGTCACCCAGGTAGGCCTGCTGAGGGCAGTTCGGGGTTTGTGCCGTTCACCACATGCAGCACACACTGCATCCAAAAGTTTCATCGCAGAAGGCCGAACTGTGTTCCACGGGTCTCCCTTGGATGGTCAGAGAAGATAGGTGTATGTGCTGGGTGATCCAGTTGGTAATTGAGAAGCCTGGCAGAGGGCAGTCTTTTCCCCATTTGAAAGGTCGATAGTGGCGGCCTCAAGGCTGACTGAAAGACACTGCCCTGACCCGTCTTCTAGTCACCTCCAGGAGTGCCTCAGTGAAGACAGTGAGTTTTCTCCTACGAATCCAGGTGGTCTCCAGTGCCTTGCTGGGAGCTCATCCCACGCTTGCCCTAGCTAAAGTGTGAAGTCAAAGTGACCCCTAGCCTCAAGGGAAGCGCGAGCGCTTCCTATCAGCCAAGTTGGGTGGGCAGCCACCTCCATGAACCCTGACTCCATAGAGTGCTTTAACTCCTCTGCGGCTTTGCGTAGGCCTAAGAGAGTCGCGTGTGAATTCCTTCTGAGGGAGAGCATGTGCGCTGGGAGTCCCCGTTTTGTTTTCCGAGCCACACAACACAGGACAGACTGCTGGGGTCAGCTCTTGCTACGCAGAGCGAAGGGCAGTGAACTGCTTCTCGCTTGCAGAGCTGGATGTCTACAGCTGTAAGGCAGCCCCGGGACAAAGTTTTGGCCAGTATTACATTCAGCGTGGCTCTCACTCTGTGGAGGCCCTCCGAACGGCACTGAGAGAATCCCTGAGCCTAAAGTGCATCCTGGCAACCCTTAACCTGTCATCTCACTATTGTGACGCAAGGTACACTGCAGGTGCAGCCTGACAGAAAGTACAGAAAAGCCGGTACGACTCTGAGGCATTTGGACGAGGCAAGGTCCCCTCGGCCTGACTAAGTCATTAAGCGGGTGCTGCTCCTCGTGGCACGCAGAACACCCCCCGTCCAACGAAGTGGGATCCTAGAAAGGCCCAGGGTTGCTGAAAGTCTCCAGGTGTCAGTCAGCGAGTGCTGGCAAATGCGTCGTGGGCTCAAGTTGGCACTGGGAGGATGTGGGAGAAGCCCGACTTTCCCCCTTTGGAAAGCCACTGCGTTGCAGCTTCCAAGCCGCCTGCTACTATTCACTCCACAGATTCCTCTGAGGAGCGGTGAGTTTTTCCAAAAGAAACCAGGTGCTTGCGATTCCTTCCGGGGAGCTCACCCCCAGGAGCATACTGTAGCTAAGGTGCCCACTAAATGTGACCTCTAGTCTCGAGGTAAGGTGCACATTTTCCCATTCCCAGAGATAGGGGCGCCCCGGTTTCCAGGAGGTCTTAGTCAGTGGACGGCTTTAGCTTTAGTATGCCTCACAGCGCTCAAGACTCTCACGTGGGCACTTCTTTCCAAGGAAGTACACTGCGTACCCAAAGCCTTCTGAGCACAAGCAAGGGATACACAGCTCTGGGCACATCCCTCCCTATGCAGTTGGAAGGGCCGGGAACTAAGGTGTTCTCTGAGGCGAGCGTCCCACAGCTTTGAAACAGCCCCAGGAACGCGGTTCTTGGCAGGGTTTCGTTCCCTGCGGGTCTGCCACGTTGAGGAAAACTAAGCGGCCCTGAAAGAAACCACCGGGGCTCCAATTCGGTTTGGGGACTCCTGCTCGACGTCTCTCTAGGTGATGCGGAAACTGGACTTTAGGTCCAGCCCGAAGTAATGCAGAGAGTAACCCCGAGCATTGCTAGGCATTGGGAACATCCGAAGTCACCCAGGTAGGCCTGCTGAGGGCAGTTCGGGGTTTGTGCCGTTCACCACATGCAGCACACACTGCATCCAAAAGTTTCATCGCAGAAGGCCGAACTGTGTTCCACGGGTCTCCCTTGGATGGTCAGAGAAGATAGGTGTATGTGCTGGGTGATCCAGTTGGTAATTGAGAAGCCTGGCAGAGGGCAGTCTTTTCCCCATTTGAAAGGTCGATAGTGGCGGCCTCAAGGCTGACTGAAAGACACTGCCCTGACCCGTCTTCTAGTCACCTCCAGGAGTGCCTCAGTGAAGACAGTGAGTTTTCTCCTACGAATCCAGGTGGTCTCCAGTGCCTTGCTGGGAGCTCATCCCACGCTTGCCCTAGCTAAAGTGTGAAGTCAAAGTGACCCCTAGCCTCAAGGGAAGCGCGAGCGCTTCCTATCAGCCAAGTTGGGTGGGCAGCCACCTCCATGAACCCTGACTCCATAGAGTGCTTTAACTCCTCTGCGGCTTTGCGTAGGCCTAAGAGAGTCGCGTGTGAATTCCTTCTGAGGGAGAGCATGTGCGCTGGGAGTCCCCGTTTTGTTTTCCGAGCCACACAACACAGGACAGACTGCTGGGGTCAGCTCTTGCTACGCAGAGCGAAGGGCAGTGAACTGCTTCTCGCTTGCAGAGCTGGATGTCTACAGCTGTAAGGCAGCCCCGGGACAAAGTTTTGGCCAGTATTACATTCAGCGTGGCTCTCCCTCTGTGGAGGCCCTCCGAACGGCACTGAGAGAATCCCTGAGCCTAAAGTGCATCCTGGCAACCCTTAACCTGTCATCTCACTATTGTGACGCAAGGTACACTGCAGGTGCAGCCTGACAGAAAGTACAGAAAAGCCGGTACGACTCTGAGGCATTTGGACGAGGCAAGGTCCCCTCGGCCTGACTAAGTCATTAAGCGGGTGCTGCTCCTCGTGGCACGCAGAACACCCCCCGTCCAACGAAGTGGGATCCTAGAAAGGCCCAGGGTTGCTGAAAGTCTCCAGGTGTCAGTCAGCGAGTGCTGGCAAATGCGTCGTGGGCTCAAGTTGGCACTGGGAGGATGTGGGAGAAGCCCGACTTTCCCCCTTTGGAAAGCCACTTCGTTGCAGCTTCCAAGCCGCCTGCTACTATTCACTCCACAGATTCCTCTGAGGAGCGGTGAGTTTTTCCAAAAGAAACCAGGTGCTTGCGATTCCTTCCGGGGAGCTCACCCCCAGGAGCATACTGTAGCTAAGGTGCCCACTAAATGTGACCTCTAGTCTCGAGGTAAGGTGCACATTTTCCCATTCCCAGAGATAGGGGCGCCCCGGTTTCCAGGAGGTCTTAGTCAGTGGACGGCTTTAGCTTTAGTATGCCTCACAGCGCTCAAGACTCTCACGTGGGCACTTCTTTCCAAGGAAGTACACTGCGTACCCAAAGCCTTCTGAGCACAAGCAAGGGATACACAGCTCTGGGCACATCCCTCCCTATGCAGTTGGAAGGGCCGGGAACTAAGGTGTTCTCTGAGGCGAGCGTCCCACAGCTTTGAAACAGCCCCAGGAACGCGGTTCTTGGCAGGGTTTCGTTCCCTGCGGGTCTGCCACGTTGAGGAAAACTAAGCGGCCCTGAAAGAAACCACCGGGGCTCCAATTCGGTTTGGGGACTCCTGCTCGACGTCTCTCTAGGTGATGCGGAAACTGGACTTTAGGTCCAGCCCGAAGTAATGCAGAGAGTAACCCCGAGCATTGCTAGGCATTGGGAACATCCGAAGTCACCCAGGTAGGCCTGCTGAGGGCAGTTCGGGGTTTGTGCCGTTCACCACATGCAGCACACACTGCATCCAAAAGTTTCATCGCAGAAGGCCGAACTGTGTTCCACGGGTCTCCCTTGGATGGTCAGAGAAGATAGGTGTATGTGCTGGGTGATCCAGTTGGTAATTGAGAAGCCTGGCAGAGGGCAGTCTTTTCCCCATTTGAAAGGTCGATAGTGGCGGCCTCAAGGCTGACTGAAAGACACTGCCCTGACCCGTCTTCTAGTCACCTCCAGGAGTGCCTCAGTGAAGACAGTGAGTTTTCTCCTACGAATCCAGGTGGTCTCCAGTGCCTTGCTGGGAGCTCATCCCACGCTTGCCCTAGCTAAAGTGTGAAGTCAAAGTGACCCCTAGCCTCAAGGGAAGCGCGAGCGCTTCCTATCAGCCAAGTTGGGTGGGCAGCCACCTCCATGAACCCTGACTCCATAGAGTGCTTTAACTCCTCTGCGGCTTTGCGTAGGCCTAAGAGAGTCGCGTGTGAATTCCTTCTGAGGGAGAGCATGTGCGCTGGGAGTCCCCGTTTTGTTTTCCGAGCCACACAACACAGGACAGACTGCTGGGGTCAGCTCTTGCTACGCAGAGCGAAGGGCAGTGAACTGCTTCTCGCTTGCAGAGCTGGATGTCTACAGCTGTAAGGCAGCCCCGGGACAAAGTTTTGGCCAGTATTACATTCAGCGTGGCTCTCACTCTGTGGAGGCCCTCCGAACGGCACTGAGAGAATCCCTGAGCCTAAAGTGCATCCTGGCAACCCTTAACCTGTCATCTCACTATTGTGACGCAAGGTACACTGCAGGTGCAGCCTGACAGAAAGTACAGAAAAGCCGGTACGACTCTGAGGCATTTGGACGAGGCAAGGTCCCCTCGGCCTGACTAAGTCATTAAGCGGGTGCTGCTCCTCGTGGCACGCAGAACACCCCCCGTCCAACGAAGTGGGATCCTAGAAAGGCCCAGGGTTGCTGAAAGTCTCCAGGTGTCAGTCAGCGAGTGCTGGCAAATGCGTCGTGGGCTCAAGTTGGCACTGGGAGGATGTGGGAGAAGCCCGACTTTCCCCCTTTGGAAAGCCACTTCGTTGCAGCTTCCAAGCCGCCTGCTACTATTCACTCCACAGATTCCTCTGAGGAGCGGTGAGTTTTTCCAAAAGAAACCAGGTGCTTGCGATTCCTTCCGGGGAGCTCACCCCCAGGAGCATACTGTAGCTAAGGTGCCCACTAAATGTGACCTCTAGTCTCGAGGTAAGGTGCACATTTTCCCATTCCCAGAGATAGGGGCGCCCCGGTTTCCAGGAGGTCTTAGTCAGTGGACGGCTTTAGCTTTAGTATGCCTCACAGCGCTCAAGACTCTCACGTGGGCACTTCTTTCCAAGGAAGTACACTGCGTACCCAAAGCCTTCTGAGCACAAGCAAGGGATACACAGCTCTGGGCACATCCCTCCCTATGCAGTTGGAAGGGCCGGGAACTAAGGTGTTCTCTGAGGCGAGCGTCCCACAGCTTTGAAACAGCCCCAGGAACGCGGTTCTTGGCAGGGTTTCGTTCCCTGCGGGTCTGCCACGTTGAGGAAAACTAAGCGGCCCTGAAAGAAACCACCGGGGCTCCAATTCGGTTTGGGGACTCCTGCTCGACGTCTCTCTAGGTGATGCGGAAACTGGACTTTAGGTCCAGCCCGAAGTAATGCAGAGAGTAACCCCGAGCATTGCTAGGCATTGGGAACATCCGAAGTCACCCAGGTAGGCCTGCTGAGGGCAGTTCGGGGTTTGTGCCGTTCACCACATGCAGCACACACTGCATCCAAAAGTTTCATCGCAGAAGGCCGAACTGTGTTCCACGGGTCTCCCTTGGATGGTCAGAGAAGATAGGTGTATGTGCTGGGTGATCCAGTTGGTAATTGAGAAGCCTGGCAGAGGGCAGTCTTTTCCCCATTTGAAAGGTCGATAGTGGCGGCCTCAAGGCTGACTGAAAGACACTGCCCTGACCCGTCTTCTAGTCACCTCCAGGAGTGCCTCAGTGAAGACAGTGAGTTTTCTCCTACGAATCCAGGTGGTCTCCAGTGCCTTGCTGGGAGCTCATCCCACGCTTGCCCTAGCTAAAGTGTGAAGTCAAAGTGACCCCTAGCCTCAAGGGAAGCGCGAGCGCTTCCTATCAGCCAAGTTGGGTGGGCAGCCACCTCCATGAACCCTGACTCCATAGAGTGCTTTAACTCCTCTGCGGCTTTGCGTAGGCCTAAGAGAGTCGCGTGTGAATTCCTTCTGAGGGAGAGCATGTGCGCTGGGAGTCCCCGTTTTGTTTTCCGAGCCACACAACACAGGACAGACTGCTGGGGTCAGCTCTTGCTACGCAGAGCGAAGGGCAGTGAACTGCTTCTCGCTTGCAGAGCTGGATGTCTACAGCTGTAAGGCAGCCCCGGGACAAAGTTTTGGCCAGTATTACATTCAGCGTGGCTCTCCCTCTGTGGAGGCCCTCCGAACGGCACTGAGAGAATCCCTGAGCCTAAAGTGCATCCTGGCAACCCTTAACCTGTCATCTCACTATTGTGACGCAAGGTACACTGCAGGTGCAGCCTGACAGAAAGTACAGAAAAGCCGGTACGACTCTGAGGCATTTGGACGAGGCAAGGTCCCCTCGGCCTGACTAAGTCATTAAGCGGGTGCTGCTCCTCGTGGCACGCAGAACACCCCCCGTCCAACGAAGTGGGATCCTAGAAAGGCCCAGGGTTGCTGAAAGTCTCCAGGTGTCAGTCAGCGAGTGCTGGCAAATGCGTCGTGGGCTCAAGTTGGCACTGGGAGGATGTGGGAGAAGCCCGACTTTCCCCCTTTGGAAAGCCACTTCGTTGCAGCTTCCAAGCCGCCTGCTACTATTCACTCCACAGATTCCTCTGAGGAGCGGTGAGTTTTTCCAAAAGAAACCAGGTGCTTGCGATTCCTTCCGGGGAGCTCACCCCCAGGAGCATACTGTAGCTAAGGTGCCCACTAAATGTGACCTCTAGTGTCGAGGTAAGGTGCACATTTTCCCATTCCCAGAGATAGGGGCGCCCCGGTTTCCAGGAGGTCTTAGTCAGTGGACGGCTTTAGCTTTAGTATGCCTCACAGCGCTCAAGACTCTCACGTGGGCACTTCTTTCCAAGGAAGTACACTGCGTACCCATAGCCTTCTGAGCACAAGCAAGGGATACACAGCTCTGGGCACATCCCTCCCTATGCAGTTGGAAGGGCCGGGAACTAAGGTGTTCTCTGAGGCGAGCGTCCCACAGCTTTGAAACAGCCCCAGGAACGCGGTTCTTGGCAGGGTTTCGTTCCCTGCGGGTCTGCCACGTTGAGGAAAACTAAGCGGCCCTGAAAGAAACCACCGGGGCTCCAATTCGGTTTGGGGACTCCTGCTCGACGTCTCTCTAGGTGATGCGGAAACTGGACTTTAGGTCCAGCCCGAAGTAATGCAGAGAGTAACCCCGAGCATTGCTAGGCATTGGGAACATCCGAAGTCACCCAGGTAGGCCTGCTGAGGGCAGTTCGGGGTTTGTGCCGTTCACCACATGCAGCACACACTGCATCCAAAAGTTTCATCGCAGAAGGCCGAACTGTGTTCCACGGGTCTCCCTTGGATGGTCAGAGAAGATAGGTGTATGTGCTGGGTGATCCAGTTGGTAATTGAGAAGCCTGGCAGAGGGCAGTCTTTTCCCCATTTGAAAGGTCGATAGTGGCGGCCTCAAGGCTGACTGAAAGACACTGCCCTGACCCGTCTTCTAGTCACCTCCAGGAGTGCCTCAGTGAAGACAGTGAGTTTTCTCCTACGAATCCAGGTGGTCTCCAGTGCCTTGCTGGGAGCTCATCCCACGCTTGCCCTAGCTAAAGTGTGAAGTCAAAGTGACCCCTAGCCTCAAGGGAAGCGCGAGCGCTTCCTATCAGCCAAGTTGGGTGGGCAGCCACCTCCATGAACCCTGACTCCATAGAGTGCTTTAACTCCTCTGCGGCTTTGCGTAGGCCTAAGAGAGTCGCGTGTGAATTCCTTCTGAGGGAGAGCATGTGCGCTGGGAGTCCCCGTTTTGTTTTCCGAGCCACACAACACAGGACAGACTGCTGGGGTCAGCTCTTGCTACGCAGAGCGAAGGGCAGTGAACTGCTTCTCGCTTGCAGAGCTGGATGTCTACAGCTGTAAGGCAGCCCCGGGACAAAGTTTTGGCCAGTATTACATTCAGCGTGGCTCTCCCTCTGTGGAGGCCCTCCGAACGGCACTGAGAGAATCCCTGAGCCTAAAGTGCATCCTGGCAACCCTTAACCTGTCATCTCACTATTGTGACGCAAGGTACACTGCAGGTGCAGCCTGACAGAAAGTACAGAAAAGCCGGTACGACTCTGAGGCATTTGGACGAGGCAAGGTCCCCTCGGCCTGACTAAGTCATTAAGCGGGTGCTGCTCCTCGTGGCACGCAGAACACCCCCCGTCCAACGAAGTGGGATCCTAGAAAGGCCCAGGGTTGCTGAAAGTCTCCAGGTGTCAGTCAGCGAGTGCTGGCAAATGCGTCGTGGGCTCAAGTTGGCACTGGGAGGATGTGGGAGAAGCCCGACTTTCCCCCTTTGGAAAGCCACTTCGTTGCAGCTTCCAAGCCGCCTGCTACTATTCACTCCACAGATTCCTCTGAGGAGCGGTGAGTTTTTCCAAAAGAAACCAGGTGCTTGCGATTCCTTCCGGGGAGCTCACCCCCAGGAGCATACTGTAGCTAAGGTGCCCACTAAATGTGACCTCTAGTCTCGAGGTAAGGTGCACATTTTCCCATTCCCAGAGATAGGGGCGCCCCGGTTTCCAGGAGGTCTTAGTCAGTGGACGGCTTTAGCTTTAGTATGCCTCACAGCGCTCAAGACTCTCACGTGGGCACTTCTTTCCAAGGAAGTACACTGCGTACCCAAAGCCTTCTGAGCACAAGCAAGGGATACACAGCTCTGGGCACATCCCTCCCTATGCAGTTGGAAGGGCCGGGAACTAAGGTGTTCTCTGAGGCGAGCGTCCCACAGCTTTGAAACAGCCCCAGGAACGCGGTTCTTGGCAGGGTTTCGTTCCCTGCGGGTCTGCCACGTTGAGGAAAACTAAGCGGCCCTGAAAGAAACCACCGGGGCTCCAATTCGGTTTGGGGACTCCTGCTCGACGTCTCTCTAGGTGATGCGGAAACTGGACTTTAGGTCCAGCCCGAAGTAATGCAGAGAGTAACCCCGAGCATTGCTAGGCATTGGGAACATCCGAAGTCACCCAGGTAGGCCTGCTGAGGGCAGTTCGGGGTTTGTGCCGTTCACCACATGCAGCACACACTGCATCCAAAAGTTTCATCGCAGAAGGCCGAACTGTGTTCCACGGGTCTCCCTTGGATGGTCAGAGAAGATAGGTGTATGTGCTGGGTGATCCAGTTGGTAATTGAGAAGCCTGGCAGAGGGCAGTCTTTTCCCCATTTGAAAGGTCGATAGTGGCGGCCTCAAGGCTGACTGAAAGACACTGCCCTGACCCGTCTTCTAGTCACCTCCAGGAGTGCCTCAGTGAAGACAGTGAGTTTTCTCCTACGAATCCAGGTGGTCTCCAGTGCCTTGCTGGGAGCTCATCCCACGCTTGCCCTAGCTAAAGTGTGAAGTCAAAGTGACCCCTAGCCTCAAGGGAAGCGCGAGCGCTTCCTATCAGCCAAGTTGGGTGGGCAGCCACCTCCATGAACCCTGACTCCATAGAGTGCTTTAACTCCTCTGCGGCTTTGCGTAGGCCTAAGAGAGTCGCGTGTGAATTCCTTCTGAGGGAGAGCATGTGCGCTGGGAGTCCCCGTTTTGTTTTCCGAGCCACACAACACAGGACAGACTGCTGGGGTCAGCTCTTGCTACGCAGAGCGAAGGGCAGTGAACTGCTTCTCGCTTGCAGAGCTGGATGTCTACAGCTGTAAGGCAGCCCCGGGACAAAGTTTTGGCCAGTATTACATTCAGCGTGGCTCTCCCTCTGTGGAGGCCCTCCGAACGGCACTGAGAGAATCCCTGAGCCTAAAGTGCATCCTGGCAACCCTTAACCTGTCATCTCACTATTGTGACGCAAGGTACACTGCAGGTGCAGCCTGACAGAAAGTACAGAAAAGCCGGTACGACTCTGAGGCATTTGGACGAGGCAAGGTCCCCTCGGCCTGACTAAGTCATTAAGCGGGTGCTGCTCCTCGTGGCACGCAGAACACCCCCCGTCCAACGAAGTGGGATCCTAGAAAGGCCCAGGGTTGCTGAAAGTCTCCAGGTGTCAGTCAGCGAGTGCTGGCAAATGCGTCGTGGGCTCAAGTTGGCACTGGGAGGATGTGGGAGAAGCCCGACTTTCCCCCTTTGGAAAGCCACTTCGTTGCAGCTTCCAAGCCGCCTGCTACTATTCACTCCACAGATTCCTCTGAGGAGCGGTGAGTTTTTCCAAAAGAAACCAGGTGCTTGCGATTCCTTCCGGGGAGCTCACCCCCAGGAGCATACTGTAGCTAAGGTGCCCACTAAATGTGACCTCTAGTCTCGAGGTAAGGTGCACATTTTCCCATTCCCAGAGATAGGGGCGCCCCGGTTTCCAGGAGGTCTTAGTCAGTGGACGGCTTTAGCTTTAGTATGCCTCACAGCGCTCAAGACTCTCACGTGGGCACTTCTTTCCAAGGAAGTACACTGCGTACCCAAAGCCTTCTGAGCACAAGCAAGGGATACACAGCTCTGGGCACATCCCTCCCTATGCAGTTGGAAGGGCCGGGAACTAAGGTGTTCTCTGAGGCGAGCGTCCCACAGCTTTGAAACAGCCCCAGGAACGCGGTTCTTGGCAGGGTTTCGTTCCCTGCGGGTCTGCCACGTTGAGGAAAACTAAGCGGCCCTGAAAGAAACCACCGGGGCTCCAATTCGGTTTGGGGACTCCTGCTCGACGTCTCTCTAGGTGATGCGGAAACTGGACTTTAGGTCCAGCCCGAAGTAATGCAGAGAGTAACCCCGAGCATTGCTAGGCATTGGGAACATCCGAAGTCACCCAGGTAGGCCTGCTGAGGGCAGTTCGGGGTTTGTGCCGTTCACCACATGCAGCACACACTGCATCCAAAAGTTTCATCGCAGAAGGCCGAACTGTGTTCCACGGGTCTCCCTTGGATGGTCAGAGAAGATAGGTGTATGTGCTGGGTGATCCAGTTGGTAATTGAGAAGCCTGGCAGAGGGCAGTCTTTTCCCCATTTGAAAGGTCGATAGTGGCGGCCTCAAGGCTGACTGAAAGACACTGCCCTTACCCGTCTTCTAGTCACCTCCAGGAGTGCCTCAGTGAAGACAGTGAGTTTTCTCCTACGAATCCAGGTGGTCTCCAGTGCCTTGCTGGGAGCTCATCCCACGCTTGCCCTAGCTAAAGTGTGAAGTCAAAGTGACCCCTAGCCTCAAGGGAAGCGCGAGCGCTTCCTATCAGCCAAGTTGGGTGGGCAGCCACCTCCATGAACCCTGACTCCATAGAGTGCTTTAACTCCTCTGCGGCTTTGCGTAGGCCTAAGAGAGTCGCGTGTGAATTCCTTCTGAGGGAGAGCATGTGCGCTGGGAGTCCCCGTTTTGTTTTCCGAGCCACACAACACAGGACAGACTGCTGGGGTCAGCTCTTGCTACGCAGAGCGAAGGGCAGTGAACTGCTTCTCGCTTGCAGAGCTGGATGTCTACAGCTGTAAGGCAGCCCCGGGACAAAGTTTTGGCCAGTATTACATTCAGCGTGGCTCTCCCTCTGTGGAGGCCCTCCGAACGGCACTGAGAGAATCCCTGAGCCTAAAGTGCATCCTGGCAACCCTTAACCTGTCATCTCACTATTGTGACGCAAGGTACACTGCAGGTGCAGCCTGACAGAAAGTACAGAAAAGCCGGTACGACTCTGAGGCATTTGGACGAGGCAAGGTCCCCTCGGCCTGACTAAGTCATTAAGCGGGTGCTGCTCCTCGTGGCACGCAGAACACCCCCCGTCCAACGAAGTGGGATCCTAGAAAGGCCCAGGGTTGCTGAAAGTCTCCAGGTGTCAGTCAGCGAGTGCTGGCAAATGCGTCGTGGGCTCAAGTTGGCACTGGGAGGATGTGGGAGAAGCCCGACTTTCCCCCTTTGGAAAGCCACTTCGTTGCAGCTTCCAAGCCGCCTGCTACTATTCACTCCACAGATTCCTCTGAGGAGCGGTGAGTTTTTCCAAAAGAAACCAGGTGCTTGCGATTCCTTCCGGGGAGCTCACCCCCAGGAGCATACTGTAGCTAAGGTGCCCACTAAATGTGACCTCTAGTGTCGAGGTAAGGTGCACATTTTCCCATTCCCAGAGATAGGGGCGCCCCGGTTTCCAGGAGGTCTTAGTCAGTGGACGGCTTTAGCTTTAGTATGCCTCACAGCGCTCAAGACTCTCACGTGGGCACTTCTTTCCAAGGAAGTACACTGCGTACCCAAAGCCTTCTGAGCACAAGCAAGGGATACACAGCTCTGGGCACATCCCTCCCTATGCAGTTGGAAGGGCCGGGAACTAAGGTGTTCTCTGAGGCGAGCGTCCCACAGCTTTGAAACAGCCCCAGGAACGCGGTTCTTGGCAGGGTTTCGTTCCCTGCGGGTCTGCCACGTTGAGGAAAACTAAGCGGCCCTGAAAGAAACCACCGGGGCTCCAATTCGGTTTGGGGACTCCTGCTCGACGTCTCTCTAGGTGATGCGGAAACTGGACTTTAGGTCCAGCCCGAAGTAATGCAGAGAGTAACCCCGAGCATTGCTAGGCATTGGGAACATCCGAAGTCACCCAGGTAGGCCTGCTGAGGGCAGTTCGGGGTTTGTGCCGTTCACCACATGCAGCACACACTGCATCCAAAAGTTTCATCGCAGAAGGCCGAACTGTGTTCCACGGGTCTCCCTTGGATGGTCAGAGAAGATAGGTGTATGTGCTGGGTGATCCAGTTGGTAATTGAGAAGCCTGGCAGAGGGCAGTCTTTTCCCCATTTGAAAGGTCGATAGTGGCGGCCTCAAGGCTGACTGAAAGACACTGCCCTTACCCGTCTTCTAGTCACCTCCAGGAGTGCCTCAGTGAAGACAGTGAGTTTTCTCCTACGAATCCAGGTGGTCTCCAGTGCCTTGCTGGGAGCTCATCCCACGCTTGCCCTAGCTAAAGTGTGAAGTCAAAGTGACCCCTAGCCTCAAGGGAAGCGCGAGCGCTTCCTATCAGCCAAGTTGGGTGGGCAGCCACCTCCATGAACCCTGACTCCATAGAGTGCTTTAACTCCTCTGCGGCTTTGCGTAGGCCTAAGAGAGTCGCGTGTGAATTCCTTCTGAGGGAGAGCATGTGCGCTGGGAGTCCCCGTTTTGTTTTCCGAGCCACACAACACAGGACAGACTGCTGGGGTCAGCTCTTGCTACGCAGAGCGAAGGGCAGTGAACTGCTTCTCGCTTGCAGAGCTGGATGTCTACAGCTGTAAGGCAGCCCCGGGACAAAGTTTTGGCCAGTATTACATTCAGCGTGGCTCTCCCTCTGTGGAGGCCCTCCGAACGGCACTGAGAGAATCCCTGAGCCTAAAGTGCATCCTGGCAACCCTTAACCTGTCATCTCACTATTGTGACGCAAGGTACACTGCAGGTGCAGCCTGACAGAAAGTACAGAAAAGCCGGTACGACTCTGAGGCATTTGGACGAGGCAAGGTCCCCTCGGCCTGACTAAGTCATTAAGCGGGTGCTGCTCCTCGTGGCACGCAGAACACCCCCCGTCCAACGAAGTGGGATCCTAGAAAGGCCCAGGGTTGCTGAAAGTCTCCAGGTGTCAGTCAGCGAGTGCTGGCAAATGCGTCGTGGGCTCAAGTTGGCACTGGGAGGATGTGGGAGAAGCGCGACTTTCCCCCTTTGGAAAGCCACTTCGTTGCAGCTTCCAAGCCGCCTGCTACTATTCACTCCACAGATTCCTCTGAGGAGCGGTGAGTTTTTCCAAAAGAAACCAGGTGCTTGCGATTCCTTCCGGGGAGCTCACCCCCAGGAGCATACTGTAGCTAAGGTGCCCACTAAATGTGACCTCTAGTGTCGAGGTAAGGTGCACATTTTCCCATTCCCAGAGATAGGGGCGCCCCGGTTTCCAGGAGGTCTTAGTCAGTGGACGGCTTTAGCTTTAGTATGCCTCACAGCGCTCAAGACTCTCACGTGGGCACTTCTTTCCAAGGAAGTACACTGCGTACCCATAGCCTTCTGAGCACAAGCAAGGGATACACAGCTCTGGGCACATCCCTCCCTATGCAGTTGGAAGGGCCGGGAACTAAGGTGTTCTCTGAGGCGAGCGTCCCACAGCTTTGAAACAGCCCCAGGAACGCGGTTCTTGGCAGGGTTTCGTTCCCTGCGGGTCTGCCACGTTGAGGAAAACTAAGCGGCCCTGAAAGAAACCACCGGGGCTCCAATTCGGTTTGGGGACTCCTGCTCGACGTCTCTCTAGGTGATGCGGAAACTGGACTTTAGGTCCAGCCCGAAGTAATGCAGAGAGTAACCCCGAGCATTGCTAGGCATTGGGAACATCCGAAGTCACCCAGGTAGGCCTGCTGAGGGCAGTTCGGGGTTTGTGCCGTTCACCACATGCAGCACACACTGCATCCAAAAGTTTCATCGCAGAAGGCCGAACTGTGTTCCACGGGTCTCCCTTGGATGGTCAGAGAAGATAGGTATATGTGCTGGGTGATCCAGTTGGTAATTGAGAAGCCTGGCAGAGGGCAGTCTTTTCCCCATTTGAAAGGTCGATAGTGGCGGCCTCAAGGCTGACTGAAAGACACTGCCCTTACCCGTCTTCTAGTCACCTCCAGGAGTGCCTCAGTGAAGACAGTGAGTTTTCTCCTACGAATCCAGGTGGTCTCCAGTGCCTTGCTGGGAGCTCATCCCACGCTTGCCCTAGCTAAAGTGTGAAGTCAAAGTGACCCCTAGCCTCAAGGGAAGCGCGAGCGCTTCCTATCAGCCAAGTTGGGTGGGCAGCCACCTCCATGAACCCTGACTCCATAGAGTGCTTTAACTCCTCTGCGGCTTTGCGTAGGCCTAAGAGAGTCGCGTGTGAATTCCTTCTGAGGGAGAGCATGTGCGCTGGGAGTCCCCGTTTTGTTTTCCGAGCCACACAACACAGGACAGACTGCTGGGGTCAGCTCTTGCTACGCAGAGCGAAGGGCAGTGAACTGCTTCTCGCTTGCAGAGCTGGATGTCTACAGCTGTAAGGCAGCCCCGGGACAAAGTTTTGGCCAGTATTACATTCAGCGTGGCTCTCCCTCTGTGGAGGCCCTCCGAACGGCACTGAGAGAATCCCTGAGCCTAAAGTGCATCCTGGCAACCCTTAACCTGTCATCTCACTATTGTGACGCAAGGTACACTGCAGGTGCAGCCTGACAGAAAGTACAGAAAAGCCGGTACGACTCTGAGGCATTTGGACGAGGCAAGGTCCCCTCGGCCTGACTAAGTCATTAAGCGGGTGCTGCTCCTCGTGGCACGCAGAACACCCCCCGTCCAACGAAGTGGGATCCTAGAAAGGCCCAGGGTTGCTGAAAGTCTCCAGGTGTCAGTCAGCGAGTGCTGGCAAATGCGTCGTGGGCTCAAGTTGGCACTGGGAGGATGTGGGAGAAGCCCGACTTTCCCCCTTTGGAAAGCCACTTCGTTGCAGCTTCCAAGCCGCCTGCTACTATTCACTCCACAGATTCCTCTGAGGAGCGGTGAGTTTTTCCAAAAGAAACCAGGTGCTTGCGATTCCTTCCGGGGAGCTCACCCCCAGGAGCATACTGTAGCTAAGGTGCCCACTAAATGTGACCTCTAGTCTCGAGGTAAGGTGCACATTTTCCCATTCCCAGAGATAGGGGCGCCCCGGTTTCCAGGAGGTCTTAGTCAGTGGACGGCTTTAGCTTTAGTATGCCTCACAGCGCTCAAGACTCTCACGTGGGCACTTCTTTCCAAGGAAGTACACTGCGTACCCAAAGCCTTCTGAGCACAAGCAAGGGATACACAGCTCTGGGCACATCCCTCCCTATGCAGTTGGAAGGGCCGGGAACTAAGGTGTTCTCTGAGGCGAGCGTCCCACAGCTTTGAAACAGCCCCAGGAACGCGGTTCTTGGCAGGGTTTCGTTCCCTGCGGGTCTGCCACGTTGAGGAAAACTAAGCGGCCCTGAAAGAAACCACCGGGGCTCCAATTCGGTTTGGGGACTCCTGCTCGACGTCTCTCTAGGTGATGCGGAAACTGGACTTTAGGTCCAGCCCGAAGTAATGCAGAGAGTAACCCCGAGCATTGCTAGGCATTGGGAACATCCGAAGTCACCCAGGTAGGCCTGCTGAGGGCAGTTCGGGGTTTGTGCCGTTCACCACATGCAGCACACACTGCATCCAAAAGTTTCATCGCAGAAGGCCGAACTGTGTTCCACGGGTCTCCCTTGGATGGTCAGAGAAGATAGGTGTATGTGCTGGGTGATCCAGTTGGTAATTGAGAAGCCTGGCAGAGGGCAGTCTTTTCCCCATTTGAAAGGTCAATAGTGGCGGCCTCAAGGCTGACTGAAAGACACTGCCCTTACCCGTCTTCTAGTCACCTCCAGGAGTGCCTCAGTGAAGACAGTGAGTTTTCTCCTACGAATCCAGGTGGTCTCCAGTGCCTTGCTGGGAGCTCATCCCACGCTTGCCCTAGCTAAAGTGTGAAGTCAAAGTGACCCCTAGCCTCAAGGGAAGCGCGAGCGCTTCCTATCAGCCAAGTTGGGTGGGCAGCCACCTCCATGAACCCTGACTCCATAGAGTGCTTTAACTCCTCTGCGGCTTTGCGTAGGCCTAAGAGAGTCACGTGTGAATTCCTTCTGAGGGAGAGCATGTGCGCTGGGAGTCCCCGTTTTGTTTTCCGAGCCACACAACACAGGACAGACTGCTGGGGTCAGCTCTTGCTACGCAGAGCGAAGGGCAGTGAACTGCTTCTCGCTTGCAGAGCTGGATGTCTACAGCTGTAAGGCAGCCCCGGGACAAAGTTTTGGCCAGTATTACATTCAGCGTGGCTCTCCCTCTGTGGAGGCCCTCCGAACGGCACTGAGAGAATCCCTGAGCCTAAAGTGCATCCTGGCAACCCTTAACCTGTCATCTCACTATTGTGACGCAAGGTACACTGCAGGTGCAGCCTGACAGAAAGTACAGAAAAGCCGGTACGACTCTGAGGCATTTGGACGAGGCAAGGTCCCCTCGGCCTGACTAAGTCATTAAGCGGGTGCTGCTCCTCGTGGCACGCAGAACACCCCCCGTCCAACGAAGTGGGATCCTAGAAAGGCCCAGGGTTGCTGAAAGTCTCCAGGTGTCAGTCAGCGAGTGCTGGCAAATGCGTCGTGGGCTCAAGTTGGCACTGGGAGGATGTGGGAGAAGCCCGACTTTCCCCCTTTGGAAAGCCACTTCGTTGCAGCTTCCAAGCCGCCTGCTACTATTCACTCCACAGATTCCTCTGAGGAGCGGTGAGTTTTTCCAAAAGAAACCAGGTGCTTGCGATTCCTTCCGGGGAGCTCACCCCCAGGAGCATACTGTAGCTAAGGTGCCCACTAAATGTGACCTCTAGTCTCGAGGTAAGGTGCACATTTTCCCATTCCCAGAGATAGGGGCGCCCCGGTTTCCAGGAGGTCTTAGTCAGTGGACGGCTTTAGCTTTAGTATGCCTCACAGCGCTCAAGACTCTCACGTGGGCACTTCTTTCCAAGGAAGTACACTGCGTACCCAAAGCCTTCTGAGCACAAGCAAGGGATACACAGCTCTGGGCACATCCCTCCCTATGCAGTTGGAAGGGCCGGGAACTAAGGTGTTCTCTGAGGCGAGCGTCCCACAGCTTTGAAACAGCCCCAGGAACGCGGTTCTTGGCAGGGTTTCGTTCCCTGCGGGTCTGCCACGTTGAGGAAAACTAAGCGGCCCTGAAAGAAACCACCGGGGCTCCAATTCGGTTTGGGGACTCCTGCTCGACGTCTCTCTAGGTGATGCGGAAACTGGACTTTAGGTCCAGCCCGAAGTAATGCAGAGAGTAACCCCGAGCATTGCTAGGCATTGGGAACATCCGAAGTCACCCAGGTAGGCCTGCTGAGGGCAGTTCGGGGTTTGTGCCGTTCACCACATGCAGCACACACTGCATCCAAAAGTTTCATCGCAGAAGGCCGAACTGTGTTCCACGGGTCTCCCTTGGATGGTCAGAGAAGATAGGTGTATGTGCTGGGTGATCCAGTTGGTAATTGAGAAGCCTGGCAGAGGGCAGTCTTTTCCCCATTTGAAAGGTCGATAGTGGCGGCCTCAAGGCTGACTGAAAGACACTGCCCTTACCCGTCTTCTAGTCACCTCCAGGAGTGCCTCAGTGAAGACAGTGAGTTTTCTCCTACGAATCCAGGTGGTCTCCAGTGCCTTGCTGGGAGCTCATCCCACGCTTGCCCTAGCTAAAGTGTGAAGTCAAAGTGACCCCTAGCCTCAAGGGAAGCGCGAGCGCTTCCTATCAGCCAAGTTGGGTGGGCAGCCACCTCCATGAACCCTGACTCCATAGAGTGCTTTAACTCCTCTGCGGCTTTGCGTAGGCCTAAGAGAGTCGCGTGTGAATTCCTTCTGAGGGAGAGCATGTGCGCTGGGAGTCCCCGTTTTGTTTTCCGAGCCACACAACACAGGACAGACTGCTGGGGTCAGCTCTTGCTACGCAGAGCGAAGGGCAGTGAACTGCTTCTCGCTTGCAGAGCTGGATGTCTACAGCTGTAAGGCAGCCCCGGGACAAAGTTTTGGCCAGTATTACATTCAGCGTGGCTCTCCCTCTGTGGAGGCCCTCCGAACGGCACTGAGAGAATCCCTGAGCCTAAAGTGCATCCTGGCAACCCTTAACCTGTCATCTCACTATTGTGACGCAAGGTACACTGCAGGTGCAGCCTGACAGAAAGTACAGAAAAGCCGGTACGACTCTGAGGCATTTGGACGAGGCAAGGTCCCCTCGGCCTGACTAAGTCATTAAGCGGGTGCTGCTCCTCGTGGCACGCAGAACACCCCCCGTCCAACGAAGTGGGATCCTAGAAAGGCCCAGGGTTGCTGAAAGTCTCCAGGTGTCAGTCAGCGAGTGCTGGCAAATGCGTCGTGGGCTCAAGTTGGCACTGGGAGGATGTGGGAGAAGCCCGACTTTCCCCCTTTGGAAAGCCACTTCGTTGCAGCTTCCAAGCCGCCTGCTACTATTCACTCCACAGATTCCTCTGAGGAGCGGTGAGTTTTTCCAAAAGAAACCAGGTGCTTGCGATTCCTTCCGGGGAGCTCACCCCCAGGAGCATACTGTAGCTAAGGTGCCCACTAAATGTGACCTCTAGTCTCGAGGTAAGGTGCACATTTTCCCATTCCCAGAGATAGGGGCGCCCCGGTTTCCAGGAGGTCTTAGTCAGTGGACGGCTTTAGCTTTAGTATGCCTCACAGCGCTCAAGACTCTCACGTGGGCACTTCTTTCCAAGGAAGTACACTGCGTACCCAAAGCCTTCTGAGCACAAGCAAGGGATACACAGCTCTGGGCACATCCCTCCCTATGCAGTTGGAAGGGCCGGGAACTAAGGTGTTCTCTGAGGCGAGCGTCCCACAGCTTTGAAACAGCCCCAGGAACGCGGTTCTTGGCAGGGTTTCGTTCCCTGCGGGTCTGCCACGTTGAGGAAAACTAAGCGGCCCTGAAAGAAACCACCGGGGCTCCAATTCGGTTTGGGGACTCCTGCTCGACGTCTCTCTAGGTGATGCGGAAACTGGACTTTAGGTCCAGCCCGAAGTAATGCAGAGAGTAACCCCGAGCATTGCTAGGCATTGGGAACATCCGAAGTCACCCAGGTAGGCCTGCTGAGGGCAGTTCGGGGTTTGTGCCGTTCACCACATGCAGCACACACTGCATCCAAAAGTTTCATCGCAGAAGGCCGAACTGTGTTCCACGGGTCTCCCTTGGATGGTCAGAGAAGATAGGTGTATGTGCTGGGTGATCCAGTTGGTAATTGAGAAGCCTGGCAGAGGGCAGTCTTTTCCCCATTTGAAAGGTCGATAGTGGCGGCCTCAAGGCTGACTGAAAGACACTGCCCTTACCCGTCTTCTAGTCACCTCCAGGAGTGCCTCAGTGAAGACAGTGAGTTTTCTCCTACGAATCCAGGTGGTCTCCAGTGCCTTGCTGGGAGCTCATCCCACGCTTGCCCTAGCTAAAGTGTGAAGTCAAAGTGACCCCTAGCCTCAAGGGAAGCGCGAGCGCTTCCTATCAGCCAAGTTGGGTGGGCAGCCACCTCCATGAACCCTGACTCCATAGAGTGCTTTAACTCCTCTGCGGCTTTGCGTAGGCCTAAGAGAGTCGCGTGTGAATTGCTTCTGAGGGAGAGCATGTGCGCTGGGAGTCCCCGTTTTGTTTTCCGAGCCACACAACACAGGACAGACTGCTGGGGTCAGCTCTTGCTACGCAGAGCGAAGGGCAGTGAACTGCTTCTCGCTTGCAGAGCTTGATGTCTACAGCTGTAAGGCAGCCCCGGGACAAAGTTTTGGCCAGTATTACATTCAGCGTGGCTCTCCCTCTGTGGAGGCCCTCCGAACGGCACTGAGAGAATCCCTGAGCCTAAAGTGCATCCTGGCAACCCTTAACCTGTCATCTCACTATTGTGACGCAAGGTACACTGCAGGTGCAGCCTGACAGAAAGTACAGAAAAGCCGGTACGACTCTGAGGCATTTGGACGAGGCAAGGTCCCCTCGGCCTGACTAAGTCATTAAGCGGGTGCTGCTCCTCGTGGCACGCAGAACACCCCCCGTCCAACGAAGTGGGATCCTAGAAAGGCCCAGGGTTGCTGAAAGTCTCCAGGTGTCAGTCAGCGAGTGCTGGCAAATGCGTCGTGGGCTCAAGTTGGCACTGGGAGGATGTGGGAGAAGCCCGACTTTCCCCCTTTGGAAAGCCACTTCGTTGCAGCTTCCAAGCCGCCTGCTACTATTCACTCCACAGATTCCTCTGAGGAGCGGTGAGTTTTTCCAAAAGAAACCAGGTGCTTGCGATTCCTTCCGGGGAGCTCACCCCCAGGAGCATACTGTAGCTAAGGTGCCCACTAAATGTGACCTCTAGTCTCGAGGTAAGGTGCACATTTTCCCATTCCCAGAGATAGGGGCGCCCCGGTTTCCAGGAGGTCTTAGTCAGTGGACGGCTTTAGCTTTAGTATGCCTCACAGCGCTCAAGACTCTCACGTGGGCACTTCTTTCCAAGGAAGTACACTGCGTACCCAAAGCCTTCTGAGCACAAGCAAGGGATACACAGCTCTGGGCACATCCCTCCCTATGCAGTTGGAAGGGCCGGGAACTAAGGTGTTCTCTGAGGCGAGCGTCCCACAGCTTTGAAACAGCCCCAGGAACGCGGTTCTTGGCAGGGTTTCGTTCCCTGCGGGTCTGCCACGTTGAGGAAAACTAAGCGGCCCTGAAAGAAACCACCGGGGCTCCAATTCGGTTTGGGGACTCCTGCTCGACGTCTCTCTAGGTGATGCGGAAACTGGACTTTAGGTCCAGCCCGAAGTAATGCAGAGAGTAACCCCGAGCATTGCTAGGCATTGGGAACATCCGAAGTCACCCAGGTAGGCCTGCTGAGGGCAGTTCGGGGTTTGTGCCGTTCACCACATGCAGCACACACTGCATCCAAAAGTTTCATCGCAGAAGGCCGAACTGTGTTCCACGGGTCTCCCTTGGATGGTCAGAGAAGATAGGTGTATGTGCTGGGTGATCCAGTTGGTAATTGAGAAGCCTGGCAGAGGGCAGTCTTTTCCCCATTTGAAAGGTCGATAGTGGCGGCCTCAAGGCTGACTGAAAGACACTGCCCTTACCCGTCTTCTAGTCACCTCCAGGAGTGCCTCAGTGAAGACAGTGAGTTTTCTCCTACGAATCCAGGTGGTCTCCAGTGCCTTGCTGGGAGCTCATCCCACGCTTGCCCTAGCTAAAGTGTGAAGTCAAAGTGACCCCTAGCCTCAAGGGAAGCGCGAGCGCTTCCTATCAGCCAAGTTGGGTGGGCAGCCACCTCCATGAACCCTGACTCCATAGAGTGCTTTAACTCCTCTGCGGCTTTGCGTAGGCCTAAGAGAGTCGCGTGTGAATTCCTTCTGAGGGAGAGCATGTGCGCTGGGAGTCCCCGTTTTCTTTTCTGAGCCACACAACACAGGACAGACTGCTGGGGTCAGCTCTTGCTACGCAGAGCGAAGGGCAGTGAACTGCTTCTCGCTTGCAGAGCTGGATGTCTACAGCTGTAAGGCAGCCCCGGGACAAAGTTTTGGCCAGTATTACATTCAGCGTGGCTCTCCCTCTGTGGAGGCCCTCCGAACGGCACTGAGAGAATCCCTGAGCCTAAAGTGCATCCTGGCAACCCTTAACCTGTCATCTCACTATTGTGACGCAAGGTACACTGCAGGTGCAGCCTGACAGAAAGTACAGAAAAGCCGGTACGACTCTGAGGCATTTGGACGAGGCAAGGTCCCCTCGGCCTGACTAAGTCATTAAGCGGGTGCTGCTCCTCGTGGCACGCAGAACACCCCCCGTCCAACGAAGTGGGATCCTAGAAAGGCCCAGGGTTGCTGAAAGTCTCCAGGTGTCAGTCAGCGAGTGCTGGCAAATGCGTCGTGGGCTCAAGTTGGCACTGGGAGGATGTGGGAGAAGCGCGACTTTCCCCCTTTGGAAAGCCACTTCGTTGCAGCTTCCAAGCCGCCTGCTACTATTCACTCCACAGATTCCTCTGAGGAGCGGTGAGTTTTTCCAAAAGAAACCAGGTGCTTGCGATTCCTTCCGGGGAGCTCACCCCCAGGAGCATACTGTAGCTAAGGTGCCCACTAAATGTGACCTCTAGTGTCGAGGTAAGGTGCACATTTTCCCATTCCCAGAGATAGGGGCGCCCCGGTTTCCAGGAGGTCTTAGTCAGTGGACGGCTTTAGCTTTAGTATGCCTCACAGCGCTCAAGACTCTCACGTGGGCACTTCTTTCCAAGGAAGTACACTGCGTACCCATAGCCTTCTGAGCACAAGCAAGGGATACACAGCTCTGGGCACATCCCTCCCTATGCAGTTGGAAGGGCCGGGAACTAAGGTGTTCTCTGAGGCGAGCGTCCCACAGCTTTGAAACAGCCCCAGGAACGCGGTTCTTGGCAGGGTTTCGTTCCCTGCGGGTCTGCCACGTTGAGGAAAACTAAGCGGCCCTGAAAGAAACCACCGGGGCTCCAATTCGGTTTGGGGACTCCTGCTCGACGTCTCTCTAGGTGATGCGGAAACTGGACTTTAGGTCCAGCCCGAAGTAATGCAGAGAGTAACCCCGAGCATTGCTAGGCATTGGGAACATCCGAAGTCACCCAGGTAGGCCTGCTGAGGGCAGTTCGGGGTTTGTGCCGTTCACCACATGCAGCACACACTGCATCCAAAAGTTTCATCGCAGAAGGCCGAACTGTGTTCCACGGGTCTCCCTTGGATGGTCAGAGAAGATAGGTATATGTGCTGGGTGATCCAGTTGGTAATTGAGAAGCCTGGCAGAGGGCAGTCTTTTCCCCATTTGAAAGGTCGATAGTGGCGGCCTCAAGGCTGACTGAAAGACACTGCCCTTACCCGTCTTCTAGTCACCTCCAGGAGTGCCTCAGTGAAGACAGTGAGTTTTCTCCTACGAATCCAGGTGGTCTCCAGTGCCTTGCTGGGAGCTCATCCCACGCTTGCCCTAGCTAAAGTGTGAAGTCAAAGTGACCCCTAGCCTCAAGGGAAGCGCGAGCGCTTCCTATCAGCCAAGTTGGGTGGGCAGCCACCTCCATGAACCCTGACTCCATAGAGTGCTTTAACTCCTCTGCGGCTTTGCGTAGGCCTAAGAGAGTCGCGTGTGAATTCCTTCTGAGGGAGAGCATGTGCGCTGGGAGTCCCCGTTTTGTTTTCCGAGCCACACAACACAGGACAGACTGCTGGGGTCAGCTCTTGCTACGCAGAGCGAAGGGCAGTGAACTGCTTCTCGCTTGCAGAGCTGGATGTCTACAGCTGTAAGGCTGCCCCGGGACAAAGTTTTGGCCAGTATTACATTCAGCGTGGCTCTCCCTCTGTGGAGGCCCTCCGAACGGCACTGAGAGAATCCCTGAGCCTAAAGTGCATCCTGGCAACCCTTAACCTGTCATCTCACTATTGTGACGCAAGGTACACTGCAGGTGCAGCCTGACAGAAAGTACAGAAAAGCCGGTACGACTCTGAGGCATTTGGACGAGGCAAGGTCCCCTCGGCCTGACTAAGTCATTAAGCGGGTGCTGCTCCTCGTGGCACGCAGAACACCCCCCGTCCAACGAAGTGGGATCCTAGAAAGGCCCAGGGTTGCTGAAAGTCTCCAGGTGTCAGTCAGCGAGTGCTGGCAAATGCGTCGTGGGCTCAAGTTGGCACTGGGAGGATGTGGGAGAAGCCCGACTTTCCCCCTTTGGAAAGCCACTTCGTTGCAGCTTCCAAGCCGCCTGCTACTATTCACTCCACAGATTCCTCTGAGGAGCGGTGAGTTTTTCCAAAAGAAACCAGGTGCTTGCGATTCCTTCCGGGGAGCTCACCCCCAGGAGCATACTGTAGCTAAGGTGCCCACTAAATGTGACCTCTAGTCTCGAGGTAAGGTGCACATTTTCCCATTCCCAGAGATAGGGGCGCCCCGGTTTCCAGGAGGTCTTAGTCAGTGGACGGCTTTAGCTTTAGTATGCCTCACAGCGCTCAAGACTCTCACGTGGGCACTTCTTTCCAAGGAAGTACACTGCGTACCCAAAGCCTTCTGAGCACAAGCAAGGGATACACAGCTCTGGGCACATCCCTCCCTATGCAGTTGGAAGGGCCGGGAACTAAGGTGTTCTCTGAGGCGAGCGTCCCACAGCTTTGAAACAGCCCCAGGAACGCGGTTCTTGGCAGGGTTTCGTTCCCTGCGGGTCTGCCACGTTGAGGAAAACTAAGCGGCCCTGAAAGAAACCACCGGGGCTCCAATTCGGTTTGGGGACTCCTGCTCGACGTCTCTCTAGGTGATGCGGAAACTGGACTTTAGGTCCAGCCCGAAGTAATGCAGAGAGTAACCCCGAGCATTGCTAGGCATTGGGAACATCCGAAGTCACCCAGGTAGGCCTGCTGAGGGCAGTTCGGGGTTTGTGCCGTTCACCACATGCAGCACACACTGCATCCAAAAGTTTCATCGCAGAAGGCCGAACTGTGTTCCACGGGTCTCCCTTGGATGGTCAGAGAAGATAGGTGTATGTGCTGGGTGATCCAGTTGGTAATTGAGAAGCCTGGCAGAGGGCAGTCTTTTCCCCATTTGAAAGGTCGATAGTGGCGGCCTCAAGGCTGACTGAAAGACACTGCCCTTACCCGTCTTCTAGTCACCTCCAGGAGTGCCTCAGTGAAGACAGTGAGTTTTCTCCTACGAATCCAGGTGGTCTCCAGTGCCTTGCTGGGAGCTCATCCCACGCTTGCCCTAGCTAAAGTGTGAAGTCAAAGTGACCCCTAGCCTCAAGGGAAGCGCGAGCGCTTCCTATCAGCCAAGTTGGGTGGGCAGCCACCTCCATGAACCCTGACTCCATAGAGTGCTTTAACTCCTCTGCGGCTTTGCGTAGGCCTAAGAGAGTCGCGTGTGAATTGCTTCTGAGGGAGAGCATGTGCGCTGGGAGTCCCCGTTTTGTTTTCCGAGCCACACAACACAGGACAGACTGCTGGGGTCAGCTCTTGCTACGCAGAGCGAAGGGCAGTGAACTGCTTCTCGCTTGCAGAGCTTGATGTCTACAGCTGTAAGGCAGCCCCGGGACAAAGTTTTGGCCAGTATTACATTCAGCGTGGCTCTCCCTCTGTGGAGGCCCTCCGAACGGCACTGAGAGAATCCCTGAGCCTAAAGTGCATCCTGGCAACCCTTAACCTGTCATCTCACTATTGTGACGCAAGGTACACTGCAGGTGCAGCCTGACAGAAAGTACAGAAAAGCCGGTACGACTCTGAGGCATTTGGACGAGGCAAGGTCCCCTCGGCCTGACTAAGTCATTAAGCGGGTGCTGCTCCTCGTGGCACGCAGAACACCCCCCGTCCAACGAAGTGGGATCCTAGAAAGGCCCAGGGTTGCTGAAAGTCTCCAGGTGTCAGTCAGCGAGTGCTGGCAAATGCGTCGTGGGCTCAAGTTGGCACTGGGAGGATGTGGGAGAAGCCCGACTTTCCCCCTTTGGAAAGCCACTTCGTTGCAGCTTCCAAGCCGCCTGCTACTATTCACTCCACAGATTCCTCTGAGGAGCGGTGAGTTTTTCCAAAAGAAACCAGGTGCTTGCGATTCCTTCCGGGGAGCTCACCCCCAGGAGCATACTGTAGCTAAGGTGCCCACTAAATGTGACCTCTAGTCTCGAGGTAAGGTGCACATTTTCCCATTCCCAGAGATAGGGGCGCCCCGGTTTCCAGGAGGTCTTAGTCAGTGGACGGCTTTAGCTTTAGTATGCCTCACAGCGCTCAAGACTCTCACGTGGGCACTTCTTTCCAAGGAAGTACACTGCGTACCCAAAGCCTTCTGAGCACAAGCAAGGGATACACAGCTCTGGGCACATCCCTCCCTATGCAGTTGGAAGGGCCGGGAACTAAGGTGTTCTCTGAGGCGAGCGTCCCACAGCTTTGAAACAGCCCCAGGAACGCGGTTCTTGGCAGGGTTTCGTTCCCTGCGGGTCTGCCACGTTGAGGAAAACTAAGCGGCCCTGAAAGAAACCACCGGGGCTCCAATTCGGTTTGGGGACTCCTGCTCGACGTCTCTCTAGGTGATGCGGAAACTGGACTTTAGGTCCAGCCCGAAGTAATGCAGAGAGTAACCCCGAGCATTGCTAGGCATTGGGAACATCCGAAGTCACCCAGGTAGGCCTGCTGAGGGCAGTTCGGGGTTTGTGCCGTTCACCACATGCAGCACACACTGCATCCAAAAGTTTCATCGCAGAAGGCCGAACTGTGTTCCACGGGTCTCCCTTGGATGGTCAGAGAAGATAGGTGTATGTGCTGGGTGATCCAGTTGGTAATTGAGAAGCCTGGCAGAGGGCAGTCTTTTCCCCATTTGAAAGGTCGATAGTGGCGGCCTCAAGGCTGACTGAAAGACACTGCCCTTACCCGTCTTCTAGTCACCTCCAGGAGTGCCTCAGTGAAGACAGTGAGTTTTCTCCTACGAATCCAGGTGGTCTCCAGTGCCTTGCTGGGAGCTCATCCCACGCTTGCCCTAGCTAAAGTGTGAAGTCAAAGTGACCCCTAGCCTCAAGGGAAGCGCGAGCGCTTCCTATCAGCCAAGTTGGGTGGGCAGCCACCTCCATGAACCCTGACTCCATAGAGTGCTTTAACTCCTCTGCGGCTTTGCGTAGGCCTAAGAGAGTCGCGTGTGAATTCCTTCTGAGGGAGAGCATGTGCGCTGGGAGTCCCCGTTTTCTTTTCCGAGCCACACAACACAGGACAGACTGCTGGGGTCAGCTCTTGCTACGCAGAGCGAAGGGCAGTGAACTGCTTCTCGCTTGCAGAGCTGGATGTCTACAGCTGTAAGGCAGCCCCGGGACAAAGTTTTGGCCAGTATTACATTCAGCGTGGCTCTCCCTCTGTGGAGGCCCTCCGAACGGCACTGAGAGAATCCCTGAGCCTAAAGTGCATCCTGGCAACCCTTAACCTGTCATCTCACTATTGTGACGCAAGGTACACTGCAGGTGCAGCCTGACAGAAAGTACAGAAAAGCCGGTACGACTCTGAGGCATTTGGACGAGGCAAGGTCCCCTCGGCCTGACTAAGTCATTAAGCGGGTGCTGCTCCTCGTGGCACGCAGAACACCCCCCGTCCAACGAAGTGGGATCCTAGAAAGGCCCAGGGTTGCTGAAAGTCTCCAGGTGTCAGTCAGCGAGTGCTGGCAAATGCGTCGTGGGCTCAAGTTGGCACTGGGAGGATGTGGGAGAAGCCCGACTTTCCCCCTTTGGAAAGCCACTTCGTTGCAGCTTCCAAGCCGCCTGCTACTATTCACTCCACAGATTCCTCTGAGGAGCGGTGAGTTTTTCCAAAAGAAACCAGGTGCTTGCGATTCCTTCCGGGGAGCTCACCCCCAGGAGCATACTGTAGCTAAGGTGCCCACTAAATGTGACCTCTAGTCTCGAGGTAAGGTGCACATTTTCCCATTCCCAGAGATAGGGGCGCCCCGGTTTCCAGGAGGTCTTAGTCAGTGGACGGCTTTAGCTTTAGTATGCCTCACAGCGCTCAAGACTCTCACGTGGGCACTTCTTTCCAAGGAAGTACACTGCGTACCCAAAGCCTTCTGAGCACAAGCAAGGGATACACAGCTCTGGGCACATCCCTCCCTATGCAGTTGGAAGGGCCGGGAACTAAGGTGTTCTCTGAGGCGAGCGTCCCACAGCTTTGAAACAGCCCCAGGAACGCGGTTCTTGGCAGGGTTTCGTTCCCTGCGGGTCTGCCACGTTGAGGAAAACTAAGCGGCCCTGAAAGAAACCACCGGGGCTCCAATTCGGTTTGGGGACTCCTGCTCGACGTCTCTCTAGGTGATGCGGAAACTGGACTTTAGGTCCAGCCCGAAGTAATGCAGAGAGTAACCCCGAGCATTGCTAGGCATTGGGAACATCCGAAGTCACCCAGGTAGGCCTGCTGAGGGCAGTTCGGGGTTTGTGCCGTTCACCACATGCAGCACACACTGCATCCAAAAGTTTCATCGCAGAAGGCCGAACTGTGTTCCACGGGTCTCCCTTGGATGGTCAGAGAAGATAGGTGTATGTGCTGGGTGATCCAGTTGGTAATTGAGAAGCCTGGCAGAGGGCAGTCTTTTCCCCATTTGAAAGGTCGATAGTGGCGGCCTCAAGGCTGACTGAAAGACACTGCCCTTACCCGTCTTCTAGTCACCTCCAGGAGTGCCTCAGTGAAGACAGTGAGTTTTCTCCTACGAATCCAGGTGGTCTCCAGTGCCTTGCTGGGAGCTCATCCCACGCTTGCCCTAGCTAAAGTGTGAAGTCAAAGTGACCCCTAGCCTCAAGGGAAGCGCGAGCGCTTCCTATCAGCCAAGTTGGGTGGGCAGCCACCTCCATGAACCCTGACTCCATAGAGTGCTTTAACTCCTCTGCGGCTTTGCGTAGGCCTAAGAGAGTCGCGTGTGAATTCCTTCTGAGGGAGAGCATGTGCGCTGGGAGTCCCCGTTTTGTTTTCCGAGCCACACAACACAGGACAGACTGCTGGGGTCAGCTCTTGCTACGCAGAGCGAAGGGCAGTGAACTGCTTCTCGCTTGCAGAGCTTGATGTCTACAGCTGTAAGGCAGCCCCGGGACAAAGTTTTGGCCAGTATTACATTCAGCGTGGCTCTCCCTCTGTGGAGGCCCTCCGAACGGCACTGAGAGAATCCCTGAGCCTAAAGTGCATCCTGGCAACCCTTAACCTGTCATCTCACTATTGTGACGCAAGGTACACTGCAGGTGCAGCCTGACAGAAAGTACAGAAAAGCCGGTACGACTCTGAGGCATTTGGACGAGGCAAGGTCCCCTCGGCCTGACTAAGTCATTAAGCGGGTGCTGCTCCTCGTGGCACGCAGAACACCCCCCGTCCAACGAAGTGGGATCCTAGAAAGGCCCAGGGTTGCTGAAAGTCTCCAGGTGTCAGTCAGCGAGTGCTGGCAAATGCGTCGTGGGCTCAAGTTGGCACTGGGAGGATGTGGGAGAAGCCCGACTTTCCCCCTTTGGAAAGCCACTGCGTTGCAGCTTCCAAGCCGCCTGCTACTATTCACTCCACAGATTCCTCTGAGGAGCGGTGAGTTTTTCCAAAAGAAACCAGGTGCTTGCGATTCCTTCCGGGGAGCTCACCCCCAGGAGCATACTGTAGCTAAGGTGCCCACTAAATGTGACCTCTAGTGTCGAGGTAAGGTGCACATTTTCCCATTCCCAGAGATAGGGGCGCCCCGGTTTCCAGGAGGTCTTAGTCAGTGGACGGCTTTAGCTTTAGTATGCCTCACAGCGCTCAAGACTCTCACGTGGGCACTTCTTTCCAAGGAAGTACACTGCGTACCCAAAGCCTTCTGAGCACAAGCAAGGGATACACAGCTCTGGGCACATCCCTCCCTATGCAGTTGGAAGGGCCGGGAACTAAGGTGTTCTCTGAGGCGAGCGTCCCACAGCTTTGAAACAGCCCCAGGAACGCGGTTCTTGGCAGGGTTTCGTTCCCTGCGGGTCTGCCACGTTGAGGAAAACTAAGCGGCCCTGAAAGAAACCACCGGGGCTCCAATTCGGTTTGGGGACTCCTGCTCGACGTCTCTCTAGGTGATGCGGAAACTGGACTTTAGGTCCAGCCCGAAGTAATGCAGAGAGTAACCCCGAGCATTGCTAGGCATTGGGAACATCCGAAGTCACCCAGGTAGGCCTGCTGAGGGCAGTTCGGGGTTTGTGCCGTTCACCACATGCAGCACACACTGCATCCAAAAGTTTCATCGCAGAAGGCCGAACTGTGTTCCACGGGTCTCCCTTGGATGGTCAGAGAAGATAGGTGTATGTGCTGGGTGATCCAGTTGGTAATTGAGAAGCCTGGCAGAGGGCAGTCTTTTCCCCATTTGAAAGGTCGATAGTGGCGGCCTCAAGGCTGACTGAAAGACACTGCCCTTACCCGTCTTCTAGTCACCTCCAGGAGTGCCTCAGTGAAGACAGTGAGTTTTCTCCTACGAATCCAGGTGGTCTCCAGTGCCTTGCTGGGAGCTCATCCCACGCTTGCCCTAGCTAAAGTGTGAAGTCAAAGTGACCCCTAGCCTCAAGGGAAGCGCGAGCGCTTCCTATCAGCCAAGTTGGGTGGGCAGCCACCTCCATGAACCCTGACTCCATAGAGTGCTTTAACTCCTCTGCGGCTTTGCGTAGGCCTAAGAGAGTCGCGTGTGAATTCCTTCTGAGGGAGAGCATGTGCGCTGGGAGTCCCCGTTTTCTTTTCCGAGCCACACAACACAGGACAGACTGCTGGGGTCAGCTCTTGCTACGCAGAGCGAAGGGCAGTGAACTGCTTCTCGCTTGCAGAGCTTGATGTCTACAGCTGTAAGGCAGCCCCGGGACAAAGTTTTGGCCAGTATTACATTCAGCGTGGCTCTCCCTCTGTGGAGGCCCTCCGAACGGCACTGAGAGAATCCCTGAGCCTAAAGTGCATCCTGGCAACCCTTAACCTGTCATCTCACTATTGTGACGCAAGGTACACTGCAGGTGCAGCCTGACAGAAAGTACAGAAAAGCCGGTACGACTCTGAGGCATTTGGACGAGGCAAGGTCCCCTCGGCCTGACTAAGTCATTAAGCGGGTGCTGCTCCTCGTGGCACGCAGAACACCCCCCGTCCAACGAAGTGGGATCCTAGAAAGGCCCAGGGTTGCTGAAAGTCTCCAGGTGTCAGTCAGCGAGTGCTGGCAAATGCGTCGTGGGCTCAAGTTGGCACTGGGAGGATGTGGGAGAAGCCCGACTTTCCCCCTTTGGAAAGCCACTTCGTTGCAGCTTCCAAGCCGCCTGCTACTATTCACTCCACAGATTCCTCTGAGGAGCGGTGAGTTTTTCCAAAAGAAACCAGGTGCTTGCGATTCCTTCCGGGGAGCTCACCCCCAGGAGCATACTGTAGCTAAGGTGCCCACTAAATGTGACCTCTAGTGTCGAGGTAAGGTGCACATTTTCCCATTCCCAGAGATAGGGGCGCCCCGGTTTCCAGGAGGTCTTAGTCAGTGGACGGCTTTAGCTTTAGTATGCCTCACAGCGCTCAAGACTCTCACGTGGGCACTTCTTTCCAAGGAAGTACACTGCGTACCCAAAGCCTTCTGAGCACAAGCAAGGGATACACAGCTCTGGGCACATCCCTCCCTATGCAGTTGGAAGGGCCGGGAACTAAGGTGTTCTCTGAGGCGAGCGTCCCACAGCTTTGAAACAGCCCCAGGAACGCGGTTCTTGGCAGGGTTTCGTTCCCTGCGGGTCTGCCACGTTGAGGAAAACTAAGCGGCCCTGAAAGAAACCACCGGGGCTCCAATTCGGTTTGGGGACTCCTGCTCGACGTCTCTCTAGGTGATGCGGAAACTGGACTTTAGGTCCAGCCCGAAGTAATGCAGAGAGTAACCCCGAGCATTGCTAGGCATTGGGAACATCCGAAGTCACCCAGGTAGGCCTGCTGAGGGCAGTTCGGGGTCTGTGCCGTTCACCACATGCAGCACACACTGCATCCAAAAGTTTCATCGCAGAAGGCCGAACTGTGTTCCACGGGTCTCCCTTGGATGGTCAGAGAAGATAGGTGTATGTGCTGGGTGATCCAGTTGGTAATTGAGAAGCCTGGCAGAGGGCAGTCTTTTCCCCATTTGAAAGGTCGATAGTGGCGGCCTCAAGGCTGACTGAAAGACACTGCCCTTACCCGTCTTCTAGTCACCTCCAGGAGTGCCTCAGTGAAGACAGTGAGTTTTCTCCTACGAATCCAGGTGGTCTCCAGTGCCTTGCTGGGAGCTCATCCCACGCTTGCCCTAGCTAAAGTGTGAAGTCAAAGTGACCCCTAGCCTCAAGGGAAGCGCGAGCGCTTCCTATCAGCCAAGTTGGGTGGGCAGCCACCTCCATGAACCCTGACTCCATAGAGTGCTTTAACTCCTCTGCGGCTTTGCGTAGGCCTAAGAGAGTCGCGTGTGAATTCCTTCTGAGGGAGAGCATGTGCGCTGGGAGTCCCCGTTTTGTTTTCCGAGCCACACAACACAGGACAGACTGCTGGGGTCAGCTCTTGCTACGCAGAGCGAAGGGCAGTGAACTGCTTCTCGCTTGCAGAGCTTGATGTCTACAGCTGTAAGGCAGCCCCGGGACAAAGTTTTGGCCAGTATTACATTCAGCGTGGCTCTCCCTCTGTGGAGGCCCTCCGAACGGCACTGAGAGAATCCCTGAGCCTAAAGTGCATCCTGGCAACCCTTAACCTGTCATCTCACTATTGTGACGCAAGGTACACTGCAGGTGCAGCCTGACAGAAAGTACAGAAAAGCCGGTACGACTCTGAGGCATTTGGACGAGGCAAGGTCCCCTCGGCCTGACTAAGTCATTAAGCGGGTGCTGCTCCTCGTGGCACGCAGAACACCCCCCGTCCAACGAAGTGGGATCCTAGAAAGGCCCAGGGTTGCTGAAAGTCTCCAGGTGTCAGTCAGCGAGTGCTGGCAAATGCGTCGTGGGCTCAAGTTGGCACTGGGAGGATGTGGGAGAAGCCCGACTTTCCCCCTTTGGAAAGCCACTTCGTTGCAGCTTCCAAGCCGCCTGCTACTATTCACTCCACAGATTCCTCTGAGGAGCGGTGAGTTTTTCCAAAAGAAACCAGGTGCTTGCGATTCCTTCCGGGGAGCTCACCCCCAGGAGCATACTGTAGCTAAGGTGCCCACTAAATGTGACCTCTAGTGTCGAGGTAAGGTGCACATTTTCCCATTCCCAGAGATAGGGGCGCCCCGGTTTCCAGGAGGTCTTAGTCAGTGGACGGCTTTAGCTTTAGTATGCCTCACAGCGCTCAAGACTCTCACGTGGGCACTTCTTTCCAAGGAAGTACACTGCGTACCCAAAGCCTTCTGAGCACAAGCAAGGGATACACAGCTCTGGGCACATCCCTCCCTATGCAGTTGGAAGGGCCGGGAACTAAGGTGTTCTCTGAGGCGAGCGTCCCACAGCTTTGAAACAGCCCCAGGAACGCGGTTCTTGGCAGGGTTTCGTTCCCTGCGGGTCTGCCACGTTGAGGAAAACTAAGCGGCCCTGAAAGAAACCACCGGGGCTCCAATTCGGTTTGGGGACTCCTGCTCGACGTCTCTCTAGGTGATGCGGAAACTGGACTTTAGGTCCAGCCCGAAGTAATGCAGAGAGTAACCCCGAGCATTGCTAGGCATTGGGAACATCCGAAGTCACCCAGGTAGGCCTGCTGAGGGCAGTTCGGGGTCTGTGCCGTTCACCACATGCAGCACACACTGCATCCAAAAGTTTCATCGCAGAAGGCCGAACTGTGTTCCACGGGTCTCCCTTGGATGGTCAGAGAAGATAGGTGTATGTGCTGGGTGATCCAGTTGGTAATTGAGAAGCCTGGCAGAGGGCAGTCTTTTCCCCATTTGAAAGGTCGATAGTGGCGGCCTCAAGGCTGACTGAAAGACACTGCCCTTACCCGTCTTCTAGTCACCTCCAGGAGTGCCTCAGTGAAGACAGTGAGTTTTCTCCTACGAATCCAGGTGGTCTCCAGTGCCTTGCTGGGAGCTCATCCCACGCTTGCCCTAGCTAAAGTGTGAAGTCAAAGTGACCCCTAGCCTCAAGGGAAGCGCGAGCGCTTCCTATCAGCCAAGTTGGGTGGGCAGCCACCTCCATGAACCCTGACTCCATAGAGTGCTTTAACTCCTCTGCGGCTTTGCGTAGGCCTAAGAGAGTCGCGTGTGAATTCCTTCTGAGGGAGAGCATGTGCGCTGGGAGTCCCCGTTTTCTTTTCCGAGCCACACAACACAGGACAGACTGCTGGGGTCAGCTCTTGCTACGCAGAGCGAAGGGCAGTGAACTGCTTCTCGCTTGCAGAGCTTGATGTCTACAGCTGTAAGGCAGCCCCGGGACAAAGTTTTGGCCAGTATTACATTCAGCGTGGCTCTCCCTCTGTGGAGGCCCTCCGAACGGCACTGAGAGAATCCCTGAGCCTAAAGTGCATCCTGGCAACCCTTAACCTGTCATCTCACTATTGTGACGCAAGGTACACTGCAGGTGCAGCCTGACAGAAAGTACAGAAAAGCCGGTACGACTCTGAGGCATTTGGACGAGGCAAGGTCCCCTCGGCCTGACTAAGTCATTAAGCGGGTGCTGCTCCTCGTGGCACGCAGAACACCCCCCGTCCAACGAAGTGGGATCCTAGAAAGGCCCAGGGTTGCTGAAAGTCTCCAGGTGTCAGTCAGCGAGTGCTGGCAAATGCGTCGTGGGCTCAAGTTGGCACTGGGAGGATGTGGGAGAAGCCCGACTTTCCCCCTTTGGAAAGCCACTGCGTTGCAGCTTCCAAGCCGCCTGCTACTATTCACTCCACAGATTCCTCTGAGGAGCGGTGAGTTTTTCCAAAAGAAACCAGGTGCTTGCGATTCCTTCCGGGGAGCTCACCCCCAGGAGCATACTGTAGCTAAGGTGCCCACTAAATGTGACCTCTAGTGTCGAGGTAAGGTGCACATTTTCCCATTCCCAGAGATAGGGGCGCCCCGGTTTCCAGGAGGTCTTAGTCAGTGGACGGCTTTAGCTTTAGTATGCCTCACAGCGCTCAAGACTCTCACGTGGGCACTTCTTTCCAAGGAAGTACACTGCGTACCCAAAGCCTTCTGAGCACAAGCAAGGGATACACAGCTCTGGGCACATCCCTCCCTATGCAGTTGGAAGGGCCGGGAACTAAGGTGTTCTCTGAGGCGAGCGTCCCACAGCTTTGAAACAGCCCCAGGAACGCGGTTCTTGGCAGGGTTTCGTTCCCTGCGGGTCTGCCACGTTGAGGAAAACTAAGCGGCCCTGAAAGAAACCACCGGGGCTCCAATTCGGTTTGGGGACTCCTGCTCGACGTCTCTCTAGGTGATGCGGAAACTGGACTTTAGGTCCAGCCCGAAGTAATGCAGAGAGTAACCCCGAGCATTGCTAGGCATTGGGAACATCCGAAGTCACCCAGGTAGGCCTGCTGAGGGCAGTTCGGGGTCTGTGCCGTTCACCACATGCAGCACACACTGCATCCAAAAGTTTCATCGCAGAAGGCCGAACTGTGTTCCACGGGTCTCCCTTGGATGGTCAGAGAAGATAGGTGTATGTGCTGGGTGATCCAGTTGGTAATTGAGAAGCCTGGCAGAGGGCAGTCTTTTCCCCATTTGAAAGGTCGATAGTGGCGGCCTCAAGGCTGACTGAAAGACACTGCCCTGACCCGTCTTCTAGTCACCTCCAGGAGTGCCTCAGTGAAGACAGTGAGTTTTCTCCTACGAATCCAGGTGGTCTCCAGTGCCTTGCTGGGAGCTCATCCCACGCTTGCCCTAGCTAAAGTGTGAAGTCAAAGTGACCCCTAGCCTCAAGGGAAGCGCGAGCGCTTCCTATCAGCCAAGTTGGGTGGGCAGCCACCTCCATGAACCCTGACTCCATAGAGTGCTTTAACTCCTCTGCGGCTTTGCGTAGGCCTAAGAGAGTCGCGTGTGAATTCCTTCTGAGGGAGAGCATGTGCGCTGGGAGTCCCCGTTTTGTTTTCCGAGCCACACAACACAGGACAGACTGCTGGGGTCAGCTCTTGCTACGCAGAGCGAAGGGCAGTGAACTGCTTCTCGCTTGCAGAGCTTGATGTCTACAGCTGTAAGGCAGCCCCGGGACAAAGTTTTGGCCAGTATTACATTCAGCGTGGCTCTCCCTCTGTGGAGGCCCTCCGAACGGCACTGAGAGAATCCCTGAGCCTAAAGTGCATCCTGGCAACCCTTAACCTGTCATCTCACTATTGTGACGCAAGGTACACTGCAGGTGCAGCCTGACAGAAAGTACAGAAAAGCCGGTACGACTCTGAGGCATTTGGACGAGGCAAGGTCCCCTCGGCCTGACTAAGTCATTAAGCGGGTGCTGCTCCTCGTGGCACGCAGAACACCCCCCGTCCAACGAAGTGGGATCCTAGAAAGGCCCAGGGTTGCTGAAAGTCTCCAGGTGTCAGTCAGCGAGTGCTGGCAAATGCGTCGTGGGCTCAAGTTGGCACTGGGAGGATGTGGGAGAAGCCCGACTTTCCCCCTTTGGAAAGCCACTTCGTTGCAGCTTCCAAGCCGCCTGCTACTATTCACTCCACAGATTCCTCTGAGGAGCGGTGAGTTTTTCCAAAAGAAACCAGGTGCTTGCGATTCCTTCCGGGGAGCTCACCCCCAGGAGCATACTGTAGCTAAGGTGCCCACTAAATGTGACCTCTAGTCTCGAGGTAAGGTGCACATTTTCCCATTCCCAGAGATAGGGGCGCCCCGGTTTCCAGGAGGTCTTAGTCAGTGGACGGCTTTAGCTTTAGTATGCCTCACAGCGCTCAAGACTCTCACGTGGGCACTTCTTTCCAAGGAAGTACACTGCGTACCCAAAGCCTTCTGAGCACAAGCAAGGGATACACAGCTCTGGGCACATCCCTCCCTATGCAGTTGGAAGGGCCGGGAACTAAGGTGTTCTCTGAGGCGAGCGTCCCACAGCTTTGAAACAGCCCCAGGAACGCGGTTCTTGGCAGGGTTTCGTTCCCTGCGGGTCTGCCACGTTGAGGAAAACTAAGCGGCCCTGAAAGAAACCACCGGGGCTCCAATTCGGTTTGGGGACTCCTGCTCGACGTCTCTCTAGGTGATGCGGAAACTGGACTTTAGGTCCAGCCCGAAGTAATGCAGAGAGTAACCCCGAGCATTGCTAGGCATTGGGAACATCCGAAGTCACCCAGGTAGGCCTGCTGAGGGCAGTTCGGGGTCTGTGCCGTTCACCACATGCAGCACACACTGCATCCAAAAGTTTCATCGCAGAAGGCCGAACTGTGTTCCACGGGTCTCCCTTGGATGGTCAGAGAAGATAGGTGTATGTGCTGGGTGATCCAGTTGGTAATTGAGAAGCCTGGCAGAGGGCAGTCTTTTCCCCATTTGAAAGGTCGATAGTGGCGGCCTCAAGGCTGACTGAAAGACACTGCCCTTACCCGTCTTCTAGTCACCTCCAGGAGTGCCTCAGTGAAGACAGTGAGTTTTCTCCTACGAATCCAGGTGGTCTCCAGTGCCTTGCTGGGAGCTCATCCCACGCTTGCCCTAGCTAAAGTGTGAAGTCAAAGTGACCCCTAGCCTCAAGGGAAGCGCGAGCGCTTCCTATCAGCCAAGTTGGGTGGGCAGCCACCTCCATGAACCCTGACTCCATAGAGTGCTTTAACTCCTCTGCGGCTTTGCGTAGGCCTAAGAGAGTCGCGTGTGAATTCCTTCTGAGGGAGAGCATGTGCGCTGGGAGTCCCCGTTTTCTTTTCCGAGCCACACAACACAGGACAGACTGCTGGGGTCAGCTCTTGCTACGCAGAGCGAAGGGCAGTGAACTGCTTCTCGCTTGCAGAGCTTGATGTCTACAGCTGTAAGGCAGCCCCGGGACAAAGTTTTGGCCAGTATTACATTCAGCGTGGCTCTCCCTCTGTGGAGGCCCTCCGAACGGCACTGAGAGAATCCCTGAGCCTAAAGTGCATCCTGGCAACCCTTAACCTGTCATCTCACTATTGTGACGCAAGGTACACTGCAGGTGCAGCCTGACAGAAAGTACAGAAAAGCCGGTACGACTCTGAGGCATTTGGACGAGGCAAGGTCCCCTCGGCCTGACTAAGTCATTAAGCGGGTGCTGCTCCTCGTGGCACGCAGAACACCCCCCGTCCAACGAAGTGGGATCCTAGAAAGGCCCAGGGTTGCTGAAAGTCTCCAGGTGTCAGTCAGCGAGTGCTGGCAAATGCGTCGTGGGCTCAAGTTGGCACTGGGAGGATGTGGGAGAAGCCCGACTTTCCCCCTTTGGAAAGCCACTGCGTTGCAGCTTCCAAGCCGCCTGCTACTATTCACTCCACAGATTCCTCTGAGGAGCGGTGAGTTTTTCCAAAAGAAACCAGGTGCTTGCGATTCCTTCCGGGGAGCTCACCCCCAGGAGCATACTGTAGCTAAGGTGCCCACTAAATGTGACCTCTAGTCTCGAGGTAAGGTGCACATTTTCCCATTCCCAGAGATAGGGGCGCCCCGGTTTCCAGGAGGTCTTAGTCAGTGGACGGCTTTAGCTTTAGTATGCCTCACAGCGCTCAAGACTCTCACGTGGGCACTTCTTTCCAAGGAAGTACACTGCGTACCCAAAGCCTTCTGAGCACAAGCAAGGGATACACAGCTCTGGGCACATCCCTCCCTATGCAGTTGGAAGGGCCGGGAACTAAGGTGTTCTCTGAGGCGAGCGTCCCACAGCTTTGAAACAGCCCCAGGAACGCGGTTCTTGGCAGGGTTTCGTTCCCTGCGGGTCTGCCACGTTGAGGAAAACTAAGCGGCCCTGAAAGAAACCACCGGGGCTCCAATTCAGTTTGGGGACTCCTGCTCGACGTCTCTCTAGGTGATGCGGAAACTGGACTTTAGGTCCAGCCCGAAGTAATGCAGAGAGTAACCCCGAGCATTGCTAGGCATTGGGAACATCCGAAGTCACCCAGGTAGGCCTGCTGAGGGCAGTTCGGGGTTTGTGCCGTTCACCACATGCAGCACACACTGCATCCAAAAGTTTCATCGCAGAAGGCCGAACTGTGTTCCACGGGTCTCCCTTGGATGGTCAGAGAAGATAGGTGTATGTGCTGGGTGATCCAGTTGGTAATTGAGAAGCCTGGCAGAGGGCAGTCTTTTCCCCATTTGAAAGGTCGATAGTGGCGGCCTCAAGGCTGACTGAAAGACACTGCCCTGACCCGTCTTCTAGTCACCTCCAGGAGTGCCTCAGTGAAGACAGTGAGTTTTCTCCTACGAATCCAGGTGGTCTCCAGTGCCTTGCTGGGAGCTCATCCCACGCTTGCCCTAGCTAAAGTGTGAAGTCAAAGTGACCCCTAGCCTCAAGGGAAGCGCGAGCGCTTCCTATCAGCCAAGTTGGGTGGGCAGCCACCTCCATGAACCCTGACTCCATAGAGTGCTTTAACTCCTCTGCGGCTTTGCGTAGGCCTAAGAGAGTCGCGTGTGAATTCCTTCTGAGGGAGAGCATGTGCGCTGGGAGTCCCCGTTTTCTTTTCCGAGCCACACAACACAGGACAGACTGCTGGGGTCAGCTCTTGCTACGCAGAGCGAAGGGCAGTGAACTGCTTCTCGCTTGCAGAGCTTGATGTCTACAGCTGTAAGGCAGCCCCGGGACAAAGTTTTGGCCAGTATTACATTCAGCGTGGCTCTCCCTCTGTGGAGGCCCTCCGAACGGCACTGAGAGAATCCCTGAGCCTAAAGTGCATCCTGGCAACCCTTAACCTGTCATCTCACTATTGTGACGCAAGGTACACTGCAGGTGCAGCCTGACAGAAAGTACAGAAAAGCCGGTACGACTCTGAGGCATTTGGACGAGGCAAGGTCCCCTCGGCCTGACTAAGTCATTAAGCGGGTGCTGCTCCTCGTGGCACGCAGAACACCCCCCGTCCAACGAAGTGGGATCCTAGAAAGGCCCAGGGTTGCTGAAAGTCTCCAGGTGTCAGTCAGCGAGTGCTGGCAAATGCGTCGTGGGCTCAAGTTGGCACTGGGAGGATGTGGGAGAAGCCCGACTTTCCCCCTTTGGAAAGCCACTGCGTTGCAGCTTCCAAGCCGCCTGCTACTATTCACTCCACAGATTCCTCTGAGGAGCGGTGAGTTTTTCCAAAAGAAACCAGGTGCTTGCGATTCCTTCCGGGGAGCTCACCCCCAGGAGCATACTGTAGCTAAGGTGCCCACTAAATGTGACCTCTAGTGTCGAGGTAAGGTGCACATTTTCCCATTCCCAGAGATAGGGGCGCCCCGGTTTCCAGGAGGTCTTAGTCAGTGGACGGCTTTAGCTTTAGTATGCCTCACAGCGCTCAAGACTCTCACGTGGGCACTTCTTTCCAAGGAAGTACACTGCGTACCCAAAGCCTTCTGAGCACAAGCAAGGGATACACAGCTCTGGGCACATCCCTCCCTATGCAGTTGGAAGGGCCGGGAACTAAGGTGTTCTCTGAGGCGAGCGTCCCACAGCTTTGAAACAGCCCCAGGAACGCGGTTCTTGGCAGGGTTTCGTTCCCTGCGGGTCTGCCACGTTGAGGAAAACTAAGCGGCCCTGAAAGAAACCACCGGGGCTCCAATTCGGTTTGGGGACTCCTGCTCGACGTCTCTCTAGGTGATGCGGAAACTGGACTTTAGGTCCAGCCCGAAGTAATGCAGAGAGTAACCCCGAGCATTGCTAGGCATTGGGAACATCCGAAGTCACCCAGGTAGGCCTGCTGAGGGCAGTTCGGGGTTTGTGCCGTTCACCACATGCAGCACACACTGCATCCAAAAGTTTCATCGCAGAAGGCCGAACTGTGTTCCACGGGTCTCCCTTGGATGGTCAGAGAAGATAGGTGTATGTGCTGGGTGATCCAGTTGGTAATTGAGAAGCCTGGCAGAGGGCAGTCTTTTCCCCATTTGAAAGGTCGATAGTGGCGGCCTCAAGGCTGACTGAAAGACACTGCCCTTACCCGTCTTCTAGTCACCTCCAGGAGTGCCTCAGTGAAGACAGTGAGTTTTCTCCTACGAATCCAGGTGGTCTCCAGTGCCTTGCTGGGAGCTCATCCCACGCTTGCCCTAGCTAAAGTGTGAAGTCAAAGTGACCCCTAGCCTCAAGGGAAGCGCGAGCGCTTCCTATCAGCCAAGTTGGGTGGGCAGCCACCTCCATGAACCCTGACTCCATAGAGTGCTTTAACTCCTCTGCGGCTTTGCGTAGGCCTAAGAGAGTCGCGTGTGAATTCCTTCTGAGGGAGAGCATGTGCGCTGGGAGTCCCCATTTTGTTTTCCGAGCCACACAACACAGGACAGACTGCTGGGGTCAGCTCTTGCTACGCAGAGCGAAGGGCAGTGAACTGCTTCTCGCTTGCAGAGCTTGATGTCTACAGCTGTAAGGCAGCCCCGGGACAAAGTTTTGGCCAGTATTACATTCAGCGTGGCTCTCCCTCTGTGGAGGCCCTCCGAACGGCACTGAGAGAATCCCTGAGCCTAAAGTGCATCCTGGCAACCCTTAACCTGTCATCTCACTATTGTGACGCAAGGTACACTGCAGGTGCAGCCTGACAGAAAGTACAGAAAAGCCGGTACGACTCTGAGGCATTTGGACGAGGCAAGGTCCCCTCGGCCTGACTAAGTCATTAAGCGGGTGCTGCTCCTCGTGGCACGCAGAACACCCCCCGTCCAACGAAGTGGGATCCTAGAAAGGCCCAGGGTTGCTGAAAGTCTCCAGGTGTCAGTCAGCGAGTGCTGGCAAATGCGTCGTGGGCTCAAGTTGGCACTGGGAGGATGTGGGAGAAGCCCGACTTTCCCCCTTTGGAAAGCCACTGCGTTGCAGCTTCCAAGCCGCCTGCTACTATTCACTCCACAGATTCCTCTGAGGAGCGGTGAGTTTTTCCAAAAGAAACCAGGTGCTTGCGATTCCTTCCGGGGAGCTCACCCCCAGGAGCATACTGTAGCTAAGGTGCCCACTAAATGTGACCTCTAGTGTCGAGGTAAGGTGCACATTTTCCCATTCCCAGAGATAGGGGCGCCCCGGTTTCCAGGAGGTCTTAGTCAGTGGACGGCTTTAGCTTTAGTATGCCTCACAGCGCTCAAGACTCTCACGTGGGCACTTCTTTCCAAGGAAGTACACTGCGTACCCAAAGCCTTCTGAGCACAAGCAAGGGATACACAGCTCTGGGCACATCCCTCCCTATGCAGTTGGAAGGGCCGGGAACTAAGGTGTTCTCTGAGGCGAGCGTCCCACAGCTTTGAAACAGCCCCAGGAACGCGGTTCTTGGCAGGGTTTCGTTCCCTGCGGGTCTGCCACGTTGAGGAAAACTAAGCGGCCCTGAAAGAAACCACCGGGGCTCCAATTCGGTTTGGGGACTCCTGCTCGACGTCTCTCTAGGTGATGCGGAAACTGGACTTTAGGTCCAGCCCGAAGTAATGCAGAGAGTAACCCCGAGCATTGCTAGGCATTGGGAACATCCGAAGTCACCCAGGTAGGCCTGCTGAGGGCAGTTCGGGGTCTGTGCCGTTCACCACATGCAGCACACACTGCATCCAAAAGTTTCATCGCAGAAGGCCGAACTGTGTTCCACGGGTCTCCCTTGGATGGTCAGAGAAGATAGGTGTATGTGCTGGGTGATCCAGTTGGTAATTGAGAAGCCTGGCAGAGGGCAGTCTTTTCCCCATTTGAAAGGTCGATAGTGGCGGCCTCAAGGCTGACTGAAAGACACTGCCCTTACCCGTCTTCTAGTCACCTCCAGGAGTGCCTCAGTGAAGACAGTGAGTTTTCTCCTACGAATCCAGGTGGTCTCCAGTGCCTTGCTGGGAGCTCATCCCACGCTTGCCCTAGCTAAAGTGTGAAGTCAAAGTGACCCCTAGCCTCAAGGGAAGCGCGAGCGCTTCCTATCAGCCAAGTTGGGTGGGCAGCCACCTCCATGAACCCTGACTCCATAGAGTGCTTTAACTCCTCTGCGGCTTTGCGTAGGCCTAAGAGAGTCGCGTGTGAATTCCTTCTGAGGGAGAGCATGTGCGCTGGGAGTCCCCGTTTTGTTTTCCGAGCCACACAACACAGGACAGACTGCTGGGGTCAGCTCTTGCTACGCAGAGCGAAGGGCAGTGAACTGCTTCTCGCTTGCAGAGCTTGATGTCTACAGCTGTAAGGCAGCCCCGGGACAAAGTTTTGGCCAGTATTACATTCAGCGTGGCTCTCCCTCTGTGGAGGCCCTCCGAACGGCACTGAGAGAATCCCTGAGCCTAAAGTGCATCCTGGCAACCCTTAACCTGTCATCTCACTATTGTGACGCAAGGTACACTGCAGGTGCAGCCTGACAGAAAGTACAGAAAAGCCGGTACGACTCTGAGGCATTTGGACGAGGCAAGGTCCCCTCGGCCTGACTAAGTCATTAAGCGGGTGCTGCTCCTCGTGGCACGCAGAACACCCCCCGTCCAACGAAGTGGGATCCTAGAAAGGCCCAGGGTTGCTGAAAGTCTCCAGGTGTCAGTCAGCGAGTGCTGGCAAATGCGTCGTGGGCTCAAGTTGGCACTGGGAGGATGTGGGAGAAGCCCGACTTTCCCCCTTTGGAAAGCCACTGCGTTGCAGCTTCCAAGCCGCCTGCTACTATTCACTCCACAGATTCCTCTGAGGAGCGGTGAGTTTTTCCAAAAGAAACCAGGTGCTTGCGATTCCTTCCGGGGAGCTCACCCCCAGGAGCATACTGTAGCTAAGGTGCCCACTAAATGTGACCTCTAGTGTCGAGGTAAGGTGCACATTTTCCCATTCCCAGAGATAGGGGCGCCCCGGTTTCCAGGAGGTCTTAGTCAGTGGACGGCTTTAGCTTTAGTATGCCTCACAGCGCTCAAGACTCTCACGTGGGCACTTCTTTCCAAGGAAGTACACTGCGTACCCAAAGCCTTCTGAGCACAAGCAAGGGATACACAGCTCTGGGCACATCCCTCCCTATGCAGTTGGAAGGGCCGGGAACTAAGGTGTTCTCTGAGGCGAGCGTCCCACAGCTTTGAAACAGCCCCAGGAACGCGGTTCTTGGCAGGGTTTCGTTCCCTGCGGGTCTGCCACGTTGAGGAAAACTAAGCGGCCCTGAAAGAAACCACCGGGGCTCCAATTCGGTTTGGGGACTCCTGCTCGACGTCTCTCTAGGTGATGCGGAAACTGGACTTTAGGTCCAGCCCGAAGTAATGCAGAGAGTAACCCCGAGCATTGCTAGGCATTGGGAACATCCGAAGTCACCCAGGTAGGCCTGCTGAGGGCAGTTCGGGGTCTGTGCCGTTCACCACATGCAGCACACACTGCATCCAAAAGTTTCATCGCAGAAGGCCGAACTGTGTTCCACGGGTCTCCCTTGGATGGTCAGAGAAGATAGGTGTATGTGCTGGGTGATCCAGTTGGTAATTGAGAAGCCTGGCAGAGGGCAGTCTTTTCCCCATTTGAAAGGTCGATAGTGGCGGCCTCAAGGCTGACTGAAAGACACTGCCCTTACCCGTCTTCTAGTCACCTCCAGGAGTGCCTCAGTGAAGACAGTGAGTTTTCTCCTACGAATCCAGGTGGTCTCCAGTGCCTTGCTGGGAGCTCATCCCACGCTTGCCCTAGCTAAAGTGTGAAGTCAAAGTGACCCCTAGCCTCAAGGGAAGCGCGAGCGCTTCCTATCAGCCAAGTTGGGTGGGCAGCCACCTCCATGAACCCTGACTCCATAGAGTGCTTTAACTCCTCTGCGGCTTTGCGTAGGCCTAAGAGAGTCGCGTGTGAATTCCTTCTGAGGGAGAGCATGTGCGCTGGGAGTCCCCGTTTTGTTTTCCGAGCCACACAACACAGGACAGACTGCTGGGGTCAGCTCTTGCTACGCAGAGCGAAGGGCAGTGAACTGCTTCTCGCTTGCAGAGCTTGATGTCTACAGCTGTAAGGCAGCCCCGGGACAAAGTTTTGGCCAGTATTACATTCAGCGTGGCTCTCCCTCTGTGGAGGCCCTCCGAACGGCACTGAGAGAATCCCTGAGCCTAAAGTGCATCCTGGCAACCCTTAACCTGTCATCTCACTATTGTGACGCAAGGTACACTGCAGGTGCAGCCTGACAGAAAGTACAGAAAAGCCGGTACGACTCTGAGGCATTTGGACGAGGCAAGGTCCCCTCGGCCTGACTAAGTCATTAAGCGGGTGCTGCTCCTCGTGGCACGCAGAACACCCCCCGTCCAACGAAGTGGGATCCTAGAAAGGCCCAGGGTTGCTGAAAGTCTCCAGGTGTCAGTCAGCGAGTGCTGGCAAATGCGTCGTGGGCTCAAGTTGGCACTGGGAGGATGTGGGAGAAGCCCGACTTTCCCCCTTTGGAAAGCCACTGCGTTGCAGCTTCCAAGCCGCCTGCTACTATTCACTCCACAGATTCCTCTGAGGAGCGGTGAGTTTTTCCAAAAGAAACCAGGTGCTTGCGATTCCTTCCGGGGAGCTCACCCCCAGGAGCATACTGTAGCTAAGGTGCCCACTAAATGTGACCTCTAGTGTCGAGGTAAGGTGCACATTTTCCCATTCCCAGAGATAGGGGCGCCCCGGTTTCCAGGAGGTCTTAGTCAGTGGACGGCTTTAGCTTTAGTATGCCTCACAGCGCTCAAGACTCTCACGTGGGCACTTCTTTCCAAGGAAGTACACTGCGTACCCAAAGCCTTCTGAGCACAAGCAAGGGATACACAGCTCTGGGCACATCCCTCCCTATGCAGTTGGAAGGGCCGGGAACTAAGGTGTTCTCTGAGGCGAGCGTCCCACAGCTTTGAAACAGCCCCAGGAACGCGGTTCTTGGCAGGGTTTCGTTCCCTGCGGGTCTGCCACGTTGAGGAAAACTAAGCGGCCCTGAAAGAAACCACCGGGGCTCCAATTCGGTTTGGGGACTCCTGCTCGACGTCTCTCTAGGTGATGCGGAAACTGGACTTTAGGTCCAGCCCGAAGTAATGCAGAGAGTAACCCCGAGCATTGCTAGGCATTGGGAACATCCGAAGTCACCCAGGTAGGCCTGCTGAGGGCAGTTCGGGGTCTGTGCCGTTCACCACATGCAGCACACACTGCATCCAAAAGTTTCATCGCAGAAGGCCGAACTGTGTTCCACGGGTCTCCCTTGGATGGTCAGAGAAGATAGGTGTATGTGCTGGGTGATCCAGTTGGTAATTGAGAAGCCTGGCAGAGGGCAGTCTTTTCCCCATTTGAAAGGTCGATAGTGGCGGCCTCAAGGCTGACTGAAAGACACTGCCCTTACCCGTCTTCTAGTCACCTCCAGGAGTGCCTCAGTGAAGACAGTGAGTTTTCTCCTACGAATCCAGGTGGTCTCCAGTGCCTTGCTGGGAGCTCATCCCACGCTTGCCCTAGCTAAAGTGTGAAGTCAAAGTGACCCCTAGCCTCAAGGGAAGCGCGAGCGCTTCCTATCAGCCAAGTTGGGTGGGCAGCCACCTCCATGAACCCTGACTCCATAGAGTGCTTTAACTCCTCTGCGGCTTTGCGTAGGCCTAAGAGAGTCGCGTGTGAATTCCTTCTGAGGGAGAGCATGTGCGCTGGGAGTCCCCGTTTTGTTTTCCGAGCCACACAACACAGGACAGACTGCTGGGGTCAGCTCTTGCTACGCAGAGCGAAGGGCAGTGAACTGCTTCTCGCTTGCAGAGCTTGATGTCTACAGCTGTAAGGCAGCCCCGGGACAAAGTTTTGGCCAGTATTACATTCAGCGTGGCTCTCCCTCTGTGGAGGCCCTCCGAACGGCACTGAGAGAATCCCTGAGCCTAAAGTGCATCCTGGCAACCCTTAACCTGTCATCTCACTATTGTGACGCAAGGTACACTGCAGGTGCAGCCTGACAGAAAGTACAGAAAAGCCGGTACGACTCTGAGGCATTTGGACGAGGCAAGGTCCCCTCGGCCTGACTAAGTCATTAAGCGGGTGCTGCTCCTCGTGGCACGCAGAACACCCCCCGTCCAACGAAGTGGGATCCTAGAAAGGCCCAGGGTTGCTGAAAGTCTCCAGGTGTCAGTCAGCGAGTGCTGGCAAATGCGTCGTGGGCTCAAGTTGGCACTGGGAGGATGTGGGAGAAGCCCGACTTTCCCCCTTTGGAAAGCCACTGCGTTGCAGCTTCCAAGCCGCCTGCTACTATTCACTCCACAGATTCCTCTGAGGAGCGGTGAGTTTTTCCAAAAGAAACCAGGTGCTTGCGATTCCTTCCGGGGAGCTCACCCCCAGGAGCATACTGTAGCTAAGGTGCCCACTAAATGTGACCTCTAGTGTCGAGGTAAGGTGCACATTTTCCCATTCCCAGAGATAGGGGCGCCCCGGTTTCCAGGAGGTCTTAGTCAGTGGACGGCTTTAGCTTTAGTATGCCTCACAGCGCTCAAGACTCTCACGTGGGCACTTCTTTCCAAGGAAGTACACTGCGTACCCAAAGCCTTCTGAGCACAAGCAAGGGATACACAGCTCTGGGCACATCCCTCCCTATGCAGTTGGAAGGGCCGGGAACTAAGGTGTTCTCTGAGGCGAGCGTCCCACAGCTTTGAAACAGCCCCAGGAACGCGGTTCTTGGCAGGGTTTCGTTCCCTGCGGGTCTGCCACGTTGAGGAAAACTAAGCGGCCCTGAAAGAAACCACCGGGGCTCCAATTCGGTTTGGGGACTCCTGCTCGACGTCTCTCTAGGTGATGCGGAAACTGGACTTTAGGTCCAGCCCGAAGTAATGCAGAGAGTAACCCCGAGCATTGCTAGGCATTGGGAACATCCGAAGTCACCCAGGTAGGCCTGCTGAGGGCAGTTCGGGGTCTGTGCCGTTCACCACATGCAGCACACACTGCATCCAAAAGTTTCATCGCAGAAGGCCGAACTGTGTTCCACGGGTCTCCCTTGGATGGTCAGAGAAGATAGGTGTATGTGCTGGGTGATCCAGTTGGTAATTGAGAAGCCTGGCAGAGGGCAGTCTTTTCCCCATTTGAAAGGTCGATAGTGGCGGCCTCAAGGCTGACTGAAAGACACTGCCCTTACCCGTCTTCTAGTCACCTCCAGGAGTGCCTCAGTGAAGACAGTGAGTTTTCTCCTACGAATCCAGGTGGTCTCCAGTGCCTTGCTGGGAGCTCATCCCACGCTTGCCCTAGCTAAAGTGTGAAGTCAAAGTGACCCCTAGCCTCAAGGGAAGCGCGAGCGCTTCCTATCAGCCAAGTTGGGTGGGCAGCCACCTCCATGAACCCTGACTCCATAGAGTGCTTTAACTCCTCTGCGGCTTTGCGTAGGCCTAAGAGAGTCGCGTGTGAATTCCTTCTGAGGGAGAGCATGTGCGCTGGGAGTCCCCGTTTTGTTTTCCGAGCCACACAACACAGGACAGACTGCTGGGGTCAGCTCTTGCTACGCAGAGCGAAGGGCAGTGAACTGCTTCTCGCTTGCAGAGCTTGATGTCTACAGCTGTAAGGCAGCCCCGGGACAAAGTTTTGGCCAGTATTACATTCAGCGTGGCTCTCCCTCTGTGGAGGCCCTCCGAACGGCACTGAGAGAATCCCTGAGCCTAAAGTGCATCCTGGCAACCCTTAACCTGTCATCTCACTATTGTGACGCAAGGTACACTGCAGGTGCAGCCTGACAGAAAGTACAGAAAAGCCGGTACGACTCTGAGGCATTTGGACGAGGCAAGGTCCCCTCGGCCTGACTAAGTCATTAAGCGGGTGCTGCTCCTCGTGGCACGCAGAACACCCCCCGTCCAACGAAGTGGGATCCTAGAAAGGCCCAGGGTTGCTGAAAGTCTCCAGGTGTCAGTCAGCGAGTGCTGGCAAATGCGTCGTGGGCTCAAGTTGGCACTGGGAGGATGTGGGAGAAGCCCGACTTTCCCCCTTTGGAAAGCCACTTCGTTGCAGCTTCCAAGCCGCCTGCTACTATTCACTCCACAGATTCCTCTGAGGAGCGGTGAGTTTTTCCAAAAGAAACCAGGTGCTTGCGATTCCTTCCGGGGAGCTCACCCCCAGGAGCATACTGTAGCTAAGGTGCCCACTAAATGTGACCTCTAGTCTCGAGGTAAGGTGCACATTTTCCCATTCCCAGAGATAGGGGCGCCCCGGTTTCCAGGAGGTCTTAGTCAGTGGACGGCTTTAGCTTTAGTATGCCTCACAGCGCTCAAGACTCTCACGTGGGCACTTCTTTCCAAGGAAGTACACTGCGTACCCAAAGCCTTCTGAGCACAAGCAAGGGATACACAGCTCTGGGCACATCCCTCCCTATGCAGTTGGAAGGGCCGGGAACTAAGGTGTTCTCTGAGGCGAGCGTCCCACAGCTTTGAAACAGCCCCAGGAACGCGGTTCTTGGCAGGGTTTCGTTCCCTGCGGGTCTGCCACGTTGAGGAAAACTAAGCGGCCCTGAAAGAAACCACCGGGGCTCCAATTCGGTTTGGGGACTCCTGCTCGACGTCTCTCTAGGTGATGCGGAAACTGGACTTTAGGTCCAGCCCGAAGTAATGCAGAGAGTAACCCCGAGCATTGCTAGGCATTGGGAACATCCGAAGTCACCCAGGTAGGCCTGCTGAGGGCAGTTCGGGGTCTGTGCCGTTCACCACATGCAGCACACACTGCATCCAAAAGTTTCATCGCAGAAGGCCGAACTGTGTTCCACGGGTCTCCCTTGGATGGTCAGAGAAGATAGGTGTATGTGCTGGGTGATCCAGTTGGTAATTGAGAAGCCTGGCAGAGGGCAGTCTTTTCCCCATTTGAAAGGTCGATAGTGGCGGCCTCAAGGCTGACTGAAAGACACTGCCCTTACCCGTCTTCTAGTCACCTCCAGGAGTGCCTCAGTGAAGACAGTGAGTTTTCTCCTACGAATCCAGGTGGTCTCCAGTGCCTTGCTGGGAGCTCATCCCACGCTTGCCCTAGCTAAAGTGTGAAGTCAAAGTGACCCCTAGCCTCAAGGGAAGCGCGAGCGCTTCCTATCAGCCAAGTTGGGTGGGCAGCCACCTCCATGAACCCTGACTCCATAGAGTGCTTTAACTCCTCTGCGGCTTTGCGTAGGCCTAAGAGAGTCGCGTGTGAATTCCTTCTGAGGGAGAGCATGTGCGCTGGGAGTCCCCGTTTTGTTTTCCGAGCCACACAACACAGGACAGACTGCTGGGGTCAGCTCTTGCTACGCAGAGCGAAGGGCAGTGAACTGCTTCTCGCTTGCAGAGCTGGATGTCTACAGCTGTAAGGCAGCCCCGGGACAAAGTTTTGGCCAGTATTACATTCAGCGTGGCTCTCCCTCTGTGGAGGCCCTCCGAACGGCACTGAGAGAATCCCTGAGCCTAAAGTGCATCCTGGCAACCCTTAACCTGTCATCTCACTATTGTGACGCAAGGTACACTGCAGGTGCAGCCTGACAGAAAGTACAGAAAAGCCGGTACGACTCTGAGGCATTTGGACGAGGCAAGGTCCCCTCGGCCTGACTAAGTCATTAAGCGGGTGCTGCTCCTCGTGGCACGCAGAACACCCCCCGTCCAACGAAGTGGGATCCTAGAAAGGCCCAGGGTTGCTGAAAGTCTCCAGGTGTCAGTCAGCGAGTGCTGGCAAATGCGTCGTGGGCTCAAGTTGGCACTGGGAGGATGTGGGAGAAGCCCGACTTTCCCCCTTTGGAAAGCCACTGCGTTGCAGCTTCCAAGCCGCCTGCTACTATTCACTCCACAGATTCCTCTGAGGAGCGGTGAGTTTTTCCAAAAGAAACCAGGTGCTTGCGATTCCTTCCGGGGAGCTCACCCCCAGGAGCATACTGTAGCTAAGGTGCCCACTAAATGTGACCTCTAGTGTCGAGGTAAGGTGCACATTTTCCCATTCCCAGAGATAGGGGCGCCCCGGTTTCCAGGAGGTCTTAGTCAGTGGACGGCTTTAGCTTTAGTATGCCTCACAGCGCTCAAGACTCTCACGTGGGCACTTCTTTCCAAGGAAGTACACTGCGTACCCAAAGCCTTCTGAGCACAAGCAAGGGATACACAGCTCTGGGCACATCCCTCCCTATGCAGTTGGAAGGGCCGGGAACTAAGGTGTTCTCTGAGGCGAGCGTCCCACAGCTTTGAAACAGCCCCAGGAACGCGGTTCTTGGCAGGGTTTCGTTCCCTGCGGGTCTGCCACGTTGAGGAAAACTAAGCGGCCCTGAAAGAAACCACCGGGGCTCCAATTCGGTTTGGGGACTCCTGCTCGACGTCTCTCTAGGTGATGCGGAAACTGGACTTTAGGTCCAGCCCGAAGTAATGCAGAGAGTAACCCCGAGCATTGCTAGGCATTGGGAACATCCGAAGTCACCCAGGTAGGCCTGCTGAGGGCAGTTCGGGGTTTGTGCCGTTCACCACATGCAGCACACACTGCATCCAAAAGTTTCATCGCAGAAGGCCGAACTGTGTTCCACGGGTCTCCCTTGGATGGTCAGAGAAGATAGGTGTATGTGCTGGGTGATCCAGTTGGTAATTGAGAAGCCTGGCAGAGGGCAGTCTTTTCCCCATTTGAAAGGTCGATAGTGGCGGCCTCAAGGCTGACTGAAAGACACTGCCCTTACCCGTCTTCTAGTCACCTCCAGGAGTGCCTCAGTGAAGACAGTGAGTTTTCTCCTACGAATCCAGGTGGTCTCCAGTGCCTTGCTGGGAGCTCATCCCACGCTTGCCCTAGCTAAAGTGTGAAGTCAAAGTGACCCCTAGCCTCAAGGGAAGCGCGAGCGCTTCCTATCAGCCAAGTTGGGTGGGCAGCCACCTCCATGAACCCTGACTCCATAGAGTGCTTTAACTCCTCTGCGGCTTTGCGTAGGCCTAAGAGAGTCGCGTGTGAATTCCTTCTGAGGGAGAGCATGTGCGCTGGGAGTCCCCGTTTTGTTTTCCGAGCCACACAACACAGGACAGACTGCTGGGGTCAGCTCTTGCTACGCAGAGCGAAGGGCAGTGAACTGCTTCTCGCTTGCAGAGCTGGATGTCTACAGCTGTAAGGCAGCCCCGGGACAAAGTTTTGGCCAGTATTACATTCAGCGTGGCTCTCCCTCTGTGGAGGCCCTCCGAACGGCACTGAGAGAATCCCTGAGCCTAAAGTGCATCCTGGCAACCCTTAACCTGTCATCTCACTATTGTGACGCAAGGTACACTGCAGGTGCAGCCTGACAGAAAGTACAGAAAAGCCGGTACGACTCTGAGGCATTTGGACGAGGCAAGGTCCCCTCGGCCTGACTAAGTCATTAAGCGGGTGCTGCTCCTCGTGGCACGCAGAACACCCCCCGTCCAACGAAGTGGGATCCTAGAAAGGCCCAGGGTTGCTGAAAGTCTCCAGGTGTCAGTCAGCGAGTGCTGGCAAATGCGTCGTGGGCTCAAGTTGGCACTGGGAGGATGTGGGAGAAGCCCGACTTTCCCCCTTTGGAAAGCCACTTCGTTGCAGCTTCCAAGCCGCCTGCTACTATTCACTCCACAGATTCCTCTGAGGAGCGGTGAGTTTTTCCAAAAGAAACCAGGTGCTTGCGATTCCTTCCGGGGAGCTCACCCCCAGGAGCATACTGTAGCTAAGGTGCCCACTAAATGTGACCTCTAGTCTCGAGGTAAGGTGCACATTTTCCCATTCCCAGAGATAGGGGCGCCCCGGTTTCCAGGAGGTCTTAGTCAGTGGACGGCTTTAGCTTTAGTATGCCTCACAGCGCTCAAGACTCTCACGTGGGCACTTCTTTCCAAGGAAGTACACTGCGTACCCAAAGCCTTCTGAGCACAAGCAAGGGATACACAGCTCTGGGCACATCCCTCCCTATGCAGTTGGAAGGGCCGGGAACTAAGGTGTTCTCTGAGGCGAGCGTCCCACAGCTTTGAAACAGCCCCAGGAACGCGGTTCTTGGCAGGGTTTCGTTCCCTGCGGGTCTGCCACGTTGAGGAAAACTAAGCGGCCCTGAAAGAAACCACCGGGGCTCCAATTCGGTTTGGGGACTCCTGCTCGACGTCTCTCTAGGTGATGCGGAAACTGGACTTTAGGTCCAGCCCGAAGTAATGCAGAGAGTAACCCCGAGCATTGCTAGGCATTGGGAACATCCGAAGTCACCCAGGTAGGCCTGCTGAGGGCAGTTCGGGGTCTGTGCCGTTCACCACATGCAGCACACACTGCATCCAAAAGTTTCATCGCAGAAGGCCGAACTGTGTTCCACGGGTCTCCCTTGGATGGTCAGAGAAGATAGGTGTATGTGCTGGGTGATCCAGTTGGTAATTGAGAAGCCTGGCAGAGGGCAGTCTTTTCCCCATTTGAAAGGTCGATAGTGGCGGCCTCAAGGCTGACTGAAAGACACTGCCCTTACCCGTCTTCTAGTCACCTCCAGGAGTGCCTCAGTGAAGACAGTGAGTTTTCTCCTACGAATCCAGGTGGTCTCCAGTGCCTTGCTGGGAGCTCATCCCACGCTTGCCCTAGCTAAAGTGTGAAGTCAAAGTGACCCCTAGCCTCAAGGGAAGCGCGAGCGCTTCCTATCAGCCAAGTTGGGTGGGCAGCCACCTCCATGAACCCTGACTCCATAGAGTGCTTTAACTCCTCTGCGGCTTTGCGTAGGCCTAAGAGAGTCGCGTGTGAATTCCTTCTGAGGGAGAGCATGTGCGCTGGGAGTCCCCGTTTTGTTTTCCGAGCCACACAACACAGGACAGACTGCTGGGGTCAGCTCTTGCTACGCAGAGCGAAGGGCAGTGAACTGCTTCTCGCTTGCAGAGCTGGATGTCTACAGCTGTAAGGCAGCCCCGGGACAAAGTTTTGGCCAGTATTACATTCAGCGTGGCTCTCCCTCTGTGGAGGCCCTCCGAACGGCACTGAGAGAATCCCTGAGCCTAAAGTGCATCCTGGCAACCCTTAACCTGTCATCTCACTATTGTGACGCAAGGTACACTGCAGGTGCAGCCTGACAGAAAGTACAGAAAAGCCGGTACGACTCTGAGGCATTTGGACGAGGCAAGGTCCCCTCGGCCTGACTAAGTCATTAAGCGGGTGCTGCTCCTCGTGGCACGCAGAACACCCCCCGTCCAACGAAGTGGGATCCTAGAAAGGCCCAGGGTTGCTGAAAGTCTCCAGGTGTCAGTCAGCGAGTGCTGGCAAATGCGTCGTGGGCTCAAGTTGGCACTGGGAGGATGTGGGAGAAGCCCGACTTTCCCCCTTTGGAAAGCCACTTCGTTGCAGCTTCCAAGCCGCCTGCTACTATTCACTCCACAGATTCCTCTGAGGAGCGGTGAGTTTTTCCAAAAGAAACCAGGTGCTTGCGATTCCTTCCGGGGAGCTCACCCCCAGGAGCATACTGTAGCTAAGGTGCCCACTAAATGTGACCTCTAGTCTCGAGGTAAGGTGCACATTTTCCCATTCCCAGAGATAGGGGCGCCCCGGTTTCCAGGAGGTCTTAGTCAGTGGACGGCTTTAGCTTTAGTATGCCTCACAGCGCTCAAGACTCTCACGTGGGCACTTCTTTCCAAGGAAGTACACTGCGTACCCAAAGCCTTCTGAGCACAAGCAAGGGATACACAGCTCTGGGCACATCCCTCCCTATGCAGTTGGAAGGGCCGGGAACTAAGGTGTTCTCTGAGGCGAGCGTCCCACAGCTTTGAAACAGCCCCAGGAACGCGGTTCTTGGCAGGGTTTCGTTCCCTGCGGGTCTGCCACGTTGAGGAAAACTAAGCGGCCCTGAAAGAAACCACCGGGGCTCCAATTCGGTTTGGGGACTCCTGCTCGACGTCTCTCTAGGTGATGCGGAAACTGGACTTTAGGTCCAGCCCGAAGTAATGCAGAGAGTAACCCCGAGCATTGCTAGGCATTGGGAACATCCGAAGTCACCCAGGTAGGCCTGCTGAGGGCAGTTCGGGGTCTGTGCCGTTCACCACATGCAGCACACACTGCATCCAAAAGTTTCATCGCAGAAGGCCGAACTGTGTTCCACGGGTCTCCCTTGGATGGTCAGAGAAGATAGGTGTATGTGCTGGGTGATCCAGTTGGTAATTGAGAAGCCTGGCAGAGGGCAGTCTTTTCCCCATTTGAAAGGTCGATAGTGGCGGCCTCAAGGCTGACTGAAAGACACTGCCCTTACCCGTCTTCTAGTCACCTCCAGGAGTGCCTCAGTGAAGACAGTGAGTTTTCTCCTACGAATCCAGGTGGTCTCCAGTGCCTTGCTGGGAGCTCATCCCACGCTTGCCCTAGCTAAAGTGTGAAGTCAAAGTGACCCCTAGCCTCAAGGGAAGCGCGAGCGCTTCCTATCAGCCAAGTTGGGTGGGCAGCCACCTCCATGAACCCTGACTCCATAGAGTGCTTTAACTCCTCTGCGGCTTTGCGTAGGCCTAAGAGAGTCGCGTGTGAATTCCTTCTGAGGGAGAGCATGTGCGCTGGGAGTCCCCGTTTTGTTTTCCGAGCCACACAACACAGGACAGACTGCTGGGGTCAGCTCTTGCTACGCAGAGCGAAGGGCAGTGAACTGCTTCTCGCTTGCAGAGCTGGATGTCTACAGCTGTAAGGCAGCCCCGGGACAAAGTTTTGGCCAGTATTACATTCAGCGTGGCTCTCCCTCTGTGGAGGCCCTCCGAACGGCACTGAGAGAATCCCTGAGCCTAAAGTGCATCCTGGCAACCCTTAACCTGTCATCTCACTATTGTGACGCAAGGTACACTGCAGGTGCAGCCTGACAGAAAGTACAGAAAAGCCGGTACGACTCTGAGGCATTTGGACGAGGCAAGGTCCCCTCGGCCTGACTAAGTCATTAAGCGGGTGCTGCTCCTCGTGGCACGCAGAACACCCCCCGTCCAACGAAGTGGGATCCTAGAAAGGCCCAGGGTTGCTGAAAGTCTCCAGGTGTCAGTCAGCGAGTGCTGGCAAATGCGTCGTGGGCTCAAGTTGGCACTGGGAGGATGTGGGAGAAGCCCGACTTTCCCCCTTTGGAAAGCCACTTCGTTGCAGCTTCCAAGCCGCCTGCTACTATTCACTCCACAGATTCCTCTGAGGAGCGGTGAGTTTTTCCAAAAGAAACCAGGTGCTTGCGATTCCTTCCGGGGAGCTCACCCCCAGGAGCATACTGTAGCTAAGGTGCCCACTAAATGTGACCTCTAGTCTCGAGGTAAGGTGCACATTTTCCCATTCCCAGAGATAGGGGCGCCCCGGTTTCCAGGAGGTCTTAGTCAGTGGACGGCTTTAGCTTTAGTATGCCTCACAGCGCTCAAGACTCTCACGTGGGCACTTCTTTCCAAGGAAGTACACTGCGTACCCAAAGCCTTCTGAGCACAAGCAAGGGATACACAGCTCTGGGCACATCCCTCCCTATGCAGTTGGAAGGGCCGGGAACTAAGGTGTTCTCTGAGGCGAGCGTCCCACAGCTTTGAAACAGCCCCAGGAACGCGGTTCTTGGCAGGGTTTCGTTCCCTGCGGGTCTGCCACGTTGAGGAAAACTAAGCGGCCCTGAAAGAAACCACCGGGGCTCCAATTCGGTTTGGGGACTCCTGCTCGACGTCTCTCTAGGTGATGCGGAAACTGGACTTTAGGTCCAGCCCGAAGTAATGCAGAGAGTAACCCCGAGCATTGCTAGGCATTGGGAACATCCGAAGTCACCCAGGTAGGCCTGCTGAGGGCAGTTCGGGGTCTGTGCCGTTCACCACATGCAGCACACACTGCATCCAAAAGTTTCATCGCAGAAGGCCGAACTGTGTTCCACGGGTCTCCCTTGGATGGTCAGAGAAGATAGGTGTATGTGCTGGGTGATCCAGTTGGTAATTGAGAAGCCTGGCAGAGGGCAGTCTTTTCCCCATTTGAAAGGTCGATAGTGGCGGCCTCAAGGCTGACTGAAAGACACTGCCCTTACCCGTCTTCTAGTCACCTCCAGGAGTGCCTCAGTGAAGACAGTGAGTTTTCTCCTACGAATCCAGGTGGTCTCCAGTGCCTTGCTGGGAGCTCATCCCACGCTTGCCCTAGCTAAAGTGTGAAGTCAAAGTGACCCCTAGCCTCAAGGGAAGCGCGAGCGCTTCCTATCAGCCAAGTTGGGTGGGCAGCCACCTCCATGAACCCTGACTCCATAGAGTGCTTTAACTCCTCTGCGGCTTTGCGTAGGCCTAAGAGAGTCGCGTGTGAATTCCTTCTGAGGGAGAGCATGTGCGCTGGGAGTCCCCGTTTTGTTTTCCGAGCCACACAACACAGGACAGACTGCTGGGGTCAGCTCTTGCTACGCAGAGCGAAGGGCAGTGAACTGCTTCTCGCTTGCAGAGCTTGATGTCTACAGCTGTAAGGCAGCCCCGGGACAAAGTTTTGGCCAGTATTACATTCAGCGTGGCTCTCCCTCTGTGGAGGCCCTCCGAACGGCACTGAGAGAATCCCTGAGCCTAAAGTGCATCCTGGCAACCCTTAACCTGTCATCTCACTATTGTGACGCAAGGTACACTGCAGGTGCAGCCTGACAGAAAGTACAGAAAAGCCGGTACGACTCTGAGGCATTTGGACGAGGCAAGGTCCCCTCGGCCTGACTAAGTCATTAAGCGGGTGCTGCTCCTCGTGGCACGCAGAACACCCCCCGTCCAACGAAGTGGGATCCTAGAAAGGCCCAGGGTTGCTGAAAGTCTCCAGGTGTCAGTCAGCGAGTGCTGGCAAATGCGTCGTGGGCTCAAGTTGGCACTGGGAGGATGTGGGAGAAGCCCGACTTTCCCCCTTTGGAAAGCCACTTCGTTGCAGCTTCCAAGCCGCCTGCTACTATTCACTCCACAGATTCCTCTGAGGAGCGGTGAGTTTTTCCAAAAGAAACCAGGTGCTTGCGATTCCTTCCGGGGAGCTCACCCCCAGGAGCATACTGTAGCTAAGGTGCCCACTAAATGTGACCTCTAGTCTCGAGGTAAGGTGCACATTTTCCCATTCCCAGAGATAGGGGCGCCCCGGTTTCCAGGAGGTCTTAGTCAGTGGACGGCTTTAGCTTTAGTATGCCTCACAGCGCTCAAGACTCTCACGTGGGCACTTCTTTCCAAGGAAGTACACTGCGTACCCAAAGCCTTCTGAGCACAAGCAAGGGATACACAGCTCTGGGCACATCCCTCCCTATGCAGTTGGAAGGGCCGGGAACTAAGGTGTTCTCTGAGGCGAGCGTCCCACAGCTTTGAAACAGCCCCAGGAACGCGGTTCTTGGCAGGGTTTCGTTCCCTGCGGGTCTGCCACGTTGAGGAAAACTAAGCGGCCCTGAAAGAAACCACCGGGGCTCCAATTCGGTTTGGGGACTCCTGCTCGACGTCTCTCTAGGTGATGCGGAAACTGGACTTTAGGTCCAGCCCGAAGTAATGCAGAGAGTAACCCCGAGCATTGCTAGGCATTGGGAACATCCGAAGTCACCCAGGTAGGCCTGCTGAGGGCAGTTCGGGGTCTGTGCCGTTCACCACATGCAGCACACACTGCATCCAAAAGTTTCATCGCAGAAGGCCGAACTGTGTTCCACGGGTCTCCCTTGGATGGTCAGAGAAGATAGGTGTATGTGCTGGGTGATCCAGTTGGTAATTGAGAAGCCTGGCAGAGGGCAGTCTTTTCCCCATTTGAAAGGTCGATAGTGGCGGCCTCAAGGCTGACTGAAAGACACTGCCCTTACCCGTCTTCTAGTCACCTCCAGGAGTGCCTCAGTGAAGACAGTGAGTTTTCTCCTACGAATCCAGGTGGTCTCCAGTGCCTTGCTGGGAGCTCATCCCACGCTTGCCCTAGCTAAAGTGTGAAGTCAAAGTGACCCCTAGCCTCAAGGGAAGCGCGAGCGCTTCCTATCAGCCAAGTTGGGTGGGCAGCCACCTCCATGAACCCTGACTCCATAGAGTGCTTTAACTCCTCTGCGGCTTTGCGTAGGCCTAAGAGAGTCGCGTGTGAATTCCTTCTGAGGGAGAGCATGTGCGCTGGGAGTCCCCGTTTTGTTTTCCGAGCCACACAACACAGGACAGACTGCTGGGGTCAGCTCTTGCTACGCAGAGCGAAGGGCAGTGAACTGCTTCTCGCTTGCAGAGCTTGATGTCTACAGCTGTAAGGCAGCCCCGGGACAAAGTTTTGGCCAGTATTACATTCAGCGTGGCTCTCCCTCTGTGGAGGCCCTCCGAACGGCACTGAGAGAATCCCTGAAACTAAAGTGCATCCTGGCAACCCTTAACCTGTCATCTCACTATTGTGACGCAAGGTACACTGCAGGTGCAGCCTGACAGAAAGTACAGAAAAGCCGGTACGACTCTGAGGCATTTGGACGAGGCAAGGTCCCCTCGGCCTGACTAAGTCATTAAGCGGGTGCTGCTCCTCGTGGCACGCAGAACACCCCCCGTCCAACGAAGTGGGATCCTAGAAAGGCCCAGGGTTGCTGAAAGTCTCCAGGTGTCAGTCAGCGAGTGCTGGCAAATGCGTCGTGGGCTCAAGTTGGCACTGGGAGGATGTGGGAGAAGCCCGACTTTCCCCCTTTGGAAAGCCACTTCGTTGCAGCTTCCAAGCCGCCTGCTACTATTCACTCCACAGATTCCTCTGAGGAGCGGTGAGTTTTTCCAAAAGAAACCAGGTGCTTGCGATTCCTTCCGGGGAGCTCACCCCCAGGAGCATACTGTAGCTAAGGTGCCCACTAAATGTGACCTCTAGTCTCGAGGTAAGGTGCACATTTTCCCATTCCCAGAGATAGGGGCGCCCCGGTTTCCAGGAGGTCTTAGTCAGTGGACGGCTTTAGCTTTAGTATGCCTCACAGCGCTCAAGACTCTCACGTGGGCACTTCTTTCCAAGGAAGTACACTGCGTACCCAAAGCCTTCTGAGCACAAGCAAGGGATACACAGCTCTGGGCACATCCCTCCCTATGCAGTTGGAAGGGCCGGGAACTAAGGTGTTCTCTGAGGCGAGCGTCCCACAGCTTTGAAACAGCCCCAGGAACGCGGTTCTTGGCAGGGTTTCGTTCCCTGCGGGTCTGCCACGTTGAGGAAAACTAAGCGGCCCTGAAAGAAACCACCGGGGCTCCAATTCGGTTTGGGGACTCCTGCTCGACGTCTCTCTAGGTGATGCGGAAACTGGACTTTAGGTCCAGCCCGAAGTAATGCAGAGAGTAACCCCGAGCATTGCTAGGCATTGGGAACATCCGAAGTCACCCAGGTAGGCCTGCTGAGGGCAGTTCGGGGTCTGTGCCGTTCACCACATGCAGCACACACTGCATCCAAAAGTTTCATCGCAGAAGGCCGAACTGTGTTCCACGGGTCTCCCTTGGATGGTCAGAGAAGATAGGTGTATGTGCTGGGTGATCCAGTTGGTAATTGAGAAGCCTGGCAGAGGGCAGTCTTTTCCCCATTTGAAAGGTCGATAGTGGCGGCCTCAAGGCTGACTGAAAGACACTGCCCTTACCCGTCTTCTAGTCACCTCCAGGAGTGCCTCAGTGAAGACAGTGAGTTTTCTCCTACGAATCCAGGTGGTCTCCAGTGCCTTGCTGGGAGCTCATCCCACGCTTGCCCTAGCTAAAGTGTGAAGTCAAAGTGACCCCTAGCCTCAAGGGAAGCGCGAGCGCTTCCTATCAGCCAAGTTGGGTGGGCAGCCACCTCCATGAACCCTGACTCCATAGAGTGCTTTAACTCCTCTGCGGCTTTGCGTAGGCCTAAGAGAGTCGCGTGTGAATTCCTTCTGAGGGAGAGCATGTGCGCTGGGAGTCCCCGTTTTGTTTTCCGAGCCACACAACACAGGACAGACTGCTGGGGTCAGCTCTTGCTACGCAGAGCGAAGGGCAGTGAACTGCTTCTCGCTTGCAGAGCTTGATGTCTACAGCTGTAAGGCAGCCCCGGGACAAAGTTTTGGCCAGTATTACATTCAGCGTGGCTCTCCCTCTGTGGAGGCCCTCCGAACGGCACTGAGAGAATCCCTGAGCCTAAAGTGCATCCTGGCAACCCTTAACCTGTCATCTCACTATTGTGACGCAAGGTACACTGCAGGTGCAGCCTGACAGAAAGTACAGAAAAGCCGGTACGACTCTGAGGCATTTGGACGAGGCAAGGTCCCCTCGGCCTGACTAAGTCATTAAGCGGGTGCTGCTCCTCGTGGCACGCAGAACACCCCCCGTCCAACGAAGTGGGATCCTAGAAAGGCCCAGGGTTGCTGAAAGTCTCCAGGTGTCAGTCAGCGAGTGCTGGCAAATGCGTCGTGGGCTCAAGTTGGCACTGGGAGGATGTGGGAGAAGCCCGACTTTCCCCCTTTGGAAAGCCACTGCGTTGCAGCTTCCAAGCCGCCTGCTACTATTCACTCCACAGATTCCTCTGAGGAGCGGTGAGTTTTTCCAAAAGAAACCAGGTGCTTGCGATTCCTTCCGGGGAGCTCACCCCCAGGAGCATACTGTAGCTAAGGTGCCCACTAAATGTGACCTCTAGTGTCGAGGTAAGGTGCACATTTTCCCATTCCCAGAGATAGGGGCGCCCCGGTTTCCAGGAGGTCTTAGTCAGTGGACGGCTTTAGCTTTAGTATGCCTCACAGCGCTCAAGACTCTCACGTGGGCACTTCTTTCCAAGGAAGTACACTGCGTACCCAAAGCCTTCTGAGCACAAGCAAGGGATACACAGCTCTGGGCACATCCCTCCCTATGCAGTTGGAAGGGCCGGGAACTAAGGTGTTCTCTGAGGCGAGCGTCCCACAGCTTTGAAACAGCCCCAGGAACGCGGTTCTTGGCAGGGTTTCGTTCCCTGCGGGTCTGCCACGTTGAGGAAAACTAAGCGGCCCTGAAAGAAACCACCGGGGCTCCAATTCGGTTTGGGGACTCCTGCTCGACGTCTCTCTAGGTGATGCGGAAACTGGACTTTAGGTCCAGCCCGAAGTAATGCAGAGAGTAACCCCGAGCATTGCTAGGCATTGGGAACATCCGAAGTCACCCAGGTAGGCCTGCTGAGGGCAGTTCGGGGTCTGTGCCGTTCACCACATGCAGCACACACTGCATCCAAAAGTTTCATCGCAGAAGGCCGAACTGTGTTCCACGGGTCTCCCTTGGATGGTCAGAGAAGATAGGTGTATGTGCTGGGTGATCCAGTTGGTAATTGAGAAGCCTGGCAGAGGGCAGTCTTTTCCCCATTTGAAAGGTCGATAGTGGCGGCCTCAAGGCTGACTGAAAGACACTGCCCTTACCCGTCTTCTAGTCACCTCCAGGAGTGCCTCAGTGAAGACAGTGAGTTTTCTCCTACGAATCCAGGTGGTCTCCAGTGCCTTGCTGGGAGCTCATCCCACGCTTGCCCTAGCTAAAGTGTGAAGTCAAAGTGACCCCTAGCCTCAAGGGAAGCGCGAGCGCTTCCTATCAGCCAAGTTGGGTGGGCAGCCACCTCCATGAACCCTGACTCCATAGAGTGCTTTAACTCCTCTGCGGCTTTGCGTAGGCCTAAGAGAGTCGCGTGTGAATTCCTTCTGAGGGAGAGCATGTGCGCTGGGAGTCCCCGTTTTGTTTTCCGAGCCACACAACACAGGACAGACTGCTGGGGTCAGCTCTTGCTACGCAGAGCGAAGGGCAGTGAACTGCTTCTCGCTTGCAGAGCTTGATGTCTACAGCTGTAAGGCAGCCCCGGGACAAAGTTTTGGCCAGTATTACATTCAGCGTGGCTCTCCCTCTGTGGAGGCCCTCCGAACGGCACTGAGAGAATCCCTGAGCCTAAAGTGCATCCTGGCAACCCTTAACCTGTCATCTCACTATTGTGACGCAAGGTACACTGCAGGTGCAGCCTGACAGAAAGTACAGAAAAGCCGGTACGACTCTGAGGCATTTGGACGAGGCAAGGTCCCCTCGGCCTGACTAAGTCATTAAGCGGGTGCTGCTCCTCGTGGCACGCAGAACACCCCCCGTCCAACGAAGTGGGATCCTAGAAAGGCCCAGGGTTGCTGAAAGTCTCCAGGTGTCAGTCAGCGAGTGCTGGCAAATGCGTCGTGGGCTCAAGTTGGCACTGGGAGGATGTGGGAGAAGCCCGACTTTCCCCCTTTGGAAAGCCACTGCGTTGCAGCTTCCAAGCCGCCTGCTACTATTCACTCCACAGATTCCTCTGAGGAGCGGTGAGTTTTTCCAAAAGAAACCAGGTGCTTGCGATTCCTTCCGGGGAGCTCACCCCCAGGAGCATACTGTAGCTAAGGTGCCCACTAAATGTGACCTCTAGTGTCGAGGTAAGGTGCACATTTTCCCATTCCCAGAGATAGGGGCGCCCCGGTTTCCAGGAGGTCTTAGTCAGTGGACGGCTTTAGCTTTAGTATGCCTCACAGCGCTCAAGACTCTCACGTGGGCACTTCTTTCCAAGGAAGTACACTGCGTACCCAAAGCCTTCTGAGCACAAGCAAGGGATACACAGCTCTGGGCACATCCCTCCCTATGCAGTTGGAAGGGCCGGGAACTAAGGTGTTCTCTGAGGCGAGCGTCCCACAGCTTTGAAACAGCCCCAGGAACGCGGTTCTTGGCAGGGTTTCGTTCCCTGCGGGTCTGCCACGTTGAGGAAAACTAAGCGGCCCTGAAAGAAACCACCGGGGCTCCAATTCGGTTTGGGGACTCCTGCTCGACGTCTCTCTAGGTGATGCGGAAACTGGACTTTAGGTCCAGCCCGAAGTAATGCAGAGAGTAACCCCGAGCATTGCTAGGCATTGGGAACATCCGAAGTCACCCAGGTAGGCCTGCTGAGGGCAGTTCGGGGTCTGTGCCGTTCACCACATGCAGCACACACTGCATCCAAAAGTTTCATCGCAGAAGCCGAACTGTGTTCCACGGGTCTCCCTTGGATGGTCAGAGAAGATAGGTGTATGTGCTGGGTGATCCAGTTGGTAATTGAGAAGCCTGGCAGAGGGCAGTCTTTTCCCCATTTGAAAGGTCGATAGTGGCGGCCTCAAGGCTGACTGAAAGACACTGCCCTTACCCGTCTTCTAGTCACCTCCAGGAGTGCCTCAGTGAAGACAGTGAGTTTTCTCCTACGAATCCAGGTGGTCTCCAGTGCCTTGCTGGGAGCTCATCCCACGCTTGCCCTAGCTAAAGTGTGAAGTCAAAGTGACCCCTAGCCTCAAGGGAAGCGCGAGCGCTTCCTATCAGCCAAGTTGGGTGGGCAGCCACCTCCATGAACCCTGACTCCATAGAGTGCTTTAACTCCTCTGCGGCTTTGCGTAGGCCTAAGAGAGTCGCGTGTGAATTCCTTCTGAGGGAGAGCATGTGCGCTGGGAGTCCCCGTTTTGTTTTCCGAGCCACACAACACAGGACAGACTGCTGGGGTCAGCTCTTGCTACGCAGAGCGAAGGGCAGTGAACTGCTTCTCGCTTGCAGAGCTTGATGTCTACAGCTGTAAGGCAGCCCCGGGACAAAGTTTTGGCCAGTATTACATTCAGCGTGGCTCTCCCTCTGTGGAGGCCCTCCGAACGGCACTGAGAGAATCCCTGAGCCTAAAGTGCATCCTGGCAACCCTTAACCTGTCATCTCACTATTGTGACGCAAGGTACACTGCAGGTGCAGCCTGACAGAAAGTACAGAAAAGCCGGTACGACTCTGAGGCATTTGGACGAGGCAAGGTCCCCTCGGCCTGACTAAGTCATTAAGCGGGTGCTGCTCCTCGTGGCACGCAGAACACCCCCCGTCCAACGAAGTGGGATCCTAGAAAGGCCCAGGGTTGCTGAAAGTCTCCAGGTGTCAGTCAGCGAGTGCTGGCAAATGCGTCGTGGGCTCAAGTTGGCACTGGGAGGATGTGGGAGAAGCCCGACTTTCCCCCTTTGGAAAGCCACTTCGTTGCAGCTTCCAAGCCGCCTGCTACTATTCACTCCACAGATTCCTCTGAGGAGCGGTGAGTTTTTCCAAAAGAAACCAGGTGCTTGCGATTCCTTCCGGGGAGCTCACCCCCAGGAGCATACTGTAGCTAAGGTGCCCACTAAATGTGACCTCTAGTCTCGAGGTAAGGTGCACATTTTCCCATTCCCAGAGATAGGGGCGCCCCGGTTTCCAGGAGGTCTTAGTCAGTGGACGGCTTTAGCTTTAGTATGCCTCACAGCGCTCAAGACTCTCACGTGGGCACTTCTTTCCAAGGAAGTACACGGCGTACCCAAAGCCTTCTGAGCACAAGCAAGGGATACACAGCTCTGGGCACATCCCTCCCTATGCAGTTGGAAGGGCCGGGAACTAAGGTGTTCTCTGAGGCGAGCGTCCCACAGCTTTGAAACAGCCCCAGGAACGCGGTTCTTGGCAGGGTTTCGTTCCCTGCGGGTCTGCCACGTTGAGGAAAACTAAGCGGCCCTGAAAGAAACCACCGGGGCTCCAATTCGGTTTGGGGACTCCTGCTCGACGTCTCTCTAGGTGATGCGGAAACTGGACTTTAGGTCCAGCCCGAAGTAATGCAGAGAGTAACCCCGAGCATTGCTAGGCATTGGGAACATCCGAAGTCACCCAGGTAGGCCTGCTGAGGGCAGTTCGGGGTCTGTGCCGTTCACCACATGCAGCACACACTGCATCCAAAAGTTTCATCGCAGAAGGCCGAACTGTGTTCCACGGGTCTCCCTTGGATGGTCAGAGAAGATAGGTGTATGTGCTGGGTGATCCAGTTGGTAATTGAGAAGCCTGGCAGAGGGCAGTCTTTTCCCCATTTGAAAGGTCGATAGTGGCGGCCTCAAGGCTGACTGAAAGACACTGCCCTTACCCGTCTTCTAGTCACCTCCAGGAGTGCCTCAGTGAAGACAGTGAGTTTTCTCCTACGAATCCAGGTGGTCTCCAGTGCCTTGCTGGGAGCTCATCCCACGCTTGCCCTAGCTAAAGTGTGAAGTCAAAGTGACCCCTAGCCTCAAGGGAAGCGCGAGCGCTTCCTATCAGCCAAGTTGGGTGGGCAGCCACCTCCATGAACCCTGACTCCATAGAGTGCTTTAACTCCTCTGCGGCTTTGCGTAGGCCTAAGAGAGTCGCGTGTGAATTCCTTCTGAGGGAGAGCATGTGCGCTGGGAGTCCCCGTTTTGTTTTCCGAGCCACACAACACAGGACAGACTGCTGGGGTCAGCTCTTGCTACGCAGAGCGAAGGGCAGTGAACTGCTTCTCGCTTGCAGAGCTTGATGTCTACAGCTGTAAGGCAGCCCCGGGACAAAGTTTTGGCCAGTATTACATTCAGCGTGGCTCTCCCTCTGTGGAGGCCCTCCGAACGGCACTGAGAGAATCCCTGAGCCTAAAGTGCATCCTGGCAACCCTTAACCTGTCATCTCACTATTGTGACGCAAGGTACACTGCAGGTGCAGCCTGACAGAAAGTACAGAAAAGCCGGTACGACTCTGAGGCATTTGGACGAGGCAAGGTCCCCTCGGCCTGACTAAGTCATTAAGCGGGTGCTGCTCCTCGTGGCACGCAGAACACCCCCCGTCCAACGAAGTGGGATCCTAGAAAGGCCCAGGGTTGCTGAAAGTCTCCAGGTGTCAGTCAGCGAGTGCTGGCAAATGCGTCGTGGGCTCAAGTTGGCACTGGGAGGATGTGGGAGAAGCCCGACTTTCCCCCTTTGGAAAGCCACTTCGTTGCAGCTTCCAAGCCGCCTGCTACTATTCACTCCACAGATTCCTCTGAGGAGCGGTGAGTTTTTCCAAAAGAAACCAGGTGCTTGCGATTCCTTCCGGGGAGCTCACCCCCAGGAGCATACTGTAGCTAAGGTGCCCACTAAATGTGACCTCTAGTCTCGAGGTAAGGTGCACATTTTCCCATTCCCAGAGATAGGGGCGCCCCGGTTTCCAGGAGGTCTTAGTCAGTGGACGGCTTTAGCTTTAGTATGCCTCACAGCGCTCAAGACTCTCACGTGGGCACTTCTTTCCAAGGAAGTACACTGCGTACCCAAAGCCTTCTGAGCACAAGCAAGGGATACACAGCTCTGGGCACATCCCTCCCTATGCAGTTGGAAGGGCCGGGAACTAAGGTGTTCTCTGAGGCGAGCGTCCCACAGCTTTGAAACAGCCCCAGGAACGCGGTTCTTGGCAGGGTTTCGTTCCCTGCGGGTCTGCCACGTTGAGGAAAACTAAGCGGCCCTGAAAGAAACCACCGGGGCTCCAATTCGGTTTGGGGACTCCTGCTCGACGTCTCTCTAGGTGATGCGGAAACTGGACTTTAGGTCCAGCCCGAAGTAATGCAGAGAGTAACCCCGAGCATTGCTAGGCATTGGGAACATCCGAAGTCACCCAGGTAGGCCTGCTGAGGGCAGTTCGGGGTCTGTGCCGTTCACCACATGCAGCACACACTGCATCCAAAAGTTTCATCGCAGAAGGCCGAACTGTGTTCCACGGGTCTCCCTTGGATGGTCAGAGAAGATAGGTGTATGTGCTGGGTGATCCAGTTGGTAATTGAGAAGCCTGGCAGAGGGCAGTCTTTTCCCCATTTGAAAGGTCGATAGTGGCGGCCTCAAGGCTGACTGAAAGACACTGCCCTTACCCGTCTTCTAGTCACCTCCAGGAGTGCCTCAGTGAAGACAGTGAGTTTTCTCCTACGAATCCAGGTGGTCTCCAGTGCCTTGCTGGGAGCTCATCCCACGCTTGCCCTAGCTAAAGTGTGAAGTCAAAGTGACCCCTAGCCTCAAGGGAAGCGCGAGCGCTTCCTATCAGCCAAGTTGGGTGGGCAGCCACCTCCATGAACCCTGACTCCATAGAGTGCTTTAACTCCTCTGCGGCTTTGCGTAGGCCTAAGAGAGTCGCGTGTGAATTCCTTCTGAGGGAGAGCATGTGCGCTGGGAGTCCCCGTTTTGTTTTCCGAGCCACACAACACAGGACAGACTGCTGGGGTCAGCTCTTGCTACGCAGAGCGAAGGGCAGTGAACTGCTTCTCGCTTGCAGAGCTTGATGTCTACAGCTGTAAGGCAGCCCCGGGACAAAGTTTTGGCCAGTATTACATTCAGCGTGGCTCTCCCTCTGTGGAGGCCCTCCGAACGGCACTGAGAGAATCCCTGAGCCTAAAGTGCATCCTGGCAACCCTTAACCTGTCATCTCACTATTGTGACGCAAGGTACACTGCAGGTGCAGCCTGACAGAAAGTACAGAAAAGCCGGTACGACTCTGAGGCATTTGGACGAGGCAAGGTCCCCTCGGCCTGACTAAGTCATTAAGCGGGTGCTGCTCCTCGTGGCACGCAGAACACCCCCCGTCCAACGAAGTGGGATCCTAGAAAGGCCCAGGGTTGCTGAAAGTCTCCAGGTGTCAGTCAGCGAGTGCTGGCAAATGCGTCGTGGGCTCAAGTTGGCACTGGGAGGATGTGGGAGAAGCCCGACTTTCCCCCTTTGGAAAGCCACTTCGTTGCAGCTTCCAAGCCGCCTGCTACTATTCACTCCACAGATTCCTCTGAGGAGCGGTGAGTTTTTCCAAAAGAAACCAGGTGCTTGCGATTCCTTCCGGGGAGCTCACCCCCAGGAGCATACTGTAGCTAAGGTGCCCACTAAATGTGACCTCTAGTCTCGAGGTAAGGTGCACATTTTCCCATTCCCAGAGATAGGGGCGCCCCGGTTTCCAGGAGGTCTTAGTCAGTGGACGGCTTTAGCTTTAGTATGCCTCACAGCGCTCAAGACTCTCACGTGGGCACTTCTTTCCAAGGAAGTACACGGCGTACCCAAAGCCTTCTGAGCACAAGCAAGGGATACACAGCTCTGGGCACATCCCTCCCTATGCAGTTGGAAGGGCCGGGAACTAAGGTGTTCTCTGAGGCGAGCGTCCCACAGCTTTGAAACAGCCCCAGGAACGCGGTTCTTGGCAGGGTTTCGTTCCCTGCGGGTCTGCCACGTTGAGGAAAACTAAGCGGCCCTGAAAGAAACCACCGGGGCTCCAATTCGGTTTGGGGACTCCTGCTCGACGTCTCTCTAGGTGATGCGGAAACTGGACTTTAGGTCCAGCCCGAAGTAATGCAGAGAGTAACCCCGAGCATTGCTAGGCATTGGGAACATCCGAAGTCACCCAGGTAGGCCTGCTGAGGGCAGTTCGGGGTCTGTGCCGTTCACCACATGCAGCACACACTGCATCCAAAAGTTTCATCGCAGAAGGCCGAACTGTGTTCCACGGGTCTCCCTTGGATGGTCAGAGAAGATAGGTGTATGTGCTGGGTGATCCAGTTGGTAATTGAGAAGCCTGGCAGAGGGCAGTCTTTTCCCCATTTGAAAGGTCGATAGTGGCGGCCTCAAGGCTGACTGAAAGACACTGCCCTTACCCGTCTTCTAGTCACCTCCAGGAGTGCCTCAGTGAAGACAGTGAGTTTTCTCCTACGAATCCAGGTGGTCTCCAGTGCCTTGCTGGGAGCTCATCCCACGCTTGCCCTAGCTAAAGTGTGAAGTCAAAGTGACCCCTAGCCTCAAGGGAAGCGCGAGCGCTTCCTATCAGCCAAGTTGGGTGGGCAGCCACCTCCATGAACCCTGACTCCATAGAGTGCTTTAACTCCTCTGCGGCTTTGCGTAGGCCTAAGAGAGTCGCGTGTGAATTCCTTCTGAGGGAGAGCATGTGCGCTGGGAGTCCCCGTTTTGTTTTCCGAGCCACACAACACAGGACAGACTGCTGGGGTCAGCTCTTGCTACGCAGAGCGAAGGGCAGTGAACTGCTTCTCGCTTGCAGAGCTTGATGTCTACAGCTGTAAGGCAGCCCCGGGACAAAGTTTTGGCCAGTATTACATTCAGCGTGGCTCTCCCTCTGTGGAGGCCCTCCGAACGGCACTGAGAGAATCCCTGAGCCTAAAGTGCATCCTGGCAACCCTTAACCTGTCATCTCACTATTGTGACGCAAGGTACACTGCAGGTGCAGCCTGACAGAAAGTACAGAAAAGCCGGTACGACTCTGAGGCATTTGGACGAGGCAAGGTCCCCTCGGCCTGACTAAGTCATTAAGCGGGTGCTGCTCCTCGTGGCACGCAGAACACCCCCCGTCCAACGAAGTGGGATCCTAGAAAGGCCCAGGGTTGCTGAAAGTCTCCAGGTGTCAGTCAGCGAGTGCTGGCAAATGCGTCGTGGGCTCAAGTTGGCACTGGGAGGATGTGGGAGAAGCCCGACTTTCCCCCTTTGGAAAGCCACTTCGTTGCAGCTTCCAAGCCGCCTGCTACTATTCACTCCACAGATTCCTCTGAGGAGCGGTGAGTTTTTCCAAAAGAAACCAGGTGCTTGCGATTCCTTCCGGGGAGCTCACCCCCAGGAGCATACTGTAGCTAAGGTGCCCACTAAATGTGACCTCTAGTCTCGAGGTAAGGTGCACATTTTCCCATTCCCAGAGATAGGGGCGCCCCGGTTTCCAGGAGGTCTTAGTCAGTGGACGGCTTTAGCTTTAGTATGCCTCACAGCGCTCAAGACTCTCACGTGGGCACTTCTTTCCAAGGAAGTACACTGCGTACCCAAAGCCTTCTGAGCACAAGCAAGGGATACACAGCTCTGGGCACATCCCTCCCTATGCAGTTGGAAGGGCCGGGAACTAAGGTGTTCTCTGAGGCGAGCGTCCCACAGCTTTGAAACAGCCCCAGGAACGCGGTTCTTGGCAGGGTTTCGTTCCCTGCGGGTCTGCCACGTTGAGGAAAACTAAGCGGCCCTGAAAGAAACCACCGGGGCTCCAATTCGGTTTGGGGACTCCTGCTCGACGTCTCTCTAGGTGATGCGGAAACTGGACTTTAGGTCCAGCCCGAAGTAATGCAGAGAGTAACCCCGAGCATTGCTAGGCATTGGGAACATCCGAAGTCACCCAGGTAGGCCTGCTGAGGGCAGTTCGGGGTCTGTGCCGTTCACCACATGCAGCACACACTGCATCCAAAAGTTTCATCGCAGAAGGCCGAACTGTGTTCCACGGGTCTCCCTTGGATGGTCAGAGAAGATAGGTGTATGTGCTGGGTGATCCAGTTGGTAATTGAGAAGCCTGGCAGAGGGCAGTCTTTTCCCCATTTGAAAGGTCGATAGTGGCGGCCTCAAGGCTGACTGAAAGACACTGCCCTTACCCGTCTTCTAGTCACCTCCAGGAGTGCCTCAGTGAAGACAGTGAGTTTTCTCCTACGAATCCAGGTGGTCTCCAGTGCCTTGCTGGGAGCTCATCCCACGCTTGCCCTAGCTAAAGTGTGAAGTCAAAGTGACCCCTAGCCTCAAGGGAAGCGCGAGCGCTTCCTATCAGCCAAGTTGGGTGGGCAGCCACCTCCATGAACCCTGACTCCATAGAGTGCTTTAACTCCTCTGCGGCTTTGCGTAGGCCTAAGAGAGTCGCGTGTGAATTCCTTCTGAGGGAGAGCATGTGCGCTGGGAGTCCCCGTTTTGTTTTCCGAGCCACACAACACAGGACAGACTGCTGGGGTCAGCTCTTGCTACGCAGAGCGAAGGGCAGTGAACTGCTTCTCGCTTGCAGAGCTTGATGTCTACAGCTGTAAGGCAGCCCCGGGACAAAGTTTTGGCCAGTATTACATTCAGCGTGGCTCTCCCTCTGTGGAGGCCCTCCGAACGGCACTGAGAGAATCCCTGAGCCTAAAGTGCATCCTGGCAACCCTTAACCTGTCATCTCACTATTGTGACGCAAGGTACACTGCAGGTGCAGCCTGACAGAAAGTACAGAAAAGCCGGTACGACTCTGAGGCATTTGGACGAGGCAAGGTCCCCTCGGCCTGACTAAGTCATTAAGCGGGTGCTGCTCCTCGTGGCACGCAGAACACCCCCCGTCCAACGAAGTGGGATCCTAGAAAGGCCCAGGGTTGCTGAAAGTCTCCAGGTGTCAGTCAGCGAGTGCTGGCAAATGCGTCGTGGGCTCAAGTTGGCACTGGGAGGATGTGGGAGAAGCCCGACTTTCCCCCTTTGGAAAGCCACTTCGTTGCAGCTTCCAAGCCGCCTGCTACTATTCACTCCACAGATTCCTCTGAGGAGCGGTGAGTTTTTCCAAAAGAAACCAGGTGCTTGCGATTCCTTCCGGGGAGCTCACCCCCAGGAGCATACTGTAGCTAAGGTGCCCACTAAATGTGACCTCTAGTCTCGAGGTAAGGTGCACATTTTCCCATTCCCAGAGATAGGGGCGCCCCGGTTTCCAGGAGGTCTTAGTCAGTGGACGGCTTTAGCTTTAGTATGCCTCACAGCGCTCAAGACTCTCACGTGGGCACTTCTTTCCAAGGAAGTACACTGCGTACCCAAAGCCTTCTGAGCACAAGCAAGGGATACACAGCTCTGGGCACATCCCTCCCTATGCAGTTGGAAGGGCCGGGAACTAAGGTGTTCTCTGAGGCGAGCGTCCCACAGCTTTGAAACAGCCCCAGGAACGCGGTTCTTGGCAGGGTTTCGTTCCCTGCGGGTCTGCCACGTTGAGGAAAACTAAGCGGCCCTGAAAGAAACCACCGGGGCTCCAATTCGGTTTGGGGACTCCTGCTCGACGTCTCTCTAGGTGATGCGGAAACTGGACTTTAGGTCCAGCCCGAAGTAATGCAGAGAGTAACCCCGAGCATTGCTAGGCATTGGGAACATCCGAAGTCACCCAGGTAGGCCTGCTGAGGGCAGTTCGGGGTCTGTGCCGTTCACCACATGCAGCACACACTGCATCCAAAAGTTTCATCGCAGAAGGCCGAACTGTGTTCCACGGGTCTCCCTTGGATGGTCAGAGAAGATAGGTGTATGTGCTGGGTGATCCAGTTGGTAATTGAGAAGCCTGGCAGAGGGCAGTCTTTTCCCCATTTGAAAGGTCGATAGTGGCGGCCTCAAGGCTGACTGAAAGACACTGCCCTTACCCGTCTTCTAGTCACATCCAGGAGTGCCTCAGTGAAGACAGTGAGTTTTCTCCTACGAATCCAGGTGGTCTCCAGTGCCTTGCTGGGAGCTCATCCCACGCTTGCCCTAGCTAAAGTGTGAAGTCAAAGTGACCCCTAGCCTCAAGGGAAGCGCGAGCGCTTCCTATCAGCCAAGTTGGGTGGGCAGCCACCTCCATGAACCCTGACTCCATAGAGTGCTTTAACTCCTCTGCGGCTTTGCGTAGGCCTAAGAGAGTCGCGTGTGAATTCCTTCTGAGGGAGAGCATGTGCGCTGGGAGTCCCCGTTTTGTTTTCCGAGCCACACAACACAGGACAGACTGCTGGGGTCAGCTCTTGCTACGCAGAGCGAAGGGCAGTGAACTGCTTCTCGCTTGCAGAGCTTGATGTCTACAGCTGTAAGGCAGCCCCGGGACAAAGTTTTGGCCAGTATTACATTCAGCGTGGCTCTCCCTCTGTGGAGGCCCTCCGAACGGCACTGAGAGAATCCCTGAGCCTAAAGTGCATCCTGGCAACCCTTAACCTGTCATCTCACTATTGTGACGCAAGGTACACTGCAGGTGCAGCCTGACAGAAAGTACAGAAAAGCCGGTACGACTCTGAGGCATTTGGACGAGGCAAGGTCCCCTCGGCCTGACTAAGTCATTAAGCGGGTGCTGCTCCTCGTGGCACGCAGAACACCCCCCGTCCAACGAAGTGGGATCCTAGAAAGGCCCAGGGTTGCTGAAAGTCTCCAGGTGTCAGTCAGCGAGTGCTGGCAAATGCGTCGTGGGCTCAAGTTGGCACTGGGAGGATGTGGGAGAAGCCCGACTTTCCCCCTTTGGAAAGCCACTTCGTTGCAGCTTCCAAGCCGCCTGCTACTATTCACTCCACAGATTCCTCTGAGGAGCGGTGACTTTTTCCAAAAGAAACCAGGTGCTTGCGATTCCTTCCGGGGAGCTCACCCCCAGGAGCATACTGTAGCTAAGGTGCCCACTAAATGTGACCTCTAGTCTCGAGGTAAGGTGCACATTTTCCCATTCCCAGAGATAGGGGCGCCCCGGTTTCCAGGAGGTCTTAGTCAGTGGACGGCTTTAGCTTTAGTATGCCTCACAGCGCTCAAGACTCTCACGTGGGCACTTCTTTCCAAGGAAGTACACTGCGTACCCAAAGCCTTCTGAGCACAAGCAAGGGATACACAGCTCTGGGCACATCCCTCCCTATGCAGTTGGAAGGGCCGGGAACTAAGGTGTTCTCTGAGGCGAGCGTCCCACAGCTTTGAAACAGCCCCAGGAACGCGGTTCTTGGCAGGGTTTCGTTCCCTGCGGGTCTGCCACGTTGAGGAAAACTAAGCGGCCCTGAAAGAAACCACCGGGGCTCCAATTCGGTTTGGGGACTCCTGCTCGACGTCTCTCTAGGTGATGCGGAAACTGGACTTTAGGTCCAGCCCGAAGTAATGCAGAGAGTAACCCCGAGCATTGCTAGGCATTGGGAACATCCGAAGTCACCCAGGTAGGCCTGCTGAGGGCAGTTCGGGGTTTGTGCCGTTCACCACATGCAGCACACACTGCATCCAAAAGTTTCATCGCAGAAGGCCGAACTGTGTTCCACGGGTCTCCCTTGGATGGTCAGAGAAGATAGGTGTATGTGCTGGGTGATCCAGTTGGTAATTGAGAAGCCTGGCAGAGGGCAGTCTTTTCCCCATTTGAAAGGTCGATAGTGGCGGCCTCAAGGCTGACTGAAAGACACTGCCCTTACCCGTCTTCTAGTCACCTCCAGGAGTGCCTCAGTGAAGACAGTGAGTTTTCTCCTACGAATCCAGGTGGTCTCCAGTGCCTTGCTGGGAGCTCATCCCACGCTTGCCCTAGCTAAAGTGTGAAGTCAAAGTGACCCCTAGCCTCAAGGGAAGCGCGAGCGCTTCCTATCAGCCAAGTTGGGTGGGCAGCCACCTCCATGAACCCTGACTCCATAGAGTGCTTTAACTCCTCTGCGGCTTTGCGTAGGCCTAAGAGAGTCGCGTGTGAATTCCTTCTGAGGGAGAGCATGTGCGCTGGGAGTCCCCGTTTTGTTTTCCGAGCCACACAACACAGGACAGACTGCTGGGGTCAGCTCTTGCTACGCAGAGCGAAGGGCAGTGAACTGCTTCTCGCTTGCAGAGCTTGATGTCTACAGCTGTAAGGCAGCCCCGGGACAAAGTTTTGGCCAGTATTACATTCAGCGTGGCTCTCCCTCTGTGGAGGCCCTCCGAACGGCACTGAGAGAATCCCTGAGCCTAAAGTGCATCCTGGCAACCCTTAACCTGTCATCTCACTATTGTGACGCAAGGTACACTGCAGGTGCAGCCTGACAGAAAGTACAGAAAAGCCGGTACGACTCTGAGGCATTTGGACGAGGCAAGGTCCCCTCGGCCTGACTAAGTCATTAAGCGGGTGCTGCTCCTCGTGGCACGCAGAACACCCCCCGTCCAACGAAGTGGGATCCTAGAAAGGCCCAGGGTTGCTGAAAGTCTCCAGGTGTCAGTCAGCGAGTGCTGGCAAATGCGTCGTGGGCTCAAGTTGGCACTGGGAGGATGTGGGAGAAGCCCGACTTTCCCCCTTTGGAAAGCCACTTCGTTGCAGCTTCCAAGCCGCCTGCTACTATTCACTCCACAGATTCCTCTGAGGAGCGGTGAGTTTTTCCAAAAGAAACCAGGTGCTTGCGATTCCTTCCGGGGAGCTCACCCCCAGGAGCATACTGTAGCTAAGGTGCCCACTAAATGTGACCTCTAGTCTCGAGGTAAGGTGCACATTTTCCCATTCCCAGAGATAGGGGCGCCCCGGTTTCCAGGAGGTCTTAGTCAGTGGACGGCTTTAGCTTTAGTATGCCTCACAGCGCTCAAGACTCTCACGTGGGCACTTCTTTCCAAGGAAGTACACTGCGTACCCAAAGCCTTCTGAGCACAAGCAAGGGATACACAGCTCTGGGCACATCCCTCCCTATGCAGTTGGAAGGGCCGGGAACTAAGGTGTTCTCTGAGGCGAGCGTCCCACAGCTTTGAAACAGCCCCAGGAACGCGGTTCTTGGCAGGGTTTCGTTCCCTGCGGGTCTGCCACGTTGAGGAAAACTAAGCGGCCCTGAAAGAAACCACCGGGGCTCCAATTCGGTTTGGGGACTCCTGCTCGACGTCTCTCTAGGTGATGCGGAAACTGGACTTTAGGTCCAGCCCGAAGTAATGCAGAGAGTAACCCCGAGCATTGCTAGGCATTGGGAACATCCGAAGTCACCCAGGTAGGCCTGCTGAGGGCAGTTCGGGGTCTGTGCCGTTCACCACATGCAGCACACACTGCATCCAAAAGTTTCATCGCAGAAGGCCGAACTGTGTTCCACGGGTCTCCCTTGGATGGTCAGAGAAGATAGGTGTATGTGCTGGGTGATCCAGTTGGTAATTGAGAAGCCTGGCAGAGGGCAGTCTTTTCCCCATTTGAAAGGTCGATAGTGGCGGCCTCAAGGCTGACTGAAAGACACTGCCCTTACCCGTCTTCTAGTCACCTCCAGGAGTGCCTCAGTGAAGACAGTGAGTTTTCTCCTACGAATCCAGGTGGTCTCCAGTGCCTTGCTGGGAGCTCATCCCACGCTTGCCCTAGCTAAAGTGTGAAGTCAAAGTGACCCCTAGCCTCAAGGGAAGCGCGAGCGCTTCCTATCAGCCAAGTTGGGTGGGCAGCCACCTCCATGAACCCTGACTCCATAGAGTGCTTTAACTCCTCTGCGGCTTTGCGTAGGCCTAAGAGAGTCGCGTGTGAATTCCTTCTGAGGGAGAGCATGTGCGCTGGGAGTCCCCGTTTTGTTTTCCGAGCCACACAACACAGGACAGACTGCTGGGGTCAGCTCTTGCTACGCAGAGCGAAGGGCAGTGAACTGCTTCTCGCTTGCAGAGCTTGATGTCTACAGCTGTAAGGCAGCCCCGGGACAAAGTTTTGGCCAGTATTACATTCAGCGTGGCTCTCCCTCTGTGGAGGCCCTCCGAACGGCACTGAGAGAATCCCTGAGCCTAAAGTGCATCCTGGCAACCCTTAACCTGTCATCTCACTATTGTGACGCAAGGTACACTGCAGGTGCAGCCTGACAGAAAGTACAGAAAAGCCGGTACGACTCTGAGGCATTTGGACGAGGCAAGGTCCCCTCGGCCTGACTAAGTCATTAAGCGGGTGCTGCTCCTCGTGGCACGCAGAACACCCCCCGTCCAACGAAGTGGGATCCTAGAAAGGCCCAGGGTTGCTGAAAGTCTCCAGGTGTCAGTCAGCGAGTGCTGGCAAATGCGTCGTGGGCTCAAGTTGGCACTGGGAGGATGTGGGAGAAGCCCGACTTTCCCCCTTTGGAAAGCCACTTCGTTGCAGCTTCCAAGCCGCCTGCTACTATTCACTCCACAGATTCCTCTGAGGAGCGGTGAGTTTTTCCAAAAGAAACCAGGTGCTTGCGATTCCTTCCGGGGAGCTCACCCCCAGGAGCATACTGTAGCTAAGGTGCCCACTAAATGTGACCTCTAGTCTCGAGGTAAGGTGCACATTTTCCCATTCCCAGAGATAGGGGCGCCCCGGTTTCCAGGAGGTCTTAGTCAGTGGACGGCTTTAGCTTTAGTATGCCTCACAGCGCTCAAGACTCTCACGTGGGCACTTCTTTCCCAGGAAGTACACTGCGTACCCAAAGCCTTCTGAGCACAAGCAAGGGATACACAGCTCTGGGCACATCCCTCCCTATGCAGTTGGAAGGGCCGGGAACTAAGGTGTTCTCTGAGGCGAGCGTCCCACAGCTTTGAAACAGCCCCAGGAACGCGGTTCTTGGCAGGGTTTCGTTCCCTGCGGGTCTGCCACGTTGAGGAAAACTAAGCGGCCCTGAAAGAAACCACCGGGGCTCCAATTCGGTTTGGGGACTCCTGCTCGACGTCTCTCTAGGTGATGCGGAAACTGGACTTTAGGTCCAGCCCGAAGTAATGCAGAGAGTAACCCCGAGCATTGCTAGGCATTGGGAACATCCGAAGTCACCCAGGTAGGCCTGCTGAGGGCAGTTCGGGGTCTGTGCCGTTCACCACATGCAGCACACACTGCATCCAAAAGTTTCATCGCAGAAGGCCGAACTGTGTTCCACGGGTCTCCCTTGGATGGTCAGAGAAGATAGGTGTATGTGCTGGGTGATCCAGTTGGTAATTGAGAAGCCTGGCAGAGGGCAGTCTTTTCCCCATTTGAAAGGTCGATAGTGGCGGCCTCAAGGCTGACTGAAAGACACTGCCCTTACCCGTCTTCTAGTCACCTCCAGGAGTGCCTCAGTGAAGACAGTGAGTTTTCTCCTACGAATCCAGGTGGTCTCCAGTGCCTTGCTGGGAGCTCATCCCACGCTTGCCCTAGCTAAAGTGTGAAGTCAAAGTGACCCCTAGCCTCAAGGGAAGCGCGAGCGCTTCCTATCAGCCAAGTTGGGTGGGCAGCCACCTCCATGAACCCTGACTCCATAGAGTGCTTTAACTCCTCTGCGGCTTTGCGTAGGCCTAAGAGAGTCGCGTGTGAATTCCTTCTGAGGGAGAGCATGTGCGCTGGGAGTCCCCGTTTTGTTTTCCGAGCCACACAACACAGGACAGACTGCTGGGGTCAGCTCTTGCTACGCAGAGCGAAGGGCAGTGAACTGCTTCTCGCTTGCAGAGCTTGATGTCTACAGCTGTAAGGCAGCCCCGGGACAAAGTTTTGGCCAGTATTACATTCAGCGTGGCTCTCCCTCTGTGGAGGCCCTCCGAACGGCACTGAGAGAATCCCTGAGCCTAAAGTGCATCCTGGCAACCCTTAACCTGTCATCTCACTATTGTGACGCAAGGTACACTGCAGGTGCAGCCTGACAGAAAGTACAGAAAAGCCGGTACGACTCTGAGGCATTTGGACGAGGCAAGGTCCCCTCGGCCTGACTAAGTCATTAAGCGGGTGCTGCTCCTCGTGGCACGCAGAACACCCCCCGTCCAACGAAGTGGGATCCTAGAAAGGCCCAGGGTTGCTGAAAGTCTCCAGGTGTCAGTCAGCGAGTGCTGGCAAATGCGTCGTGGGCTCAAGTTGGCACTGGGAGGATGTGGGAGAAGCCCGACTTTCCCCCTTTGGAAAGCCACTTCGTTGCAGCTTCCAAGCCGCCTGCTACTATTCACTCCACAGATTCCTCTGAGGAGCGGTGAGTTTTTCCAAAAGAAACCAGGTGCTTGCGATTCCTTCCGGGGAGCTCACCCCCAGGAGCATACTGTAGCTAAGGTGCCCACTAAATGTGACCTCTAGTCTCGAGGTAAGGTGCACATTTTCCCATTCCCAGAGATAGGGGCGCCCCGGTTTCCAGGAGGTCTTAGTCAGTGGACGGCTTTAGCTTTAGTATGCCTCACAGCGCTCAAGACTCTCACGTGGGCACTTCTTTCCCAGGAAGTACACTGCGTACCCAAAGCCTTCTGAGCACAAGCAAGGGATACACAGCTCTGGGCACATCCCTCCCTATGCAGTTGGAAGGGCCGGGAACTAAGGTGTTCTCTGAGGCGAGCGTCCCACAGCTTTGAAACAGCCCCAGGAACGCGGTTCTTGGCAGGGTTTCGTTCCCTGCGGGTCTGCCACGTTGAGGAAAACTAAGCGGCCCTGAAAGAAACCACCGGGGCTCCAATTCGGTTTGGGGACTCCTGCTCGACGTCTCTCTAGGTGATGCGGAAACTGGACTTTAGGTCCAGCCCGAAGTAATGCAGAGAGTAACCCCGAGCATTGCTAGGCATTGGGAACATCCGAAGTCACCCAGGTAGGCCTGCTGAGGGCAGTTCGGGGTTTGTGCCGTTCACCACATGCAGCACACACTGCATCCAAAAGTTTCATCGCAGAAGGCCGAACTGTGTTCCACGGGTCTCCCTTGGATGGTCAGAGAAGATAGGTGTATGTGCTGGGTGATCCAGTTGGTAATTGAGAAGCCTGGCAGAGGGCAGTCTTTTCCCCATTTGAAAGGTCGATAGTGGCGGCCTCAAGGCTGACTGAAAGACACTGCCCTTACCCGTCTTCTAGTCACCTCCAGGAGTGCCTCAGTGAAGACAGTGAGTTTTCTCCTACGAATCCAGGTGGTCTCCAGTGCCTTGCTGGGAGCTCATCCCACGCTTGCCCTAGCTAAAGTGTGAAGTCAAAGTGACCCCTAGCCTCAAGGGAAGCGCGAGCGCTTCCTATCAGCCAAGTTGGGTGGGCAGCCACCTCCATGAACCCTGACTCCATAGAGTGCTTTAACTCCTCTGCGGCTTTGCGTAGGCCTAAGAGAGTCGCGTGTGAATTCCTTCTGAGGGAGAGCATGTGCGCTGGGAGTCCCCGTTTTGTTTTCCGAGCCACACAACACAGGACAGACTGCTGGGGTCAGCTCTTGCTACGCAGAGCGAAGGGCAGTGAACTGCTTCTCGCTTGCAGAGCTTGATGTCTACAGCTGTAAGGCAGCCCCGGGACAAAGTTTTGGCCAGTATTACATTCAGCGTGGCTCTCCCTCTGTGGAGGCCCTCCGAACGGCACTGAGAGAATCCCTGAGCCTAAAGTGCATCCTGGCAACCCTTAACCTGTCATCTCACTATTGTGACGCAAGGTACACTGCAGGTGCAGCCTGACAGAAAGTACAGAAAAGCCGGTACGACTCTGAGGCATTTGGACGAGGCAAGGTCCCCTCGGCCTGACTAAGTCATTAAGCGGGTGCTGCTCCTCGTGGCACGCAGAACACCCCCCGTCCAACGAAGTGGGATCCTAGAAAGGCCCAGGGTTGCTGAAAGTCTCCAGGTGTCAGTCAGCGAGTGCTGGCAAATGCGTCGTGGGCTCAAGTTGGCACTGGGAGGATGTGGGAGAAGCCCGACTTTCCCCCTTTGGAAAGCCACTTCGTTGCAGCTTCCAAGCCGCCTGCTACTATTCACTCCACAGATTCCTCTGAGGAGCGGTGAGTTTTTCCAAAAGAAACCAGGTGCTTGCGATTCCTTCCGGGGAGCTCACCCCCAGGAGCATACTGTAGCTAAGGTGCCCACTAAATGTGACCTCTAGTCTCGAGGTAAGGTGCACATTTTCCCATTCCCAGAGATAGGGGCGCCCCGGTTTCCAGGAGGTCTTAGTCAGTGGACGGCTTTAGCTTTAGTATGCCTCACAGCGCTCAAGACTCTCACGTGGGCACTTCTTTCCCAGGAAGTACACTGCGTACCCAAAGCCTTCTGAGCACAAGCAAGGGATACACAGCTCTGGGCACATCCCTCCCTATGCAGTTGGAAGGGCCGGGAACTAAGGTGTTCTCTGAGGCGAGCGTCCCACAGCTTTGAAACAGCCCCAGGAACGCGGTTCTTGGCAGGGTTTCGTTCCCTGCGGGTCTGCCACGTTGAGGAAAACTAAGCGGCCCTGAAAGAAACCACCGGGGCTCCAATTCGGTTTGGGGACTCCTGCTCGACGTCTCTCTAGGTGATGCGGAAACTGGACTTTAGGTCCAGCCCGAAGTAATGCAGAGAGTAACCCCGAGCATTGCTAGGCATTGGGAACATCCGAAGTCACCCAGGTAGGCCTGCTGAGGGCAGTTCGGGGTTTGTGCCGTTCACCACATGCAGCACACACTGCATCCAAAAGTTTCATCGCAGAAGGCCGAACTGTGTTCCACGGGTCTCCCTTGGATGGTCAGAGAAGATAGGTGTATGTGCTGGGTGATCCAGTTGGTAATTGAGAAGCCTGGCAGAGGGCAGTCTTTTCCCCATTTGAAAGGTCGATAGTGGCGGCCTCAAGGCTGACTGAAAGACACTGCCCTTACCCGTCTTCTAGTCACCTCCAGGAGTGCCTCAGTGAAGACAGTGAGTTTTCTCCTACGAATGCAGGTGGTCTCCAGTGCCTTGCTGGGAGCTCATCCCACGCTTGCCCTAGCTAAAGTGTGAAGTCAAAGTGACCCCTAGCCTCAAGGGAAGCGCGAGCGCTTCCTATCAGCCAAGTTGGGTGGGCAGCCACCTCCATGAACCCTGACTCCATAGAGTGCTTTAACTCCTCTGCGGCTTTGCGTAGGCCTAAGAGAGTCGCGTGTGAATTCCTTCTGAGGGAGAGCATGTGCGCTGGGAGTCCCCGTTTTGTTTTCCGAGCCACACAACACAGGACAGACTGCTGGGGTCAGCTCTTGCTACGCAGAGCGAAGGGCAGTGAACTGCTTCTCGCTTGCAGAGCTTGATGTCTACAGCTGTAAGGCAGCCCCGGGACAAAGTTTTGGCCAGTATTACATTCAGCGTGGCTCTCCCTCTGTGGAGGCCCTCCGAACGGCACTGAGAGAATCCCTGAGCCTAAAGTGCATCCTGGCAACCCTTAACCTGTCATCTCACTATTGTGACGCAAGGTACACTGCAGGTGCAGCCTGACAGAAAGTACAGAAAAGCCGGTACGACTCTGAGGCATTTGGACGAGGCAAGGTCCCCTCGGCCTGACTAAGTCATTAAGCGGGTGCTGCTCCTCGTGGCACGCAGAACACCCCCCGTCCAACGAAGTGGGATCCTAGAAAGGCCCAGGGTTGCTGAAAGTCTCCAGGTGTCAGTCAGCGAGTGCTGGCAAATGCGTCGTGGGCTCAAGTTGGCACTGGGAGGATGTGGGAGAAGCCCGACTTTCCCCCTTTGGAAAGCCACTTCGTTGCAGCTTCCAAGCCGCCTGCTACTATTCACTCCACAGATTCCTCTGAGGAGCGGTGAGTTTTTCCAAAAGAAACCAGGTGCTTGCGATTCCTTCCGGGGAGCTCACCCCCAGGAGCATACTGTAGCTAAGGTGCCCACTAAATGTGACCTCTAGTCTCGAGGTAAGGTGCACATTTTCCCATTCCCAGAGATAGGGGCGCCCCGGTTTCCAGGAGGTCTTAGTCAGTGGACGGCTTTAGCTTTAGTATGCCTCACAGCGCTCAAGACTCTCACGTGGGCACTTCTTTCCAAGGAAGTACACTGCGTACCCAAAGCCTTCTGAGCACAAGCAAGGGATACACAGCTCTGGGCACATCCCTCCCTATGCAGTTGGAAGGGCCGGGAACTAAGGTGTTCTCTGAGGCGAGCGTCCCACAGCTTTGAAACAGCCCCAGGAACGCGGTTCTTGGCAGGGTTTCGTTCCCTGCGGGTCTGCCACGTTGAGGAAAACTAAGCGGCCCTGAAAGAAACCACCGGGGCTCCAATTCGGTTTGGGGACTCCTGCTCGACGTCTCTCTAGGTGATGCGGAAACTGGACTTTAGGTCCAGCCCGAAGTAATGCAGAGAGTAACCCCGAGCATTGCTAGGCATTGGGAACATCCGAAGTCACCCAGGTAGGCCTGCTGAGGGCAGTTCGGGGTTTGTGCCGTTCACCACATGCAGCACACACTGCATCCAAAAGTTTCATCGCAGAAGGCCGAACTGTGTTCCACGGGTCTCCCTTGGATGGTCAGAGAAGATAGGTGTATGTGCTGGGTGATCCAGTTGGTAATTGAGAAGCCTGGCAGAGGGCAGTCTTTTCCCCATTTGAAAGGTCGATAGTGGCGGCCTCAAGGCTGACTGAAAGACACTGCCCTTACCCGTCTTCTAGTCACCTCCAGGAGTGCCTCAGTGAAGACAGTGAGTTTTCTCCTACGAATGCAGGTGGTCTCCAGTGCCTTGCTGGGAGCTCATCCCACGCTTGCCCTAGCTAAAGTGTGAAGTCAAAGTGACCCCTAGCCTCAAGGGAAGCGCGAGCGCTTCCTATCAGCCAAGTTGGGTGGGCAGCCACCTCCATGAACCCTGACTCCATAGAGTGCTTTAACTCCTCTGCGGCTTTGCGTAGGCCTAAGAGAGTCGCGTGTGAATTCCTTCTGAGGGAGAGCATGTGCGCTGGGAGTCCCCGTTTTGTTTTCCGAGCCACACAACACAGGACAGACTGCTGGGGTCAGCTCTTGCTACGCAGAGCGAAGGGCAGTGAACTGCTTCTCGCTTGCAGAGCTTGATGTCTACAGCTGTAAGGCAGCCCCGGGACAAAGTTTTGGCCAGTATTACATTCAGCGTGGCTCTCCCTCTGTGGAGGCCCTCCGAACGGCACTGAGAGAATCCCTGAGCCTAAAGTGCATCCTGGCAACCCTTAACCTGTCATCTCACTATTGTGACGCAAGGTACACTGCAGGTGCAGCCTGACAGAAAGTACAGAAAAGCCGGTACGACTCTGAGGCATTTGGACGAGGCAAGGTCCCCTCGGCCTGACTAAGTCATTAAGCGGGTGCTGCTCCTCGTGGCACGCAGAACACCCCCCGTCCAACGAAGTGGGATCCTAGAAAGGCCCAGGGTTGCTGAAAGTCTCCAGGTGTCAGTCAGCGAGTGCTGGCAAATGCGTCGTGGGCTCAAGTTGGCACTGGGAGGATGTGGGAGAAGCCCGACTTTCCCCCTTTGGAAAGCCACTTCGTTGCAGCTTCCAAGCCGCCTGCTACTATTCACTCCACAGATTCCTCTGAGGAGCGGTGAGTTTTTCCAAAAGAAACCAGGTGCTTGCGATTCCTTCCGGGGAGCTCACCCCCAGGAGCATACTGTAGCTAAGGTGCCCACTAAATGTGACCTCTAGTCTCGAGGTAAGGTGCACATTTTCCCATTCCCAGAGATAGGGGCGCCCCGGTTTCCAGGAGGTCTTAGTCAGTGGACGGCTTTAGCTTTAGTATGCCTCACAGCGCTCAAGACTCTCACGTGGGCACTTCTTTCCAAGGAAGTACACTGCGTACCCAAAGCCTTCTGAGCACAAGCAAGGGATACACAGCTCTGGGCACATCCCTCCCTATGCAGTTGGAAGGGCCGGGAACTAAGGTGTTCTCTGAGGCGAGCGTCCCACAGCTTTGAAACAGCCCCAGGAACGCGGTTCTTGGCAGGGTTTCGTTCCCTGCGGGTCTGCCACGTTGAGGAAAACTAAGCGGCCCTGAAAGAAACCACCGGGGCTCCAATTCGGTTTGGGGACTCCTGCTCGACGTCTCTCTAGGTGATGCGGAAACTGGACTTTAGGTCCAGCCCGAAGTAATGCAGAGAGTAACCCCGAGCATTGCTAGGCATTGGGAACATCCGAAGTCACCCAGGTAGGCCTGCTGAGGGCAGTTCGGGGTTTGTGCCGTTCACCACATGCAGCACACACTGCATCCAAAAGTTTCATCGCAGAAGGCCGAACTGTGTTCCACGGGTCTCCCTTGGATGGTCAGAGAAGATAGGTGTATGTGCTGGGTGATCCAGTTGGTAATTGAGAAGCCTGGCAGAGGGCAGTCTTTTCCCCATTTGAAAGGTCGATAGTGGCGGCCTCAAGGCTGACTGAAAGACACTGCCCTTACCCGTCTTCTAGTCACCTCCAGGAGTGCCTCAGTGAAGACAGTGAGTTTTCTCCTACGAATGCAGGTGGTCTCCAGTGCCTTGCTGGGAGCTCATCCCACGCTTGCCCTAGCTAAAGTGTGAAGTCAAAGTGACCCCTAGCCTCAAGGGAAGCGCGAGCGCTTCCTATCAGCCAAGTTGGGTGGGCAGCCACCTCCATGAACCCTGACTCCATAGAGTGCTTTAACTCCTCTGCGGCTTTGCGTAGGCCTAAGAGAGTCGCGTGTGAATTCCTTCTGAGGGAGAGCATGTGCGCTGGGAGTCCCCGTTTTGTTTTCCGAGCCACACAACACAGGACAGACTGCTGGGGTCAGCTCTTGCTACGCAGAGCGAAGGGCAGTGAACTGCTTCTCGCTTGCAGAGCTGGATGTCTACAGCTGTAAGGCAGCCCCGGGACAAAGTTTTGGCCAGTATTACATTCAGCGTGGCTCTCCCTCTGTGGAGGCCCTCCGAACGGCACTGAGAGAATCCCTGAGCCTAAAGTGCATCCTGGCAACCCTTAACCTGTCATCTCACTATTGTGACGCAAGGTACACTGCAGGTGCAGCCTGACAGAAAGTACAGAAAAGCCGGTACGACTCTGAGGCATTTGGACGAGGCAAGGTCCCCTCGGCCTGACTAAGTCATTAAGCGGGTGCTGCTCCTCGTGGCACGCAGAACACCCCCCGTCCAACGAAGTGGGATCCTAGAAAGGCCCAGGGTTGCTGAAAGTCTCCAGGTGTCAGTCAGCGAGTGCTGGCAAATGCGTCGTGGGCTCAAGTTGGCACTGGGAGGATGTGGGAGAAGCCCGACTTTCCCCCTTTGGAAAGCCACTTCGTTGCAGCTTCCAAGCCGCCTGCTACTATTCACTCCACAGATTCCTCTGAGGAGCGGTGAGTTTTTCCAAAAGAAACCAGGTGCTTGCGATTCCTTCCGGGGAGCTCACCCCCAGGAGCATACTGTAGCTAAGGTGCCCACTAAATGTGACCTCTAGTCTCGAGGTAAGGTGCACATTTTCCCATTCCCAGAGATAGGGGCGCCCCGGTTTCCAGGAGGTCTTAGTCAGTGGACGGCTTTAGCTTTAGTATGCCTCACAGCGCTCAAGACTCTCACGTGGGCACTTCTTTCCAAGGAAGTACACTGCGTACCCAAAGCCTTCTGAGCACAAGCAAGGGATACACAGCTCTGGGCACATCCCTCCCTATGCAGTTGGAAGGGCCGGGAACTAAGGTGTTCTCTGAGGCGAGCGTCCCACAGCTTTGAAACAGCCCCAGGAACGCGGTTCTTGGCAGGGTTTCGTTCCCTGCGGGTCTGCCACGTTGAGGAAAACTAAGCGGCCCTGAAAGAAACCACCGGGGCTCCAATTCGGTTTGGGGACTCCTGCTCGACGTCTCTCTAGGTGATGCGGAAACTGGACTTTAGGTCCAGCCCGAAGTAATGCAGAGAGTAACCCCGAGCATTGCTAGGCATTGGGAACATCCGAAGTCACCCAGGTAGGCCTGCTGAGGGCAGTTCGGGGTTTGTGCCGTTCACCACATGCAGCACACACTGCATCCAAAAGTTTCATCGCAGAAGGCCGAACTGTGTTCCACGGGTCTCCCTTGGATGGTCAGAGAAGATAGGTGTATGTGCTGGGTGATCCAGTTGGTAATTGAGAAGCCTGGCAGAGGGCAGTCTTTTCCCCATTTGAAAGGTCGATAGTGGCGGCCTCAAGGCTGACTGAAAGACACTGCCCTTACCCGTCTTCTAGTCACCTCCAGGAGTGCCTCAGTGAAGACAGTGAGTTTTCTCCTACGAATCCAGGTGGTCTCCAGTGCCTTGCTGGGAGCTCATCCCACGCTTGCCCTAGCTAAAGTGTGAAGTCAAAGTGACCCCTAGCCTCAAGGGAAGCGCGAGCGCTTCCTATCAGCCAAGTTGGGTGGGCAGCCACCTCCATGAACCCTGACTCCATAGAGTGCTTTAACTCCTCTGCGGCTTTGCGTAGGCCTAAGAGAGTCGCGTGTGAATTCCTTCTGAGGGAGAGCATGTGCGCTGGGAGTCCCCGTTTTGTTTTCCGAGCCACACAACACAGGACAGACTGCTGGGGTCAGCTCTTGCTACGCAGAGCGAAGGGCAGTGAACTGCTTCTCGCTTGCAGAGCTTGATGTCTACAGCTGTAAGGCAGCCCCGGGACAAAGTTTTGGCCAGTATTACATTCAGCGTGGCTCTCCCTCTGTGGAGGCCCTCCGAACGGCACTGAGAGAATCCCTGAGCCTAAAGTGCATCCTGGCAACCCTTAACCTGTCATCTCACTATTGTGACGCAAGGTACACTGCAGGTGCAGCCTGACAGAAAGTACAGAAAAGCCGGTACGACTCTGAGGCATTTGGACGAGGCAAGGTCCCCTCGGCCTGACTAAGTCATTAAGCGGGTGCTGCTCCTCGTGGCACGCAGAACACCCCCCGTCCAACGAAGTGGGATCCTAGAAAGGCCCAGGGTTGCTGAAAGTCTCCAGGTGTCAGTCAGCGAGTGCTGGCAAATGCGTCGTGGGCTCAAGTTGGCACTGGGAGGATGTGGGAGAAGCCCGACTTTCCCCCTTTGGAAAGCCACTTCGTTGCAGCTTCCAAGCCGCCTGCTACTATTCACTCCACAGATTCCTCTGAGGAGCGGTGAGTTTTTCCAAAAGAAACCAGGTGCTTGCGATTCCTTCCGGGGAGCTCACCCCCAGGAGCATACTGTAGCTAAGGTGCCCACTAAATGTGACCTCTAGTCTCGAGGTAAGGTGCACATTTTCCCATTCCCAGAGATAGGGGCGCCCCGGTTTCCAGGAGGTCTTAGTCAGTGGACGGCTTTAGCTTTAGTATGCCTCACAGCGCTCAAGACTCTCACGTGGGCACTTCTTTCCAAGGAAGTACACTGCGTACCCAAAGCCTTCTGAGCACAAGCAAGGGATACACAGCTCTGGGCACATCCCTCCCTATGCAGTTGGAAGGGCCGGGAACTAAGGTGTTCTCTGAGGCGAGCGTCCCACAGCTTTGAAACAGCCCCAGGAACGCGGTTCTTGGCAGGGTTTCGTTCCCTGCGGGTCTGCCACGTTGAGGAAAACTAAGCGGCCCTGAAAGAAACCACCGGGGCTCCAATTCGGTTTGGGGACTCCTGCTCGACGTCTCTCTAGGTGATGCGGAAACTGGACTTTAGGTCCAGCCCGAAGTAATGCAGAGAGTAACCCCGAGCATTGCTAGGCATTGGGAACATCCGAAGTCACCCAGGTAGGCCTGCTGAGGGCAGTTCGGGGTTTGTGCCGTTCACCACATGCAGCACACACTGCATCCAAAAGTTTCATCGCAGAAGGCCGAACTGTGTTCCACGGGTCTCCCTTGGATGGTCAGAGAAGATAGGTGTATGTGCTGGGTGATCCAGTTGGTAATTGAGAAGCCTGGCAGAGGGCAGTCTTTTCCCCATTTGAAAGGTCGATAGTGGCGGCCTCAAGGCTGACTGAAAGACACTGCCCTTACCCGTCTTCTAGTCACCTCCAGGAGTGCCTCAGTGAAGACAGTGAGTTTTCTCCTACGAATGCAGGTGGTCTCCAGTGCCTTGCTGGGAGCTCATCCCACGCTTGCCCTAGCTAAAGTGTGAAGTCAAAGTGACCCCTAGCCTCAAGGGAAGCGCGAGCGCTTCCTATCAGCCAAGTTGGGTGGGCAGCCACCTCCATGAACCCTGACTCCATAGAGTGCTTTAACTCCTCTGCGGCTTTGCGTAGGCCTAAGAGAGTCGCGTGTGAATTCCTTCTGAGGGAGAGCATGTGCGCTGGGAGTCCCCGTTTTGTTTTCCGAGCCACACAACACAGGACAGACTGCTGGGGTCAGCTCTTGCTACGCAGAGCGAAGGGCAGTGAACTGCTTCTCGCTTGCAGAGCTTGATGTCTACAGCTGTAAGGCAGCCCCGGGACAAAGTTTTGGCCAGTATTACATTCAGCGTGGCTCTCCCTCTGTGGAGGCCCTCCGAACGGCACTGAGAGAATCCCTGAGCCTAAAGTGCATCCTGGCAACCCTTAACCTGTCATCTCACTATTGTGACGCAAGGTACACTGCAGGTGCAGCCTGACAGAAAGTACAGAAAAGCCGGTACGACTCTGAGGCATTTGGACGAGGCAAGGTCCCCTCGGCCTGACTAAGTCATTAAGCGGGTGCTGCTCCTCGTGGCACGCAGAACACCCCCCGTCCAACGAAGTGGGATCCTAGAAAGGCCCAGGGTTGCTGAAAGTCTCCAGGTGTCAGTCAGCGAGTGCTGGCAAATGCGTCGTGGGCTCAAGTTGGCACTGGGAGGATGTGGGAGAAGCCCGACTTTCCCCCTTTGGAAAGCCACTTCGTTGCAGCTTCCAAGCCGCCTGCTACTATTCACTCCACAGATTCCTCTGAGGAGCGGTGAGTTTTTCCAAAAGAAACCAGGTGCTTGCGATTCCTTCCGGGGAGCTCACCCCCAGGAGCATACTGTAGCTAAGGTGCCCACTAAATGTGACCTCTAGTCTCGAGGTAAGGTGCACATTTTCCCATTCCCAGAGATAGGGGCGCCCCGGTTTCCAGGAGGTCTTAGTCAGTGGACGGCTTTAGCTTTAGTATGCCTCACAGCGCTCAAGACTCTCACGTGGGCACTTCTTTCCAAGGAAGTACACTGCGTACCCAAAGCCTTCTGAGCACAAGCAAGGGATACACAGCTCTGGGCACATCCCTCCCTATGCAGTTGGAAGGGCCGGGAACTAAGGTGTTCTCTGAGGCGAGCGTCCCACAGCTTTGAAACAGCCCCAGGAACGCGGTTCTTGGCAGGGTTTCGTTCCCTGCGGGTCTGCCACGTTGAGGAAAACTAAGCGGCCCTGAAAGAAACCACCGGGGCTCCAATTCGGTTTGGGGACTCCTGCTCGACGTCTCTCTAGGTGATGCGGAAACTGGACTTTAGGTCCAGCCCGAAGTAATGCAGAGAGTAACCCCGAGCATTGCTAGGCATTGGGAACATCCGAAGTCACCCAGGTAGGCCTGCTGAGGGCAGTTCGGGGTTTGTGCCGTTCACCACATGCAGCACACACTGCATCCAAAAGTTTCATCGCAGAAGGCCGAACTGTGTTCCACGGGTCTCCCTTGGATGGTCAGAGAAGATAGGTGTATGTGCTGGGTGATCCAGTTGGTAATTGAGAAGCCTGGCAGAGGGCAGTCTTTTCCCCATTTGAAAGGTCGATAGTGGCGGCCTCAAGGCTGACTGAAAGACACTGCCCTTACCCGTCTTCTAGTCACCTCCAGGAGTGCCTCAGTGAAGACAGTGAGTTTTCTCCTACGAATGCAGGTGGTCTCCAGTGCCTTGCTGGGAGCTCATCCCACGCTTGCCCTAGCTAAAGTGTGAAGTCAAAGTGACCCCTAGCCTCAAGGGAAGCGCGAGCGCTTCCTATCAGCCAAGTTGGGTGGGCAGCCACCTCCATGAACCCTGACTCCATAGAGTGCTTTAACTCCTCTGCGGCTTTGCGTAGGCCTAAGAGAGTCGCGTGTGAATTCCTTCTGAGGGAGAGCATGTGCGCTGGGAGTCCCCGTTTTGTTTTCCGAGCCACACAACACAGGACAGACTGCTGGGGTCAGCTCTTGCTACGCAGAGCGAAGGGCAGTGAACTGCTTCTCGCTTGCAGAGCTTGATGTCTACAGCTGTAAGGCAGCCCCGGGACAAAGTTTTGGCCAGTATTACATTCAGCGTGGCTCTCCCTCTGTGGAGGCCCTCCGAACGGCACTGAGAGAATCCCTGAGCCTAAAGTGCATCCTGGCAACCCTTAACCTGTCATCTCACTATTGTGACGCAAGGTACACTGCAGGTGCAGCCTGACAGAAAGTACAGAAAAGCCGGTACGACTCTGAGGCATTTGGACGAGGCAAGGTCCCCTCGGCCTGACTAAGTCATTAAGCGGGTGCTGCTCCTCGTGGCACGCAGAACACCCCCCGTCCAACGAAGTGGGATCCTAGAAAGGCCCAGGGTTGCTGAAAGTCTCCAGGTGTCAGTCAGCGAGTGCTGGCAAATGCGTCGTGGGCTCAAGTTGGCACTGGGAGGATGTGGGAGAAGCCCGACTTTCCCCCTTTGGAAAGCCACTTCGTTGCAGCTTCCAAGCCGCCTGCTACTATTCACTCCACAGATTCCTCTGAGGAGCGGTGAGTTTTTCCAAAAGAAACCAGGTGCTTGCGATTCCTTCCGGGGAGCTCACCCCCAGGAGCATACTGTAGCTAAGGTGCCCACTAAATGTGACCTCTAGTCTCGAGGTAAGGTGCACATTTTCCCATTCCCAGAGATAGGGGCGCCCCGGTTTCCAGGAGGTCTTAGTCAGTGGACGGCTTTAGCTTTAGTATGCCTCACAGCGCTCAAGACTCTCACGTGGGCACTTCTTTCCAAGGAAGTACACTGCGTACCCAAAGCCTTCTGAGCACAAGCAAGGGATACACAGCTCTGGGCACATCCCTCCCTATGCAGTTGGAAGGGCCGGGAACTAAGGTGTTCTCTGAGGCGAGCGTCCCACAGCTTTGAAACAGCCCCAGGAACGCGGTTCTTGGCAGGGTTTCGTTCCCTGCGGGTCTGCCACGTTGAGGAAAACTAAGCGGCCCTGAAAGAAACCACCGGGGCTCCAATTCGGTTTGGGGACTCCTGCTCGACGTCTCTCTAGGTGATGCGGAAACTGGACTTTAGGTCCAGCCCGAAGTAATGCAGAGAGTAACCCCGAGCATTGCTAGGCATTGGGAACATCCGAAGTCACCCAGGTAGGCCTGCTGAGGGCAGTTCGGGGTTTGTGCCGTTCACCACATGCAGCACACACTGCATCCAAAAGTTTCATCGCAGAAGGCCGAACTGTGTTCCACGGGTCTCCCTTGGATGGTCAGAGAAGATAGGTGTATGTGCTGGGTGATCCAGTTGGTAATTGAGAAGCCTGGCAGAGGGCAGTCTTTTCCCCATTTGAAAGGTCGATAGTGGCGGCCTCAAGGCTGACTGAAAGACACTGCCCTTACCCGTCTTCTAGTCACCTCCAGGAGTGCCTCAGTGAAGACAGTGAGTTTTCTCCTACGAATGCAGGTGGTCTCCAGTGCCTTGCTGGGAGCTCATCCCACGCTTGCCCTAGCTAAAGTGTGAAGTCAAAGTGACCCCTAGCCTCAAGGGAAGCGCGAGCGCTTCCTATCAGCCAAGTTGGGTGGGCAGCCACCTCCATGAACCCTGACTCCATAGAGTGCTTTAACTCCTCTGCGGCTTTGCGTAGGCCTAAGAGAGTCGCGTGTGAATTCCTTCTGAGGGAGAGCATGTGCGCTGGGAGTCCCCGTTTTGTTTTCCGAGCCACACAACACAGGACAGACTGCTGGGGTCAGCTCTTGCTACGCAGAGCGAAGGGCAGTGAACTGCTTCTCGCTTGCAGAGCTTGATGTCTACAGCTGTAAGGCAGCCCCGGGACAAAGTTTTGGCCAGTATTACATTCAGCGTGGCTCTCCCTCTGTGGAGGCCCTCCGAACGGCACTGAGAGAATCCCTGAGCCTAAAGTGCATCCTGGCAACCCTTAACCTGTCATCTCACTATTGTGACGCAAGGTACACTGCAGGTGCAGCCTGACAGAAAGTACAGAAAAGCCGGTACGACTCTGAGGCATTTGGACGAGGCAAGGTCCCCTCGGCCTGACTAAGTCATTAAGCGGGTGCTGCTCCTCGTGGCACGCAGAACACCCCCCGTCCAACGAAGTGGGATCCTAGAAAGGCCCAGGGTTGCTGAAAGTCTCCAGGTGTCAGTCAGCGAGTGCTGGCAAATGCGTCGTGGGCTCAAGTTGGCACTGGGAGGATGTGGGAGAAGCCCGACTTTCCCCCTTTGGAAAGCCACTTCGTTGCAGCTTCCAAGCCGCCTGCTACTATTCACTCCACAGATTCCTCTGAGGAGCGGTGAGTTTTTCCAAAAGAAACCAGGTGCTTGCGATTCCTTCCGGGGAGCTCACCCCCAGGAGCATACTGTAGCTAAGGTGCCCACTAAATGTGACCTCTAGTCTCGAGGTAAGGTGCACATTTTCCCATTCCCAGAGATAGGGGCGCCCCGGTTTCCAGGAGGTCTTAGTCAGTGGACGGCTTTAGCTTTAGTATGCCTCACAGCGCTCAAGACTCTCACGTGGGCACTTCTTTCCAAGGAAGTACACTGCGTACCCAAAGCCTTCTGAGCACAAGCAAGGGATACACAGCTCTGGGCACATCCCTCCCTATGCAGTTGGAAGGGCCGGGAACTAAGGTGTTCTCTGAGGCGAGCGTCCCACAGCTTTGAAACAGCCCCAGGAACGCGGTTCTTGGCAGGGTTTCGTTCCCTGCGGGTCTGCCACGTTGAGGAAAACTAAGCGGCCCTGAAAGAAACCACCGGGGCTCCAATTCGGTTTGGGGACTCCTGCTCGACGTCTCTCTAGGTGATGCGGAAACTGGACTTTAGGTCCAGCCCGAAGTAATGCAGAGAGTAACCCCGAGCATTGCTAGGCATTGGGAACATCCGAAGTCACCCAGGTAGGCCTGCTGAGGGCAGTTCGGGGTTTGTGCCGTTCACCACATGCAGCACACACTGCATCCAAAAGTTTCATCGCAGAAGGCCGAACTGTGTTCCACGGGTCTCCCTTGGATGGTCAGAGAAGATAGGTGTATGTGCTGGGTGATCCAGTTGGTAATTGAGAAGCCTGGCAGAGGGCAGTCTTTTCCCCATTTGAAAGGTCGATAGTGGCGGCCTCAAGGCTGACTGAAAGACACTGCCCTTACCCGTCTTCTAGTCACCTCCAGGAGTGCCTCAGTGAAGACAGTGAGTTTTCTCCTACGAATCCAGGTGGTCTCCAGTGCCTTGCTGGGAGCTCATCCCACGCTTGCCCTAGCTAAAGTGTGAAGTCAAAGTGACCCCTAGCCTCAAGGGAAGCGCGAGCGCTTCCTATCAGCCAAGTTGGGTGGGCAGCCACCTCCATGAACCCTGACTCCATAGAGTGCTTTAACTCCTCTGCGGCTTTGCGTAGGCCTAAGAGAGTCGCGTGTGAATTCCTTCTGAGGGAGAGCATGTGCGCTGGGAGTCCCCGTTTTGTTTTCCGAGCCACACAACACAGGACAGACTGCTGGGGTCAGCTCTTGCTACGCAGAGCGAAGGGCAGTGAACTGCTTCTCGCTTGCAGAGCTTGATGTCTACAGCTGTAAGGCAGCCCCGGGACAAAGTTTTGGCCAGTATTACATTCAGCGTGGCTCTCCCTCTGTGGAGGCCCTCCGAACGGCACTGAGAGAATCCCTGAGCCTAAAGTGCATCCTGGCAACCCTTAACCTGTCATCTCACTATTGTGACGCAAGGTACACTGCAGGTGCAGCCTGACAGAAAGTACAGAAAAGCCGGTACGACTCTGAGGCATTTGGACGAGGCAAGGTCCCCTCGGCCTGACTAAGTCATTAAGCGGGTGCTGCTCCTCGTGGCACGCAGAACACCCCCCGTCCAACGAAGTGGGATCCTAGAAAGGCCCAGGGTTGCTGAAAGTCTCCAGGTGTCAGTCAGCGAGTGCTGGCAAATGCGTCGTGGGCTCAAGTTGGCACTGGGAGGATGTGGGAGAAGCCCGACTTTCCCCCTTTGGAAAGCCACTTCGTTGCAGCTTCCAAGCCGCCTGCTACTATTCACTCCACAGATTCCTCTGAGGAGCGGTGAGTTTTTCCAAAAGAAACCAGGTGCTTGCGATTCCTTCCGGGGAGCTCACCCCCAGGAGCATACTGTAGCTAAGGTGCCCACTAAATGTGACCTCTAGTCTCGAGGTAAGGTGCACATTTTCCCATTCCCAGAGATAGGGGCGCCCCGGTTTCCAGGAGGTCTTAGTCAGTGGACGGCTTTAGCTTTAGTATGCCTCACAGCGCTCAAGACTCTCACGTGGGCACTTCTTTCCAAGGAAGTACACTGCGTACCCAAAGCCTTCTGAGCACAAGCAAGGGATACACAGCTCTGGGCACATCCCTCCCTATGCAGTTGGAAGGGCCGGGAACTAAGGTGTTCTCTGAGGCGAGCGTCCCACAGCTTTGAAACAGCCCCAGGAACGCGGTTCTTGGCAGGGTTTCGTTCCCTGCGGGTCTGCCACGTTGAGGAAAACTAAGCGGCCCTGAAAGAAACCACCGGGGCTCCAATTCGGTTTGGGGACTCCTGCTCGACGTCTCTCTAGGTGATGCGGAAACTGGACTTTAGGTCCAGCCCGAAGTAATGCAGAGAGTAACCCCGAGCATTGCTAGGCATTGGGAACATCCGAAGTCACCCAGGTAGGCCTGCTGAGGGCAGTTCGGGGTTTGTGCCGTTCACCACATGCAGCACACACTGCATCCAAAAGTTTCATCGCAGAAGGCCGAACTGTGTTCCACGGGTCTCCCTTGGATGGTCAGAGAAGATAGGTGTATGTGCTGGGTGATCCAGTTGGTAATTGAGAAGCCTGGCAGAGGGCAGTCTTTTCCCCATTTGAAAGGTCGATAGTGGCGGCCTCAAGGCTGACTGAAAGACACTGCCCTTACCCGTCTTCTAGTCACCTCCAGGAGTGCCTCAGTGAAGACAGTGAGTTTTCTCCTACGAATCCAGGTGGTCTCCAGTGCCTTGCTGGGAGCTCATCCCACGCTTGCCCTAGCTAAAGTGTGAAGTCAAAGTGACCCCTAGCCTCAAGGGAAGCGCGAGCGCTTCCTATCAGCCAAGTTGGGTGGGCAGCCACCTCCATGAACCCTGACTCCATAGAGTGCTTTAACTCCTCTGCGGCTTTGCGTAGGCCTAAGAGAGTCGCGTGTGAATTCCTTCTGAGGGAGAGCATGTGCGCTGGGAGTCCCCGTTTTGTTTTCCGAGCCACACAACACAGGACAGACTGCTGGGGTCAGCTCTTGCTACGCAGAGCGAAGGGCAGTGAACTGCTTCTCGCTTGCAGAGCTTGATGTCTACAGCTGTAAGGCAGCCCCGGGACAAAGTTTTGGCCAGTATTACATTCAGCGTGGCTCTCCCTCTGTGGAGGCCCTCCGAACGGCACTGAGAGAATCCCTGAGCCTAAAGTGCATCCTGGCAACCCTTAACCTGTCATCTCACTATTGTGACGCAAGGTACACTGCAGGTGCAGCCTGACAGAAAGTACAGAAAAGCCGGTACGACTCTGAGGCATTTGGACGAGGCAAGGTCCCCTCGGCCTGACTAAGTCATTAAGCGGGTGCTGCTCCTCGTGGCACGCAGAACACCCCCCGTCCAACGAAGTGGGATCCTAGAAAGGCCCAGGGTTGCTGAAAGTCTCCAGGTGTCAGTCAGCGAGTGCTGGCAAATGCGTCGTGGGCTCAAGTTGGCACTGGGAGGATGTGGGAGAAGCCCGACTTTCCCCCTTTGGAAAGCCACTTCGTTGCAGCTTCCAAGCCGCCTGCTACTATTCACTCCACAGATTCCTCTGAGGAGCGGTGAGTTTTTCCAAAAGAAACCAGGTGCTTGCGATTCCTTCCGGGGAGCTCACCCCCAGGAGCATACTGTAGCTAAGGTGCCCACTAAATGTGACCTCTAGTCTCGAGGTAAGGTGCACATTTTCCCATTCCCAGAGATAGGGGCGCCCCGGTTTCCAGGAGGTCTTAGTCAGTGGACGGCTTTAGCTTTAGTATGCCTCACAGCGCTCAAGACTCTCACGTGGGCACTTCTTTCCAAGGAAGTACACTGCGTACCCAAAGCCTTCTGAGCACAAGCAAGGGATACACAGCTCTGGGCACATCCCTCCCTATGCAGTTGGAAGGGCCGGGAACTAAGGTGTTCTCTGAGGCGAGCGTCCCACAGCTTTGAAACAGCCCCAGGAACGCGGTTCTTGGCAGGGTTTCGTTCCCTGCGGGTCTGCCACGTTGAGGAAAACTAAGCGGCCCTGAAAGAAACCACCGGGGCTCCAATTCGGTTTGGGGACTCCTGCTCGACGTCTCTCTAGGTGATGCGGAAACTGGACTTTAGGTCCAGCCCGAAGTAATGCAGAGAGTAACCCCGAGCATTGCTAGGCATTGGGAACATCCGAAGTCACCCAGGTAGGCCTGCTGAGGGCAGTTCGGGGTTTGTGCCGTTCACCACATGCAGCACACACTGCATCCAAAAGTTTCATCGCAGAAGGCCGAACTGTGTTCCACGGGTCTCCCTTGGATGGTCAGAGAAGATAGGTGTATGTGCTGGGTGATCCAGTTGGTAATTGAGAAGCCTGGCAGAGGGCAGTCTTTTCCCCATTTGAAAGGTCGATAGTGGCGGCCTCAAGGCTGACTGAAAGACACTGCCCTTACCCGTCTTCTAGTCACCTCCAGGAGTGCCTCAGTGAAGACAGTGAGTTTTCTCCTACGAATCCAGGTGGTCTCCAGTGCCTTGCTGGGAGCTCATCCCACGCTTGCCCTAGCTAAAGTGTGAAGTCAAAGTGACCCCTAGCCTCAAGGGAAGCGCGAGCGCTTCCTATCAGCCAAGTTGGGTGGGCAGCCACCTCCATGAACCCTGACTCCATAGAGTGCTTTAACTCCTCTGCGGCTTTGCGTAGGCCTAAGAGAGTCGCGTGTGAATTCCTTCTGAGGGAGAGCATGTGCGCTGGGAGTCCCCGTTTTGTTTTCCGAGCCACACAACACAGGACAGACTGCTGGGGTCAGCTCTTGCTACGCAGAGCGAAGGGCAGTGAACTGCTTCTCGCTTGCAGAGCTTGATGTCTACAGCTGTAAGGCAGCCCCGGGACAAAGTTTTGGCCAGTATTACATTCAGCGTGGCTCTCCCTCTGTGGAGGCCCTCCGAACGGCACTGAGAGAATCCCTGAGCCTAAAGTGCATCCTGGCAACCCTTAACCTGTCATCTCACTATTGTGACGCAAGGTACACTGCAGGTGCAGCCTGACAGAAAGTACAGAAAAGCCGGTACGACTCTGAGGCATTTGGACGAGGCAAGGTCCCCTCGGCCTGACTAAGTCATTAAGCGGGTGCTGCTCCTCGTGGCACGCAGAACACCCCCCGTCCAACGAAGTGGGATCCTAGAAAGGCCCAGGGTTGCTGAAAGTCTCCAGGTGTCAGTCAGCGAGTGCTGGCAAATGCGTCGTGGGCTCAAGTTGGCACTGGGAGGATGTGGGAGAAGCCCGACTTTCCCCCTTTGGAAAGCCACTTCGTTGCAGCTTCCAAGCCGCCTGCTACTATTCACTCCACAGATTCCTCTGAGGAGCGGTGAGTTTTTCCAAAAGAAACCAGGTGCTTGCGATTCCTTCCGGGGAGCTCACCCCCAGGAGCATACTGTAGCTAAGGTGCCCACTAAATGTGACCTCTAGTCTCGAGGTAAGGTGCACATTTTCCCATTCCCAGAGATAGGGGCGCCCCGGTTTCCAGGAGGTCTTAGTCAGTGGACGGCTTTAGCTTTAGTATGCCTCACAGCGCTCAAGACTCTCACGTGGGCACTTCTTTCCAAGGAAGTACACTGCGTACCCAAAGCCTTCTGAGCACAAGCAAGGGATACACAGCTCTGGGCACATCCCTCCCTATGCAGTTGGAAGGGCCGGGAACTAAGGTGTTCTCTGAGGCGAGCGTCCCACAGCTTTGAAACAGCCCCAGGAACGCGGTTCTTGGCAGGGTTTCGTTCCCTGCGGGTCTGCCACGTTGAGGAAAACTAAGCGGCCCTGAAAGAAACCACCGGGGCTCCAATTCGGTTTGGGGACTCCTGCTCGACGTCTCTCTAGGTGATGCGGAAACTGGACTTTAGGTCCAGCCCGAAGTAATGCAGAGAGTAACCCCGAGCATTGCTAGGCATTGGGAACATCCGAAGTCACCCAGGTAGGCCTGCTGAGGGCAGTTCGGGGTTTGTGCCGTTCACCACATGCAGCACACACTGCATCCAAAAGTTTCATCGCAGAAGGCCGAACTGTGTTCCACGGGTCTCCCTTGGATGGTCAGAGAAGATAGGTGTATGTGCTGGGTGATCCAGTTGGTAATTGAGAAGCCTGGCAGAGGGCAGTCTTTTCCCCATTTGAAAGGTCGATAGTGGCGGCCTCAAGGCTGACTGAAAGACACTGCCCTTACCCGTCTTCTAGTCACCTCCAGGAGTGCCTCAGTGAAGACAGTGAGTTTTCTCCTACGAATCCAGGTGGTCTCCAGTGCCTTGCTGGGAGCTCATCCCACGCTTGCCCTAGCTAAAGTGTGAAGTCAAAGTGACCCCTAGCCTCAAGGGAAGCGCGAGCGCTTCCTATCAGCCAAGTTGGGTGGGCAGCCACCTCCATGAACCCTGACTCCATAGAGTGCTTTAACTCCTCTGCGGCTTTGCGTAGGCCTAAGAGAGTCGCGTGTGAATTCCTTCTGAGGGAGAGCATGTGCGCTGGGAGTCCCCGTTTTGTTTTCCGAGCCACACAACACAGGACAGACTGCTGGGGTCAGCTCTTGCTACGCAGAGCGAAGGGCAGTGAACTGCTTCTCGCTTGCAGAGCTTGATGTCTACAGCTGTAAGGCAGCCCCGGGACAAAGTTTTGGCCAGTATTACATTCAGCGTGGCTCTCCCTCTGTGGAGGCCCTCCGAACGGCACTGAGAGAATCCCTGAGCCTAAAGTGCATCCTGGCAACCCTTAACCTGTCATCTCACTATTGTGACGCAAGGTACACTGCAGGTGCAGCCTGACAGAAAGTACAGAAAAGCCGGTACGACTCTGAGGCATTTGGACGAGGCAAGGTCCCCTCGGCCTGACTAAGTCATTAAGCGGGTGCTGCTCCTCGTGGCACGCAGAACACCCCCCGTCCAACGAAGTGGGATCCTAGAAAGGCCCAGGGTTGCTGAAAGTCTCCAGGTGTCAGTCAGCGAGTGCTGGCAAATGCGTCGTGGGCTCAAGTTGGCACTGGGAGGATGTGGGAGAAGCCCGACTTTCCCCCTTTGGAAAGCCACTTCGTTGCAGCTTCCAAGCCGCCTGCTACTATTCACTCCACAGATTCCTCTGAGGAGCGGTGAGTTTTTCCAAAAGAAACCAGGTGCTTGCGATTCCTTCCGGGGAGCTCACCCCCAGGAGCATACTGTAGCTAAGGTGCCCACTAAATGTGACCTCTAGTCTCGAGGTAAGGTGCACATTTTCCCATTCCCAGAGATAGGGGCGCCCCGGTTTCCAGGAGGTCTTAGTCAGTGGACGGCTTTAGCTTTAGTATGCCTCACAGCGCTCAAGACTCTCACGTGGGCACTTCTTTCCAAGGAAGTACACTGCGTACCCAAAGCCTTCTGAGCACAAGCAAGGGATACACAGCTCTGGGCACATCCCTCCCTATGCAGTTGGAAGGGCCGGGAACTAAGGTGTTCTCTGAGGCGAGCGTCCCACAGCTTTGAAACAGCCCCAGGAACGCGGTTCTTGGCAGGGTTTCGTTCCCTGCGGGTCTGCCACGTTGAGGAAAACTAAGCGGCCCTGAAAGAAACCACCGGGGCTCCAATTCGGTTTGGGGACTCCTGCTCGACGTCTCTCTAGGTGATGCGGAAACTGGACTTTAGGTCCAGCCCGAAGTAATGCAGAGAGTAACCCCGAGCATTGCTAGGCATTGGGAACATCCGAAGTCACCCAGGTAGGCCTGCTGAGGGCAGTTCGGGGTTTGTGCCGTTCACCACATGCAGCACACACTGCATCCAAAAGTTTCATCGCAGAAGGCCGAACTGTGTTCCACGGGTCTCCCTTGGATGGTCAGAGAAGATAGGTGTATGTGCTGGGTGATCCAGTTGGTAATTGAGAAGCCTGGCAGAGGGCAGTCTTTTCCCCATTTGAAAGGTCGATAGTGGCGGCCTCAAGGCTGACTGAAAGACACTGCCCTTACCCGTCTTCTAGTCACCTCCAGGAGTGCCTCAGTGAAGACAGTGAGTTTTCTCCTACGAATCCAGGTGGTCTCCAGTGCCTTGCTGGGAGCTCATCCCACGCTTGCCCTAGCTAAAGTGTGAAGTCAAAGTGACCCCTAGCCTCAAGGGAAGCGCGAGCGCTTCCTATCAGCCAAGTTGGGTGGGCAGCCACCTCCATGAACCCTGACTCCATAGAGTGCTTTAACTCCTCTGCGGCTTTGCGTAGGCCTAAGAGAGTCGCGTGTGAATTCCTTCTGAGGGAGAGCATGTGCGCTGGGAGTCCCCGTTTTGTTTTCCGAGCCACACAACACAGGACAGACTGCTGGGGTCAGCTCTTGCTACGCAGAGCGAAGGGCAGTGAACTGCTTCTCGCTTGCAGAGCTTGATGTCTACAGCTGTAAGGCAGCCCCGGGACAAAGTTTTGGCCAGTATTACATTCAGCGTGGCTCTCCCTCTGTGGAGGCCCTCCGAACGGCACTGAGAGAATCCCTGAGCCTAAAGTGCATCCTGGCAACCCTTAACCTGTCATCTCACTATTGTGACGCAAGGTACACTGCAGGTGCAGCCTGACAGAAAGTACAGAAAAGCCGGTACGACTCTGAGGCATTTGGACGAGGCAAGGTCCCCTCGGCCTGACTAAGTCATTAAGCGGGTGCTGCTCCTCGTGGCACGCAGAACACCCCCCGTCCAACGAAGTGGGATCCTAGAAAGGCCCAGGGTTGCTGAAAGTCTCCAGGTGTCAGTCAGCGAGTGCTGGCAAATGCGTCGTGGGCTCAAGTTGGCACTGGGAGGATGTGGGAGAAGCCCGACTTTCCCCCTTTGGAAAGCCACTTCGTTGCAGCTTCCAAGCCGCCTGCTACTATTCACTCCACAGATTCCTCTGAGGAGCGGTGAGTTTTTCCAAAAGAAACCAGGTGCTTGCGATTCCTTCCGGGGAGCTCACCCCCAGGAGCATACTGTAGCTAAGGTGCCCACTAAATGTGACCTCTAGTCTCGAGGTAAGGTGCACATTTTCCCATTCCCAGAGATAGGGGCGCCCCGGTTTCCAGGAGGTCTTAGTCAGTGGACGGCTTTAGCTTTAGTATGCCTCACAGCGCTCAAGACTCTCACGTGGGCACTTCTTTCCAAGGAAGTACACTGCGTACCCAAAGCCTTCTGAGCACAAGCAAGGGATACACAGCTCTGGGCACATCCCTCCCTATGCAGTTGGAAGGGCCGGGAACTAAGGTGTTCTCTGAGGCGAGCGTCCCACAGCTTTGAAACAGCCCCAGGAACGCGGTTCTTGGCAGGGTTTCGTTCCCTGCGGGTCTGCCACGTTGAGGAAAACTAAGCGGCCCTGAAAGAAACCACCGGGGCTCCAATTCGGTTTGGGGACTCCTGCTCGACGTCTCTCTAGGTGATGCGGAAACTGGACTTTAGGTCCAGCCCGAAGTAATGCAGAGAGTAACCCCGAGCATTGCTAGGCATTGGGAACATCCGAAGTCACCCAGGTAGGCCTGCTGAGGGCAGTTCGGGGTCTGTGCCGTTCACCACATGCAGCACACACTGCATCCAAAAGTTTCATCGCAGAAGGCCGAACTGTGTTCCACGGGTCTCCCTTGGATGGTCAGAGAAGATAGGTGTATGTGCTGGGTGATCCAGTTGGTAATTGAGAAGCCTGGCAGAGGGCAGTCTTTTCCCCATTTGAAAGGTCGATAGTGGCGGCCTCAAGGCTGACTGAAAGACACTGCCCTTACCCGTCTTCTAGTCACCTCCAGGAGTGCCTCAGTGAAGACAGTGAGTTTTCTCCTACGAATCCAGGTGGTCTCCAGTGCCTTGCTGGGAGCTCATCCCACGCTTGCCCTAGCTAAAGTGTGAAGTCAAAGTGACCCCTAGCCTCAAGGGAAGCGCGAGCGCTTCCTATCAGCCAAGTTGGGTGGGCAGCCACCTCCATGAACCCTGACTCCATAGAGTGCTTTAACTCCTCTGCGGCTTTGCGTAGGCCTAAGAGAGTCGCGTGTGAATTCCTTCTGAGGGAGAGCATGTGCGCTGGGAGTCCCCGTTTTGTTTTCCGAGCCACACAACACAGGACAGACTGCTGGGGTCAGCTCTTGCTACGCAGAGCGAAGGGCAGTGAACTGCTTCTCGCTTGCAGAGCTTGATGTCTACAGCTGTAAGGCAGCCCCGGGACAAAGTTTTGGCCAGTATTACATTCAGCGTGGCTCTCCCTCTGTGGAGGCCCTCCGAACGGCACTGAGAGAATCCCTGAGCCTAAAGTGCATCCTGGCAACCCTTAACCTGTCATCTCACTATTGTGACGCAAGGTACACTGCAGGTGCAGCCTGACAGAAAGTACAGAAAAGCCGGTACGACTCTGAGGCATTTGGACGAGGCAAGGTCCCCTCGGCCTGACTAAGTCATTAAGCGGGTGCTGCTCCTCGTGGCACGCAGAACACCCCCCGTCCAACGAAGTGGGATCCTAGAAAGGCCCAGGGTTGCTGAAAGTCTCCAGGTGTCAGTCAGCGAGTGCTGGCAAATGCGTCGTGGGCTCAAGTTGGCACTGGGAGGATGTGGGAGAAGCCCGACTTTCCCCCTTTGGAAAGCCACTTCGTTGCAGCTTCCAAGCCGCCTGCTACTATTCACTCCACAGATTCCTCTGAGGAGCGGTGAGTTTTTCCAAAAGAAACCAGGTGCTTGCGATTCCTTCCGGGGAGCTCACCCCCAGGAGCATACTGTAGCTAAGGTGCCCACTAAATGTGACCTCTAGTCTCGAGGTAAGGTGCACATTTTCCCATTCCCAGAGATAGGGGCGCCCCGGTTTCCAGGAGGTCTTAGTCAGTGGACGGCTTTAGCTTTAGTATGCCTCACAGCGCTCAAGACTCTCACGTGGGCACTTCTTTCCAAGGAAGTACACTGCGTACCCAAAGCCTTCTGAGCACAAGCAAGGGATACACAGCTCTGGGCACATCCCTCCCTATGCAGTTGGAAGGGCCGGGAACTAAGGTGTTCTCTGAGGCGAGCGTCCCACAGCTTTGAAACAGCCCCAGGAACGCGGTTCTTGGCAGGGTTTCGTTCCCTGCGGGTCTGCCACGTTGAGGAAAACTAAGCGGCCCTGAAAGAAACCACCGGGGCTCCAATTCGGTTTGGGGACTCCTGCTCGACGTCTCTCTAGGTGATGCGGAAACTGGACTTTAGGTCCAGCCCGAAGTAATGCAGAGAGTAACCCCGAGCATTGCTAGGCATTGGGAACATCCGAAGTCACCCAGGTAGGCCTGCTGAGGGCAGTTCGGGGTTTGTGCCGTTCACCACATGCAGCACACACTGCATCCAAAAGTTTCATCGCAGAAGGCCGAACTGTGTTCCACGGGTCTCCCTTGGATGGTCAGAGAAGATAGGTGTATGTGCTGGGTGATCCAGTTGGTAATTGAGAAGCCTGGCAGAGGGCAGTCTTTTCCCCATTTGAAAGGTCGATAGTGGCGGCCTCAAGGCTGACTGAAAGACACTGCCCTTACCCGTCTTCTAGTCACCTCCAGGAGTGCCTCAGTGAAGACAGTGAGTTTTCTCCTACGAATCCAGGTGGTCTCCAGTGCCTTGCTGGGAGCTCATCCCACGCTTGCCCTAGCTAAAGTGTGAAGTCAAAGTGACCCCTAGCCTCAAGGGAAGCGCGAGCGCTTCCTATCAGCCAAGTTGGGTGGGCAGCCACCTCCATGAACCCTGACTCCATAGAGTGCTTTAACTCCTCTGCGGCTTTGCGTAGGCCTAAGAGAGTCGCGTGTGAATTCCTTCTGAGGGAGAGCATGTGCGCTGGGAGTCCCCGTTTTGTTTTCCGAGCCACACAACACAGGACAGACTGCTGGGGTCAGCTCTTGCTACGCAGAGCGAAGGGCAGTGAACTGCTTCTCGCTTGCAGAGCTTGATGTCTACAGCTGTAAGGCAGCCCCGGGACAAAGTTTTGGCCAGTATTACATTCAGCGTGGCTCTCCCTCTGTGGAGGCCCTCCGAACGGCACTGAGAGAATCCCTGAGCCTAAAGTGCATCCTGGCAACCCTTAACCTGTCATCTCACTATTGTGACGCAAGGTACACTGCAGGTGCAGCCTGACAGAAAGTACAGAAAAGCCGGTACGACTCTGAGGCATTTGGACGAGGCAAGGTCCCCTCGGCCTGACTAAGTCATTAAGCGGGTGCTGCTCCTCGTGGCACGCAGAACACCCCCCGTCCAACGAAGTGGGATCCTAGAAAGGCCCAGGGTTGCTGAAAGTCTCCAGGTGTCAGTCAGCGAGTGCTGGCAAATGCGTCGTGGGCTCAAGTTGGCACTGGGAGGATGTGGGAGAAGCCCGACTTTCCCCCTTTGGAAAGCCACTTCGTTGCAGCTTCCAAGCCGCCTGCTACTATTCACTCCACAGATTCCTCTGAGGAGCGGTGAGTTTTTCCAAAAGAAACCAGGTGCTTGCGATTCCTTCCGGGGAGCTCACCCCCAGGAGCATACTGTAGCTAAGGTGCCCACTAAATGTGACCTCTAGTCTCGAGGTAAGGTGCACATTTTCCCATTCCCAGAGATAGGGGCGCCCCGGTTTCCAGGAGGTCTTAGTCAGTGGACGGCTTTAGCTTTAGTATGCCTCACAGCGCTCAAGACTCTCACGTGGGCACTTCTTTCCAAGGAAGTACACTGCGTACCCAAAGCCTTCTGAGCACAAGCAAGGGATACACAGCTCTGGGCACATCCCTCCCTATGCAGTTGGAAGGGCCGGGAACTAAGGTGTTCTCTGAGGCGAGCGTCCCACAGCTTTGAAACAGCCCCAGGAACGCGGTTCTTGGCAGGGTTTCGTTCCCTGCGGGTCTGCCACGTTGAGGAAAACTAAGCGGCCCTGAAAGAAACCACCGGGGCTCCAATTCGGTTTGGGGACTCCTGCTCGACGTCTCTCTAGGTGATGCGGAAACTGGACTTTAGGTCCAGCCCGAAGTAATGCAGAGAGTAACCCCGAGCATTGCTAGGCATTGGGAACATCCGAAGTCACCCAGGTAGGCCTGCTGAGGGCAGTTCGGGGTTTGTGCCGTTCACCACATGCAGCACACACTGCATCCAAAAGTTTCATCGCAGAAGGCCGAACTGTGTTCCACGGGTCTCCCTTGGATGGTCAGAGAAGATAGGTGTATGTGCTGGGTGATCCAGTTGGTAATTGAGAAGCCTGGCAGAGGGCAGTCTTCTCCCCATTTGAAAGGTCGATAGTGGCGGCCTCAAGGCTGACTGAAAGACACTGCCCTTACCCGTCTTCTAGTCACCTCCAGGAGTGCCTCAGTGAAGACAGTGAGTTTTCTCCTACGAATCCAGGTGGTCTCCAGTGCCTTGCTGGGAGCTCATCCCACGCTTGCCCTAGCTAAAGTGTGAAGTCAAAGTGACCCCTAGCCTCAAGGGAAGCGCGAGCGCTTCCTATCAGCCAAGTTGGGTGGGCAGCCACCTCCATGAACCCTGACTCCATAGAGTGCTTTAACTCCTCTGCGGCTTTGCGTAGGCCTAAGAGAGTCGCGTGTGAATTCCTTCTGAGGGAGAGCATGTGCGCTGGGAGTCCCCGTTTTGTTTTCCGAGCCACACAACACAGGACAGACTGCTGGGGTCAGCTCTTGCTACGCAGAGCGAAGGGCAGTGAACTGCTTCTCGCTTGCAGAGCTTGATGTCTACAGCTGTAAGGCAGCCCCGGGACAAAGTTTTGGCCAGTATTACATTCAGCGTGGCTCTCCCTCTGTGGAGGCCCTCCGAACGGCACTGAGAGAATCCCTGAGCCTAAAGTGCATCCTGGCAACCCTTAACCTGTCATCTCACTATTGTGACGCAAGGTACACTGCAGGTGCAGCCTGACAGAAAGTACAGAAAAGCCGGTACGACTCTGAGGCATTTGGACGAGGCAAGGTCCCCTCGGCCTGACTAAGTCATTAAGCGGGTGCTGCTCCTCGTGGCACGCAGAACACCCCCCGTCCAACGAAGTGGGATCCTAGAAAGGCCCAGGGTTGCTGAAAGTCTCCAGGTGTCAGTCAGCGAGTGCTGGCAAATGCGTCGTGGGCTCAAGTTGGCACTGGGAGGATGTGGGAGAAGCCCGACTTTCCCCCTTTGGAAAGCCACTTCGTTGCAGCTTCCAAGCCGCCTGCTACTATTCACTCCACAGATTCCTCTGAGGAGCGGTGAGTTTTTCCAAAAGAAACCAGGTGCTTGCGATTCCTTCCGGGGAGCTCACCCCCAGGAGCATACTGTAGCTAAGGTGCCCACTAAATGTGACCTCTAGTCTCGAGGTAAGGTGCACATTTTCCCATTCCCAGAGATAGGGGCGCCCCGGTTTCCAGGAGGTCTTAGTCAGTGGACGGCTTTAGCTTTAGTATGCCTCACAGCGCTCAAGACTCTCACGTGGGCACTTCTTTCCAAGGAAGTACACGGCGTACCCAAAGCCTTCTGAGCACAAGCAAGGGATACACAGCTCTGGGCACATCCCTCCCTATGCAGTTGGAAGGGCCGGGAACTAAGGTGTTCTCTGAGGCGAGCGTCCCACAGCTTTGAAACAGCCCCAGGAACGCGGTTCTTGGCAGGGTTTCGTTCCCTGCGGGTCTGCCACGTTGAGGAAAACTAAGCGGCCCTGAAAGAAACCACCGGGGCTCCAATTCGGTTTGGGGACTCCTGCTCGACGTCTCTCTAGGTGATGCGGAAACTGGACTTTAGGTCCAGCCCGAAGTAATGCAGAGAGTAACCCCGAGCATTGCTAGGCATTGGGAACATCCGAAGTCACCCAGGTAGGCCTGCTGAGGGCAGTTCGGGGTTTGTGCCGTTCACCACATGCAGCACACACTGCATCCAAAAGTTTCATCGCAGAAGGCCGAACTGTGTTCCACGGGTCTCCCTTGGATGGTCAGAGAAGATAGGTGTATGTGCTGGGTGATCCAGTTGGTAATTGAGAAGCCTGGCAGAGGGCAGTCTTTTCCCCATTTGAAAGGTCGATAGTGGCGGCCTCAAGGCTGACTGAAAGACACTGCCCTTACCCGTCTTCTAGTCACCTCCAGGAGTGCCTCAGTGAAGACAGTGAGTTTTCTCCTACGAATGCAGGTGGTCTCCAGTGCCTTGCTGGGAGCTCATCCCACGCTTGCCCTAGCTAAAGTGTGAAGTCAAAGTGACCCCTAGCCTCAAGGGAAGCGCGAGCGCTTCCTATCAGCCAAGTTGGGTGGGCAGCCACCTCCATGAACCCTGACTCCATAGAGTGCTTTAACTCCTCTGCGGCTTTGCGTAGGCCTAAGAGAGTCGCGTGTGAATTCCTTCTGAGGGAGAGCATGTGCGCTGGGAGTCCCCGTTTTGTTTTCCGAGCCACACAACACAGGACAGACTGCTGGGGTCAGCTCTTGCTACGCAGAGCGAAGGGCAGTGAACTGCTTCTCGCTTGCAGAGCTTGATGTCTACAGCTGTAAGGCAGCCCCGGGACAAAGTTTTGGCCAGTATTACATTCAGCGTGGCTCTCCCTCTGTGGAGGCCCTCCGAACGGCACTGAGAGAATCCCTGAGCCTAAAGTGCATCCTGGCAACCCTTAACCTGTCATCTCACTATTGTGACGCAAGGTACACTGCAGGTGCAGCCTGACAGAAAGTACAGAAAAGCCGGTACGACTCTGAGGCATTTGGACGAGGCAAGGTCCCCTCGGCCTGACTAAGTCATTAAGCGGGTGCTGCTCCTCGTGGCACGCAGAACACCCCCCGTCCAACGAAGTGGGATCCTAGAAAGGCCCAGGGTTGCTGAAAGTCTCCAGGTGTCAGTCAGCGAGTGCTGGCAAATGCGTCGTGGGCTCAAGTTGGCACTGGGAGGATGTGGGAGAAGCCCGACTTTCCCCCTTTGGAAAGCCACTTCGTTGCAGCTTCCAAGCCGCCTGCTACTATTCACTCCACAGATTCCTCTGAGGAGCGGTGAGTTTTTCCAAAAGAAACCAGGTGCTTGCGATTCCTTCCGGGGAGCTCACCCCCAGGAGCATACTGTAGCTAAGGTGCCCACTAAATGTGACCTCTAGTCTCGAGGTAAGGTGCACATTTTCCCATTCCCAGAGATAGGGGCGCCCCGGTTTCCAGGAGGTCTTAGTCAGTGGACGGCTTTAGCTTTAGTATGCCTCACAGCGCTCAAGACTCTCACGTGGGCACTTCTTTCCAAGGAAGTACACGGCGTACCCAAAGCCTTCTGAGCACAAGCAAGGGATACACAGCTCTGGGCACATCCCTCCCTATGCAGTTGGAAGGGCCGGGAACTAAGGTGTTCTCTGAGGCGAGCGTCCCACAGCTTTGAAACAGCCCCAGGAACGCGGTTCTTGGCAGGGTTTCGTTCCCTGCGGGTCTGCCACGTTGAGGAAAACTAAGCGGCCCTGAAAGAAACCACCGGGGCTCCAATTCGGTTTGGGGACTCCTGCTCGACGTCTCTCTAGGTGATGCGGAAACTGGACTTTAGGTCCAGCCCGAAGTAATGCAGAGAGTAACCCCGAGCATTGCTAGGCATTGGGAACATCCGAAGTCACCCAGGTAGGCCTGCTGAGGGCAGTTCGGGGTTTGTGCCGTTCACCACATGCAGCACACACTGCATCCAAAAGTTTCATCGCAGAAGGCCGAACTGTGTTCCACGGGTCTCCCTTGGATGGTCAGAGAAGATAGGTGTATGTGCTGGGTGATCCAGTTGGTAATTGAGAAGCCTGGCAGAGGGCAGTCTTTTCCCCATTTGAAAGGTCGATAGTGGCGGCCTCAAGGCTGACTGAAAGACACTGCCCTTACCCGTCTTCTAGTCACCTCCAGGAGTGCCTCAGTGAAGACAGTGAGTTTTCTCCTACGAATCCAGGTGGTCTCCAGTGCCTTGCTGGGAGCTCATCCCACGCTTGCCCTAGCTAAAGTGTGAAGTCAAAGTGACCCCTAGCCTCAAGGGAAGCGCGAGCGCTTCCTATCAGCCAAGTTGGGTGGGCAGCCACCTCCATGAACCCTGACTCCATAGAGTGCTTTAACTCCTCTGCGGCTTTGCGTAGGCCTAAGAGAGTCGCGTGTGAATTCCTTCTGAGGGAGAGCATGTGCGCTGGGAGTCCCCGTTTTGTTTTCCGAGCCACACAACACAGGACAGACTGCTGGGGTCAGCTCTTGCTACGCAGAGCGAAGGGCAGTGAACTGCTTCTCGCTTGCAGAGCTTGATGTCTACAGCTGTAAGGCAGCCCCGGGACAAAGTTTTGGCCAGTATTACATTCAGCGTGGCTCTCCCTCTGTGGAGGCCCTCCGAACGGCACTGAGAGAATCCCTGAGCCTAAAGTGCATCCTGGCAACCCTTAACCTGTCATCTCACTATTGTGACGCAAGGTACACTGCAGGTGCAGCCTGACAGAAAGTACAGAAAAGCCGGTACGACTCTGAGGCATTTGGACGAGGCAAGGTCCCCTCGGCCTGACTAAGTCATTAAGCGGGTGCTGCTCCTCGTGGCACGCAGAACACCCCCCGTCCAACGAAGTGGGATCCTAGAAAGGCCCAGGGTTGCTGAAAGTCTCCAGGTGTCAGTCAGCGAGTGCTGGCAAATGCGTCGTGGGCTCAAGTTGGCACTGGGAGGATGTGGGAGAAGCCCGACTTTCCCCCTTTGGAAAGCCACTTCGTTGCAGCTTCCAAGCCGCCTGCTACTATTCACTCCACAGATTCCTCTGAGGAGCGGTGAGTTTTTCCAAAAGAAACCAGGTGCTTGCGATTCCTTCCGGGGAGCTCACCCCCAGGAGCATACTGTAGCTAAGGTGCCCACTAAATGTGACCTCTAGTCTCGAGGTAAGGTGCACATTTTCCCATTCCCAGAGATAGGGGCGCCCCGGTTTCCAGGAGGTCTTAGTCAGTGGACGGCTTTAGCTTTAGTATGCCTCACAGCGCTCAAGACTCTCACGTGGGCACTTCTTTCCCAGGAAGTACACGGCGTACCCAAAGCCTTCTGAGCACAAGCAAGGGATACACAGCTCTGGGCACATCCCTCCCTATGCAGTTGGAAGGGCCGGGAACTAAGGTGTTCTCTGAGGCGAGCGTCCCACAGCTTTGAAACAGCCCCAGGAACGCGGTTCTTGGCAGGGTTTCGTTCCCTGCGGGTCTGCCACGTTGAGGAAAACTAAGCGGCCCTGAAAGAAACCACCGGGGCTCCAATTCGGTTTGGGGACTCCTGCTCGACGTCTCTCTAGGTGATGCGGAAACTGGACTTTAGGTCCAGCCCGAAGTAATGCAGAGAGTAACCCCGAGCATTGCTAGGCATTGGGAACATCCGAAGTCACCCAGGTAGGCCTGCTGAGGGCAGTTCGGGGTTTGTGCCGTTCACCACATGCAGCACACACTGCATCCAAAAGTTTCATCGCAGAAGGCCGAACTGTGTTCCACGGGTCTCCCTTGGATGGTCAGAGAAGATAGGTGTATGTGCTGGGTGATCCAGTTGGTAATTGAGAAGCCTGGCAGAGGGCAGTCTTTTCCCCATTTGAAAGGTCGATAGTGGCGGCCTCAAGGCTGACTGAAAGACACTGCCCTTACCCGTCTTCTAGTCACCTCCAGGAGTGCCTCAGTGAAGACAGTGAGTTTTCTCCTACGAATCCAGGTGGTCTCCAGTGCCTTGCTGGGAGCTCATCCCACGCTTGCCCTAGCTAAAGTGTGAAGTCAAAGTGACCCCTAGCCTCAAGGGAAGCGCGAGCGCTTCCTATCAGCCAAGTTGGGTGGGCAGCCACCTCCATGAACCCTGACTCCATAGAGTGCTTTAACTCCTCTGCGGCTTTGCGTAGGCCTAAGAGAGTCGCGTGTGAATTCCTTCTGAGGGAGAGCATGTGCGCTGGGAGTCCCCGTTTTGTTTTCCGAGCCACACAACACAGGACAGACTGCTGGGGTCAGCTCTTGCTACGCAGAGCGAAGGGCAGTGAACTGCTTCTCGCTTGCAGAGCTTGATGTCTACAGCTGTAAGGCAGCCCCGGGACAAAGTTTTGGCCAGTATTACATTCAGCGTGGCTCTCCCTCTGTGGAGGCCCTCCGAACGGCACTGAGAGAATCCCTGAGCCTAAAGTGCATCCTGGCAACCCTTAACCTGTCATCTCACTATTGTGACGCAAGGTACACTGCAGGTGCAGCCTGACAGAAAGTACAGAAAAGCCGGTACGACTCTGAGGCATTTGGACGAGGCAAGGTCCCCTCGGCCTGACTAAGTCATTAAGCGGGTGCTGCTCCTCGTGGCACGCAGAACACCCCCCGTCCAACGAAGTGGGATCCTAGAAAGGCCCAGGGTTGCTGAAAGTCTCCAGGTGTCAGTCAGCGAGTGCTGGCAAATGCGTCGTGGGCTCAAGTTGGCACTGGGAGGATGTGGGAGAAGCCCGACTTTCCCCCTTTGGAAAGCCACTTCGTTGCAGCTTCCAAGCCGCCTGCTACTATTCACTCCACAGATTCCTCTGAGGAGCGGTGAGTTTTTCCAAAAGAAACCAGGTGCTTGCGATTCCTTCCGGGGAGCTCACCCCCAGGAGCATACTGTAGCTAAGGTGCCCACTAAATGTGACCTCTAGTCTCGAGGTAAGGTGCACATTTTCCCATTCCCAGAGATAGGGGCGCCCCGGTTTCCAGGAGGTCTTAGTCAGTGGACGGCTTTAGCTTTAGTATGCCTCACAGCGCTCAAGACTCTCACGTGGGCACTTCTTTCCCAGGAAGTACACGGCGTACCCAAAGCCTTCTGAGCACAAGCAAGGGATACACAGCTCTGGGCACATCCCTCCCTATGCAGTTGGAAGGGCCGGGAACTAAGGTGTTCTCTGAGGCGAGCGTCCCACAGCTTTGAAACAGCCCCAGGAACGCGGTTCTTGGCAGGGTTTCGTTCCCTGCGGGTCTGCCACGTTGAGGAAAACTAAGCGGCCCTGAAAGAAACCACCGGGGCTCCAATTCGGTTTGGGGACTCCTGCTCGACGTCTCTCTAGGTGATGCGGAAACTGGACTTTAGGTCCAGCCCGAAGTAATGCAGAGAGTAACCCCGAGCATTGCTAGGCATTGGGAACATCCGAAGTCACCCAGGTAGGCCTGCTGAGGGCAGTTCGGGGTTTGTGCCGTTCACCACATGCAGCACACACTGCATCCAAAAGTTTCATCGCAGAAGGCCGAACTGTGTTCCACGGGTCTCCCTTGGATGGTCAGAGAAGATAGGTGTATGTGCTGGGTGATCCAGTTGGTAATTGAGAAGCCTGGCAGAGGGCAGTCTTTTCCCCATTTGAAAGGTCGATAGTGGCGGCCTCAAGGCTGACTGAAAGACACTGCCCTTACCCGTCTTCTAGTCACCTCCAGGAGTGCCTCAGTGAAGACAGTGAGTTTTCTCCTACGAATCCAGGTGGTCTCCAGTGCCTTGCTGGGAGCTCATCCCACGCTTGCCCTAGCTAAAGTGTGAAGTCAAAGTGACCCCTAGCCTCAAGGGAAGCGCGAGCGCTTCCTATCAGCCAAGTTGGGTGGGCAGCCACCTCCATGAACCCTGACTCCATAGAGTGCTTTAACTCCTCTGCGGCTTTGCGTAGGCCTAAGAGAGTCGCGTGTGAATTCCTTCTGAGGGAGAGCATGTGCGCTGGGAGTCCCCGTTTTGTTTTCCGAGCCACACAACACAGGACAGACTGCTGGGGTCAGCTCTTGCTACGCAGAGCGAAGGGCAGTGAACTGCTTCTCGCTTGCAGAGCTTGATGTCTACAGCTGTAAGGCAGCCCCGGGACAAAGTTTTGGCCAGTATTACATTCAGCGTGGCTCTCCCTCTGTGGAGGCCCTCCGAACGGCACTGAGAGAATCCCTGAGCCTAAAGTGCATCCTGGCAACCCTTAACCTGTCATCTCACTATTGTGACGCAAGGTACACTGCAGGTGCAGCCTGACAGAAAGTACAGAAAAGCCGGTACGACTCTGAGGCATTTGGACGAGGCAAGGTCCCCTCGGCCTGACTAAGTCATTAAGCGGGTGCTGCTCCTCGTGGCACGCAGAACACCCCCCGTCCAACGAAGTGGGATCCTAGAAAGGCCCAGGGTTGCTGAAAGTCTCCAGGTGTCAGTCAGCGAGTGCTGGCAAATGCGTCGTGGGCTCAAGTTGGCACTGGGAGGATGTGGGAGAAGCCCGACTTTCCCCCTTTGGAAAGCCACTTCGTTGCAGCTTCCAAGCCGCCTGCTACTATTCACTCCACAGATTCCTCTGAGGAGCGGTGACTTTTTCCAAAAGAAACCAGGTGCTTGCGATTCCTTCCGGGGAGCTCACCCCCAGGAGCATACTGTAGCTAAGGTGCCCACTAAATGTGACCTCTAGTCTCGAGGTAAGGTGCACATTTTCCCATTCCCAGAGATAGGGGCGCCCCGGTTTCCAGGAGGTCTTAGTCAGTGGACGGCTTTAGCTTTAGTATGCCTCACAGCGCTCAAGACTCTCACGTGGGCACTTCTTTCCCAGGAAGTACACGGCGTACCCAAAGCCTTCTGAGCACAAGCAAGGGATACACAGCTCTGGGCACATCCCTCCCTATGCAGTTGGAAGGGCCGGGAACTAAGGTGTTCTCTGAGGCGAGCGTCCCACAGCTTTGAAACAGCCCCAGGAACGCGGTTCTTGGCAGGGTTTCGTTCCCTGCGGGTCTGCCACGTTGAGGAAAACTAAGCGGCCCTGAAAGAAACCACCGGGGCTCCAATTCGGTTTGGGGACTCCTGCTCGACGTCTCTCTAGGTGATGCGGAAACTGGACTTTAGGTCCAGCCCGAAGTAATGCAGAGAGTAACCCCGAGCATTGCTAGGCATTGGGAACATCCGAAGTCACCCAGGTAGGCCTGCTGAGGGCAGTTCGGGGTTTGTGCCGTTCACCACATGCAGCACACACTGCATCCAAAAGTTTCATCGCAGAAGGCCGAACTGTGTTCCACGGGTCTCCCTTGGATGGTCAGAGAAGATAGGTGTATGTGCTGGGTGATCCAGTTGGTAATTGAGAAGCCTGGCAGAGGGCAGTCTTTTCCCCATTTGAAAGGTCGATAGTGGCGGCCTCAAGGCTGACTGAAAGACACTGCCCTTACCCGTCTTCTAGTCACCTCCAGGAGTGCCTCAGTGAAGACAGTGAGTTTTCTCCTACGAATCCAGGTGGTCTCCAGTGCCTTGCTGGGAGCTCATCCCACGCTTGCCCTAGCTAAAGTGTGAAGTCAAAGTGACCCCTAGCCTCAAGGGAAGCGCGAGCGCTTCCTATCAGCCAAGTTGGGTGGGCAGCCACCTCCATGAACCCTGACTCCATAGAGTGCTTTAACTCCTCTGCGGCTTTGCGTAGGCCTAAGAGAGTCGCGTGTGAATTCCTTCTGAGGGAGAGCATGTGCGCTGGGAGTCCCCGTTTTGTTTTCCGAGCCACACAACACAGGACAGACTGCTGGGGTCAGCTCTTGCTACGCAGAGCGAAGGGCAGTGAACTGCTTCTCGCTTGCAGAGCTTGATGTCTACAGCTGTAAGGCAGCCCCGGGACAAAGTTTTGGCCAGTATTACATTCAGCGTGGCTCTCCCTCTGTGGAGGCCCTCCGAACGGCACTGAGAGAATCCCTGAGCCTAAAGTGCATCCTGGCAACCCTTAACCTGTCATCTCACTATTGTGACGCAAGGTACACTGCAGGTGCAGCCTGACAGAAAGTACAGAAAAGCCGGTACGACTCTGAGGCATTTGGACGAGGCAAGGTCCCCTCGGCCTGACTAAGTCATTAAGCGGGTGCTGCTCCTCGTGGCACGCAGAACACCCCCCGTCCAACGAAGTGGGATCCTAGAAAGGCCCAGGGTTGCTGAAAGTCTCCAGGTGTCAGTCAGCGAGTGCTGGCAAATGCGTCGTGGGCTCAAGTTGGCACTGGGAGGATGTGGGAGAAGCCCGACTTTCCCCCTTTGGAAAGCCACTTCGTTGCAGCTTCCAAGCCGCCTGCTACTATTCACTCCACAGATTCCTCTGAGGAGCGGTGAGTTTTTCCAAAAGAAACCAGGTGCTTGCGATTCCTTCCGGGGAGCTCACCCCCAGGAGCATACTGTAGCTAAGGTGCCCACTAAATGTGACCTCTAGTCTCGAGGTAAGGTGCACATTTTCCCATTCCCAGAGATAGGGGCGCCCCGGTTTCCAGGAGGTCTTAGTCAGTGGACGGCTTTAGCTTTAGTATGCCTCACAGCGCTCAAGACTCTCACGTGGGCACTTCTTTCCAAGGAAGTACACGGCGTACCCAAAGCCTTCTGAGCACAAGCAAGGGATACACAGCTCTGGGCACATCCCTCCCTATGCAGTTGGAAGGGCCGGGAACTAAGGTGTTCTCTGAGGCGAGCGTCCCACAGCTTTGAAACAGCCCCAGGAACGCGGTTCTTGGCAGGGTTTCGTTCCCTGCGGGTCTGCCACGTTGAGGAAAACTAAGCGGCCCTGAAAGAAACCACCGGGGCTCCAATTCGGTTTGGGGACTCCTGCTCGACGTCTCTCTAGGTGATGCGGAAACTGGACTTTAGGTCCAGCCCGAAGTAATGCAGAGAGTAACCCCGAGCATTGCTAGGCATTGGGAACATCCGAAGTCACCCAGGTAGGCCTGCTGAGGGCAGTTCGGGGTTTGTGCCGTTCACCACATGCAGCACACACTGCATCCAAAAGTTTCATCGCAGAAGGCCGAACTGTGTTCCACGGGTCTCCCTTGGATGGTCAGAGAAGATAGGTGTATGTGCTGGGTGATCCAGTTGGTAATTGAGAAGCCTGGCAGAGGGCAGTCTTTTCCCCATTTGAAAGGTCGATAGTGGCGGCCTCAAGGCTGACTGAAAGACACTGCCCTTACCCGTCTTCTAGTCACCTCCAGGAGTGCCTCAGTGAAGACAGTGAGTTTTCTCCTACGAATCCAGGTGGTCTCCAGTGCCTTGCTGGGAGCTCATCCCACGCTTGCCCTAGCTAAAGTGTGAAGTCAAAGTGACCCCTAGCCTCAAGGGAAGCGCGAGCGCTTCCTATCAGCCAAGTTGGGTGGGCAGCCACCTCCATGAACCCTGACGCCATAGAGTGCTTTAACTCCTCTGCGGCTTTGCGTAGGCCTAAGAGAGTCGCGTGTGAATTCCTTCTGAGGGAGAGCATGTGCGCTGGGAGTCCCCGTTTTGTTTTCCGAGCCACACAACACAGGACAGACTGCTGGGGTCAGCTCTTGCTACGCAGAGCGAAGGGCAGTGAACTGCTTCTCGCTTGCAGAGCTTGATGTCTACAGCTGTAAGGCAGCCCCGGGACAAAGTTTTGGCCAGTATTACATTCAGCGTGGCTCTCCCTCTGTGGAGGCCCTCCGAACGGCACTGAGAGAATCCCTGAGCCTAAAGTGCATCCTGGCAACCCTTAACCTGTCATCTCACTATTGTGACGCAAGGTACACTGCAGGTGCAGCCTGACAGAAAGTACAGAAAAGCCGGTACGACTCTGAGGCATTTGGACGAGGCAAGGTCCCCTCGGCCTGACTAAGTCATTAAGCGGGTGCTGCTCCTCGTGGCACGCAGAACACCCCCCGTCCAACGAAGTGGGATCCTAGAAAGGCCCAGGGTTGCTGAAAGTCTCCAGGTGTCAGTCAGCGAGTGCTGGCAAATGCGTCGTGGGCTCAAGTTGGCACTGGGAGGATGTGGGAGAAGCCCGACTTTCCCCCTTTGGAAAGCCACTTCGTTGCAGCTTCCAAGCCGCCTGCTACTATTCACTCCACAGATTCCTCTGAGGAGCGGTGAGTTTTTCCAAAAGAAACCAGGTGCTTGCGATTCCTTCCGGGGAGCTCACCCCCAGGAGCATACTGTAGCTAAGGTGCCCACTAAATGTGACCTCTAGTCTCGAGGTAAGGTGCACATTTTCCCATTCCCAGAGATAGGGGCGCCCCGGTTTCCAGGAGGTCTTAGTCAGTGGACGGCTTTAGCTTTAGTATGCCTCACAGCGCTCAAGACTCTCACGTGGGCACTTCTTTCCCAGGAAGTACACGGCGTACCCAAAGCCTTCTGAGCACAAGCAAGGGATACACAGCTCTGGGCACATCCCTCCCTATGCAGTTGGAAGGGCCGGGAACTAAGGTGTTCTCTGAGGCGAGCGTCCCACAGCTTTGAAACAGCCCCAGGAACGCGGTTCTTGGCAGGGTTTCGTTCCCTGCGGGTCTGCCACGTTGAGGAAAACTAAGCGGCCCTGAAAGAAACCACCGGGGCTCCAATTCGGTTTGGGGACTCCTGCTCGACGTCTCTCTAGGTGATGCGGAAACTGGACTTTAGGTCCAGCCCGAAGTAATGCAGAGAGTAACCCCGAGCATTGCTAGGCATTGGGAACATCCGAAGTCACCCAGGTAGGCCTGCTGAGGGCAGTTCGGGGTTTGTGCCGTTCACCACATGCAGCACACACTGCATCCAAAAGTTTCATCGCAGAAGGCCGAACTGTGTTCCACGGGTCTCCCTTGGATGGTCAGAGAAGATAGGTGTATGTGCTGGGTGATCCAGTTGGTAATTGAGAAGCCTGGCAGAGGGCAGTCTTTTCCCCATTTGAAAGGTCGATAGTGGCGGCCTCAAGGCTGACTGAAAGACACTGCCCTTACCCGTCTTCTAGTCACCTCCAGGAGTGCCTCAGTGAAGACAGTGAGTTTTCTCCTACGAATCCAGGTGGTCTCCAGTGCCTTGCTGGGAGCTCATCCCACGCTTGCCCTAGCTAAAGTGTGAAGTCAAAGTGACCCCTAGCCTCAAGGGAAGCGCGAGCGCTTCCTATCAGCCAAGTTGGGTGGGCAGCCACCTCCATGAACCCTGACTCCATAGAGTGCTTTAACTCCTCTGCGGCTTTGCGTAGGCCTAAGAGAGTCGCGTGTGAATTCCTTCTGAGGGAGAGCATGTGCGCTGGGAGTCCCCGTTTTGTTTTCCGAGCCACACAACACAGGACAGACTGCTGGGGTCAGCTCTTGCTACGCAGAGCGAAGGGCAGTGAACTGCTTCTCGCTTGCAGAGCTTGATGTCTACAGCTGTAAGGCAGCCCCGGGACAAAGTTTTGGCCAGTATTACATTCAGCGTGGCTCTCCCTCTGTGGAGGCCCTCCGAACGGCACTGAGAGAATCCCTGAGCCTAAAGTGCATCCTGGCAACCCTTAACCTGTCATCTCACTATTGTGACGCAAGGTACACTGCAGGTGCAGCCTGACAGAAAGTACAGAAAAGCCGGTACGACTCTGAGGCATTTGGACGAGGCAAGGTCCCCTCGGCCTGACTAAGTCATTAAGCGGGTGCTGCTCCTCGTGGCACGCAGAACACCCCCCGTCCAACGAAGTGGGATCCTAGAAAGGCCCAGGGTTGCTGAAAGTCTCCAGGTGTCAGTCAGCGAGTGCTGGCAAATGCGTCGTGGGCTCAAGTTGGCACTGGGAGGATGTGGGAGAAGCCCGACTTTCCCCCTTTGGAAAGCCACTTCGTTGCAGCTTCCAAGCCGCCTGCTACTATTCACTCCACAGATTCCTCTGAGGAGCGGTGAGTTTTTCCAAAAGAAACCAGGTGCTTGCGATTCCTTCCGGGGAGCTCACCCCCAGGAGCATACGGTAGCTAAGGTGCCCACTAAATGTGACCTCTAGTCTCGAGGTAAGGTGCACATTTTCCCATTCCCAGAGATAGGGGCGCCCCGGTTTCCAGGAGGTCTTAGTCAGTGGACGGCTTTAGCTTTAGTATGCCTCACAGCGCTCAAGACTCTCACGTGGGCACTTCTTTCCCAGGAAGTACACGGCGTACCCAAAGCCTTCTGAGCACAAGCAAGGGATACACAGCTCTGGGCACATCCCTCCCTATGCAGTTGGAAGGGCCGGGAACTAAGGTGTTCTCTGAGGCGAGCGTCCCACAGCTTTGAAACAGCCCCAGGAACGCGGTTCTTGGCAGGGTTTCGTTCCCTGCGGGTCTGCCACGTTGAGGAAAACTAAGCGGCCCTGAAAGAAACCACCGGGGCTCCAATTCGGTTTGGGGACTCCTGCTCGACGTCTCTCTAGGTGATGCGGAAACTGGACTTTAGGTCCAGCCCGAAGTAATGCAGAGAGTAACCCCGAGCATTGCTAGGCATTGGGAACATCCGAAGTCACCCAGGTAGGCCTGCTGAGGGCAGTTCGGGGTTTGTGCCGTTCACCACATGCAGCACACACTGCATCCAAAAGTTTCATCGCAGAAGGCCGAACTGTGTTCCACGGGTCTCCCTTGGATGGTCAGAGAAGATAGGTGTATGTGCTGGGTGATCCAGTTGGTAATTGAGAAGCCTGGCAGAGGGCAGTCTTTTCCCCATTTGAAAGGTCGATAGTGGCGGCCTCAAGGCTGACTGAAAGACACTGCCCTTACCCGTCTTCTAGTCACCTCCAGGAGTGCCTCAGTGAAGACAGTGAGTTTTCTCCTACGAATCCAGGTGGTCTCCAGTGCCTTGCTGGGAGCTCATCCCACGCTTGCCCTAGCTAAAGTGTGAAGTCAAAGTGACCCCTAGCCTCAAGGGAAGCGCGAGCGCTTCCTATCAGCCAAGTTGGGTGGGCAGCCACCTCCATGAACCCTGACGCCATAGAGTGCTTTAACTCCTCTGCGGCTTTGCGTAGGCCTAAGAGAGTCGCGTGTGAATTCCTTCTGAGGGAGAGCATGTGCGCTGGGAGTCCCCGTTTTGTTTTCCGAGCCACACAACACAGGACAGACTGCTGGGGTCAGCTCTTGCTACGCAGAGCGAAGGGCAGTGAACTGCTTCTCGCTTGCAGAGCTTGATGTCTACAGCTGTAAGGCAGCCCCGGGACAAAGTTTTGGCCAGTATTACATTCAGCGTGGCTCTCCCTCTGTGGAGGCCCTCCGAACGGCACTGAGAGAATCCCTGAGCCTAAAGTGCATCCTGGCAACCCTTAACCTGTCATCTCACTATTGTGACGCAAGGTACACTGCAGGTGCAGCCTGACAGAAAGTACAGAAAAGCCGGTACGACTCTGAGGCATTTGGACGAGGCAAGGTCCCCTCGGCCTGACTAAGTCATTAAGCGGGTGCTGCTCCTCGTGGCACGCAGAACACCCCCCGTCCAACGAAGTGGGATCCTAGAAAGGCCCAGGGTTGCTGAAAGTCTCCAGGTGTCAGTCAGCGAGTGCTGGCAAATGCGTCGTGGGCTCAAGTTGGCACTGGGAGGATGTGGGAGAAGCCCGACTTTCCCCCTTTGGAAAGCCACTTCGTTGCAGCTTCCAAGCCGCCTGCTACTATTCACTCCACAGATTCCTCTGAGGAGCAGTGAGTTTTTCCAAAAGAAACCAGGTGCTTGCGATTCCTTCCGGGGAGCTCACCCCCAGGAGCATACTGTAGCTAAGGTGCCCACTAAATGTGACCTCTAGTCTCGAGGTAAGGTGCACATTTTCCCATTCCCAGAGATAGGGGCGCCCCGGTTTCCAGGAGGTCTTAGTCAGTGGACGGCTTTAGCTTTAGTATGCCTCACAGCGCTCAAGACTCTCACGTGGGCACTTCTTTCCCAGGAAGTACACGGCGTACCCAAAGCCTTCTGAGCACAAGCAAGGGATACACAGCTCTGGGCACATCCCTCCCTATGCAGTTGGAAGGGCCGGGAACTAAGGTGTTCTCTGAGGCGAGCGTCCCACAGCTTTGAAACAGCCCCAGGAACGCGGTTCTTGGCAGGGTTTCGTTCCCTGCGGGTCTGCCACGTTGAGGAAAACTAAGCGGCCCTGAAAGAAACCACCGGGGCTCCAATTCGGTTTGGGGACTCCTGCTCGACGTCTCTCTAGGTGATGCGGAAACTGGACTTTAGGTCCAGCCCGAAGTAATGCAGAGAGTAACCCCGAGCATTGCTAGGCATTGGGAACATCCGAAGTCACCCAGGTAGGCCTGCTGAGGGCAGTTCGGGGTTTGTGCCGTTCACCACATGCAGCACACACTGCATCCAAAAGTTTCATCGCAGAAGGCCGAACTGTGTTCCACGGGTCTCCCTTGGATGGTCAGAGAAGATAGGTGTATGTGCTGGGTGATCCAGTTGGTAATTGAGAAGCCTGGCAGAGGGCAGTCTTTTCCCCATTTGAAAGGTCGATAGTGGCGGCCTCAAGGCTGACTGAAAGACACTGCCCTTACCCGTCTTCTAGTCACCTCCAGGAGTGCCTCAGTGAAGACAGTGAGTTTTCTCCTACGAATCCAGGTGGTCTCCAGTGCCTTGCTGGGAGCTCATCCCACGCTTGCCCTAGCTAAAGTGTGAAGTCAAAGTGACCCCTAGCCTCAAGGGAAGCGCGAGCGCTTCCTATCAGCCAAGTTGGGTGGGCAGCCACCTCCATGAACCCTGACTCCATAGAGTGCTTTAACTCCTCTGCGGCTTTGCGTAGGCCTAAGAGAGTCGCGTGTGAATTCCTTCTGAGGGAGAGCATGTGCGCTGGGAGTCCCCGTTTTGTTTTCCGAGCCACACAACACAGGACAGACTGCTGGGGTCAGCTCTTGCTACGCAGAGCGAAGGGCAGTGAACTGCTTCTCGCTTGCAGAGCTTGATGTCTACAGCTGTAAGGCAGCCCCGGGGCAAAGTTTTGGCCAGTATTACATTCAGCGTGGCTCTCCCTCTGTGGAGGCCCTCCGAACGGCACTGAGAGAATCCCTGAGCCTAAAGTGCATCCTGGCAACCCTTAACCTGTCATCTCACTATTGTGACGCAAGGTACACTGCAGGTGCAGCCTGACAGAAAGTACAGAAAAGCCGGTACGACTCTGAGGCATTTGGACGAGGCAAGGTCCCCTCGGCCTGACTAAGTCATTAAGCGGGTGCTGCTCCTCGTGGCACGCAGAACACCCCCCGTCCAACGAAGTGGGATCCTAGAAAGGCCCAGGGTTGCTGAAAGTCTCCAGGTGTCAGTCAGCGAGTGCTGGCAAATGCGTCGTGGGCTCAAGTTGGCACTGGGAGGATGTGGGAGAAGCCCGACTTTCCCCCTTTGGAAAGCCACTTCGTTGCAGCTTCCAAGCCGCCTGCTACTATTCACTCCACAGATTCCTCTGAGGAGCGGTGAGTTTTTCCAAAAGAAACCAGGTGCTTGCGATTCCTTCCGGGGAGCTCACCCCCAGGAGCATACTGTAGCTAAGGTGCCCACTAAATGTGACCTCTAGTCTCGAGGTAAGGTGCACATTTTCCCATTCCCAGAGATAGGGGCGCCCCGGTTTCCAGGAGGTCTTAGTCAGTGGACGGCTTTAGCTTTAGTATGCCTCACAGCGCTCAAGACTCTCACGTGGGCACTTCTTTCCCAGGAAGTACACGGCGTACCCAAAGCCTTCTGAGCACAAGCAAGGGATACACAGCTCTGGGCACATCCCTCCCTATGCAGTTGGAAGGGCCGGGAACTAAGGTGTTCTCTGAGGCGAGCGTCCCACAGCTTTGAAACAGCCCCAGGAACGCGGTTCTTGGCAGGGTTTCGTTCCCTGCGGGTCTGCCACGTTGAGGAAAACTAAGCGGCCCTGAAAGAAACCACCGGGGCTCCAATTCGGTTTGGGGACTCCTGCTCGACGTCTCTCTAGGTGATGCGGAAACTGGACTTTAGGTCCAGCCCGAAGTAATGCAGAGAGTAACCCCGAGCATTGCTAGGCATTGGGAACATCCGAAGTCACCCAGGTAGGCCTGCTGAGGGCAGTTCGGGGTTTGTGCCGTTCACCACATGCAGCACACACTGCATCCAAAAGTTTCATCGCAGAAGGCCGAACTGTGTTCCACGGGTCTCCCTTGGATGGTCAGAGAAGATAGGTGTATGTGCTGGGTGATCCAGTTGGTAATTGAGAAGCCTGGCAGAGGGCAGTCTTTTCCCCATTTGAAAGGTCGATAGTGGCGGCCTCAAGGCTGACTGAAAGACACTGCCCTTACCCGTCTTCTAGTCACCTCCAGGAGTGCCTCAGTGAAGACAGTGAGTTTTCTCCTACGAATCCAGGTGGTCTCCAGTGCCTTGCTGGGAGCTCATCCCACGCTTGCCCTAGCTAAAGTGTGAAGTCAAAGTGACCCCTAGCCTCAAGGGAAGCGCGAGCGCTTCCTATCAGCCAAGTTGGGTGGGCAGCCACCTCCATGAACCCTGACGCCATAGAGTGCTTTAACTCCTCTGCGGCTTTGCGTAGGCCTAAGAGAGTCGCGTGTGAATTCCTTCTGAGGGAGAGCATGTGCGCTGGGAGTCCCCGTTTTGTTTTCCGAGCCACACAACACAGGACAGACTGCTGGGGTCAGCTCTTGCTACGCAGAGCGAAGGGCAGTGAACTGCTTCTCGCTTGCAGAGCTTGATGTCTACAGCTGTAAGGCAGCCCCGGGACAAAGTTTTGGCCAGTATTACATTCAGCGTGGCTCTCCCTCTGTGGAGGCCCTCCGAACGGCACTGAGAGAATCCCTGAGCCTAAAGTGCATCCTGGCAACCCTTAACCTGTCATCTCACTATTGTGACGCAAGGTACACTGCAGGTGCAGCCTGACAGAAAGTACAGAAAAGCCGGTACGACTCTGAGGCATTTGGACGAGGCAAGGTCCCCTCGGCCTGACTAAGTCATTAAGCGGGTGCTGCTCCTCGTGGCACGCAGAACACCCCCCGTCCAACGAAGTGGGATCCTAGAAAGGCCCAGGGTTGCTGAAAGTCTCCAGGTGTCAGTCAGCGAGTGCTGGCAAATGCGTCGTGGGCTCAAGTTGGCACTGGGAGGATGTGGGAGAAGCCCGACTTTCCCCCTTTGGAAAGCCACTTCGTTGCAGCTTCCAAGCCGCCTGCTACTATTCACTCCACAGATTCCTCTGAGGAGCGGTGAGTTTTTCCAAAAGAAACCAGGTGCTTGCGATTCCTTCCGGGGAGCTCACCCCCAGGAGCATACTGTAGCTAAGGTGCCCACTAAATGTGACCTCTAGTCTCGAGGTAAGGTGCACATTTTCCCATTCCCAGAGATAGGGGCGCCCCGGTTTCCAGGAGGTCTTAGTCAGTGGACGGCTTTAGCTTTAGTATGCCTCACAGCGCTCAAGACTCTCACGTGGGCACTTCTTTCCCAGGAAGTACACGGCGTACCCAAAGCCTTCTGAGCACAAGCAAGGGATACACAGCTCTGGGCACATCCCTCCCTATGCAGTTGGAAGGGCCGGGAACTAAGGTGTTCTCTGAGGCGAGCGTCCCACAGCTTTGAAACAGCCCCAGGAACGCGGTTCTTGGCAGGGTTTCGTTCCCTGCGGGTCTGCCACGTTGAGGAAAACTAAGCGGCCCTGAAAGAAACCACCGGGGCTCCAATTCGGTTTGGGGACTCCTGCTCGACGTCTCTCTAGGTGATGCGGAAACTGGACTTTAGGTCCAGCCCGAAGTAATGCAGAGAGTAACCCCGAGCATTGCTAGGCATTGGGAACATCCGAAGTCACCCAGGTAGGCCTGCTGAGGGCAGTTCGGGGTTTGTGCCGTTCACCACATGCAGCACACACTGCATCCAAAAGTTTCATCGCAGAAGGCCGAACTGTGTTCCACGGGTCTCCCTTGGATGGTCAGAGAAGATAGGTGTATGTGCTGGGTGATCCAGTTGGTAATTGAGAAGCCTGGCAGAGGGCAGTCTTTTCCCCATTTGAAAGGTCGATAGTGGCGGCCTCAAGGCTGACTGAAAGACACTGCCCTTACCCGTCTTCTAGTCACCTCCAGGAGTGCCTCAGTGAAGACAGTGAGTTTTCTCCTACGAATCCAGGTGGTCTCCAGTGCCTTGCTGGGAGCTCATCCCACGCTTGCCCTAGCTAAAGTGTGAAGTCAAAGTGACCCCTAGCCTCAAGGGAAGCGCGAGCGCTTCCTATCAGCCAAGTTGGGTGGGCAGCCACCTCCATGAACCCTGACTCCATAGAGTGCTTTAACTCCTCTGCGGCTTTGCGTAGGCCTAAGAGAGTCGCGTGTGAATTCCTTCTGAGGGAGAGCATGTGCGCTGGGAGTCCCCGTTTTGTTTTCCGAGCCACACAACACAGGACAGACTGCTGGGGTCAGCTCTTGCTACGCAGAGCGAAGGGCAGTGAACTGCTTCTCGCTTGCAGAGCTTGATGTCTACAGCTGTAAGGCAGCCCCGGGACAAAGTTTTGGCCAGTATTACATTCAGCGTGGCTCTCCCTCTGTGGAGGCCCTCCGAACGGCACTGAGAGAATCCCTGAGCCTAAAGTGCATCCTGGCAACCCTTAACCTGTCATCTCACTATTGTGACGCAAGGTACACTGCAGGTGCAGCCTGACAGAAAGTACAGAAAAGCCGGTACGACTCTGAGGCATTTGGACGAGGCAAGGTCCCCTCGGCCTGACTAAGTCATTAAGCGGGTGCTGCTCCTCGTGGCACGCAGAACACCACCCGTCCAACGAAGTGGGATCCTAGAAAGGCCCAGGGTTGCTGAAAGTCTCCAGGTGTCAGTCAGCGAGTGCTGGCAAATGCGTCGTGGGCTCAAGTTGGCACTGGGAGGATGTGGGAGAAGCCCGACTTTCCCCCTTTGGAAAGCCACTTCGTTGCAGCTTCCAAGCCGCCTGCTACTATTCACTCCACAGATTCCTCTGAGGAGCGGTGAGTTTTTCCAAAAGAAACCAGGTGCTTGCGATTCCTTCCGGGGAGCTCACCCCCAGGAGCATACTGTAGCTAAGGTGCCCACTAAATGTGACCTCTAGTCTCGAGGTAAGGTGCACATTTTCCCATTCCCAGAGATAGGGGCGCCCCGGTTTCCAGGAGGTCTTAGTCAGTGGACGGCTTTAGCTTTAGTATGCCTCACAGCGCTCAAGACTCTCACGTGGGCACTTCTTTCCCAGGAAGTACACGGCGTACCCAAAGCCTTCTGAGCACAAGCAAGGGATACACAGCTCTGGGCACATCCCTCCCTATGCAGTTGGAAGGGCCGGGAACTAAGGTGTTCTCTGAGGCGAGCGTCCCACAGCTTTGAAACAGCCCCAGGAACGCGGTTCTTGGCAGGGTTTCGTTCCCTGCGGGTCTGCCACGTTGAGGAAAACTAAGCGGCCCTGAAAGAAACCACCGGGGCTCCAATTCGGTTTGGGGACTCCTGCTCGACGTCTCTCTAGGTGATGCGGAAACTGGACTTTAGGTCCAGCCCGAAGTAATGCAGAGAGTAACCCCGAGCATTGCTAGGCATTGGGAACATCCGAAGTCACCCAGGTAGGCCTGCTGAGGGCAGTTCGGGGTTTGTGCCGTTCACCACATGCAGCACACACTGCATCCAAAAGTTTCATCGCAGAAGGCCGAACTGTGTTCCACGGGTCTCCCTTGGATGGTCAGAGAAGATAGGTGTATGTGCTGGGTGATCCAGTTGGTAATTGAGAAGCCTGGCAGAGGGCAGTCTTTTCCCCATTTGAAAGGTCGATAGTGGCGGCCTCAAGGCTGACTGAAAGACACTGCCCTTACCCGTCTTCTAGTCACCTCCAGGAGTGCCTCAGTGAAGACAGTGAGTTTTCTCCTACGAATCCAGGTGGTCTCCAGTGCCTTGCTGGGAGCTCATCCCACGCTTGCCCTAGCTAAAGTGTGAAGTCAAAGTGACCCCTAGCCTCAAGGGAAGCACGAGCGCTTCCTATCAGCCAAGTTGGGTGGGCAGCCACCTCCATGAACCCTGACGCCATAGAGTGCTTTAACTCCTCTGCGGCTTTGCGTAGGCCTAAGAGAGTCGCGTGTGAATTCCTTCTGAGGGAGAGCATGTGCGCTGGGAGTCCCCGTTTTGTTTTCCGAGCCACACAACACAGGACAGACTGCTGGGGTCAGCTCTTGCTACGCAGAGCGAAGGGCAGTGAACTGCTTCTCGCTTGCAGAGCTTGATGTCTACAGCTGTAAGGCAGCCCCGGGACAAAGTTTTGGCCAGTATTACATTCAGCGTGGCTCTCCCTCTGTGGAGGCCCTCCGAACGGCACTGAGAGAATCCCTGAGCCTAAAGTGCATCCTGGCAACCCTTAACCTGTCATCTCACTATTGTGACGCAAGGTACACTGCAGGTGCAGCCTGACAGAAAGTACAGAAAAGCCGGTACGACTCTGAGGCATTTGGACGAGGCAAGGTCCCCTCGGCCTGACTAAGTCATTAAGCGGGTGCTGCTCCTCGTGGCACGCAGAACACCCCCCGTCCAACGAAGTGGGATCCTAGAAAGGCCCAGGGTTGCTGAAAGTCTCCAGGTGTCAGTCAGCGAGTGCTGGCAAATGCGTCGTGGGCTCAAGTTGGCACTGGGAGGATGTGGGAGAAGCCCGACTTTCCCCCTTTGGAAAGCCACTTCGTTGCAGCTTCCAAGCCGCCTGCTACTATTCACTCCACAGATTCCTCTGAGGAGCGGTGAGTTTTTCCAAAAGAAACCAGGTGCTTGCGATTCCTTCCGGGGAGCTCACCCCCAGGAGCATACTGTAGCTAAGGTGCCCACTAAATGTGACCTCTAGTCTCGAGGTAAGGTGCACATTTTCCCATTCCCAGAGATAGGGGCGCCCCGGTTTCCAGGAGGTCTTAGTCAGTGGACGGCTTTAGCTTTAGTATGCCTCACAGCGCTCAAGACTCTCACGTGGGCACTTCTTTCCCAGGAAGTACACGGCGTACCCAAAGCCTTCTGAGCACAAGCAAGGGATACACAGCTCTGGGCACATCCCTCCCTATGCAGTTGGAAGGGCCGGGAACTAAGGTGTTCTCTGAGGCGAGCGTCCCACAGCTTTGAAACAGCCCCAGGAACGCGGTTCTTGGCAGGGTTTCGTTCCCTGCGGGTCTGCCACGTTGAGGAAAACTAAGCGGCCCTGAAAGAAACCACCGGGGCTCCAATTCGGTTTGGGGACTCCTGCTCGACGTCTCTCTAGGTGATGCGGAAACTGGACTTTAGGTCCAGCCCGAAGTAATGCAGAGAGTAACCCCGAGCATTGCTAGGCATTGGGAACATCCGAAGTCACCCAGGTAGGCCTGCTGAGGGCAGTTCGGGGTTTGTGCCGTTCACCACATGCAGCACACACTGCATCCAAAAGTTTCATCGCAGAAGGCCGAACTGTGTTCCACGGGTCTCCCTTGGATGGTCAGAGAAGATAGGTGTATGTGCTGGGTGATCCAGTTGGTAATTGAGAAGCCTGGCAGAGGGCAGTCTTTTCCCCATTTGAAAGGTCGATAGTGGCGGCCTCAAGGCTGACTGAAAGACACTGCCCTTACCCGTCTTCTAGTCACCTCCAGGAGTGCCTCAGTGAAGACAGTGAGTTTTCTCCTACGAATCCAGGTGGTCTCCAGTGCCTTGCTGGGAGCTCATCCCACGCTTGCCCTAGCTAAAGTGTGAAGTCAAAGTGACCCCTAGCCTCAAGGGAAGCACGAGCGCTTCCTATCAGCCAAGTTGGGTGGGCAGCCACCTCCATGAACCCTGACTCCATAGAGTGCTTTAACTCCTCTGCGGCTTTGCGTAGGCCTAAGAGAGTCGCGTGTGAATTCCTTCTGAGGGAGAGCATGTGCGCTGGGAGTCCCCGTTTTGTTTTCCGAGCCACACAACACAGGACAGACTGCTGGGGTCAGCTCTTGCTACGCAGAGCGAAGGGCAGTGAACTGCTTCTCGCTTGCAGAGCTTGATGTCTACAGCTGTAAGGCAGCCCCGGGGCAAAGTTTTGGCCAGTATTACATTCAGCGTGGCTCTCCCTCTGTGGAGGCCCTCCGAACGGCACTGAGAGAATCCCTGAGCCTAAAGTGCATCCTGGCAACCCTTAACCTGTCATCTCACTATTGTGACGCAAGGTACACTGCAGGTGCAGCCTGACAGAAAGTACAGAAAAGCCGGTACGACTCTGAGGCATTTGGACGAGGCAAGGTCCCCTCGGCCTGACTAAGTCATTAAGCGGGTGCTGCTCCTCGTGGCACGCAGAACACCCCCCGTCCAACGAAGTGGGATCCTAGAAAGGCCCAGGGTTGCTGAAAGTCTCCAGGTGTCAGTCAGCGAGTGCTGGCAAATGCGTCGTGGGCTCAAGTTGGCACTGGGAGGATGTGGGAGAAGCCCGACTTTCCCCCTTTGGAAAGCCACTTCGTTGCAGCTTCCAAGCCGCCTGCTACTATTCACTCCACAGATTCCTCTGAGGAGCGGTGAGTTTTTCCAAAAGAAACCAGGTGCTTGCGATTCCTTCCGGGGAGCTCACCCCCAGGAGCATACTGTAGCTAAGGTGCCCACTAAATGTGACCTCTAGTCTCGAGGTAAGGTGCACATTTTCCCATTCCCAGAGATAGGGGCGCCCCGGTTTCCAGGAGGTCTTAGTCAGTGGACGGCTTTAGCTTTAGTATGCCTCACAGCGCTCAAGACTCTCACGTGGGCACTTCTTTCCCAGGAAGTACACGGCGTACCCAAAGCCTTCTGAGCACAAGCAAGGGATACACAGCTCTGGGCACATCCCTCCCTATGCAGTTGGAAGGGCCGGGAACTAAGGTGTTCTCTGAGGCGAGCGTCCCACAGCTTTGAAACAGCCCCAGGAACGCGGTTCTTGGCAGGGTTTCGTTCCCTGCGGGTCTGCCACGTTGAGGAAAACTAAGCGGCCCTGAAAGAAACCACCGGGGCTCCAATTCGGTTTGGGGACTCCTGCTCGACGTCTCTCTAGGTGATGCGGAAACTGGACTTTAGGTCCAGCCCGAAGTAATGCAGAGAGTAACCCCGAGCATTGCTAGGCATTGGGAACATCCGAAGTCACCCAGGTAGGCCTGCTGAGGGCAGTTCGGGGTTTGTGCCGTTCACCACATGCAGCACACACTGCATCCAAAAGTTTCATCGCAGAAGGCCGAACTGTGTTCCACGGGTCTCCCTTGGATGGTCAGAGAAGATAGGTGTATGTGCTGGGTGATCCAGTTGGTAATTGAGAAGCCTGGCAGAGGGCAGTCTTTTCCCCATTTGAAAGGTCGATAGTGGCGGCCTCAAGGCTGACTGAAAGACACTGCCCTTACCCGTCTTCTAGTCACCTCCAGGAGTGCCTCAGTGAAGACAGTGAGTTTTCTCCTACGAATCCAGGTGGTCTCCAGTGCCTTGCTGGGAGCTCATCCCACGCTTGCCCTAGCTAAAGTGTGAAGTCAAAGTGACCCCTAGCCTCAAGGGAAGCGCGAGCGCTTCCTATCAGCCAAGTTGGGTGGGCAGCCACCTCCATGAACCCTGACTCCATAGAGTGCTTTAACTCCTCTGCGGCTTTGCGTAGGCCTAAGAGAGTCGCGTGTGAATTCCTTCTGAGGGAGAGCATGTGCGCTGGGAGTCCCCGTTTTGTTTTCCGAGCCACACAACACAGGACAGACTGCTGGGGTCAGCTCTTGCTACGCAGAGCGAAGGGCAGTGAACTGCTTCTCGCTTGCAGAGCTTGATGTCTACAGCTGTAAGGCAGCCCCGGGACAAAGTTTTGGCCAGTATTACATTCAGCGTGGCTCTCCCTCTGTGGAGGCCCTCCGAACGGCACTGAGAGAATCCCTGAGCCTAAAGTGCATCCTGGCAACCCTTAACCTGTCATCTCACTATTGTGACGCAAGGTACACTGCAGGTGCAGCCTGACAGAAAGTACAGAAAAGCCGGTACGACTCTGAGGCATTTGGACGAGGCAAGGTCCCCTCGGCCTGACTAAGTCATTAAGCGGGTGCTGCTCCTCGTGGCACGCAGAACACACCCCGTCCAACGAAGTGGGATCCTAGAAAGGCCCAGGGTTGCTGAAAGTCTCCAGGTGTCAGTCAGCGAGTGCTGGCAAATGCGTCGTGGGCTCAAGTTGGCACTGGGAGGATGTGGGAGAAGCCCGACTTTCCCCCTTTGGAAAGCCACTTCGTTGCAGCTTCCAAGCCGCCTGCTACTATTCACTCCACAGATTCCTCTGAGGAGCGGTGAGTTTTTCCAAAAGAAACCAGGTGCTTGCGATTCCTTCCGGGGAGCTCACCCCCAGGAGCATACTGTAGCTAAGGTGCCCACTAAATGTGACCTCTAGTCTCGAGGTAAGGTGCACATTTTCCCATTCCCAGAGATAGGGGCGCCCCGGTTTCCAGGAGGTCTTAGTCAGTGGACGGCTTTAGCTTTAGTATGCCTCACAGCGCTCAAGACTCTCACGTGGGCACTTCTTTCCCAGGAAGTACACGGCGTACCCAAAGCCTTCTGAGCACAAGCAAGGGATACACAGCTCTGGGCACATCCCTCCCTATGCAGTTGGAAGGGCCGGGAACTAAGGTGTTCTCTGAGGCGAGCGTCCCACAGCTTTGAAACAGCCCCAGGAACGCGGTTCTTGGCAGGGTTTCGTTCCCTGCGGGTCTGCCACGTTGAGGAAAACTAAGCGGCCCTGAAAGAAACCACCGGGGCTCCAATTCGGTTTGGGGACTCCTGCTCGACGTCTCTCTAGGTGATGCGGAAACTGGACTTTAGGTCCAGCCCGAAGTAATGCAGAGAGTAACCCCGAGCATTGCTAGGCATTGGGAACATCCGAAGTCACCCAGGTAGGCCTGCTGAGGGCAGTTCGGGGTTTGTGCCGTTCACCACATGCAGCACACACTGCATCCAAAAGTTTCATCGCAGAAGGCCGAACTGTGTTCCACGGGTCTCCCTTGGATGGTCAGAGAAGATAGGTGTATGTGCTGGGTGATCCAGTTGGTAATTGAGAAGCCTGGCAGAGGGCAGTCTTTTCCCCATTTGAAAGGTCGATAGTGGCGGCCTCAAGGCTGACTGAAAGACACTGCCCTTACCCGTCTTCTAGTCACCTCCAGGAGTGCCTCAGTGAAGACAGTGAGTTTTCTCCTACGAATCCAGGTGGTCTCCAGTGCCTTGCTGGGAGCTCATCCCACGCTTGCCCTAGCTAAAGTGTGAAGTCAAAGTGACCCCTAGCCTCAAGGGAAGCGCGAGCGCTTCCTATCAGCCAAGTTGGGTGGGCAGCCACCTCCATGAACCCTGACTCCATAGAGTGCTTTAACTCCTCTGCGGCTTTGCGTAGGCCTAAGAGAGTCGCGTGTGAATTCCTTCTGAGGGAGAGCATGTGCGCTGGGAGTCCCCGTTTTGTTTTCCGAGCCACACAACACAGGACAGACTGCTGGGGTCAGCTCTTGCTACGCAGAGCGAAGGGCAGTGAACTGCTTCTCGCTTGCAGAGCTTGATGTCTACAGCTGTAAGGCAGCCCCGGGGCAAAGTTTTGGCCAGTATTACATTCAGCGTGGCTCTCCCTCTGTGGAGGCCCTCCGAACGGCACTGAGAGAATCCCTGAGCCTAAAGTGCATCCTGGCAACCCTTAACCTGTCATCTCACTATTGTGACGCAAGGTACACTGCAGGTGCAGCCTGACAGAAAGTACAGAAAAGCCGGTACGACTCTGAGGCATTTGGACGAGGCAAGGTCCCCTCGGCCTGACTAAGTCATTAAGCGGGTGCTGCTCCTCGTGGCACGCAGAACACCCCCCGTCCAACGAAGTGGGATCCTAGAAAGGCCCAGGGTTGCTGAAAGTCTCCAGGTGTCAGTCAGCGAGTGCTGGCAAATGCGTCGTGGGCTCAAGTTGGCACTGGGAGGATGTGGGAGAAGCCCGACTTTCCCCCTTTGGAAAGCCACTTCGTTGCAGCTTCCAAGCCGCCTGCTACTATTCACTCCACAGATTCCTCTGAGGAGCGGTGAGTTTTTCCAAAAGAAACCAGGTGCTTGCGATTCCTTCCGGGGAGCTCACCCCCAGGAGCATACTGTAGCTAAGGTGCCCACTAAATGTGACCTCTAGTCTCGAGGTAAGGTGCACATTTTCCCATTCCCAGAGATAGGGGCGCCCCGGTTTCCAGGAGGTCTTAGTCAGTGGACGGCTTTAGCTTTAGTATGCCTCACAGCGCTCAAGACTCTCACGTGGGCACTTCTTTCCCAGGAAGTACACGGCGTACCCAAAGCCTTCTGAGCACAAGCAAGGGATATACAGCTCTGGGCACATCCCTCCCTATGCAGTTGGAAGGGCCGGGAACTAAGGTGTTCTCTGAGGCGAGCGTCCCACAGCTTTGAAACAGCCCCAGGAACGCGGTTCTTGGCAGGGTTTCGTTCCCTGCGGGTCTGCCACGTTGAGGAAAACTAAGCGGCCCTGAAAGAAACCACCGGGGCTCCAATTCGGTTTGGGGACTCCTGCTCGACGTCTCTCTAGGTGATGCGGAAACTGGACTTTAGGTCCAGCCCGAAGTAATGCAGAGAGTAACCCCGAGCATTGCTAGGCATTGGGAACATCCGAAGTCACCCAGGTAGGCCTGCTGAGGGCAGTTCGGGGTTTGTGCCGTTCACCACATGCAGCACACACTGCATCCAAAAGTTTCATCGCAGAAGGCCGAACTGTGTTCCACGGGTCTCCCTTGGATGGTCAGAGAAGATAGGTGTATGTGCTGGGTGATCCAGTTGGTAATTGAGAAGCCTGGCAGAGGGCAGTCTTTTCCCCATTTGAAAGGTCGATAGTGGCGGCCTCAAGGCTGACTGAAAGACACTGCCCTTACCCGTCTTCTAGTCACCTCCAGGAGTGCCTCAGTGAAGACAGTGAGTTTTCTCCTACGAATCCAGGTGGTCTCCAGTGCCTTGCTGGGAGCTCATCCCACGCTTGCCCTAGCTAAAGTGTGAAGTCAAAGTGACCCCTAGCCTCAAGGGAAGCGCGAGCGCTTCCTATCAGCCAAGTTGGGTGGGCAGCCACCTCCATGAACCCTGACGCCATAGAGTGCTTTAACTCCTCTGCGGCTTTGCGTAGGCCTAAGAGAGTCGCGTGTGAATTCCTTCTGAGGGAGAGCATGTGCGCTGGGAGTCCCCGTTTTGTTTTCCGAGCCACACAACACAGGACAGACTGCTGGGGTCAGCTCTTGCTACGCAGAGCGAAGGGCAGTGAACTGCTTCTCGCTTGCAGAGCTTGATGTCTACAGCTGTAAGGCAGCCCCGGGACAAAGTTTTGGCCAGTATTACATTCAGCGTGGCTCTCCCTCTGTGGAGGCCCTCCGAACGGCACTGAGAGAATCCCTGAGCCTAAAGTGCATCCTGGCAACCCTTAACCTGTCATCTCACTATTGTGACGCAAGGTACACTGCAGGTGCAGCCTGACAGAAAGTACAGAAAAGCCGGTACGACTCTGAGGCATTTGGACGAGGCAAGGTCCCCTCGGCCTGACTAAGTCATTAAGCGGGTGCTGCTCCTCGTGGCACGCAGAACACCCCCCGTCCAACGAAGTGGGATCCTAGAAAGGCCCAGGGTTGCTGAAAGTCTCCAGGTGTCAGTCAGCGAGTGCTGGCAAATGCGTCGTGGGCTCAAGTTGGCACTGGGAGGATGTGGGAGAAGCCCGACTTTCCCCCTTTGGAAAGCCACTTCGTTGCAGCTTCCAAGCCGCCTGCTACTATTCACTCCACAGATTCCTCTGAGGAGCGGTGAGTTTTTCCAAAAGAAACCAGGTGCTTGCGATTCCTTCCGGGGAGCTCACCCCCAGGAGCATACGGTAGCTAAGGTGCCCACTAAATGTGACCTCTAGTCTCGAGGTAAGGTGCACATTTTCCCATTCCCAGAGATAGGGGCGCCCCGGTTTCCAGGAGGTCTTAGTCAGTGGACGGCTTTAGCTTTAGTATGCCTCACAGCGCTCAAGACTCTCACGTGGGCACTTCTTTCCCAGGAAGTACACGGCGTACCCAAAGCCTTCTGAGCACAAGCAAGGGATACACAGCTCTGGGCACATCCCTCCCTATGCAGTTGGAAGGGCCGGGAACTAAGGTGTTCTCTGAGGCGAGCGTCCCACAGCTTTGAAACAGCCCCAGGAACGCGGTTCTTGGCAGGGTTTCGTTCCCTGCGGGTCTGCCACGTTGAGGAAAACTAAGCGGCCCTGAAAGAAACCACCGGGGCTCCAATTCGGTTTGGGGACTCCTGCTCGACGTCTCTCTAGGTGATGCGGAAACTGGACTTTAGGTCCAGCCCGAAGTAATGCAGAGAGTAACCCCGAGCATTGCTAGGCATTGGGAACATCCGAAGTCACCCAGGTAGGCCTGCTGAGGGCAGTTCGGGGTTTGTGCCGTTCACCACATGCAGCACACACTGCATCCAAAAGTTTCATCGCAGAAGGCCGAACTGTGTTCCACGGGTCTCCCTTGGATGGTCAGAGAAGATAGGTGTATGTGCTGGGTGATCCAGTTGGTAATTGAGAAGCCTGGCAGAGGGCAGTCTTTTCCCCATTTGAAAGGTCGATAGTGGCGGCCTCAAGGCTGACTGAAAGACACTGCCCTTACCCGTCTTCTAGTCACCTCCAGGAGTGCCTCAGTGAAGACAGTGAGTTTTCTCCTACGAATCCAGGTGGTCTCCAGTGCCTTGCTGGGAGCTCATCCCACGCTTGCCCTAGCTAAAGTGTGAAGTCAAAGTGACCCCTAGCCTCAAGGGAAGCGCGAGCGCTTCCTATCAGCCAAGTTGGGTGGGCAGCCACCTCCATGAACCCTGACTCCATAGAGTGCTTTAACTCCTCTGCGGCTTTGCGTAGGCCTAAGAGAGTCGCGTGTGAATTCCTTCTGAGGGAGAGCATGTGCGCTGGGAGTCCCCGTTTTGTTTTCCGAGCCACACAACACAGGACAGACTGCTGGGGTCAGCTCTTGCTACGCAGAGCGAAGGGCAGTGAACTGCTTCTCGCTTGCAGAGCTTGATGTCTACAGCTGTAAGGCAGCCCCGGGGCAAAGTTTTGGCCAGTATTACATTCAGCGTGGCTCTCCCTCTGTGGAGGCCCTCCGAACGGCACTGAGAGAATCCCTGAGCCTAAAGTGCATCCTGGCAACCCTTAACCTGTCATCTCACTATTGTGACGCAAGGTACACTGCAGGTGCAGCCTGACAGAAAGTACAGAAAAGCCGGTACGACTCTGAGGCATTTGGACGAGGCAAGGTCCCCTCGGCCTGACTAAGTCATTAAGCGGGTGCTGCTCCTCGTGGCACGCAGAACACCCCCCGTCCAACGAAGTGGGATCCTAGAAAGGCCCAGGGTTGCTGAAAGTCTCCAGGTGTCAGTCAGCGAGTGCTGGCAAATGCGTCGTGGGCTCAAGTTGGCACTGGGAGGATGTGGGAGAAGCCCGACTTTCCCCCTTTGGAAAGCCACTTCGTTGCAGCTTCCAAGCCGCCTGCTACTATTCACTCCACAGATTCCTCTGAGGAGCGGTGAGTTTTTCCAAAAGAAACCAGGTGCTTGCGATTCCTTCCGGGGAGCTCACCCCCAGGAGCATACTGTAGCTAAGGTGCCCACTAAATGTGACCTCTAGTCTCGAGGTAAGGTGCACATTTTCCCATTCCCAGAGATAGGGGCGCCCCGGTTTCCAGGAGGTCTTAGTCAGTGGACGGCTTTAGCTTTAGTATGCCTCACAGCGCTCAAGACTCTCACGTGGGCACTTCTTTCCCAGGAAGTACACGGCGTACCCAAAGCCTTCTGAGCACAAGCAAGGGATACACAGCTCTGGGCACATCCCTCCCTATGCAGTTGGAAGGGCCGGGAACTAAGGTGTTCTCTGAGGCGAGCGTCCCACAGCTTTGAAACAGCCCCAGGAACGCGGTTCTTGGCAGGGTTTCGTTCCCTGCGGGTCTGCCACGTTGAGGAAAACTAAGCGGCCCTGAAAGAAACCACCGGGGCTCCAATTCGGTTTGGGGACTCCTGCTCGACGTCTCTCTAGGTGATGCGGAAACTGGACTTTAGGTCCAGCCCGAAGTAATGCAGAGAGTAACCCCGAGCATTGCTAGGCATTGGGAACATCCGAAGTCACCCAGGTAGGCCTGCTGAGGGCAGTTCGGGGTTTGTGCCGTTCACCACATGCAGCACACACTGCATCCAAAAGTTTCATCGCAGAAGGCCGAACTGTGTTCCACGGGTCTCCCTTGGATGGTCAGAGAAGATAGGTGTATGTGCTGGGTGATCCAGTTGGTAATTGAGAAGCCTGGCAGAGGGCAGTCTTTTCCCCATTTGAAAGGTCGATAGTGGCGGCCTCAAGGATGACTGAAAGACACTGCCCTTACCCGTCTTCTAGTCACCTCCAGGAGTGCCTCAGTGAAGACAGTGAGTTTTCTCCTACGAATCCAGGTGGTCTCCAGTGCCTTGCTGGGAGCTCATCCCACGCTTGCCCTAGCTAAAGTGTGAAGTCAAAGTGACCCCTAGCCTCAAGGGAAGCGCGAGCGCTTCCTATCAGCCAAGTTGGGTGGGCAGCCACCTCCATGAACCCTGACTCCATAGAGTGCTTTAACTCCTCTGCGGCTTTGCGTAGGCCTAAGAGAGTCGCGTGTGAATTCCTTCTGAGGGAGAGCATGTGCGCTGGGAGTCCCCGTTTTGTTTTCCGAGCCACACAACACAGGACAGACTGCTGGGGTCAGCTCTTGCTACGCAGAGCGAAGGGCAGTGAACTGCTTCTCGCTTGCAGAGCTTGATGTCTACAGCTGTAAGGCAGCCCCGGGGCAAAGTTTTGGCCAGTATTACATTCAGCGTGGCTCTCCCTCTGTGGAGGCCCTCCGAACGGCACTGAGAGAATCCCTGAGCCTAAAGTGCATCCTGGCAACCCTTAACCTGTCATCTCACTATTGTGACGCAAGGTACACTGCAGGTGCAGCCTGACAGAAAGTACAGAAAAGCCGGTACGACTCTGAGGCATTTGGACGAGGCAAGGTCCCCTCGGCCTGACTAAGTCATTAAGCGGGTGCTGCTCCTCGTGGCACGCAGAACACCCCCCGTCCAACGAAGTGGGATCCTAGAAAGGCCCAGGGTTGCTGAAAGTCTCCAGGTGTCAGTCAGCGAGTGCTGGCAAATGCGTCGTGGGCTCAAGTTGGCACTGGGAGGATGTGGGAGAAGCCCGACTTTCCCCCTTTGGAAAGCCACTTCGTTGCAGCTTCCAAGCCGCCTGCTACTATTCACTCCACAGATTCCTCTGAGGAGCGGTGAGTTTTTCCAAAAGAAACCAGGTGCTTGCGATTCCTTCCGGGGAGCTCACCCCCAGGAGCATACTGTAGCTAAGGTGCCCACTAAATGTGACCTCTAGTCTCGAGGTAAGGTGCACATTTTCCCATTCCCAGAGATAGGGGCGCCCCGGTTTCCAGGAGGTCTTAGTCAGTGGACGGCTTTAGCTTTAGTATGCCTCACAGCGCTCAAGACTCTCACGTGGGCACTTCTTTCCCAGGAAGTACACGGCGTACCCAAAGCCTTCTGAGCACAAGCAAGGGATACACAGCTCTGGGCACATCCCTCCCTATGCAGTTGGAAGGGCCGGGAACTAAGGTGTTCTCTGAGGCGAGCGTCCCACAGCTTTGAAACAGCCCCAGGAACGCGGTTCTTGGCAGGGTTTCGTTCCCTGCGGGTCTGCCACGTTGAGGAAAACTAAGCGGCCCTGAAAGAAACCACCGGGGCTCCAATTCGGTTTGGGGACTCCTGCTCGACGTCTCTCTAGGTGATGCGGAAACTGGACTTTAGGTCCAGCCCGAAGTAATGCAGAGAGTAACCCCGAGCATTGCTAGGCATTGGGAACATCCGAAGTCACCCAGGTAGGCCTGCTGAGGGCAGTTCGGGGTTTGTGCCGTTCACCACATGCAGCACACACTGCATCCAAAAGTTTCATCGCAGAAGGCCGAACTGTGTTCCACGGGTCTCCCTTGGATGGTCAGAGAAGATAGGTGTATGTGCTGGGTGATCCAGTTGGTAATTGAGAAGCCTGGCAGAGGGCAGTCTTTTCCCCATTTGAAAGGTCGATAGTGGCGGCCTCAAGGCTGACTGAAAGACACTGCCCTTACCCGTCTTCTAGTCACCTCCAGGAGTGCCTCAGTGAAGACAGTGAGTTTTCTCCTACGAATCCAGGTGGTCTCCAGTGCCTTGCTGGGAGCTCATCCCACGCTTGCCCTAGCTAAAGTGTGAAGTCAAAGTGACCCCTAGCCTCAAGGGAAGCGCGAGCGCTTCCTATCAGCCAAGTTGGGTGGGCAGCCACCTCCATGAACCCTGACTCCATAGAGTGCTTTAACTCCTCTGCGGCTTTGCGTAGGCCTAAGAGAGTCGCGTGTGAATTCCTTCTGAGGGAGAGCATGTGCGCTGGGAGTCCCCGTTTTGTTTTCCGAGCCACACAACACAGGACAGACTGCTGGGGTCAGCTCTTGCTACGCAGAGCGAAGGGCAGTGAACTGCTTCTCGCTTGCAGAGCTTGATGTCTACAGCTGTAAGGCAGCCCCGGGACAAAGTTTTGGCCAGTATTACATTCAGCGTGGCTCTCCCTCTGTGGAGGCCCTCCGAACGGCACTGAGAGAATCCCTGAGCCTAAAGTGCATCCTGGCAACCCTTAACCTGTCATCTCACTATTGTGACGCAAGGTACACTGCAGGTGCAGCCTGACAGAAAGTACAGAAAAGCCGGTACGACTCTGAGGCATTTGGACGAGGCAAGGTCCCCTCGGCCTGACTAAGTCATTAAGCGGGTGCTGCTCCTCGTGGCACGCAGAACACCCCCCGTCCAACGAAGTGGGATCCTAGAAAGGCCCAGGGTTGCTGAAAGTCTCCAGGTGTCAGTCAGCGAGTGCTGGCAAATGCGTCGTGGGCTCAAGTTGGCACTGGGAGGATGTGGGAGAAGCCCGACTTTCCCCCTTTGGAAAGCCACTTCGTTGCAGCTTCCAAGCCGCCTGCTACTATTCACTCCACAGATTCCTCTGAGGAGCGGTGAGTTTTTCCAAAAGAAACCAGGTGCTTGCGATTCCTTCCGGGGAGCTCACCCCCAGGAGCATACGGTAGCTAAGGTGCCCACTAAATGTGACCTCTAGTCTCGAGGTAAGGTGCACATTTTCCCATTCCCAGAGATAGGGGCGCCCCGGTTTCCAGGAGGTCTTAGTCAGTGGACGGCTTTAGCTTTAGTATGCCTCACAGCGCTCAAGACTCTCACGTGGGCACTTCTTTCCCAGGAAGTACACGGCGTACCCAAAGCCTTCTGAGCACAAGCAAGGGATACACAGCTCTGGGCACATCCCTCCCTATGCAGTTGGAAGGGCCGGGAACTAAGGTGTTCTCTGAGGCGAGCGTCCCACAGCTTTGAAACAGCCCCAGGAACGCGGTTCTTGGCAGGGTTTCGTTCCCTGCGGGTCTGCCACGTTGAGGAAAACTAAGCGGCCCTGAAAGAAACCACCGGGGCTCCAATTCGGTTTGGGGACTCCTGCTCGACGTCTCTCTAGGTGATGCGGACACTGGACTTTAGGTCCAGCCCGAAGTAATGCAGAGAGTAACCCCGAGCATTGCTAGGCATTGGGAACATCCGAAGTCACCCAGGTAGGCCTGCTGAGGGCAGTTCGGGGTTTGTGCCGTTCACCACATGCAGCACACACTGCATCCAAAAGTTTCATCGCAGAAGGCCGAACTGTGTTCCACGGGTCTCCCTTGGATGGTCAGAGAAGATAGGTGTATGTGCTGGGTGATCCAGTTGGTAATTGAGAAGCCTGGCAGAGGGCAGTCTTTTCCCCATTTGAAAGGTCGATAGTGGCGGCCTCAAGGCTGACTGAAAGACACTGCCCTTACCCGTCTTCTAGTCACCTCCAGGAGTGCCTCAGTGAAGACAGTGAGTTTTCTCCTACGAATCCAGGTGGTCTCCAGTGCCTTGCTGGGAGCTCATCCCACGCTTGCCCTAGCTAAAGTGTGAAGTCAAAGTGACCCCTAGCCTCAAGGGAAGCGCGAGCGCTTCCTATCAGCCAAGTTGGGTGGGCAGCCACCTCCATGAACCCTGACTCCATAGAGTGCTTTAACTCCTCTGCGGCTTTGCGTAGGCCTAAGAGAGTCGCGTGTGAATTCCTTCTGAGGGAGAGCATGTGCGCTGGGAGTCCCCGTTTTGTTTTCCGAGCCACACAACACAGGACAGACTGCTGGGGTCAGCTCTTGCTACGCAGAGCGAAGGGCAGTGAACTGCTTCTCGCTTGCAGAGCTTGATGTCTACAGCTGTAAGGCAGCCCCGGGACAAAGTTTTGGCCAGTATTACATTCAGCGTGGCTCTCCCTCTGTGGAGGCCCTCCGAACGGCACTGAGAGAATCCCTGAGCCTAAAGTGCATCCTGGCAACCCTTAACCTGTCATCTCACTATTGTGACGCAAGGTACACTGCAGGTGCAGCCTGACAGAAAGTACAGAAAAGCCGGTACGACTCTGAGGCATTTGGACGAGGCAAGGTCCCCTCGGCCTGACTAAGTCATTAAGCGGGTGCTGCTCCTCGTGGCACGCAGAACACCCCCCGTCCAACGAAGTGGGATCCTAGAAAGGCCCAGGGTTGCTGAAAGTCTCCAGGTGTCAGTCAGCGAGTGCTGGCAAATGCGTCGTGGGCTCAAGTTGGCACTGGGAGGATGTGGGAGAAGCCCGACTTTCCCCCTTTGGAAAGCCACTTCGTTGCAGCTTCCAAGCCGCTTGCTACTATTCACTCCACAGATTCCTCTGAGGAGCGGTGAGTTTTTCCAAAAGAAACCAGGTGCTTGCGATTCCTTCCGGGGAGCTCACCCCCAGGAGCATACGGTAGCTAAGGTGCCCACTAAATGTGACCTCTAGTCTCGAGGTAAGGTGCACATTTTCCCATTCCCAGAGATAGGGGCGCCCCGGTTTCCAGGAGGTCTTAGTCAGTGGACGGCTTTAGCTTTAGTATGCCTCACAGCGCTCAAGACTCTCACGTGGGCACTTCTTTCCCAGGAAGTACACGGCGTACCCAAAGCCTTCTGAGCACAAGCAAGGGATACACAGCTCTGGGCACATCCCTCCCTATGCAGTTGGAAGGGCCGGGAACTAAGGTGTTCTCTGAGGCGAGCGTCCCACAGCTTTGAAACAGCCCCAGGAACGCGGTTCTTGGCAGGGTTTCGTTCCCTGCGGGTCTGCCACGTTGAGGAAAACTAAGCGGCCCTGAAAGAAACCACCGGGGCTCCAATTCGGTTTGGGGACTCCTGCTCGACGTCTCTCTAGGTGATGCGGAAACTGGACTTTAGGTCCAGCCCGAAGTAATGCAGAGAGTAACCCCGAGCATTGCTAGGCATTGGGAACATCCGAAGTCACCCAGGTAGGCCTGCTGAGGGCAGTTCGGGGTTTGTGCCGTTCACCACATGCAGCACACACTGCATCCAAAAGTTTCATCGCAGAAGGCCGAACTGTGTTCCACGGGTCTCCCTTGGATGGTCAGAGAAGATAGGTGTATGTGCTGGGTGATCCAGTTGGTAATTGAGAAGCCTGGCAGAGGGCAGTCTTTTCCCCATTTGAAAGGTCGATAGTGGCGGCCTCAAGGCTGACTGAAAGACACTGCCCTTACCCGTCTTCTAGTCACCTCCAGGAGTGCCTCAGTGAAGACAGTGAGTTTTCTCCTACGAATCCAGGTGGTCTCCAGTGCCTTGCTGGGAGCTCATCCCACGCTTGCCCTAGCTAAAGTGTGAAGTCAAAGTGACCCCTAGCCTCAAGGGAAGCGCGAGCGCTTCCTATCAGCCAAGTTGGGTGGGCAGCCACCTCCATGAACCCTGACGCCATAGAGTGCTTTAACTCCTCTGCGGCTTTGCGTAGGCCTAAGAGAGTCGCGTGTGAATTCCTTCTGAGGGAGAGCATGTGCGCTGGGAGTCCCCGTTTTGTTTTCCGAGCCACACAACACAGGACAGACTGCTGGGGTCAGCTCTTGCTACGCAGAGCGAAGGGCAGTGAACTGCTTCTCGCTTGCAGAGCTTGATGTCTACAGCTGTAAGGCAGCCCCGGGGCAAAGTTTTGGCCAGTATTACATTCAGCGTGGCTCTCCCTCTGTGGAGGCCCTCCGAACGGCACTGAGAGAATCCCTGAGCCTAAAGTGCATCCTGGCAACCCTTAACCTGTCATCTCACTATTGTGACGCAAGGTACACTGCAGGTGCAGCCTGACAGAAAGTACAGAAAAGCCGGTACGACTCTGAGGCATTTGGACGAGGCAAGGTCCCCTCGGCCTGACTAAGTCATTAAGCGGGTGCTGCTCCTCGTGGCACGCAGAACACCCCCCGTCCAACGAAGTGGGATCCTAGAAAGGCCCAGGGTTGCTGAAAGTCTCCAGGTGTCAGTCAGCGAGTGCTGGCAAATGCGTCGTGGGCTCAAGTTGGCACTGGGAGGATGTGGGAGAAGCCCGACTTTCCCCCTTTGGAAAGCCACTTCGTTGCAGCTTCCAAGCCGCCTGCTACTATTCACTCCACAGATTCCTCTGAGGAGCGGTGAGTTTTTCCAAAAGAAACCAGGTGCTTGCGATTCCTTCCGGGGAGCTCACCCCCAGGAGCATACTGTAGCTAAGGTGCCCACTAAATGTGACCTCTAGTCTCGAGGTAAGGTGCACATTTTCCCATTCCCAGAGATAGGGGCGCCCCGGTTTCCAGGAGGTCTTAGTCAGTGGACGGCTTTAGCTTTAGTATGCCTCACAGCGCTCAAGACTCTCACGTGGGCACTTCTTTCCCAGGAAGTACACGGCGTACCCAAAGCCTTCTGAGCACAAGCAAGGGATACACAGCTCTGGGCACATCCCTCCCTATGCAGTTGGAAGGGCCGGGAACTAAGGTGTTCTCTGAGGCGAGCGTCCCACAGCTTTGAAACAGCCCCAGGAACGCGGTTCTTGGCAGGGTTTCGTTCCCTGCGGGTCTGCCACGTTGAGGAAAACTAAGCGGCCCTGAAAGAAACCACCGGGGCTCCAATTCGGTTTGGGGACTCCTGCTCGACGTCTCTCTAGGTGATGCGGACACTGGACTTTAGGTCCAGCCCGAAGTAATGCAGAGAGTAACCCCGAGCATTGCTAGGCATTGGGAACATCCGAAGTCACCCAGGTAGGCCTGCTGAGGGCAGTTCGGGGTTTGTGCCGTTCACCACATGCAGCACACACTGCATCCAAAAGTTTCATCGCAGAAGGCCGAACTGTGTTCCACGGGTCTCCCTTGGATGGTCAGAGAAGATAGGTGTATGTGCTGGGTGATCCAGTTGGTAATTGAGAAGCCTGGCAGAGGGCAGTCTTTTCCCCATTTGAAAGGTCGATAGTGGCGGCCTCAAGGCTGACTGAAAGACACTGCCCTTACCCGTCTTCTAGTCACCTCCAGGAGTGCCTCAGTGAAGACAGTGAGTTTTCTCCTACGAATCCAGGTGGTCTCCAGTGCCTTGCTGGGAGCTCATCCCACGCTTGCCCTAGCTAAAGTGTGAAGTCAAAGTGACCCCTAGCCTCAAGGGAAGCGCGAGCGCTTCCTATCAGCCAAGTTGGGTGGGCAGCCACCTCCATGAACCCTGACGCCATAGAGTGCTTTAACTCCTCTGCGGCTTTGCGTAGGCCTAAGAGAGTCGCGTGTGAATTCCTTCTGAGGGAGAGCATGTGCGCTGGGAGTCCCCGTTTTGTTTTCCGAGCCACACAACACAGGACAGACTGCTGGGGTCAGCTCTTGCTACGCAGAGCGAAGGGCAGTGAACTGCTTCTCGCTTGCAGAGCTTGATGTCTACAGCTGTAAGGCAGCCCCGGGGCAAAGTTTTGGCCAGTATTACATTCAGCGTGGCTCTCCCTCTGTGGAGGCCCTCCGAACGGCACTGAGAGAATCCCTGAGCCTAAAGTGCATCCTGGCAACCCTTAACCTGTCATCTCACTATTGTGACGCAAGGTACACTGCAGGTGCAGCCTGACAGAAAGTACAGAAAAGCCGGTACGACTCTGAGGCATTTGGACGAGGCAAGGTCCCCTCGGCCTGACTAAGTCATTAAGCGGGTGCTGCTCCTCGTGGCACGCAGAACACCCCCCGTCCAACGAAGTGGGATCCTAGAAAGGCCCAGGGTTGCTGAAAGTCTCCAGGTGTCAGTCAGCGAGTGCTGGCAAATGCGTCGTGGGCTCAAGTTGGCACTGGGAGGATGTGGGAGAAGCCCGACTTTCCCCCTTTGGAAAGCCACTTCGTTGCAGCTTCCAAGCCGCCTGCTACTATTCACTCCACAGATTCCTCTGAGGAGCGGTGAGTTTTTCCAAAAGAAACCAGGTGCTTGCGATTCCTTCCGGGGAGCTCACCCCCAGGAGCATACGGTAGCTAAGGTGCCCACTAAATGTGACCTCTAGTCTCGAGGTAAGGTGCACATTTTCCCATTCCCAGAGATAGGGGCGCCCCGGTTTCCAGGAGGTCTTAGTCAGTGGACGGCTTTAGCTTTAGTATGCCTCACAGCGCTCAAGACTCTCACGTGGGCACTTCTTTCCCAGGAAGTACACGGCGTACCCAAAGCCTTCTGAGCACAAGCAAGGGATACACAGCTCTGGGCACATCCCTCCCTATGCAGTTGGAAGGGCCGGGAACTAAGGTGTTCTCTGAGGCGAGCGTCCCACAGCTTTGAAACAGCCCCAGGAACGCGGTTCTTGGCAGGGTTTCGTTCCCTGCGGGTCTGCCACGTTGAGGAAAACTAAGCGGCCCTGAAAGAAACCACCGGGGCTCCAATTCGGTTTGGGGACTCCTGCTCGACGTCTCTCTAGGTGATGCGGAAACTGGACTTTAGGTCCAGCCCGAAGTAATGCAGAGAGTAACCCCGAGCATTGCTAGGCATTGGGAACATCCGAAGTCACCCAGGTAGGCCTGCTGAGGGCAGTTCGGGGTTTGTGCCGTTCACCACATGCAGCACACACTGCATCCAAAAGTTTCATCGCAGAAGGCCGAACTGTGTTCCACGGGTCTCCCTTGGATGGTCAGAGAAGATAGGTGTATGTGCTGGGTGATCCAGTTGGTAATTGAGAAGCCTGGCAGAGGGCAGTCTTTTCCCCATTTGAAAGGTCGATAGTGGCGGCCTCAAGGCTGACTGAAAGACACTGCCCTTACCCGTCTTCTAGTCACCTCCAGGAGTGCCTCAGTGAAGACAGTGAGTTTTCTCCTACGAATCCAGGTGGTCTCCAGTGCCTTGCTGGGAGCTCATCCCACTCTTGCCCTAGCTAAAGTGTGAAGTCAAAGTGACCCCTAGCCTCAAGGGAAGCGCGAGCGCTTCCTATCAGCCAAGTTGGGTGGGCAGCCACCTCCATGAACCCTGACGCCATAGAGTGCTTTAACTCCTCTGCGGCTTTGCGTAGGCCTAAGAGAGTCGCGTGTGAATTCCTTCTGAGGGAGAGCATGTGCGCTGGGAGTCCCCGTTTTGTTTTCCGAGCCACACAACACAGGACAGACTGCTGGGGTCAGCTCTTGCTACGCAGAGCGAAGGGCAGTGAACTGCTTCTCGCTTGCAGAGCTTGATGTCTACAGCTGTAAGGCAGCCCCGGGGCAAAGTTTTGGCCAGTATTACATTCAGCGTGGCTCTCCCTCTGTGGAGGCCCTCTGAACGGCACTGAGAGAATCCCTGAGCCTAAAGTGCATCCTGGCAACCCTTAACCTGTCATCTCACTATTGTGACGCAAGGTACACTGCAGGTGCAGCCTGACAGAAAGTACAGAAAAGCCGGTACGACTCTGAGGCATTTGGACGAGGCAAGGTCCCCTCGGCCTGACTAAGTCATTAAGCGGGTGCTGCTCCTCGTGGCACGCAGAACACCCCCCGTCCAACGAAGTGGGATCCTAGAAAGGCCCAGGGTTGCTGAAAGTCTCCAGGTGTCAGTCAGCGAGTGCTGGCAAATGCGTCGTGGGCTCAAGTTGGCACTGGGAGGATGTGGGAGAAGCCCGACTTTCCCCCTTTGGAAAGCCACTTCGTTGCAGCTTCCAAGCCGCCTGCTACTATTCACTCCACAGATTCCTCTGAGGAGCGGTGAGTTTTTCCAAAAGAAACCAGGTGCTTGCGATTCCTTCCGGGGAGCTCACCCCCAGGAGCATACGGTAGCTAAGGTGCCCACTAAATGTGACCTCTAGTCTCGAGGTAAGGTGCACATTTTCCCATTCCCAGAGATAGGGGCGCCCCGGTTTCCAGGAGGTCTTAGTCAGTGGACGGCTTTAGCTTTAGTATGCCTCACAGCGCTCAAGACTCTCACGTGGGCACTTCTTTCCCAGGAAGTACACGGCGTACCCAAAGCCTTCTGAGCACAAGCAAGGGATACACAGCTCTGGGCACATCCCTCCCTATGCAGTTGGAAGGGCCGGGAACTAAGGTGTTCTCTGAGGCGAGCGTCCCACAGCTTTGAAACAGCCCCAGGAACGCGGTTCTTGGCAGGGTTTCGTTCCCTGTGGGTCTGCCACGTTGAGGAAAACTAAGCGGCCCTGAAAGAAACCACCGGGGCTCCAATTCGGTTTGGGGACTCCTGCTCGACGTCTCTCTAGGTGATGCGGAAACTGGACTTTAGGTCCAGCCCGAAGTAATGCAGAGAGTAACCCCGAGCATTGCTAGGCATTGGGAACATCCGAAGTCACCCAGGTAGGCCTGCTGAGGGCAGTTCGGGGTTTGTGCCGTTCACCACATGCAGCACACACTGCATCCAAAAGTTTCATCGCAGAAGGCCGAACTGTGTTCCACGGGTCTCCCTTGGATGGTCAGAGAAGATAGGTGTATGTGCTGGGTGATCCAGTTGGTAATTGAGAAGCCTGGCAGAGGGCAGTCTTTTCCCCATTTGAAAGGTCGATAGTGGCGGCCTCAAGGCTGACTGAAAGACACTGCCCTTACCCGTCTTCTAGTCACCTCCAGGAGTGCCTCAGTGAAGACAGTGAGTTTTCTCCTACGAATCCAGGTGGTCTCCAGTGCCTTGCTGGGAGCTCATCCCACGCTTGCCCTAGCTAAAGTGTGAAGTCAAAGTGACCCCTAGCCTCAAGGGAAGCGCGAGCGCTTCCTATCAGCCAAGTTGGGTGGGCAGCCACCTCCATGAACCCTGACGCCATAGAGTGCTTTAACTCCTCTGCGGCTTTGCGTAGGCCTAAGAGAGTCGCGTGTGAATTCCTTCTGAGGGAGAGCATGTGCGCTGGGAGTCCCCGTTTTGTTTTCCGAGCCACACAACACAGGACAGACTGCTGGGGTCAGCTCTTGCTACGCAGCGCGAAGGGCAGTGAACTGCTTCTCGCTTGCAGAGCTTGATGTCTACAGCTGTAAGGCAGCCCCGGGGCAAAGTTTTGGCCAGTATTACATTCAGCGTGGCTCTCCCTCTGTGGAGGCCCTCCGAACGGCACTGAGAGAATCCCTGAGCCTAAAGTGCATCCTGGCAACCCTTAACCTGTCATCTCACTATTGTGACGCAAGGTACACTGCAGGTGCAGCCTGACAGAAAGTACAGAAAAGCCGGTACGACTCTGAGGCATTTGGACGAGGCAAGGTCCCCTCGGCCTGACTAAGTCATTAAGCGGGTGCTGCTCCTCGTGGCACGCAGAACACCCCCCGTCCAACGAAGTGGGATCCTAGAAAGGCCCAGGGTTGCTGAAAGTCTCCAGGTGTCAGTCAGCGAGTGCTGGCAAATGCGTCGTGGGCTCAAGTTGGCACTGGGAGGATGTGGGAGAAGCCCGACTTTCCCCCTTTGGAAAGCCACTTCGTTGCAGCTTCCAAGCCGCCTGCTACTATTCACTCCACAGATTCCTCTGAGGAGCGGTGAGTTTTTCCAAAAGAAACCAGGTGCTTGCGATTCCTTCCGGGGAGCTCACCCCCAGGAGCATACGGTAGCTAAGGTGCCCACTAAATGTGACCTCTAGTCTCGAGGTAAGGTGCACATTTTCCCATTCCCAGAGATAGGGGCGCCCCGGTTTCCAGGAGGTCTTAGTCAGTGGACGGCTTTAGCTTTAGTATGCCTCACAGCGCTCAAGACTCTCACGTGGGCACTTCTTTCCCAGGAAGTACACGGCGTACCCAAAGCCTTCTGAGCACAAGCAAGGGATACACAGCTCTGGGCACATCCCTCCCTATGCAGTTGGAAGGGCCGGGAACTAAGGTGTTCTCTGAGGCGAGCGTCCCACAGCTTTGAAACAGCCCCAGGAACGCGGTTCTTGGCAGGGTTTCGTTCCCTGCGGGTCTGCCACGTTGAGGAAAACTAAGCGGCCCTGAAAGAAACCACCGGGGCTCCAATTCGGTTTGGGGACTCCTGCTCGACGTCTCTCTAGGTGATGCGGAAACTGGACTTTAGGTCCAGCCCGAAGTAATGCAGAGAGTAACCCCGAGCATTGCTAGGCATTGGGAACATCCGAAGTCACCCAGGTAGGCCTGCTGAGGGCAGTTCGGGGTTTGTGCCGTTCACCACATGCAGCACACACTGCATCCAAAAGTTTCATCGCAGAAGGCCGAACTGTGTTCCACGGGTCTCCCTTGGATGGTCAGAGAAGATAGGTGTATGTGCTGGGTGATCCAGTTGGTAATTGAGAAGCCTGGCAGAGGGCAGTCTTTTCCCCATTTGAAAGGTCGATAGTGGCGGCCTCAAGGCTGACTGAAAGACACTGCCCTTACCCGTCTTCTAGTCACCTCCAGGAGTGCCTCAGTGAAGACAGTGAGTTTTCTCCTACGAATCCAGGTGGTCTCCAGTGCCTTGCTGGGAGCTCATCCCACGCTTGCCCTAGCTAAAGTGTGAAGTCAAAGTGACCCCTAGCCTCAAGGGAAGCGCGAGCGCTTCCTATCAGCCAAGTTGGGTGGGCAGCCACCTCCATGAACCCTGACTCCATAGAGTGCTTTAACTCCTCTGCGGCTTTGCGTAGGCCTAAGAGAGTCGCGTGTGAATTCCTTCTGAGGGAGAGCATGTGCGCTGGGAGTCCCCGTTTTGTTTTCCGAGCCACACAACACAGGACAGACTGCTGGGGTCAGCTCTTGCTACGCAGAGCGAAGGGCAGTGAACTGCTTCTCGCTTGCAGAGCTTGATGTCTACAGCTGTAAGGCAGCCCCGGGACAAAGTTTTGGCCAGTATTACATTCAGCGTGGCTCTCCCTCTGTGGAGGCCCTCCGAACGGCACTGAGAGAATCCCTGAGCCTAAAGTGCATCCTGGCAACCCTTAACCTGTCATCTCACTATTGTGACGCAAGGTACACTGCAGGTGCAGCCTGACAGAAAGTACAGAAAAGCCGGTACGACTCTGAGGCATTTGGACGAGGCAAGGTCCCCTCGGCCTGACTAAGTCATTAAGCGGGTGCTGCTCCTCGTGGCACGCAGAACACCCCCCGTCCAACGAAGTGGGATCCTAGAAAGGCCCAGGGTTGCTGAAAGTCTCCAGGTGTCAGTCAGCGAGTGCTGGCAAATGCGTCGTGGGCTCAAGTTGGCACTGGGAGGATGTGGGAGAAGCCCGACTTTCCCCCTTTGGAAAGCCACTTCGTTGCAGCTTCCAAGCCGCCTGCTACTATTCACTCCACAGATTCCTCTGAGGAGCGGTGAGTTTTTCCAAAAGAAACCAGGTGCTTGCGATTCCTTCCGGGGAGCTCACCCCCAGGAGCATACTGTAGCTAAGGTGCCCACTAAATGTGACCTCTAGTCTCGAGGTAAGGTGCACATTTTCCCATTCCCAGAGATAGGGGCGCCCCGGTTTCCAGGAGGTCTTAGTCAGTGGACGGCTTTAGCTTTAGTATGCCTCACAGCGCTCAAGACTCTCACGTGGGCACTTCTTTCCAAGGAAGTACACTGCGTACCCAAAGCCTTCTGAGCACAAGCAAGGGATACACAGCTCTGGGCACATCCCTCCCTATGCAGTTGGAAGGGCCGGGAACTAAGGTGTTCTCTGAGGCGAGCGTCCCACAGCTTTGAAACAGCCCCAGGAACGCGGTTCTTGGCAGGGTTTCGTTCCCTGCGGGTCTGCCACGTTGAGGAAAACTAAGCGGCCCTGAAAGAAACCACCGGGGCTCCAATTCGGTTTGGGGACTCCTGCTCGACGTCTCTCTAGGTGATGCGGAAACTGGACTTTAGGTCCAGCCCGAAGTAATGCAGAGAGTAACCCCGAGCATTGCTAGGCATTGGGAACATCCGAAGTCACCCAGGTAGGCCTGCTGAGGGCAGTTCGGGGTTTGTGCCGTTCACCACATGCAGCACACACTGCATCCAAAAGTTTCATCGCAGAAGGCCGAACTGTGTTCCACGGGTCTCCCTTGGATGGTCAGAGAAGATAGGTGTATGTGCTGGGTGATCCAGTTGGTAATTGAGAAGCCTGGCAGAGGGCAGTCTTTTCCCCCTTTGAAAGGTCGATAGTGGCGGCCTCAAGGCTGACTGAAAGACACTGCCCTTACCCGTCTTCTAGTCACCTCCAGGAGTGCCTCAGTGAAGACAGTGAGTTTTCTCCTACGAATCCAGGTGGTCTCCAGTGCCTTGCTGGGAGCTCATCCCACGCTTGCCCTAGCTAAAGTGTGAAGTCAAAGTGACCCCTAGCCTCAAGGGAAGCGCGAGCGCTTCCTATCAGCCAAGTTGGGTGGGCAGCCACCTCCATGAACCCTGACTCCATAGAGTGCTTTAACTCCTCTGCGGCTTTGCGTAGGCCTAAGAGAGTCGCGTGTGAATTCCTTCTGAGGGAGAGCATGTGCGCTGGGAGTCCCCGTTTTGTTTTCCGAGCCACACAACACAGGACAGACTGCTGGGGTCAGCTCTTGCTACGCAGCGCGAAGGGCAGTGAACTGCTTCTCGCTTGCAGAGCATGATGTCTACAGCTGTAAGGCAGCCCCGGGACAAAGTTTTGGCCAGTATTACATTCAGCGTGGCTCTCCCTCTGTGGAGGCCCTCCGAACGGCACTGAGAGAATCCCTGAGCCTAAAGTGCATCCTGGCAACCCTTAACCTGTCATCTCACTATTGTGACGCAAGGTACACTGCAGGTGCAGCCTGACAGAAAGTACAGAAAAGCCGGTACGACTCTGAGGCATTTGGACGAGGCAAGGTCCCCTCGGCCTGACTAAGTCATTAAGCGGGTGCTGCTCCTCGTGGCACGCAGAACACACCCCGTCCAACGAAGTGGGATCCTAGAAAGGCCCAGGGTTGCTGAAAGTCTCCAGGTGTCAGTCAGCGAGTGCTGGCAAATGCGTCGTGGGCTCAAGTTGGCACTGGGAGGATGTGGGAGAAGCCCGACTTTCCCCCTTTGGAAAGCCACTTCGTTGCAGCTTCCAAGCCGCCTGCTACTATTCACTCCACAGATTCCTCTGAGGAGCGGTGAGTTTTTCCAAAAGAAACCAGGTGCTTGCGATTCCTTCCGGGGAGCTCACCCCCAGGAGCATACTGTAGCTAAGGTGCCCACTAAATGTGACCTCTAGTCTCGAGGTAAGGTGCACATTTTCCCATTCCCAGAGATAGGGGCGCCCCGGTTTCCAGGAGGTCTTAGTCAGTGGACGGCTTTAGCTTTAGTATGCCTCACAGCGCTCAAGACTCTCACGTGGGCACTTCTTTCCAAGGAAGTACACTGCGTACCCAAAGCCTTCTGAGCACAAGCAAGGGATACACAGCTCTGGGCACATCCCTCCCTATGCAGTTGGAAGGGCCGGGAACTAAGGTGTTCTCTGAGGCGAGCGTCCCACAGCTTTGAAACAGCCCCAGGAACGCGGTTCTTGGCAGGGTTTCGTTCCCTGCGGGTCTGCCACGTTGAGGAAAACTAAGCGGCCCTGAAAGAAACCACCGGGGCTCCAATTCGGTTTGGGGACTCCTGCTCGACGTCTCTCTAGGTGATGCGGAAACTGGACTTTAGGTCCAGCCCGAAGTAATGCAGAGAGTAACCCCGAGCATTGCTAGGCATTGGGAACATCCGAAGTCACCCAGGTAGGCCTGCTGAGGGCAGTTCGGGGTTTGTGCCGTTCACCACATGCAGCACACACTGCATCCAAAAGTTTCATCGCAGAAGGCCGAACTGTGTTCCACGGGTCTCCCTTGGATGGTCAGAGAAGATAGGTGTATGTGCTGGGTGATCCAGTTGGTAATTGAGAAGCCTGGCAGAGGGCAGTCTTTTCCCCCTTTGAAAGGTCGATAGTGGCGGCCTCAAGGCTGACTGAAAGACACTGCCCTTACCCGTCTTCTAGTCACCTCCAGGAGTGCCTCAGTGAAGACAGTGAGTTTTCTCCTACGAATCCAGGTGGTCTCCAGTGCCTTGCTGGGAGCTCATCCCACGCTTGCCCTAGCTAAAGTGTGAAGTCAAAGTGACCCCTAGCCTCAAGGGAAGCGCGAGCGCTTCCTATCAGCCAAGTTGGGTGGGCAGCCACCTCCATGAACCCTGACTCCATAGAGTGCTTTAACTCCTCTGCGGCTTTGCGTAGGCCTAAGAGAGTCGCGTGTGAATTCCTTCTGAGGGAGAGCATGTGCGCTGGGAGTCCCCGTTTTGTTTTCCGAGCCACACAACACAGGACAGACTGCTGGGGTCAGCTCTTGCTACGCAGCGCGAAGGGCAGTGAACTGCTTCTCGCTTGCAGAGCTTGATGTCTACAGCTGTAAGGCAGCCCCGGGACAAAGTTTTGGCCAGTATTACATTCAGCGTGGCTCTCCCTCTGTGGAGGCCCTCCGAACGGCACTGAGAGAATCCCTGAGCCTAAAGTGCATCCTGGCAACCCTTAACCTGTCATCTCACTATTGTGACGCAAGGTACACTGCAGGTGCAGCCTGACAGAAAGTACAGAAAAGCCGGTACGACTCTGAGGCATTTGGACGAGGCAAGGTCCCCTCGGCCTGACTAAGTCATTAAGCGGGTGCTGCTCCTCGTGGCACGCAGAACACACCCCGTCCAACGAAGTGGGATCCTAGAAAGGCCCAGGGTTGCTGAAAGTCTCCAGGTGTCAGTCAGCGAGTGCTGGCAAATGCGTCGTGGGCTCAAGTTGGCACTGGGAGGATGTGGGAGAAGCCCGACTTTCCCCCTTTGGAAAGCCACTTCGTTGCAGCTTCCAAGCCGCCTGCTACTATTCACTCCACAGATTCCTCTGAGGAGCGGTGAGTTTTTCCAAAAGAAACCAGGTGCTTGCGATTCCTTCCGGGGAGCTCACCCCCAGGAGCATACTGTAGCTAAGGTGCCCACTAAATGTGACCTCTAGTCTCGAGGTAAGGTGCACATTTTCCCATTCCCAGAGATAGGGGCGCCCCGGTTTCCAGGAGGTCTTAGTCAGTGGACGGCTTTAGCTTTAGTATGCCTCACAGCGCTCAAGACTCTCACGTGGGCACTTCTTTCCAAGGAAGTACACTGCGTACCCAAAGCCTTCTGAGCACAAGCAAGGGATACACAGCTCTGGGCACATCCCTCCCTATGCAGTTGGAAGGGCCGGGAACTAAGGTGTTCTCTGAGGCGAGCGTCCCACAGCTTTGAAACAGCCCCAGGAACGCGGTTCTTGGCAGGGTTTCGTTCCCTGCGGGTCTGCCACGTTGAGGAAAACTAAGCGGCCCTGAAAGAAACCACCGGGGCTCCAATTCGGTTTGGGGACTCCTGCTCGACGTCTCTCTAGGTGATGCGGAAACTGGACTTTAGGTCCAGCCCGAAGTAATGCAGAGAGTAACCCCGAGCATTGCTAGGCATTGGGAACATCCGAAGTCACCCAGGTAGGCCTGCTGAGGGCAGTTCGGGGTTTGTGCCGTTCACCACATGCAGCACACACTGCATCCAAAAGTTTCATCGCAGAAGGCCGAACTGTGTTCCACGGGTCTCCCTTGGATGGTCAGAGAAGATAGGTGTATGTGCTGGGTGATCCAGTTGGTAATTGAGAAGCCTGGCAGAGGGCAGTCTTTTCCCCCTTTGAAAGGTCGATAGTGGCGGCCTCAAGGCTGACTGAAAGACACTGCCCTTACCCGTCTTCTAGTCACCTCCAGGAGTGCCTCAGTGAAGACAGTGAGTTTTCTCCTACGAATCCAGGTGGTCTCCAGTGCCTTGCTGGGAGCTCATCCCACGCTTGCCCTAGCTAAAGTGTGAAGTCAAAGTGACCCCTAGCCTCAAGGGAAGCGCGAGCGCTTCCTATCAGCCAAGTTGGGTGGGCAGCCACCTCCATGAACCCTGACTCCATAGAGTGCTTTAACTCCTCTGCGGCTTTGCGTAGGCCTAAGAGAGTCGCGTGTGAATTCCTTCTGAGGGAGAGCATGTGCGCTGGGAGTCCCCGTTTTGTTTTCCGAGCCACACAACACAGGACAGACTGCTGGGGTCAGCTCTTGCTACGCAGCGCGAAGGGCAGTGAACTGCTTCTCGCTTGCAGAGCTTGATGTCTACAGCTGTAAGGCAGCCCCGGGACAAAGTTTTGGCCAGTATTACATTCAGCGTGGCTCTCCCTCTGTGGAGGCCCTCCGAACGGCACTGAGAGAATCCCTGAGCCTAAAGTGCATCCTGGCAACCCTTAACCTGTCATCTCACTATTGTGACGCAAGGTACACTGCAGGTGCAGCCTGACAGAAAGTACAGAAAAGCCGGTACGACTCTGAGGCATTTGGACGAGGCAAGGTCCCCTCGGCCTGACTAAGTCATTAAGCGGGTGCTGCTCCTCGTGGCACGCAGAACACCCCCCGTCCAACGAAGTGGGATCCTAGAAAGGCCCAGGGTTGCTGAAAGTCTCCAGGTGTCAGTCAGCGAGTGCTGGCAAATGCGTCGTGGGCTCAAGTTGGCACTGGGAGGATGTGGGAGAAGCCCGACTTTCCCCCTTTGGAAAGCCACTTCGTTGCAGCTTCCAAGCCGCCTGCTACTATTCACTCCACAGATTCCTCTGAGGAGCGGTGACTTTTTCCAAAAGAAACCAGGTGCTTGCGATTCCTTCCGGGGAGCTCACCCCCAGGAGCATACTGTAGCTAAGGTGCCCACTAAATGTGACCTCTAGTCTCGAGGTAAGGTGCACATTTTCCCATTCCCAGAGATAGGGGCGCCCCGGTTTCCAGGAGGTCTTAGTCAGTGGACGGCTTTAGCTTTAGTATGCCTCACAGCGCTCAAGACTCTCACGTGGGCACTTCTTTCCAAGGAAGTACACTGCGTACCCAAAGCCTTCTGAGCACAAGCAAGGGATACACAGCTCTGGGCACATCCCTCCCTATGCAGTTGGAAGGGCCGGGAACTAAGGTGTTCTCTGAGGCGAGCGTCCCACAGCTTTGAAACAGCCCCAGGAACGCGGTTCTTGGCAGGGTTTCGTTCCCTGCGGGTCTGCCACGTTGAGGAAAACTAAGCGGCCCTGAAAGAAACCACCGGGGCTCCAATTCGGTTTGGGGACTCCTGCTCGACGTCTCTCTAGGTGATGCGGAAACTGGACTTTAGGTCCAGCCCGAAGTAATGCAGAGAGTAACCCCGAGCATTGCTAGGCATTGGGAACATCCGAAGTCACCCAGGTAGGCCTGCTGAGGGCAGTTCGGGGTTTGTGCCGTTCACCACATGCAGCACACACTGCATCCAAAAGTTTCATCGCAGAAGGCCGAACTGTGTTCCACGGGTCTCCCTTGGATGGTCAGAGAAGATAGGTGTATGTGCTGGGTGATCCAGTTGGTAATTGAGAAGCCTGGCAGAGGGCAGTCTTTTCCCCCTTTGAAAGGTCGATAGTGGCGGCCTCAAGGCTGACTGAAAGACACTGCCCTTACCCGTCTTCTAGTCACCTCCAGGAGTGCCTCAGTGAAGACAGTGAGTTTTCTCCTACGAATCCAGGTGGTCTCCAGTGCCTTGCTGGGAGCTCATCCCACGCTTGCCCTAGCTAAAGTGTGAAGTCAAAGTGACCCCTAGCCTCAAGGGAAGCGCGAGCGCTTCCTATCAGCCAAGTTGGGTGGGCAGCCACCTCCATGAACCCTGACTCCATAGAGTGCTTTAACTCCTCTGCGGCTTTGCGTAGGCCTAAGAGAGTCGCGTGTGAATTCCTTCTGAGGGAGAGCATGTGCGCTGGGAGTCCCCGTTTTGTTTTCCGAGCCACACAACACAGGACAGACTGCTGGGGTCAGCTCTTGCTACGCAGCGCGAAGGGCAGTGAACTGCTTCTCGCTTGCAGAGCTGGATGTCTACAGCTGTAAGGCAGCCCCGGGACAAAGTTTTGGCCAGTATTACATTCAGCGTGGCTCTCCCTCTGTGGAGGCCCTCCGAACGGCACTGAGAGAATCCCTGAGCCTAAAGTGCATCCTGGCAACCCTTAACCTGTCATCTCACTATTGTGACGCAAGGTACACTGCAGGTGCAGCCTGACAGAAAGTACAGAAAAGCCGGTACGACTCTGAGGCATTTGGACGAGGCAAGGTCCCCTCGGCCTGACTAAGTCATTAAGCGGGTGCTGCTCCTCGTGGCACGCAGAACACCCCCCGTCCAACGAAGTGGGATCCTAGAAAGGCCCAGGGTTGCTGAAAGTCTCCAGGTGTCAGTCAGCGAGTGCTGGCAAATGCGTCGTGGGCTCAAGTTGGCACTGGGAGGATGTGGGAGAAGCCCGACTTTCCCCCTTTGGAAAGCCACTTCGTTGCAGCTTCCAAGCCGCCTGCTACTATTCACTCCACAGATTCCTCTGAGGAGCGGTGACTTTTTCCAAAAGAAACCAGGTGCTTGCGATTCCTTCCGGGGAGCTCACCCCCAGGAGCATACTGTAGCTAAGGTGCCCACTAAATGTGACCTCTAGTCTCGAGGTAAGGTGCACATTTTCCCATTCCCAGAGATAGGGGCGCCCCGGTTTCCAGGAGGTCTTAGTCAGTGGACGGCTTTAGCTTTAGTATGCCTCACAGCGCTCAAGACTCTCACGTGGGCACTTCTTTCCAAGGAAGTACACTGCGTACCCAAAGCCTTCTGAGCACAAGCAAGGGATACACAGCTCTGGGCACATCCCTCCCTATGCAGTTGGAAGGGCCGGGAACTAAGGTGTTCTCTGAGGCGAGCGTCCCACAGCTTTGAAACAGCCCCAGGAACGCGGTTCTTGGCAGGGTTTCGTTCCCTGCGGGTCTGCCACGTTGAGGAAAACTAAGCGGCCCTGAAAGAAACCACCGGGGCTCCAATTCGGTTTGGGGACTCCTGCTCGACGTCTCTCTAGGTGATGCGGAAACTGGACTTTAGGTCCAGCCCGAAGTAATGCAGAGAGTAACCCCGAGCATTGCTAGGCATTGGGAACATCCGAAGTCACCCAGGTAGGCCTGCTGAGGGCAGTTCGGGGTTTGTGCCGTTCACCACATGCAGCACACACTGCATCCAAAAGTTTCATCGCAGAAGGCCGAACTGTGTTCCACGGGTCTCCCTTGGATGGTCAGAGAAGATAGGTGTATGTGCTGGGTGATCCAGTTGGTAATTGAGAAGCCTGGCAGAGGGCAGTCTTTTCCCCCTTTGAAAGGTCGATAGTGGCGGCCTCAAGGCTGACTGAAAGACACTGCCCTTACCCGTCTTCTAGTCACCTCCAGGAGTGCCTCAGTGAAGACAGTGAGTTTTCTCCTACGAATCCAGGTGGTCTCCAGTGCCTTGCTGGGAGCTCATCCCACGCTTGCCCTAGCTAAAGTGTGAAGTCAAAGTGACCCCTAGCCTCAAGGGAAGCGCGAGCGCTTCCTATCAGCCAAGTTGGGTGGGCAGCCACCTCCATGAACCCTGACTCCATAGAGTGCTTTAACTCCTCTGCGGCTTTGCGTAGGCCTAAGAGAGTCGCGTGTGAATTCCTTCTGAGGGAGAGCATGTGCGCTGGGAGTCCCCGTTTTGTTTTCCGAGCCACACAACACAGGACAGACTGCTGGGGTCAGCTCTTGCTACGCAGCGCGAAGGGCAGTGAACTGCTTCTCGCTTGCAGAGCTTGATGTCTACAGCTGTAAGGCAGCCCCGGGACAAAGTTTTGGCCAGTATTACATTCAGCGTGGCTCTCCCTCTGTGGAGGCCCTCCGAACGGCACTGAGAGAATCCCTGAGCCTAAAGTGCATCCTGGCAACCCTTAACCTGTCATCTCACTATTGTGACGCAAGGTACACTGCAGGTGCAGCCTGACAGAAAGTACAGAAAAGCCGGTACGACTCTGAGGCATTTGGACGAGGCAAGGTCCCCTCGGCCTGACTAAGTCATTAAGCGGGTGCTGCTCCTCGTGGCACGCAGAACACCCCCCGTCCAACGAAGTGGGATCCTAGAAAGGCCCAGGGTTGCTGAAAGTCTCCAGGTGTCAGTCAGCGAGTGCTGGCAAATGCGTCGTGGGCTCAAGTTGGCACTGGGAGAATGTGGGAGAAGCCCGACTTTCCCCCTTTGGAAAGCCACTTCGTTGCAGCTTCCAAGCCGCCTGCTACTATTCACTCCACAGATTCCTCTGAGGAGCGGTGACTTTTTCCAAAAGAAACCAGGTGCTTGCGATTCCTTCCGGGGAGCTCACCCCCAGGAGCATACTGTAGCTAAGGTGCCCACTAAATGGGACCTCTAGTCTCGAGGTAAGGTGCACATTTTCCCATTCCCAGAGATAGGGGCGCCCCGGTTTCCAGGAGGTCTTAGTCAGTGGACGGCTTTAGCTTTAGTATGCCTCACAGCGCTCAAGACTCTCACGTGGGCACTTCTTTCCAAGGAAGTACACTGCGTACCCAAAGCCTTCTGAGCACAAGCAAGGGATACACAGCTCTGGGCACATCCCTCCCTATGCAGTTGGAAGGGCCGGGAACTAAGGTGTTCTCTGAGGCGAGCGTCCCACAGCTTTGAAACAGCCCCAGGAACGCGGTTCTTGGCAGGGTTTCGTTCCCTGCGGGTCTGCCACGTTGAGGAAAACTAAGCGGCCCTGAAAGAAACCACCGGGGCTCCAATTCGGTTTGGGGACTCCTGCTCGACGTCTCTCTAGGTGATGCGGAAACTGGACTTTAGGTCCAGCCCGAAGTAATGCAGAGAGTAACCCCGAGCATTGCTAGGCATTGGGAACATCCGAAGTCACCCAGGTAGGCCTGCTGAGGGCAGTTCGGGGTTTGTGCCGTTCACCACATGCAGCACACACTGCATCCAAAAGTTTCATCGCAGAAGGCCGAACTGTGTTCCACGGGTCTCCCTTGGATGGTCAGAGAAGATAGGTGTATGTGCTGGGTGATCCAGTTGGTAATTGAGAAGCCTGGCAGAGGGCAGTCTTTTCCCCCTTTGAAAGGTCGATAGTGGCGGCCTCAAGGCTGACTGAAAGACACTGCCCTTACCCGTCTTCTAGTCACCTCCAGGAGTGCCTCAGTGAAGACAGTGAGTTTTCTCCTACGAATCCAGGTGGTCTCCAGTGCCTTGCTGGGAGCTCATCCCACGCTTGCCCTAGCTAAAGTGTGAAGTCAAAGTGACCCCTAGCCTCAAGGGAAGCGCGAGCGCTTCCTATCAGCCAAGTTGGGTGGGCAGCCACCTCCATGAACCCTGACTCCATAGAGTGCTTTAACTCCTCTGCGGCTTTGCGTAGGCCTAAGAGAGTCGCGTGTGAATTCCTTCTGAGGGAGAGCATGTGCGCTGGGAGTCCCCGTTTTCTTTTCCGAGCCACACAACACAGGACAGACTGCTGGGGTCAGCTCTTGCTACGCAGAGCGAAGGGCAGTGAACTGCTTCTCGCTTGCAGAGCTTGATGTCTACAGCTGTAAGGCAGCCCCGGGACAAAGTTTTGGCCAGTATTACATTCAGCGTGGCTCTCCCTCTGTGGAGGCCCTCCGAACGGCACTGAGAGAATCCCTGAGCCTAAAGTGCATCCTGGCAACCCTTAACCTGTCATCTCACTATTGTGACGCAAGGTACACTGCAGGTGCAGCCTGACAGAAAGTACAGAAAAGCCGGTACGACTCTGAGGCATTTGGACGAGGCAAGGTCCCCTCGGCCTGACTAAGTCATTAAGCGGGTGCTGCTCCTCGTGGCACGCAGAACACCCCCCGTCCAACGAAGTGGGATCCTAGAAAGGCCCAGGGTTGCTGAAAGTCTCCAGGTGTCAGTCAGCGAGTGCTGGCAAATGCGTCGTGGGCTCAAGTTGGCACTGGGAGGATGTGGGAGAAGCCCGACTTTCCCCCTTTGGAAAGCCACTTCGTTGCAGCTTCCAAGCCGCCTGCTACTATTCACTCCACAGATTCCTCTGAGGAGCGGTGAGTTTTTCCAAAAGAAACCAGGTGCTTGCGATTCCTTCCGGGGAGCTCACCCCCAGGAGCATACTGTAGCTAAGGTGCCCACTAAATGTGACCTCTAGTCTCGAGGTAAGGTGCACATTTTCCCATTCCCAGAGATAGGGGCGCCCCGGTTTCCAGGAGGTCTTAGTCAGTGGACGGCTTTAGCTTTAGTATGCCTCACAGCGCTCAAGACTCTCACGTGGGCACTTCTTTCCCAGTAAGTACACTGCGTACCCAAAGCCTTCTGAGCACAAGCAAGGGATACACAGCTCTGGGCACATCCCTCCCTATGCAGTTGGAAGGGCCGGGAACTAAGGTGTTCTCTGAGGCGAGCGTCCCACAGCTTTGAAACAGCCCCAGGAACGCGGTTCTTGGCAGGGTTTCGTTCCCTGCGGGTCTGCCACGTTGAGGAAAACTAAGCGGCCCTGAAAGAAACCACCGGGGCTCCAATTCGGTTTGGGGACTCCTGCTCGACGTCTCTCTAGGTGATGCGGAAACTGGACTTTAGGTCCAGCCCGAAGTAATGCAGAGAGTAACCCCGAGCATTGCTAGGCATTGGGAACATCCAAAGTCACCCAGGTAGGCCTGCTGAGGGCAGTTCGGGGTTTGTGCCGTTCACCACATGCAGCACACACTGCATCCAAAAGTTTCATCGCAGAAGGCCGAACTGTGTTCCACGGGTCTCCCTTGGATGGTCAGAGAAGATAGGTGTATGTGCTGGGTGATCCAGTTGGTAATTGAGAAGCCTGGCAGAGGGCAGTCTTTTCCCCCTTTGAAAGGTCGATAGTGGCGGCCTCAAGGCTGACTGAAAGACACTGCCCTTACCCGTCTTCTAGTCACCTCCAGGAGTGCCTCAGTGAAGACAGTGAGTTTTCTCCTACGAATCCAGGTGGTCTCCAGTGCCTTGCTGGGAGCTCATCCCACGCTTGCCCTAGCTAAAGTGTGAAGTCAAAGTGACCCCTAGCCTCAAGGGAAGCGCGAGCGCTTCCTATCAGCCAAGTTGGGTGGGCAGCCACCTCCATGAACCCTGACTCCATAGAGTGCTTTAACTCCTCTGCGGCTTTGCGTAGGCCTAAGAGAGTCGCGTGTGAATTCCTTCTGAGGGAGAGCATGTGCGCTGGGAGTCCCCGTTTTGTTTTCCGAGCCACACAACACAGGACAGACTGCTGGGGTCAGCTCTTGCTACGCAGCGCGAAGGGCAGTGAACTGCTTCTCGCTTGCAGAGCTTGATGTCTACAGCTGTAAGGCAGCCCCGGGACAAAGTTTTGGCCAGTATTACATTCAGCGTGGCTCTCCCTCTGTGGAGGCCCTCCGAACGGCACTGAGAGAATCCCTGAGCCTAAAGTGCATCCTGGCAACCCTTAACCTGTCATCTCACTATTGTGACGCAAGGTACACTGCAGGTGCAGCCTGACAGAAAGTACAGAAAAGCCGGTACGACTCTGAGGCATTTGGACGAGGCAAGGTCCCCTCGGCCTGACTAAGTCATTAAGCGGGTGCTGCTCCTCGTGGCACGCAGAACACCCCCCGTCCAACGAAGTGGGATCCTAGAAAGGCCCAGGGTTGCTGAAAGTCTCCAGGTGTCAGTCAGCGAGTGCTGGCAAATGCGTCGTGGGCTCAAGTTGGCACTGGGAGAATGTGGGAGAAGCCCGACTTTCCCCCTTTGGAAAGCCACTTCGTTGCAGCTTCCAAGCCGCCTGCTACTATTCACTCCACAGATTCCTCTGAGGAGCGGTGACTTTTTCCAAAAGAAACCAGGTGCTTGCGATTCCTTCCGGGGAGCTCACCCCCAGGAGCATACTGTAGCTAAGGTGCCCACTAAATGTGACCTCTAGTCTCGAGGTAAGGTGCACATTTTCCCATTCCCAGAGATAGGGGCGCCCCGGTTTCCAGGAGGTCTTAGTCAGTGGACGGCTTTAGCTTTAGTATGCCTCACAGCGCTCAAGACTCTCACGTGGGCACTTCTTTCCAAGGAAGTACACTGCGTACCCAAAGCCTTCTGAGCACAAGCAAGGGATACACAGCTCTGGGCACATCCCTCCCTATGCAGTTGGAAGGGCCGGGAACTAAGGTGTTCTCTGAGGCGAGCGTCCCACAGCTTTGAAACAGCCCCAGGAACGCGGTTCTTGGCAGGGTTTCGTTCCCTGCGGGTCTGCCACGTTGAGGAAAACTAAGCGGCCCTGAAAGAAACCACCGGGGCTCCAATTCGGTTTGGGGACTCCTGCTCGACGTCTCTCTAGGTGATGCGGAAACTGGACTTTAGGTCCAGCCCGAAGTAATGCAGAGAGTAACCCCGAGCATTGCTAGGCATTGGGAACATCCGAAGTCACCCAGGTAGGCCTGCTGAGGGCAGTTCGGGGTTTGTGCCGTTCACCACATGCAGCACACACTGCATCCAAAAGTTTCATCGCAGAAGGCCGAACTGTGTTCCACGGGTCTCCCTTGGATGGTCAGAGAAGATAGGTGTATGTGCTGGGTGATCCAGTTGGTAATTGAGAAGCCTGGCAGAGGGCAGTCTTTTCCCCCTTTGAAAGGTCGATAGTGGCGGCCTCAAGGCTGACTGAAAGACACTGCCCTTACCCGTCTTCTAGTCACCTCCAGGAGTGCCTCAGTGAAGACAGTGAGTTTTCTCCTACGAATCCAGGTGGTCTCCAGTGCCTTGCTGGGAGCTCATCCCACGCTTGCCCTAGCTAAAGTGTGAAGTCAAAGTGACCCCTAGCCTCAAGGGAAGCGCGAGCGCTTCCTATCAGCCAAGTTGGGTGGGCAGCCACCTCCATGAACCCTGACTCCATAGAGTGCTTTAACTCCTCTGCGGCTTTGCGTAGGCCTAAGAGAGTCGCGTGTGAATTCCTTCTGAGGGAGAGCATGTGCGCTGGGAGTCCCCGTTTTGTTTTCCGAGCCACACAACACAGGACAGACTGCTGGGGTCAGCTCTTGCTACGCAGCGCGAAGGGCAGTGAACTGCTTCTCGCTTGCAGAGCTTGATGTCTACAGCTGTAAGGCAGCCCCGGGACAAAGTTTTGGCCAGTATTACATTCAGCGTGGCTCTCCCTCTGTGGAGGCCCTCCGAACGGCACTGAGAGAATCCCTGAGCCTAAAGTGCATCCTGGCAACCCTTAACCTGTCATCTCACTATTGTGACGCAAGGTACACTGCAGGTGCAGCCTGACGGAAAGTACAGAAAAGCCGGTACGACTCTGAGGCATTTGGACGAGGCAAGGTCCCCTCGGCCTGACTAAGTCATTAAGCGGGTGCTGCTCCTCGTGGCACGCAGAACACCCCCCGTCCAACGAAGTGGGATCCTAGAAAGGCCCAGGGTTGCTGAAAGTCTCCAGGTGTCAGTCAGCGAGTGCTGGCAAATGCGTCGTGGGCTCAAGTTGGCACTGGGAGAATGTGGGAGAAGCCCGACTTTCCCCCTTTGGAAAGCCACTTCGTTGCAGCTTCCAAGCCGCCTGCTACTATTCACTCCACAGATTCCTCTGAGGAGCGGTGAGTTTTTCCAAAAGAAACCAGGTGCTTGCGATTCCTTCCGGGGAGCTCACCCCCAGGAGCATACTGTAGCTAAGGTGCCCACTAAATGTGACCTCTAGTCTCGAGGTAAGGTGCACATTTTCCCATTCCCAGAGATAGGGGCGCCCCGGTTTCCAGGAGGTCTTAGTCAGTGGACGGCTTTAGCTTTAGTATGCCTCACAGCGCTCAAGACTCTCACGTGGGCACTTCTTTCCAAGGAAGTACACTGCGTACCCAAAGCCTTCTGAGCACAAGCAAGGGATACACAGCTCTGGGCACATCCCTCCCTATGCAGTTGGAAGGGCCGGGAACTAAGGTGTTCTCTGAGGCGAGCGTCCCACAGCTTTGAAACAGCCCCAGGAACGCGGTTCTTGGCAGGGTTTCGTTCCCTGCGGGTCTGCCACGTTGAGGAAAACTAAGCGGCCCTGAAAGAAACCACCGGGGCTCCAATTCGGTTTGGGGACTCCTGCTCGACGTCTCTCTAGGTGATGCGGAAACTGGACTTTAGGTCCAGCCCGAAGTAATGCAGAGAGTAACCCCGAGCATTGCTAGGCATTGGGAACATCCGAAGTCACCCAGGTAGGCCTGCTGAGGGCAGTTCGGGGTTTGTGCCGTTCACCACATGCAGCACACACTGCATCCAAAAGTTTCATCGCAGAAGGCCGAACTGTGTTCCACGGGTCTCCCTTGGATGGTCAGAGAAGATAGGTGTATGTGCTGGGTGATCCAGTTGGTAATTGAGAAGCCTGGCAGAGGGCAGTCTTTTCCCCCTTTGAAAGGTCGATAGTGGCGGCCTCAAGGCTGACTGAAAGACACTGCCCTTACCCGTCTTCTAGTCACCTCCAGGAGTGCCTCAGTGAAGACAGTGAGTTTTCTCCTACGAATCCAGGTGGTCTCCAGTGCCTTGCTGGGAGCTCATCCCACGCTTGCCCTAGCTAAAGTGTGAAGTCAAAGTGACCCCTAGCCTCAAGGGAAGCGCGAGCGCTTCCTATCAGCCAAGTTGGGTGGGCAGCCACCTCCATGAACCCTGACTCCATAGAGTGCTTTAACTCCTCTGCGGCTTTGCGTAGGCCTAAGAGAGTCGCGTGTGAATTCCTTCTGAGGGAGAGCATGTGCGCTGGGAGTCCCCGTTTTCTTTTCCGAGCCACACAACACAGGACAGACTGCTGGGGTCAGCTCTTGCTACGCAGAGCGAAGGGCAGTGAACTGCTTCTCGCTTGCAGAGCTTGATGTCTACAGCTGTAAGGCAGCCCCGGGACAAAGTTTTGGCCAGTATTACATTCAGCGTGGCTCTCCCTCTGTGGAGGCCCTCCGAACGGCACTGAGAGAATCCCTGAGCCTAAAGTGCATCCTGGCAACCCTTAACCTGTCATCTCACTATTGTGACGCAAGGTACACTGCAGGTGCAGCCTGACGGAAAGTACAGAAAAGCCGGTACGACTCTGAGGCATTTGGACGAGGCAAGGTCCCCTCGGCCTGACTAAGTCATTAAGCGGGTGCTGCTCCTCGTGGCACGCAGAACACCCCCCGTCCAACGAAGTGGGATCCTAGAAAGGCCCAGGGTTGCTGAAAGTCTCCAGGTGTCAGTCAGCGAGTGCTGGCAAATGCGTCGTGGGCTCAAGTTGGCACTGGGAGAATGTGGGAGAAGCCCGACTTTCCCCCTTTGGAAAGCCACTTCGTTGCAGCTTCCAAGCCGCCTGCTATTATTCACTCCACAGATTCCTCTGAGGAGCGGTGACTTTTTCCAAAAGAAACCAGGTGCTTGCGATTCCTTCCGGGGAGCTCACCCCCAGGAGCATACTGTAGCTAAGGTGCCCACTAAATGTGACCTCTAGTCTCGAGGTAAGGTGCACATTTTCCCATTCCCAGAGATAGGGGCGCCCCGGTTTCCAGGAGGTCTTAGTCAGTGGACGGCTTTAGCTTTAGTATGCCTCACAGCGCTCAAGACTCTCACGTGGGCACTTCTTTCCAAGGAAGTACACTGCGTACCCAAAGCCTTCTGAGCACAAGCAAGGGATACACAGCTCTGGGCACATCCCTCCCTATGCAGTTGGAAGGGCCGGGAACTAAGGTGTTCTCTGAGGCGAGCGTTCCACAGCTTTGAAACAGCCCCAGGAACGCGGTTCTTGGCAGGGTTTCGTTCCCTGCGGGTCTGCCACATTGAGGAAAACTAAGCGGCCCTGAAAGAAACCACCGGGGCTCCAATTCGGTTTGGGGACTCCTGCTCGACGTCTCTCTAGGTGATGCGGAAACTGGACTTTAGGTCCAGCCCGAAGTAATGCAGAGAGTAACCCCGAGCATTGCTAGGCATTGGGAACATCCGAAGTCACCCAGGTAGGCCTGCTGAGGGCAGTTCGGGGTTTGTGCCGTTCACCACATGCAGCACACACTGCATCCAAAAGTTTCATCGCAGAAGGCCGAACTGTGTTCCACGGGTCTCCCTTGGATGGTCAGAGAAGATAGGTGTATGTGCTGGGTGATCCAGTTGGTAATTGAGAAGCCTGGCAGAGGGCAGACTTTTCCCCATTTGAAAGGGCGATAGTGGCGGCCTCAAGGCTGACTGAAAGACACTGCCCTTACCCGTCTTCTAGTCACCTCCAGGAGTGCCTCAGTGAAGACAGTGAGTTTTCTCCTACGAATCCAGGTGGTCTCCAGTGCCTTGCTGGGAGCCCATCCCACGCTTGCCCTAGCTAAAGTGTGAAGTCAAAGTGACCCCTAGCCTCAAGGGAAGCGTGAGCGCTTCCTATCAGCCAAGTTGGGTGGGCAGCCACCTCCATGAACCCTGACTCCATAGAGTGCTTTAACTCCTCTGCGGCTTTGCGTAGGCCTAAGAGAGTCGCGTGTGAATTCCTTCTGAGGGAGAGCATGTGCGCTGGGAGTCCCCGTTTTGTTTTCCGAGCCACACAACACAGGACAGACTGCTGGGGTCAGCTCTTGCTACGCAGAGCGAAGGGCAGTGAACTGCTTCTCGCTTGCAGAGCTTGATGTCTACAGCTGTAAGGCAGCCCCGGGACAAAGTTTTGGCCAGTATTACATTCAGCGTGGCTCTCCCTCTGTGGAGGCCCTCCGAACGGCACTGAGAGAATCCCCGAGCCTAAAGTGCATCCTGGCAACCCTTAACCTGTCATCTCACTATTGTGACGCAAGGTACACTGCAGGTGCAGCCTGACGGAAAGTACAGAAAAGCCGGTACGACTCTGAGGCATTTGGACGAGGCAAGGTCCCCTCGGCCTGACTAAGTCATTAAGCGGGTGCTGCTCCTCGTGGCACGCAGAACACCCCCCGTCCAACGAAGTGGGATCCTAGAAAGGCCCAGTGTTGCTGAAAGTCTCCACGTGTCAGTCAGATAGTGCTGGCAAATGCGTCGTGGGCTCAAGTTGGCACTGTGAGAATGTGGGAGAAGCCCGACTTTCCCCCTTTGGAAAGCCACTTCGTTGCAGCTTCCAAGCCACCTGCTATTATTCACTCCACAGATTCCTCTGAGGAGCAGTGAGTTTTTCCAAAAGAAACCAGGTGCTTGCGATTCCTTCCGGGGAGCTCACCCCCAGGAGCATACTGTAGCTAAGGTGCCCACTAAATGTGACCTCTAGTCTCGAGGTAAGGTGCACATTTTCCCATTCCCAGAGATAGGGGCGCCCCGGTTTCCAGGAGGTCTTAGTCAGTGGACGGCTTTAGCTTTAGTATGCCTCACAGCGCTCAAGACTCTCACGTGGGCACTTCTTTCCAAGGAAGTACACTGCGTACCCAAAGCCTTCTGAGCACAAGCAAGGGATACACAGCTCTGGGCACATCCCTCCCTATGCAGTTGGAAGGGCCGGGAACTAAGGTGTTCTCTGAGGCGAGCGTTCCACAGCTTTGAAACAGCCCCAGGAACGCGGTTCTTGGCAGGGTTTCGTTCCCTGCGGGTCTGCCACGTTGAGGAAAACTAAGCGGCCCTGAAAGAAACCACCGGGGCTCCAATTCGGTTTGGGGACTCCTGCTCGACGTCTCTCTAGGTGATGCGGACACTGGACTTTAGGTCCAGCCCGAAGTAATGCAGAGAGTAACCCCGAGCATTGCTAGGCATTGGGAACATCCGAAGTCACCCAGGTAGGCCTGCTGAGGGCAGTTCGGGGTTTGTGCCGTTCACCACATGCAGCACACACTGCATCCAAAAGTTTCATCGCAGAAGGCCGAACTGTGTTCCACGGGTCTCCCTTGGATGGTCAGAGAAGATAGGTGTATGTGCTGGGTGATCCAGTTGGTAATTGAGAAGCCTGGCAGAAGGCAGTCTTTTCGCCATTTGAAAGGTCGATAGTGGCGGCCTCAAGGCTGACTGAAAGACACTGCCCTTACCCGTCTTCTAGTCACCTCCAGGAGTGCCTCAGTGAAGACAGTGAGTTTTCTCCTACGAATCCAGGTGGTCTCCAGTGCCTTGCTGGGAGCTCATCCCACGCTTGCCCTAGCTAAAGTGTGAAGTCAAAGTGACCCCTAGCCTCAAGGGAAGCGCGAGCGCTTCCTATCAGCCAAGTTGGGTGGGCAGCCACCTCCATGAACCCTGACTCCATAGAGTGCTTTAACTCCTCTGCGGCTTTGCGTAGGCCTAAGAGAGTCGCGTGTGAATTCCTTCTGAGGGAGAGCATGTGCGCTGGGAGTCCCCGTTTTGTTTTCCGAGCCACACAACACAGGGCAGACTGCTGGGGTCAGCTCTTGCTACGCAGAGCGAAGGGCAGTGAACTGCTTCTCGCTTGCAGAGCTTGATGTCTACAGCTGTAAGGCAGCCCCGGGACAAAGTTTTGGCCAGTATTACATTCAGCGTGGCTCTCCCTCTGTGGAGGCCCTCCGAACGGCACTGAGAGAATCCCTGAGCCTAAAGTGCATCCTGGCAACCCTTAACCTGTCATCTCACTATTGTGACGCAAGGTACACTGCAGGTGCAGCCTGACGGAAAGTACAGAAAAGCCGGTACGACTCTGAGGCATTTGGACGAGGCAAGGTCCCCTCGGCCTGACTAAGTCATTAAGCGGGTGCTGCTCCTCGTGGCACGCAGAACACCCCCCGTCCAACGAAGTGGGATCCTAGAAAGGCCCAGGGTTGCTGAAAGTCTCCAGGTGTCAGTCAGCGAGTGCTGGCAAATGCGTCGTGGGCTCAAGTTGGCACTGGGAGGATGTGGGAGAAGCCCGACTTTCCCCCTTTGGAAAGCCACTTCGTTGCAGCTTCCAAGCCGCCTGCTACTATTCACTCCACAGATTCCTCTGAGGAGCGGTGAGTTTTTCCAAAAGAAACCAGGTGCTTGCGATTCCTTCCGGGGAGCTCACCCCCAGGAGCATACTGTAGCTAAGGTGCCCACTAAATGTGACCTCTAGTCTCGAGGTAAGGTGCACATTTTCCCATTCCCAGAGATAGGGGCGCCCCGGTTTCCAGGAGGTCTTAGTCAGTGGACGGCTTTAGCTTTAGTATGCCTCACAGCGCTCAAGACTCTCACGTGGGCACTTCTTTCCAAGGAAGTACACTGCGTACCCAAAGCCTTCTGAGCACAAGCAAGGGATACACAGCTCTGGGCACATCCCTCCCTATGCAGTTGGAAGGGCCGGGAACTAAGGTGTTCTCTGAGGCGAGCGTTCCACAGCTTTGAAACAGCCCCAGGAACGCGGTTCTTGGCAGGGTTTCGTTCCCTGCGGGTCTGCCACGTTGAGGAAAACTAAGCGGCCCTGAAAGAAACCACCGGGGCTCCAATTCGGTTTGGGGACTCCTGCTCGACGTCTCTCTAGGTGATGCGGACACTGGACTTTAGGTCCAGCCCGAAGTAATGCAGAGAGTAACCCCGAGCATTGCTAGGCATTGGGAACATCCGAAGTCACCCAGGTAGGCCTGCTGAGGGCAGTTCGGGGTTTGTGCCGTTCACCACATGCAGCACACACTGCATCCAAAAGTTTCATCGCAGAAGGCCGAACTGTGTTCCACGGGTCTCCCTTGGATGGTCAGAGAAGATAGGTGTATGTGCTGGGTGATCCAGTTGGTAATTGAGAAGCCTGGCAGAAGGCAGTCTTTTCGCCATTTGAAAGGTCGATAGTGGCGGCCTCAAGGCTGACTGAAAGACACTGCCCTTACCCGTCTTCTAGTCACCTCCAGGAGTGCCTCAGTGAAGACAGTGAGTTTTCTCCTACGAATCCAGGTGGTCTCCAGTGCCTTGCTGGGAGCTCATCCCACGCTTGCCCTAGCTAAAGTGTGAAGTCAAAGTGACCCCTAGCCTCAAGGGAAGCGCGAGCGCTTCCTATCAGCCAAGTTGGGTGGGCAGCCACCTCCATGAACCCTGACTCCATAGAGTGCTTTAACTCCTCTGCGGCTTTGCGTAGGCCTAAGAGAGTCGCGTGTGAATTCCTTCTGAGGGAGAGCATGTGCGCTGGGAGTCCCCGTTTTGTTTTCCGAGCCACACAACACAGGACAGACTGCTGGGGTCAGCTCTTGCTACGCAGAGCGAAGGGCAGTGAACTGCTTCTCGCTTGCAGAGCTTGATGTCTACAGCTGTAAGGCAGCCCCGGGACAAAGTTTTGGCCAGTATTACATTCAGCGTGGCTCTCCCTCTGTGGAGGCCCTCCGAACGGCACTGAGAGAATCCCTGAGCCTAAAGTGCATCCTGGCAACCCTTAACCTGTCATCTCACTATTGTGACGCAAGGTACACTGCAGGTGCAGCCTGACAGAAAGTACAGAAAAGCCGGTACGACTCTGAGGCATTTGGACGAGGCAAGGTCCCCTCGGCCTGACTAAGTCATTAAGCGGGTGCTGCTCCTCGTGGCACGCAGAACACCCCCCGTCCAACGAAGTGGGATCCTAGAAAGGCCCAGGGTTGCTGAAAGTCTCCAGGTGTCAGTCAGCGAGTGCTGGCAAATGCGTCGTGGGCTCAAGTTGGCACTGGGAGAATGTGGGAGAAGCCCGACTTTCCCCCTTTGGAAAGCCACTTCGTTGCAGCTTCCAAGCCGCCTGCTACTATTCACTCCACAGATTCCTCTGAGGAGCGGTGACTTTTTCCAAAAGAAACCAGGTGCTTGCGATTCCTTCCGGGGAGCTCACCCCCAGGAGCATACTGTAGCTAAGGTGCCCACTAAATGTGACCTCTAGTCTCGAGGTAAGGTGCACATTTTCCCATTCCCAGAGATAGGGGCGCCCCGGTTTCCAGGAGGTCTTAGTCAGTGGACGGCTTTAGCTTTAGTATGCCTCACAGCGCTCAAGACTCTCACGTGGGCACTTCTTTCCAAGGAAGTACACTGCGTACCCAAAGCCTTCTGAGCACAAGCAAGGGATACACAGCTCTGGGCACATCCCTCCCTATGCAGTTGGAAGGGCCGGGAACTAAGGTGTTCTCTGAGGCGAGCGTTCCACAGCTTTGAAACAGCCCCAGGAACGCGGTTCTTGGCAGGGTTTCGTTCCCTGCGGGTCTGCCACGTTGAGGAAAACTAAGCGGCCCTGAAAGAAACCACCGGGGCTCCAATTCGGTTTGGGGACTCCTGCTCGACGTCTCTCTAGGTGATGCGGAAACTGGACTTTAGGTCCAGCCCGAAGTAATGCAGAGAGTAACCCCGAGCATTGCTAGGCATTGGGAACATCCGAAGTCACCCAGGTAGGCCTGCTGAGGGCAGTTCGGGGTTTGTGCCGTTCACCACATGCAGCACACACTGCATCCAAAAGTTTCATCGCAGAAGGCCGAACTGTGTTCCACGGGTCTCCCTTGGATGGTCAGAGAAGATAGGTGTATGTGCTGGGTGATCCAGTTGGTAATTGAGAAGCCTGGCAGAGGGCAGTCTTTTCCCCATTTGAAAGGTCGATAGTGGCGGCCTCAAGGCTGACTGAAAGACACTGCCCTTACCCGTCTTCTAGTCACCTCCAGGAGTGCCTCAGTGAAGACAGTGAGTTTTCTCCTACGAATCCAGGTGGTCTCCAGTGCCTTGCTGGGAGCTCATCCCACGCTTGCCCTAGCTAAAGTGTGAAGTCAAAGTGACCCCTAGCCTCAAGGGAAGCGCGAGCGCTTCCTATCAGCCAAGTTGGGTGGGCAGCCACCTCCATGAACCCTGACTCCATAGAGTGCTTTAACTCCTCTGCGGCTTTGCGTAGGCCTAAGAGAGTCGCGTGTGAATTCCTTCTGAGGGAGAGCATGTGCGCTGGGAGTCCCCGTTTTGTTTTCCGAGCCACACAACACAGGACAGACTGCTGGGGTCAGCTCTTGCTACGCAGAGCGAAGGGCAGTGAACTGCTTCTCGCTTGCAGAGCTTGATGTCTACAGCTGTAAGGCAGCCCCGGGACAAAGTTTTGGCCAGTATTACATTCAGCGTGGCTCTCCCTCTGTGGAGGCCCTCCGAACGGCACTGAGAGAATCCCTGAGCCTAAAGTGCATCCTGGCAACCCTTAACCTGTCATCTCACTATTGTGACGCAAGGTACACTGCAGGTGCAGCCTGACAGAAAGTACAGAAAAGCCGGTACGACTCTGAGGCATTTGGACGAGGCAAGGTCCCCTCGGCCTGACTAAGTCATTAAGCGGGTGCTGCTCCTCGTGGCACGCAGAACACCCCCCGTCCAACGAAGTGGGATCCTAGAAAGGCCCAGGGTTGCTGAATGTCTCCAGGTGTCAGTCAGCGAGTGCTGGCAAATGCGTCGTGGGCTCAAGTTGGCACTGGGAGAATGTGGGAGAAGCCCGACTTTCCCCCTTTGGAAAGCCACTTCGTTGCAGCTTCCAAGCCGCCTGCTACTATTCACTCCACAGATTCCTCTGAGGAGCGGTGACTTTTTCCAAAAGAAACCAGGTGCTTGCGATTCCTTCCGGGGAGCTCACCCCCAGGAGCATACTGTAGCTAAGGTGCCCACTAAATGGGACCTCTAGTCTCGAGGTAAGGTGCACATTTTCCCATTCCCAGAGATAGGGGCGCCCCGGTTTCCAGGAGGTCTTAGTCAGTGGACGGCTTTAGCTTTAGTATGCCTCACAGCGCTCAAGACTCTCACGTGGGCACTTCTTTCCAAGGAAGTACACTGCGTACCCAAAGCCTTCTGAGCACAAGCAAGGGATACACAGCTCTGGGCACATCCCTCCCTATGCAGTTGGAAGGGCCGGGAACTAAGGTGTTCTCTGAGGCGAGCGTTCCACAGCTTTGAAACAGCCCCAGGAACGCGGTTCTTGGCAGGGTTTCGTTCCCTGCGGGTCTGCCACGTTGAGGAAAACTAAGCGGCCCTGAAAGAAACCACCGGGGCTCCAATTCGGTTTGGGGACTCCTGCTCGACGTCTCTCTAGGTGATGCGGAAACTGGACTTTAGGTCCAGCCCGAAGTAATGCAGAGAGTAACCCCGAGCATTGCTAGGCATTGGGAACATCCGAAGTCACCCAGGTAGGCCTGCTGAGGGCAGTTCGGGGTTTGTGCCGTTCACCACATGCAGCACACACTGCATCCAAAAGTTTCATCGCAGAAGGCCGAACTGTGTTCCACGGGTCTCCCTTGGATGGTCAGAGAAGATAGGTGTATGTGCTGGGTGATCCAGTTGGTAATTGAGAAGCCTGGCAGAGGGCAGTCTTTTCCCCATTTGAAAGGTCGATAGTGGCGGCCTCAAGGCTGACTGAAAGACACTGCCCTTACCCGTCTTCTAGTCACCTCCAGGAGTGCCTCAGTGAAGACAGTGAGTTTTCTCCTACGAATCCAGGTGGTCTCCAGTGCCTTGCTGGGAGCTCATCCCACGCTTGCCCTAGCTAAAGTGTGAAGTCAAAGTGACCCCTAGCCTCAAGGGAAGCGCGAGCGCTTCCTATCAGCCAAGTTGGGTGGGCAGCCACCTCCATGAACCCTGACTCCATAGAGTGCTTTAACTCCTCTGCGGCTTTGCGTAGGCCTAAGAGAGTCGCGTGTGAATTCCTTCTGAGGGAGAGCATGTGCGCTGGGAGTCCCCGTTTTGTTTTCCGAGCCACACAACACAGGACAGACTGCTGGGGTCAGCTCTTGCTACGCAGAGCGAAGGGCAGTGAACTGCTTCTCGCTTGCAGAGCTTGATGTCTACAGCTGTAAGGCAGCCCCGGGACAAAGTTTTGGCCAGTATTACATTCAGCGTGGCTCTCCCTCTGTGGAGGCCCTCCGAACGGCACTGAGAGAATCCCTGAGCCTAAAGTGCATCCTGGCAACCCTTAACCTGTCATCTCACTATTGTGACGCAAGGTACACTGCAGGTGCAGCCTGACAGAAAGTACAGAAAAGCCGGTACGACTCTGAGGCATTTGGACGAGGCAAGGTCCCCTCGGCCTGACTAAGTCATTAAGCGGGTGCTGCTCCTCGTGGCACGCAGAACACCCCCCGTCCAACGAAGTGGGATCCTAGAAAGGCCCAGGGTTGCTGAAAGTCTCCAGGTGTCAGTCAGCGAGTGCTGGCAAATGCGTCGTGGGCTCAAGTTGGCACTGGGAGAATGTGGGAGAAGCCCGACTTTCCCCCTTTGGAAAGCCACTTCGTTGCAGCTTCCAAGCCGCCTGCTACTATTCACTCCACAGATTCCTCTGAGGAGCGGTGACTTTTTCCAAAAGAAACCAGGTGCTTGCGATTCCTTCCGGGGAGCTCACCCCCAGGAGCATACTGTAGCTAAGGTGCCCACTAAATGGGACCTCTAGTCTCGAGGTAAGGTGCACATTTTCCCATTCCCAGAGATAGGGGCGCCCCGGTTTCCAGGAGGTCTTAGTCAGTGGACGGCTTTAGCTTTAGTATGCCTCACAGCGCTCAAGACTCTCACGTGGGCACTTCTTTCCAAGGAAGTACACTGCGTACCCAAAGCCTTCTGAGCACAAGCAAGGGATACACAGCTCTGGGCACATCTCTCCCTATGCAGTTGGAAGGGCCGGGAACTAAGGTGTTCTCTGAGGCGAGCATTCCACAGCTTTGAAACAGCCCCAGGAACGCGGTTCTTGGCAGGGTTTCGTTCCCTGCGGGTCTGCCACGTTGAGGAAAACTAAGCGGCCCTGAAAGAAACCACCGGGGCTCCAATTCGGTTTGGGGACTCCTGCTCGACGTCTCTCTAGGTGATGCGGAAACTGGACTTTAGGTCCAGCCCGAAGTAATGCAGAGAGTAACCCCGAGCATTGCTAGGCATTGGGAACATCCGAAGTCACCCAGGTAGGCCTGCTGAGGGCAGTTCGGGGTTTGTGCCATTCACCACATGCAGCACACACTGCATCCAAAAGTTTCATCGCAGAAGGCCGAACTGTGTTCCACGGGTCTCCCTTGGATGGTCAGAGAAGATAGGTGTATGTGCTGGGTGATCCAGTTGGTAATTGAGAAGCCTGGCAGAGGGCAGTCTTTTCCCCATTTGAAAGGTCGATAGTGGCGGCCTCAAGGCTGACTGAAAGACACTGCCCTTACCCGTCTTCTAGTCACCTCCAGGAGTGCCTCAGTGAAGACAGTGAGTTTTCTCCTACGAATCCAGGTGGTCTCCAGTGCCTTGCTGGGAGCTCATCCCACGCTTGCCCTAGCTAAAGTGTGAAGTCAAAGTGACCCCTAGCCTCAAGGGAAGCGCGAGCGCTTCCTATCAGCCAAGTTGGGTGGGCAGCCACCTCCATGAACCCTGACTCCATAGAGTGCTTTAACTCCTCTGCGGCTTTGCGTAGGCCTAAGAGAGTCGCGTGTGAATTCCTTCTGAGGGAGAGCATGTGCGCTGGGAGTCCCCGTTTTGTTTTCCGAGCCACACAACACAGGACAGACTGCTGGGGTCAGCTCTTGCTATGCAGAGCGAAGGGCAGTGAACTGCTTCTCGCTTGCAGGGCTTGATGTCTACAGCTGTAAGGCAGCCCCGGGACAAAGTTTTGGCCAGTATTACATTCAGCGTGGCTCTCCCTCTGTGGAGGCCCTCCGAACGGCACTGAGAGAATCCCTGAGCCTAAAGTGCATCCTGGCAACCCTTAACCTGTCATCTCACTATTGTGACGCAAGGTACACTGCAGGTGCAGCCTGACAGAAAGTACAGAAAAGCCGGTACGACTCTGAGGCATTTGGACGAGGCAAGGTCCCCTCGGCCTGACTAAGTCATTAAGCGGGTGCTGCTCCTCGTGGCACGCAGAACACCCCCCGTCCAACGAAGTGGGATCCTAGAAAGGCCCAGGGTTGCTGAAAGTCTCCAGGTGTCAGTCAGCGAGTGCTGGCAAATGCGTCGTGGGCTCAAGTTGGCACTGGGAGAATGTGGGAGAAGCCCGACTTTCCCCCTTTGGAAAGCCACTTCGTTGCAGCTTCCAAGCCGCCTGCTACTATTCACTCCACAGATTCCTCTGAGGAGCGGTGACTTTTTCCAAAAGAAACCAGGTGCTTGCGATTCCTTCCGGGGAGCTCACCCCCAGGAGCATACTGTAGCTAAGGTGCCCACTAAATGGGACCTCTAGTCTCGAGGTAAGGTGCACATTTTCCCATTCCCAGAGATAGGGGCGCCCCGGTTTCCAGGAGGTCTTAGTCAGTGGACGGCTTTAGCTTTAGTATGCCTCACAGCGCTCAAGACTCTCACGTGGGCACTTCTTTCCAAGGAAGTACACTGCGTACCCAAAGCCTTCTGAGCACAAGCAAGGGATACACAGCTCTGGGCACATCTCTCCCTATGCAGTTGGAAGGGCCGGGAACTAAGGTGTTCTCTGAGGCGAGCATTCCACAGCTTTGAAACAGCCCCAGGAACGCGGTTCTTGGCAGGGTTTCGTTCCCTGCGGGTCTGCCACGTTGAGGAAAACTAAGCGGCCCTGAAAGAAACCACCGGGGCTCCAATTCGGTTTGGGGACTCCTGCTCGACGTCTCTCTAGGTGATGCGGAAACTGGACTTTAGGTCCAGCCCGAAGTAATGCAGAGAGTAACCCCGAGCATTGCTAGGCATTGGGAACATCCGAAGTCACCCAGGTAGGCCTGCTGAGGGCAGTTCGGGGTTTGTGCCATTCACCACATGCAGCACACACTGCATCCAAAAGTTTCATCGCAGAAGGCCGAACTGTGTTCCACGGGTCTCCCTTGGATGGTCAGAGAAGATAGGTGTATGTGCTGGGTGATCCAGTTGGTAATTGAGAAGCCTGGCAGAGGGCAGTCTTTTCCCCATTTGAAAGGTCGATAGTGGCGGCCTCAAGGCTGACTGAAAGACACTGCCCTTACCCGTCTTCTAGTCACCTCCAGGAGTGCCTCAGTGAAGACAGTGAGTTTTCTCCTACGAATCCAGGTGGTCTCCAGTGCCTTGCTGGGAGCTCATCCCACGCTTGCCCTAGTTAAAGTGTGAAGTCAAAGTGACCCCTAGCCTCAAGGGAAGCGCGAGCGCTTCCTATCAGCCAAGTTGGGTGGGCAGCCACCTCCATGAACCCTGACTCCATAGAGTGCTTTAACTCCTCTGCGGCTTTGCGTAGGCCTAAGAGAGTCGCGTGTGAATTCCTTCTGAGGGAGAGCATGTGCGCTGGGAGTCCCCGTTTTGTTTTCCGAGCCACACAACACAGGACAGACTGCTGGGGTCAGCTCTTGCTACGCAGAGCGAAGGGCAGTGAACTGCTTCTCGCTTGCAGGGCTTGATGTCTACAGCTGTAAGGCAGCCCCGGGACAAAGTTTTGGCCAGTATTACATTCAGCGTGGCTCTCCCTCTGTGGAGGCCCTCCGAACGGCACTGAGAGAATCCCTGAGCCTAAAGTGCATCCTGGCAACCCTTAACCTGTCATCTCACTATTGTGACGCAAGGTACACTGCAGGTGCAGCCTGACAGAAAGTACAGAAAAGCCGGTACGACTCTGAGGCATTTGGACGAGGCAAGGTCCCCTCGGCCTGACTAAGTCATTAAGCGGGTGCTGCTCCTCGTGGCACGCAGAACACCCCCCGTCCAACGAAGTGGGATCCTAGAAAGGCCCAGGGTTGCTGAAAGTCTCCAGGTGTCAGTCAGCGAGTGCTGGCAAATGCGTCGTGGGCTCAAGTTGGCACTGGGAGAATGTGGGAGAAGCCCGACTTTCCCCCTTTGGAAAGCCACTTCGTTGCAGCTTCCAAGCCGCCTGCTACTATTCACTCCACAGATTCCTCTGAGGAGCGGTGACTTTTTCCAAAAGAAACCAGGTGCTTGCGATTCCTTCCGGGGAGCTCACCCCCAGGAGCATACTGTAGCTAAGGTGCCCACTAAATGGGACCTCTAGTCTCGAGGTAAGGTGCACATTTTCCCATTCCCAGAGATAGGGGCGCCCCGGTTTCCAGGAGGTCTTAGTCAGTGGACGGCTTTAGCTTTAGTATGCCTCACAGCGCTCAAGACTCTCACGTGGGCACTTCTTTCCAAGGAAGTACACTGCGTACCCAAAGCCTTCTGAGCACAAGCAAGGGATACACAGCTCTGGGCACATCTCTCCCTATGCAGTTGGAAGGGCCGGGAACTAAGGTGTTCTCTGAGGCGAGCGTTCCACAGCTTTGAAACAGCCCCAGGAACGCGGTTCTTGGCAGGGTTTCGTTCCCTGCGGGTCTGCCACGTTGAGGAAAACTAAGCGGCCCTGAAAGAAACCACCGGGGCTCCAATTCGGTTTGGGGACTCCTGCTCGACGTCTCTCTAGGTGATGCGGAAACTGGACTTTAGGTCCAGCCCGAAGTAATGCAGAGAGTAACCCCGAGCATTGCTAGGCATTGGGAACATCCGAAGTCACCCAGGTAGGCCTGCTGAGGGCAGTTCGGGGTTTGTGCCGTTCACCACATGCAGCACACACTGCATCCAAAAGTTTCATCGCAGAAGGCCGAACTGTGTTCCACGGGTCTCCCTTGGATGGTCAGAGAAGATAGGTGTATGTGCTGGGTGATCCAGTTGGTAATTGAGAAGCCTGGCAGAGGGCAGTCTTTTCCCCATTTGAAAGGTCGATAGTGGCGGCCTCAAGGCTGACTGAAAGACACTGCCCTTACCCGTCTTCTAGTCACCTCCAGGAGTGCCTCAGTGAAGACAGTGAGTTTTCTCCTACGAATCCAGGTGGTCTCCAGTGCCTTTCTGGGAGCTCATCCCACGCTTGCCCTAGCTAAAGTGTGAAGTCAAAGTGACCCCTAGCCTCAAGGGAAGCGCGAGCGCTTCCTATCAGCCAAGTTGGGTGGGCAGCCACCTCCATGAACCCTGACTCCATAGAGTGCTTTAACTCCTCTGCGGCTTTGCGTAGGCCTAAGAGAGTCGCGTGTGAATTCCTTCTGAGGGAGAGCATGTGCGCTGGGAGTCCCCGTTTTGTTTTCCGAGCCACACAACACAGGACAGACTGCTGGGGTCAGCTCTTGCTACGCAGAGCGAAGGGCAGTGAACTGCTTCTCGCTTGCAGGGCTTGATGTCTACAGCTGTAAGGCAGCCCCGGGACAAAGTTTTGGCCAGTATTACATTCAGCGTGGCTCTCCCTCTGTGGAGGCCCTCCGAACGGCACTGAGAGAATCCCTGAGCCTAAAGTGCATCCTGGCAACCCTTAACCTGTCATCTCACTATTGTGACGCAAGGTACACTGCAGGTGCAGCCTGACAGAAAGTACAGAAAAGCCGGTACGACTCTGAGGCATTTGGACGAGGCAAGGTCCCCTCGGCCTGACTAAGTCATTAAGCGGGTGCTGCTCCTCGTGGCACGCAGAACACCCCCCGTCCAACGAAGTGGGATCCTAGAAAGGCCCAGGGTTGCTGAAAGTCTCCAGGTGTCAGTCAGAGAGTGCTGGCAAATGCGTCGTGGGCTCAAGTTGGCACTGGGAGAATGTGGGAGAAGCCCGACTTTCCCCCTTTGGAAAGCCACTTCGTTGCAGCTTCCAAGCCGCCTGCTACTATTCACTCCACAGATTCCTCTGAGGAGCCGTGAGTTTTTCCAAAAGAAACCAGGTGCTTGCGATTCCTTCTGGGGAGCTCACCCCCAGGAGCATACTGTAGCTAAGGTGCCCACTAAATGTGACCTCTAGTCTCGAAGTAAGGTGCACATTTTCCCATTCCCAGAGATAGGGGCGCCCCGGTTTCCAGGAGGTCTTAGTCAGTGGACGGCTTTAGCTTTAGTATGCCTCACAGCGCTCAAGACTCTCACGTGGGCACTTCTTTCCAAGGAAGTACACTGCGTACCCAAAGCCTTCTGAGCACAAGCAAGGGATACACAGCTCTGGGCACATCCCTCCCTATGCAGCTGGAAGGGCCGGGAACTAAGGTGTTCTCTGAGGCGAGCGTTCCACAGCTTTGAAACAGCCCCAGGAACGCGGTTCTTGGCAGGGTTTCGTTCCCTGCGGGTCTGCCACGTTGAGGAAAACTAAGCGGCCCTGAAAGAAACCACCGGGGCTCCAATTCGGTTTGGGGACTCCTGCTCGACGTCTCTCTAGGTGATGCGGAAACTGGACTTTAGGTCCAGCCCGAAGTAATGCAGAGAGTAACCCCGAGCATTGCTAGGCATTGGGAACATCCGAAGTCACCCAGGTAGGCCTGCTGAGGGCAGTTCGGGGTTTGTGCCGTTCACCACATGCAGCACACACTGCATCCAAAAGTTTCATCGCAGAAGGCCGAACTGTGTTCCACGGGTCTCCCTTGGATGGTCAGAGAAGATAGGTGTAAGTGCTGGGTGATCCAGTTGGTAATTGAGAAGCCTGGCAGAGGGCAGTCTTTTCCCCATTTGAAAGGTCGATAGTGGCGGCCTCAAGGCTGACTGAAAGACACTGCCCTTACCCGTCTTCTAGTCACCTCCAGGAGTGCCTCAGTGAAGACAGTGAGTTTTCTCCTACGAATCCAGGTGGTCTCCAGTGCCTTGCTGGGAGCTCATCCCACGCTTGCCCTAGCTAAAGTGTGAAGTCAAAGTGACCCCTAGCCTCAAGGGAAGCGCGAGCGCTTCCTATCAGCCAAGTTGGGTGGGCAGCCACCTCCATGAACCCTGACTCCATAGAGTGCTTTAACTCCTCTGCGGCTTTGCGTAGGCCTAAGAGAGTCGCGTGTGAATTCCTTCTGAGGGAGAGCATGTGCGCTGGGAGTCCCCGTTTTGTTTTCCGAGCCACACAACACAGGACAGACTGCTGGGGTCAGCTCTTGCTACGCAGAGCGAAGGGCAGTGAACTGCTTCTCGCTTGCAGGGCTTGATGTCTACAGCTGTAAGGCAGCCCCGGGACAAAGTTTTGGCCAGTATTACATTCAGCGTGGCTCTCCCTCTGTGGAGGCCCTCCGAACGGCACTGAGAGAATCCCTGAGCCTAAAGTGCATCCTGGCAACCCTTAACCTGTCATCTCACTATTGTGACGCAAGGTACACTGCAGGTGCAGCCTGACAGAAAGTACAGAAAAGCCGGTACGACTCTGAGGCATTTGGACGAGGCAAGGTCCCCTCGGCCTGACTAAGTCATTAAGCGGGTGCTGCTCCTCGTGGCACGCAAAACACCCCCCGTCCAACGAAGTGGGATCCTAGAAAGGCCCAGGGTTGCTGAAAGTCTCCAGGTGTCAGTCAGAGAGTGCTGGCAAATGCGTCGTGGGCTCAAGTTGGCACTGGGAGAATGTGGGAGAAGCCCGACTTTCCCCCTTTGGAAAGCCACTTCGTTGCAGCTTCCAAGCCGCCTGCTACTATTCACTCCACAGATTCCTCTGAGGAGCCGTGAGTTTTTCCAAAAGAAACCAGGTGCTTGCGATTCCTTCTGGGGAGCTCACCCCCAGGAGCATACTGTAGCTAAGGTGCCCACTAAATGTGACCTCTAGTCTCGAAGTAAGGTGCACATTTTCCCATTCCCAGAGATAGGGGCGCCCCGGTTTCCAGGAGGTCTTAGTCAGTGGACGGCTTTAGCTTTAGTATGCCTCACAGCGCTCAAGACTCTCACGTGGGCACTTCTTTCCAAGGAAGTACACTGCGTACCCAAAGCCTTCTGAGCACAAGCAAGGGATACACAGCTCTGGGCACATCCCTCCCTATGCAGCTGGAAGGGCCGGGAACTAAGGTGTTCTCTGAGGCGAGCGTTCCACAGCTTTGAAACAGCCCCAGGAACGCGGTTCTTGGCAGGGTTTCGTTCCCTGCGGGTCTGCCACGTTGAGGAAAACTAAGCGGCCCTGAAAGAAACCACCGGGGCTCCAATTCGGTTTGGGGACTCCTGCTCGACGTCTCTCTAGGTGATGCGGAAACTGGACTTTAGGTCCAGCCCGAAGTAATGCAGAGAGTAACCCCGAGCATTGCTAGGCATTGGGAACATCCGAAGTCACCCAGGTAGGCCTGCTGAGGGCAGTTCGGTGTTTGTGCCGTTCACCACATGCAGCACACACTGCATCCAAAAGTTTCATCGCAGAAGGCCGAACTGTGTTCCACGGGTCTCCCTTGGATGGTCAGAGAAGATAGGTGTATGTGCTGGGTGATCCAGTTGGTAATTGAGAAGCCTGGCAGAGGGCAGTCTTTTCCCCATTTGAAAGGTCGATAGTGGCGGCCTCAAGGCTGACTGAAAGACACTGCCCTTACCCGTCTTCTAGTCACCTCCAGGAGTGCCTCAGTGAAGACAGTGAGTTTTCTCCTACGAATCCAGGTGGTCTCCAGTGCCTTGCTGGGAGCTCATCCCACGCTTGCCCTAGCTAAAGTGTGAAGTCAAAGTGACCCCTAGCCTCAAGGGAAGCGCGAGCGCTTCCTATCAGCCAAGTTGGGTGGGCAGCCACCTCCATGAACCCTGACTCCATAGAGTGCTTTAACTCCTCTGCGGCTTTGCGTAGGCCTAAGAGAGTCGCGTGTGAATTCCTTCTGAGGGAGAGCATGTGCGCTGGGAGTCCCCGTTTTCTTTTCCGAGCCACACAACACAGGACAGACTGCTGGGGTCAGCTCTTGCTACGCAGAGCGAAGGGCAGTGAACTGCTTCTCGCTTGCAGAGCTTGATGTCTACAGCTGTAAGGCAGCCCCGGGACAAAGTTTTGGCCAGTATTACATTCAGCGTGGCTCTCCCTCTGTGGAGGCCCTCCGAACGGCACTGAGAGAATCCCTGAGCCTAAAGTGCATCCTGGCAACCCTTAACCTGTCATCTCACTATTGTGACGCAAGGTACACTGCAGGTGCAGCCTGACGGAAAGTACAGAAAAGCCGGTACGACTCTGAGGCATTTGGACGAGGCAAGGTCCCCTCGGCCTGACTAAGTCATTAAGCGGGTGCTGCTCCTCGTGGCACGCAGAACACCCCCCGTCCAACGAAGTGGGATCCTAGAAAGGCCCAGTGTTGCTGAAAGTCTCCACGTGTCAGTCAGATAGTGCTGGCAAATGTGTCGTGGGCTCAAGTTGGCACTGGGAGGATGTGGGAGAAGCCCGACTTTCCCCCTTTGGAAAGCCACTTCGTTGCAGCTTCCAAGCCACCTGCTATTATTCACTCCACAGATTCCTCTGAGGAGCGGTGAGTTTTTCCAAAAGAAACCAGGTGCTTGCGATTCCTTCCGGGGAGCTCACCCCCAGGAGCATACTGTAGCTAAGGTGCCCACTAAATGTGACCTCTAGTCTCGAGGTAAGGTGCACATTTTCCCATTCCCAGAGATAGGGGCGCCCCGGTTTCCAGGAGGTCTTAGTCAGTGGACGGCTTTAGCTTTAGTATGCCTCACAGCGCTCAAGACTCTCACGTGGGCACTTCTTTCCAAGGAAGTACACTGCGTACCCAAAGCCTTCTGAGCACAAGCAAGGGATACACAGCTCTGGGCACATCCCTCCCTATGCAGTTGGAAGGGCCGGGAACTAAGGTGTTCTCTGAGGCGAGCGTTCCACAGCTTTGAAACAGCCCCAGGAACGCGGTTCTTGGCAGGGTTTCGTTCCCTGCGGGTCTGCCACGTTGAGGAAAACTAAGCGGCCCTGAAAGAAACCACCGGGGCTCCAATTCGGTTTGGGGACTCCTGCTCGACGTCTCTCTAGGTGATGCGGACACTGGACTTTAGGTCCAGCCCGAAGTAATGCAGAGAGTAACCCCGAGCATTGCTAGGCATTGGGAACATCCGAAGTCACCCAGGTAGGCCTGCTGAGGGCAGTTCGGGGTTTGTGCCGTTCACCACATGCAGCACACACTGCATCCAAAAGTTTCATCGCAGAAGGCCGAACTGTGTTCCACGGGTCTCCCTTGGATGGTCAGAGAAGATAGGTGTATGTGCTGGGTGATCCAGTTGGTAATTGAGAAGCCTGGCAGAAGGCAGTCTTTTCGCCATTTGAAAGGTCGATAGTGGCGGCCTCAAGGCTGACTGAAAGACACTGCCCTTACCCGTCTTCTAGTCACCTCCAGGAGTGCCTCAGTGAAGACAGTGAGTTTTCTCCTACGAATCCAGGTGGTCTCCAGTGCCTTGCTGGGAGCTCATCCCACGCTTGCCCTAGCTAAAGTGTGAAGTCAAAGTGACCCCTAGCCTCAAGGGAAGCGCGAGCGCTTCCTATCAGCCAAGTTGGGTGGGCAGCCACCTCCATGAACCCTGACTCCATAGAGTGCTTTAACTCCTCTGCGGCTTTGCGTAGGCCTAAGAGAGTCGCGTGTGAATTCCTTCTGAGGGAGAGCATGTGCGCTGGGAGTCCCCGTTTTCTTTTCCGAGCCACACAACACAGGACAGACTGCTGGGGTCAGCTCTTGCTACGCAGAGCGAAGGGCAGTGAACTGCTTCTCGCTTGCAGAGCTTGATGTCTACAGCTGTAAGGCAGCCCCGGGACAAAGTTTTGGCCAGTATTACATTCAGCGTGGCTCTCCCTCTGTGGAGGCCCTCCGAACGGCACTGAGAGAATCCCTGAGCCTAAAGTGCATCCTGGCAACCCTTAACCTGTCATCTCACTATTGTGACGCAAGGTACACTGCAGGTGCAGCCTGACGGAAAGTACAGAAAAGCCGGTACGACTCTGAGGCATTTGGACGAGGCAAGGTCCCCTCGGCCTGACTAAGTCATTAAGCGGGTGCTGCTCCTCGTGGCACGCAGAACACCCCCCGTCCAACGAAGTGGGATCCTAGAAAGGCCCAGGGTTGCTGAAAGTCTCCAGGTGTCAGTCAGCGAGTGCTGGCAAATGCGTCGTGGGCTCAAGTTGGCACTGGGAGGATGTGGGAGAAGCCCGACTTTCCCCCTTTGGAAAGCCACTTCGTTGCAGCTTCCAAGCCGCCTGCTACTATTCACTCCACAGATTCCTCTGAGGAGCGGTGAGTTTTTCCAAAAGAAACCAGGTGCTTGCGATTCCTTCCGGGGAGCTCACCCCCAGGAGCATACTGTAGCTAAGGTGCCCACTAAATGTGACCTCTAGTCTCGAGGTAAGGTGCACATTTTCCCATTCCCAGAGATAGGGGCGCCCCGGTTTCCAGGAGGTCTTAGTCAGTGGACGGCTTTAGCTTTAGTATGCCTCACAGCGCTCAAGACTCTCACGTGGGCACTTCTTTCCAAGGAAGTACACTGCGTACCCAAAGCCTTCTGAGCACAAGCAAGGGATACACAGCTCTGGGCACATCCCTCCCTATGCAGTTGGAAGGGCCGGGAACTAAGGTGTTCTCTGAGGCGAGCGTTCCACAGCTTTGAAACAGCCCCAGGAACGCGGTTCTTGGCAGGGTTTCGTTCCCTGCGGGTCTGCCACGTTGAGGAAAACTAAGCGGCCCTGAAAGAAACCACCGGGGCTCCAATTCGGTTTGGGGACTCCTGCTCGACGTCTCTCTAGGTGATGCGGACACTGGACTTTAGGTCCAGCCCGAAGTAATGCAGAGAGTAACCCCGAGCATTGCTAGGCATTGGGAACATCCGAAGTCACCCAGGTAGGCCTGCTGAGGGCAGTTCGGGGTTTGTGCCGTTCACCACATGCAGCACACACTGCATCCAAAAGTTTCATCGCAGAAGGCCGAACTGTGTTCCACGGGTCTCCCTTGGATGGTCAGAGAAGATAGGTGTATGTGCTGGGTGATCCAGTTGGTAATTGAGAAGCCTGGCAGAAGGCAGTCTTTTCGCCATTTGAAAGGTCGATAGTGGCGGCCTCAAGGCTGACTGAAAGACACTGCCCTTACCCGTCTTCTAGTCACCTCCAGGAGTGCCTCAGTGAAGACAGTGAGTTTTCTCCTACGAATCCAGGTGGTCTCCAGTGCCTTGCTGGGAGCTCATCCCACGCTTGCCCTAGCTAAAGTGTGAAGTCAAAGTGACCCCTAGCCTCAAGGGAAGCGCGAGCGCTTCCTATCAGCCAAGTTGGGTGGGCAGCCACCTCCATGAACCCTGACTCCATAGAGTGCTTTAACTCCTCTGCGGCTTTGCGTAGGCCTAAGAGAGTCGCGTGTGAATTCCTTCTGAGGGAGAGCATGTGCGCTGGGAGTCCCCGTTTTCTTTTCCGAGCCACACAACACAGGACAGACTGCTGGGGTCAGCTCTTGCTACGCAGAGCGAAGGGCAGTGAACTGCTTCTCGCTTGCAGAGCTTGATGTCTACAGCTGTAAGGCAGCCCCGGGACAAAGTTTTGGCCAGTATTACATTCAGCGTGGCTCTCCCTCTGTGGAGGCCCTCCGAACGGCACTGAGAGAATCCCTGAGCCTAAAGTGCATCCTGGCAACCCTTAACCTGTCATCTCACTATTGTGACGCAAGGTACACTGCAGGTGCAGCCTGACGGAAAGTACAGAAAAGCCGGTACGACTCTGAGGCATTTGGACGAGGCAAGGTCCCCTCGGCCTGACTAAGTCATTAAGCGGGTGCTGCTCCTCGTGGCACGCAGAACACCCCCCGTCCAACGAAGTGGGATCCTAGAAAGGCCCAGGGTTGCTGAAAGTCTCCAGGTGTCAGTCAGCGAGTGCTGGCAAATGCGTCGTGGGCTCAAGTTGGCACTGGGAGGATGTGGGAGAAGCCCGACTTTCCCCCTTTGGAAAGCCACTTCGTTGCAGCTTCCAAGCCGCCTGCTACTATTCACTCCACAGATTCCTCTGAGGAGCGGTGACTTTTTCCAAAAGAAACCAGGTGCTTGCGATTCCTTCCGGGGAGCTCACCCCCAGGAGCATACTGTAGCTAAGGTGCCCACTAAATGGGACCTCTAGTCTCGAGGTAAGGTGCACATTTTCCCATTCCCAGAGATAGGGGCGCCCCGGTTTCCAGGAGGTCTTAGTCAGTGGACGGCTTTAGCTTTAGTATGCCTCACAGCGCTCAAGACTCTCACGTGGGCACTTCTTTCCAAGGAAGTACACTGCGTACCCAAAGCCTTCTGAGCACAAGCAAGGGATACACAGCTCTGGGCACATCCCTCCCTATGCAGTTGGAAGGGCCGGGAACTAAGGTGTTCTCTGAGGCGAGCGTTCCACAGCTTTGAAACAGCCCCAGGAACGCGGTTCTTGGCAGGGTTTCGTTCCCTGCGGGTCTGCCACGTTGAGGAAAACTAAGCGGCCCTGAAAGAAACCACCGGGGCTCCAATTCGGTTTGGGGACTCCTGCTCGACGTCTCTCTAGGTGATGCGGACACTGGACTTTAGGTCCAGCCCGAAGTAATGCAGAGAGTAACCCCGAGCATTGCTAGGCATTGGGAACATCCGAAGTCACCCAGGTAGGCCTGCTGAGGGCAGTTCGGGGTTTGTGCCGTTCACCACATGCAGCACACACTGCATCCAAAAGTTTCATCGCAGAATGCCGAACTGTGTTCCACGGGTCTCCCTTGGATGGTCAGAGAAGATAGGTGTATGTGCTGGGTGATCCAGTTGGTAATTGAGAAGCCTGGCAGAGGGCAGTCTTTTCCCCATTTGAAAGGTCGATAGTGGCGGCCTCAAGGCTGACTGAAAGACACTGCCCTTACCCGTCTTCTAGTCACCTCCAGGAGTGCCTCAGTGAAGACAGTGAGTTTTCTCCTACGAATCCAGGTGGTCTCCAGTGCCTTGCTGGGAGCTCATCCCACGCTTGCCCTAGCTAAAGTGTGAAGTCAAAGTGACCCCTAGCCTCAAGGGAAGCGCGAGCGCTTCCTATCAGCCAAGTTGGGTGGGCAGCCACCTCCATGAACCCTGACGCCATAGAGTGCTTTAACTCCTCTGCGGCTTTGCGTAGGCCTAAGAGAGTCGCGTGTGAATTCCTTCTGAGGGAGAGCATGTGCGCTGGGAGTCCCCGTTTTGTTTTCCGAGCCACACAACACAGGACAGACTGCTGGGGTCAGCTCTTGCTACGCAGAGCGAAGGGCAGTGAACTGCTTCTCGCTTGCAGAGCTTGATGTCTACAGCTGTAAGGCAGCCCCGGGACAAAGTTTTGGCCAGTATTACATTCAGCGTGGCTCTCCCTCTGTGGAGGCCCTCCGAACGGCACTGAGAGAATCCCTGAGCCTAAAGTGCATCCTGGCAACCCTTAACCTGTCATCTCACTATTGTGACGCAAGGTACACTGCAGGTGCAGCCTGACAGAAAGTACAGAAAAGCCGGTACGACTCTGAGGCATTTGGACGAGGCAAGGTCCCCTCGGCCTGACTAAGTCATTAAGCGGGTGCTGCTCCTCGTGGCACGCAGAACACCCCCCGTCCAACGAAGTGGGATCCTAGAAAGGCCCAGGGTTGCTGAAAGTCTCCAGGTGTCAGTCAGCGAGTGCTGGCAAATGCGTCGTGGGCTCAAGTTGGCACTGGGAGGATGTGGGAGAAGCCCGACTTTCCCCCTTTGGAAAGCCACTTCGTTGCAGCTTCCAAGCCGCCTGCTACTATTCACTCCACAGATTCCTCTGAGGAGCGGTGACTTTTTCCAAAAGAAACCAGGTGCTTGCGATTCCTTCCGGGGAGCTCACCCCCAGGAGCATACTGTAGCTAAGGTGCCCACTAAATGGGACCTCTAGTCTCGAGGTAAGGTGCACATTTTCCCATTCCCAGAGATAGGGGCGCCCCGGTTTCCAGGAGGTCTTAGTCAGTGGACGGCTTTAGCTTTAGTATGCCTCACAGCGCTCAAGACTCTCACGTGGGCACTTCTTTCCAAGGAAGTACACTGCGTACCCAAAGCCTTCTGAGCACAAGCAAGGGATACACAGCTCTGGGCACATCCCTCCCTATGCAGTTGGAAGGGCCGGGAACTAAGGTGTTCTCTGAGGCGAGCATTCCACAGCTTTGAAACAGCCCCAGGAACGCGGTTCTTGGCAGGGTTTCGTTCCCTGCGGGTCTGCCACGTTGAGGAAAACTAAGCGGCCCTGAAAGAAACCACCGGGGCTCCAATTCGGTTTGGGGACTCCTGCTCGACGTCTCTCTAGGTGATGCGGAAACTGGACTTTAGGTCCAGCCCGAAGTAATGCAGAGAGTAACCCCGAGCATTGCTAGGCATTGGGAACATCCGAAGTCACCCAGGTAGGCCTGCTGAGGGCAGTTCGGGGTTTGTGCCATTCACCACATGCAGCACACACTGCATCCAAAAGTTTCATCGCAGAAGGCCGAACTGTGTTCCAAGGGTCTCCCTTGGATTGTCAGAGAAGATAGGTGTATGTGCTGGGTGATCCAGTTGGTAATTGAGAAGCCTGGCAGAGGGCAGTCTTTTCCCCATTTGAAAGGTCGATAGTGGCGGCCTCAAGGCTGACTGAAAGACACTGCCCTTACCCGTCTTCTAGTCACCTCCAGGAGTGCCTCAGTGAAGACAGTGAGTTTTCTCCTACGAATCCAGGTGGTCTCCAGTGCCTTGCTGGGAGCTCATCCCACGCTTGCCCTAGCTAAAGTGTGAAGTCAAAGTGACCCCTAGCCTCAAGGGAAGCGCGAGCGCTTCCTATCAGCCAAGTTGGGTGGGCAGCCACCTCCATGAACCCTGACTCCATAGAGTGCTTTAACTCCTCTGCGGCTTTGCGTAGGCCTAAGAGAGTCGCGTGTGAATTCCTTCTGAGGGAGAGCATGTGCGCTGGGAGTCCCCGTTTTGTTTTCCGAGCCACACAACACAGGACAGACTGCTGGGGTGAGCTCTTGCTACGCAGAGCGAAGGGCAGTGAACTGCTTCTCGCTTGCAGAGCTTGATGTCTACAGCTGTAAGGCAGCCCCGGGACAAAGTTTTGGCCAGTATTACATTCAGCGTGGCTCTCCCTCTGTGGAGGCCCTCCGAACGGCACTGAGAGAATCCCTGAGCCTAAAGTGCATCCTGGCAACCCTTAACCTGTCATCTCACTATTGTGACGCAAGGTACACTGCAGGTGCAGCCTGACAGAAAGTACAGAAAAGCCGGTACGACTCTGAGGCATTTGGACGAGGCAAGGTCCCCTCGGCCTGACTAAGTCATTAAGCGGGTGCTGCTCCTCGTGGCACGCAGAACACCCCCCGTCCAACGAAGTGGGATCCTAGAAAGGCCCAGGGTTGCTGAAAGTCTCCAGGTGTCAGTCAGCGAGTGCTGGCAAATGCGTCGTGGGCTCAAGTTGGCACTGGGAGAATGTGGGAGAAGCCCGACTTTCCCCCTTTGGAAAGCCACTTCGTTGCAGCTTCCAAGCCGCCTGCTACTATTCACTCCACAGATTCCTCTGAGGAGCCGTGACTTTTTCCAAAAGAAACCAGGTGCTTGCGATTCCTTCCGGGGAGCTCACCCCCAGGAGCATACTGTAGCTAAGGTGCCCACTAAATGGGACCTCTAGTCTCGAGGTAAGGTGCACATTTTCCCATTCCCAGAGATAGGGGCGCCCCGGTTTCCAGGAGGTCTTAGTCAGTGGACGGCTTTAGCTTTAGTATGCCTCACAGCGCTCAAGACTCTCACGTGGGCACTTCTTTCCAAGGAAGTACACTGCGTACCCAAAGCCTTCTGAGCACAAGCAAGGGATACACAGCTCTGGGCACATCCCTCCCTATGCAGTTGGAAGGGCCGGGAACTAAGGTGTTCTCTGAGGCGAGCATTCCACAGCTTTGAAACAGCCCCAGGAACGCGGTTCTTGGCAGGGTTTCGTTCCCTGCGGGTCTGCCACGTTGAGGAAAACTAAGCGGCCCTGAAAGAAACCACCGGGGCTCCAATTCGGTTTGGGGACTCCTGCTCGACGTCTCTCTAGGTGATGCGGAAACTGGACTTTAGGTCCAGCCCGAAGTAATGCAGAGAGTAACCCCGAGCATTGCTAGGCATTGGGAACATCCGAAGTCACCCAGGTAGGCCTGCTGAGGGCAGTTCGGGGTTTGTGCCATTCACCACATGCAGCACACACTGCATCCAAAAGTTTCATCGCAGAAGGCCGAACTGTGTTCCACGGGTCTCCCTTGGATGGTCAGAGAAGATAGGTGTATGTGCTGGGTGATCCAGTTGGTAATTGAGAAGCCTGGCAGAGGGCAGTCTTTTCCCCATTTGAAAGGTCGATAGTGGCGGCCTCAAGGCTGACTGAAAGACACTGCCCTTACCCGTCTTCTAGTCACCTCCAGGAGTGCCTCAGTGAAGACAGTGAGTTTTCTCCTACGAATCCAGGTGGTCTCCAGTGCCTTGCTGGGAGCTCATCCCACGCTTGCCCTAGCTAAAGTGTGAAGTCAAAGTGACCCCTAGCCTCAAGGGAAGCGCGAGCGCTTCCTATCAGCCAAGTTGGGTGGGCAGCCACCTCCATGAACCCTGACTCCATAGAGTGCTTTAACTCCTCTGCGGCTTTGCGTAGGCCTAAGAGAGTCGCGTGTGAATTCCTTCTGAGGGAGAGCATGTGCGCTGGGAGTCCCCGTTTTGTTTTCCGAGCCACACAACACAGGACAGACTGCTGGGGTCAGCTCTTGCTACGCAGAGCGAAGGGCAGTGAACTGCTTCTCGCTTGCAGAGCTTGATGTCTACAGCTGTAAGGCAGCCCCGGGACAAAGTTTTGGCCAGTATTACATTCAGCGTGGCTCTCCCTCTGTGGAGGCCCTCCGAACGGCACTGAGAGAATCCCTGAGCCTAAAGTGCATCCTGGCAACCCTTAACCTGTCATCTCACTATTGTGACGCAAGGTACACTGCAGGTGCAGCCTGACAGAAAGTACAGAAAAGCCGGTACGACTCTGAGGCATTTGGACGAGGCAAGGTCCCCTCGGCCTGACTAAGTCATTAAGCGGGTGCTGCTCCTCGTGGCACGCAGAACACCCCCCGTCCAACGAAGTGGGATCCTAGAAAGGCCCAGGGTTGCTGAAAGTCTCCAGGTGTCAGTCAGCGAGTGCTGGCAAATGCGTCGTGGGCTCAAGTTGGCACTGGGAGAATGTGGGAGAAGCCCGACTTTCCCCCTTTGGAAAGCCACTTCGTTGCAGCTTCCAAGCCGCCTGCTACTATTCACTCCACAGATTCCTCTGAGGAGCGGTGACTTTTTCCAAAAGAAACCAGGTGCTTGCGATTCCTTCCGGGGAGCTCACCCCCAGGAGCATACTGTAGCTAAGGTGCCCACTAAATGGGACCTCTAGTCTCGAGGTAAGGTGCACATTTTCCCATTCCCAGAGATAGGGGCGCCCCGGTTTCCAGGAGGTCTTAGTCAGTGGACGGCTTTAGCTTTAGTATGCCTCACAGCGCTCAAGACTCTCACGTGGGCACTTCTTTCCAAGGAAGTACACTGCGTACCCAAAGCCTTCTGAGCACAAGCAAGGGATACACAGCTCTGGGCACATCCCTCCCTATGCAGTTGGAAGGGCCGGGAACTAAGGTGTTCTCTGAGGCGAGCATTCCACAGCTTTGAAACAGCCCCAGGAACGCGGTTCTTGGCAGGGTTTCGTTCCCTGCGGGTCTGCCACGTTGAGGAAAACTAAGCGGCCCTGAAAGAAACCACCGGGGCTCCAATTCGGTTTGGGGACTCCTGCTCGACGTCTCTCTAGGTGATGCGGAAACTGGACTTTAGGTCCAGCCCGAAGTAATGCAGAGAGTAACCCCGAGCATTGCTAGGCATTGGGAACATCCGAAGTCACCCAGGTAGGCCTGCTGAGGGCAGTTCGGGGTTTGTGCCATTCACCACATGCAGCACACACTGCATCCAAAAGTTTCATCGCAGAAGGCCGAACTGTGTTCCACGGGTCTCCCTTGGATGGTCAGAGAAGATAGGTGTATGTGCTGGGTGATCCAGTTGGTAATTGAGAAGCCTGGCAGAGGGCAGTCTTTTCCCCATTTGAAAGGTCGATAGTGGCGGCCTCAAGGCTGACTGAAAGACACTGCCCTTACCCGTCTTCTAGTCACCTCCAGGAGTGCCTCAGTGAAGACAGTGAGTTTTCTCCTACGAATCCAGGTGGTCTCCAGTGCCTTGCTGGGAGCTCATCCCACGCTTGCCCTAGCTAAAGTGTGAAGTCAAAGTGACCCCTAGCCTCAAGGGAAGCGCGAGCGCTTCCTATCAGCCAAGTTGGGTGGGCAGCCACCTCCATGAACCCTGACTCCATAGAGTGCTTTAACTCCTCTGCGGCTTTGCGTAGGCCTAAGAGAGTCGCGTGTGAATTCCTTCTGAGGGAGAGCATGTGCGCTGGGAGTCCCCGTTTTGTTTTCCGAGCCACACAACACAGGACAGATTGCTGGGGTCAGCTCTTGCTACGCAGAGCGAAGGGCAGTGAACTGCTTCTCGCTTGCAGAGCTTGATGTCTACAGCTGTAAGGCAGCCCCGGGACAAAGTTTTGGCCAGTATTACATTCAGCGTGGCTCTCCCTCTGTGGAGGCCCTCCGAACGGCACTGAGAGAATCCCTGAGCCTAAAGTGCATCCTGGCAACCCTTAACCTGTCATCTCACTATTGTGACGCAAGGTACACTGCAGGTGCAGCCTGACAGAAAGTACAGAAAAGCCGGTACGACTCTGAGGCATTTGGACGAGGCAAGGTCCCCTCGGCCTGACTAAGTCATTAAGCGGGTGCTGCTCCTCGTGGCACGCAGAACACCCCCCGTCCAACGAAGTGGGATCCTAGAAAGGCCCAGGGTTGCTGAAAGTCTCCAGGTGTCAGTCAGCGAGTGCTGGCAAATGCGTCGTGGGCTCAAGTTGGCACTGGGAGAATGTGGGAGAAGCCCGACTTTCCCCCTTTGGAAAGCCACTTCGTTGCAGCTTCCAAGCCGCCTGCTACTATTCACTCCACAGATTCCTCTGAGGAGCCGTGACTTTTTCCAAAAGAAACCAGGTGCTTGCGATTCCTTCCGGGGAGCTCACCCCCAGGAGCATACTGTAGCTAAGGTGCCCACTAAATGGGACCTCTAGTCTCGAGGTAAGGTGCACATTTTCCCATTCCCAGAGATAGGGGCGCCCCGGTTTCCAGGAGGTCTTAGTCAGTGGACGGCTTTAGCTTTAGTATGCCTCACAGCGCTCAAGACTCTCACGTGGGCACTTCTTTCCAAGGAAGTACACTGCGTACCCAAAGCCTTCTGAGCACAAGCAAGGGATACACAGCTCTGGGCACATCCCTCCCTATGCAGTTGGAAGGGCCGGGAACTAAGGTGTTCTCTGAGGCGAGCGTTCCACAGCTTTGAAACAGCCCCAGGAACGCGGTTCTTGGCAGGGTTTCGTTCCCTGCGGGTCTGCCACGTTGAGGAAAACTAAGCGGCCCTGAAAGAAACCACCGGGGCTCCAATTCGGTTTGGGGACTCCTGCTCGACGTCTCTCTAGGTGATGCGGAAACTGGACTTTAGGTCCAGCCCGAAGTAATGCAGAGAGTAACCCCGAGCATTGCTAGGCATTGGGAACATCCGAAGTCACCCAGGTAGGCCTGCTGAGGGCAGTTCGGGGTTTGTGCCGTTCACCACATGCAGCACACACTGCATCCAAAAGTTTCATCGCAGAAGGCCGAACTGTGTTCCACGGGTCTCCCTTGGATGGTCAGAGAAGATAGGTGTATGTGCTGGGTGATCCAGTTGGTAATTGAGAAGCCTGGCAGAAGGCAGTCTTTTCGCCATTTGAAAGGTCGATAGTGGCGGCCTCAAGGCTGACTGAAAGACACTGCCCTTACCCGTCTTCTAGTCACCTCCAGGAGTGCCTCAGTGAAGACAGTGAGTTTTCTCCTACGAATCCAGGTGGTCTCCAGTGCCTTGCTGGGAGCTCATCCCACGCTTGCCCTAGCTAAAGTGTGAAGTCAAAGTGACCCCTAGCCTCAAGGGAAGCGCGAGCGCTTCCTATCAGCCAAGTTGGGTGGGCAGCCACCTCCATGAACCCTGACTCCATAGAGTGCTTTAACTCCTCTGCGGCTTTGCGTAGGCCTAAGAGAGTCGCGTGTGAATTCCTTCTGAGGGAGAGCATGTGCGCTGGGAGTCCCCGTTTTGTTTTCCGAGCCACACAACACAGGACAGACTGCTGGGGTCAGCTCTTGCTACGCAGAGCGAAGGGCAGTGAACTGCTTCTCGCTTGCAGAGCTTGATATCTACAGCTGTAAGGCAGCCCCGGGACAAAGTTTTGGTCAGTATTACATTCAGCGGGGCTCTCCCTCTGTGGAGGCCCTCCGAACGGCACTGAGAGAATCCCTGAGCCTAAAGTGCATCCTGGCAACCCTTAACCTGTCATCTCACTATTGTGACGCAAGGAACACTGCAGGTGCAGCCTGACGGAAAGTACAGAAAAGCCGGTACGACTCTGAGGCATTTGGACGAGGCAAGGTCCCCTCGGCCTGACTAAGTCATTAAGCGGGTGCTGCTCCTCGTGGCACGCAGAACACCCCCCGTCCAACGAAGTGGGATCCTAGAAAGGCCCAGGGTTGCTGAAAGTCTCCAGGTGTCAGTCAGCGAGTGCTGGCAAATGCGTCGTGGGCTCAAGTTGGCACTGGGAGGATGTGGGAGAAGCCCGACTTTCCCCCTTTGGAAAGCCACTTCGTTGCAGCTTCCAAGCCGCCTGCTACTATTCACTCCACAGATTCCTCTGAGGAGCGGTGAGTTTTTCCAAAAGAAACCAGGTGCTTGCGATTCCTTCCGGGGAGCTCACCCCCAGGAGCATACTGTAGCTAAGGTGCCCACTAAATGTGACCTCTAGTCTCGAGGTAAGGTGCACATTTTCCCATTCCCAGAGATAGGGGCGCCCCGGTTTCCAGGAGGTCTTAGTCAGTGGACGGCTTTAGCTTTAGTATGCCTCACAGCGCTCAAGACTCTCACGTGGGCACTTCTTTCCAAGGAAGTACACTGCGTACCCAAAGCCTTCTGAGCACAAGCAAGGGATACACAGCTCTGGGCACATCCCTCCCTATGCAGTTGGAAGGGCCGGGAACTAAGGTGTTCTCTGAGGCGAGCGTTCCACAGCTTTGAAACAGCCCCAGGAACGCGGTTCTTGGCAGGGTTTCGTTCCCTGCGGGTCTGCCACGTTGAGGAAAACTAAGCGGCCCTGAAAGAAACCACCGGGGCTCCAATTCGGTTTGGGGACTCCTGCTCGACGTCTCTCTAGGTGATGCGGACACTGGACTTTAGGTCCAGCCCGAAGTAATGCAGAGAGTAACCCCGAGCATTGCTAGGCATTGGGAACATCCGAAGTCACCCAGGTAGGCCTGCTGAGGGCAGTTCGGGGTTTGTGCCGTTCACCACATGCAGCACACACTGCATCCAAAAGTTTCATCGCAGAAGGCCGAACTGTGTTCCAAGGGTCTCCCTTGGATGGTCAGAGAAGATAGGTGTATGTGCTGGGTGATCCAGTTGGTAATTGAGAAGCCTGGCAGAGGGCAGTCTTTTCGCCATTTGAAAGGTCGATAGTGGCGGCCTCAAGGCTGACTGAAAGACACTGCCCTTACCCGTCTTCTAGTCACCTCCAGGAGTGCCTCAGTGAAGACAGTGAGTTTTCTCCTACGAATCCAGGTGGTCTCCAGTGCCTTGCTGGGAGCTCATCCCACGCTTGCCCTAGCTAAAGTGTGAAGTCAAAGTGACCCCTAGCCTCAAGGGAAGCGCGAGCGCTTCCTATCAGCCAAGTTGTGTGGGCAAACACCTCCATGAACCCTGACGCCATAGAGTGCTTTAACTCCTCTGCGGCTTTGCGTAGGCCTAAGAGAGTCGCGTGTGAATTCCTTCTGAGGGAGAGCATGTGCGCTGGGAGTCCCCGTTTTGTTTTCCGAGCCACACAACACAGGACAGACTGCTGGGGTCAGCTCTTGCTACGCAGAGCGAAGGGCAGTGAACTGCTTCTCGCTTGCAGAGCTTGATGTCTACAGCTGTAAGGCAGCCCCGGGACAAAGTTTTGGCCAGTATTACATTCAGCGTGGCTCTCCCTCTGTGGAGGCCCTCCGAACGGCACTGAGAGAATCCCTGAGCCTAAAGGGCATCCTGGCAACCCTTAACCTGTCATCTCACTATTGTGACGCAAGGTACACTGCAGGTGCAGCCTGACGGAAAGTACAGAAAAGCCGGTACGACTCTGAGGCATTTGGACGAGGCAAGGTCCCCTCGGCCTGACTAAGTCATTAAGCGGGTGCTGCTCCTCGTGGCACGCAGAACACTCCCCGTCCAACGAAGTGGGATCCTAGAAAGGCCCAGTGTTGCTGAAAGTCTCCACGTGTCAGTCAGATAGTGCTGGCAAATGCGTCGTGGGCTCAAGTTGGCACTGGGAGAATGTGGGAGAAGCCCGACTTTCCCCCTTTGGAAAGCCACTTCGTTGCAGCTTCCAAGCCACCTGCTATTATTCACTCCACAGATTCCTCTGAGGAGCAGTGAGTTTTTCCAAAAGAAACCAGGTGCTTGCGATTCCTTCCGGGGAGCTCACCCCCAGGAGCATACTGTAGCTAAGGTGCCCACTAAATGTGACCTCTAGTCTCGAGGTAAGGTGCACATTTTCCCATTCCCAGAGATAGGGGCGCCCCGGTTTCCAGGAGGTCTTAGTCAGTGGACGGCTTTAGCTTTAGTATGCCTCACAGCGCTCAAGACTCTCACGTGGGCACTTCTTTCCAAGGAAGTACACTGCGTACCCAAAGCCTTCTGAGCACAAGCAAGGGATACACAGCTCTGGGCACATCCCTCCCTATGCAGTTGGAAGGGCCGGGAACTAAGGTGTTCTCTGAGGCGAGCGTTCCACAGCTTTGAAACAGCCCCAGGAACGCGGTTCTTGGCAGGGTTTCGTTCCCTGCGGGTCTGCCACGTTGAGGAAAGCTAAGCGGCCCTGAAAGAAACCACCGGGGCTCCAATTCGGTTTGGGGACTCCTGCTCGACGTCTCTCTAGGTGATGCGGAAACTGGACTTTAGGTCCAGCCCGAAGTAATGCAGAGAGTAACCCCGAGCATTGCTAGGCATTGGGAACATCCGAAGTCACCCAGGTAGGCCTGCTGAGGGCAGTTCGGGGTTTGTGCCGTTCACCACATGCAGCACACACTGCATCCAAAAGTTTCATCGCAGAAGGCCGAACTGTGTTCCAAGGGTCTCCCTTGGATGGTCAGAGAAGATAGGTGTATGTGCTGGGTGATCCAGTTGGTAATTGAGAAGCCTGGCAGAGGGCAGTCTTTTCCCCATTTGAAAGGTCGATAGTGGCGGCCTCAAGGCTGACTGAAAGACACTGCCCTTACCCGTCTTCTAGTCACCTCCAGGAGTGCCTCAGTGAAGACAGTGAGTTTTCTCCTACGAATCCAGGTGGTCTCCAGTGCCTTGCTGGGAGCTCATCCCACGCTTGCCCTAGCTAAAGTGTGAAGTCAAAGTGACCCCTAGCCTCAAGGGAAGCGCGAGCGCTTCCTATCAGCCAAGTTGGGTGGGCAGCCACCTCCATGAACCCTGACTCCATAGAGTGCTTTAACTCCTCTGCGGCTTTGCGTAGGCCTAAGAGAGTCGCGTGTGAATTCCTTCTGAGGGAGAGCATGTGAGCTGTGAGTCCCCGTTTTGTTTTCCGAGCCACACAACACAGGACAGACTGCTGGGGTCAGCTCTTGCTACGCAGAGCGAAGGGCAGTGAACTGCTTCTCGCTTGCAGAGCTTGATGTCTACAGCTGTAAGGCAGCCCCGGGACAAAGTTTTGGCCAGTATTACATTCAGCGTGGCTCTCCCTCTGTGGAGGCCCTCCGAACGGCACTGAGAGAATCCCTGAGCCTAAAGGGCATCCTGGCAACCCTTAACCTGTCATCTCACTATTGTGACGCAAGGTACACTGCAGGTGCAGCCTGACAGAAAGTACAGAAAAGCCGGTACGACTCTGAGGCATTTGGACGAGGCAAGGTCCCCTCGGCCTGACTAAGTCATTAAGCGGGTGCTGCTCCTCGTGGCATGCAGAACACCCCCCGTCCAACGAAGTGGGATCCTAGAAAGGCCCAGTGTTGCTGAAAGTCTCCAGGTGTCAGTCAGCGAGTGCTGGCAAATGCGTCGTGGGCTCAAGTTGGCACTGGGAGAATGTGGGAGAAGCCCGACTTTCCCCCTTTGGAAAGCCACTTCGTTGCAGCTTCCAAGCCGCCTGCTACTATTCACTCCACAGATTCCTCTGAGGAGCAGTGAGTTTTTCCAAAAGAAACCAGGTGCTTGCGATTCCTTCCGGGGAGCTCACCCCCAGGAGCATACTGTAGCTAAGGTGCCCACTAAATGGGACCTCTAGTCTCGAGGTAAGGTGCACATTTTCCCATTCCCAGAGATAGGGGCGCCCCGGTTTCCAGGAGGTCTTAGTCAGTGGACGGCTTCAGCTTTAGTATGCCTCACAGCGCTCAAGACTCTCATGTGGGCACTTCTTTCCAAGGAAGTACACTGCGTACCCAAAGCCTTCTGAGCACAAGCAACGGATACACAGCTCTGGGCACATCCCTCCCTATGCAGTTGGAAGGGCCAGGACCTAAGGTGTTCTCTGAGGCGAGCGTTCCACAGCTTTGAAACAGCCTCAGGAACGCGGTTCTTGGCAGGGTTTCATTCCCTGCGGGTCTGCCACGTTGAGGAAAACTAAGCGGCCCTGAAAGAAACCACCGGGGCTCCAATTCGGTTTGGGGACTCCTGCTCGACGTCTCTCTAGGTGATGCGGAAACTGGACTTTAGGTCCAGCCCGAAGTAATGCAGAGAGTAACCCCGAGCATTGTTAGGCATTGGGAACATCCGAAGTCACCCAGGTAGGCCTGCTGAGGGCAGTTCGGGGTTTGTGCCGTTCACCACATGCAGCACACACTGCATCCAAAAGTTTCATCGCAGAAGGCCGAACTGTGTTCCAAGGGTCTCCCTTGGATTGTCAGAGAAGATTGGTGTATGTGCTGGGTGATCCAGTTGGTAATTGAGAAGCCTGGCAGAGGGCAGTCTTTTCCCCATTTGAAAGGTCGATAGTGGCGGCCTCAAGGCTGACTGAAAGACACTGCCCTTACCCGTCTTCTAGTCACCTCCAGGAGTGCCTCAGTGAAGACAGTGAGTTTTCTCCTACGAATCCAGGTGGTCTCCAGTGCCTTGCTGGGAGCTCATCCCACGCTTGCCCTAGCTAAAGTGTGAAGTCAAAGTGACCCCTAGCCTCAAGGGAAGCGCGAGCGCTTCCTATCAGCCAAGTTGGGTGGGCAGCCACCTCCATGAACCCTGACTCCATAGAGTGCTTTAACTCCTCTGCGGCTTTGCGTAGGCCTAAGAGAGTCGCGTGTGAATTCCTTCTGAGGGAGAGCATGTGCGCTGGGAGTCCCCGTTTTCTTTTCCGAGCCACACAACACAGGGCAGACTGCTGGGGTCAGCTCTTGGTACGCAGAGCGAAGGGCAGTGAACTGCTTCTCGCTTGCAGAGCTTGATGTCTACAGCTGTAAGGCAGCCCCGGGACAAAGTTTTGGCCAGTATTACATTCAGCGTGGCTCTCCCTCTGTGGAGGCCCTCCGAACGGCACTGAGAGAATCCCTGAGCCTAAAGTGCATCCTGGCAACCCTTAACATGTCATCTCACTATTGTGACGCAAGGTACACTGCAGGTGCAGCCTGACGGAAAGTACAGAAAAGCCGGTACGACTCTGAGGCATTTGGACGAGGCAAGGTCCCCTCGGCCTGACTAAGTCATTAAGCGGGTGCTGCTCCTCGTGGCACGCAGAACACCCCCCGTCCAACGAAGTGGGATCCTAGAAAGGCCCAGTGTTGCTGAAAGTCTCCAGGTGTCAGTCAGCGAGTGCTGGCAAATGCGTCGTGGGCTCAAGTTGGCACTGGGAGAATGTGGGAGAAGCCCGACTTTCCCCCTTTGGAAAGCCACTTCGTTGCAGCTTCCAAGCCGCCTGCTACTATTCACTCCACAGATTCCTCTGAGGAGCAGTGAGTTTTTCCAAAAGAAACCAGGTGCTTGCGATTCCTTCCGGGGAGCTCACCCCCAGGAGCATACTGTAGCTAAGGTGCCCACTAAATGTGACCTCTAGTCTCGAGGTAAGGTGCACATTTTCCCATTCCCAGAGATAGGGGCGCCCCGGTTTCCAGGAGGTCTTAGTCAGTGGACGGCTTTAGCTTTAGTATGCCTCACAGCGCTCAAGACTCTCACGTGGGCACTTCTTTCCAAGGAAGTACACTGCGTACCCAAAGCCTTCTGAGCACAAGCAAGGGATACACAGCTCTGGGCACATCCCTCCCTATGCAGTTGGAAGGGCCGGGAACTAAGGTGTTTTCTGAGGCGAGCGTTCCACAGCTTTGAAACAGCCCCAGGAACGTGGTTCTTGGCAGGGTTTCGTTCCCTGCGGGTCTGCCACGTTGAGGAAAACTAAGCGGCCCTGAAAGAAACCACCGGGGCTCCAATTCGGTTTGGGGACTCCTGCTCGACGTCTCTCTAGGTGATGCGGAAACTGGACTTTAGGTCCAGCCCGAAGTAATGCAGAGAGTAACCCCGAGCATTGCTAGGCATTGGGAACATCCGAAGTCACCCAGGTAGGCCTGCTGAGGGCAGTTCGGGGTTTGTGCCGTTCACCACATGCAGCACACACTGCATCCAAAAGTTTCATCGCAGAAGGCCGAACTGTGTTCCAAGGGTCTCCCTTGGATTGTCAGAGAAGATAGGTGTATGTGCTGGGTGATCCAGTTGGTAATTGAGAAGCCTGGCAGAGGGCAGTCTTTTCCCCATTTGAAAGGTCGATAGTGGCGGCCTCAAGGCTGACTGAAAGACACTGCCCTTACCCGTCTTCTAGTCACCTCCAGGAGTGCCTCAGTGAAGACAGTGAGTTTTCTCCTACGAATCCAGGTGGTCTCCAGTGCCTTGCTGGGAGCTCATCCCACGCTTGCCCTAGCTAAAGTGTGAAGTCAAAGTGACCCCTAGCCTCAAGGGAAGCGCGAGCGCTTCCTATCAGCCAAGTTGGGTGGGCAGCCACCTCCATGAACCCTGACTCCATAGAGTGCTTTAACTCCTCTGCGGCTTTGCGTAGGCCTAAGAGAGTCGCGTGTGAATTCCTTCTGAGGGAGAGCATGTGAGCTGTGAGTCCCCGTTTTGTTTTCCGAGCCACACAACACAGGACAGACTGCTGGGGTCAACTCTTGCTACGCAGATCGAAGGGCAGTGAACTGCTTCTCGCTTGCAGAGCTTGATGTCTACAGCTGTAAGGCAGCCCCGGGACAAAGTTTTGGCCAGTATTACATTCAGCGTGGCTCTCCCTCTGTGGAGGCCCTCCGAACGGCACTGAGAGAATCCCTGAGCCTAAAGGGCATCCTGGCAACCCTTAACCTGTCATCTCACTATTGTGACGCAAGGTACACTGCAGGTGCAGCCTGACAGAAAGTACAGAAAAGCCGGTACGACTCTGAGGCATTTGGACGAGGCAAGGTCCCCTCGGCCTGACTAAGTCATTAAGCGGGTGCTGCTCCTCGTGGCATGCAGAACACCCCCCGTCCAACGAAGTGGGATCCTAGAAAGGCCCAGTGTTGCTGAAAGTCTCCAGGTGTCAGTCAGAGAGTGCTGGCAAATGCGTCGTGGGCTCAAGTTGGCACTGGGAGAATGTGGGAGAAGCCCGACTTTCCCCCTTTGGAAAGCCACTTCGTTGCAGCTTCCAAGCCGCCTGCTACTATTCACTCCACAGATTCCTCTGAGGAGCAGTGAGTTTTTCCAAAAGAAACCAGGTGCTTGCGATTCCTTCCGGGGAGCTCACCCCCAGGAGCATACTGTAGCTAAGGTGCCCACTAAATGTGACCTCTAGTCTCGAGGTAAGGTGCACATTTTCCCATTCCCAGAGATAGGGGCGCCCCGGTTTCCAGGAGGTCTTAGTCAGTGGACGGCTTTAGCTTTAGTATGCCTCACAGCGCTCAAGACTCTCACGTGGGCACTTCTTTCCAAGGAAGTACACTGCGTACCCAAAGCCTTCTGAGCACAAGCAACGGATACACAGCTCTGGGCACATCCCTCCCTATGCAGTTGGAAGGGCCGGGACCTAAGGTGTTCTCTGAGGCGAGCGTTCCACAGCTTTGAAACAGCCTCAGGAACGCGGTTCTTGGCAGGGTTTCATTCCCTGCGGGTCTGCCACGTTGAGGAAAACTAAGCGGCCCTGAAAGAAACCACCGGGGCTCCAATTCGGTTTGGGGACTCCTGCTCGACGTCTCTCTAGGTGATGCGGAAACTGGACTTTAGGTCCAGCCCGAAGTAATGCAGAGAGTAACCCCGAGCATTGCTAGGCATTGGGAACATCCGAAGTCACCCAGGTAGGCCTGCTGAGGGCAGTTCGGGGTTTGTGCCGTTCACCACATGCAGCACACACTGCATCCAAAAGTTTCATCGCAGAAGGCCGAACTGTGTTCCACGGGTCTCCCTTGGATTGTCAGAGAAGATAGGTGTATGTGCTGGGTGATCCAGTTGGTAATTGAGAAGCCTGGCAGAAGGCAGTCTTTTCGCCATTTGAAAGGTCGATAGTGGCGGCCTCAAGGCTGACTGAAAGACACTGCCCTTACCCGTCTTCTAGTCACCTCCAGGAGTGCCTCAGTGAAGACAGTGAGTTTTCTCCTACGAATCCAGGTGGTCTCCAGTGTCTTGCTGGGAGCTCATCCCACGCTTGCCCTAGCTAAAGTGTGAAGTCAAAGTGACCCCTAGCCTCAAGGGAAGCGCGAGCGCTTCCTATCAGCCAAGTTGGGTGGGCAGCAACCTCCATGAACCCTGACTCCATAGAGTGCTTTAACTCCTCTGCGGCTTTGCGTAGCCCTAAGAGAGTCGCGTGTGAATTCCTTCTGAGGGAGAGCATGTGCGCTGGGAGTCCCCGTTTTCTTTTCCGAGCCACACAACACAGGGCAGACTGCTGGGGTCAGCTCTTGCTACGCAGAGCGAAGGGCAGTGAACTGCTTCTCGCTTGCAGAGCTTGATGTCTACAGCTGTAAGGCAGCCCCGGGACAAAGTTTTGGCCAGTATTACATTCAGCGTGGCTCTCCCTCTGTGGAGGCCCTCCGAACGGCACTGAGAGAATCCCTGAGCCTAAAGTGCATCCTGGCAACCCTTAACCTGTCATCTCACTATTGTGACGCAAGGTACACTGCAGGTGCAGCCTGACAGAAAGTACAGAAAAGCCGGTACGACTCTGAGGCATTTGGACGAGGCAAGGTCCCCTCGGCCTGACTAAGTCATTAAGCGGGTGCTGCTCCTCGTGGCACGCAGAACACCCCCCGTCCAACGAAGTGGGATCCTAGAAAGGCCCAGTGTTGCTGAAAGTCTCCAGGTGTCAGTCAGCGAGTGCTGGCAAATGCGTCGTGGGCTCAAGTTGGCACTGGGAGAATGTGGGAGAAGCCCGACTTTCCCCCTTTGGAAAGCCACTTCGTTGCAGCTTCCAAGCCGCCTGCTACTATTCACTCCACAGATTCCTCTGAGGAGCGGTGACTTTTTCCAAAAGAAACCAGGTGCTTGCGATTCCTTCCGGGGAGCTCACCCCCAGGAGCATACTGTAGCTAAGGTGCCCACTAAATGGGACCTCTAGTCTCGAGGTAAGGTGCACATTTTCCCATTCCCAGAGATAGGGGCGCCCCGGTTTCCAGGAGGTCTTAGTCAGTGGACGGCTTTAGCTTTAGTATGCCTCACAGCGCTCAAGACTCTCACGTGGGCACTTCTTTCCAAGGAAGTACACTGCGTACCCAAAGCCTTCTGAGCACAAGCAACGGATACACAGCTCTGGGCACATCCCTCCCTATGCAGTTGGAAGGGCCGGGAACTAAGGTGTTCTCTGAGGCGAGCGTTCCACAGCTTTGAAACAGCCTCAGGAACGCGGTTCTTGGCAGGGTTTCGTTCCCTGCGGGTCTGCCACGTTGAGGAAAACTAAGCGGCCCTGAAAGAAACCACCGGGGCTCCAATTCGGTTTGGGGACTCCTGCTCGACGTTTCTCTAGGTGATGCGGAAACTGGACTTTAGGTCCAGCCCGAAGTAATGCAGAGAGTAACCCCGAGCATTGCTAGGCATTGGGAACATCCGAAGTCACCCAGGTAGGCCTGCTGAGGGCAGTTCGGGGTTTGTGCCGTTCACCACATGCAGCACACACTGCATCCAAAAGTTTCATCGCAGAAGGCCGAACTGTGTTCCACGGGTCTCCCTTGGATTGTCAGAGAAGATAGGTGTATGTGCTGGGTGATCCAGTTGGTAATTGAGAAGCCTGGCAGAAGGCAGTCTTTTCGCCATTTGAAAGGTCGATAGTGGCGGCCTCAAGGCTGACTGAAAGACACTGCCCTTACCCGTCTTCTAGTCACCTCCAGGAGTGCCTCAGTGAAGACAGTGAGTTTTCTCCTACGAATCCAGGTGGTCTCCAGTGTCTTGCTGGGAGCTCATCCCACGCTTGCCCTAGCTAAAGTGTGAAGTCAAAGTGACCCCTAGCCTCAAGGGAAGCGCGAGCGCTTCCTATCAGCCAAGTTGGGTGGGCAGCCACCTCCATGAACCCTGACTCCATAGAGTGCTTTAACTCCTCTGCGGCTTTGCGTAGCCCTAAGAGAGTCGCGTGTGAATTCCTTCTGAGGGAGAGCATGTGCGCTGGGAGTCCCCGTTTTGTTTTCCGAGCCACACAACACAGGGCAGACTGCTGGGGTCAGCTCTTGCTACGCAGAGCGAAGGGCAGTGAACTGCTTCTCGCTTGCAGAGCTTGATGTCTACAGCTGTAAGGCAGCCCCGGGACAAAGTTTTGGCCAGTATTACATTCAGCGTGGCTCTCCCTCTGTGGAGGCCCTCCGAACGGCACTGAGAGAATCCCTGAGCCTAAAGTGCATCCTGGCAACCCTTAACCTGTCATCTCACTATTGTGACGCAAGGTACACTGCAGGTGCAGCCTGACAGAAAGTACAGAAAAGCCGGTACGACTCTGAGGCATTTGGACGAGGCAAGGTCCCCTCGGCCTGACTAAGTCATTAAGCGGGTGCTGCTCCTCGTGGCACGCAGCACACCCCCCGTCCAACGAAGTGGGATCCTAGAAAGGCCCAGTGTTGCTGAAAGTCTCCAGGTGTCAGTCAGCGAGTGCTGGCAAATGCGTCGTGGGCTCAAGTTGGCACTGGGAGAATGTGGGAGAAGCCCGACTTTCCCCCTTTGGAAAGCCACTTCGTTGCAGCTTCCAAGCCGCCTGCTACTATTCACTCCACAGATTCCTCTGAGGAGCGGTGAGTTTTTCCAAAAGAAACCAGGTGCTTGCGATTCCTTCCGGGGAGCTCACCCCCAGGAGCATACTGTAGCTAAGGTGCCCACTAAATGGGACCTCTAGTCTCGAGGTAAGGTGCACATTTTCCCATTCCCAGAGATAGGGGCGCCCCGGTTTCCAGGAGGTCTTAGTCAGTGGACGGCTTTAGCTTTAGTATGCCTCACAGCGCTCAAGACTCTCACGTGGGCACTTCTTTCCAAGGAAGTACACTGCGTACCCAAAGCCTTCTGAGCACAAGCAAGGGATACACAGCTCTGGGCACATCCCTCCCTATGCAGTTGGAAGGGCCGGGAACTAAGGTGTTCTCTGAGGCGAGCGTTCCACAGCTTTGAAACAGCCTCAGGAACGCGGTTCTTGGCAGGGTTTCGTTCCCTGCGGGTCTGCCACGTTGAGGAAAACTAAGCGGCCCTGAAAGAAACCACTGGGGCTCCAATTCGGTTTGGGGACTCCTGCTCGACGTCTCTCTAGGTGATGCGGAAACTGGACTTTAGGTCCAGCCCGAAGTAATGCAGAGAGTAACCCCGAGCATTGCTAGGCATTGGGAACATCCGAAGTCACCCAGGTAGGCCTGCTGAGGGCAGTTCGGGGTTTGTGCCGTTCACCACATGCAGCACACACTGCATCCAAAAGTTTCATCGCAGAAGGCCGAACTGTGTTCCACGGGTCTCCCTTGGATTGTCAGAGAAGATAGGTGTATGTGCTGGGTGATCCAGTTGGTAATTGAGAAGCCTGGCAGAAGGCAGTCTTTTCGCCATTTGAAAGGTCGATAGTGGCGGCCTCAAGGCTGACTGAAAGACACTGCCCTTACCCGTCTTCTAGTCACCTCCAGGAGTGCCTCAGTGAAGACAGTGAGTTTTCTCCTACGAATCCAGGTGGTCTCCAGTGTCTTGCTGGGAGCTCATCCCACGCTTGCCCTAGCTAAAGTGTGAAGTCAAAGTGACCCCTAGCCTCAAGGGAAGCGCGAGCGCTTCCTATCAGCCAAGTTGGGTGGGCAGCCACCTCCATGAACCCTGACTCCATAGAGTGCTTTAACTCCTCTGCGGCTTTGCGTAGCCCTAAGAGAGTCGCGTGTGAATTCCTTCTGAGGGAGAGCATGTGCGCTGGGAGTCCCCGTTTTCTTTTCCGAGCCACACAACACAGGGCAGACTGCTGGGGTCAGCTCTTGCTACGCAGAGCGAAGGGCAGTGAACTGCTTCTCGCTTGCAGAGCTTGATGTCTACAGCTGTAAGGCAGCCCCGGGACAAAGTTTTGGCCAGTATTACATTCAGCGTGGCTCTCCCTCTGTGGAGGCCCTCCGAACGACACTGAGAGAATCCCTGAGCCTAAAGTGCATCCTGGCAACTCTTAACCTGTCATCTCACTATTGTGACGCAAGGTACACTGCAGGTGCAGCCTGACGGAAAGTACAGAAAAGCCGGTACGACTCTGAGGCATTTGGACGAGGCAAGGTCCCCTCGGCCTGACTAAGTCATTAAGCGGGTGCTGCTCCTCGTGGCACGCAGAACACCCCCCGTCCAACGAAGTGGGATCCTAGAAATGCCCAGTGTTGCTGAAAGTCTCCAGGTGTCAGTCAGAGAGTGCTGGCAAATGCGTCGTGGGCTCAAGTTGGCACTGGGAGAATGTGGGAGAAGCCCGACTTTCCCCCTTTGGAAAGCCACTTCGTTGCAGCTTCCAAGCCGCCTGCTACTATTCACTCCACAGATTCCTCTGAGGAGCGGTGAGTTTTTCCAAAAGAAACCAGGTGCTTGCGATTCCTTCCGGGGAGCTCACCCCCAGGAGCATACTGTAGCTAAGGTGCCCACTAAATGGGACCTCTAGTCTCGAGGTAAGGTGCACATTTTCCCATTCCCAGAGATAGGGGCGCCCCGGTTTCCAGGAGGTCTTAGTCAGTGGACGGCTTTAGCTTTAGTATGCCTCACAGCGCTCAAGACTCTCACGTGGGCACTTCTTTCCAAGGAAGTACACTGCGTACCCAAAGCCTTCTGAGCACAAGCAAGGGATACACAGCTCTGGGCACATCCCTCCCTATGCAGTTGGAAGGGCCGGGAACTAAGGTGTTCTCTGAGGCGAGCGTTCCACAGCTTTGAAACAGCCCCAGGAACGCGGTTCTTGGCAGGGTTTGGTTCCCTGCGGGTCTGCCACGTTGAGGAAAACTAAGCGGCCCTGAAAGAAACCACCGGGGCTCCAATTCGGTTTGGGGACTCCTGCTCGACGTCTCTCTAGGTGATGCGGAAACTGGACTTTAGGTCCAGCCCGAAGTAATGCAGAGAGTAACCCCGAGCATTGCTAGGCATTGGGAACATCCGAAGTCACCCAGGTAGGCCTGCTGAGGGCAGTTCGGGGTTTGTGCCGTTCACCACATGCAGCACACACTGCATCCAAAAGTTTCATCGCAGAAGGCCGAACTGTGTTCCAAGGGTCTCCCTTGGATTGTCAGAGAAGATAGGTGTATGTGCTGGGTGATCCAGTTGGTAATTGAGAAGCCTGGCAGAGGGCAGTCTTTTCCCCATTTGAAAGGTCGATAGTGGCGGCCTCAAGGCTGACTGAAAGACACTGCCCTTACCCGTCTTCTAGTCACCTCCAGGAGTGCCTCAGTGAAGACAGTGAGTTTTCTCCTACGAATCCAGGTGGTCTCCAGTGCCTTGCTGGGAGCTCATCCCACGCTTGCCCTAGCTAAAGTGTGAAGTCAAAGTGACCCCTAGCCTCAAGGGAAGCGCGAGCGCTTCCTATCAGCCAAGTTGGGTGGGCAGCCACCTCCATGAACCCTGACTCCATAGAGTGCTTTAACTCCTCTGCGGCTTTGCGTAGGCCTAAGAGAGTCGCGTGTGAATTCCTTCTGAGGGAGAGCATGTGCGCTGGGAGTCCCCGTTTTCTTTTCCGAGCCACACAACACAGGGCAGACTGCTGGGGTCAGCTCTTGCTACGCAGAGCGAAGGGCAGTGAACTGCTTCTCGCTTGCAGAGCTTGATGTCTACAGCTGTAAGGCAGCCCCGGGACAAAGTTTTGGCCAGTATTACATTCAGCGTGGCTCTCCCTCTGTGGAGGCCCTCCGAACGGCACTGAGAGAATCCCTGAGCCTAAAGTGCATCCTGGCAACCCTTAACATGTCATCTCACTATTGTGACGCAAGGTACACTGCAGGTGCAGCCTGACGGAAAGTACAGAAAAGCCGGTACGACTCTGAGGCATTTGGACGAGGCAAGGTCCCCTCGGCCTGACTAAGTCATTAAGCGGGTGCTGCTCCTCGTGGCACGCAGAACACCCCCCGTCCAACGAAGTGGGATCCTAGAAAGGCCCAGTGTTGCTGAAAGTCTCCAGGTGTCAGTCAGAGAGTGCTGGCAAATGCGTCGTGGGCTCAAGTTGGCACTGGGAGAATGTGGGAGAAGCCCGACTTTCCCCCTTTGGAAAGCCACTTCGTTGCAGCTTCCAAGCCGCCTGCTACTATTCACTCCACAGATTCCTCTGAGGAGCAGTGAGTTTTTCCAAAAGAAACCAGGTGCTTGCGATTCCTTCCGGGGAGCTCACCCCCAGGAGCATACTGTAGCTAAGGTGCCCACTAAATGTGACCTCTAGTCTCGAGGTAAGGTGCACATTTTCCCATTCCCAGAGATAGGGGCGCCCCGGTTTCCAGGAGGTCTTAGTCAGTGGACGGCTTTAGCTTTAGTATGCCTCACAGCGCTCAAGACTCTCACGTGGGCACTTCTTTCCAAGGAAGTACACTGCGTACCCAAAGCCTTCTGAGCACAAGCAAGGGATACACAGCTCTGGGCACATCCCTCCCTATGCAGTTGGAAGGGCCGGGAACTAAGGTGTTCTCTGAGGCGAGCGTTCCACAGCTTTGAAACAGCCCCAGGAACGTGGTTCTTGGCAGGGTTTCGTTCCCTGCGGGTCTGCCACGTTGAGGAAAACTAAGCGGCCCTGAAAGAAACCACCGGGGCTCCAATTCGGTTTGGGGACTCCTGCTCGACGTCTCTCTAGGTGATGCGGAAACTGGACTTTAGGTCCAGCCCGAAGTAATGCAGAGAGTAACCCCGAGCATTGCTAGGCATTGGGAACATCCGAAGTCACCCAGGTAGGCCTGCTGAGGGCAGTTCGGGGTTTGTGCCGTTCACCACATGCAGCACACACTGCATCCAAAAGTTTCATCGCAGAAGGCCGAACTGTGTTCCAAGGGTCTCCCTTGGATTGTCAGAGAAGATAGGTGTATGTGCTGGGTGATCCAGTTGGTAATTGAGAAGCCTGGCAGAGGGCAGTCTTTTCCCCATTTGAAAGGTCGATAGTGGCGGCCTCAAGGCTGACTGAAAGACACTGCCCTTACCCGTCTTCTAGTCACCTCCAGGAGTGCCTCAGTGAAGACAGTGAGTTTTCTCCTACGAATCCAGGTGGTCTCCAGTGCCTTGCTGGGAGCTCATCCCACGCTTGCCCTAGCTAAAGTGTGAAGTCAAAGTGACCCCTAGCCTCAAGGGAAGCGCGAGCGCTTCCTATCAGCCAAGTTGGGTGGGCAGCCACCTCCATGAACCCTGACTCCATAGAGTGCTTTAACTCCTCTGCGGCTTTGCGTAGGCCTAAGAGAGTCGCGTGTGAATTCCTTCTGAGGGAGAGCATGTGCGCTGGGAGTCCCCGTTTTGTTTTCCGAGCCACACAACACAGGACAGACTGCTGGGGTCAGCTCTTGCTACGCAGAGCGAAGGGCAGTGAACTGCTTCTCGCTTGCAGAGCTTGATGTCTACAGCTGTAAGGCAGCCCCGGGACAAAGTTTTGGCCAGTATTACATTCAGCGTGGCTCTCCCTCTGTGGAGGCCCTCCGAACGGCACTGAGAGAATCCCTGAGCCTAAAGTGCATCCTGGCAACCCTTAACCTGTCATCTCACTATTGTGACGCAAGGTACACTGCAGGTGCAGCCTGACAGAAAGTACAGAAAAGCCGGTACGACTCTGAGGCATTTGGACGAGGCAAGGTCCCCTCGGCCTGACTAAGTCATTAAGCGGGTGCTACTCCTCGTGGCACGCAGAACACCCCCCGTCCAACGAAGTGGGATCCTAGAAAGGCCCAGTGTTGCTGAAAGTCTCCAGGTGTCAGTCAGCGAGTGCTGGCAAATGCGTCGTGGGCTCAAGTTGGCACTGGGAGAATGTGGGAGAAGCCCGACTTTCCCCTTTGGAAAGCCACTTCGTTGCAGCTTCCAAGCCGCCTGCTACTATTCACTCCACAGATTCCTCTGAGGAGCAGTGAGTTTTTCCAAAAGAAACCAGGTGCTTGCGATTCCTTCCGGGGAGCTCACCCCCAGGAGCATACTGTAGCTAAGGTGCCCACTAAATGTGACCTCTAGTCTCGAGGTAAGGTGCACATTTTCCCATTCCCAGAGATAGGGGCGCCCCGGTTTCCAGGAGGTCTTAGTCAGTGGACGGCTTTAGCTTTAGTATGCCTCACAGCGCTCAAGACTCTCACGTGGGCACTTCTTTCCAAGGAAGTACACTGCGTACCCAAAGCCTTCTGAGCACAAGCAAGGGATACACAGCTCTGGGCACATCCCTCCCTATGCAGTTGGAAGGGCCGGGAACTAAGGTGTTCTCTGAGGCGAGCGTTCCACAGCTTTGAAACAGCCCCAGGAACGCGGTTCTTGGCAGGGTTTCGTTCCCTGCGGGTCTGCCACGTTGAGGAAAACTAAGCGGCCCTGAAAGAAACCACCGGGGCTCCAATTCGGTTTGGGGACTCCTGCTCGACGTCTCTCTAGGTGATGCGGAAACTGGACTTTAGGTCCAGCCCGAAGTAATGCAGAGAGTAACCCCGAGCATTGCTAGGCATTGGGAACATCCGAAGTCACCCAGGTAGGCCTGCTGAGGGCAGTTCGGGGTTTGTGCCGTTCACCACATGCAGCACACACTGCATCCAAAAGTTTCATCGCAGAAGGCCGAACTGTGTTCCAAGGGTCTCCCTTGGATTGTCAGAGAAGATAGGTGTATGTGCTGGGTGATCCAGTTGGTAATTGAGAAGCCTGGCAGAAGGCAGTCTTTTCCCCATTTGAAAGGTCGATAGTGGCGGCCTCAAGGCTGACTGAAAGACACTGCCCTTACCCGTCTTCTAGTCACCTCCAGGAGTGCCTCAGTGAAGACAGTGAGTTTTCTCCTACGAATCCAGGTGGTCTCCAGTGCCTTGCTGGGAGCTCATCCCACGCTTGCCCTAGCTAAAGTGTGAAGTCAAAGTGACCCCTAGCCTCAAGGGAAGCGCGAGCGCTTCCTATCAGCCAAGTTGGGTGGGCAGCCACCTCCATGAACCCTGACTCCATAGAGTGCTTTAACTCCTCTGCGGCTTTGCGTAGGCCTAAGAGAGTCGCGTGTGAATTCCTTCTGAGGGAGAGCATGTGCGCTGGGAGTCCCCGTTTTGTTTTCCGAGCCACACAACACAGGACAGACTGCTGGGGTCAGCTCTTGCTACGCAGAGCGAAGGGCAGTGAACTGCTTCTCGCTTGCAGAGCTTGATGTCTACAGCTGTAAGGTAGCCCCGGGACAAAGTTTTGGCCAGTATTACATTCAGCGTGGCTCTCCTTCTGTGGAGGCCCTCCGAACGGCACTGAGAGAATCCCTGAGCCTAAAGTGCATCCTGGCAACTCTTAACCTGTCATCTCACTATTGTGACGCAAGGTACACTGCAGGTGCAGCCTGACAGAAAGTACAGAAAAGCCGGTACGACTCTGAGGCATTTGGACGAGGCAAGGTCCCCTCGGCCTGACTAAGTCATTAAGCGGGTGCTGCTCCTCGTGGCACGCAGAACACCCCCCGTCCAACGAAGTGGGATCCTAGAAAGGCCCAGTGTTGCTGAAAGTCTCCAGGTGTCAGTCAGAGAGTGCTGGCAAATGCGTCGTGGGCTCAAGTTGGCACTGGGAGAATGTGGGAGAAGCCCGACTTTCCCCCTTTGGAAAGCCACTTCGTTGCAGCTTCCAAGCCGCCTGCTACTATTCACTCCACAGATTCCTCTGAGGAGCAGTGAGTTTTTCCAAAAGAAACCAGGTGCTTGCGATTCCTTCCGGGGAGCTCACCCCCAGGAGCATACTGTAGCTAAGGTGCCCACTAAATGTGACCTCTAGTCTCGAGGTAAGGTGCACATTTTCCCATTCCCAGAGATAGGGGCGCCCCGGTTTCCAGGAGGTCTTAGTCAGTGGACGGCATTAGCTTTAGTATGCCTCACAGCGCTCAAGACTCTCACGTGGGCACTTCTTTCCAAGGAAGTACACTGCGTACCCAAAGCCTTCTGAGCACAAGCAAGGGATACACAGCTCTGGGCACATCCCTCCCTATGCAGTTGGAAGGGCCGGGAACTAAGGTGTTCTCTGAGGCGAGCGTTCCACAGCTTTGAAACAGCCCCAGGAACGCGGTTCTTGGCAGGGTTTCGTTCCCTGCGGGTCTGCCACGTTGAGGAAAACTAAGCGGCCCTGAAAGAAACCACCGGGGCTCCAATTCGGTTTGGGGACTCCTGCTCGACGTCTCTCTAGGTGATGCGGAAACTGGACTTTAGGTCCAGCCCGAAGTAATGCAGAGAGTAACCCCGAGCATTGCTAGGCATTGGGAACATCCGAAGTCACCCAGGTAGGCCTGCTGAGGGCAGTTCGGGGTTTGTGCCGTTCACCACATGCAGCACACACTGCATCCAAAAGTTTCATCGCAGAAGGCCGAACTGTGTTCCAAGGGTCTCCCTTGGATTGTCAGAGAAGATAGGTGTATGTGCTGGGTGATCCAGTTGGTAATTGAGAAGCCTGGCAGAAGGCAGTCTTTTCCCCATTTGAAAGGTCGATAGTGGCGGCCTCAAGGCTGACTGAAAGACACTGCCCTTACCCGTCTTCTAGTCACCTCCAGGAGTGCCTCAGTGAAGACAGTGAGTTTTCTCCTACGAATCCAGGTGGTCTCCAGTGCCTTTCTGGGAGCTCATCCCACGCTTGCCCTAGCTAAAGTGTGAAGTCAAAGTGACCCCTAGCCTCAAGGGAAGCGCGAGCGCTTCCTATCAGCCAAGTTGGGTGGGCAGCCACCTCCATGAACCCTGACTCCATAGAGTGCTTTAACTCCTCTGCGGCTTTGCGTAGGCCTAAGAGAGTCGCGTGTGAATTCCTTCTGAGGGAGAGCATGTGCGCTGGGAGTCCCCGTTTTGTTTTCCGAGCCACACAACACAGGACAGACTGCTGGGGTCAGCTCTTGCTACGCAGAGCGAAGGGCAGTGAACTGCTTCTCGCTTGCAGAGCTTGATGTCTACAGCTGTAAGGCAGCCCCGGGACAAAGTTTTGGCCAGTATTACATTCAGCGTGGCTCTCCCTCTGTGGAGGCCCTCCGAACGGCACTGAGAGAATCCCTGAGCCTAAAGTGCATCCTGGCAACCCTTAACCTGTCATCTCACTATTGTGACGCAAGGTACACTGCAGGTGCAGCCTGACAGAAAGTACAGAAAAGCCGGTACGACTCTGAGGCATTTGGACGAGGCAAGGTCCCCTCGGCCTGACTAAGTCATTAAGCGGGTGCTGCTCCTCGTGGCACGCAGAACACCCCCCGTCCAACGAAGTGGGATCCTAGAAAGGCCCAGTGTTGCTGAAAGTCTCCAGGTGTCAGTCAGAGAGTGCTGGCAAATGCGTCGTGGGCTCAAGTTGGCACTGGGAGAATGTGGGAGAAGCCCGACTTTCCCCCTTTGGAAAGCCACTTCGTTGCAGCTTCCAAGCCGCCTGCTACTATTCACTCCACAGATTCCTCTGAGGAGCAGTGAGTTTTTCCAAAAGAAACCAGGTGCTTGCGATTCCTTCCGGGGAGCTCACCCCCAGGAGCATACTGTAGCTAAGGTGCCCACTAAATGTGACCTCTAGTCTCGAGGTAAGGTGCACATTTTCCCATTCCCAGAGATAGGGGCGCCCCGGTTTCCAGGAGGTCTTAGTCAGTGGACGGCTTTAGCTTTAGTATGCCTCACAGCGCTCAAGACTCTCACGTGGGCACTTCTTTCCAAGGAAGTACACTGCGTACCCAAAGCCTTCTGAGCACAAGCAAGGGATACACAGCTCTGGGCACATCCCTCCCTATGCAGTTGGAAGGGCCGGGAACTAAGGTGTTCTCTGAGGCGAGCGTTCCACAGCTTTGAAACAGCCCCAGGAACGTGGTTCTTGGCAGGGTTTCGTTCCCTGCGGGTCTGCCACGTTGAGGAAAACTAAGCGGCCCTGAAAGAAACCACCGGGGCTCCAATTCGGTTTGGGGACTCCTGCTCGACGTCTCTCTAGGTGATGCGGAAACTGGACTTTAGGTCCAGCCCGAAGTAATGCAGAGAGTAACCCCGAGCATTGCTAGGCATTGGGAACATCCAAAGTCACCCAGGTAGGCCTGCTGAGGGCAGTTCGGGGTTTGTGCCGTTCACCACATGCAGCACACACTGCATCCAAAAGTTTCATCGCAGAAGGCCGAACTGTGTTCCACGGGTCTCCCTTGGATTGTCAGAGAAGATAGGTGTATGTGCTGGGTGATCCAGTTGGTAATTGAGAAGCCTGGCAGAGGGCAGTCTTTTCCCCATTTGAAAGGTCGATAGTGGCGGCCTCAAGGCTGACTGAAAGACACTGCCCTTACCCGTCTTCTAGTCACCTCCAGGAGTGCCTCAGTGAAGACAGTGAGTTTTCTCCTACGAATCCAGGTGGTCTCCAGTGCCTTGCTGGGAGCTCATCCCACGCTTGCCCTAGCTAAAGTGTGAAGTCAAAGTGACCCCTAGCCTCAAGGGAAGCGCGAGCGCTTCCTATCAGCCAAGTTGGGTGGGCAGCCACCTCCATGAACCCTGACTCCATAGAGTGCTTTAACTCCTCTGCGGCTTTGCGTAGGCCTAAGAGAGTCGCGTGTGAATTCCTTCTGAGGGAGAGCATGTGCGCTGGGAGTCCCCGTTTTGTTTTCCGAGCCACACAACACAGGACAGACTGCTGGGGTCAGCTCTTGCTACGCAGAGCGAAGGGCAGTGAACTGCTTCTCGCTTGCAGAGCTTGATGTCTACAGCTGGAAGGCAGCCCCGGGACAAAGTTTTGGCCAGTATTACATTCAGCGTGGCTCTCCCTCTGTGGAGGCCCTCCGAACGGCACTGAGAGAATCCCTGAGCCTAAAGTGCATCCTGGCAACCCTTAACCTGTCATCTCACTATTGTGACGCAAGGTACACTGCAGGTGCAGCCTGACAGAAAGTACAGAAAAGCCGGTACGACTCTGAGGCATTTGGACGAGGCAAGGTCCCCTCGGCCTGACTAAGTCATTAAGCGGGTGCTGCCCCTCGTGGCACGCAGAACACCCCCCGTCCAACGAAGTGGGATCCTAGAAAGGCCCAGTGTTGCTGAAAGTCTCCAGGTGTCAGTCAGCGAGTGCTGGCAAATGCGTCGTGGGCTCAAGTTGGCACTGGGAGAATGTGGGAGAAGCCCGACTTTCCCCCTTTGGAAAGCCACTTCGTTGCAGCTTCCAAGCCGCCTGCTACTATTCACTCCACAGATTCCTCTGAGGAGCAGTGAGTTTTTCCAAAAGAAACCAGGTGCTTGCGATTCCTTCCGGGGAGCTCACCCCCAGGAGCATACTGTAGCTAAGGTGCCCACTAAATGTGACCTCTACTCTCGAGGTAAGGTGCACATTTTCCCATTCCCAGAGATAGGGGCGCCCCGGTTTCCAGGAGGTCTTAGTCAGTGGACGGCTTTAGCTTTAGTATGCCTCACAGCGCTCAAGACTCTCACGTGGGCACTTCTTTCCAAGGAAGTACACTGCGTACCCAAAGCCTTCTGAGCACAAGCAAGGGATACACAGCTCTGGGCACATCCCTCCCTATGCAGTTGGAAGGGCCGGGAACTAAGGTGTTCTCTGAGGCGAGCGTTCCACAGCTTTGAAACAGCCCCAGGAACGTGGTTCTTGGCAGGGTTTCGTTCCCTGCGGGTCTGCCACGTTGAGGAAAACTAAGCGGCCCTGAAAGAAACCACCGGGGCTCCAATTCGGTTTGGGGACTCCTGCTCGACGTCTCTCTAGGTGATGCGGAAACTGGACTTTAGGTCCAGCCCGAAGTAATGCAGAGAGTAACCCCGAGCATTGCTAGGCATTGGGAACATCCAAAGTCACCCAGGTAGGCCTGCTGAGGGCAGTTCGGGGTTTGTGCCGTTCACCACATGCAGCACACACTGCATCCAAAAGTTTCATCGCAGAAGGCCGAACTGTGTTCCACGGGTCTCCCTTGGATTGTCAGAGAAGATAGGTGTATGTGCTGGGTGATCCAGTTGGTAATTGAGAAGCCTGGCAGAGGGCAGTCTTTTCCCCATTTGAAAGGTCGATAGTGGCGGCCTCAAGGCTGACTGAAAGACACTGCCCTTACCCGTCTTCTAGTCACCTCCAGGAGTGCCTCAGTGAAGACAGTGAGTTTTCTCCTACGAATCCAGGTGGTCTCCAGTGCCTTTCTGGGAGCTCATCCCACGCTTGCCCTAGCTAAAGTGTGAAGTCAAAGTGACCCCTAGCCTCAAGGGAAGCGCGAGCGCTTCCTATCAGCCAAGTTGGGTGGGCAGCCACCTCCATGAACCCTGACTCCATAGAGTGCTTTAACTCCTCTGCGGCTTTGCGTAGGCCTAAGAGAGTCGCGTGTGAATTCCTTCTGAGGGAGAGCATGTGCGCTGGGAGTCCCCGTTTTGTTTTCCGAGCCACACAACACAGGACAGACTGCTGGGGTCAGCTCTTGCTACGCAGAGCGAAGGGCAGTGAACTGCTTCTCGCTTGCAGAGCTTGATGTCTACAGCTGGAAGGCAGCCCCGGGACAAAGTTTTGGCCAGTATTACATTCAGCGTGGCTCTCCCTCTGTGGAGGCCCTCCGAACGGCACTGAGAGAATCCCTGAGCCTAAAGTGCATCCTGGCAACCCTTAACCTGTCATCTCACTATTGTGACGCAAGGTACACTGCAGGTGCAGCCTGACAGAAAGTACAGAAAAGCCGGTACGACTCTGAGGCATTTGGACGAGGCAAGGTCCCCTCGGCCTGACTAAGTCATTAAGCGGGTGCTGCTCCTCGTGGCACGCAGAACACCCCCCGTCCAACGAAGTGGGATCCTAGAAAGGCCCAGTGTTGCTGAAAGTCTCCAGGTGTCAGTCAGCGAGTGCTGGCAAATGCGTCGTGGGCTCAAGTTGGCACTGGGAGAATGTGGGAGAAGCCCGACTTTCCCCCTTTGGAAAGCCACTTCGTTGCAGCTTCCAAGCCGCCTGCTACTATTCACTCCACAGATTCCTCTGAGGAGCAGTGAGTTTTTCCAAAAGAAACCAGGTGCTTGCGATTCCTTCCGGGGAGCTCACCCCCAGGAGCATACTGTAGCTAAGGTGCCCACTAAATGTGACCTCTACTCTCGAGGTAAGGTGCACATTTTCCCATTCCCAGAGATAGGGGCGCCCCGGTTTCCAGGAGGTCTTAGTCAGTGGACGGCTTTAGCTTTAGTATGCCTCACAGCGCTCAAGACTCTCACGTGGGCACTTCTTTCCAAGGAAGTACACTGCGTACCCAAAGCCTTCTGAGCACAAGCAAGGGATACACAGCTCTGGGCACATCCCTCCCTATGCAGTTGGAAGGGCCGGGAACTAAGGTGTTCTCTGAGGCGAGCGTTCCACAGCTTTGAAACAGCCCCAGGAACGTGGTTCTTGGCAGGGTTTCGTTCCCTGCGGGTCTGCCACGTTGAGGAAAACTAAGCGGCCCTGAAAGAAACCACCGGGGCTCCAATTCGGTTTGGGGACTCCTGCTCGACGTCTCTCTAGGTGATGCGGAAACTGGACTTTAGGTCCAGCCCGAAGTAATGCAGAGAGTAACCCCGAGCATTGCTAGGCATTGGGAACATCCAAAGTCACCCAGGTAGGCCTGCTGAGGGCAGTTCGGGGTTTGTGCCGTTCACCACATGCAGCACACACTGCATCCAAAAGTTTCATCGCAGAAGGCCGAACTGTGTTCCAAGGGTCTCCCTTGGATTGTCAGAGAAGATAGGTGTATGTGCTGGGTGATCCAGTTGGTAATTGAGAAGCCTGGCAGAGGGCAGTCTTTTCCCCATTTGAAAGGTCGATAGTGGCGGCCTCAAGGCTGACTGAAAGACACTGCCCTTACCCGTCTTCTAGTCACCTCCAGGAGTGCCTCAGTGAAGACAGTGAGTTTTCTCCTACGAATCCAGGTGGTCTCCAGTGCCTTGCTGGGAGCTCATCCCACGCTTGCCCTAGCTAAAGTGTGAAGTCAAAGTGACCCCTAGCCTCAAGGGAAGCGCGAGCGCTTCCTATCAGCCAAGTTGGGTGGGCAGCCACCTCCATGAACCCTGACTCCATAGAGTGCTTTAACTCCTCTGCGGCTTTGCGTAGGCCTAAGAGAGTCGCGTGTGAATTCCTTCTGAGGGAGAGCATGTGCGCTGGGAGTCCCCGTTTTGTTTTCCGAGCCACACAACACAGGACAGACTGCTGGGGTCAGCTCTTGCTACGCAGAGCGAAGGGCAGTGAACTGCTTCTCGCTTGCAGAGCTTGATGTCTACAGCTGTAAGGCAGCCCCGGGACAAAGTTTTGGCCAGTATTACATTCAGCGTGGCTCTCCCTCTGTGGAGGCCCTCCGAACGGCCCTGAGAGAATCCCTGAGCCTAAAGTGCATCCTGGCAACCCTTAACCTGTCATCTCACTATTGTGACGCAAGGTACACTGCAGGTGCAGCCTGACAGAAAGTACAGAAAAGCCGGTACGACTCTGAGGCATTTGGACGAGGCAAGGTCCCCTCGGCCTGACTAAGTCATTAAGCGGGTGCTGCTCCTCGTGGCACGCAGAACACCCCCCGTCCAACGAAGTGGGATCCTAGAAAGGCCCAGTGTTGCTGAAAGTCTCCAGGTGTCAGTCAGAGAGTGCTGGCAAATGCGTCGTGGGCTCAAGTTGGCACTGGGAGAATGTGGGAGAAGCCCGACTTTCCCCCTTTGGAAAGCCACTTCGTTGCAGCTTCCAAGCCGCCTGCTACTATTCACTCCACAGATTCCTCTGAGGAGCAGTGAGTTTTTCCAAAAGAAACCAGGTGCTTGCGATTCCTTCCGGGGAGCTCACCCCCAGGAGCATACTGTAGCTAAGGTGCCCACTAAATGGGACCTCTACTCTCGAGGTAAGGTGCACATTTTCCCATTCCCAGAGATAGGGGCGCCCCGGTTTCCAGGAGGTCTTAGTCAGTGGATGGCTTTAGCTTTAGTATGCCTCACAGCGCTCAAGACTCTCACGTGGGCACTTCTTTCCAAGGAAGTACACTGCGTACCCAAAGCCTTCTGAGCACAAGCAAGGGATACACAGCTCTGGGCACATCCCTCCCTATGCAGTTGGAAGGGCCGGGAACTAAGGTGTTCTCTGAGGCGAGCGTTCCACAGCTTTGAAACAGCCCCAGGAACGTGGTTCTTGGCAGGGTTTCGTTCCCTGCGGGTCTGCCACGTTGAGGAAAACTAAGCGGCCCTGAAAGAAACCACCGGGGCTCCAATTCGGTTTGGGGACTCCTGCTCGACGTCTCTCTAGGTGATGCGGAAACTGGACTTTAGGTCCAGCCCGAAGTAATGCAGAGAGTAACCCCGAGCATTGCTAGGCATTGGGAACATCCAAAGTCACCCAGGTAGGCCTGCTGAGGGCAGTTCGGGGTTTGTGCCGTTCACCACATGCAGCACACACTGCATCCAAAAGTTTCATCGCAGAAGGCCGAACTGTGTTCCACGGGTCTCCCTTGGATTGTCAGAGAAGATAGGTGTATGTGCTGGGTGATCCAGTTGGTAATTGAGAAGCCTGGCAGAGGGCAGTCTTTTCCCCATTTGAAAGGTCGATAGTGGCGGCCTCAAGGCTGACTGAAAGACACTGCCCTTACCCGTCTTCTAGTCACCTCCAGGAGTGCCTCAGTGAAGACAGTGAGTTTTCTCCTACGAATCCAGGTGGTCTCCAGTGCCTTGCTGGGAGCTCATCCCACGCTTGCCCTAGCTAAAGTGTGAAGTCAAAGTGACCCCTAGCCTCAAGGGAAGCGCGAGCGCTTCCTATCAGCCAAGTTGGGTGGGCAGCCACCTCCATGAACCCTGACTCCATAGAGTGCTTTAACTCCTCTGCGGCTTTGCGTAGGCCTAAGAGAGTCGCGTGTGAATTCCTTCTGAGGGAGAGCATGTGCGCTGGGAGTCCCCGTTTTGTTTTCCGAGCCACACAACACAGGACAGACTGCTGGGGTCAGCTCTTGCTACGCAGAGCGAAGGGCAGTGAACTGCTTCTCGCTTGCAGAGCTTGATGTCTACAGCTGTAAGGCAGCCCCGGGACAAAGTTTTGGCCAGTATTACATTCAGCGTGGCTCTCCCTCTGTGGAGGCCCTCCGAACGGCACTGAGAGAATCCCTGAGCCTAAAGTGCATCCTGGCAACCCTTAACCTGTCATCTCACTATTGTGACGCAAGGTACACTGCAGGTGCAGCCTGACAGAAAGTACAGAAAAGCCGGTACGACTCTGAGGCATTTGGACGAGGCAAGGTCCCCTCGGCCTGACTAAGTCATTAAGCGGGTGCTGCTCCTCGTGGCACGCAGAACACCCCCCGTCCAACGAAGTGGGATCCTAGAAAGGCCCAGTGTTGCTGAAAGTCTCCAGGTGTCAGTCAGAGAGTGCTGGCAAATGCGTCGTGGGCTCAAGTTGGCACTGGGAGAATGTGGGAGAAGCCCGACTTTCCCCCTTTGGAAAGCCACTTCGTTGCAGCTTCCAAGCCGCCTGCTACTATTCACTCCACAGATTCCTCTGAGGAGCAGTGAGTTTTTCCAAAAGAAACCAGGTGCTTGCGATTCCTTCCGGGGAGCTCACCCCCAGGAGCATACTGTAGCTAAGGTGCCCACTAAATGTGACCTCTAGTCTCGAGGTAAGGTGCACATTTTCCCATTCCCAGAGATAGGGGCGCCCCGGTTTCCAGGAGGTCTTAGTCAGTGGACGGCTTTAGCTTTAGTATGCCTCACAGCGCTCAAGACTCTCACGTGGGCACTTCTTTCCAAGGAAGTACACTGCGTACCCAAAGCCTTCTGAGCACAAGCAAGGGATACACAGCTCTGGGCACATCCCTCCCTATGCAGTTGGAAGGGCCGGGAACTAAGGTGTTCTCTGAGGCGAGCGTTCCACAGCTTTGAAACAGCCCCAGGAACGTGGTTCTTGGCAGGGTTTCGTTCCCTGCGGGTCTGCCACGTTGAGGAAAACTAAGCGGCCCTGAAAGAAACCACCGGGGCTCCAATTCGGTTTGGGGACTCCTGCTCGACGTCTCTCTAGGTGATGCGGAAACTGGACTTTAGGTCCAGCCCGAAGTAATGCAGAGAGTAACCCCGAGCATTGCTAGGCATTGGGAACATCCAAAGTCACCCAGGTAGGCCTGCTGAGGGCAGTTCGGGGTTTGTGCCGTTCACCACATGCAGCACACACTGCATCCAAAAGTTTCATCGCAGAAGGCCGAACTGTGTTCCACGGGTCTCCCTTGGATTGTCAGAGAAGATAGGTGTATGTGCTGGGTGATCCAGTTGGTAATTGAGAAGCCTGGCAGAGGGCAGTCTTTTCCCCATTTGAAAGGTCGATAGTGGCGGCCTCAAGGCTGACTGAAAGACACTGCCCTTACCCGTCTTCTAGTCACCTCCAGGAGTGCCTCAGTGAAGACAGTGAGTTTTCTCCTACGAATCCAGGTGGTCTCCAGTGCCTTGCTGGGAGCTCATCCCACGCTTGCCCTAGCTAAAGTGTGAAGTCAAAGTGACCCCTAGCCTCAAGGGAAGCGCGAGCGCTTCCTATCAGCCAAGTTGGGTGGGCAGCCACCTCCATGAACCCTGACTCCATAGAGTGCTTTAACTCCTCTGCGGCTTTGCGTAGGCCTAAGAGAGTCGCGTGTGAATTCCTTCTGAGGGAGAGCATGTGCGCTGGGAGTCCCCGTTTTGTTTTCCGAGCCACACAACACAGGACAGACTGCTGGGGTCAGCTCTTGCTACGCAGAGCGAAGGGCAGTGAACTGCTTCTCGCTTGCAGAGCTTGATGTCTACAGCTGTAAGGCAGCCCCGGGACAAAGTTTTGGCCAGTATTACATTCAGCGTGGCTCTCCCTCTGTGGAGGCCCTCCGAACGGCACTGAGAGAATCCCTGAGCCTAAAGTGCATCCTGGCAACCCTTAACCTGTCATCTCACTATTGTGACGCAAGGTACACTGCAGGTGCAGCCTGACAGAAAGTACAGAAAAGCCGGTACGACTCTGAGGCATTTGGACGAGGCAAGGTCCCCTCGGCCTGACTAAGTCATTAAGCGGGTGCTGCCCCTCGTGGCACGCAGAACACCCCCCGTCCAACGAAGTGGGATCCTAGAAAGGCCCAGTGTTGCTGAAAGTCTCCAGGTGTCAGTCAGCGAGTGCTGGCAAATGCGTCGTGGGCTCAAGTTGGCACTGGGAGAATGTGGGAGAAGCCCGACTTTCCCCCTTTGGAAAGCCACTTCGTTGCAGCTTCCAAGCCGCCTGCTACTATTCACTCCACAGATTCCTCTGAGGAGCAGTGAGTTTTTCCAAAAGAAACCAGGTGCTTGCGATTCCTTCCGGGGAGCTCACCCCCAGGAGCATACTGTAGCTAAGGTGCCCACTAAATGTGACCTCTACTCTCGAGGTAAGGTGCACATTTTCCCATTCCCAGAGATAGGGGCGCCCCGGTTTCCAGGAGGTCTTAGTCAGTGGACGGCTTTAGCTTTAGTATGCCTCACAGCGCTCAAGACTCTCACGTGGGCACTTCTTTCCAAGGAAGTACACTGCGTACCCAAAGCCTTCTGAGCACAAGCAAGGGATACACAGCTCTGGGCACATCCCTCCCTATGCAGTTGGAAGGGCCGGGAACTAAGGTGTTCTCTGAGGCGAGCGTTCCACAGCTTTGAAACAGCCCCAGGAACGTGGTTCTTGGCAGGGTTTCGTTCCCTGTGGGTCTGCCACGTTGAGGAAAACTAAGCGGCCCTGAAAGAAACCACCGGGGCTCCAATTCGGTTTGGGGACTCCTGCTCGACGTCTCTCTAGGTGATGCGGAAACTGGACTTTAGGTCCAGCCCGAAGTAATGCAGAGAGTAACCCCGAGCATTGCTAGGCATTGGGAACATCCAAAGTCACCCAGGTAGGCCTGCTGAGGGCAGTTCGGGGTTTGTGCCGTTCACCACATGCAGCACACACTGCATCCAAAAGTTTCATCGCAGAAGGCCGAACTGTGTTCCACGGGTCTCCCTTGGATTGTCAGAGAAGATAGGTGTATGTGCTGGGTGATCCAGTTGGTAATTGAGAAGCCTGGCAGAGGGCAGTCTTTTCCCCATTTGAAAGGTCGATAGTGGCGGCCTCAAGGCTGACTGAAAGACACTGCCCTTACCCGTCTTCTAGTCACCTCCAGGAGTGCCTCAGTGAAGACAGTGAGTTTTCTCCTACGAATCCAGGTGGTCTCCAGTGCCTTGCTGGGAGCTCATCCCACGCTTGCCCTAGCTAAAGTGTGAAGTCAAAGTGACCCCTAGCCTCAAGGGAAGCGCGAGCGCTTCCTATCAGCCAAGTTGGGTGGGCAGCCACCTCCATGAACCCTGACTCCATAGAGTGCTTTAACTCCTCTGCGGCTTTGCGTAGGCCTAAGAGAGTCGCGTGTGAATTCCTTCTGAGGGAGAGCATGTGCGCTGGGAGTCCCCGTTTTGTTTTCCGAGCCACACAACACAGGACAGACTGCTGGGGTCAGCTCTTGCTACGCAGAGCGAAGGGCAGTGAACTGCTTCTCGCTTGCAGAGCTTGATGTCTACAGCTGTAAGGCAGCCCCGGGACAAAGTTTTGGCCAGTATTACATTCAGCGTGGCTCTCCCTCTGTGGAGGCCCTCCGAACGGCCCTGAGAGAATCCCTGAGCCTAAAGTGCATCCTGGCAACCCTTAACCTGTCATCTCACTATTGTGACGCAAGGTACACTGCAGGTGCAGCCTGAGAGAAAGTACAGAAAAGCCGGTACGACTCTGAGGCATTTGGACGAGGCAAGGTCCCCTCGGCCTGACTAAGTCATTAAGCGGGTGCTGCTCCTCGTGGCACGCAGAACACCCCCCGTCCAACGAAGTGGGATCCTAGAAAGGCCCAGTGTTGCTGAAAGTCTCCAGGTGTCAGTCAGAGAGTGCTGGCAAATGCGTCGTGGGCTCAAGTTGGCACTGGGAGAATGTGGGAGAAGCCCGACTTTCCCCCTTTGGAAAGCCACTTCGTTGCAGCTTCCAAGCCGCCTGCTACTATTCACTCCACAGATTCCTCTGAGGAGCAGTGAGTTTTTCCAAAAGAAACCAGGTGCTTGCGATTCCTTCCGGGGAGCTCACCCCCAGGAGCATACTGTAGCTAAGGTGCCCACTAAATGTGACCTCTAGTCTCGAGGTAAGGTGCACATTTTCCCATTCCCAGAGATAGGGGCGCCCCGGTTTCCAGGAGGTCTTAGTCAGTGGACGGCTTTAGCTTTAGTATGCCTCACAGCGCTCAAGACTCTCACGTGGGCACTTCTTTCCAAGGAAGTACACTGCGTACCCAAAGCCTTCTGAGCACAAGCAAGGGATACACAGCTCTGGGCACATCCCTCCCTATGCAGTTGGAAGGGCCGGGAACTAAGGTGTTCTCTGAGGCGAGCGTTCCACAGCTTTGAAACAGCCCCAGGAACGTGGTTCTTGGCAGGGTTTCGTTCCCTGCGGGTCTGCCACGTTGAGGAAAACTAAGCGGCCCTGAAAGAAACCACCGGGGCTCCAATTCGGTTTGGGGACTCCTGCTCGACGTCTCTCTAGGTGATGCGGAAACTGGACTTTAGGTCCAGCCCGAAGTAATGCAGAGAGTAACCCCGAGCATTGCTAGGCATTGGGAACATCCAAAGTCACCCAGGTAGGCCTGCTGAGGGCAGTTCGGGGTTTGTGCCGTTCACCACATGCAGCACACACTGCATCCAAAAGTTTCATCGCAGAAGGCCGAACTGTGTTCCAAGGGTCTCCCTTGGATTGTCAGAGAAGATAGGTGTATGTGCTGGGTGATCCAGTTGGTAATTGAGAAGCCTGGCAGAGGGCAGTCTTTTCCCCATTTGAAAGGTCGATAGTGGCGGCCTCAAGGCTGACTGAAAGACACTGCCCTTACCCGTCTTCTAGTCACCTCCAGGAGTGCCTCAGTGAAGACAGTGAGTTTTCTCCTACGAATCCAGGTGGTCTCCAGTGCCTTGCTGGGAGCTCATCCCACGCTTGCCCTAGCTAAAGTGTGAAGTCAAAGTGACCCCTAGCCTCAAGGGAAGCGCGAGCGCTTCCTATCAGCCAAGTTGGGTGGGCAGCCACCTCCATGAACCCTGACTCCATAGAGTGCTTTAACTCCTCTGCGGCTTTGCGTAGGCCTAAGAGAGTCGCGTGTGAATTCCTTCTGAGGGAGAGCATGTGCGCTGGGAGTCCCCGTTTTGTTTTCCGAGCCACACAACACAGGACAGACTGCTGGGGTCAGCTCTTGCTACGCAGAGCGAAGGGCAGTGAACTGCTTCTCGCTTGCAGAGCTTGATGTCTACAGCTGTAAGGCAGCCCCGGGACAAAGTTTTGGCCAGTATTACATTCAGCGTGGCTCTCCCTCTGTGGAGGCCCTCCGAACGGCCCTGAGAGAATCCCTGAGCCTAAAGTGCATCCTGGCAACCCTTAACCTGTCATCTCACTATTGTGACGCAAGGTACACTGCAGGTGCAGCCTGACAGAAAGTACAGAAAAGCCGGTACGACTCTGAGGCATTTGGACGAGGCAAGGTCCCCTCGGCCTGACTAAGTCATTAAGCGGGTGCTGCTCCTCGTGGCACGCAGAACACCCCCCGTCCAACGAAGTGGGATCCTAGAAAGGCCCAGTGTTGCTGAAAGTCTCCAGGTGTCAGTCAGAGAGTGCTGGCAAATGCGTCGTGGGCTCAAGTTGGCACTGGGAGAATGTGGGAGAAGCCCGACTTTCCCCCTTTGGAAAGCCACTTCGTTGCAGCTTCCAAGCCGCCTGCTACTATTCACTCCACAGATTCCTCTGAGGAGCAGTGAGTTTTTCCAAAAGAAACCAGGTGCTTGCGATTCCTTCCGGGGAGCTCACCCCCAGGAGCATACTGTAGCTAAGGTGCCCACTAAATGTGACCTCTACTCTCGAGGTAAGGTGCACATTTTCCCATTCCCAGAGATAGGGGCGCCCCGGTTTCCAGGAGGTCTTAGTCAGTGGATGGCTTTAGCTTTAGTATGCCTCACAGCGCTCAAGACTCTCACGTGGGCACTTCTTTCCAAGGAAGTACACTGCGTACCCAAAGCCTTCTGAGCACAAGCAAGGGATACACAGCTCTGGGCACATCCCTCCCTATGCAGTTGGAAGGGCCGGGAACTAAGGTGTTCTCTGAGGCGAGCGTTCCACAGCTTTGAAACAGCCCCAGGAACGTGGTTCTTGGCAGGGTTTCGTTCCCTGCGGGTCTGCCACGTTGAGGAAAACTAAGCGGCCCTGAAAGAAACCACCGGGGCTCCAATTCGGTTTGGGGACTCCTGCTCGACGTCTCTCTAGGTGATGCGGAAACTGGACTTTAGGTCCAGCCCGAAGTAATGCAGAGAGTAACCCCGAGCATTGCTAGGCATTGGGAACATCCAAAGTCACCCAGGTAGGCCTGCTGAGGGCAGTTCGGGGTTTGTGCCGTTCACCACATGCAGCACACACTGCATCCAAAAGTTTCATCGCAGAAGGCCGAACTGTGTTCCACGGGTCTCCCTTGGATTGTCAGAGAAGATAGGTGTATGTGCTGGGTGATCCAGTTGGTAATTGAGAAGCCTGGCAGAGGGCAGTCTTTTCCCCATTTGAAAGGTCGATAGTGGCGGCCTCAAGGCTGACTGAAAGACACTGCCCTTACCCGTCTTCTAGTCACCTCCAGGAGTGCCTCAGTGAAGACAGTGAGTTTTCTCCTACGAATCCAGGTGGTCTCCAGTGCCTTGCTGGGAGCTCATCCCACGCTTGCCCTAGCTAAAGTGTGAAGTCAAAGTGACCCCTAGCCTCAAGGGAAGCGCGAGCGCTTCCTATCAGCCAAGTTGGGTGGGCAGCCACCTCCATGAACCCTGACTCCATAGAGTGCTTTAACTCCTCTGCGGCTTTGCGTAGGCCTAAGAGAGTCGCGTGTGAATTCCTTCTGAGGGAGAGCATGTGCGCTGGGAGTCCCCGTTTTGTTTTCCGAGCCACACAACACAGGACAGACTGCTGGGGTCAGCTCTTGCTACGCAGAGCGAAGGGCAGTGAACTGCTTCTCGCTTGCAGAGCTTGATGTCTACAGCTGTAAGGCAGCCCCGGGACAAAGTTTTGGCCAGTATTACATTCAGCGTGGCTCTCCCTCTGTGGAGGCCCTCCGAACGGCACTGAGAGAATCCCTGAGCCTAAAGTGCATCCTGGCAACCCTTAACCTGTCATCTCACTATTGTGACGCAAGGTACACTGCAGGTGCAGCCTGACAGAAAGTACAGAAAAGCCGGTACGACTCTGAGGCATTTGGACGAGGCAAGGTCCCCTCGGCCTGACTAAGTCATTAAGCGGGTGCTGCTCCTCGTGGCACGCAGAACACCCCCCGTCCAACGAAGTGGGATCCTAGAAAGGCCCAGTGTTGCTGAAAGTCTCCAGGTGTCAGTCAGAGAGTGCTGGCAAATGCGTCGTGGGCTCAAGTTGGCACTGGGAGAATGTGGGAGAAGCCCGACTTTCCCCCTTTGGAAAGCCACTTCGTTGCAGCTTCCAAGCCGCCTGCTACTATTCACTCCACAGATTCCTCTGAGGAGCAGTGAGTTTTTCCAAAAGAAACCAGGTGCTTGCGATTCCTTCCGGGGAGCTCACCCCCAGGAGCATACTGTAGCTAAGGTGCCCACTAAATGTGACCTCTAGTCTCGAGGTAAGGTGCACATTTTCCCATTCCCAGAGATAGGGGCGCCCCGGTTTCCAGGAGGTCTTAGTCAGTGGACGGCTTTAGCTTTAGTATGCCTCACAGCGCTCAAGACTCTCACGTGGGCACTTCTTTCCAAGGAAGTACACTGCGTACCCAAAGCCTTCTGAGCACAAGCAAGGGATACACAGCTCTGGGCACATCCCTCCCTATGCAGTTGGAAGGGCCGGGAACTAAGGTGTTCTCTGAGGCGAGCGTTCCACAGCTTTGAAACAGCCCCAGGAACGTGGTTCTTGGCAGGGTTTCGTTCCCTGCGGGTCTGCCACGTTGAGGAAAACTAAGCGGCCCTGAAAGAAACCACCGGGGCTCCAATTCGGTTTGGGGACTCCTGCTCGACGTCTCTCTAGGTGATGCGGAAACTGGACTTTAGGTCCAGCCCGAAGTAATGCAGAGAGTAACCCCGAGCATTGCTAGGCATTGGGAACATCCAAAGTCACCCAGGTAGGCCTGCTGAGGGCAGTTCGGGGTTTGTGCCGTTCACCACATGCAGCACACACTGCATCCAAAAGTTTCATCGCAGAAGGCCGAACTGTGTTCCAAGGGTCTCCCTTGGATTGTCAGAGAAGATAGGTGTATGTGCTGGGTGATCCAGTTGGTAATTGAGAAGCCTGGCAGAGGGCAGTCTTTTCCCCATTTGAAAGGTCGATAGTGGCGGCCTCAAGGCTGACTGAAAGACACTGCCCTTACCCGTCTTCTAGTCACCTCCAGGAGTGCCTCAGTGAAGACAGTGAGTTTTCTCCTACGAATCCAGGTGGTCTCCAGTGCCTTTCTGGGAGCTCATCCCACGCTTGCCCTAGCTAAAGTGTGAAGTCAAAGTGACCCCTAGCCTCAAGGGAAGCGCGAGCGCTTCCTATCAGCCAAGTTGGGTGGGCAGCCACCTCCATGAACCCTGACTCCATAGAGTGCTTTAACTCCTCTGCGGCTTTGCGTAGGCCTAAGAGAGTCGCGTGTGAATTCCTTCTGAGGGAGAGCATGTGCGCTGGGAGTCCCCGTTTTGTTTTCCGAGCCACACAACACAGGACAGACTGCTGGGGTCAGCTCTTGCTACGCAGAGCGAAGGGCAGTGAACTGCTTCTCGCTTGCAGAGCTTGATGTCTACAGCTGTAAGGCAGCCCCGGGACAAAGTTTTGGCCAGTATTACATTCAGCGTGGCTCTCCCTCTGTGGAGGCCCTCCGAACGGCACTGAGAGAATCCCTGAGCCTAAAGTGCATCCTGGCAACCCTTAACCTGTCATCTCACTATTGTGACGCAAGGTACACTGCAGGTGCAGCCTGACAGAAAGTACAGAAAAGCCGGTACGACTCTGAGGCATTTGGACGAGGCAAGGTCCCCTCGGCCTGACTAAGTCATTAAGCGGGTGCTGCTCCTCGTGGCACGCAGAACACCCCCCGTCCAACGAAGTGGGATCCTAGAAAGGCCCAGTGTTGCTGAAAGTCTCCAGGTGTCAGTCAGAGAGTGCTGGCAAATGCGTCGTGGGCTCAAGTTGGCACTGGGAGAATGTGGGAGAAGCCCGACTTTCCCCCTTTGGAAAGCCACTTCGTTGCAGCTTCCAAGCCGCCTGCTACTATTCACTCCACAGATTCCTCTGAGGAGCAGTGAGTTTTTCCAAAAGAAACCAGGTGCTTGCGATTCCTTCCGGGGAGCTCACCCCCAGGAGCATACTGTAGCTAAGGTGCCCACTAAATGTGACCTCTAGTCTCGAGGTAAGGTGCACATTTTCCCATTCCCAGAGATAGGGGCGCCCCGGTTTCCAGGAGGTCTTAGTCAGTGGACGGCTTTAGCTTTAGTATGCCTCACAGCGCTCAAGACTCTCACGTGGGCACTTCTTTCCAAGGAAGTACACTGCATACCCAAAGCCTTCTGAGCACAAGCAAGGGATACACAGCTCTGGGCACATCCCTCCCTATGCAGTTGGAAGGGCCGGGAACTAAGGTGTTCTCTGAGGCGAGCGTTCCACAGCTTTGAAACAGCCCCAGGAACGTGGTTCTTGGCAGGGTTTCGTTCCCTGCGGGTCTGCCACGTTGAGGAAAACTAAGCGGCCCTGAAAGAAACCACCGGGGCTCCAATTCGGTTTGGGGACTCCTGCTCGACGTCTCTCTAGGTGATGCGGAAACTGGACTTTAGGTCCAGCCCGAAGTAATGCAGAGAGTAACCCCGAGCATTGCTAGGCATTGGGAACATCCAAAGTCACCCAGGTAGGCCTGCTGAGGGCAGTTCGGGGTTTGTGCCGTTCACCACATGCAGCACACACTGCATCCAAAAGTTTCATCGCAGAAGGCCGAACTGTGTTCCACGGGTCTCCCTTGGATTGTCAGAGAAGATAGGTGTATGTGCTGGGTGATCCAGTTGGTAATTGAGAAGCCTGGCAGAGGGCAGTCTTTTCCCCATTTGAAAGGTCGATAGTGGCGGCCTCAAGGCTGACTGAAAGACACTGCCCTTACCCGTCTTCTAGTCACCTCCAGGAGTGCCTCAGTGAAGACAGTGAGTTTTCTCCTACGAATCCAGGTGGTCTCCAGTGCCTTGCTGGGAGCTCATCCCACGCTTGCCCTAGCTAAAGTGTGAAGTCAAAGTGACCCCTAGCCTCAAGGGAAGCGCGAGCGCTTCCTATCAGCCAAGTTGGGTGGGCAGCCACCTCCATGAACCCTGACTCCATAGAGTGCTTTAACTCCTCTGCGGCTTTGCGTAGGCCTAAGAGAGTCGCGTGTGAATTCCTTCTGAGGGAGAGCATGTGCGCTGGGAGTCCCCGTTTTGTTTTCCGAGCCACACAACACAGGACAGACTGCTGGGGTCAGCTCTTGCTACGCAGAGCGAAGGGCAGTGAACTGCTTCTCGCTTGCAGAGCTTGATGTCTACAGCTGTAAGGCAGCCCCGGGACAAAGTTTTGGCCAGTATTACATTCAGCGTGGCTCTCCCTCTGTGGAGGCCCTCCGAACGGCACTGAGAGAATCCCTGAGCCTAAAGTGCATCCTGGCAACCCTTAACCTGTCATCTCACTATTGTGACGCAAGGTACACTGCAGGTGCAGCCTGACAGAAAGTACAGAAAAGCCGGTACGACTCTGAGGCATTTGGACGAGGCAAGGTCCCCTCGGCCTGACTAAGTCATTAAGCGGGTGCTGCTCCTCGTGGCACGCAGAACACCCCCCGTCCAACGAAGTGGGATCCTAGAAAGGCCCAGTGTTGCTGAAAGTCTCCAGGTGTCAGTCAGAGAGTGCTGGCAAATGCGTCGTGGGCTCAAGTTGGCACTGGGAGAATGTGGGAGAAGCCCGACTTTCCCCCTTTGGAAAGCCACTTCGTTGCAGCTTCCAAGCCGCCTGCTACTATTCACTCCACAGATTCCTCTGAGGAGCAGTGAGTTTTTCCAAAAGAAACCAGGTGCTTGCGATTCCTTCCGGGGAGCTCACCCCCAGGAGCATACTGTAGCTAAGGTGCCCACTAAATGTGACCTCTAGTCTCGAGGTAAGGTGCACATTTTCCCATTCCCAGAGATAGGGGCGCCCCGGTTTCCAGGAGGTCTTAGTCAGTGGACGGCTTTAGCTTTAGTATGCCTCACAGCGCTCAAGACTCTCACGTGGGCACTTCTTTCCAAGGAAGTACACTGCGTACCCAAAGCCTTCTGAGCACAAGCAAGGGATACACAGCTCTGGGCACATCCCTCCCTATGCAGTTGGAAGGGCCGGGAACTAAGGTGTTCTCTGAGGCGAGCGTTCCACAGCTTTGAAACAGCCCCAGGAACGCGGTTCTTGGCAGGGTTTCGTTCCCTGCGGGTCTGCCACGTTGAGGAAAACTAAGCGGCCCTGAAAGAAACCACCGGGGCTCCAATTCGGTTTGGGGACTCCTGCTCGACGTCTCTCTAGGTGATGCGGAAACTGGACTTTAGGTCCAGCCCGAAGTAATGCAGAGAGTAACCCCGAGCATTGCTAGGCATTGGGAACATCCGAAGTCACGTAGGTAGGCCTGCTGAGGGCAGTTCGGGGTTTGTGCCGTTCACCACATGCAGCAAACACTGCATCCAAAAGTTTCATCGCAGAAGGCCGAACTGTGTTCCAAGGGTCTCCCTTGGATTGTCAGAGAAGATAGGTGTATGTGCTGGGTGATCCAGTTGGTAATTGAGAAGCCTGGCAGAAGGCAGTCTTTTCCCTATTTGAAAGGTCGATAGTGGCGGCCTCAAGGCTGACTGAAAGACACTGCCCTTACCCGTCTTCTAGTCACCTCCAGGAGTGCCTCAGTGAAGACAGTGAGTTTTCTCCTACGAATCCAGGTGGTCTCCAGTGCCTTGCTGGGAGCTCATCCCACGCTTGCCCTAGCTAAAGTGTGAAGTCAAAGTGACCCCTAGCCTCAAGGGAAGCGCGAGCGCTTCCTATCAGCCAAGTTGGGTGGGCAGCCACCTCCATGAACCCTGACTCCATAGAGTGCTTTAACTCCTCTGCGGCTTTGCGTAGGCCTAAGAGAGTCGCGTGTGAATTCCTTCTGAGGGAGAGCATGTGCGCTGGGAGTCCCCGTTTTGTTTTCCGAGCCACACAACACAGGACAGACTGCTGGGGTCAGCTCTTGCTATGCAGAGCGAAGGGCAGTGAACTGCTTCTCGCTTGCAGAGCTTGATGTCTACAGCTGTAAGGCAGCCCCGGGACAAAGTTTTGGCCAGTATTACATTCAGCGTGGCTCTCCCTCTGTGGAGGCCCTCCGAACGGCACTGAGAGAATCCCTGAGCCTAAAGTGCATCCTGGCAACCCTTAACCTGTCATCTCACTATTGTGATGCAAGGTACACTGCAGGTGCAGCCTGACAGAAAGTACAGAAAAGCCGGTACGACTCTGAGGCATTTGGACGAGGCAAGGTCCCCTCGGCCTGACTAAGTCATTAAGCGGGTGCTGCTCCTCGTGGCACGCAGAACACCCCCCGTCCAACGAAGTGGGATCCTAGAAAGGCCCAGTGTTGCTGAAAGTCTCCAGGTGTCAGTCAGCGAGTGCTGGCAAATGCATCGTGGGCTCAAGTTGGCACTGGGAGAATGTGGGAGAAGCCCGACTTTCCCCCTTTGGAAAGCCACTTCGTTGCAGCTTCCAAGCCGCCTGCTACTATTCACTCCACAGATTCCTCTGAGGAGCAGTGAGTTTTTCCAAAAGAAACCAGGTGCTTGCGATTCCTTCCGGGGAGCTCACCCCCAGGAGCATACTGTAGCTAAGGTGCCCACTAAATGTGACCTCTAGTCTCGAGGTAAGGTGCACATTTTCCCATTCCCAGAGATAGGGGCGCCCCGGTTTCCAGGAGGTCTTAGTCAGTGGACGGCTTTAGCTTTAGTATGCCTCACAGCGCTCAAGACTCTCACGTGGGCACTTCTTTCCAAGGAAGTACACTGCGTACCCAAAGCCTTCTGAGCACAAGCAAGGGATACACAGCTCTGGGCACATCCCTCCCTATGCAGTTGGAAGGGCCGGGAACTAAGGTGTTCTCTGAGGCGAGCGTTCCACAGCTTTGAAACAGCCCCAGGAACGCGGTTCTTGGCAGGGTTTCGTTCCCTGCGGGTCTGCCACGTTGAGGAAAACTAAGCGGCCCTGAAAGAAACCACCGGGGCTCCAATTCGGTTTGGGGACTCCTGCTCGACGTCTCTCTAGGTGATGCGGAAACTGGACTTTAGGTCCAGCCCGAAGTAATGCAGAGAGTAACCCCGAGCATTGCTAGGCATTGGGAACATCCGAAGTCACGTAGGTAGGCCTGCTGAGGGCAGTTCGGGGTTTGTGCCGTTCACCACATGCAGCAAACACTGCATCCAAAAGTTTCATCGCAGAAGGCCGAACTGTGTTCCAAGGGTCTCCCTTGGATTGTCAGAGAAGATAGGTGTATGTGCTGGCTGATCCAGTTGTTAATTGAGAAGCCTGGCAAAAGGCAGTCTTTTCCCCATTTGAAAGGTCGATAGTGGCGGCCTCAGGCTGACTGAAAGACACTGCCCTTACCCGTCTTCTAGTCACCTCCAGGAGTGCCTCAGTGAAGACAGTGAGTTTTCTCCTACGAATCCAGGTGGTCTCCAGTGCCTTGCTGGGAGCTCATCCCACGCTTGCCCTAGCTAAAGTGTGAAGTCAAAGTGACCCCTAGCCTCAAGGGAAGCGCGAGCGCTTCCTATCAGCCAAGTTGGGTGGGCAGCCACCTCCATGAACCCTGACTCCATAGAGTGCTTTAACTCCTCTGCGGCTTTGCGTAGGCCTAAGAGAGTCGCGTGTGAATTCCTTCTGAGGGAGAGCATGTGCGCTGGGAGTCCCCGTTTTGTTTTCCGAGCCACACAACACAGGACAGACTGCTGGGGTCAGCTCTTGCTATGCAGAGCGAAGGGCAGTGAACTGCTTCTCGCTTGCAGAGCTTGATGTCTACAGCTGTAAGGCAGCCCCGGGCAAAGTTTTGGCCAGTATTACATTCAGCGTGGCTCTCCCTCTGTGGAGGCCCTCCGAACGGCACTGAGAGAATCCCTGAGCCTAAAGTGCATCCTGGCAACCCTTAACCTGTCATCTCACTATTGTGACGCAAGGTACACTGCAGGTGCAGCCTGACAGAAAGTACAGAAAAGCCGGTACGACTCTGAGGCATTTGGACGAGGCAAGGTCCCCTCGGCCTGACTAAGTCATTAAGCGGGTGCTGCTCCTCGTGGCACGCAGAACACCCCCCGTCCAACGAAGTGGGATCCTAGAAAGGCCCAGTGTTGCTGAAAGTCTCCAGGTGTCAGTCAGAGAGTGCTGGCAAATGCGTCGTGGGCTCAAGTTGGCACTGGGAGAATGTGGGAGAAGCCCGACTTTCCCCCTTTGGAAAGCCACTTCGTTGCAGCTTCCAAGCCGCCTGCTACTATTCACTCCACAGATTCCTCTGAGGAGCAGTGAGTTTTTCCAAAAGAAACCAGGTGCTTGCGATTCCTTCCGGGGAGCTCACCCCCAGGAGCATACTGTAGCTAAGGTGCCCACTAAATGTGACCTCTAGTCTCGAGGTAAGGTGCACATTTTCCCATTCCCAGAGATAGGGGCGCCCCGGTTTCCAGGAGGTCTTAGTCAGTGGACGGCTTTAGCTTTAGTATGCCTCACAGCGCTCAAGACTCTCACGTGGGCACTTCTTTCCAAGGAAGTACACTGCGTACCCAAAGCCTTCTGAGCACAAGCAAGGGATACACAGCTCTGGGCACATCCCTCCCTATGCAGTTGGAAGGGCCGGGAACTAAGGTGTTCTCTGAGGCGAGCGTTCCACAGCTTTGAAACAGCCCCAGGAACGCGGTTCTTGGCAGGGTTTCGTTCCCTGCGGGTCTGCCACGTTGAGGAAAACTAAGCGGCCCTGAAAGAAACCACCGGGGCTCCAATTCGGTTTGGGGACTCCTGCTCGACGTCTCTCTAGGTGATGCGGAAACTGGACTTTAGGTCCAGCCCGAAGTAATGCAGAGAGTAACCCCGAGCATTGCTAGGCATTGGGAACATCCGAAGTCACGTAGGTAGGCCTGCTGAGGGCAGTTCGGGGTTTGTGCCGTTCACCACATGCAGCAAACACTGCATCCAAAAGTTTCATCGCAGAAGGCCGAACTGTGTTCCAAGGGTCTCCCTTGGATTGTCAGAGAAGATAGGTGTATGTGCTGGGTGATCCAGTTGGTAATTGAGAAGCCTGGCAGAAGGCAGTCTTTTCCCTATTTGAAAGGTCGATAGTGGCGGCCTCAAGGCTGACTGAAAGACACTGCCCTTACCCGTCTTCTAGTCACCTCCAGGAGTGCCTCAGTGAAGACAGTGAGTTTTCTCCTACGAATCCAGGTGGTCTCCAGTGCCTTGCTGGGAGCTCATCCCACGCTTGCCCTAGCTAAAGTGTGAAGTCAAAGTGACCCCTAGCCTCAAGGGAAGCGCGAGCGCTTCCTATCAGCCAAGTTGGGTGGGCAGCCACCTCCATGAACCCTGACTCCATAGAGTGCTTTAACTCCTCTGCGGCTTTGCGTAGGCCTAAGAGAGTCGCGTGTGAATTCCTTCTGAGGGAGAGCATGTGCGCTGGGAGTCCCCGTTTTGTTTTCCGAGCCACACAACACAGGACAGACTGCTGGGGTCAGCTCTTGCTATGCAGAGCGAAGGGCAGTGAACTGCTTCTCGCTTGCAGAGCTTGATGTCTACAGCTGTAAGGCAGCCCCGGGACAAAGTTTTGGCCAGTATTACATTCAGCGTGGCTCTCCCTCTGTGGAGGCCCTCCGAACGGCACTGAGAGAATCCCTGAGCCTAAAGTGCATCCTGGCAACCCTTAACCTGTCATCTCACTATTGTGACGCAAGGTACACTGCAGGTGAAGCCTGACGGAAAGTACAGAAAAGCCGGTACGACTCTGAGGCATTTGGACGAGGCAAGGTCCCCTCGGCCTGACTAAGTCATTAAGCGGGTGCTGCTCCTCGTGGCACGCAGAACACCCCCCGTCCAACGAAGTGGGATCCTAGAAAGGCCCAGTGTTGCTGAAAGTCTCCAGGTGTCAGTCAGCGAGTGCTGGCAAATGCGTCGTGGGCTCAAGTTGGCACTGGGAGAATGTGGGAGAAGCCCGACTTTCCCCCTTTGGAAAGCCACTTCGTTGCAGCTTCCAAGCCGCCTGCTACTATTCACTCCACAGATTCCTCTGAGGAGCAGTGAGTTTTTCCAAAAGAAACCAGGTGCTTGCGATTCCTTCCGGGGAGCTCACCCCCAGGAGCATACTGTAGCTAAGGTGCCCACTAAATGTGACCTCTAGTCTCGAGGTAAGGTGCACATTTTCCCATTCCCAGAGATAGGGGCGCCCCGGTTTCCAGGAGGTCTTAGTCAGTGGACGGCTTTAGCTTTAGTATGCCTCACAGCGCTCAAGACTCTCACGTGGGCACTTCTTTCCAAGGAAGTACACTGCGTACCCAAAGCCTTCTGAGCACAAGCAAGGGATACACAGCTCTGGGCACATCCCTCCCTATGCAGTTGGAAGGGCCGGGAACTAAGGTGTTCTCTGAGGCGAGCGTTCCACAGCTTTGAAACAGCCCCAGGAACGCGGTTCTTGGCAGGGTTTCGTTCCCTGCGGGTCTGCCACGTTGAGGAAAACTAAGCGGCCCTGAAAGAAACCACCGGGGCTCCAATTCGGTTTGGGGACTCCTGCTCGACGTCTCTCTAGGTGATGCGGAAACTGGACTTTAGGTCCAGCCCGAAGTAATGCAGAGAGTAACCCCGAGCATTGCTAGGCATTGGGAACATCCGAAGTCACGTAGGTAGGCCTGCTGAGGGCAGTTCGGGGTTTGTGCCGTTCACCACATGCAGCAAACACTGCATCCAAAAGTTTCATCGCAGAAGGCCGAACTGTGTTCCAAGGGTCTCCCTTGGATTGTCAGAGAAGATAGGTGTATGTGCTGGGTGATCCAGTTGGTAATTGAGAAGCCTGGCAGAAGGCAGTCTTTTCCCTATTTGAAAGGTCGATAGTGGCGGCCTCAAGGCTGACTGAAAGACACTGCCCTTACCCGTCTTCTAGTCACCTCCAGGAGTGCCTCAGTGAAGACAGTGAGTTTTCTCCTACGAATCCAGGTGGTCTCCAGTGCCTTGCTGGGAGCTTGCCCTAGCTAAAGTGTGAAGTCAAAGTGACCCCTAGCCTCAAGGGAAGCGCGAGCGCTTCCTATCAGCCAAGTTGGGTGGGCAGCCACCTCCATGAACCCTGACTCCATAGAGTGCTTTAACTCCTCTGCGGCTTTGCGTAGGCCTAAGAGAGTCGCGTGTGAATTCCTTCTGAGGGAGAGCATGTGCGCTGGGAGTCCCCGTTTTGTTTTCCGAGCCACACAACACAGGACAGACTGCTGGGGTCAGCTCTTGCTATGCAGAGCGAAGGGCAGTGAACTGCTTCTCGCTTGCAGAGCTTGATGTCTACAGCTGTAAGGCAGCCCCGGGACAAAGTTTTGGCCAGTATTACATTCAGCGTGGCTCTCCCTCTGTGGAGGCCCTCCGAACGGCACTGAGAGAATCCCTGAGCCTAAAGTGCATCCTGGCAACCCTTAACCTGTCATCTCACTATTGTGACGCAAGGTACACTGCAGGTGAAGCCTGACGGAAAGTACAGAAAAGCCGGTACGACTCTGAGGCATTTGGACGAGGCAAGGTCCCCTCGGCCTGACTAAGTCATTAAGCGGGTGCTGCTCCTCGTGGCACGCAGAACACCCCCCGTCCAACGAAGTGGGATCCTAGAAAGGCCCAGTGTTGCTGAAAGTCTCCAGGTGTCAGTCAGCGAGTGCTGGCAAATGCGTCGTGGGCTCAAGTTGGCACTGGGAGAATGTGGGAGAAGCCCGACTTTCCCCCTTTGGAAAGCCACTTCGTTGCAGCTTCCAAGCCGCCTGCTACTATTCACTCCACAGATTCCTCTGAGGAGCAGTGAGTTTTTCCAAAAGAAACCAGGTGCTTGCGATTCCTTCCGGGGAGCTCACCCCCAGGAGCATACTGTAGCTAAGGTGCCCACTAAATGTGACCTCTAGTCTCGAGGTAAGGTGCACATTTTCCCATTCCCAGAGATAGGGGCGCCCCGGTTTCCAGGAGGTCTTAGTCAGTGGACGGCTTTAGCTTTAGTATGCCTCACAGCGCTCAAGACTCTCACGTGGGCACTTCTTTCCAAGGAAGTACACTGCGTACCCAAAGCCTTCTGAGCACAAGCAAGGGATACACAGCTCTGGGCACATCCCTCCCTATGCAGTTGGAAGGGCCGGGAACTAAGGTGTTCTCTGAGGCGAGCGTTCCACAGCTTTGAAACAGCCTCAGGAACGCGGTTCTTGGCAGGGTTTCGTTCCCTGCGGGTCTGCCACGTTGAGGAAAACTAAGCGGCCCTGAAAGAAACCACCGGGGCTCCAATTCGGTTTGGGGACTCCTGCTCAACGTCTCTCTAAGTGATGCGGAAACTGGACTTTAGGTCCAGCCCGAAGTAATGCAGAGAGTAACCCCGAGCATTGCTAGGCATTGGGAACATCCAAAGTCACCCAGGTAGGCCTGCTGAGGGCAGTTCGGGGTTTGTGCCGTTCACCACATGCAGCACACACTGCATCCAAAAGTTTCATCGCAGAAGGCCGAACTGTGTTCCACGGGTCTCCCTTGGATTGTCAGAGAAGATAGGTGTATGTGCTGGGTGATCCAGTTGGTAATTGAGAAGCCTGGCAGAGGGCAGTCTTTTCCCCATTTGAAAGGTCGATAGTGGCGGCCTCAAGGCTGACTGAAAGACACTGCCCTTACCCGTCTTCTAGTCACCTCCAGGAGTGCCTCAGTGAAGACAGTGAGTTTTCTCCTACGAATCCAGGTGGTCTCCAGTGCCTTGCTGGGAGCTCATCCCACGCTTGCCCTAGCTAAAGTGTGAAGTCAAAGTGACCCCTAGCCTCAAGGGAAGCGCGAGCGCTTCCTATCAGCCAAGTTGGGTGGGCAGCCACCTCCATGAACCCTGACGCCATAGAGTGCTTTAACTCCTCTGCGGCTTTGCGTAGGCCTAAGAGAGTCGCGTGTGAATTCCTTCTGAGGGAGAGCATGTGCGCTGGGAGTCCCCGTTTTGTTTTCCGAGCCACACAACACAGGACAGACTGCTGGGGTCAGCTCTTGCTACGCAGAGCGAAGGGCAGTGAACTGCTTCTCGCTTGCAGAGCTTGATGTCTACAGCTGTAAGGCAGCCCCGGGACAAAGTTTTGGCCAGTATTACATTCAGCGTGGCTCTCCCTCTGTGGAGGCCCTCCGAACGGCACTGAGAGAATCCCTGAGCCTAAAGTGCATCCTGGCAACCCTTAACCTGTCATCTCACTATTGTGACGCAAGGTACACTGCAGGTGAAGCCTGACGGAAAGTACAGAAAAGCCGGTACGACTCTGAGGCATTTGGACGAGGCAAGGTCCCCTCGGCCTGACTAAGTCATTAAGCGGGTGCTGCTCCTCGTGGCACGCAGAACACCCCCCGTCCAACGAAGTGGGATCCTAGAAAGGCCCAGTGTTGCTGAAAGTCTCCAGGTGTCAGTCAGCGAGTGCTGGCAAATGCGTCGTGGGCTCAAGTTGGCACTGGGAGAATGTGGGAGAAGCCCGACTTTCCCCCTTTGGAAAGCCACTTCGTTGCAGCTTCCAAGCCGCCTGCTACTATTCACTCCACAGATTCCTCTGAGGAGCAGTGAGTTTTTCCAAAAGAAACCAGGTGCTTGCGATTCCTTCCGGGGAGCTCACCCCCAGGAGCATACTGTAGCTAAGGTGCCCACTAAATGTGACCTCTAGTCTCGAGGTAAGGTGCACATTTTCCCATTCCCAGAGATAGGGGCGCCCCGGTTTCCAGGAGGTCTTAGTCAGTGGACGGCTTTAGCTTTAGTATGCCTCACAGCGCTCAAGACTCTCACGTGGGCACTTCTTTCCAAGGAAGTACACTGCGTACCCAAAGCCTTCTGAGCACAAGCAAGGGATACACAGCTCTGGGCACATCCCTCCCTATGCAGTTGGAAGGGCCGGGAACTAAGGTGTTCTCTGAGGCGAGCGTTCCACAGCTTTGAAACAGCCTCAGGAACGCGGTTCTTGGCAGGTTTTCGTTCCCTGCGGGTCTGCCACGTTGAGGAAAACTAAGCGGCCCTGAAAGAAACCACCGGGGCTCCAATTCGGTTTGGGGACTCCTGCTCGACGTCTCTCTAAGTGATGCGGAAACTGGACTTTAGGTCCAGCCCGAAGTAATGCAGAGAGTAACCCCGAGCATTGCTAGGCATTGGGAACATCCAAAGTCACCCAGGTAGGCCTGCTGAGGGCAGTTCGGGGTTTGTGCCGTTCACCACATGCAGCACACACTGCATCCAAAAGTTTCATCGCAGAAGGCCGAACTGTGTTCCACGGGTCTCCCTTGGATTGTCAGAGAAGATAGGTGTATGTGCTGGGTGATCCAGTTGGTAATTGAGAAGCCTGGCAGAGGGCAGTCTTTTCCCCATTTGAAAGGTCGATAGTGGCGGCCTCAAGGCTGACTGAAAGACACTGCCCTTACCCGTCTTCTAGTCACCTCCAGGAGTGCCTCAGTGAAGACAGTGAGTTTTCTCCTACGAATCCAGGTGGTCTCCAGTGCCTTGCTGGGAGCTCATCCCACGCTTGCCCTAGCTAAAGTGTGAAGTCAAAGTGACCCCTAGCCTCAAGGGAAGCGCGAGCGCTTCCTATCAGCCAAGTTGGGTGGGCAGCCACCTCCATGAACCCTGACTCCATAGCGTGCTTTAACTCCTCTGCGGCTTTGCGTAGGCCTAAGAGAGTCGCGTGTGAATTCCTTCTGAGGGAGAGCATGTGCGCTGGGAGTCCCCGTTTTGTTTTCCGAGCCACACAACACAGGACAGACTGCTGGGGTCAGCTCTTGCTACGCAGAGCGAAGGGCAGTGAACTGCTTCTCGCTTGCAGAGCTTGATGTCTACAGCTGTAAGGCAGCCCCGGGACAAAGTTTTGGCCAGTATTACATTCAGCGTGGCTCTCCCTCTGTGGAGGCCCTCCGAACGGCACTGAGAGAATCCCTGAGCCTAAAGTGCATCCTGGCAACCCTTAACCTGTCATCTCACTATTGTGACACAAGGTACACTGCAGGTGCAGCCTGACAGAAAGTACAGAAAAGCCGGTACGACTCTGAGGCATTTGGACGATGCAAGGTCCCCTCGGCCTGACTAAGTCATTAAGCGGGTGCTGCTCCTCGTGGCACGCAGAACACCCCCCGTCCAACGAAGTGGGATCCTAGAAAGTCCCAGTGTTGCTGAAAGTCTCCAGGTGTCAGTCAGAGAGTGCTGGCAAATGCGTCGTGGGCTCAAGTTGGCACTGGGAGAATGTGGGAGAAGCCCGACTTTCCCCCTTTGGAAAGCCACTTCGTTGCAGCTTCCAAGCCGCCTGCTACTATTCACTCCACAGATTCCTCTGAGGAGCAGTGAGTTTTTCCAAAAGAAACCAGGTGCTTGCGATTCCTTCCGGGGAGCTCACCCCCAGGAGCATACTGTAGCTAAGGTGCCCACTAAATGTGACCTCTAGTCTCGAGGTAAGGTGCACATTTTCCCATTCCCAGAGATAGGGGCGCCCCGGTTTCCAGGAGGTCTTAGTCAGTGGACGGCTTTAGCTTTAGTATGCCTCACAGCGCTCAAGACTCTCACGTGGGCACTTCTTTCCAAGGAAGTACACTGCGTACCCAAAGCCTTCTGAGCACAAGCAAGGGATACACAGCTCTGGGCACATCCCTCCCTATGCAGTTGGAAGGGCCGGGAACTAAGGTGTTCTCTGAGGCGAGCGTTCCACAGCTTTGAAACAGCCTCAGGAACGCGGTTCTTGGCAGGGTTTCGTTCCCTGCGGGTCTGCCACGTTGAGGAAAACTAAGCGGCCCTGAAAGAAACCACCGGGGCTCCAATTCGGTTTGGGGACTCCTGCTCGACGTCTCTCTAAGTGATGCGGAAACTGGACTTTAGGTCCAGCCCGAAGTAATGCAGAGAGTAACCCCGAGCATTGCTAGGCATTGGGAACATCCAAAGTCACCCAGGTAGGCCTGCTGAGGGCAGTTCGGGGTTTGTGCCGTTCACCACATGCAGCACACACTGCATCCAAAAGTTTCATCGCAGAAGGCCGAACTGTGTTCCACGGGTCTCCCTTGGATTGTCAGAGAAGATAGGTGTATGTGCTGGGTGATCCAGTTGGTAATTGAGAAGCCTGGCAGAGGGCAGTCTTTTCCCCATTTGAAAGGTCGATAGTGGCGGCCTCAAGGCTGACTGAAAGACACTGCCCTTACCCGTCTTCTAGTCACCTCCAGGAGTGCCTCAGTGAAGACAGTGAGTTTTCTCCTACGAATCCAGGTGGTCTCCAGTGCCTTGCTGGGAGCTCATCCCACGCTTGCCCTAGCTAAAGTGTGAAGTCAAAGTGACCCCTAGCCTCAAGGGAAGCGCGAGCGCTTCCTATCAGCCAAGTTGGGTGGGCAGCCACCTCCATGAACCCTGACTCCATAGAGTGCTTTAACTCCTCTGCGGCTTTGCGTAGGCCTAAGAGAGTCGCGTGTGAATTCCTTCTGAGGGAGAGCATGTGCGCTGGGAGTCCCCGTTTTGTTTTCCGAGCCACACAACACAGGACAGACTGCTGGGGTCAGCTCTTGCTACGCAGAGCGAAGGGCAGTGAACTGCTTCTCGCTTGCAGAGCTTGATGTCTACAGCTGTAAGGCAGCCCCGGGACAAAGTTTTGGCCAGTATTACATTCAGCGTGGCTCTCCCTCTGTGGAGGCCCTCCAAACGGCACTGAGAGAATCCCTGAGCCTAAAGTGCATCCTGGCAACTCTTAACCTGTCATCTCACTATTGTGACGCAAGGTACACTAGAGGTGCAGCCTGACAGAATGTACAGAAAAGCCGGTACGACTCTGAGGCATTTGGACGATGCAAGGTCCCCTCGGCCTGACTAAGTCATTAAGCGGTTGCTGCTCCTCGTGGCACGCAAAACACCCCCCGTCCAACGAAGTGGGATCCTAGAAAGGCCCAGTGTTGCTGAAAGTCTCCAGGTGTCAGTCAGAGAGTGCTGGCAAATGCGTCGTGGGCTCAAGTTGGCACTGGGAGAATGTGGGAGAAGCCCGACTTTCCCCCTTTGGAAAGCCACTTCGTTGCAGCTTCCAAGCCGCCTGCTACTATTCACTCCATAGATTCCTCTGAGGAGCAGTGAGTTTTTCCAAAACAAACCAGGTGCTTGCGATTCCTTCCGGGGAGCTCACGCCCAGGAGCATACTGTAGCTAATGTGCCCACTAAATGTGACCTCTAGTCTCGAGGTAAGGTGCACATTTTCCCATTCCCAGAGATAGGGGCGCCCCGGTTTCCAGGAGGTCTTAGTCAGTGGACGGCTTTAGCTTTAGTATGCCTCACAGCGCTCAAGACTCTCACGTGGGCACTTCTTTCCAAGGAAGTACACTGCGTACCCAAAGCCTTCTGAGCACAAGCAAGGGATACACAGCTCTGGGCACATCCCTCCCTATGCAGTTGGAAGGGCCGGGAACTAAGGTGTTCTCTGAGGCGAGCGTTCCACAGCTTTGAAACAGCCTCAGGAACGCGGTTCTTGGCAGGGTTTCGTTCCCTGCGGGTCTGCCACGTTGAGGAAAACTAAGCGGCCCTGAAAGAAACCACCGGGGCTCCAATTCGGTTTGGGGACTCCTGCTCGACGTCTCTCTAAGTGATGCGGAAACTGGACTTTAGGTCCAGCCCGAAGTAATGCAGAGAGTAACCCCGAGCATTGCTAGGCATTGGGAACATCCAAAGTCACCCAGGTAGGCCTGCTGAGGGCAGTTCGGGGTTTGTGCCGTTCACCACATGCAGCACACACTGCATCCAAAAGTTTCATCGCAGAAGGCCGAACTGTGTTCCACGGGTCTCCCTTGGATTGTCAGAGAAGATAGGTGTATGTGCTGGGTGATCCAGTTGGTAATTGAGAAGCCTGGCAGAGGGCAGTCTTTTCCCCATTTGAAAGGTCGATAGTGGCGGCCTCAAGGCTGACTGAAAGACACTGCCCTTACCCGTCTTCTAGTCACCTCCAGGAGTGCCTCAGTGAAGACAGTGAGTTTTCTCCTACGAATCCAGGTGGTCTCCAGTGCCTTGCTGGGAGCTCATCCCACGCTTGCCCTAGCTAAAGTGTGAAGTCAAAGTGACCCCTAGCCTCAAGGGAAGCGCGAGCGCTTCCTATCAGCCAAGTTGGGTGGGCAGCCACCTCCATGAACCCTGACTCCATAGAGTGCTTTAACTCCTCTGCGGCTTTGCGTAGGCCTAAGAGAGTCGCGTGTGAATTCCTTCTGAGGGAGAGCATGTGCGCTGGGAGTCCCCGTTTTGTTTTCCGAGCCACACAACACAGGACAGACTGCTGGGGTCAGCTCTTGCTACGCAGAGCGAAGGGCAGTGAACTGCTTCTCGCTTGCAGAGCTTGATGTCTACAGCTGTAAGGCAGCCCCGGGACAAAGTTTTGGCCAGTATTACATTCAGCGTGGCTCTCCCTCTGTGGAGGCCCTCCGAACGGCACTGAGAGAATCCCTGAGCCTAAAGTGCATCCTGGCAACCCTTAACCTGTCATCTCACTATTGTGACGCAAGGTACACTGCAGGTGAAGCCTGACGGAAAGTACAGAAAAGCCGGTACGACTCTGAGGCATTTGGACGATGCAAGGTCCCCTCGGCCTGACTAAGTCATTAAGCGGGTGCTGCTCCTCGTGGCACGCAGAACACCCCCCGTCCAACGAAGTGGGATCCTAGAAAGGCCCAGTGTTGCTGAAAGTCTCCAGGTGTCAGTCAGCGAGTGCTGGCAAATGCGTCGTGGGCTCAAGTTGGCACTGGGAGAATGTGGGAGAAGCCCGACTTTCCCCCTTTGGAAAGCCACTTCGTTGCAGCTTCCAAGCCGCCTGCTACTATTCACTCCACAGATTCCTCTGAGGAGCAGTAAGTTTTTCCAAAAGAAACCAGGTGCTTGCGATTCCTTCCGGGGAGCTCACCCCCAGGAGCATACTGTAGCTAAGGTGCCCACTAAATGTGACCTCTAGTCTCGAGGTAAGGTGCACATTTTCCCATTCCCAGAGATAGGGGCGCCCCGGTTTCCAGGAGGTCTTAGTCAGTGGACGGCTTTAGCTTTAGTATGCCTCACAGCGCTCAAGACTCTCACGTGGGCACTTCTTTCCAAGGAAGTACACTGCGTACCCAAAGCCTTCTGAGCACAAGCAAGGGATACACAGCTCTGGGCACATCCCTCCCTATGCAGTTGGAAGGGCCGGGAACTAAGGTGTTCTCTGAGGCGAGCGTTCCACAGCTTTGAAACAGCCTCAGGAACGCGGTTCTTGGCAGGTTTTCGTTCCCTGCGGGTCTGCCACGTTGAGGAAAACTAAGCGGCCCTGAAAGAAACCACCGGGGCTCCAATTCGGTTTGGGGACTCCTGCTCGACGTCTCTCTAAGTGATGCGGAAACTGGACTTTAGGTCCAGCCCGAAGTAATGCAGAGAGTAACCCCGAGCATTGCTAGGCATTGGGAACATCCAAAGTCACCCAGGTAGGCCTGCTGAGGGCAGTTCGGGGTTTGTGCCGTTCACCACATGCAGCACACACTGCATCCAAAAGTTTCATCGCAGAAGGCCGAACTGTGTTCCACGGGTCTCCCTTGGATTGTCAGAGAAGATAGGTGTATGTGCTGGGTGATCCAGTTGGTAATTGAGAAGCCTGGCAGAGGGCAGTCTTTTCCCCATTTGAAAGGTCGATAGTGGCGGCCTCAAGGCTGACTGAAAGACACTGCCCTTACCCGTCTTCTAGTCACCTCCAGGAGTGCCTCAGTGAAGACAGTGAGTTTTCTCCTACGAATCCAGGTGGTCTCCAGTGCCTTGCTGGGAGCTCATCCCACGCTTGCCCTAGCTAAAGTGTGAAGTCAAAGTGACCCCTAGCCTCAAGGGAAGCGCGAGCGCTTCCTATCAGCCAAGTTGGGTGGGCAGCCACCTCCATGAACCCTGACTCCATAGAGTGCTTTAACTCCTCTGCGGCTTTGCGTAGGCCTAAGAGAGTCGCGTGTGAATTCCTTCTGAGGGAGAGCATGTGCGCTGGGAGTCCCCGTTTTGTTTTCCGAGCCACACAACACAGGACAGACTGCTGGGGTCAGCTCTTGCTACGCAGAGCGAAGGGCAGTGAACTGCTTCTCGCTTGCAGAGCTTGATGTCTACAGCTGTAAGGCAGCCCCGGGACAAAGTTTTGGCCAGTATTACATTCAGCGTGGCTCTCCCTCTGTGGAGGCCCTCCGAACGGCACTGAGAGAATCCCTGAGCCTAAAGTGAATCCTGGCAACCCTTAACCTGTCATCTAACTATTGTGACGCAAGGTACACTGCAGGTGCAGCCTGACAGAAAGTACAGAAAAGCCGGTACGACTCTGAGGCATTTGGACGAGGCAAGGTCCCCTCGGCCTGACTAAGTCATTTAGCGGGTGCTGCTCCTCGTGGCACGCAGAACACCCCCCGTCCAATGAAGTGGGATCCTAGAAAGGCCCAGTGTTGCTGAAAGTCTCCAGGTGTCAGTCAGCGAGTGCTGGCAAATGCGTCGTGGGCTCAAGTTGGCACTGGGAGAATGTGGGAGAAGCCCGACTTTCCCCCTTTGGAAAGCCACTTCGTTGCAGCTTCCAAGCCGCCTGCTACTATTCACTCCACAGATTCCTCTGAGGAGCAGTGAGTTTTTCCAAAAGAAACCAGGTGCTTGCGATTCCTTCCGGGGAGCTCACCCCCAGGAGCATACTGTAGCTAAGGTGCCCACTAAATGTGACCTCTAGTCTCGAGGTAAGGTGCACATTTTCCCATTCCCAGAGATAGGGGCGCCCCGGTTTCCAGGAGGTCTTAGTCAGTGGACGGCTTTAGCTTTAGTATGCCTCACAGCGCTCAAGACTCTCACGTGGGCACTTCTTTCCAAGGAAGTACACTGCGTACCCAAAGCCTTCTGAGCACAATCAAGGGATACACAGCTCTGGGCACATCCCTCCCTATGCAGTTGGAAGGGCCGGGAACTAAGGTGTTCTCTGAGGCGAGCGTTCCACAGCTTTGAAACAGCCTCAGGAACGCGGTTCTTGGCAGGGTTTCGTTCCCTGCGGGTCTGCCACGTTGAGGAAAACTAAGCGGCCCTGAAAGAAACCACCGGGGCTCCAATTCGGTTTGGGGACTCCTGCTCGACGTCTCTCTAAGTGATGCGGAAACTGGACTTTAGGTCCAGCCCGAAGTAATGCAGAGAGTAACCCCGAGCATTGCTAGGCATTGGGAACATCCAAAGTCACCCAGGTAGGCCTGCTGAGGGCAGTTCGGGGTTTGTGCCGTTCACCACATGCAGCACACACTGCATCCAAAAGTTTCATCGCAGAAGGCCGAACTGTGTTCCACGGGTCTCCCTTGGATGGTCAGAGAAGATAGGTGTATGTGCTGGGTGATCCAGTTGGTAATTGAGAAGCCTGGCAGAGGGCAGTCTTTTCCCCCTTTGAAAGGTCGATAGTGGCGGCCTCAAGGCTGACTGAAAGACACTGCCCTTACCCGTCTTCTAGTCACCTCCAGGAGTGCCTCAGTGAAGACAGTGAGTTTTCTCCTACGAATCCAGGTGGTCTCCAGTGCCTTGCTGGGAGCTCATCCCACGCTTGCCCTAGCTAAAGTGTGAAGTCAAAGTGACCCCTAGCCTCAAGGGAAGCGCGAGCGCTTCCTATCAGCCAAGTTGGGTGGGCAGCCACCTCCATGAACCCTGACTCCATAGAGTGCTTTAACTCCTCTGCGGCTTTGCGTAGGCCTAAGAGAGTCGCGTGTGAATTCCTTCTGAGGGAGAGCATGTGCGCTGGGAGTCCCCGTTTTGTTTTCCGAGCCACACAACACAGGACAGACTGCTGGGGTCAGCTCTTGCTACGCAGAGCGAAGGGCAGTGAACTGCTTCTCGCTTGCAGAGCTTGATGTCTACAGCTGTAAGGCAGCCCCGGGACAAAGTTTTGGCCAGTATTACATTCAGCGTGGCTCTCCCTCTGTGGAGGCCCTCCGAACGGCACTGAGAGAATCCCTGAGCCTAAAGTGCATCCTGGCAACCCTTAACCTGTCATCTCACTATTGTGACGCAAGGTACACTGCAGGTGCAGCCTGACAGAAAGTACAGAAAAGCCGGTACGACTCTGAGGCATTTGGACGATGCAAGGTCCCCTCGGCCTGACTAAGTCATTAAGCGGGTGCTGCTCCTCGTGGCACGCAGAACACCCCCCGTCCAACGAAGTGGGATCCTAGAAAGGCCCAGTGTTGCTGAAAGTCTCCAGGTGTCAGTCAGCGAGTGCTGGCAAATGCGTCGTGGGCTCAAGTTGGCACTGGGAGAATGTGGGAGAAGCCCGACTTTCCCCCTTTGGAAAGCCACTTCGTTGCAGCTTCCAAGCTGCCTGCTACTATTCACTCCACAGATTCCTCTGAGGAGCAGTGAGTTTTTCCAAAAGAAACCAGGTGCTTGCGATTCCTTCCGGGGAGCTCACCCCCAGGAGCATACTGTAGCTAAGGTGCCCACTAAATGTGACCTCTAGTCTCGAGGTAAGGTGCACATTTTCCCATTCCCAGAGATAGGGGCGCCCCGGTTTCCAGGAGGTCTTAGTCAGTGGACGGCTTTAGCTTTAGTATGCCTCACAGCGCTCAAGACTCTCACGTGGGCACTTCTTTCCAAGGAAGTACACTGCGTACCCAAAGCCTTCTGAGCACAAGCAAGGGATACACAGCTCTGGGCACATCCCTCCCTATGCAGTTGGAAGGGCCGGGAACTAAGGTGTTCTCTGAGGCGAGCGTTCCACAGCTTTGAAACAGCCCCAGGAACGTGGTTCTTGGCAGGGTTTCGTTCCCTGCGGGTCTGCCACGTTGAGGAAAACTAAGCGGCCCTGAAAGAAACCACCGGGGCTCCAATTCGGTTTGGGGACTCCTGCTCGACGTCTCTCTAGGTGATGCGGAAACTGGACTTTAGGTCCAGCCCGAAGTAATGCAGAGAGTAGCCCCGAGCATTGCTAGGCATTGGGAACATCCGAAGTCACCCAGGTAGGCCTGCTGAGGGCAGTTCGGGGTTTGTGCCGTTCACCACATGCAGCACACACTGCATCCAAAAGTTTCATCGCAGAAGGCCGAACTGTGTTCCACGGGTCTCCCTTGGATTGTCAGAGAAGATAGGTGTATGTGCTGGGTGATCCAGTTGGTAATTGAGAAGCCTGGCAGAGGGCAGTCTTTTCCCCATTTGAAAGGTCGATAGTGGCGGCCTCAAGGCTGACTGAAAGACACTGCCCTTACCCGTCTTCTAGTCACCTCCAGGAGTGCCTCAGTGAAGACAGTGAGTTTTCTCCTACGAATCCAGGTGGTCTCCAGTGCCTTGCTGGGAGCTCATCCCACGCTTGCCCTAGCTAAAGTGTGAAGTCAAAGTGACCCCTAGCCTCAAGGGAAGCGCGAGCGCTTCCTATCAGCCAAGTTGGGTGGGCAGCCACCTCCATGAACCCTGACGCCATAGAGTGCTTTAACTCCTCTGCGGCTTTGCGTAGGCCTAAGAGAGTCGCGTGTGAATTCCTTCTGAGGGAGAGCATGTGCGCTGGGAGTCCCCGTATTGTTTTCCGAGCCACACAACACAGGACAGACTGCTGGGGTCAGCTCTTGCTACGCAGAGCGAAGGGCAGTGAACTGCTTCTCGCTTGCAGAGCTTGATGTCTACAGCTGTAAGGCAGCCCCGGGACAAAGTTTTGGCCAGTATTACATTCAGCGTGGCTCTCCCTCTGTGGAGGCCCTCCGAACGGCACTGAGAGAATCCCTGAGCCTAAAGTGCATCCTGGCAACCCTTAACCTGTCATCTCACTATTGTGACGCAAGGTACACTGCAGGTGCAGCCTGACAGAAAGTACAGAAAAGCCGGTATGACTCTGAGGCATTTGGACGAGGCAAGGTCCCCTCGGCCTGACTAAGTCATTAAGCGGGTGCTGCTCCTCGTGGCACGCAGAACACCCCCCGTCCAACGAAGTGGGATCCTAGAAAGGCCCAGTGTTGCTGAAAGTCTCCAGGTGTCAGTCAGAGAGTGCTGGCAAATGCGTCGTGGGCTCAAGTTGGCACTGGGAGAATGTGGGAGAAGCCCGACTTTCCCCCTTTGGAAAGCCACTTCGTTGCAGCTTCCAAGCCGCCTGCTACTATTCACTCCACAGATTCCTCTGAGGAGCAGTGAGTTTTTCCATAAGAAACCAGGTGCTTGCGATTCCTTCCGGGGAGCTCACCCCCAGGAGCATACTGTAGCTAAGGTGCCCACTAAATGTGACCTCTAGTCTCGAGGTAAGGTGCACATTTTCCCATTCCCAGAGATAGGGGCGCCCCGGTTTCCAGGAGGTCTTAGTCAGTGGACGGCTTTAGCTTTAGTATGCCTCACAGCGCTCAAGACTCTCACGTGGGCACTTCTTTCCAAGGAAGTACACTGCGTACCCAAAGCCTTCTGAGCACAAGCAAGGGATACACAGCTCTGGGCACATCCCTCCCTATGCAATTGGAAGGGCCGGGAACTAAGGTGTTCTCTGAGGCGAGCGTTCCACAGCTTTGAAACAGCCCCAGGAACGTGGTTCTTGGCAGGGTTTCGTTCCCTGCGGGTCTGCCACGTTGAGGAAAACTAAGCGGCCCTAAAAGAAACCACCGGGGCTCCAATTCGGTTTGGGGACTCCTGCTCGACGTCTCTCTAGGTGATGCGGAAACTGGACTTTAGGTCCAGCCCGAAGTAATGCAGAGAGTAACCCCGAGCATTGCTAGGCATTGGGAACATCCAAAGTCACCCAGGTAGGCCTGCTGAGGGCAGTTCGGGGTTTGTGCCGTTCACCACATGCAGCACACACTGCATCCAAAAGTTTCATCGCAGAAGGCCGAACTGTGTTCCAAGGGTCTCCCTTGGATTGTCAGAGAAGATAGGTGTATGTGCTGGGTGATCCAGTTGGTAATTGAGAAGCCTGGCAGAGGGCAGTCTTTTCCCCATTTGAAAGGTCGATAGTGGCGGCCTCAAGGCTGACTGAAAGACACTGCCCTTACCCGTCTTCTAGTCACCTCCAGGAGTGCCTCAGTGAAGACAGTGAGTTTTCTCCTACGAATCCAGGTGGTCTCCAGTGCCTTGCTGGGAGCTCATCCCACGCTTGCCCTAGCTAAAGTGTGAAGTCAAAGTGACCCCTAGCCTCAAGGGAAGCGCGAGCGCTTCCTATCAGCCAAGTTGGGTGGGCAGCCACCTCCATGAACCCTGACTCCATAGAGTGCTTTAACTCCTCTGCGGCTTTGCGTAGGCCTAAGAGAGTCGCGTGTGAATTCCTTCTGAGGGAGAGCATGTGCGCTGGGAGTCCCCGTTTTGTTTTCCGAGCCACACAACACAGGACAGACTGCTGGGGTCAGCTCTTGCTACGCAGAGCGAAGGGCAGTGAACTGCTTCTCGCTTGCAGAGCTTGATGTCTACAGCTGTAAGGCAGCCCCGGGACAAAGTTTTGGCCAGTATTACATTCAGCGTGGCTCTCCCTCTGTGGAGGCCCTCCGAACGGCACTGAGAGAATCCCTGAGCCTAAAGTGCATCCTGGCAACCCTTAACCTGTCATCTAACTATTGTGACGCAAGGTACACTGCAGGTGCAGCCTGACAGAAAGTACAGAAAAGCCGGTACGACTCTGAGGCATTTGGACGAGGCAAGGTCCCCTCGGCCTGACTAAGTCATTTAGCGGGTGCTGCTCCTCGTGGCACGCAGAACACCCCCCGTCCAATGAAGTGGGATCCTAGAAAGGCCCAGTGTTGCTGAAAGTCTCCAGGTGTCAGTCAGCGAGTGCTGGCAAATGCGTCGTGGGCTCAAGTTGGCACTGGGAGAATGTGGGAGAAGCCCGACTTTCCCCCTTTGGAAAGCCACTTCGTTGCAGCTTCCAAGCCGCCTGCTACTATTCACTCCACAGATTCCTCTGAGGAGCAGTGAGTTTTTCCAAAAGAAACCAGGTGCTTGCGATTCCTTCCGGGGAGCTCACCCCCAGGAGCATACTGTAGCTAAGGTGCCCACTAAATGTGACCTCTAGTCTCGAGGTAAGGTGCACATTTTCCCATTCCCAGAGATAGGGGCGCCCCGGTTTCCAGGAGGTCTTAGTCAGTGGACGGCTTTAGCTTTAGTATGCCTCACAGCGCTCAAGACTCTCACGTGGGCACTTCTTTCCAAGGAAGTACACTGCGTACCCAAAGCCTTCTGAGCACAAGCAAGGGATACACAGCTCTGGGCACATCCCTCCCTATGCAGTTGGAAGGGCCGGGAACTAAGGTGTTCTCTGAGGCGAGCGTTCCACAGCTTTGAAACAGCCTCAGGAACGCGGTTCTTGGCAGGGTTTCGTTCCCTGTGGGTCTGCCACGTTGAGGAAAACTAAGCGGCCCTGAAAGAAACCACCGGGGCTCCAATTCGGTTTGGGGACTCCTGCTCGACGTCTCTCTAAGTGATGCGGAAACTGGACTTTAGGTCCAGCCCGAAGTAATGCAGAGAGTAACCCCGAGCATTGCTAGGCATTGGGAACATCCAAAGTCACCCAGGTAGGCCTGCTGAGGGCAGTTCGGGGTTTGTGCCGTTCACCACATGCAGCACACACTGCATCCAAAAGTTTCATCGCAGAAGGCCGAACTGTGTTCCACGGGTCTCCCTTGGATTGTCAGAGAAGATAGGTGTATGTGCTGGGTGATCCAGTTGGTAATTGAGAAGCCTGGCAGAGGGCAGTCTTTTCCCCATTTGAAAGGTCGATAGTGGCGGCCTCAAGGCTGACTGAAAGACACTGCCCTTACCCGTCTTCTAGTCACCTCCAGGAGTGCCTCAGTGAAGACAGTGAGTTTTCTCCTACGAATCCAGGTGGTCTCCAGTGCCTTGCTGGGAGCTCATCCCATGCTTGCCCTAGCTAAAGTGTGAAGTCAAAGTGACCCCTAGCCTCAAGGGAAGCGCGAGCGCTTCCTATCAGCCAAGTTGGGTGGGCAGCCACCTCCATGAACCCTGACTCCATAGAGTGCTTTAACTCCTCTGCGGCTTTGCGTAGGCCTAAGAGAGTCGCGTGTGAATTTCTTCTGAGGGAGAGCATGTGCGCTGGGAGTCCCCGTTTTGTTTTCCGAGCCACACAACACAGGACAGACTGCTGGGGTCAGCTCTTGCTACGCAGAGCGAAGGGCAGTGAACTGCTTCTCGCTTGCAGAGCTTGATGTCTACAGCTGTAAGGCAGCCCCGGGACAAAGTTTTGGCCAGTATTACATTCAGCGTGGCTCTCCCTCTGTGGAGGCCCTCCGAACGGCACTGAGAGAATCCCTGAGCCTAAAGTGCATCCTGGCAACCCTTAACCTGTCATCTCACTATTGTGACGCAAGGTACACTGCAGGTGCAGCCTGACAGAAAGTACAGAAAAGCCGGTACGACTCTGAGGCATTTGGACGATGCAAGGTCCCCTCGGCCTGACTAAGTCATTAAGCGGGTGCTGCTCCTCGTGGCACGCAGAACACCCCCCGTCCAACGAAGTGGGATCCTAGAAAGGCCCAGTGTTGCTGAAAGTCTCCAGGTGTCAGTCAGCGAGTGCTGGCAAATGCGTCGTGGGCTCAAGTTGGCACTGGGAGAATGTGGGAGAAGCCCGACTTTCCCCCTTTGGAAAGCCACTTCGTTGCAGCTTCCAAGCTGCCTGCTACTATTCACTCCACAGATTCCTCTGAGGAGCAGTGAGTTTTTCCAAAAGAAACCAGGTGCTTGCGATTCCTTCCGGGGAGCTCACCCCCAGGAGCATACTGTAGCTAAGGTGCCCACTAAATGTGACCTCTAGTCTCGAGGTAAGGTGCACATTTTCCCATTCCCAGAGATAGGGGCGCCCCGGTTTCCAGGAGGTCTTAGTCAGTGGACGGCTTTAGCTTTAGTATGCCTCACAGCGCTCAAGACTCTCACGTGGGCACTTCTTTCCAAGGAAGTACACTGCGTACCCAAAGCCTTCTGAGCACAAGCAAGGGATACACAGCTCTGGGCACATCCCTCCCTATGCAGTTGGAAGGGCCGGGAACTAAGGTGTTCTCTGAGGCGAGCGTTCCACAGCTTTGAAACAGCCCCAGGAACGTGGTTCTTGGCAGGGTTTCGTTCCCTGCGGGTCTGCCACGTTGAGGAAAACTAAGCGGCCCTGAAAGAAACCACCGGGGCTCCAATTCGGTTTGGGGACTCCTGCTCGACGTCTCTCTAGGTGATGCGGAAACTGGACTTTAGGTCCAGCCCGAAGTAATGCAGAGAGTAGCCCCGAGCATTGCTAGGCATTGGGAACATCCGAAGTCACCCAGGTAGGCCTGCTGAGGGCAGTTCGGGGTTTGTGCCGTTCACCACATGCAGCACACACTGCATCCAAAAGTTTCATCGCAGAAGGCCGAACTGTGTTCCACGGGTCTCCCTTGGATTGTCAGAGAAGATAGGTGTATGTGCTGGGTGATCCAGTTGGTAATTGAGAAGCCTGGCAGAGGGCAGTCTTTTCCCCATTTGAAAGGTCGATAGTGGCGGCCTCAAGGCTGACTGAAAGACACTGCCCTTACCCGTCTTCTAGTCACCTCCAGGAGTGCCTCAGTGAAGACAGTGAGTTTTCTCCTACGAATCCAGGTGGTCTCCAGTGCCTTGCTGGGAGCTCATCCCACGCTTGCCCTAGCTAAAGTGTGAAGTCAAAGTGACCCCTAGCCTCAAGGGAAGCGCGAGCGCTTCCTATCAGCCAAGTTGGGTGGGCAGCCACCTCCATGAACCCTGACTCCATAGAGTGCTTTAACTCCTCTGCGGCTTTGCGTAGGCCTAAGAGAGTCGCGTGTGAATTCCTTCTGAGGGAGAGCATGTGCGCTGGGAGTCCCCGTTTTGTTTTCCGAGCCACACAACACAGGACAGACTGCTGGGGTCAGCTCTTGCTACGCAGAGCGAAGGGCAGTGAACTGCTTCTCGCTTGCAGAGCTTGATGTCTACAGCTGTAAGGCAGCCCCGGGACAAAGTTTTGGCCAGTATTACATTCAGCGTGGCTCTCCCTCTGTGGAGGCCCTCCGAACGGCACTGAGAGAATCCCTGAGCCTAAAGTGCATCCTGGCAACCCTTAACCTGTCATCTCACTATTGTGACGCAAGGTACACTGCAGGTGCAGCCTGACAGAAAGTACAGAAAAGCCGGTACGACTCTGAGGCATTTGGACGAGGCAAGGTCCCCTCGGCCTGACTAAGTCATTAAGCGGGTGCTGCTCCTCGTGGCACGCAGAACACCCCCCGTCCAACGAAGTGGGATCCTAGAAAGGCCCAGTGTTGCTGAAAGTCTCCAGGTGTCAGTCAGCGAGTGCTGGCAAATGCGTCGTGGGCTCAAGTTGGCACTGGGAGAATGTGGGAGAAGCCCGACTTTCCCCCTTTGGAAAGCCACTTCGTTGCAGCTTCCAAGCTGCCTGCTACTATTCACTCCACAGATTCCTCTGAGGAGCAGTGAGTTTTTCCAAAAGAAACCAGGTGCTTGTGATTCCTTCCGGGGAGCTCACCCCCAGGAGCATACTGTAGCTAAGGTGCCCACTAAATGTGACCTCTAGTCTCGAGGTAAGGTGCACATTTTCCCATTCCCAGAGATAGGGGCGCCCCGGTTTCCAGGAGGTCTTAGTCAGTGGACGGCTTTAGCTTTAGTATGCCTCACAGCGCTCAAGACTCTCACGTGGGCACTTCTTTCCAAGGAAGTACACTGCGTACCCAAAGCCTTCTGAGCACAAGCAAGGGATACACAGCTCTGGGCACATCCCTCCCTATGCAGTTGGAAGGGCCGGGAACTAAGGTGTTCTCTGAGGCGAGCGTTCCACAGCTTTGAAACAGCCCCAGGAACGTGGTTCTTGGCAGGGTTTCGTTCCCTGCGGGTCTGCCACGTTGAGGAAAACTAAGCGGCCCTGAAAGAAACCACCGGGGCTCCAATTCGGTTTGGGGACTCCTGCTCGACGTCTCTCTAGGTGATGCGGAAACTGGACTTTAGGTCCAGCCCGAAGTAATGCAGAGAGTAACCCCGAGCATTGCTAGGCATTGGGAACATCCAAAGTCACCCAGGTAGGCCTGCTGAGGGCAGTTCGGGGTTTGTGCCGTTCACCACATGCAGCACACACTGCATCCAAAAGTTTCATCGCAGAAGGCCGAACTGTGTTCCACGGGTCTCCCTTGGATTGTCAGAGAAGATAGGTGTATGTGCTGGGTGATCCAGTTGGTAATTGAGAAGCCTGGCAGAGGGCAGTCTTTTCCCCATTTGAAAGGTCGATAGTGGCGGCCTCAAGGCTGACTGAAAGACACTGCCCTTACCCGTCTTCTAGTCACCTCCAGGAGTGCCTCAGTGAAGACAGTGAGTTTTCTCCTACGAATCCAGGTGGTCTCCAGTGCCTTGCTGGGAGCTCATCCCACGCTTGCCCTAGCTAAAGTGTGAAGTCAAAGTGACCCCTAGCCTCAAGGGAAGCGCGAGCGCTTCCTATCAGCCAAGTTGGGTGGGCAGCCACCTCCATGAACCCTGACGCCATAGCGTGCTTTAACTCCTCTGCGGCTTTGCGTAGGCCTAAGAGAGTCGCGTGTGAATTCCTTCTGAGGGAGAGCATGTGCGCTGGGAGTCCCCGTATTGTTTTCCGAGCCACACAACACAGGACAGACTGCTGGGGTCAGCTCTTGCTACGCAGAGCGAAGGGCAGTGAACTGCTTCTCGCTTGCAGAGCTTGATGTCTACAGCTGTAAGGCAGCCCCGGGACAAAGTTTTGGCCAGTATTACATTCAGCGTGGCTCTCCCTCTGTGGAGGCCCTCCGAACGGCACTGAGAGAATCCCTGAGCCTAAAGTGCATCCTGGCAACCCTTAACCTGTCATCTCACTATTGTGACGCAAGGTACACTGCAGGTGCAGCCTGACAGAAAGTACAGAAAAGCCGGTATGACTCTGAGGCATTTGGACGAGGCAAGGTCCCCTCGGCCTGACTAAGTCATTAAGCGGGTGCTGCTCCTCGTGGCACGCAGAACACCCCCCGTCCAACGAAGTGGGATCCTAGAAAGGCCCAGTGTTGCTGAAAGTCTCCAGGTGTCAGTCAGAGAGTGCTGGCAAATGCGTCGTGGGCTCAAGTTGGCACTGGGAGAATGTGGGAGAAGCCCGACTTTCCCCCTTTGGAAAGCCACTTCGTTGCAGCTTCCAAGCCGCCTGCTACTATTCACTCCACAGATTCCTCTGAGGAGCAGTGAGTTTTTCCAAAAGAAACCAGGTGCTTGCGATTCCTTCCGGGGAGCTCACCCCCAGGAGCATACTGTAGCTAAGGTGCCCACTAAATGTGACCTCTAGTCTCGAGGTAAGGTGCACATTTTCCCATTCCCAGAGATAGGGGAGCCCCGGTTTCCAGGAGGTCTTAGTCAGTGGACGGCTTTAGCTTTAGTATGCCTCACAGCGCTCAAGACTCTCACGTGGGCACTTCTTTCCAAGGAAGTACACTGCGTACCCAAAGCCTTCTGAGCACAAGCAAGGGATACACAGCTCTGGGCACATCCCTCCCTATGCAGTTGGAAGGGCCGGGAACTAAGGTGTTCTCTGAGGCGAGCGTTCCACAGCTTTGAAACAGCCCCAGGAACGTGGTTCTTGGCAGGGTTTCGTTCCCTGCGGGTCTGCCACGTTGAGGAAAACTAAGCGGCCCTGAAAGAAACCACCGGGGCTCCAATTCGGTTTTGGGACTCCTGCTCGACGTCTCTCTAGGTGATGCGGAAACTGGACTTTAGGTCCAGCCCGAAGTAATGCAGAGAGTAACCCCGAGCATTGCTAGGCATTGGGAACATCCAAAGTCACCCAGGTAGGCCTGCTGAGGGCAGTTCGGGGTTTGTGCCGTTCACCACATGCAGCACACACTGCATCCAAAAGTTTCATCGCAGAAGGCCGAACTGTGTTCCAAGGGTCTCCCTTGGATTGTCAGAGAAGATAGGTGTATGTGCTGGGTGATCCAGTTGGTAATTGAGAAGCCTGGCAGAGGGCAGTCTTTTCCCCATTTGAAAGGTCGATAGTGGCGGCCTCAAGGCTGACTGAAAGACACTGCCCTTACCCGTCTTCTAGTCACCTCCAGGAGTGCCTCAGTGAAGACAGTGAGTTTTCTCCTACGAATCCAGGTGGTCTCCAGTGCCTTGCTGGGAGCTCATCCCACGCTTGCCCTAGCTAAAGTGTGAAGTCAAAGTGACCCCTAGCCTCAAGGGAAGCGCGAGCGCTTCCTATCAGCCAAGTTGGGTGGGCAGCCACCTCCATGAACCCTGACTCCATAGAGTGCTTTAACTCCTCTGCGGCTTTGCGTAGGCCTAAGAGAGTCGCGTGTGAATTCCTTCTGAGGGAGAGCATGTGCGCTGGGAGTCCCCGTTTTGTTTTCCGAGCCACACAACACAGGACAGACTGCTGGGGTCAGCTCTTGCTACGCAGAGCGAAGGGCAGTGAACTGCTTCTCGCTTGCAGAGCTTGATGTCTACAGCTGTAAGGCAGCCCCGGGACAACGTTTTGGCCAGTATTACATTCAGCGTGGCTCTCCCTCTGTGGAGGCCCTCCGAACGGCACTGAGAGAATCTCTGAGCCTAAAGTGCATCCTGGCAACCCTTAACCTGTCATCTCACTATTGTGACGCAAGGTACACTGCAGGTGCAGCCTGACAGAAAGTACAGAAAAGCCGGTACGACTCTGAGGCATTTGGACGAGGCAAGGTCCCCTCGGCCTGACTAAGTCATTAAGCGGGTGCTGCTCCTCGTGGCACGCAGAACACCCCCCGTCCAACGAAGTGGGATCCTAGAAAGGCCCAGTGTTGCTGAAAGTCTCCAGGTGTCAGTCAGAGAGTGCTGGCAAATGCGTCGTGGGCTCAAGTTGGCACTGGGAGAATGTGGGAGAAGCCCGACTTTCCCCCTTTGGAAAGCCACTTCGTTGCAGCTTCCAAGCCGCCTGCTACTATTCACTCCACAGATTCCTCTGAGGAGCAGTGAGTTTTTCCAAAAGAAACCAGGTGCTTGTGATTCCTTCCGGGGAGCTCACCCCCAGGAGCATACTGTAGCTAAGGTGCCCACTAAATGTGACCTCTAGTCTCGAGGTAAGGTGCACATTTTCCCATTCCCAGAGATAGGGGCGCCCCGGTTTCCAGGAGGTCTTAGTCAGTGGACGGCTTTAGCTTTAGTATGCCTCACAGCGCTCAAGACTCTCACGTGGGCACTTCTTTCCAAGGAAGTACACTGCGTACCCAAAGCCTTCTGAGCACAAGCAAGGGATACACAGATCTGGGCACATCCCTCCCTATGCAGTTGGAAGGGCCGGGAACTAAGGTGTTCTCTGAGGCGACCGTTCCACAGCTTTGAAACAGCCCCAGGAACGTGGTTCTTGGCAGGGTTTCGTTCCCTGCGGGTCTGCCACGTTGAGGAAAACTAAGCGGCCCTGAAAGAAACCACCGGGGCTCCAATTCGGTTTGGGGACTCCTGCTCGACGTCTCTCTAGGTGATGCGGAAACTGGACTTTAGGTCCAGCCCGAAGTAATGCAGAGAGTAACCCCGAGCATTGCTAGGCATTGGGAACATCCAAAGTCACCCAGGTAGGCCTGCTGAGGGCAGTTCGGGGTTTGTGCCGTTCACCACATGCAGCACACACTGCATCCAAAAGTTTCATCGCAGAAGGCCGAACTGTGTTCCAAGGGTCTCCCTTGGATTGTCAGAGAAGATAGGTGTATGTGCTGGGTGATCCAGTTGGTAATTGAGAAGCCTGGCAGAGGGCAGTCTTTTCCCCATTTGAAAGGTCGATAGTGGCGGCCTCAAGGCTGACTGAAAGACACTGCCCTTACCCGTCTTCTAGTCACCTCCAGGAGTGCCTCAGTGAAGACAGTGAGTTTTCTCCTACGAATCCAGGTGGTCTCCAGTGCCTTGCTGGGAGCTCATCCCACGCTTGCCCTAGCTAAAGTGTGAAGTCAAAGTGACCCCTAGCCTCAAGGGAAGCGCGAGCGCTTCCTATCAGCCAAGTTAGGTGGGCAGCCACCTCCATGAACCCTGACTCCATAGAGTGCTTTAACTCCTCTGCGGCTTTGCGTAGGCCTAAGAGAGTCGCGTGTGAATTCCTTCTGAGGGAGAGCATGTGCGCTGGGAGTCCCCGTTTTGTTTTCCGAGCCACACAACACAGGACAGACTGCTGGGGTCAGCTCTTGCTACGCAGAGCGAAGGGCAGTGAACTGCTTCTCGCTTGCAGAGCTTGATGTCTACAGCTGTAAGGCAGCCCCGGGACAAAGTTTTGGCCAGTATTACATTCAGCGTGGCTCTCCCTCTGTGGAGGCCCTCCGAACGGCACTGAGAGAATCCCTGAGCCTAAAGTGCATCCTGGCAACCCTTAACCTGTCATCTCACTATTGTGACGCAAGGTACACTGCAGGTGCAGCCTGACAGAAAGTACAGAAAAGCCGGTACGACTCTGAGGCATTCGGACGAGGCAAGGTCCCCTCAGCCTGACTAAGTCATTAAGCGGGTGCTGCTCCTCGTGGCACGCAGAACACCCCCCGTCCAACGAAGTGGGATCCTAGAAAGGCCCAGTGTTGCTGAAAGTCTCCAGGTGTCAGTCAGAGAGTGCTGGCAAATGCGTCGTGGGCTCAAGTTGGCACTGGGAGAATGTGGGAGAAGCCCGACTTTCCCCCTTTGGAAAGCCACTTCGTTGCAGCTTCCAAGCCGCCTGCTACTATTCACTCCACAGATTCCTCTGAGGAGCAGTGAGTTTTTCCAAAAGAAACCAGGTGCTTGCGATTCCTTCCGGGGAGCTCACCCCCAGGAGCATACTGTAGCTAAGGTGCCCACTAAATGTGACCTCTAGTCTCGAGGTAAGGTGCACATTTTCCCATTCCCAGAGATAGGGGCGCCCCGGTTTCCAGGAGGTCTTACTCAGTGGACGGCTTTAGCTTTAGTATGCCTCACAGCGCTCAAGACTCTCACGTGGGCACTTCTTTCCAAGGAAGTACACTGCGTACCCAAAGCCTTCTGAGCACAAGCAAGGGATACACAGCTCTGGGCACATCCCTCCCTATGCAGTTGGAAGGGCCGGGAACTAAGGTGTTCTCTGAGGCGAGCGTTCCACAGCTTTGAAACAGCCCCAGGAACGTGGTTCTTGGCAGGGTTTCGTTCCCTGCGGGTCTGCCACGTTGAGGAAAACTAAGCGGCCCTGAAAGAAACCACCGGGGCTCCAATTCGGTTTGGGGACTCCTGCTCGACGTCTCTCTAAGTGATGCGGAAACTGGACTTTAGGTCCAGCCCGAAGTAATGCAGAGAGTAACCCCGAGCATTGCTAGGCATTGGGAACATCCAAAGTCACCCAGGTAGGCCTGCTGAGGGCAGTTCGGGGTTTGTGCCGTTCACCACATGCAGCACACACTGCATCCAAAAGTTTCATCGCAGAAGGCCGAACTGTGTTCCAAGGGTCTCCCTTGGATTGTCAGAGAAGATAGGTGTATGTGCTGGGTGATCCAGTTGGTAATTGAGAAGCCTGGCAGAGGGCAGTCTTTTCCCCATTTGAAAGGTCGATAGTGGCGGCCTCAAGGCTGACTGAAAGACACTGCCCTTACCCGTCTTCTAGTCACCTCCAGGAGTGCCTCAGTGAAGACAGTGAGTTTTCTCCTACGAATCCAGGTGGTCTCCAGTGCCTTGCTGGGAGCTCATCCCACGCTTGCCCTAGCTAAAGTGTGAAGTCAAAGTGACCCCTAGCCTCAAGGGAAGCGCGAGCGCTTCCTATCAGCCAAGTTGGGTGGGCAGCCACCTCCATGAACCCTGACTCCATAGAGTGCTTTAACTCCTCTGCGGCTTTGCGTAGGCCTAAGAGAGTCGCGTGTGAATTCCTTCTGAGGGAGAGCATGTGCGCTGGGAGTCCCCGTTTTGTTTTCCGAGCCACACAACACAGGACAGACTGCTGGGGTCAGCTCTTGCTACGCAGAGCGAAGGGCAGTGAACTGCTTCACGCTTGCAGAGCTTGATGTCTACAGCTGTAAGGCAGCCCCGGGACAAAGTTTTGGCCAGTATTACATTCAGCGTGGCTCTCCCTCTGTGGAGGCCCTCCGAACGGCACTGAGAGAATCCCTGAGCCTAAAGTGCATCCTGGCAACCCTTAACCTGTCATCTCACTATTGTGACGCAAGGTACACTGCAGGTGCAGCCTGACAGAAAGTACAGAAAAGCCGGTACGACTCTGAGGCATTCGGACGAGGCAAGGTCCCCTCGGCCTGACTAAGTCATTAAGCGGGTGCTGCTCCTCGTGGCACGCAGAACACCCCCCGTCCAACGAAGTGGGATCCTAGAAAGGCCCAGTGTTGCTGAAAGTCTCCAGGTGTCAGTCAGCGAGTGCTGGCAAATGCGTCGTGGGCTCAAGTTGGCACTGGGAGAATGTGGGAGAAGCCCGACTTTCCCCCTTTGGAAAGCCAGTTCGTTGCAGCTTCCAAGCCGCCTGCTACTATTCACTCCACAGATTCCTCTGAGGAGCAGTGAGTTTTTCCAAAAGAAACCAGGTGCTTGTGATTCCTTCCGGGGAGCTCACCCCCAGGAGCATACTGTAGCTAAGGTGCCCACTAAATGTGACCTCTAGTCTCGAGGTAAGGTGCACATTTTCCCATTCCCAGAGATAGGGGTGCCCCGGTTTCCAGGAGGTCTTTGTCAGTGGAAGGCTTTAGCTTTAGTATGCCTCACAGCGCTGAAGACTCTCACGTGGGCACTTCTTTCCAAGGAAGTACACTGCGTACCCAAAGCCTTCTGAGCACAAGCAAGGGATACACAGCTCTGGGCACATCCCTCCCTATGCAGTTGGAAGGGCCGGGAACTAAGGTGTTCTCTGAGGCGAGCGTTCCACAGCTTTGAAACAGCCCCAGGAACGCGGTTCTTGGCAGGGTTTCGTTCCCTGCGGGTCTGCCACGTTGAGGAAAACTAAGCGGCCCTGAAAGAAACCACCGGGGCTCCAATTCGGTTTGGGGACTCCTGCTCGACGTCTCTCTAGGTGATGCGGAAACTGGACTTTAGGTCCAGCCCGAAGTAATGCAGAGAGTAACCCCGAGCATTGCTAGGCATTGGGAACATCCGAAGTCACCCAGGTAGGCCTGCTGAGGGCAGTTCGGGGTTTGTGCCGTTCACCACATGCAGCAAACACTGCATCCAAAAGTTTCATCGCAGAAGGCCGAACTGTGTTCCAAGGGTCTCCCTTGGATTGTCAGAGAAGATAGGTGTATGTGCTGGGTGATCCAGTTGGTAATTGAGAAGCCTGGCAGAGGGCAGTCTTTTCCCCATTTGAAAGGTCGATAGTGGCGGCCTCAAGGCTGACTGAAAGACACTGCCCTTACCCGTCTTCTAGTCACCTCCAGGAGTGCCTCAGTGAAGACAGTGAGTTTTCTCCTACGAATCCAGGTGGTCTCCAGTGCCTTGCTGGGAGCTCATCCCACGCTTGCCCTAGATAAAGTGTGAAGTCAAAGTGACCCCTAGCCTCAAGGGAAGCTCGAGCGCTTCCTATCAGCCAAGTTAGGTGGGCAGCCACCTCCATGAACCCTGACTCCATAGAGTGCTTTAACTCCTCTGCGGCTTTGCGTAGGCCTAAGAGAGTCGCGTGTGAATTCCTTCTGAGGGAGAGCATGTGCGCTGGGAGTCCCCGTTTTGTTTTCCGAGCCACACAACACAGGACAGACTGCTGGGGTCAGCTCTTGCTACGCAGAGCGAAGGGCAGTGAACTGCTTCTCGCTTGCAGAGCTTGATGTCTACAGCTGTAAGGCAGCCCCGGGACAAAGTTTTGGCCAGTATTACATTCAGCGTGGCTCTCCCTCTGTGGAGGCCCTCCGAACGGCACTGAGAGAATCCCTGAGCCTAAAGTGCATCCTGGCAACCCTTAACCTGTCATCTCACTATTGTGACGCAAGGTACACTGCAGGTGCAGCCTGACAGAAAGTACAGAAAAGCCGGTACGACTCTGAGGCATTTGGACGAGGCAAGGTCCCCTCGGCCTGACTAAGTCATTAAGCGGGTGCTGCTCCTCGTGGCACGCAGAACACACCCCGTCCAACGAAGTGGGATCCTAGAAAGGCCCAGTGTTGCTGAAAGTCTCCAGGTGTCAGTCAGAGAGTGCTGGCAAATGCGTCGTGGGCTCAAGTTGGCACTGGGAGAATGTGGGAGAAGCCCGACTTTCCCCCTTTGGAAAGCCACTTCGTTGCAGCTTCCAAGCCGCCTGCTACTATTCACTCCACAGATTCCTCTGAGGAGCAGTGAGTTTTTCCAAAAGAAACCAGGTGCTTGCGATTCCTTCCGGGGAGCTCACCCCCAGGAGCATACTGTAGCTAAGGTGCCCACTAAATGTGACCTCTAGTCTCGAGGTAAGGTGCACATTTTCCCATTCCCAGAGATAGGGGCGCCCCGGTTTCCAGGAGGTCTTAGTCAGTGGACGGCTTTAGCTTTAGTATGCCTCACAGCGCTCAAGACTCTCACGTGGGCACTTCTTTCCAAGGAAGTACACTGCGTACCCAAAGCCTTCTGAGCACAAGCAAGGGATACACAGCTCTGGGCACATCCCTCCCTATGCAGTTGGAAGGGCCGGGAACTAAGGTGTTCTCTGAGGCGAGCGTTCCACAGCTTTGAAACAGCCCCAGGAACGCGGTTCTTGGCAGGGTTTCGTTCCCTGCGGGTCTGCCACGTTGAGGAAAACTAAGCGGCCCTGAAAGAAACCACCGGGGCTCCAATTCGGTTTGGGGACTCCTGCTCGACGTCTCTCTAGGTGATGCGGAAACTGGACTTTAGGTCCAGCCCGAAGTAATGCAGAGAGTAACCCCGAGCATTGCTAGGCATTGGGAACATCCGAAGTCACCCAGGTAGGCCTGCTGAGGGCAGTTCGGGGTTTGTGCCGTTCACCACATGCAGCAAACACTGCATCCAAAAGTTTCATCGCAGAAGGCCGAACTGTGTTCCAAGGGTCTCCCTTGGATTGTCAGAGAAGATAGGTGTATGTGCTGGGTGATCCAGTTGGTAATTGAGAAGCCTGGCAGAGGGCAGTCTTTTCCCCATTTGAAAGGTCGATAGTGGCGGCCTCAAGGCTGACTGAAAGACACTGCCCTTACCCGTCTTCTAGTCACCTCCAGGAGTGCCTCAGTGAAGACAGTGAGTTTTCTCCTACGAATCCAGGTGGTCTCCAGTGCCTTGCTGGGAGCTCATCCCACGCTTGCCCTAGCTAAAGTGTGAAGTCAAAGTGACCCCTAGCTTCAAGGGAAGCGCGAGCGCTTCCTATCAGCCAAGTTGGGTGGGCAGCCACCTCCATGAACCCTGACTCCATAGAGTGCTTTAACTCCTCTGCGGCTTTGCGTAGGCCTAAGAGAGTCGCGTGTGAATTCCTTCTGAGGGAGAGCATGTGCGCTGTGAGTCCCCGTTTTGTTTTCCGAGCCACACAACACAGGACAGACTGCTGGGGTCAGCTCTTGCTACGCAGAGCGAAGGGCAGTGAACTGCTTCTCGCTTGCAGAGCTTGATGTCTACAGCTGTAAGGCAGCCCCGGGACAAAGTTTTGGCCAGTATTACATTCAGCGTGGCTCTCCCTCTGTGGAGGTCCTCCGAACGGCACTGAGAGAATCCCTGAGCCTAAAGTGCATCCTGGCAACCCTTAACCTGTCATCTCACTATTGTGACGCAAGGTACACTGCAGGTGCAGCCTGACAGAAAGTACAGAAAAGCCGGTACGACTCTGAGGCATTTGGACGAGGCAAGGTCCCCTCGGCCTGACTAAGTCATTAAGCGGGTGCTGCTCCTCGTGGCACGCAGAACACCCCCCGTCCAACGAAGTGGGATCCTAGAAAGGCCCAGTGTTGCTGAAAGTCTCCAGGTGTCAGTCAGAGAGTGCTGGCAAATGCGTCGTGGGCTCAAGTTGGCACTGGGAGAATGTGGGAGAAGCCCGACTTTCCCCCTTTGGAAAGCCACTTCGTTGCAGCTTCCAAGCCGCCTGCTACTATTCACTCCACAGATTCCTCTGAGGAGCAGTGAGTTTTTCCAAAAGAAACCAGGTGCTTGCGATTCCTTCCGGGGAGCTCACCCCCAGGAGCATACTGTAGCTAAGGTGCCCACTAAATGTGACCTCTAGTCTCGAGGTAAGGTGCACATTTTCCCATTCCCAGAGATAGGGGCGCCCCGGTTTCCAGGAGGTCTTAGTCAGTGGACGGCTTTAGCTTTAGTATGCCTCACAGCGCTCAAGACTCTCACGTGGGCACTTCTTTCCAAGGAAGTACACTGCGTACCCAAAGCCTTCTGAGCACAAGCAAGGGATACACAGCTCTGGGCACATCCCTCCCTATGCAGTTGGAAGGGCCGGGAACTAAGGTGTTCTCTGAGGCGAGCGTTCCACAGCTTTGAAACAGCCCCAGGAACGCGGTTCTTGGCAGGGTTTCGTTCCCTGCGGGTCTGCCACGTTGAGGAAAACTAAGCGGCCCTGAAAGAAACCACCGGGGCTCCAATTCGGTTTGGGGACTCCTGCTCGACGTCTCTCTAGGTGATGCGGAAACTGGACTTTAGGTCCAGCCCGAAGTAATGCAGAGAGTAACCCCGAGCATTGCTAGGCATTGGGAACATCCAAAGTCACCCAGGTAGGCCTGCTGAGGGCAGTTCGGGGTTTGTGCCGTTCACCACATGCAGCAAACACTGCATCCAAAAGTTTCATCGCAGAAGGCCGAACTGTGTTCCAAGGGTCTCCCTTGGATTGTCAGAGAAGATAGGTGTATGTGCTGGGTGATCCAGTTGGTAATTGAGAAGCCTGGCAGAGGGCAGTCTTTTCCCCATTTGAAAGGTCGATAGTGGCGGCCTCAAGGCTGACTGAAAGACACTGCCCTTACCCGTCTTCTAGTCACCTCCAGGAGTGCCTCAGTGAAGACAGTGAGTTTTCTCCTACGAATCCAGGTGGTCTCCAGTGCCTTGCTGGGAGCTCATCCCACGCTTGCCCTAGCTAAAGTGTGAAGTCAAAGTGACCCCTAGCCTCAAGGGAAGCGCGAGCGCTTCCTATCAGCCAAGTTGGGTGGGCAGCCACCTCCATGAACCCTGACTCCATAGAGTGCTTTAACTCCTCTGCGGCTTTGCGTAGGCCTAAGAGAGTCGCGTGTGAATTCCTTCTGAGGGAGAGCATGTGCGCTGGGAGTCCCCGTTTTGTTTTCCGAGCCACACAACACAGGACAGACTGCTGGGGTCAGCTCTTGCTACGCAGAGCGAAGGGCAGTGAACTGCTTCTCGCTTGCAGAGCTTGATGTCTACAGCTGTAAGGCAGCCCCGGGACAAAGTTTTGGCCAGTATTACATTCAGCGTGGCTCTCCCTCTGTGGAGGCCCTCCGAACGGCACTGAGAGAATCCCTGAGCCTAAAGTGCATCCTGGCAACCCTTAACCTGTCATCTCACTATTGTGACGCAAGGTACACTGCAGCTGCAGCCTGACAGAAAGTACAGAAAAGCCGGTACGACTCTGAGGCATTTGGACGAGGCAAGGTCCCCTCGGCCTGACTAAGTCATTAAGCGGGTGCTGCTCCTCGTGGCACGCAGAACACCCCCCGTCCAACGAAGTGGGATCCTAGAAAGGCCCAGTGTTGCTGAAAGTCTCCAGGTGTCAGTCAGCGAGTGCTGGCAAATGCGTCGTGGGCTCAAGTTGGCACTGGGAGAATGTGGGAGAAGCCCGACTTTCCCCCTTTGGAAAGCCACTTCGTTGCAGCTTCCAAGCCGCCTGCTACTATTCACTCCACAGATTCCTCTGAGGAGCAGTGAGTTTTTCCAAAAGAAACCAGGTGCTTGCGATTCCTTCCGGGGAGCTCACCCCCAGGAGCATACTGTAGCTAAGGTGCCCACTAAATGTGACCTCTAGTCTCGAGGTAAGGTGCACATTTTCCCATTCCCAGAGATAGGGGCACCCCGGTTTCCAGGAGGTCTTAGTCAGTGGACGGCTTTAGCTTTAGTATGCCTCACAGCGCTCAAGACTCTCACGTGGGCACTTCTTTCCAAGGAAGTACACTGCGTACCCAAAGCCTTCTGAGCACAAGCAAGGGATACACAGCTCTGGGCACATCCCTCCCTATGCAGTTGGAAGGGCCGGGAACTAAGGTGTTCTCTGAGGCGAGCGTTCCACAGCTTTGAAACAGCCCCAGGAACGTGGTTCTTGGCAGGGTTTCGTTCCCTGCGGGTCTGCCACGTTGAGGAAAACTAAGCGGCCCTGAAAGAAACCACCGGGGCTCCAATTCGGTTTGGGGACTCCTGCTCGACGTCTCTCTAAGTGATGCGGAAACTGGACTTTAGGTCCAGCCCGAAGTAATGCAGAGAGTAACCCCGAGCATTGCTAGGCATTGGGAACATCCAAAGTCACCCAGGTAGGCCTGCTGAGGGCAGTTCGGGGTTTGTGCCGTTCACCACATGCAGCACACACTGCATCCAAAAGTTTCATCGCAGAAGGCCGAACTGTGTTCCAAGGGTCTCCCTTGGATTGTCAGAGAAGATAGGTGTATGTGCTGGGTGATCCAGTTGGTAATTGAGAAGCCTGGCAGAGGGCAGTCTTTTCCCCATTTGAAAGGTCGATAGTGGCGGCCTCAAGGCTGACTGAAAGACACTGCCCTTACCCGTCTTCTAGTCACCTCCAGGAGTGCCTCAGTGAAGACAGTGAGTTTTCTCCTACGAATCCAGGTGGTCTCCAGTGCCTTGCTGGGAGCTCATCCCACGCTTGCCCTAGCTAAAGTGTGAAGTCAAAGTGACCCCTAGCCTCAAGGGAAGCGCGAGCGCTTCCTATCAGCCAAGTTGGGTGGGCAGCCACCTCCATGAACCCTGACTCCATAGAGTGCTTTAACTCCTCTGCGGCTTTGCGTAGGCCTAAGAGAGTCGCGTGTGAATTCCTTCTGAGGGAGAGCATGTGCGCTGGGAGTCCCCGTTTTGTTTTCCGAGCCACACAACACAGGACAGACTGCTGGGGTCAGCTCTTGCTACGCAGAGCGAAGGGCAGTGAACTGCTTCTCGCTTGCAGAGCTTGATGTCTACAGCTGTAAGGCAGCCCCGGGACAAAGTTTTGGCCAGTATTACATTCAGCGTGGCTCTCCCTCTGTGGAGGCCCTCCGAACGGCACTGAGAGAATCCCTGAGCCTAAAGTGCATCCTGGCAACCCTTAACCTGTCATCTCACTATTGTGACACAAGGTACACTGCAGGTGCAGCCTGACAGAAAGTACAGAAAAGCCGGTACGACTCTGAGGCATTTGGACGAGGCAAGGTCCCCTCGGCCTGACTAAGTCATTAAGCGGGTGCTGCTCCTCGTGGCACGCAGAACACCCCCCGTCCAACGAAGTGGGATCCTAGAAAGGCCCAGTGTTGCTGAAAGTCTCCAGGTGTCAGTCAGAGAGTGCTGGCAAATGCGTCGTGGGCTCAAGTTGGCACTGGGAGAATGTGGGAGAAGCCCGACTTTCCCCCTTTGGAAAGCCACTTCGTTGCAGCTTCCAAGCCGCCTGCTACTATTCACTCCACAGATTCCTCTGAGGAGCAGTGAGTTTTTCCAAAAGAAACCAGGTGCTTGCGATTCCTTCCGGGGAGCTCACCCCCAGGAGCATACTGTAGCTAAGGTGCCCACTAAATGTGACCTCTAGTCTCGAGGTAAGGTGCACATTTTCCCATTCCCAGAGATAGGGGCGCCCCGGTTTCCAGGAGGTCTTAGTCAGTGGACGGCTTTAGCTTTAGTATGCCTCACAGCGCTCAAGACTCTCACGTGGGCACTTCTTTCCAAGGAAGTACACTGCGTACCCAAAGCCTTCTGAGCACAAGCAAGGGATACACAGCTCTGGGCACATCCCTCCCTATGCAGTTGGAAGGGCCGGGAACTAAGGTGTTCTCTGAGGCGAGCGTTCCACAGCTTTGAAACAGCCCCAGGAACGCGGTTCTTGGCAGGGTTTCGTTCCCTGCGGGTCTGTCACGTTGAGGAAAACTAAGCGGCCCTGAAAGAAACCACCGGGGCTCCAATTCGTTTTGGGGACTCCTGCTCGACGTCTCTCTAGGTGATGCGGAAACTGGACTTTAGGTCCAGCCCGAAGTAATGCAGAGAGTAACCCCGAGCATTGCTAGGCATTGGGAACATCCGAAGTCACCCAGGTAGGCCTGCTGAGGGCAGTTCGGGGTTTGTGCCGTTCACCACATGCAGCACACACTGCATCCAAAAGTTTCATCGCAGAAGGCCGAACTGTGTTCCAAGGGTCTCCCTTGGATTGTCAGAGAAGATAGGTGTATGTGCTGGGTGATCCAGTTGGTAATTGAGAAGCCTGGCAGAGGGCAGTCTTTTCCCCATTTGAAAGGTCGATAGTGGCGGCCTCAAGGCTGACTGAAAGACACTGCCCTTACCCGTCTTCTAGTCACCTCCAGGAGTGCCTCAGTGAAGACAGTGAGTTTTCTCCTACGAATCCAGGTGGTCTCCAGTGCCTTGCTGGGAGCTCATCCCACGCTTGCCCTAGCTAAAGTGTGAAGTCAAAGTGACCCCTAGCCTCAAGGGAAGCGCGAGCGCTTCCTATCAGCCAAGTTGGGTGGGCAGCCACCTCCATGAACCCTGACTCCATAGAGTGCTTTAACTCCTCTGCGGCTTTGCGTAGGCCTAAGAGAGTCACGTGTGAATTCCTTCTGAGGGAGAGCATGTGCGCTGGGAGTCCCCGTTTTGTTTTCCGAGCCACACAACACAGGACAGACTGCTGGGGTCAGCTCTTGCTACGCAGAGCGAAGGGCAGTGAACTGCTTCTCGCTTGCAGAGCTTGATGTCTACAGCTGTAAGGCAGCCCCGGGACAAAGTTTTGGCCAGTATTACATTCAGCGTGGCTCTCCCTCTGTGGAGGCCCTCCGAACGGCACTGAGAGAATCCCTGAGCCTAAAGTGCATCCTGGCAACCCTTAACCTGTCATCTCACTATTGTGACGCAAGGTACACTGCAGGTGCAGCCTGACAGAAAGTACAGAAAAGCCGGTACGACTCTGAGGCATTCGGACGAGGCAAGGTCCCCTCGGCCTGACTAAGTCATTAAGCGGGTGCTGCTACTCGTGGCACGCAGAACACCCCCCGTCCAACGAAGTGGGATCCTAGAAAGGCCCAGTGTTGCTGAAAGTCTCCAGGTGTCAGTCAGCGAGTGCTGGCAAATGCGTCGTGGGCTCAAGTTGGCACTGGGAGAATGTGGGAGAAGCCCGACTTTCCCCCTTTGGAAAGCCACTTCATTGCAGCTTCCAAGCCGCCTGCTACTATTCACTCCACAGATTCCTCTGAGGAGCAGTGAGTTTTTCCAAAAGAAACCAGGTGCTTGCGATTCCTTCCGGGGAGCTCACCCCCAGGAGCATACTGTAGCTAAGGTGCCCACTAAATGTGACCTCTAGTCTCGAGGTAAGGTGCACATTTTCCCATTCCCAGAGATAGGGGCGCCCCGGTTTCCAGGAGGTCTTAGTCAGTGGACGGCTTTAGCTTTAGTATGCCTCACAGCGCTCAAGACTCTCACGTGGGCACTTCTTTCCAAGGAAGTACACTGCGTACCCAAAGCCTTCTGAGCACAAGCAAGGGATACACAGCTCTGGGCACATCCCTCCCTATGCAGTTGGAAGGGCCGGGAACTAAGGTGTTCTCTGAGGCGAGCGTTCCACAGCTTTGAAACAGCCCCAGGAACGCGGTTCTTGGCAGGGTTTCGTTCCCTGCGGGTCTGCCACGTTGAGGAAAACTAAGCGGCCCTGAAAGAAACCACCGGGGCTCCAATTCGGTTTGGGGACTCCTGCTCGACGTCTCTCTAGGTGATGCGGAAACTGGACTTTAGGTCCAGCCCGAAGTAATGCAGAGAGTAACCCCGAGCATTGCTAGGCATTGGGAACATCCAAAGTCACCCAGGTAGGCCTGCTGAGGGCAGTTCGGGGTTTGTGCCGTTCACCACATGCAGCACACACTGCATCCAAAAGTTTCATCGCAGAAGGCCGAACTGTGTTCCAAGGGTCTCCCTTGGATTGTCAGAGAAGATAGGTGTATGTGCTGGGTGATCCAGTTGGTAATTGAGAAGCCTGGCAGAGGGCAGTCTTTTCCCCATTTGAAAGGTCGATAGTGGCGGCCTCAAGGCTGACTGAAAGACACTGCCCTTACCCGTCTTCTAGTCACCTCCAGGAGTGCCTCAGTGAAGACAGTGAGTTTTCTCCTACGAATCCAGGTGGTCTCCAGTGCCTTGCTGGGAGCTCATCCCACGCTTGCCCTAGCTAAAGTGTGAAGTCAAAGTGACCCCTAGCCTCAAGGGAAGCGCGAGCGCTTCCTATCAGCCAAGTTGGGTGGGCAGCCACCTCCATGAACCCTGACTCCATAGAGTGCTTTAACTCCTCTGCGGCTTTGCGTAGGCCTAAGAGAGTCGCGTGTGAATTCCTTCTGAGGGAGAGCATGTGCGCTGGGAGTCCCCGTTTTGTTTTCCGAGCCACACAACACAGGACAGACTGCTGGGGTCAGCTCTTGCTACGCAGAGCGAAGGGCAGTGAACTGCTTCTCGCTTGCAGAGCTTGATGTCTACAGCTGTAAGGCAGCCCCGGGACAAAGTTTTGGCCAGTATTACATTCAGCGTGGCTCTCCCTCTGTGGAGGCCCTCCGAACGGCACTGAGAGAATCCCTGAGCCTAAAGTGCATCCTGGCAACCCTTAACCTGTCATCTCACTATTGTGACGCAAGGTACACTGCAGGTGCAGCCTGACAGAAAGTACAGAAAAGCCGGTACGACTCTGAGGCATTCGGACGAGGCAAGGTCCCCTCGGCCTGACTAAGTCATTAAGCGGGTGCTGCTCCTCGTGGCACGCAGAACACCCCCCGTCCAACGAAGTGGGATCCTAGAAAGGCCCAGTGTTGCTGAAAGTCTCCAGGTGTCAGTCAGAGAGTGCTGGCAAATGCGTCATGGGCTCAAGTTGGCACTGGGAGAATGTGGGAGAAGCCCGACTTTCCCCCTTTGGAAAGCCACTTCGTTGCAGCTTCCAAGCCGCCTGCTACTATTCACTCCACAGATTCCTCTGAGGAGCAGTGAGTTTTTCCAAAAGAAACCAGGTGCTTGCGATTCCTTCCGGGGAGCTCACCCCCAGGAGCATACTGTAGCTAAGGTGCCCACTAAATGTGACCTCTAGTCTCGAGGTAAGGTGCACATTTTCCCATTCCCAGAGATAGGGGCGCCCCGGTTTCCAGGAGGTCTTAGTCAGTGGACGGCTTTAGCTTTAGTATGCCTCACAGCGCTCAAGACTCTCACGTGGGCACTTCTTTCCAAGGAAGTACACTGCGTACCCAAAGCCTTCTGAGCACAAGCAAGGGATACACAGCTCTGGGCACATCCCTCCCTATGCAGTTGGAAGGGCCGGGAACTAAGGTGTTCTCTGAGGCGAGCGTTCCACAGCTTTGAAACAGCCCCAGGAACACGGTTCTTGGCAGGGTTTCGTTCCCTGCGGGTCTGCCACGTTGAGGAAAACTAAGCGGCCCTGAAAGAAACCACCGGGGCTCCAATTCGTTTTGGGGACTCCTGCTCGACGTCTCTCTAGGTGATGCGGAAACTGGACTTTAGGTCCAGCCCGAAGTAATGCAGAGAGTAACCCCGAGCATTGCTAGGCATTGGGAACATCCGAAGTCACCCAGGTAGGCCTGCTGAGGGCAGTTCGGGGTTTGTGCCGTTCACCACATGCAGCACACACTGCATCCAAAAGTTTCATCGCAGAAGGCCGAACTGTGTTCCAAGGGACTCCCTTGGATTGTCAGAGAAGATAGGTGTATGTGCTGGGTGATCCAGTTGGTAATTGAGAAGCCTGGCAGAGGGCAGTCTTTTCGCCATTTGAAAGGTCGATAGTGGCGGCCTCAAGGCTGACTGAAAGACACTGCCCTTACCCGTCTTCTAGTCACCTCCAGGAGTGCCTCAGTGAAGACAGTGAGTTTTCTCCTACGAATCCAGGTGGTCTCCAGTGCCTTGCTGGGAGCTCATCCCACGCTTGCCCTAGCTAAAGTGTGAAGTCAAAGTGACCCCTAGCCTCAAGGGAAGCGCGAGCACTTCCTATCAGCCAAGTTGGGTGGGCAGCCACCTCCATGAACCCTGACTCCATAGAGTGCTTTAACTCCTCTGCGGCTTTGCGTAGGCCTAAGAGAGTCACGTGTGAATTCCTTCTGAGGGAGAGCATGTGCGCTGGGAGTCCCCGTTTTGTTTTCCGAGCCACACAACACAGGACAGACTGCTGGGGTCAGCTCTTGCTACGCAGAGCGAAGGGCAGTGAACTGCTTCTCGCTTGCAGAGCTTGATGTCTACAGCTGTAAGGCAGCCCCGGGACAAAGTTTTGGCCAGTATTACATTCAGCGTGGCTCTCCCTCTGTGGAGGCCCTCCGAACGGCACTGAGAGAATCCCTGAGCCTAAAGTGCATCCTGGCAACCCTTAACCTGTCATCTCACTATTGTGACGCAAGGTACACTGCAGGTGCAGCCTGACAGAAAGTACAGAAAAGCCGGTACGACTCTGAGGCATTCGGACGAGGCAAGGTCCCCTCGGCCTGACTAAGTCATTAAGCGGGTGCTGCTCCTCGTGGCACGCAGAACACCCCCCGTCCAACGAAGTGGGATCCTAGAAAGGCCCAGTGTTGCTGAAAGTCTCCAGGTGTCAGTCAGCGAGTGCTGGCAAATGCGTCGTGGGCTCAAGTTGGCACTGGGAGAATGTGGGAGAAGCCCGACTTTCCCCCTTTGGAAAGCCACTTCATTGCAGCTTCCAAGCCGCCTGCTACTATTCACTCCACAGATTCCTCTGAGGAGCAGTGAGTTTTTCCAAAAGAAACCAGGTGCTTGCGATTCCTTCCGGGGAGCTCACCCCCAGGAGCATACTGTAGCTAAGGTGCCCACTAAATGTGACCTCTAGTCTCGAGGTAAGGTGCACATTTTCCCATTCCCAGAGATAGGGGCGCCCCGGTTTCCAGGAGGTCTTAGTCAGTGGACGGCTTTAGCTTTAGTATGCCTCACAGCGCTCAAGACTCTCACGTGGGCACTTCTTTCCAAGGAAGTACACTGCGTACCCAAAGCCTTCTGAGCACAAGCAAGGGATACACAGCTCTGGGCACATCCCTCCCTATGCAGTTGGAAGGGCCGGGAACTAAGGTGTTCTCTGAGGCGAGCGTTCCACAGCTTTGAAACAGCCCCAGGAACGTGGTTCTTGGCAGGGTTTCGTTCCCTGCGGGTCTGCCACGTTGAGGAAAACTAAGCGGCCCTGAAAGAAACCACCGGGGCTCCAATTCGGTTTGGGGACTCCTGCTCGACGTCTCTCTAGGTGATGCGGAAACTGGACTTTAGGTCCAGCCCGAAGTAATGCAGAGAGTAACCCCGAGCATTGCTAGGCATTGGGAACATCCGAAGTCACCCAGGTAGGCCTGCTGAGGGCAGTTCGGGGTTTGTGCCGTTCACCACATGCAGCACACACTGCATCCAAAAGTTTCATCGCAGAAGGCCGAACTGTGTTCCAAGGGTCTCCCTTGGATTGTCAGAGAAGATAGGTGTATGTGCTGGGTGATCCAGTTGGTAATTGAGAAGCCTGGCAGAGGGCAGTCTTTTCCCCATTTGAAAGGTCGATAGTGGCGGCCTCAAGGCTGACTGAAAGACACTGCCCTTACCCGTCTTCTAGTCACCTCCAGGAGTGCCTCAGTGAAGACAGTGAGTTTTCTCCTACGAATCCAGGTGGTCTCCAGTGCCTTGCTGGGAGCTCATCCCACGCTTGCCCTAGCTAAAGTGTGAAGTCAAAGTGACCCCTAGCCTCAAGGGAAGCGCGAGCGCCTCCTATCAGCCAAGTTGGGTGGGCAGCCACCTCCATGAACCCTGACTCCATAGAGTGCTTTAACTCCTCTGCGGCTTTGCGTAGGCCTAAGAGAGTCGCGTGTGAATTCCTTCTGAGGGAGAGCATGTGCGCTGGGAGTCCCCGTTTTGTTTTCCGAGCCACACAACACAGGACAGACTGCTGGGGTCAGCTCTTGCTACGCAGAGCGAAGGGCAGTGAACTGCTTCTCGCTTGCAGAGCTTGATGTCTACAGCTGTAAGGCAGCCCCGGGACAAAGTTTTAGCCAGTATTACATTCAGCGTGGCTCTCCCTCTGTGGAGGCCCTCCGAACGGCACTGAGAGAATCCCTGAGCCTAAAGTGCATCCTGGCAACCCTTAACCTGTCATCTCACTATTGTGACGCAAGGTACACTGCAGGTGCAGCCTGACAGAAAGTACAGAAAAGCCGGTACGACTCTGAGGCATTCGGACGAGGCAAGGTCCCCTCGGCCTGACTAAGTCATTAAGCGGGTGCTGCTCCTCGTGGCATGCAGAACACCCCCCGTCCAACGAAGTGGGATCCTAGAAAGGCCCAGTGTTGCTGAAAGTCTCCAGGTGTCAGTCAGAGAGTGCTGGCAAATGCGTCGTGGGCTCAAGTTGGCACTGGGAGAATGTGGGAGAAGCCCGACTTTCCCCCTTTGGAAAGCCACTTCGTTGCAGCTTCCAAGCCGCCTGCTACTATTCACTCCACAGATTCCTCTGAGGAGCAGTGAGTTTTTCCAAAAGAAACCAGGTGCTTGCGATTCCTTCCGGGGAGCTCACCCCCAGGAGCATACTGTAGCTAAGGTGCCCACTAAATGTGACCTCTAGTCTCGAGGTAAGGTGCACATTTTCCCATTCCCAGAGATAGGGGCGCCCCGGTTTCCAGGAGGTCTTAGTCAGTGGACGGCTTTAGCTTTAGTATGCCTCACAGCGCTCAAGACTCTCACGTGGGCACTTCTTTCCAAGGAAGTACACTGCGTACCCAAAGCCTTCTGAGCACAAGCAAGGGATACACAGCTCTGGGCACATCCCTCCCTATGCAGTTGGAAGGGCCGGGAACTAAGGTGTTCTCTGAGGCGAGCGTTCCACAGCTTTGAAACAGCCTCAGGAACGCGGTTCTTGGCAGTGTTTCGTTCCCTGCAGGTCTGCCACGTTGAGGAAAACTAAGCGGCCCTGAAAGAAACCACCGGGGCTCCAATTCGGTTTGGGGACTCCTGCTCGACGTCTCTCTAAGTGATGCGGAAACTGGACTTTAGGTCCAGCCCGAAGTAATGCAGAGAGTAACCCCGAGCATTGCTAGGCATTGGGAACATCCAAAGTCACCCAGGTAGGCCTGCTGAGGGCAGTTCGGGGTTTGTGCCGTTCACCACATGCAGCACACACTGCATCCAAAAGTTTCATCGCAGAAGGCCGAACTGTGTTCCAAGGGTCTCCCTTGGATTGTCAGAGAAGATAGGTGTATGTGCTGGGTGATCCAGTTGGTAATTGAGAAGCCTGGCAGAGGGCAGTCTTTTCCCCATTTGAAAGGTCGATAGTGGCGGCCTCAAGGCTGACTGAAAGACACTGCCCTTACCCGTCTTCTAGTCACCTCCAGGAGTGCCTCAGTGAAGACAGTGAGTTTTCTCCTACGAATCCAGGTGGTCTCCAGTGCCTTGCTGGGAGCTCATCCCACGCTTGCCCTAGCTAAAGTGTGAAGTCAAAGTGACCCCTAGCCTCAAGGGAAGCGCGAGCGCTTCCTATCAGCCAAGTTGGGTGGGCAGCCACCTCCATGAACCCTGACTCCATAGAGTGCTTTAACTCCTCTGCGGCTTTGCGTAGGCCTAAGAGAGTCGCGTGTGAATTCCTTCTGAGGGAGAGCATGTGCGCTGGGAGTCCCCGTTTTGTTTTCCGAGCCACACAACACAGGACAGACTGCTGGGGTCAGCTCTTGCTACGCAGAGCGAAGGGCAGTGAACTGCTTCTCGCTTGCAGAGCTTGATGTCTACAGCTGTAAGGCAGCCCCGGGACAAAGTTTTGGCCAGTATTACATTCAGCGTGGCTCTCCCTCTGTGGAGGCCCTCCGAACGGCACTGAGAGAATCCCTGAGCCTAAAGTGCATCCTGGCAACCCTTAACCTGTCATCTCACTATTGTGACGCAAGGTACACTGCAGGTGCAGCCTGACAGAAAGTACAGAAAAGCCGGTACGACTCTGAGGCATTTGGACGAGGCAAGGTCCCCTCGGCCTGACTAAGTCATTAAGCGGGTGCTGCTCCTCGTGGCACGCAGAACACCCCCCGTCCAACGAAGTGGGATCCTAGAAAGGCCCAGTGTTGCTGAAAGTCTCCAGGTGTCAGTCAGAGAGTGCTGGCAAATGTGTCGTGGGCTCAAGTTGGCACTGGGAGAATGTGGGAGAAGCCCGACTTTCCCCCTTTGGAAAGCCACTTCGTTGCAGCTTCCAAGCCGCCTGCTACTATTCACTCCACAGATTCCTCTGAGGAGCAGTGAGTTTTTCCAAAAGAAACCAGGTGCTTGCGATTCCTTCCGGGGAGCTCACCCCCAGGAGCATACTGTAGCTAAGGTGCCCACTAAATGTGACCTCTAGTCTCGAGGTAAGGTGCACATTTTCCCATTCCCAGAGATAGGGGCGCCCCGGTTTCCAGGAGGTCTTAGTCAGTGGACGGCTTTAGCTTTAGTATGCCTCACAGCGCTCAAGACTCTCACGTGGGCACTTCTTTCCAAGGAAGTACACTGCGTACCCAAAGCCTTCTGAGCACAAGCAAGGGATACACAGCTCTGGGCACATCCCTCCCTATGCAGTTGGAAGGGCCGGGAACTAAGGTGTTCTCTGAGGCGAGCGTTCCACAGCTTTGAAACAGCCCCAGGAACGTGGTTCTTGGCAGGGTTTCGTTCCCTGCGGGTCTGCCACGTTGAGGAAAACTAAGCGGCCCTGAAAGAAACCACCGGGGCTCCAATTCGGTTTGGGGACTCCTGCTCGACGTCTCTCTAGGTGATGCGGAAACTGGACTTTAGGTCCAGCCCGAAGTAATGCAGAGAGTAACCCCGAGCATTGCTAGGCATTGGGAACATCCGAAGTCACCCAGGTAGGCCTGCTGAGGGCAGTTCGGGGTTTGTGCCGTTCACCACATGCAGCACACACTGCATCCAAAAGTTTCATCGCAGAAGGCCGAACTGTGTTCCAAGGGTCTCCCTTGGATTGTCAGAGAAGATAGGTGTATGTGCTGGGTGATCCAGTTGGTAATTGAGAAGCCTGGCAGAGGGCAGTCTTTTCCCCATTTGAAAGGTCGATAGTGGCGGCCTCAAGGCTGACTGAAAGACACTGCCCTTACCCGTCTTCTAGTCACCTCCAGGAGTGCCTCAGTGAAGACAGTGAGTTTTCTCCTACGAATCCAGGTGGTCTCCAGTGCCTTGCTGGGAGCTCATCCCACGCTTGCCCTAGCTAAAGTGTGAAGTCAAAGTGACCCCTAGCCTCAAGGGAAGCGCGAGCGCCTCCTATCAGCCAAGTTGGGTGGGCAGCCACCTCCATGAACCCTGACTCCATAGAGTGCTTTAACTCCTCTGCGGCTTTGCGTAGGCCTAAGAGAGTCGCGTGTGAATTCCTTCTGAGGGAGAGCATGTGCGCTGGGAGTCCCCGTTTTGTTTTCCGAGCCACACAACACAGGACAGACTGCTGGGGTCAGCTCTTGCTACGCAGAGCGAAGGGCAGTGAACTGCTTCTCGCTTGCAGAGCTTGATGTCTACAGCTGTAAGGCAGCCCCGGGACAAAGTTTTGGCCAGTATTACATTCAGCGTGGCTCTCCCTCTGTGGAGGCCCTCCGAACGGCACTGAGAGAATCCCTGAGCCTAAAGTGCATCCTGGCAACCCTTAACCTGTCATCTCACTATTGTGACGCAAGGTACACTGCAGGTGCAGCCTGACAGAAAGTACAGAAAAGCCGGTACGACTCTGAGGCATTTGGACGAGGCAAGGTCCCCTCGGCCTGACTAAGTCATTAAGCGGGTGCTGCTCCTCGTGGCATGCAGAACACCCCCCGTCCAACGAAGTGGGATCCTAGAAAGGCCCAGTGTTGCTGAAAGTCTCCAGGTGTCAGTCAGAGAGTGCTGGCAAATGCGTCGTGGGCTCAAGTTGGCACTGGGAGAATGTGGGAGAAGCCCGACTTTCCCCCTTTGGAAAGCCACTTCGTTGCAGCTTCCAAGCCGCCTGCTACTATTCACTCCACAGATTCCTCTGAGGAGCAGTGAGTTTTTCCAAAAGAAACCAGGTGCTTGCGATTCCTTCCGGGGAGCTCACCCCCAGGAGCATACTGTAGCTAAGGTGCCCACTAAATGTGACCTCTAGTCTCGAGGTAAGGTGCACATTTTCCCATTCCCAGAGATAGGGGCGCCCCGGTTTCCAGGAGGTCTTAGTCAGTGGACGGCTTTAGCTTTAGTATGTCTCACAGCGCTCAAGACTCTCACGTGGGCACTTCTTTCCAAGGAAGTACACTGCGTACCCAAAGCCTTCTGAGCACAAGCAAGGGATACACAGCTCTGGGCACATCCCTCCCTATGCAGTTGGAAGGGCCGGGAACTAAGGTGTTCTCTGAGGCGAGCGTTCCACAGCTTTGAAACAGCCTCAGGAACGCGGTTCTTGGCAGTGTTTCGTTCCCTGCGGGTCTGCCACGTTGAGGAAAACTAAGCGGCCCTGAAAGAAACCACCGGGGCTCCAATTCGGTTTGGGGACTCCTGCTCGACGTCTCTCTAAGTGATGCGGAAACTGGACTTTAGGTCCAGCCCGAAGTAATGCAGAGAGTAACCCCGAGCATTGCTAGGCATTGGGAACATCCAAAGTCACCCAGGTAGGCCTGCTGAGGGCAGTTCGGGGTTTGTGCCGTTCACCACATGCAGCACACACTGCATCCAAAAGTTTCATCGCAGAAGGCCGAACTGTGTTCCAAGGGTCTCCCTTGGATTGTCAGAGAAGATAGGTGTATGTGCTGGGTGATCCAGTTGGTAATTGAGAAGCCTGGCAGAGGGCAGTCTTTTCCCCATTTGAAAGGTCGATAGTGGCGGCCTCAAGGCTGACTGAAAGACACTGCCCTTACCCGTCTTCTAGTCACCTCCAGGAGTGCCTCAGTGAAGACAGTGAGTTTTCTCCTACGAATCCAGGTGGTCTCCAGTGCCTTGCTGGGAGCTCATCCCACGCTTGCCCTAGCTAAAGTGTGAAGTCAAAGTGACCCCTAGCCTCAAGGGAAGCGCGAGCGCCTCCTATCAGCCAAGTTGGGTGGGCAGCCACCTCCATGAACCCTGACTCCATAGAGTGCTTTAACTCCTCTGCGGCTTTGCGTAGGCCTAAGAGAGTCGCGTGTGAATTCCTTCTGAGGGAGAGCATGTGCGCTGGGAGTCCCCGTTTTGTTTTCCGAGCCACACAACACAGGACAGACTGCTGGGGTCAGCTCTTGCTACGCAGAGCGAAGGGCAGTGAACTGCTTCTCGCTTGCAGAGCTTGATGTCTACAGCTGTAAGGCAGCCCCGGGACAAAGTTTTGGCCAGTATTACATTCAGCGTGGCTCTCCCTCTGTGGAGGCCCTCCGAACGGCACTGAGAGAATCCCTGAGCCTAAAGTGCATCCTGGCAACCCTTAACCTGTCATCTCACTATTGTGACGCAAGGTACACTGCAGGTGCAGCCTGACAGAAAGTACAGAAAAGCCGGTACGACTCTGAGGCATTTGGACGAGGCAAGGTCCCCTCGGCCTGACTAAGTCATTAAGCGGGTGCTGCTCCTCGTGGCACGCAGAACACCCCCCGTCCAACGAAGTGGGATCCTAGAAAGGCCCAGTGTTGCTGAAAGTCTCCAGGTGTCAGTCAGCGAGTGCTGGCAAATGCGTCGTGGGCTCAAGTTGGCACTGGGAGAATGTGGAAGAAGCCCGACTTTCCCCCTTTGGAAAGCCACTTCGTTGCAGCTTCCAAGCCGCCTGCTACTATTCACTCCACAGATTCCTCTGAGGAGCAGTGAGTTTTTCCAAAAGAAACCAGGTGCTTGCGATTCCTTCCGGGGAGCTCACCCCCAGGAGCATACTGTAGCTAAGGTGCCCACTAAATGTGACCTCTAGTCTCGAGGTAAGGTGCACATTTTCCCATTCCCAGAGATAGGGGCGCCCCGGTTTCCAGGAGGTCTTAGTCAGTGGACGGCTTTAGCTTTAGTATGCCTCACAGCGCTCAAGACTCTCACGTGGGCACTTCTTTCCAAGGAAGTACACTGCGTACCCAAAGCCTTCTGAGCACAAGCAAGGGATACACAGCTCTGGGCACATCCCTCCCTATGCAGTTGGAAGGGCCGGGAACTAAGGTGTTCTCTGAGGCGAGCGTTCCACAGCTTTGAAACAGCCCCAGGAACGTGGTTCTTGGCAGGGTTTCATTCCCTGCGGGTCTGCCACGTTGAGGAAAACTAAGCGGCCCTGAAAGAAACCACCGGGGCTCCAATTCGGTTTGGGGACTCCTGCTCGACGTCTCTCTAGGTGATGCGGAAACTGGACTTTAGGTCCAGCCCGAAGTAATGCAGAGAGTAACCCCGAGCATTGCTAGGCATTGGGAACATCCGAAGTCACCCAGGTAGGCCTGCTGAGGGCAGTTCGGGGTTTGTGCCGTTCACCACATGCAGCACACACTGCATCCAAAAGTTTCATCGCAGAAGGCCGATCTGTGTTCCAAGGGTCTCCCTTGGATTGTCAGAGAAGATAGGTGTATGTGCTGGGTGATCCAGTTGGTAATTGAGAAGCCTGGCAGAGGGCAGTCTTTTCCCCATTTGAAAGGTCGATAGTGGCGGCCTCAAGGCTGACTGAAAGACACTGCCCTTACCCGTCTTCTAGTCACCTCCAGGAGTGCCTCAGTGAAGACAGTGAGTTTTCTCCTACGAATCCAGGTGGTCTCCAGTGCCTTGCTGGGAGCTCATCCCACGCTTGCCCTAGCTAAAGTGTGAAGTCAAAGTGACCCCTAGCCTCAAGGGAAGCGCGAGCGCCTCCTATCAGCCAAGTTGGGTGGGCAGCCACCTCCATGAACCCTGACTCCATAGAGTGCTTTAACTCCTCTGCGGCTTTGCGTAGGCCTAAGAGAGTCGCGTGTGAATTCCTTCTGAGGGAGAGCATGTGCGCTGGGAGTCCCCGTTTTGTTTTCCGAGCCACACAACACAGGACAGACTGCTGGGGTCAGCTCTTGCTACGCAGAGCGAAGGGCAGTGAACTGCTTCTCGCTTGCAGAGCTTGATGTCTACAGCTGTAAGGCAGCCCCGGGACAAAGTTTTGGCCAGTATTACATTCAGCGTGGCTCTCCCTCTGTGGAGGCCCTCCGAACGGCACTGAGAGAATCCCTGAGCCTAAAGTGCATCCTGGCAACCCTTAACCTGTCATCTCACTATTGTGACGCAAGGTACACTGCAGGTGCAGCCTGACAGAAAGTACAGAAAAGCCGGTACGACTCTGAGGCATTTGGACGAGGCAAGGTCCCCTCGGCCTGACTAAGTCATTAAGCGGGTGCTGCTCCTCGTGGCATGCAGAACACCCCCCGTCCAACGAAGTGGGATCCTAGAAAGGCCCAGTGTTGCTGAAAGTCTCCAGGTGTCAGTCAGAGAGTGCTGGCAAATGCGTCGTGGGCTCAAGTTGGCACTGGGAGAATGTGGGAGAAGCCCGACTTTCCCCCTTTGGAAAGCCACTTCGTTGCAGCTTCCAAGCCGCCTGCTACTATTCACTCCACAGATTCCTCTGAGGAGCAGTGAGTTTTTCCAAAAGAAACCAGGTGCTTGCGATTCCTTCCGGGGAGCTCACCCCCAGGAGCATACTGTAGCTAAGGTGCCCACTAAATGTGACCTCTAGTCTCGAGGTAAGGTGCACATTTTCCCATTCCCAGAGATAGGGGCGCCCCGGTTTCCAGGAGGTCTTAGTCAGTGGACGGCTTTAGCTTTAGTATGTCTCACAGCGCTCAAGACTCTCACGTGGGCATTCTTTCCAAGGAAGTACACTGCGTACCCAAAGCCTTCTGAGCACAAGCAAGGGATACACAGCTCTGGGCACATCCCTCCCTATGCAGTTGGAAGGGCCGGGAACTAAGGTGTTCTCTGAGGCGAGCGTTCCACAGCTTTGAAACAGCCTCAGGAACGCGGTTCTTGGCAGTGTTTCGTTCCCTGCGGGTCTGCCACGTTGAGGAAAACTAAGCGGCCCTGAAAGAAACCACCGGGGCTCCAATTCGGTTTGGGGACTCCTGCTCGACGTCTCTCTAAGTGATGCGGAAACTGGACTTTAGGTCCAGCCCGAAGTAATGCAGAGAGTAACCCCGAGCATTGCTAGGCATTGGGAACATCCAAAGTCACCCAGGTAGGCCTGCTGAGGGCAGTTCGGGGTTTGTGCCGTTCACCACATGCAGCACACACTGCATCCAAAAGTTTCATCGCAGAAGGCCGAACTGTGTTCCAAGGGTCTCCCTTGGATTGTCAGAGAAGATAGGTGTATGTGCTGGGTGATCCAGTTGGTAATTGAGAAGCCTGGCAGAGGGCAGTCTTTTCCCCATTTGAAAGGTCGATAGTGGCGGCCTCAAGGCTGACTGAAAGACACTGCCCTTACCCGTCTTCTAGTCACCTCCAGGAGTGCCTCAGTGAAGACAGTGAGTTTTCTCCTACGAATCCAGGTGGTCTCCAGTGCCTTGCTGGGAGCTCATCCCACGCTTGCCCTAGCTAAAGTGTGAAGTCAAAGTGACCCCTAGCCTCAAGGGAAGCGCGAGCGCCTCCTATCAGCCAAGTTGGGTGGGCAGCCACCTCCATGAACCCTGACTCCATAGAGTGCTTTAACTCCTCTGCGGCTTTGCGTAGGCCTAAGAGACTCGCGTGTGAATTCCTTCTGAGGGAGAGCATGTGCGCTGGGAGTCCCCGTTTTGTTTTCCGAGCCACACAACACAGGACAGACTGCTGGGGTCAGCTCTTGCTACGCAGAGCGAAGGGCAGTGAACTGCTTCTCGCTTGCAGAGCTTGATGTCTACAGCTGTAAGGCAGCCCCGGGACAAAGTTTTGGCCAGTATTACATTCAGCGTGGCTCTCCCTCTGTGGAGGCCCTCCGAACGGCACTGAGAGAATCCCTGAGCCTAAAGTGCATCCTGGCAACCCTTAACCTGTCATCTCACTATTGTGACGCAAGGTACACTGCAGGTGCAGCCTGACAGAAAGTACAGAAAAGCCGGTACGACTCTGAGGCATTTGGACGAGGCAAGGTCCCCTCGGCCTGACTAAGTCATTAAGCGGGTGCTGCTCCTCGTGGCACGCAGAACACCCCCCGTCCAACGAAGTGGGATCCTAGAAAGGCCCAGTGTTGCTGAAAGTCTCCAGGTGTCAGTCAGCGAGTGCTGGCAAATGCGTCGTGGGCTCAAGTTGGCACTGGGAGAATGTGGAAGAAGCCCGACTTTCCCCCTTTGGAAAGCCACTTCGTTGCAGCTTCCAAGCCGCCTGCTACTATTCACTCCACAGATTCCTCTGAGGAGCAGTGAGTTTTTCCAAAAGAAACCAGGTGCTTGCGATTCCTTCCGGGGAGCTCACCCCCAGGAGCATACTGTAGCTAAGGTGCCCACTAAATGTGACCTCTAGTCTCGAGGTAAGGTGCACATTTTCCCATTCCCAGAGATAGGGGCGCCCCGGTTTCCAGGAGGTCTTAGTCAGTGGACGGCTTTAGCTTTAGTATGCCTCACAGCGCTCAAGACTCTCACGTGGGCACTTCTTTCCAAGGAAGTACACTGCGTACCCAAAGCCTTCTGAGCACAAGCAAGGGATACACAGCTCTGGGCACATCCCTCCCTATGCAGTTGGAAGGGCCGGGAACTAAGGTGTTCTCTGAGGCGAGCGTTCCACAGCTTTGAAACAGCCCCAGGAACGTGGTTCTTGGCAGGGTTTCATTCCCTGCGGGTCTGCCACGTTGAGGAAAACTAAGCGGCCCTGAAAGAAACCACCGGGGCTCCAATTCGGTTTGGGGACTCCTGCTCGACGTCTCTCTAGGTGATGCGGAAACTGGACTTTAGGTCCAGCCCGAAGTAATGCAGAGAGTAACCCCGAGCATTGCTAGGCATTGGGAACATCCGAAGTCACCCAGGTAGGCCTGCTGAGGGCAGTTCGGGGTTTGTGCCGTTCACCACATGCAGCACACACTGCATCCAAAAGTTTCATCGCAGAAGGCCGATCTGTGTTCCAAGGGTCTCCCTTGGATTGTCAGAGAAGATAGGTGTATGTGCTGGGTGATCCAGTTGGTAATTGAGAAGCCTGGCAGAGGGCAGTCTTTTCCCCATTTGAAAGGTCGATAGTGGCGGCCTCAAGGCTGACTGAAAGACACTGCCCTTACCCGTCTTCTAGTCACCTCCAGGAGTGCCTCAGTGAAGACAGTGAGTTTTCTCCTACGAATCCAGGTGGTCTCCAGTGCCTTGCTGGGAGCTCATCCCACGCTTGCCCTAGCTAAAGTGTGAAGTCAAAGTGACCCCTAGCCTCAAGGGAAGCGCGAGCGCCTCCTATCAGCCAAGTTGGGTGGGCAGCCACCTCCATGAACCCTGACTCCATAGAGTGCTTTAACTCCTCTGCGGCTTTGCGTAGGCCTAAGAGAGTCGCGTGTGAATTCCTTCTGAGGGAGAGCATGTGCGCTGGGAGTCCCCGTTTTGTTTTCCGAGCCACACAACACAGGACAGACTGCTGGGGTCAGCTCTTGCTACGCAGAGCGAAGGGCAGTGAACTGCTTCTCGCTTGCAGAGCTTGATGTCTACAGCTGTAAGGCAGCCCCGGGACAAAGTTTTGGCCAGTATTACATTCAGCGTGGCTCTCCCTCTGTGGAGGCCCTCCGAACGGCACTGAGAGAATCCCTGAGCCTAAAGTGCATCCTGGCAACCCTTAACCTGTCATCTCACTATTGTGACGCAAGGTACACTGCAGGTGCAGCCTGACAGAAAGTACAGAAAAGCCGGTACGACTCTGAGGCATTTGGACGAGGCAAGGTCCCCTCGGCCTGACTAAGTCATTAAGCGGGTGCTGCTCCTCGTGGCATGCAGAACACCCCCCGTCCAACGAAGTGGGATCCTAGAAAGGCCCAGTGTTGCTGAAAGTCTCCAGGTGTCAGTCAGAGAGTGCTGGCAAATGCGTCGTGGGCTCAAGTTGGCACTGGGAGAATGTGGGAGAAGCCCGACTTTCCCCCTTTGGAAAGCCACTTCGTTGCAGCTTCCAAGCCGCCTGCTACTATTCACTCCACAGATTCCTCTGAGGAGCAGTGAGTTTTTCCAAAAGAAACCAGGTGCTTGCGATTCCTTCCGGGGAGCTCACCCCCAGGAGCATACTGTAGCTAAGGTGCCCACTAAATGTGACCTCTAGTCTCGAGGTAAGGTGCACATTTTCCCATTCCCAGAGATAGGGGCGCCCCGGTTTCCAGGAGGTCTTAGTCAGTGGACGGCTTTAGCTTTAGTATGTCTCACAGCGCTCAAGACTCTCACGTGGGCATTCTTTCCAAGGAAGTACACTGCGTACCCAAAGCCTTCTGAGCACAAGCAAGGGATACACAGCTCTGGGCACATCCCTCCCTATGCAGTTGGAAGGGCCGGGAACTAAGGTGTTCTCTGAGGCGAGCGTTCCACAGCTTTGAAACAGCCTCAGGAACGCGGTTCTTGGCAGTGTTTCGTTCCCTGCGGGTCTGCCACGTTGAGGAAAACTAAGCGGCCCTGAAAGAAACCACCGGGGCTCCAATTCGGTTTGGGGACTCCTGCTCGACGTCTCTCTAAGTGATGCGGAAACTGGACTTTAGGTCCAGCCCGAAGTAATGCAGAGAGTAACCCCGAGCATTGCTAGGCATTGGGAACATCCAAAGTCACCCAGGTAGGCCTGCTGAGGGCAGTTCGGGGTTTGTGCCGTTCACCACATGCAGCACACACTGCATCCAAAAGTTTCATCGCAGAAGGCCGAACTGTGTTCCAAGGGTCTCCCTTGGATTGTCAGAGAAGATAGGTGTATGTGCTGGGTGATCCAGTTGGTAATTGAGAAGCCTGGCAGAGGGCAGTCTTTTCCCCATTTGAAAGGTCGATAGTGGCGGCCTCAAGGCTGACTGAAAGACACTGCCCTTACCCGTCTTCTAGTCACCTCCAGGAGTGCCTCAGTGAAGACAGTGAGTTTTCTCCTACGAATCCAGGTGGTCTCCAGTGCCTTGCTGGGAGCTCATCCCACGCTTGCCCTAGCTAAAGTGTGAAGTCAAAGTGACCCCTAGCCTCAAGGGAAGCGCGAGCGCCTCCTATCAGCCAAGTTGGGTGGGCAGCCACCTCCATGAACCCTGACTCCATAGAGTGCTTTAACTCCTCTGCGGCTTTGCGTAGGCCTAAGAGAGTCGCGTGTGAATTCCTTCTGAGGGAGAGCATGTGCGCTGGGAGTCCCCGTTTTGTTTTCCGAGCCACACAACACAGGACAGACTGCTGGGGTCAGCTCTTGCTACGCAGAGCGAAGGGCAGTGAACTGCTTCTCGCTTGCAGAGCTTGATGTCTACAGCTGTAAGGCAGCCCCGGGACAAAGTTTTGGCCAGTATTACATTCAGCGTGGCTCTCCCTCTGTGGAGGCCCTCCGAACGGCACTGAGAGAATCCCTGAGCCTAAAGTGCATCCTGGCAACCCTTAACCTGTCATCTCACTATTGTGACGCAAGGTACACTGCAGGTGCAGCCTGACAGAAAGTACAGAAAAGCCGGTACGACTCTGAGGCATTTGGACGAGGCAAGGTCCCCTCGGCCTGACTAAGTCATTAAGCGGGTGCTGCTCCTCGTGGCACGCAGAACACCCCCCGTCCAACGAAGTGGGATCCTAGAAAGGCCCAGTGTTGCTGAAAGTCTCCAGGTGTCAGTCAGCGAGTGCTGGCAAATGCGTCGTGGGCTCAAGTTGGCACTGGGAGAATGTGGAAGAAGCCCGACTTTCCCCCTTTGGAAAGCCACTTCGTTGCAGCTTCCAAGCCGCCTGCTACTATTCACTCCACAGATTCCTCTGAGGAGCAGTGAGTTTTTCCAAAAGAAACCAGGTGCTTGCGATTCCTTCCGGGGAGCTCACCCCCAGGAGCATACTGTAGCTAAGGTGCCCACTAAATGTGACCTCTAGTCTCGAGGTAAGGTGCACATTTTCCCATTCCCAGAGATAGGGGCGCCCCGGTTTCCAGGAGGTCTTAGTCAGTGGACGGCTTTAGCTTTAGTATGCCTCACAGCGCTCAAGACTCTCATGTGGGCACTTCTTTCCAAGGAAGTACACTGCGTACCCAAAGCCTTCTGAGCACAAGCAAGGGATACACAGCTCTGGGCACATCCCTCCCTATGCAGTTGGAAGGGCCGGGAACTAAGGTGTTCTCTGAGGCGAGCGTTCCACAGCTTTGAAACAGCCCCAGGAACGTGGTTCTTGGCAGGGTTTCGTTCCCTGCGGGTCTGCCACGTTGAGGAAAACTAAGCGGCCCTGAAAGAAACCACCGGGGCTCCAATTCGGTTTGGGGACTCCTGCTCGACGTCTCTCTAGGTGATGCGGAAACTGGACTTTAGGTCCAGCCTGAAGTAATGCAGAGAGTAACCCCGAGCATTGCTAGGCATTGGGAACATCCAAAGTCACCCAGGTAGGCCTGCTGAGGGCAGTTCGGGGTTTGTGCCGTTCACCACATGCAGCACACACTGCATCCAAAAGTTTCATCGCAGAAGGCCGAACTGTGTTCCACGGGTCTCCCTTGGATTGTCAGAGAAGATAGGTGTATGTGCTGGGTGATCCAGTTGGTAATTGAGAAGCCTGGCAGAGGGCAGTCTTTTCCCCATTTGAAAGGTCGATAGTGGCGGCCTCAAGGCTGACTGAAAGACACTGCCCTTACCCGTCTTCTAGTCACCTCCAGGAGTGCCTCAGTGAAGACAGTGAGTTTTCTCCTACGAATCCAGGTGGTCTCCAGTGCCTTGCTGGGAGCTCATCCCACGCTTGCCCTAATAAAGTGTGAAGTCAAAGTGACCCCTAGCCTCAAGGGAAGCGCGAGCGCTTCCTATCAGCCAAGTTGGGTGGGCAGCCACCTCCATGAACCCTGACTCCATAGAGTGCTTTAACTCCTCTGCGGCTTTGCGTAGGCCTAAGAGAGTCGCGTGTGAATTCCTTCTGAGGGAGAGCATGTGCGCTGGGAGTCCCCGTTTTGTTTTCCGAGCCACACAACACAGGACAGACTGCTGGGGTCAGCTCTTGCTACGCAGAGCGAAGGGCAGTGAACTGCTTCTCGCTTGCAGAGCTTGATGTCTACAGCTGTAAGGCAGCCCCGGGACAAAGTTTTGGCCAGTATTACATTCAGCGTGGCTCTCCCTCTGTGGAGGCCCTCCGAACGGCACTGAGAGAATCCCTGAGCCTAAAGTGCATCCTGGCAACCCTTAACCTGTCATCTCACTATTGTGACGCAAGGTACACTGCAGGTGCAGCCTGACAGAAAGTACAGAAAAGCCGGTACGACTCTGAGGCATTTGGACGAGGCAAGGTCCCCTCGGCCTGACTAAGTCATTAAGCGGGTGCTGCTCCTCGTGGCACGCAGAACACCCCCCGTCCAACGAAGTGGGATCCTAGAAAGGCCCAGTGTTGCTGAAAGTCTCCAGGTGTCAGTCAGAGAGTGCTGGCAAATGCGTCGTGGGCTCAAGTTGGCACTGGGAGAATGTGGGAGAAGCCCGACTTTCCCCCTTTGGAAAGCCACTTCATTGCAGCTTCCAAGCCGCGTGCTACTATTCACTCCACAGATTCCTCTGAGGAGCAGTGAGTTTTTCCAAAAGAAACCAGGTGCTTGCGATTCCTTCCGGGGAGCTCACCCCCAGGAGCATACTGTAGCTAAGGTGCCCACTAAATGTGACCTCTAGTCTCGAGGTAAGGTGCACATTTTCCCATTCCCAGAGATAGGGGCGCCCCGGTTTCCAGGAGGTCTTAGTCAGTGGACGGCTTTAGCTTTAGTATGCCTCACAGCGCTCAAGACTCTCACGTGGGCACTTCTTTCCAAGGAAGTACACTGCGTACCCAAAGCCTTCTGAGCACAAGCAAGGGATACACAGCTCTGGGCACATCCCTCCCTATGCAGTTGGAAGGGCCGGGAACTAAGGTGTTCTCTGAGGCGAGCGTTCCACAGCTTTGAAACAGCCCCAGGAACGCGGTTCTTGGCAGGGTTTCGTTCCCTGCGGGTCTGCCACGTTGAGGAAAACTAAGCGGCCCTGAAAGAAACCACCGGGGCTCCAATTCGGTTTGGGGACTCCTGCTCGACGTCTCTCTAAGTGATGCGGAAACTGGACTTTAGGTCCAGCCTGAAGTAATGCAGAGAGTAACCCCGAGCATTGCTAGGCATTGGGAACATCCGAAGTCACCCAGGTAGGCCTGCTGAGGGCAGTTCGGGGTTTGTGCCGTTCACCACATGCAGCACACACTGCATCCAAAAGTTTCATCGCAGAAGGCCAAACTGTGTTCCACGGGTCTCCCTTGGATTGTCAGAGAAGATAGGTGTATGTGCTGGGTGATCCAGTTGGTAATTGAGAAGCCTGGCAGAGGGCAGTCTTTTCCCCATTTGAAAGGTCGATAGTGGCGGCCTCAAGGCTGACTGAAAGACACTGCCCTTACCCGTCTTCTAGTCACCTCCAGGAGTGCCTCAGTGAAGACAGTGAGTTTTCTCCTACGAATCCAGGTGGTCTCCAGTGCCTTGCTGGGAGCTCATCCCATGCTTGCCCTAGCTAAAGTGTGAAGTCAAAGTGACCCCTAGCCTCAAGGGAAGCGCGAGCGCTTCCTATCAGCCAAGTTGGGTGGGCAGCCACCTCCATGAACCCTGACTCCATAGAGTGCTTTAACTCCTCTGCGGCTTTGCGTAGGCCTAAGAGAGTCGCGTGTGAATTCCTTCTGAGGGAGAGCATGTGCGCTGGGAGTCCCCGTTTTGTTTTCCGAGCCACACAACACAGGACAGACTGCTGGGGTCAGCTCTTGCTATGCAGAGCGAAGGGCAGTGAACTGCTTCTCGCTTGCAGAGCTTGATGTCTACATCTGTAAGGCAGCCCCGGGACAAAGTTTTGGCCAGTATTACATTCAGCGTGGCTCTCCCTCTGTGGAGGCCCTCCGAACGGCACTGAGAGAATCCCTGAGCCTAAAGTGCATCCTGGCAACCCTTAACCTGTCATCTCACTATTGTGACGCAAGGTACACTGCAGGTGCAGCCTGACAGAAAGTACAGAAAAGCCGGTACGACTCTGAGGCATTTGGACGAGGCAAGGTCCCCTCGGCCTGACTAAGTCATTAAGCGGGTGCTGCTCCTCGTGGCACGCAGAACACCCCCCGTCCAACGAAGTGGGATCCTAGAAAGGCCCAGTGTTGCTGAAAGTCTCCAGGTGTCAGTCAGCGAGTGCTGGCAAATGCGTCGTGGGCTCAAGTTGGCACTGGGAGAATGTGGAAGAAGCCCGACTTTCCCCCTTTGGAAAGCCACTTCATTGCAGCTTCCAAGCCGCCTGCTACTATTCACTCCACAGATTCCTCTGAGGAGCAGTGAGTTTTTCCAAAAGAAACCAGGTGCTTGCGATTCCTTCCAGGGAGCTCACCCCCAGGAGCATACTGTAGCTAAGGTGCCCACTAAATGTGACCTCTAGTCTCGAGGTAAGGTGCACATTTTCCCATTCCCAGAGATAGGGGCGCCCCGGTTTCCAGGAGGTCTTAGTCAGTGGACGGCTTTAGCTTTAGTATGCCTCACAGCGCTCAAGACTCTCACGTGGGCACTTCTTTCCAAGGAAGTACACTGCGTACCCAAAGCCTTCTGAGCACAAGCAAGGGATACACAGCTCTGGGCACATCCCTCCCTATGCAGTTGGAAGGGCCGGGAACTAAGGTGTTCTCTGAGGCGAGCGTTCCACAGCTTTGAAACAGCCCCAGGAACGTGGTTCTTGGCAGGGTTTCGTTCCCTGCGGGTCTGCCACGTTGAGGAAAACTAAGCGGCCCTGAAAGAAACCACCGGGGCTCCAATTCGGTTTGGGGACTCCTGCTCGACGTCTCTCTAGGTGATGCGGAAACTGGACTTTAGGTCCAGCCTGAAGTAATGCAGAGAGTAACCCCGAGCATTGCTAGGCATTGGGAACATCCAAAGTCACCCAGGTAGGCCTGCTGAGGGCAGTTCGGGGTTTGTGCCGTTCACCACATGCAGCACACACTGCATCCAAAAGTTTCATCGCAGAAGGCCGAACTGTGTTCCACGGGTCTCCCTTGGATTGTCAGAGAAGATAGGTGTATGTGCTGGGTGATCCAGTTGGTAATTGAGAAGCCTGGCAGAGGGCAGTCTTTTCCCCATTTGAAAGGTCGATAGTGGCGGCCTCAAGGCTGACTGAAAGACACTGCCCTTACCCGTCTTCTAGTCACCTCCAGGAGTGCCTCAGTGAAGACAGTGAGTTTTCTCCTACGAATCCAGGTGGTCTCCAGTGCCTTGCTGGGAGCTCATCCCACGCTTGCCCTAGCTAAAGTGTGAAGTCAAAGTGACCCCTAGCCTCAAGGGAAGCGTGAGCGCTTCCTATCAGCCAAGTTGGGTGGGCAGCCACCTCCATGAACCCTGACTCCATAGAGTGCTTTAACTCCTCTGCGGCTTTGCGTAGGCCTAAGAGAGTCGCGTGTGAATTCCTTCTGAGGGAGAGCATGTGCGCTGTGAGTCCCCGTTTTGTTTTCCGAGCCACACAACACAGCACACACTGCTGGGGTCAGCTCTTGCTACGCAGAGCGAAGGGCAGTGAACTGCTTCTCGCTTGCAGAGCTTGATGTCTACAGCTGTAAGGCAGCCCCGGGACAAAGTTTTGGCCAGTATTACATTCAGCGTGGCTCTCCCTCTGTGGAGGCCCTCCGAACGGCACTGAGAGAATCCCTGAGCCTAAAGTGCATCCTGGCAACCCTTAACCTGTCATCTCACTATTGTGACGCAAGGTACACTGCAGGTGCAGCCTGACAGAAAGTACAGAAAAGCCGGTACGACTCTGAGGCATTTGGACGAGGCAAGGTCCCCTCGGCCTGACTAAGTCATTAAGCGGGTGCTGCTCCTCGTGGCACGCAGAACACCCCCCGTCCAACGAAGTGGGATCCTAGAAAGGCCCAGTGTTGCTGAAAGTCTCCAGGTGTCAGTCAGAGAGTGCTGGCAAATGCGTCGTGGGCTCAAGTTGGCACTGGGAGAATGTGGGAGAAGCCCGACTTTCCCCCTTTGGAAAGCCACTTCGTTGCAGCTTCCAAGCCGCCTGCTACTATTCACTCCACAGATTCCTCTGAGGAGCAGTGAGTTTTTCCAAAAGAAACCAGGTGCTTGCGATTCCTTCCGGGGAGCTCACCCCCAGGAGCATACTGTAGCTAAGGTGCCCACTAAATGTGACCTCTAGTCTCGAGGTAAGGTGCACATTTTCCCATTCCCAGAGATAGGGGCGCCCCGGTTTCCAGGAGGTCTTAGTCAGTGGACGGCTTTAGCTTTAGTATGCCTCACAGCGCTCAAGACTCTCACGTGGGCACTTCTTTCCAAGGAAGTACACTGCGTACCCAAAGCCTTCTGAGCACAAGCAAGGGATACACAGCTCTGGGCACATCCCTCCCTATGCAGTTGGAAGGGCCGGGAACTAAGGTGTTCTCTGAGGCGAGCGTTCCACAGCTTTGAAACAGCCCCAGGAATGCGGTTCTTGGCAGGGTTTCGTTCCCTGCGGGTCTGCCACGTTGAGGAAAACTAAGCGGCCCTGAAAGAAACCACCGGGGCTCCAATTCGGTTTGGGGACTCCTGCTCGACGTCTCTCTAGGTGATGCGGAAACTGGACTTTAGGTCCAGCCCGAAGTAATGCAGAGAGTAACCCCGAGCATTGCTAGGCATTGGGAACATCCGAAGTCACCCAGGTAGGCCTGCTGAGGGCAGTTCGGGGTTTCTGCCGTTCACCACATGCAGCAAACACTGCATCCAAAAGTTTCATCGCAGAAGGCCGAACTGTGTTCCAAGGGTCTCCCTTGGATTGTCAGAGAAGATAGGTGTATGTGCTGGGTGATCCAGTTGGTAATTGAGAAGCCTGGCAGAAGGCAGTCTTTTCCCCATTTGAAAGGTCGATAGTGGTGGCCTCAAGGCTGACTGAAAGACACTGCCCTTACCCGTCTTCTAGTCACCTCCAGGAGTGCCTCAGTGAAGACAGTGAGTTTTCTCCTACGAATCCAGGTGGTCTCCAGTGCCTTGCTGGGAGCTCATCCCACGCTTGCCCTAGCTAAAGTGTGAAGTCAAAGTGACCCCTAGCCTCAAGGGAAGCGCGAGCGCTTCCTATCAGCCAAGTTGGGTGGGCAGCCACCTCCATGAACCCTGACTCCATAGAGTGCTTTAACTCCTCTGCGGCTTTGCGTAGGCCTAAGAGAGTCGCGTGTGAATTCCTTCTGAGGGAGAGCATGTGCGCTGGGAGTCCCCGTTTTGTTTTCCGAGCCACACAACACAGGACAGACTGCTGGGGTCAGCTCTTGCTACGCAGAGCGAAGGGCAGTGAACTGCTTCTCGCTTGCAGAGCTTGATGTCTACAGCTGTAAGGCAGCCCCGGGACAAAGTTTTGGCCAGTATTACATTCAGCGTGGCTCTCCCTCTGTGGAGGCCCTCCGAACGGCACTGAGAGAATCCCTGAGCCTAAAGTGCATCCTGGCAACCCTTAACCTGTCATCTCACTATTGTGACGCAAGGTACACTGCAGGTGCAGCCTGACAGAAAGTACAGAAAAGCCGGTACGACTCTGAGGCATTTGGACGAGGCAAGGTCCCCTCGGCCTGACTAAGTCATTAAGCGGGTGCTGCTCCTCGTGGCACGCAGAACACCCCCGTCCAATGAAGTGGGATCCTAGAAAGGCCCAGTGTTGCTGAAAGTCTCCAGGTGTCAGTCAGAGAGTGCTGGCAAATGCGTCGTGGGCTCAAGTTGGCACTGGGAGAATGTGGGAGAAGCCCGACTTTCCCCCTTTGGAAAGCCACTTCGTTGCAGCTTCCAAGCCGCCTGCTACTATTCACTCCACAGATTCCTCTGAGGAGCAGTGAGTTTTTCCAAAAGAAACCAGGTGCTTGCGATTCCTTCCGGGGAGCTCACCCCCAGGAGCATACTGTAGCTAAGGTGCCCACTAAATGTGACCTCTAGTCTCGAGGTAAGGTGCACATTTTCCCATTCCCAGAGATAGGGGCGCCCCGGTTTCCAGGAGGTCTTAGTCAGTGGACGGCTTTAGCTTTAGTATGCCTCACAGCGCTCAAGACTCTCACGTGGGCACTTCTTTCCAAGGAAGTACACTGCGTACCCAAAGCCTTCTGAGCACAAGCAAGGGATACACAGCTCTGGGCACATCCCTCCCTATGCAGTTGGAAGGGCCGGGAACTAAGGTGTTCTCTGAGGCGAGCGTTCCACAGCTTTGAAACAGCCCCAGGAACGTGGTTCTTGGCAGGGTTTCGTTCCCTGCGGGTCTGCCACGTTGAGGAAAACTAAGCGGCCCTGAAAGAAACCACCGGGGCTCCAATTCGGTTTGGGGACTCCTGCTCGACGTCTCTCTAGGTGATGCGGAAACTGGACTTTAGGTCCAGCCTGAAGTAATGCAGAGAGTAACCCCGAGCATTGCTAGGCATTGGGAACATCCAAAGTCACCCAGGTAGGCCTGCTGAGGGCAGTTCGGGGTTTGTGCCGTTCACCACATGCAGCACACACTGCATCCAAAAGTTTCATCGCAGAAGGCCGAACTGTGTTCCACGGGTCTCCCTTGGATTGTCAGAGAAGATAGGTGTATGTGCTGGGTGATCCAGTTGGTAATTGAGAAGCCTGGCAGAGGGCAGTCTTTTCCCCATTTGAAAGGTCGATAGTGGCGGCCTCAAGGCTGACTGAAAGACACTGCCCTTACCCGTCTTCTAGTCACCTCCAGGAGTGCCTCAGTGAAGACAGTGAGTTTTCTCCTACGAATCCAGGTGGTCTCCAGTGCCTTGCTGGGAGCTCATCCCACGCTTGCCCTAGCTAAAGTGTGAAGTCAAAGTGACCCCTAGCCTCAAGGGAAGCGCGAGCGCTTCCTATCAGCCAAGTTGGGTGGGCAGCCACCTCCATGAACCCTGACTCCATAGAGTGCTTTAACTCCTCTGCGGCTTTGCGTAGGCCTAAGAGAGTCGCGTGTGAATTCCTTCTGAGGGAGAGCATGTGCGCTGGGAGTCCCCGTTTTGTTTTCCGAGCCACACAACACAGGACAGACTGCTGGGGTCAGCTCTTGCTACGCAGAGCGAAGGGCAGTGAACTGCTTCTCGCTTGCAGAGCTTGATGTCTACAGCTGTAAGGCAGCCCCGGGACAAAGTTTTGGCCAGTATTACATTCAGCGTGGCTCTCCCTCTGTGGAGGCCCTCCGAACGGCACTGAGAGAATCCCTGAGCCTAAAGTGCATCCTGGCAACCCTTAACCTGTCATCTCACTATTGTGACGCAAGGTACACTGCAGGTGCAGCCTGACAGAAAGTACAGAAAAGCCGGTACGACTCTGAGGCATTTGGACGAGGCAAGGTCCCCTCGGCCTGACTAAGTCATTAAGCGGGTGCTGCTCCTCGTGGCACGCAGAACACCCCCCGTCCAACGAAGTGGGATCCTAGAAAGGCCCAGTGTTGCTGAAAGTCTCCAGGTGTCAGTCAGAGAGTGCTGGCAAATGCATCGTGGGCTCAAGTTGGCACTGGGAGAATGTGGGAGAAGCCCGACTTTCCCCCTTTGGAAAGCCACTTCATTGCAGCTTCCAAGCCGCGTGCTACTATTCACTCCACAGATTCCTCTGAGGAGCAGTGAGTTTTTCCAAAAGAAACCAGGTGCTTGCGATTCCTTCCGGGGAGCTCACCCCCAGGAGCATACTGTAGCTAAGGTGCCCACTAAATGTGACCTCTAGTCTCGAGGTAAGGTGCACATTTTCCCATTCCCAGAGATAGGGGCGCCCCGGTTTCCAGGAGGTCTTAGTCAGTGGACGGCTTTAGCTTTAGTATGCCTCACAGCGCTCAAGACTCTCACGTGGGCACTTCTTTCCAAGGAAGTACACTGCGTACCCAAAGCCTTCTGAGCACAAGCAAGGGATACACAGCTCTGGGCACATCCCTCCCTATGCAGTTGGAAGGGCCGGGAACTAAGGTGTTCTCTGAGGCGAGCGTTCCACAGCTTTGAAACAGCCTCAGGAACGCGGTTCTTGGCAGGGTTTCGTTCCCTGCGGGTCTGCCACGTTGAGGAAAACTAAGCGGCCCTGAAAGAAACCACCGGGGCTCCAATTCGGTTTGGGGACTCCTGCTCGACGTCTCTCTAAGTGATGCGGAAACTGGACTTTAGGTCCAGCCCGAAGTAATGCAGAGAGTAACCCCGAGCATTGCTAGGCATTGGGAACATCCGAAGTCACCCAGGTAGGCCTGCTGAGGGCAGTTCGGGGTTTGTGCCGTTCACCACATGCAGCACACACTGCATCCAAAAGTTTCATCGCAGAAGGCCAAACTGTGTTCCACGGGTCTCCCTTGGATGGTCAGAGAAGATAGGTGTATGTGCTGGGTGATCCAGTTGGTAATTGAGAAGCCTGGCAGAGGGCAGTCTTTTCCCCATTTGAAAGGTCGATAGTGGCGGCCTCAAGGCTGACTGAAAGACACTGCCCTTACCCGTCTTCTAGTCACCTCCAGGAGTGCCTCAGTGAAGACAGTGAGTTTTCTCCTACGAATCCAGGTGGTCTCCAGTGCCTTGCTGGGAGCTCATCCCATGCTTGCCCTAGCTAAATTGTGAAGTCAAAGTGACCCCTAGCCTCAAGGGAAGCGCGAGCGCTTCCTATCAGCCAAGTTGGGTGGGCAGCCACCTCCATGAACCCTGACTCCATAGAGTGCTTTAACTCCTCTGCGGCTTTGCGTAGGCCTAAGAGAGTCGCGTGTGAATTCCTTCTGAGGGAGAGCATGTGCGCTGGGAGTCCCCGTTTTGTTTTCCGAGCCACACAACACAGCACACACTGCTGGGGTCAGCTCTTGCTACGCAGAGCGAAGGGCAGTGAACTGCTTCTCGCTTGCAGAGCTTGATGTCTACAGCTGTAAGGCAGCCCCGGGACAAAGTTTTGGCCAGTATTACATTCAGCGTGGCTCTCCCTCTGTGGAGGCCCTCCGAACGGCACTGAGAGAATCCCTGAGCCTAAAGTGCATCCTGGCAACCCTTAACCTGTCATCTCACTATTGTGACGCAAGGTACACTGCAGGTGCAGCCTGACAGAAAGTACAGAAAAGCCGGTACGACTCTGAGGCATTTGGACGAGGCAAGGTCCCCTCGGCCTGACTAAGTCATTAAGCGGGTGCTGCTCCTTGTGGCACGCAGAACACCCCCCGTCCAACGAAGTGGGATCCTAGAAAGGCCCAGTGTTGCTGAAAGTCTCCAGGTGTCAGTCAGCGAGTGCTGGCAAATGCGTCGTGGGCTCAAGTTGGCACTGGGAGAATGTGGAAGAAGCCCGACTTTCCCCCTTTGGAAAGCCACTTCGTTGCAGCTTCCAAGCCGCCTGCTACTATTCACTCCACAGATTCCTCTGAGGAGCAGTGAGTTTTTCCAAAAGAAACCAGGTGCTTGCGATTCCTTCCGGGGAGCTCACCCCCAGGAGCATACTGTAGCTAAGGTGCCCACTAAATGTGACCTCTAGTCTCGAGGTAAGGTGCACATTTTCCCATTCCCAGAGATAGGGGCGCCCCGGTTTCCAGGAGGTCTTAGTCAGTGGACGGCTTTAGCTTTAGTATGCCTCACAGCGCTCAAGACTCTCACGTGGGCACTTCTTTCCAAGGAAGTACACTGCGTACCCAAAGCCTTCTGAGCACAAGCAAGGGATACACAGCTCTGGGCACATCCCTCCCTATGCAGTTGGAAGGGCCGGGAACTAAGGTGTTCTCTGAGGCGAGCGTTCCACAGCTTTGAAACAGCCCCAGGAACGTGGTTCTTGGCAGGGTTTCGTTCCCTGCGGGTCTGCCACGTTGAGGAAAACTAAGCGGCCCTGAAAGAAACCACCGGGGCTCCAATTCGGTTTGGGGACTCCTGCTCGACGTCTCTCTAGGTGATGCGGAAACTGGACTTTAGGTCCAGCCTGAAGTAATGCAGAGAGTAACCCCGAGCATTGCTAGGCATTGGGAACATCCAAAGTCACCCAGGTAGGCCTGCTGAGGGCAGTTCGGGGTTTGTGCCGTTCACCACATGCAGCACACACTGCATCCAAAAGTTTCATCGCAGAAGGCCGAACTGTGTTCCAAGGGTCTCCCTTGGATTGTCAGAGAAGATAGGTGTATGTGCTGGGTGATCCAGTTGGTAATTGAGAAGCCTGGCATAGGGCAGTCTTTTCCCCATTTGAAAGGTCGATAGTGGCGGCCTCAAGGCTGACTGAAAGACACTGCCCTTACCCGTCTTCTAGTCACCTCCAGGAGTGCCTCAGTGAAGACAGTGAGTTTTCTCCTACGAATCCAGGTGGTCTCCAGTGCCTTGCTGGGAGCTCATCCCACGCTTGCCCTAGCTAAAGTGTGAAGTCAAAGTGACCCCTAGCCTCAAGGGAAGCGTGAGCGCTTCCTATCAGCCAAGTTGGGTGGGCAGCCACCTCCATGAACCCTGACTCCATAGAGTGCTTTAACTCCTCTGCGGCTTTGCGTAGGCCTAAGAGAGTCGCGTGTGAATTCCTTCTGAGGGAGAGCATGTGCGCTGTGAGTCCCCGTTTTGTTTTCCGAGCCACACAACACAGCACACACTGCTGGGGTCAGCTCTTGCTACGCAGAGCGAAGGGCAGTGAACTGCTTCTCGCTTGCAGAGCTTGATGTCTACAGCTGTAAGGCAGCCCCGGGACAAAGTTTTGGCCAGTATTACATTCAGCGTGGCTCTCCCTCTGTGGAGGCCCTCCGAACGGCACTGAGAGAATCCCTGAGCCTAAAGTGCATCCTGGCAACCCTTAACCTGTCATCTCACTATTGTGACGCAAGGTACACTGCAGGTGCAGCCTGACAGAAAGTACAGAAAAGCCGGTACGACTCTGAGGCATTTGGACGAGGCAAGGTCCCCTCGGCCTGACTAAGTCATTAAGCGGGTGCTGCTCCTCGTGGCACGCAGAACACCCCCCGTCCAACGAAGTGGGATCCTAGAAAGGCCCAGTGTTGCTGAAAGTCTCCAGGTGTCAGTCAGAGAGTGCTGGCAAATGCGTCGTGGGCTCAAGTTGGCACTGGGAGAATGTGGGAGAAGCCCGACTTTCCCCCTTTGGAAAGCCACTTCGTTGCAGCTTCCAAGCCGCCTGCTACTATTCACTCCACAGATTCCTCTGAGGAGCAGTGAGTTTTTCCAAAACAAACCAGGTGCTTGCGATTCCTTCCGGGGAGCTCACCCCCAGGAGCATACTGTAGCTAAGGTGCCCACTAAATGTGACCTCTAGTCTCGAGGTAAGGTGCACATTTTCCCATTCCCAGAGATAGGGGCGCCCCGGTTTCCAGGAGGTCTTAGTCAGTGGACGGCTTTAGCTTTAGTATGCCTCACAGCGCTCAAGACTCTCACGTGGGCACTTCTTTCCAAGGAAGTACACTGCGTACCCAAAGCCTTCTGAGCACAAGCAAGGGATACACAGCTCTGGGCACATCCCTCCCTATGCAGTTGGAAGGGCCGGGAACTAAGGTGTTCTCTGAGGCGAGCGTTCCACAGCTTTGAAACAGCCCCAGGAATGCGGTTCTTGGCAGGGTTTCGTTCCCTGCGGGTCTGCCACGTTGAGGAAAACTAAGCGGCCCTGAAAGAAACCACCGGGGCTCCAATTCGGTTTGGGGACTCCTGCTCGACGTCTCTCTAGGTGATGCGGAAACTGGACTTTAGGTCCAGCCCGAAGTAATGCAGAGAGTAACCCCGAGCATTGCTAGGCATTGGGAACATCCGAAGTCACCCAGGTAGGCCTGCTGAGGGCAGTTCGGGGTTTCTGCCGTTCACCACATGCAGCACACACTGCATCCAAAAGTTTCATCGCAGAAGGCCGAACTGTGTTCCACGGGTCTCCCTTGGATTGTCAGAGAAGATAGGTGTATGTGCTGGGTGATCCAGTTGGTAATTGAGAAGCCTGGCAGAAGGCAGTCTTTTCCCCATTTGAAAGGTCGATAGTGGTGGCCTCAAGGCTGACTGAAAGACACTGCCCTTACCCGTCTTCTAGTCACCTCCAGGAGTGCCTCAGTGAAGACAGTGAGTTTTCTCCTACGAATCCAGGTGGTCTCCAGTGCCTTGCTGGGAGCTCATCCCACGCTTGCCCTAGCTAAAGTGTGAAGTCAAAGTGACCCCTAGCCTCAAGGGAAGCGTGAGCGCTTCCTATCAGCCAAGTTGGGTGGGCAGCCACCTCCATGAACCCTGACTCCATAGAGTGCTTTAACTCCTCTGCGGCTTTGCGTAGGCCTAAGAGAGTCGCGTGTGAATTCCTTCTGAGGGAGAGCATGTGCGCTGGGAGTCCCCGTTTTGTTTTCCGAGCCACACAACACAGCACACACTGCTGGGGTCAGCTCTTGCTACGCAGAGCGAAGGGCAGTGAACTGCTTCTCGCTTGCAGAGCTTGATGTCTACAGCTGTAAGGCAGCCCCGGGACAAAGTTTTGGCCAGTATTACATTCAGCGTGGCTCTCCCTCTGTGGAGGCCCTCCGAACGGCACTGAGAGAATCCCTGAGCCTAAAGTGCATCCTGGCAACCCTTAACCTGTCATCTCACTATTGTGACGCAAGATATACTGCAGGTGCAGCCTGACAGAAAGTACAGAAAAGCCGGTACGACTCTGAGGCATTTGGACGAGGCAAGGTCCCCTCGGCCTGACTAAGTCATTAAGCGGGTGCTGCTCCTCGTGGCACGCAGAACACCCCCGTCCAATGAAGTGGGATCCTAGAAAGGCCCAGTGTTGCTGAAAGTCTCCAGGTGTCAGTCAGAGAGTGCTGGCAAATGCGTCGTGGGCTCAAGTTGGCACTGGGAGAATGTGGGAGAAGCCCGACTTTCCCCCTTTGGAAAGCCACTTCGTTGCAGCTTCCAAGCCGCCTGCTACTATTCACTCCACAGATTCCTCTGAGGAGCAGTGAGTTTTTCCAAAAGAAACCAGGTGCTTGCGATTCCTTCCGGGGAGCTCACCCCCAGGAGCATACTGTAGCTAAGGTGCCCACTAAATGTGACCTCTAGTCTCGAGGTAAGGTGCACATTTTCCCATTCCCAGAGATAGGGGCGCCCCGGTTTCCAGGAGGTCTTAGTCAGTGGACGGCTTTAGCTTTAGTATGCCTCACAGCGCTCAAGACTCTCACGTGGGCACTTCTTTCCAAGGAAGTACACTGCGTACCCAAAGCCTTCTGAGCACAAGCAAGGGATACACAGCTCTGGGCACATCCCTCCCTATGCAGTTGGAAGGGCCAGGAACTAAGGTGTTCTCTGAGGCGAGCGTTCCACAGCTTTGAAACAGCCCCAGGAACGCGGTTCTTGGCAGGGTTTCGTTCCCTGCGGGTCTGCCACGTTGAGGAAAACTAAGCGGCCCTGAAAGAAACCACCGGGGCTCCAATTCGGTTTGGGGACTCCTGCTCGACGTCTCTCTAGGTGATGCGGAAACTGGACTTTAGGTCCAGCCCGAAGTAATGCAGAGAGTAACCCCGAGCATTGCTAGGCATTGGGAACATCCGAAGTCACCCAGGTAGGCCTGCTGAGGGCAGTTCGGGGTTTGTGCCGTTCACCACATGCAGCACACACTGCATCCAAAAGTTTCATCGCAGAAGGCCGAACTGTGTTCCACGGGTCTCCCTAGGATTGTCAGAGAAGATAGGTGTATGTGCTGGGTGATCCAGTTGGTAATTGAGAAGCCTGGCAGAAGGCAGTCTTTTCCCCATTTGAAAGGTCGATAGTGGCGGCCTCAAGGCTGACTGAAAGACACTGCCCTTACCCATCTTCTAGTCACCTCCAGGAGTGCCTCAGTGAAGAAAGTGAGTTTTCTCCTACGAATCCAGGTGGTCTCCAGTGCCTTGCTGGGAGCTCATCCCACGCTTGCCCTAGCTAAAGTGTGAAGTCAAAGTGACCCCTAGCCTCAAGGGAAGCGCGAGCGCTTCCTATCAGCCAAGTTGGGTGGGCAGCCACCTCCATGACCCCTGACTCCATAGAGTGCTTTAACTCCTCTGCGGCTTTGCGTAGGCCTAAGAGAGTCGCGTGTGAATTCCTTCTGAGGGAGAGCATGTGCGCTGTGAGTCCCCGTTTTGTTTTCCGAGCCACACAACACAGCACACACTGCTGGGGTCAGCTCTTGCTACGCAGAGCGAAGGGCAGTGAACTGCTTCTCGCTTGCAGAGCTTGATGTCTACAGCTGTAAGGCAGCCCCGGGACAAAGTTTTGGCCAGTATTACATTCAGCGTGGCTCTCCCTCTGTGGAGGCCCTCCGAACGGCACTGAGAGAATCCCTGAGCCTAAAGTGCATCCTGGCAACTCTTAACCTGTCATCTCACTATTGTGACGCAAGGTACACTGCAGGTGCAGCCTGACAGAAAGTACAGAAAAGCCGGTACGACTCTGAGGCATTTGGACGATGCAAGGTCGCCTCGGCCTGACTAAGTCATTAAGCGGGTGCTGAACCTAGTGGCACGCAAAACACCCCCCGTCCAACGAAGTGGGATCCTAGAAAGGCCCAGTGTTGCTGAAAGTCTCCAGGTGTCAGTCAGAGAGTGCTGGCAAATGCGTCGTGGGCTCAAGTTGGCACTGGGAGAATGTGGGAGAAGCCCGACTTTCCCCCTTTGGAAAGCCACTTCGTTGCAGCTTCCAAGCCGCCTGCTACTATTCACTCCACAGATTCCTCTGAGGAGCAGTGAGTTTTTCCAAAAGAAACCAGGTGCTTGCGATTCCTTCCGGGGAGCTCACCCCCAGGAGCATACTGTAGCTAAGGTGCCCACTAAATGTGACCTCTAGTCTCGAGGTAAGGTGCACATTTTCCCATTCCCAGAGATAGGGGCGCCCCGGTTTCCAGGAGGTCTTAGTCAGTGGACGGCTTTAGCTTTAGTATGCCTCACAGCGCTCAAGACTCTCACGTGGGCACTTCTTTCCAAGGAAGTACACTGCGTACCCAAAGCCTTCTGAGCACAAGCAAGGGATACACAGCTCTGGGCACATCCCTCCCTATGCAGTTGGAAGGGCCGGGAACTAAGGTGTTCTCTGAGGCGAGCGTTCCACAGCTTTGAAACAGCCTCAGGAACGCGGTTCTTGGCAGGGTTTCGTTCCCTGCGGGTCTGCCACGTTGAGGAAAACTAAGCGGCCCTGAAAGAAACCACCGGGGCTCCAATTCGGTTTGGGGACTCCTGCTCGACGTCTCTCTAAGTGATGCGGAAACTGGACTTTAGGTCCAGCCCGAAGTAATGCAGAGAGTAACCCCGAGCATTGCTAGGCATTGGGAACATCCGAAGTCACCCAGGTAGGCCTGCTGAGGGCAGTTCGGGGTTTGTGCCGTTCACCACATGCAGCACACACTGCATCCAAAAGTTTCATCGCAGAAGGCCGAACTGTGTTCCACGGGTCTCCCTTGGATTGTCAGAGAAGATAGGTGTATGTGCTGGGTGATCCAGTTGGTAATTGAGAAGCCTGGCAGAGGGCAGTCTTTTCCCCATTTGAAAGGTCGATAGTGGCGGCCTCAAGGCTGACTGAAAGACACTGCCCTTACCCGTCTTCTAGTCACCTCCAGGAGTGCCTCAGTGAAGACAGTGAGTTTTCTCCTACGAATCCAGGTGGTCTCCAGTGCCTTGCTGGGAGCTCATCCCACGCTTGCCCTAGCTAAAGTGTGAAGTCAAAGTGACCCCTAGCCTCAAGGGAAGCGCGAGCGCTTCCTATCAGCCAAGTTGGGTGGGCAGCCACCTCCATGAACCCTGACTCCATAGAGTGCTTTAACTCCTCTGCGGCTTTGCGTAGGCCTAAGAGAGTCGCGTGTGAATTCCTTCTGAGGGAGAGCATGTGCGCTGGGAGTCCCCGTTTTGTTTTCCGAGCCACACAACACAGGACAGACTGCTGGGGTCAGCTCTTGCTACGCAGAGCGAAGGGCAGTGAACTGCTTCTCGCTTGCAGAGCTTGATGTCTACAGCTGTAAGGCAGCCCCGGGACAAAGTTTTGGCCAGTATTACATTCAGCGTGGCTCTCCCTCTGTGGAGGCCCTCCGAACGGCACTGAGAGAATCCCTGAGCCTAAAGTGCATCCTGGCAACCCTTAACCTGTCATCTCACTATTGTGACGCAAGGTACACTGCAGGTGCAGCCTGACAGAAAGTACAGAAAAGCCGGTACGACTCTGAGGCATTTGGACGAGGCAAGGTCCCCTCGGCCTGACTAAGTCATTAAGCGGGTGCTGCTCCTCGTGGCACGCAGAACACCCCCGTCCAATGAAGTGGGATCCTAGAAAGGCCCAGTGTTGCTGAAAGTCTCCAGGTGTCAGTCAGAGAGTGCTGGCAAATGCGTCGTGGGCTCAAGTTGGCACTGGGAGAATGTGGGAGAAGCCCGACTTTCCCCCTTTGGAAAGCCACTTCGTTGTAGCTTCCAAGCCGCCTGCTACTATTCACTCCACAGATTCCTCTGAGGAGCAGTGAGTTTTTCCAAAAGAAACCAGGTGCTTGCGATTCCTTCCGGGGAGCTCACCCCCAGGAGCATACTGTAGCTAAGGTGCCCACTAAATGTGACCTCTAGTCTCGAGGTAAGGTGCACATTTTCCCATTCCCAGAGATAGGGGCGCCCCGGTTTCCAGGAGGTCTTAGTCAGTGGACGGCTTTAGCTTTAGTATGCCTCACAGCGCTCAAGACTCTCACGTGGGCACTTCTTTCCAAGGAAGTACACTGCGTACCCAAAGCCTTCTGAGCACAAGCAAGGGATACACAGCTCTGGGCACATCCCTCCCTATGCAGTTGGAAGGGCCGGGAACTAAGGTGTTCTCTGAGGCGAGCGTTCCACAGCTTTGAAACAGCCCCAGGAACGCGGTTCTTGGCAGGGTTTCGTTCCCTGCGGGTCTGCCACGTTGAGGAAAACTAAGCGGCCCTGAAAGAAACCACCGGGGCTCCAATTCGGTTTGGGGACTCCTGCTCGACGTCTCTCTAGGTGATGCGGAAACTGGACTTTAGGTCCAGCCCGAAGTAATGCAGAGAGTAACCCCGAGCATTGCTAGGCATTGGGAACATCCGAAGTCACCCAGGTAGGCCTGCTGAGGGCAGTTCGGGGTTTGTGCCGTTCACCACATGCAGCACACACTGCATCCAAAAGTTTCATCGCAGAAGGCCGAACTGTGTTCCACGGGTCTCCCTAGGATTGTCAGAGAAGATAGGTGTATGTGCTGGGTGATCCAGTTGGTAATTGAGAAGCCTGGCAGAAGGCAGTCTTTTCCCCATTTGAAAGGTCGATAGTGGCGGCCTCAAGGCTGACTGAAAGACACTGCCCTTACCCATCTTCTAGTCACCTCCAGGAGTGCCTCAGTGAAGAAAGTGAGTTTTCTCCTACGAATCCAGGTGGTCTCCAGTGCCTTGCTGGGAGCTCATCCCACGCTTGCCCTAGCTAAAGTGTGAAGTCAAAGTGACCCCTAGCCTCAAGGGAAGCGCGAGCGCTTCCTATCAGCCAAGTTGGGTGGGCAGCCACCTCCATGAACCCTGACTCCATAGAGTGCTTTAACTCCTCTGCGGCTTTGCGTAGGCCTAAGAGAGTCGCGTGTGAATTCCTTCTGAGGGAGAGCATGTGCGCTGTGAGTCCCCGTTTTGTTTTCCGAGCCACACAACACAGCACACACTGCTGGGGTCAGCTCTTGCTACGCAGAGCGAAGGGCAGTGAACTGCTTCTCGCTTGCAGAGCTTGATGTCTACAGCTGTAAGGCAGCCCCGGGACAAAGTTTTGGCCAGTATTACATTCAGCGTGGCTCTCCCTCTGTGGAGGCCCTCCGAACGGCACTGAGAGAATCCCTGAGCCTAAAGTGCATCCTGGCAACTCTTAACCTGTCATCTCACTATTGTGACGCAAGGTACACTGCAGGTGCAGCCTGACAGAAAGTACAGAAAAGCCGGTACGACTCTGAGGCATTTGGACGATGCAAGGTCCCCTCGGCCTGACTAAGTCATTAAGCGGGTGCTGCTCCTAGTGGCACGCAAAACACCCCCCGTCCAACGAAGTGGGATCCTAGAAAGGCCCAGTGTTGCTGAAAGTCTCCAGGTGTCAGTCAGAGAGTGCTGGCAAATGCGTCGTGGGCTCAAGTTGGCACTGGGAGAATGTGGGAGAAGCCCGACTTTCCCCCTTTGGAAAGCCACTTCGTTGCAGCTTCCAAGCCGCCTGCTACTATTCACTCCACAGATTCCTCTGAGGAGCAGTGAGTTTTTCCAAAAGAAACCAGGTGCTTGCGATTCCTTCCGGGGAGCTCACCCCCAGGAGCATACTGTAGCTAAGGTGCCCACTAAATGTGACCTCTAGTCTCGAGGTAAGGTGCACATTTTCCCATTCCCAGAGATAGGGGCGCCCCGGTTTCCAGGAGGTCTTAGTCAGTGGACGGCTTTAGCTTTAGTATGCCTCACAGCGCTCGAGACTCTCACGTGGGCACTTCTTTCCAAGGAAGTACACTGCGTACCCAAAGCCTTCTGAGCACAAGCAAGGGATACACAGCTCTGGGCACATCCCTCCCTATGCAGTTGGAAGGGCCGGGAACTAAGGTGTTCTCTGAGGCGAGCGTTCCACAGCTTTGAAACAGCCTCAGGAACGCTGTTCTTGGCAGGGTTTCGTTCCCTGCGGGTCTGCCACGTTGAGGAAAACTAAGCGGCCCTGAAAGAAACCACCGGGGCTCCAATTCGGTTTGGGGACTCCTGCTCGACGTCTCTCTAAGTGATGCGGAAACTGGACTTTAGGTCCAGCCCGAAGTAATGCAGAGAGTAACCCCGAGCATTGCTAGGCATTGGGAACATCCGAAGTCACCCAGGTAGGCCTGCTGAGGGCAGTTCGGGGTTTGTGCCGTTCACCACATGCAGCACACACTGCATCCAAAAGTTTCATCGCAGAAGGCCGAACTGTGTTCCACGGGTCTCCCTTGGATTGTCAGAGAAGATAGGTGTATGTGCTGGGTGATCCAGTTGGTAATTGAGAAGCCTGGCAGAGGGCAGTCTTTTCCCCATTTGAAAGGTCGATAGTGGCGGCCTCAAGGCTGACTGAAAGACACTGCCCTTACCCGTCTTCTAGTCACCTCCAGGAGTGCCTCAGTGAAGACAGTGAGTTTTCTCCTACGAATCCAGGTGGTCTCCAGTGCCTTGCTGGGAGCTCATCCCACGCTTGCCCTAGCTAAAGTGTGAAGTCAAAGTGACCCCTAGCCTCAAGGGAAGCGCGAGCGCTTCCTATCAGCCAAGTTGGGTGGGCAGCCACCTCCATGAACCCTGACTCCTTAGAGTGCTTTAACTCCTCTGCGGCTTTGCGTAGGCCTAAGAGAGTCGCGTGTGAGTTCCTTCTGAGGGAGAGCATGTGCGCTGTGAGTCCCCGTTTTGTTTTCCGAGCCACACAACACAGGACAGACTGCTGGGGTCAGCTCTTGCTACGCAGAGCGAAGGGCAGTGAACTGCTTCTCGCTTGCAGAGCTTGATGTCTACAGCTGTAAGGCAGCCCCGGGACAAAGTTTTGGCCAGTATTACATTCAGCGTGGCTCTCCCTCTGTGGAGGCCCTCCGAACGGCACTGAGAGAATCCCTGAGCCTAAAGTGCATCCTGGCAACCCTTAACCTGTCATCTCACTATTGTGACGCAAGGTACACTGCAGGTGCAGCCTGACAGAAAGTACAGAAAAGCCGGTACGACTCTGAGGCATTTGGACGAGGCAAGGTCCCCTCGGCCTGACTAAGTCATTAAGCGGGTGCTGCTCCTCGTGGCACGCAGAACACCTCCCGTCCAACGAAGTGGGATCCTAGAAAGGCCCAGTGTTGCTGAAAGTCTCCAGGTGTCAGTCAGCGAGTGCTGGCAAATGCGTTGTGGGCTCAAGTTGGCACTGGGAGAATGTGGGAGAAGCCCGACTTTCCCCCTTTGGAAAGCCACTTCGTTGCAGCTTCCAAGCCGCCTGCTACTATTCACTCCACAGATTCCTCTGAGGAGCAGTGAGTTTTTCCAAAAGAAACCAGGTGCTTGCGATTCCTTCCAGGGAGCTCACCCCCAGGAGCATACTGTAGCTAAGGTGCCCACTAAATGTGACCTCTAGTCTCGAGGTAAGGTGCACATTTTCCCATTCCCAGAGATAGGGGTGCCCCGGTTTCCAGGAGGTCTTAGTCAGTGGACGGCTTTAGCTTTAGTATGCCTCACAGCGCTCAAGACTCTCACGTGGGCACTTCTTTCCAAGGAAGTACACTGCGTACCCAAAGCCTTCTGAGCACAAGCAAGGGATACACAGCTCTGGGCACATCCCTCCCTATGCAGTTGGAAGGGCCGGGAACTAAGGTGTTCTCTGAGGCGAGCGTTCCACAGCTATGAAACAGCCCCAGGAACGCGGTTCTTGGCAGGGTTTCGTTCCCTGCGGGTCTGCCACGTTGAGGAAAACTAAGCGGCCCTGAAAGAAACCACCGGGGCTCCAATTCGGTTTGGGGACTCCTGCTCGACGTCTCTCTAGGTGATGCGTAAACTGGACTTTAGGTCCAGCCCGAAGTAATGCAGAGAGTAACCCCGAGCATTGCTAGGCATTGGGAACATCCGAAGTCACCCAGGTAGGCCTGCTGAGGGCAGTTCGGGGTTTGTGCCGTTCACCACATGCAGCAAACACTGCATCCAAAAGTTTCATCGCAGAAGGCCGAACTGTGTTCCAAGGGTCTCCCTTGGATTGTCAGAGAAGATAGGTGTATGTGCTGGGTGATCCAGTTGGTAATTGTGAAGCCTGGCAGAAGGCAGTCTTTTCCCCATTTGAAAGGTCGATAGTGGCGGCCTCAAGGCTGACTGAAAGACACTGCCCTTACCCGTCTTCTAGTCACCTCCAGGAGTGCCTCAGTGAAGACAGTGAGTTTTCTCCTACGAATCCAGGTGGTCTCCAGTGCCTTGCTGGGAGCTCATCCCACGCTTGCCCTAGCTAAAGTGTGAAGTCAAAGTGACCCCTAGCCTCAAGGGAAGCGTGAGCGCTTCCTGTCAGCCAAGTTGGGTGGGCAGCCACCTCCATGAACCCTGACTCCATAGAGTGCTTTAACTCCTCTGCGGCTTTGCGTAGGCCTAAGAGAGTCGCGTGTGAATTCCTTCTGAGGGAGAGCATGTGCGCTGGGAGTACCCGTTTTGTTTTCCGAGCCACACAACACAGGACAGACTGCTGGGGTCAGCTCTTGCTATGCAGAGCGAAGGGCAGTGAACTGCTTCTCGCTTGCAGAGCTTGATGTCTACAGCTGTAAGGCAGCCCTGGGACAAAGTTTTGGCCAGTATTACATTCAGCGTGGCTCTCCCTCTGTGGAGGCCCTCCGAACGGCACTGAGAGAATCCCTGAGCCTAAAGTGCATCCTGGCAACCCTTAACCTGTCATCTCACTATTGTGACGCAAGGTACACTGCAGGTGCAGCCTGACAGAAAGTACAGAAAAGCCGGTACGACTCTGAGGCATTCGGACCAGGCAAGGTCCCCTCGGCCTGACTAAGTCATTAAGCGGGTGCTGCTCCTCGTGGCACGCAGAACACCCCCCGTCCAACGAAGTGGGATCCTAGAAAGGCCCAGTGTTGCTGAAAGTCTCCAGGTGTCAGTCAGCGAGTGCTGGCAAATGCGTCGTGGGCTCAAGTTGGCACTGGGAGAATGTGGGAGAAGCCCGACTTTCCCCCTTTGGAAAGCCACTTCCTTGCAGCTTCCAAGCCGCCTGCTACTATTCACTCCACAGATTCCTCTGAGGAGCAGTGAGTTTTTCCAAAAGAAACCAGGTGCTTGCGATTCCTTCCGGGGAGCTCACCCCCAGGAGCATACTGTAGCTAAGGTGCCCACTAAATGTGACCTCTAGTCTCGAGGTAAGGTGCACATTTTCCCATTCCCAGAGATAGGGGCGCCCCGGTTTCCAGGAGGTCTTAGTCAGTGGACGGCTTTAGCTTTAGTATGCCTCACAGCGCTCAAGACTCTCACGTGGGCACTTCTTTCCAAGGAAGTACACTGCGTACCCAAAGCCTTCTGAGCACAAGCAAGGCATACACAGCTCTGGGCACATCCCTCCCTATGCAGTTGGAAGGGCCGGGAACTAAGGTGTTCTCTGAGGCGAGCGTTCCACAGCTTTGAAAAAGCCCCAGGAACGTGGTTCTTGGCAGGGTTTCGTTCCCTGCGGGTCTGCCACGTTGAGGAAAACTAAGCGGCCCTGAAAGAAACCACCGGGGCTCCAATTCGGTTTGGGGACTCCTGCTCGACGTCTCTCTAGGTGATGCGGAAACTGGACTTTAGGTCCAGCCCGAAGTAATGCAGAGAGTAACCCCGAGCATTGCTAGGCATTGGGAACATCCAAAGTCACCCAGGTAGGCCTGCTGAGGGCAGTTCGGGGTTTGTGCCGTTCACCACATGCAGCACACACTGCATCCAAAAGTTTCATCGCAGAAGGCCGAACTGTGTTCCAAGGGTCTCCCTTGGATTGTCAGAGAAGATAGGTGTATGTGCTGGGTGATCCAGTTGGTAATTGAGAAGCCTGGCAGAGGGCAGTCTTTTCCCCATTTGAAAGGTCGATAGTGGCGGCCTCAAGGCTGACTGAAAGACACTGCCCTTACCCGTCTTCTAGTCACCTCCAGGAGTGCCTCAGTGAAGACAGTGAGTTTTCTCCTACGAATCCAGGTGGTCTCCAGTGCCTTGCTGGGAGCTCATCCCACGCTTGCCCTAGCTAAAGTGTGAAGTCAAAGTGACCCCTAGCCTCAAGGGAAGCGCGAGCGCTTCCTATCAGCCAAGTTGGGTGGGCAGCCACCTCCATGAACCCTGACTCCATAGAGTGCTTTAACTCCTCTGCGGCTTTGCGTAGGCCTAAGAGAGTCGCGTGTGAATTCCTTCTGAGGGAGAGCATGTGCGCTGGGAGTCCCCGTTTTGTTTTCCGAGCCACACAACACAGGACAGACTGCTGGGGTCAGCTCTTGCTACGCAGAGCGAAGGGCAGTGAACTGCTTCTCGCTTGCAGAGCTTGATGTCTACAGCTGTAAGGCAGCCCCGGGACAAAGTTTTGGCCAGTATTACATTCAGCGTGGCTCTCCCCCTGTGGAGGCCCTCCGAACGGCACTGAGAGAATCCCTGAGCCTAAAGTGCATCCTGGCAACCCTTAACCTGTCATCTCACTATTGTGACGCAAGGTACACTGCAGGTGCAGCCTGACAGAAAGTACAGAAAAGCCGGTACGACTCTGAGGCATTTGGACGAGGCAAGGTCCCCTCGGCCTGACTAAGTCATTAAGCGGGTGCTGCTCCTCGTGGCACGCAGAACACCCCCCGTCCAACGAAGTGGGATCCTAGAAAGGCCCAGTGTTGCTGAAAGTCTCCAGGTGTCAGTCAGCGAGTGCTGGCAAATGCGTCGTGGGCTCAAGTTGGCACTGGGAGAATGTGGGAGAAGCCCGACTTTCCCCCTTTGGAAAGCCACTTCGTTGCAGCTTCCAAGCCGCCTGCTACTATTCACTCCACAGATTCCTCTGAGGAGCAGTGAGTTTTTCCAAAAGAAACCAGGTGCTTGCGATTCCTTCCGGGGAGCTCACCCCCAGGAGCATACTGTAGCTAAGGTGCCCACTAAATGTGACCTCTAGTCTCGAGGTAAGGTGCACATTTTCCCATTCCCAGAGATAGGGGCGCCCCGGTTTCCAGGAGGTCTTAGTCAGTGGACGGCTTTAGCTTTAGTATGCCTCACAGTGCTCAAGACTCTCACATGGGCACTTCTTTCCAAGGAAGTACACTGCGTACCCAAAGCCTTCTGAGCACAAGCAAGGGATACACAGCTCTGGGCACATCCCTCCCTATGCAGTTGGAAGGGCCGGGAACTAAGGTGTTCTCTGAGGCGAGCGTTCCACAGCTTTGAAACAGCCCCAGGAACGCGGTTCTTGGCAGGGTTTCGTTCCCTGCGGGTCTGCCACGTTGAGGAAAACTAAGCGGCCCTGAAAGAAACCACCGGGGCTCCAATTCGGTTTGGGGACTCCTGCTCGACGTCTCTCTAGGTGATGCGGAAACTGGACTTTAGGTCCAGCCCGAAGTAATGCAGAGAGTAACCCCGAGCATTGCTAGGCATTGGGAACATCCGAAGTCACCCAGGTAGGCCTGCTGAGGGCAGTTCGGGGTTTGTGCCGTTCACCACATGCAGCACACACTGCATCCAAAAGTTTCATCGCAGAAGGCCGAACTGTGTTCCAAGGGTCTCCCTTGGATTGTCAGAGAAGATAGGTGTATGTGCTGAGTGATCCAGTTGGTAATTAAGAAGCCTGGCAGAAGGCAGTCTTTTCCCCATTTGAAAGGTCGATAGTGGCGGCCTCAAGGCTGACTGAAAGACACTGCCCTTACCCGTCTTCTAGTCACCTCCAGGAGTGCCTCAGTGAAGACAGTGAGTTTTCTCCTACGAATCCAGGTGGTCTCCAGTGCCTTGCTGGGAGCTCATCCCACTCTTGCCCTAGCTAAAGTGTGAAGTCAAAGTGACCCCTAGCCTCAAGGGAAGCGTGAGTGCTTCCTATCAGCCAAGTTGGGTGGGCAGCCACCTCCATGAACCCTGACTCCATAGAGTGCTTTAACTCCTCTGCGGCTTTGCGTAGGCCTAAGAGAGTCGCGTGTGAATTCCTTCTGAGGGAGAGCATGTGCGCTGGGAGTCCCCGTTTTGTTTTCCGAGCCACACAACACAGGACAGACTGCTGGGGTCAGCTCTTGCTACGCAGAGCGAAGGGCAGTGAACTGCTTCTCGCTTGCAGAGCTTGATGTCTACAGCTGTAAGGCAGCCCCGGGACAAAGTTTTGGCCAGTATTACATTCAGCGTGGCTCTCCCTCTGTGGAGGCCCTCCGAACGGCACTGAGAGAATCCCTGAGCCTAAAGTGCATCCTGGCAACCCTTAACCTGTCATCTCACTATTGTGACGCAAGGTACACTGCAGGTGCAGCCTGACAGAAAGTACAGAAAAGCCGGTACGACTCTGAGTCATTCGGACGAGGCAAGGTCCCCTCGGCCTGACTAAGTCATTAAGCGGGTGCTGCTCCTCGTGGCACGCAGAACACCCCCCGTCCAACGAAGTGGGATCCTAGAAAGGCCCAGTGTTGCTGAAAGTCTCCAGGTGTCAGTCAGCGAGTGCTGGCAAATGCGTCGTGGGCTCAAGTTGGCACTGGGAGAATGTGGGAGAAGCCCGACTTTCCCCCTTTGGAAAGCCACTTCGTTGCAGCTTCCAAGCCGCCTGCTACTATTCACTCCACAGATTCCTCTGAGGAGCAGTGAGTTTTTCCAAAAGAAACCAGGTGCTTGCGATTCCTTCCGGGGAGCTCACCCCCAGGAGCATACTGTAGCTAAGGTGCCCACTAAATGTGACCTCTAGTCTCGAGGTAAGGTGCACATTTTCCCATTCCCAGAGATAGGGGTGCCCCGGTTTCCAGGAGGTCTTAGTCAGTGGACGGCTTTAGCTTTAGTATGCCTCACAGCGCTCAAGACTCTCACGTGGGCACTTCTTTCCAAGGAAGTACACTGCGTACCCAAAGCCTTCTGAGCACAAGCAAGGGATACACAGCTCTGGGCACATCCCTCCCTATGCAGTTGGAAGGGCCGGGAACTAAGGTGTTCTCTGAGGCGAGCGTTCCACAGCTTTGAAACAGCCCCAGGAACGTGGTTCTTGGCAGGGTTTCGTTCCCTGCGGGTCTGCCACGTTGAGGAAAACTAAGCGGCCCTGAAAGAAACCACCGGGGCTCCAATTCGGTTTGGGGACTCCTGCTCGACGTCTCTCTAGGTGATGCGGAAACTGGACTTTAGGTCCAGCCCGAAGTAATGCAGAGAGTAACCCCGAGCATTGCTAGGCATTGGGAACATCCAAAGTCACCCAGGTAGGCCTGCTGAGGGCAGTTCGGGGTTTGTGCCGTTCACCACATGCAGCACACACTGCATCCAAAAGTTTCATCGCAGAAGGCCGAACTGTGTTCCAAGGGTCTCCCTTGGATTGTCAGAGAAGATAGGTGTATGTGCTGGGTGATCCAGTTGGTAATTGAGAAGCCTGGCAGAGGGCAGTCTTTTCCCCATTTGAAAGGTCGATAGTGGCGGCCTCAAGGCTGACTGAAAGACACTGCCCTTACCCGTCTTCTAGTCACCTCCAGGAGTGCCTCAGTGAAGACAGTGAGTTTTCTCCTACGAATCCAGGTGGTCTCCAGTGCCTTGCTGGGAGCTCATCCCACTCTTGCCCTAGCTAAAGTGTGAAGTCAAAGTGACCCCTAGCCTCAAGGGAAGCGCGAGCGCTTCCTATCAGCCAAGTTGGGTGGGCAGCCACCTCCAGGAACCCTGACTCCTTAGAGTGCTTTAACTCCTCTGCGGCTTTGCGTAGGCCTAAGAGAGTCGCGTGTGAATTCCTTCTGAGGGAGATCATGTGCGCTGGGAGTCCCCGTTTTGTTTTCCGAGCCACACAACACAGGACAGACTGCTGGGGTCAGCTCTTGCTACGCAGAGCGAAGGGCAGTGAACTGCTTCTCGCTTGCAGAGCTTGATGTCTACAGCTGTAAGGCAGCCCCGGGACAAAGTTTTGGCCAGTATTACATTCAGCGTGGCTCTCCCTCTGTGGAGGCCCTCCGAACGGCACTGAGAGAATCCCTGAGCCTAAAGTGCATCCTGGCAACCCTTAACCTGTCATCTCACTATTGTGACGCAAGGTACACTGCAGGTGCAGCCTGACAGAAAGTACAGAAAAGCCGGTACGACTCTGAGGCATTTGGACGAGGCAAGGTCCCCTCGGCCTGACTAAGTCATTAAGCGGGTGCTGCTCCTCGTGGCACGCAGAACACCCCCCGTCCAACGAAGTGGGATCCTAGAAAGGCCCAGTGTTGCTGAAAGTCTCCAGGTGTCAGTCAGCGAGTGCTGGCAAATGCGTCGTGGGCTCAAGTTGGCACTGGGAGAATGTGGGAGAAGCCCGACTTTCCCCCTTTGGAAAGCCACTTCGTTGCAGCTTCCAAGCCGCCTGCTACTATTCACTCCACAGATTCCTCTGAGGAGCAGTGAGTTTTTCCAAAAGAAACCAGGTGCTTGCGATTCCTTCCGGGGAGCTCACCCCCAGGAGCATACTGTAGCTAAGGTGCCCACTAAATGTGACCTCTAGTCTCGAGGTAAGGTGCACATTTTCCCATTCCCAGAGATAGGGGCGCCCCGGTTTCCAGGAGGTCTTAGTCAGTGGACGGCTTTAGCTTTAGTATGCCTCACAGTGCTCAAGACTCTCACGTGGGCACTTCTTTCCAAGGAAGTACACTGCGTACCCAAAGCCTTCTGAGCACAAGCAAGGGATACACAGCTCTGGGCACATCCCTCCCTATGCAGTTGGAAGGGCCGGGAACAAAGGTGTTCTCTGAGGCGAGCGTTCCACAGCTTTGAAACAGCCCCAGGAACGCGGTTCTTGGCAGGGTTTCGTTCCCTGCGGGTCTGCCACGTTGAGGAAAACTAAGCGGCCCTGAAAGAAACCACCGGGGCTCCAATTCGGTTTGGGGACTCCTGCTCGACGTCTCTCTAGGTGATGCGGAAACTGGACTTTAGGTCCAGCCCGAAGTAATGCAGAGAGTAACCCCGAGCATTGCTAGGCATTGGGAACATCCGAAGTCACCCAGGTAGGCCTGCTGAGGGCAGTTCGGGGTTTGTGCCGTTCACCACATGCAGCAAACACTGCATCCAAAAGTTTCATCGCAGAAGGCCGAACTGTGTTCCAAGGGTCTCCCTTGGATTGTCAGAGAAGATAGGTGTATGTGCTGGGTGATCCAGTTGGTAATTGAGAAGCCTGGCAGAAGGCAGTCTTTTCCCCATTTGAAAGGTCGATAGTGGCGGCCTCAAGGCTGACTGAAAGACACTGCCCTTACCCATCTTCTAGTCACCTCCAGGAGTGCCTCAGTGAAGACAGTGAGTTTTCTCCTACGAATCCAGGTGGTCTCCAGTGCCTTGCTGGGAGCTCATCCCACTCTTGCCCTAGCTAAAGTGTGAAGTCAAAGTGACCCCTAGCCTCAAGGGAAGCGCAAGCGCTTCCTATCAGCCAAGTTGGGTGGGCAGCCACCTCCATGATCCCTGACTCCTTAGAGTGCTTTAACTCCTCTGCGGCTTTGCGTAGGCCTAAGAGAGTCGCGTGTGAATTCCTTCTGAGGGAGAGCATGTGCGCTGTGAGTCCCCGTTTTGTTTTCCGAGCCACACAACACAGGACAGACTGCTGGGGTCAGCTCTTGCTATGCAGAGCGAAGGGCAGTGAACTGCTTCTCGCTTGCAGAGCTTGATGTCTACAGCTGTAAGGCAGCCCCGGGACAAAGTTTTGGCCAGTATTACATTCAGCGTGGCTCTCCCTCTGTGGAGGCCCTCCGAACGGCACTGAGAGAATCCCTGAGCCTAAAGTGCATCCTGGCAACCCTTAACCTGTCATCTCACTATTGTGACGCAAGGTACACTGCAGGTGCAGCCTGACAGAAAGTACAGAAAAGCCGGTACGACTCTGAGGCATTCGGACGAGGCAAGGTCCCCTCGGCCTGACTAAGTCATTAAGCGGGTGCTGCTCCTCGTGGCACGCAGAACACACCCCGTCCAACGAAGTGGGATCCTAGAAAGGCCCAGTGTTGCTGAAAGTCTCCAGGTGTCAGTCAGCGAGTGCTGGCAAATGCGTCGTGGGCTCAAGTTGGCACTGGGAGAATGTGGGAGAAGCCCGACTTTCCCCCTTTGGAAAGCCACTTCGTTGCAGCTTCCAAGCCGCCTGCTACTATTCACTCCACAGATTCCTCTGAGGAGCAGTGAGTTTTTCCAAAAGAAACCAGGTGCTTGCGATTCCTTCCGGGGAGCTCACCCCCAGGAGCATACTGTAGCTAAGGTGCCCACTAAATGTGACCTCTAGTCTCGAGGTAAGGTGCACATTTTCCCATTCCCAGAGATAGGGGCGCCCCGGTTTCCAGGAGGTCTTAGTCAGTGGACGGCTTTAGCTTTAGTATGCCTCACAGTGCTCAAGACTCTCACGTGGGCACTTCTTTCCAAGGAAGTACACTGCGTACCCAAAGCCTTCTGAGCACAAGCAAGGGATACACAGCTCTGGGCACATCCCTCCCTATGCAGTTGGAAGGGCCGGGAACTAAGGTGTTCTCTGAGGCGAGCGTTCCACAGCTTTGAAACAGCCCCAGGAACGCGGTTCTTGGCAGGGTTTCGTTCCCTGCGGGTCTGCCACGTTGAGGAAATCTAAGCGGCCCTGAAAGAAACCACCGGGGCTCCAATTCGGTTTGGGGACTCCTGCTCGACGTCTCTCTAGGTGATGCGGAAACTGGACTTTAGGTCCAGCCCGAAGTAATGCAGAGAGTAACCCCGAGCATTGCTAGGCATTGGGAACATCCGAAGTCACCCAGGTAGGCCTGCTGAGGGCAGTTCGGGGTTTGTGCCGTTCACCACATGCAGCAAACACTGCATCCAAAAGTTTCATCGCAGAAGGCCGAACTGTGTTCCAAGGGTCTCCCTAGGATTGTCAGAGAAGATAGGTGTATGTGCTGGGTGATCCAGTTGGTAATTGAGAAGCCTGGCAGAAGGCAGTCTTTTCCCCATTTGAAAGGTCGATAGTGGCGGCCTCAAGGCTGACTGAAAGACATTGCCCTTACCCATCTTCTAGTCACCTCCAGGAGTGCCTCAGTGAAGACAGTGAGTTTTCTCCTACGAATCCAGGTGGTCTCCAGTGCCTTGCTGGGAGCTCATCCCACGCTTGCCCTAATAAAGTGTGAAGTCAAAGTGACCCCTAGCCTCAAGGGAAGCGCGAGCGCTTCCTATCAGCCAAGTTGGGTGGGCAGCCACCTCCATGAACCCTGACTCCTTAGAGTGCTTTAACTCCTCTGCGGCTTTGCGTAGGCCTAAGAGAGTCGCGTGTGAATTCCTTCTGAGGGAGAGCATGTGCGCTGGGAGTCCCCGTTTTGTTTTCCGAGCCACACAACACAGGACAGACTGCTGGGGTCAGCTCTTGCTACGCAGAGCGAAGGGCAGTGAACTGCTTCTCGCTTGCAGAGCTTGATGTCTACAGCTGTAAGGCAGCCCCGGGACAAAGTTTTGGCCAGTATTACATTCAGCGTGGCTCTCCCTCTGTGGAGGCCCTCCGAACGGCACTGAGAGAATCCCTGAGCCTAAAGTGCATCCTGGCAACCCTTAACCTGTCATCTCATTATTGTGACGCAAGGTACACTGCAGGTGAAGCCTGACGGAAAGTACAGAAAAGCCGGTACGACTCTGAGGCATTTGGACGATGCAAGGTCCCCTCGGCCTGACTAAGTCATTAAGCGGGTGCTGCTCCTCGTGGCACGCAGAACACCCCCCGTCCAACGAAGTGGGATCCTAGAAAGGCCCAGTGTTGCTGAAAGTCTCCAGGTGTCAGTCAGCGAGTGCTGGCAAATGCGTCGTGGGCTCAAGTTGGCACTGGGAGAATGTGGGAGAAGCCCGACTTTCCCCCTTTGGAAAGCCACTTCGTTGCAGCTTCCAAGCCGCCTGCTACTATTCACTCCACAGATTCCTCTGAGGAGCAGTGAGTTTTTCCAAAAGAAACCAGGTGCTTGCGATTCCTTCCGGGGAGCTCACCCCCAGGAGCATACTGTAGCTAAGGTGCCCACTAAATGTGACCTCTAGTCTCGAGGTAAGGTGCACATTTTCCCATTCCCAGAGATAGGGGCGCCCCGGTTTCCAGGAGGTCTTAGTCAGTGGACGGCTTTAGCTTTAGTATGCCACACAGCGCTCAAGACTCTCACGTGGGCACTTCTTTCCAAGGAAGTACACTGCGTACCCAAAGCCTTCTGAGCACAAGCAAGGGATACACAGCTCTGGGCACATCACTCCCTATGCAGTTGGAAGGGCCGGGAACTAAGGTGTTCTCTGAGGCGAGCGTTCCACAGCTTTGAAAAGCCCCAGGAACGCGGTTCTTGGCAGGGTTTCGTTCCCTGCGGGTCTGCCACGTTGAGGAAAACTAAGCGGCCCTGAAAGAAACCACCGGGGCTCCAATTCGGTTTGGGGACTCCTGCTCGACGTCTCTCTAGGTGATGCGGAAACTGGACTTTAGGTCCAGCCCGAAGTAATGCAGAGAGTAACCCCGAGCATTGCTAGGCATTGGGAACATCCGAAGTCACCCAGGTAGGCCTGCTGAGGGCAGTTCGGGGTTTGTGCCGTTCACCACATGCAGCAAACACTGCATCCAAAAGTTTCATCGCAGAAGGCCGAACTGTGTTCCAAGGGTCTCCCTTGGATTGTCAGAGAAGATAGATGTATGTGCTGGGTGATCCTGTTGGTAATTGAGAAGCCTGGCAGAAGGCAGTCTTTTCCCCATTTGAAAGGTCGATAGTGGCGGCCTCAAGGCTGACTGAAAGACACTGCCCTTACCCATCTTCTAGTCACCTCCAGGAGTGCCTCAGTGAAGACAGTGAGTTTTCTCCTACGAATCCAGGTGGTCTCCAGTGCCTTGCTGGGAGCTCATCCCACGCTTGCCCTAATAAAGTGTGAAGTCAAAGTGACCCCTAGCCTCAAGGGAAGCGCGAGCGCTTCCTATCAGCCAAGTTGGGTGGGCAGCCACCTCCATGAACCCTGACTCCTTAGAGTGCTTTAACTCCTCTGCGGCTTTGCGTAGGCCTAAGAGAGTCGCGTGTGAATTCCTTCTGAGGGAGAGCATGTGCGCTGGGAGTCCCCGTTTTGTTTTCCGAGCCACACAACACAGGACAGACTGCTGGGGTCAGCTCTTGCTACGCAGAGCGAAGGGCAGTGAACTGCTTCTCGCTTGCAGAGCTTGATGTCTACAGCTGTAAGGCAGCCCCGGGACAAAGTTTTGGCCAGTATTACATTCAGCGTGGCTCTCCCTCTGTGGAGGCCCTCCGAACGGCACTGAGAGAATCCCTGAGCCTAAAGTGCATCCTGGCAACCCTTAACCTGTCATCTCACTATTGTGACGCAAGGTACACTGCAGGTGCAGCCTGACAGAAAGTACAGAAAAGCCGGTACGACTCTGAGGCATTTGGACGAGGCAAGGTCCCCTCGGCCTGACTAAGTCATTAAGCGGGTGCTGCTCCTCGTGGCACGCAGAACACCCCCCGTCCAACGAAGTGGGATCCTAGAAAGGCCCAGTGTTGCTGAAAGTCTCCAGGTGTCAGTCAGCGAGTGCTGGCAAATGCGTCGTGGGCTCAAGTTGGCACTGGGAGAATGTGGGAGAAGCCCGACTTTCCCCCTTTGGAAAGCCACTTCGTTGCAGCTTCCAAGCCGCCTGCTACTATTCACTCCACAGATTCCTCTGAGGAGCAGTGAGTTTTTCCAAAAGAAACCAGGTGCTTGCGATTCCTTCCGGGGAGCTCACCCCCAGGAGCATACTGTAGCTAAGGTGCCCACTAAATGTGACCTCTAGTCTCGAGGTAAGGTGCACATTTTCCCATTCCCAGAGATAGGGGCGCCCCGGTTTCCAGGAGGTCTTAGTCAGTGGACGGCTTTAGCTTTAGTATGCCACACAGCACTCAAGACTCTCACGTGGGCACTTCTTTCCAAGGAAGTACACTGCGTACCCAAAGCCTTCTGAGCACAAGCAAGGGATACACAGCTCTGGGCACATCCCTCCCTATGCAGTTGGAAGGGCCGGGAACTAAGGTGTTCTCTGAGGCGAGCGTTCCACAGCTTTGAAACAGCCCCAGGAACGCGGTTCTTGGCAGGGTTTCGTTCCCTGCGGGTCTGCCACGTTGAGGAAAACTAAGCGGCCCTGAAAGAAACCACCGGGGCTCCAATTCGGTTTGGGGACTCCTGCTCGACGTCTCTCTAGGTGATGCGGAAACTGGACTTTAGGTCCAGCCCGAAGTAATGCAGAGAGTAACCCCGAGCATTGCTAGGCATTGGGAACATCCAAAGTCACCCAGGTAGGCCTGCTGAGGGCAGTTCGGGGTTTGTGCCGTTCACCACATGCAGCACACACTGCATCCAAAAGTTTCATCGCAGAAGGCCGAACTGTGTTCCAAGGGTCTCCCTTGGATTGTCAGAGAAGATAGGTGTATGTGCTGGGTGATCCAGTTGGTAATTGAGAAGCCTGGCAGAGGGCAGTCTTTTCCCCATTTGAAAGGTCGATAGTGGCGGCCTCAAGGCTGACTGAAAGACACTGCCCTTACCCGTCTTCTAGTCACCTCCAGGAGTGCCTCAGTGAAGACAGTGAGTTTTCTCCTACGAATCCAGGTGGTCTCCAGTGCCTTGCTGGGAGCTCATCCCATGCTTGCCCTAGCTAAAGTGTGAAGTCAAAGTGACCCCTAGCCTCAAGGGAAGCGCGAGCGCTTCCTATCAGCCAAGTTGGGTGGGCAGCCACCTCCATGAACCCTGACTCCTTAGAGTGCTTTAACTCCTCTGCGGCTTTGCGTAGGCCTAAGAGAGTCGCGTGTGAATTCCTTCTGAGGGAGAGCATGTGCGCTGGGAGTCCCCGTTTTGTTTTCCGAGCCACACAACACAGGACAGACTGCTGGGGTCAGCCCTTGCTACGCAGAGCGAAGGGCAGTGAACTGCTTCTGGCTTGCAGAGCTTGATGTCTACAGCTGTAAGGCAGCCCCGGGACAAAGTTTTGGCCAGTATTACATTCAGCGTGGCTCTCCCTCTGTGGAGGCCCTCCGAACGGCACTGAGAGAATCCCTGAGCCTAAAGTGCATCCTGGCAACCCTTAACCTGTCATCTCACTATTGTGACGCAAGGTACACTGCAGGTGCAGCCTGACAGAAAGTACAGAAAAGCCGGTACGACTCTGAGGCATTTGGACGAGGCAAGGTCCCCTCGGCCTGACTAAGTCATTAAGCGGGTGCTGCTCCTCGTGGCACGCAGAACACCCCCCGTCCAATGAAGTGGGATCCTAGAAAGGCCCAGTGTTGCTGAAAGTCTCCAGGTGTCAGTCAGAGAGTGCTGGCAAATGCGTCGTGGGCTCAAGTTGGCACTGGGAGAATGTGGGAGAAGCCCGACTTTCCCCCTTTGGAAAGCCACTTCGTTGCAGCTTCCAAGCCGCCTGCTACTATTCACTCCACAGATTCCTCTGAGGAGCAGTGAGTTTTTCCAAAAGAAACCAGGTGCTTGCGATTCCTTCCGGGGAGCTCACCCCCAGGAGCATACTGTAGCTAAGGTGCCCACTAAATGTGACCTCTAGTCTCGAGGTAAGGTGCACATTTTCCCATTCCCAGAGATAGGGGCGCCCCGGTTTCCAGGAGGTCTTAGTCAGTGGACGGCTTTAGCTTTAGTATGCCTCACAGCGCTCAAGACTCTCACGTGGGCACTTCTTTCCAAGGAAGTACACTGCGTACCCAAAGCCTTCTGAGCACAAGCAAGGGATACACAGCTCTGGGCACATCCCTCCCTATGCAGTTGGAAGGGCCGGGAACTAAGGTGTTCTCTGAGGCGAGCGTTCCACAGCTTTGAAACAGCCCCAGGAACGCGGTTCTTGGCAGGGTTTCGTTCCCTGCAGGTCTGCCACGTTGAGGAAAACTAAGCGGCCCTGAAAGAAACCACCGGGGCTCCAATTCGGTTTGGGGACTCCTGCTCGACGTCTCTCTAGGTGATGCGGAAACTGGACTTTAGGTCCAGCCCGAAGTAATGCAGAGAGTAACCCCGAGCATTGCTAGGCATTGGGAACATCCGAAGTCACCCAGGTAGGCCTGCTGAGGGCAGTTCGGGGTTTGTGCCGTTCACCACATGCAGCAAACACTACATCCAAAAGTTTCATCGCAGAAGGCCGAACTGTGTTCCAAGGGTCTCCCTAGGATTGTCAGAGTAGATAGGTGTATGTGCTGGGTGATCCAGTTGGTAATTGAGAAGCCTGGCAGAAGGCAGTCTTTTCCCCATTTGAAAGGTCGATAGTGGCGGCCTCAAGGCTGACTGAAAGACACTGCCCTTACCCATCTTCTAGTCACCTCCAGGAGTGCCTCAGTGAAGACAGTGAGTTTTCTCCTACGAATCCAGGTGGTCTCCAGTGCCTTGCTGGGAGCTCATCCCACACTTGCCCTAGCTAAAGTGTGAAGTCAAAGTGACCCCTAGCCTCAAGGGAAGCGTGAGCGCTTCCTATCAGCCAAGTTGGGTGGGCAGCCACCTCCATGAACCCTGACTCCATAGAGTGCTTTAACTCCTCTGCGGCTTTGCGTAGGCCTAAGAGAGTCGCGTGTGAATTCCTTCTGAGGGAGAGCATGTGCGCTGGGAGTCCCCGTTTTGTTTTCCGAGCCACACAACACAGGACAGACTGCTGGGGTCAGCTCTTGCTACGCAGAGCGAAGGGCAGTGAACTGCTTCTCGCTTGCAGAGCTTGATGTCTACAGCTGTAAGGCAGCCCCGGGACAAAGTTTTGGCCAGTATTACATTCAGCGTGGCTCTCCCTCTGTGGAGGCCCTCCGAACGGCACTGAGAGAATCCCTGAGCCTAAAGTGCATCCTGGCAACCCTTAACCTGTCATCTCACTATTGTGACGCAAGGTACACTGCAGGTGCAGCCTGACAGAAAGTACAGAAAAGCCGGTACGACTCTGAGGCATTTGGACGAGGCAAGGTCCCCTCGGCCTGACTAAGTCATTAAGCGGGTGCTGCTCCTCGTGGCACGCAGAACACCCCCCGTCCAACGAAGTGGGATCCTAGAAAGGCCCAGTGTTGCTGAAAGTCTCCAGGTGTCAGTCAGCGAGTGCTGGCAAATGCGTCGTGGGCTCAAGTTGGCACTGGGAGAATGTGGGAGAAGCCCGACTTTCCCCCTTTGGAAAGCCACTTCGTTGCAGCTTCCAAGCCGCCTGCTACTATTCACTCCACAGATTCCTCTGAGGAGCAGTGAGTTTTTCCAAAAGAAACCAGGTGCTTGCGATTCCTTACGGGGAGCTCACCCCCAGGAGCATACTGTAGCTAAGGTGCCCACTAAATGTGACCTCTAGTCTCGAGGTAAGGTGCACATTTTCCCATTCCCAGAGATAGGGGCGCCCCGGTTTCCAGGAGGTCTTAGTCAGTGGACGGCTTTAGCTTTAGTATGCCTCACAGTGCTCAAGACTCTCACGTGGGCACTTCTTTCCAAGGAAGTACACTGCGTACCCAAAGCCTTCTGAGCACAAGCAAGGGATACACAGCTCTGGGCACATCCCTCCCTATGCAGTTGGAAGGGCCGGGAACTAAGGTGTTCTCTGAGGCGAGCGTTCCACAGCTTTGAAACAGCCCCAGGAACGCGGTTCTTGGCAGGGTTTCGTTCCCTGCGGGTCTGCCACGTTGAGGAAAACTAAGCGGCCCTGAAAGAAACCACCGGGGCTCCAATTCGGTTTGGGGACTCCTGCTCGACGTCTCTCTAGGTGATGCGGAAACTGGACTTTAGGTCCAGCCCGAAGTAATGCAGAGAGTAACCCCGAGCATTGCTAGGCATTGGGAACATCCGAAGTCACCCAGGTAGGCCTGCTGAGGGCAGTTCGGGGTTTGTGCCGTTCACCACATGCAGCAAACACTGCATCCAAAAGTTTCATCGCAGAAGGCCGAACTGTGTTCCAAGGGTCTCCCTAGGATTGTCAGAGAAGATAGGTGTATGTGCTGGGTGATCCAGTTGGTAATTGAGAAGCCTGGCAGAAGGCAGTCTTTTCCCCATTTGAAAGGTCGATAGTGGCGGCCTCAAGGCTGACTGAAAGACCCTGCCCTTACCCATCTTCTAGTCACCTCCAGGAGTGCCTCAGTGAAGACAGTGAGTTTTCTCCTACGAATCCAGGTGGTCTCCAGTGCCTTGCTGGGAGCTCATCCCACGCTTGCCCTAATAAAGTGTGAAGTCAAAGTGACCCCTAGCCTCAAGGGAAGCGCGAGCACTTCCTATCAGCCAAGTTGGGTGGGCAGCCACCTCCATGAACCCTGACTCCTTAGAGTGCTTTAACTCCTCTGCGGCTTTGCGTAGGCCTAAGAGAGTCGCGTGTGAATTCCTTCTGAGGGAGAGCATGTGCGCTGTGAGTCCCCGTTTTGTTTTCCGAGCCACACAACACAGGACAGACTGCTGGGGTCAGCTCTTGCTACGCAGAGCGAAAGGCAGTGAACTGCTTCTCGCTTGCAGAGCTTGATGTCTACAGCTGTAAGGCAGCCCCGGGACAAAGTTTTGGCCAGTATTACATTCAGCGTGGCTCTCCCTCTGTGGAGGCCCTCCGAACGGCACTGAGAGAATCCCTGAGCCTAAAGTGCATCCTGGCAACCCTTAACCTGTCATCTCACTATTGTGACGCAAGGTACACTGCAGGTGCAGCCTGACAGAAAGTACAGAAAAGCCGGTACGACTCTGAGGCATTTGGACGAGGCAAGGTCCCCTCGGCCTGACTAAGTCATTAAGCGGGTGCTGCTCCTCGTGGCACGCAGAACACCCCCCGTCCAACGAAGTGGGATCCTAGAAAGGCCCAGTGTTGCTGAAAGTCTCCAGGTGTCAGTCAGCGAGTGCTGGCAAATGCGTCGTGGGCTCAAGTTGGCACTGGGAGAATGTGGGAGAAGCCCGACTTTCCCCCTTTGGAAAGCCACTTCGTTGCAGCTTCCAAGCCGCCTGCTACTATTCACTCCACAGATTCCTCTGAGGAGCAGTGAGTTTTTCCAAAAGAAACCAGGTGCTTGCGATTCCTTCCGGGGAGCTCACCCCCAGGAGCATACTGTAGCTAAGGTGCCCACTAAATGTGACCTCTAGTCTCGAGGTAAGGTGCACATTTTCCCATTCCCAGAGATAGGGGCGCCCCGGTTTCCAGGAGGTCTTAGTCAGTGGACGGCTTTAGCTTTAGTATGCCTCACAGCGCTCAAGACTCTCACGTGGGCACTTCTTTCCAAGGAAGTACACTGCATACCCAAAGCCTTCTGAGCACAAGCAAGGGATACACAGCTCTGGGCACATCCCTCCCTATGCAGTTGGAAGGGCCGGGAACTAAGGTGTTCTCTGAGGCGAGCGTTCCACAGCTTTGAAACAGCCCCAGGAACGCGGTTCTTGGCAGGGTTTCGTTCCCTGCGGGTCTGCCACGTTGAGGAAAACTAAGCGGCCCTGAAAGAAACCACCGGGGCTCCAATTCGGTTTGGGGACTCCTGCTCGACGTCTCTCTAGGTGATGCGGAAACTGGACTTTAGGTCCAGCCCGAAGTAATGCAGAGAGTAACCCCGAGCATTGCTAGGCATTGGGAACATCCGAAGTCACCCAGGTAGGCCTGCTGAGGGCAGTTCGGGGTTTGTGCCGTTCACCACATGCAGCAAACACTGCATCCAAAACTTTCATCGCAGAAGGCCGAACTGTGTTCCAAGGGTCTCCCTTGGATTGTCAGAGAAGATAGGTGTATGTGCTGGGTGATCCAGTTGGTAATTGAGAAGCCTGGCAGAAGGCAGTCTTTTCCCCATTTGAAAGGTCGATAGTGGTGGCCTCAAGGCTGACTGAAAGACACTGCCCTTACCCGTCTTCTAGTCACCTCCAGGAGTGCCTCAGTGAAGACAGTGAGTTTTCTCCTACGAATCCAGGAGGTCTCCAGTGCCTTGCTGGGAGCTCATCCCACGCTTGCCCTAGCTAAAGTGTGAAGTCAAAGTGACCCCTAGCCTCAAGGGAAGCGCGAGCGCTTCCTATCAGCCAAGTTGGGTGGGCAGCCACCTCCATGAACCCTGACTCCATAGAGTGCTTTAACTCCTCTGCGGCTTTGCGTAGGCCTAAGAGAGTCGCGTGTGAATTCCTTCTGAGGGAGAGCATGTGCGCTGGGAGTCCCCGTTTTGTTTTCCGAGCCACACAACACAGGACAGACTGCTGGGGTCAGCTCTTGCTACGCAGAGCGAAGGGCAGTGAACTGCTTCTCGCTTGCAGAGCTTGATGTCTACAGCTGTAAGGCAGCCCCGGGACAAAGTTTTGGCCAGTATTACATTCAGCGTGGCTCTCCCTCTGTGGATGCCCTCCGAACGGCACTGAGAGAATCCCTGAGCCTAAAGTGCATCCTGGCAACCCTTAACCTGTCATCTCACTATTGTGACGCAAGGTACACTGCAGGTGCAGCCTGACAGAAAGTACAGAAAAGCCGGTACGACTCTGAGGCATTCGGACGAGGCAAGGTCCCCTCGGCCTGACTAAGTCATTAAGCGGGTGCTGCTCCTCGTGGCACGCAGAACACCCCCCGTCCAACGAAGTGGGATCCTAGAAAGGCCCAGTGTTGCTGAAAGTCTCCAGGTGTCAGTCAGCGAGTGCTGGCAAATGCGTCGTGGGCTCAAGTTGGCACTGGGAGAATGTGGGAGAAGCCCGACTTTCCCCCTTTGGAAAGCCACTTCGTTGCAGCTTCCAAGCCGCCTGCTACTATTCACTCCACAGATTCCTCTGAGGAGCAGTGAGTTTTTCCAAAAGAAACCAGGTGCTTGCGATTCCTTCCGGGGAGCTCACCCCCAGGAGCATACTGTAGCTAAGGTGCCCACTAAATGTGACCTCTAGTCTCGAGGTAAGGTGCACATTTTCCCATTCCCAGAGATAGGGGTGCCCCGGTTTCCAGGAGGTCTTAGTCAGTGGACGGCTTTAGCTTTAGTATGCCTCACAGCGCTCAAGACTCTCACGTGGGCACTTCTTTCCAAGGAAGTACACTGCGTACCCAAAGCCTTCTGAGCACAAGCAAGGGATACACAGCTCTGGGCACATCCCTCCCTATGCAGTTGGAAGGGCCGGGAACTAAGGTGTTCTCTGAGGCGAGCGTTCCACAGCTTTGAAACAGCCCCAGGAACGTGGTTCTTGGCAGGGTTTCGTTCCCTGCGGGTCTGCCATGTTGAGGAAAACTAAGCGGCCCTGAAAGAAACCACCGGGGCTCCAATTCGGTTTGGGGACTCCTGCTCGACGTCTCTCTAGGTGATGCGGAAACTGGACTTTAGGTCCAGCCCGAAGTAATGCAGAGAGTAACCCCGAGCATTGCTAGGCATTGGGAACATCCGAAGTCACCCAGGTAGGCCTGCTGAGGGCAGTTCGGGGTTTGTGCCGTTCACCACATGCAGCACACACTGCATCCAAAAGTTTCATCGCAGAAGGCCGAACTGTGTTCCAAGGGTCTCCCTAGGATTGTCAGAGAAGATAGGTGTATGTGCTGGGTGATCCAGTTGGTAATTGAGAAGCCTGGCAGAGGGCAGTCTTTTCCCCATTTGAAAGGTCGATAGTGGCGGCCTCAAGGCTGACTGAAAGACACTGCCCTTACCCGTCTTCTAGTCACCTCCAGGAGTGCCTCAGTGAAGACAGTGAGTTTTCTCCTACGAATCCAGGTGGTCTCCAGTGCCTTGCTGGGAGCTCATCCCACTCTTGCCCTAGCTAAAGTGTGAAGTCAAAGTGACCCCTAGCCTCAAGGGAAGCGCGAGCGCTTCCTATCAGCCAAGTTGGGTGGGCAGCCACCTCCATGAACCCTGACTCCTTAGAGTGCTTTAACTCCTCTGCGGCTTTGCGTAGGCCTAAGAGAGTCGCGTGTGAATTCCTTCTGAGGGAGAGCATGTGCGCTGGGAGTCCCCGTTTTGTTTTCCGAGCCACACAACACAGGACAGACTGCTGGGGTCAGCTCTTGCTACGCAGAGCGAAGGGCAGTGAACTGCTTCTCGCTTGCAGAGCTTGATGTCTACATCTGTAAGGCAGCCCCGGGACAAAGTTTTGGCCAGTATTACATTCAGCGTGGCTCTCCCTCTGTGGAGGCCCTCCGAACGGCACTGAGAGAATCCCTGAGCCTAAAGTGCATCCTGGCAACCCTTAACCTGTCATCTCACTATTGTGACGCAAGGTACACTGCAGGTGCAGCCTGACAGAAAGTACAGAAAAGCCGGTACGACTCTGAGGCATTTGGACGAGGCAAGGTCCCCTCGGCCTGACTAAGTCATTAAGCGGGTGCTGCTCCTCGTGGCACGCAGAACACCCCCCGTCCAACGAAGTGGGATCCTAGAAAGGCCCAGTGTTGCTGAAAGTCTCCAGGTGTCAGTCAGCGAGTGCTGGCAAATGCGTCGTGGGCTCAAGTTGGCACTGGGAGAATGTGGGAGAAGCCCGACTTTCCCCCTTTGGAAAGCCACTGCGTTGCAGCTTCCAAGCCGCCTGCTACTATTCACTCCACAGATTCCTCTGAGGAGCAGTGAGTTTTTCCAAAAGAAACCAGGTGCTTGCGATTCCTTCCGGGGAGCTCACCCCCAGGAGCATACTGTAGCTAAGGTGCCCACTAAATGTGACCTCTAGTCTCGAGGTAAGGTGCACATTTTCCCATTCCCAGAGATAGGGGCGCCCCGGTTTCCAGGAGGTCTTAGTCAGTGGACGGCTTTAGCTTTAGTATGCCTCACAGTGCTCAAGACTCTCACGTGGGCACTTCTTTCCAAGGAAGTACACTGCGTACCCAAAGCCTTCTGAGCACAAGCAAGGGATACACAGCTCTGGGCACATCCCTCCCTATGCAGTTGGAAGGGCCGGGAACTAAGGTGTTCTCTGAGGCGAGCGTTCCACAGCTTTGAAACAGCCCCAGGAACGCGGTTCTTGGCAGGGTTTCGTTCCCTGCGGGTCTGCCACGTTGAGGAAAACTAAGCGGCCCTGAAAGAAACCACCGGGGCTCCAATTCGGTTTGGGGACTCCTGCTCGACGTCTCTCTAGGTGATGCGGAAACTGGACTTTAGGTCCAGCCCGAAGTAATGCAGAGAGTAACCCCGAGCATTGCTAGGCATTGGGAACATCCAAAGTCACCCAGGTAGGCCTGCTGAGGGCAGTTCGGGGTTTGTGCCGTTCACCACATGCAGCACACACTGCATCCAAAAGTTTCATCGCAGAAGGCCGAACTGTGTTCCAAGGGTCTCCCTTGGATTGTCAGAGAAGATAGGTGTATGTGCTGGGTGATCCAGTTGGTAATTGAGAAGCCTGGCAGAGGGCAGTCTTTTCCCCATTTGAAAGGTCGATAGTGGCGGCCTCAAGGCTGACTGAAAGACACTGCCCTTACCCGTCTTCTAGTCACCTCCAGGAGTGCCTCAGTGAAGACAGTGAGTTTTCTCCTACGAATCCAGGTGGTCTCCAGTGCCTTGCTGGGAGCTCATCCCACGCTTGCCCTAGCTAAAGTGTGAAGTCAAAGTGACCCCTAGCCTCAAGGGAAGCGCGAGCGCTTCCTATCAGCCAAGTTGGGTGGGCAGCCACCTCCATGAACCCTGACTCCTTAGAGTGCTTTAACTCCTCTGCGGCTTTGCGTAGGCCTAAGAGAGTCGCGTGTGAATTCCTTCTGAGGGAGAGCATGTGCGCTGGGAGTCCCCGTTTTGTTTTCCGAGCCACACAACACAGGACAGACTGCTGGGGTCAGCCCTTGCTACGCAGAGCGAAGGGCAGTGAACTGCTTCTCGCTTGCAGAGCTTGATGTCTACAGCTGTAAGGCAGCCCCGGGACAAAGTTTTGGCCAGTATTACATTCAGCGTGGCTCTCCCTCTGTGGAGGCCCTCCGAACGGCACTGAGAGAATCCCTGAGCCTAAAGTGCATCCTGGCAACCCTTAACCTGTCATCTCACTATTGTGACGCAAGGTACACTGCAGGTGCAGCCTGACAGAAAGTACAGAAAAGCCGGTACGACTCTGAGGCATTTGGACGAGGCAAGGTCCCCTCGGCCTGACTAAGTCATTAAGCGGGTGCTGCTCCTCGTGGCACGCAGAACACCCCCCGTCCAATGAAGTGGGATCCTAGAAAGGCCCAGTGTTGCTGAAAGTCTCCAGGTGTCAGTCAGAGAGTGCTGGCAAATGCGTCGTGGGCTCAAGTTGGCACTGGGAGAATGTGGGAGAAGCCCGACTTTCCCCCTTTGGAAAGCCACTTCGTTGCAGCTTCCAAGCCGCCTGCTACTATTCACTCCACAGATTCCTCTGAGGAGCAGTGAGTTTTTCCAAAAGAAACCAGGTGCTTGCGATTCCTTCCGGGGAGCTCACCCCCAGGAGCATACTGTAGCTAAGGTGCCCACTAAATGTGACCTCTAGTCTCGAGGTAAGGTGCACATTTTCCCATTCCCAGAGATAGGGGCGCCCCGGTTTCCAGGAGGTCTTAGTCAGTGGACGGCTTTAGCTTTAGTATGCCTCACAGCGCTCAAGACTCTCACGTGGGCACTTCTTTCCAAGGAAGTACACTGCGTACCCAAAGCCTTCTGAGCACAAGCAAGGGATACACAGCTCTGGGCACATCCCTCCCTATGCAGTTGGAAGGGCCGGGAACTAAGGTGTTCTCTGAGGCGAGCGTTCCACAGCTTTGAAACAGCCCCAGGAACGCGGTTCTTGGCAGGGTTTCGTTCCCTGCAGGTCTGCCTCGTTGAGGAAAACTAAGCGGCCCTGAAAGAAACCACCGGGGCTCCAATTCGGTTTGGGGACTCCTGCTCGACGTCTCTCTAGGTGATGCGGAAACTGGACTTTAGGTCCAGCCCGAAGTAATGCAGAGAGTAACCCCGAGCATTGCTAGGCATTGGGAACATCCGAAGTCACCCAGGTAGGCCTGCTGAGGGCAGTTCGGGGTTTGTGCCGTTCACCACATGCAGCAAACACTACATCCAAAAGTTTCATCGCAGAAGGCCGAACTGTGTTCCAAGGGTCTCCCTAGGATTGTCAGAGTAGATAGGTGTATGTGCTGGGTGATCCAGTTGGTAATTGAGAAGCCTGGCAGAAGGCAGTCTTTTCCCCATTTGAAAGGTCGATAGTGGCGGCCTCAAGGCTGACTGAAAGACCCTGCCCTTACCCATCTTCTAGTCACCTCCAGGAGTGCCTCAGTGAAGACAGTGAGTTTTCTCCTACGAATCCAGGTGGTCTCCAGTGCCTTGCTGGGAGCTCATCCCATGCTTGCCCTAATAAAGTGTGAAGTCAAAGTGACCCCTAGCCTCAAGGGAAGCGCGAGCGCTTCCTATCAGCCAAGTTGGGTGGGCAGCCACCTCCATGAACCCTGACTCCTTAGAGTGCTTTAACTCCTCTGCGGCTTTGCGTAGGCCTAAGAGAGTCGCGTGTGAATTCCTTCTGAGGGAGAGCATGTGCGCTGGGAGTCCCCGTTTTGTTTTCCGAGCCACACAACACAGGACAGACTGCTGGGGTCAGCTCTTGCTACGCAGAGCGAAAGGCAGTGAACTGCTTCTCGCTTGCAGAGCTTGATGTCTACAGCTGTAAGGCAGCCCCGGGACAAAGTTTTGGCCAGTATTACATTCAGCGTGGCTCTCCCTCTGTGGAGGCCCTCCGAACGGCACTGAGAGAATCCCTGAGCCTAAAGTGCATCCTGGCAACCCTTAACCTGTCATCTCACTATTGTGACGCAAGGTACACTGCAGGTGCAGCCTGACAGAAAGTACAGAAAAGCCGGTACGACTCTGAGGCATTTGGACGAGGCAAGGTCCCCTCGGCCTGACTAAGTCATTAAGCGGGTGCTGCTCCTCGTGGCACGCAGAACACCCCCCGTCCAACGAAGTGGGATCCTAGAAAGGCCCAGTGTTGCTGAAAGTCTCCAGGTGTCAGTCAGCGAGTGCTGGCAAATGCGTCGTGGGCTCAAGTTGGCACTGGGAGAATGTGGGAGAAGCCCGACTTTCCCCCTTTGGAAAGCCACTTCGTTGCAGCTTCCAAGCCGCCTGCTACTATTCACTCCACAGATTCCTCTGAGGAGCAGTGAGTTTTTCCAAAAGAAACCAGGTGCTTGCGATTCCTTCCGGGGAGCTCACCCCCAGGAGCATACTGTAGCTAAGGTGCCCACTAAATGTGACCTCTAGTCTCGAGGTAAGGTGCACATTTTCCCATTCCCAGAGATAGGGGCGCCCCGGTTTCCAGGAGGTCTTAGTCAGTGGACGGCTTTAGCTTTAGTATGCCTCACAGCGCTCAAGACTCTCACGTGGGCACTTCTTTCCAAGGAAGTACACTGCATACCCAAAGCCTTCTGAGCACAAGCAAGGGATACACAGCTCTGGGCACATCCCTCCCTATGCAGTTGGAAGGGCCGGGAACTAAGGTGTTCTCTGAGGCGAGCGTTCCACAGCTTTGAAACAGCCCCAGGAACGCGGTTCTTGGCAGGGTTTCGTTCCCTGCGGGTCTGCCACGTTGAGGAAAACTAAGCGGCCCTGAAAGAAACCACCGGGGCTCCAATTCGGTTTGGGGACTCCTGCTCGACGTCTCTCTAGGTGATGCGGAAACTGGACTTTAGGTCCAGCCCGAAGTAATGCAGAGAGTAACCCCGAGCATTGCTAGGCATTGGGAACATCCGAAGTCACCCAGGTAGGCCTGCTGAGGGCAGTTCGGGGTTTGTGCCGTTCACCACATGCAGCAAACACTGCATCCAAAAGTTTCATCGCAGAAGGCCGAACTGTGTTCCAAGGGTCTCCCTTGGATTGTCAGAGAAGATAGGTGTATGTGCTGGGTGATCCAGTTGGTAATTGAGAAGCCTGGCAGAAGGCAGTCTTTTCCCCATTTGAAAGGTCGATAGTGGTGGCCTCAACGCTGACTGAAAGACACTGCCCTTACCCGTCTTCTAGTCACCTCAAGGAGTGCCTCAGTGAAGACAGTGAGTTTTCTCCTACGAATCCAGGAGGTCTCCAGTGCCTTGCTGGGAGCTCATCCCACGCTTGCCCTAGCTAAAGTGTGAAGTCAAAGTGACCCCTAGCCTCAAGGGAAGCGCGAGCGCTTCCTATCAGCCAAGTTGTGTGGGCAGCCACCTCCATGAACCCTGACTCCATAGAGTGCTTTAACTCCTCTGCGGCTTTGCGTAGGCCTAAGAGAGTCGCGTGTGAATTCCTTCTGAGGGAGAGCATGTGCGCTGGGAGTCCCCGTTTTGTTTTCCGAGCCACACAACACAGGACAGACTGCTGGGGTCAGCTCTTGCTACGCAGAGCGAAGGGCAGTGAACTGCTTCTCGCTTGCAGAGCTTGATGTCTACAGCTGTAAGGCAGCCCCGGGACAAAGTTTTGGCCAGTATTACATTCAGCGTGGCTCTCCCTCTGTGGAGGCCCTCCGAACGGCACTGAGAGAATCCCTGAGCCTAAAGTGCATCCTGGCAACCCTTAACCTGTCATCTCACTATTGTGACGCAAGGTACACTGCAGGTGCAGCCTGACAGAAAGTACAGAAAAGCCGGTACGACTCTGAGGCATTCGGACGAGGCAAGGTCCCCTCGGCCTGACTAAGTCATTAAGCGGGTGCTGCTCCTCGTGGCACGCAGAACACCCCCCGTCCAACGAAGTGGGATCCTAGAAAGGCCCAGTGCTGCTGAAAGTCTCCAGGTGTCAGTCAGCGAGTGCTGGCAAATGCGTCGTGGGCTCAAGTTGGCACTGGGAGAATGTGGGAGAAGCCCGACTTTCCCCCTTTGGAAAGCCACTTCGTTGCAGCTTCCAAGCCGCCTGCTACTATTCACTCCACAGATTCCTCTGAGGAGCAGTGAGTTTTTCCAAAAGAAACCAGGTGCTTGCGATTCCTTCCGGGGAGCTCACCCCCAGGAGCATACTGTAGCTAAGGTGCCCACTAAATGTGACCTCTAGTCTCGAGGTAAGGTGCACATTTTCCCATTCCCAGAGATAGGGGTGCCCCGGTTTCCAGGAGGTCTTAGTCAGTGGACGGCTTTAGCTTTAGTATGCCTCACAGCGCTCAAGACTCTCACGTGGGCACTTCTTTCCAAGGAAGTACACTGCGTACCCAAAGCCTTCTGAGCACAAGCAAGGGATACACAGCTCTGGGCACATCCCTCCCTATGCAGTTGGAAGGGCCGGGAACTAAGGTGTTCTCTGAGGCGAGCGTTCCACAGCTTTGAAACAGCCTCAGGAACGTGGTTCTTGGCAGGGTTTCGTTCCCTGCGGGTCTGCCATGTTGAGGAAAACTAAGCGGCCCTGAAAGAAACCACCGGGGCTCCAATTCGGTTTGGGGACTCCTGCTCGACGTCTCTCTAGGTGATGCGGAAACTGGACTTTAGGTCCAGCCCGAAGTAATGCAGAGAGTAACCCCGAGCATTGCTAGGCATTGGGAACATCCGAAGTCACCCAGGTAGGCCTGCTGAGGGCAGTTCGGGGTTTGTGCCGTTCACCACATGCAGCACACACTGCATCCAAAAGTTTCATCGCAGAAGGCCGAACTGTGTTCCAAGGGTCTCCCTAGGATTGTCAGAGAAGATAGGTGTATGTGCTGGGTGATCCAGTTGGTAATTGAGAAGCCTGGCAGAGGGCAGTCTTTTCCCCATTTGAAAGGTCGATAGTGGCGGCCTCAAGGCTGACTGAAAGACACTGCCCTTACCCGTCTTCTAGTCACCTCCAGGAGTGCCTCAGTGAAGACAGTGAGTTTTCTCCTACGAATCCAGGTGGTCTCCAGTGCCTTGCTGGGAGCTCATCCCACGCTTGCCCTAATAAAGTGTGAAGTCAAAGTGACCCCTAGCCTCAAGGGAAGCGCGAGCGCTTCCTATCAGCCAAGTTGGGTGGGCAGCCACCTCCGTGAACCCTGACTCCTTAGAGTGCTTTAACTCCTCTGCGGCTTTGCGTAGGCCTAAGAGAGTCGCGTGTGAATTCCTTCTGAGGGAGAGCATGTGCGCTGTGAGTCCCCGTTTTGTTTTCCGAGCCACACAACACAGGACAGACTGCTGGGGTCAGCTCTTGCTACGCAGAGCGAAGGGCAGTGAACTGCTTCTCGCTTGCAGAGCTTGATGTCTACAGCTGTAAGGCAGCCCCGGGACAAAGTTTTGGCCAGTATTACATTCAGCGTGGCTCTCCCTCTGTGGAGGCCCTCCGAACGGCACTGAGAGAATCCCTGAGCCTAAAGTGCATCCTGGCAACCCTTAACCTGTCATCTCACTATTGTGACGCAAGGTACACTGCAGGTGCAGCCTGACAGAAAGTACAGAAAAGCCGGTACGACTCTGAGGCATTTGGACGAGGCAAGGTCCCCTCGGCCTGACTAAGTCATTAAGCGGGTGCTGCTCCTCGTGGCACGCAGAACACCCCCCGTCCAACGAAGTGGGATCCTAGAAAGGCCCAGTGTTGCTGAAAGTCTCCAGGTGTCAGTCAGCGAGTGCTGACAAATGCGTCGTGGGCTCAAGTTGGCACTGGGAGAATGTGGGAGAAGCCCGACTTTCCCCCTTTGGAAAGCCACTTCGTTGCAGCTTCCAAGCCGCCTGCTACTATTCACTCCACAGATTCCTCTGAGGAGCAGTGAGTTTTTCCAAAAGAAACCAGGTGCTTGCGATTCCTTCCGGGGAGCTCACCCCCAGGAGCATACTGTAGCTAAGGTGCCCACTAAATGTGACCTCTAGTCTCGAGGTAAGGTGCACATTTTCCCATTCCCAGAGATAGGGGCGCCCCGGTTTCCAGGAGGTCTTAGTCAGTGGACGGCTTTAGCTTTAGTATGCCTCACAGTGCTCAAGACTCTCACGTGGGCACTTCTTTCCAAGGAAGTACACTGCGTACCCAAAGCCTTCTGAGCACAAGCAAGGGATACACAGCTCTGGGCACATCCCTCCCTATGCAGTTGGAAGGGCCGGGAACTAAGGTGTTCTCTGAGGCGAGCGTTCCACAGCTTTGAAACAGCCCCAGGAACGCGGTTCTTGGCAGGGTTTCATTCCCTGCGGGTCTGCCACGTTGAGGAAAACTAAGCGGCCCTGAAAGAAACCACCGGGGCTCCAATTCGGTTTGGGGACTCCTGCTCGACGTCTCTCTAGGTGATGCGGAAACTGGACTTTAGGTCCAGCCCGAAGTAATGCAGAGAGTAACCCCGAGCATTGCTAGGCATTGGGAACATCCGAAGTCACCCAGGTAGGCCTGCTGAGGGCAGTTCGGGGTTTGTGCCGTTCACCACATGCAGCAAACACTGCATCCAAAAGTTTCATCGCAGAAGGCCGAACTGTGTTCCAAGGGTCTCCCTAGGATTGTCAGAGAAGATAGGTGTATGTGCTGGGTGATCCTGTTGGTAATTGAGAAGCCTGGCAGAAGGCAGTCTTTTCCCCATTTGAAAGGTCGATAGTGGCGGCCTCAAGGCTGACTGAAAGACCCTGCCCTTACCCATCTTCTAGTCACCTCGAGGAGTGCCTCAGTGAAGACAGTGAGTTTTCTCCTACGAATCCAGGTGGTCTCCAGTGCCTTGCTGGGAGCTCATCCCACGCTTGCCCTAATAAAGTGTGAAGTCAAAGTGACCCCTAGCCTCAAGGGAAGCGCGAGCGCTTCCTATCAGCCAAGTTGGGTGGGCAGCCACCTCCATGAACCCTGACTCCTTAGAGTGCTTTAACTCCTCTGCGGCTTTGCGTAGGCCTAAGAGAGTCGCGTGTGAATTCCTTCTGAGGGAGAGCATGTGCGCTGGGAGTCCCCGTTTTGTTTTCCGAGCCACACAACACAGGACAGACTGCTGGGGTCAGCTCTTGCTACGCAGAGCGAAGGGCAGTGAACTGCTTCTCGCTTGCAGAGCTTGATGTCTACAGCTGTAAGGCAGCCCCGGGACAAAGTTTTGGCCAGTATTACATTCAGCGTGGCTCTCCCTCTGTGGAGGCCCTCCGAACGGCACTGAGAGAATCCCTGAGCCTAAAGTGCATCCTGGCAACCCTTAACCTGTCATCTCACTATTGTGACGCAAGGTACACTGCAGGTGCAGCCTGACAGAAAGTACAGAAAAGCCGGTACGACTCTGAGGCATTTGGACGAGGCAAGGTCCCCTCGGCCTGACTAAGTCATTAAGCGGGTGCTGCTCCTCGTGGCACGCAGAACACCCCCCGTCCAACGAAGTGGGATCCTAGAAAGGCCCAGTGTTGCTGAAAGTCTCCAGGTGTCAGTCAGCGAGTGCTGGCAAATGCGTCGTGGGCTCAAGTTGGCACTGGGAGAATGTGGGAGAAGCCCGACTTTCCCCCTTTGGAAAGCCACTTCGTTGCAGCTTCCAAGCCGCCTGCTACTATTCACTCCACAGATTCCTCTGAGGAGCAGTGAGTTTTTCCAAAAGAAACCAGGTGCTTGCGATTCCTTCCGGGGAGCTCACCCCCAGGAGCATACTGTAGCTAAGGTGCCCACTAAATGTGACCTCTAGTCTCGAGGTAAGGTGCACATTTTCCCATTCCCAGAGATAGGGGCGCCCCGGTTTCCAGGAGGTCTTAGTCAGTGGACGGCTTTAGCTTTAGTATGCCTCACAGCGCTCAAGACTCTCACGTGGGCACTTCTTTCCAAGGAAGTACACTGCATACCCAAAGCCTTCTGAGCACAAGCAAGGGATACACAGCTCTGGGCACATCCCTCCCTATGCAGTTGGAAGGGCCGGGAACTAAGGTGTTCTCTGAGGCGAGCGTTCCACAGCTTTGAAACAGCCCCAGGAACGCGGTTCTTGGCAGGGTTTCGTTCCCTGCGGGTCTGCCACGTTGAGGAAAACTAAGCGGCCCTGAAAGAAACCACCGGGGCTCCAATTCGGTTTGGGGACTCCTGCTCGACGTCTCTCTAGGTGATGCGGAAACTGGACTTTAGGTCCAGCCCGAAGTAATGCAGAGAGTAACCCCGAGCATTGCTAGGCATTGGGAACATCCGAAGTCACCCAGGTAGGCCTGCTGAGGGCAGTTCGGGGTTTGTGCCGTTCACCACATGCAGCAAACACTGCATCCAAAACTTTCATCGCAGAAGGCCGAACTGTGTTCCAAGGGTCTCCCTTGGATTGTCAGAGAAGATAGGTGTATGTGCTGGGTGATCCAGTTGGTAATTGAGAAGCCTGGCAGAAGGCAGTCTTTTCCCCATTTGAAAGGTCGATAGTGGTGGCCTCAAGGCTGACTGAAAGACACTGCCCTTACCCGTCTTCTAGTCACCTCCAGGAGTGCCTCAGTGAAGACAGTGAGTTTTCTCCTACGAATCCAGGAGGTCTCCAGTGCCTTGCTGGGAGCTCATCCCACGCTTGCCCTAGCTAAAGTGTGAAGTCAAAGTGACCCCTAGCCTCAAGGGAAGCGCGAGCGCTTCCTATCAGCCAAGTTGTGTGGGCAGCCACCTCCATGAACCCTGACTCCATAGAGTGCTTTAACTCCTCTGCGGCTTTGCGTAGGCCTAAGAGAGTCGCGTGTGAATTCCTTCTGAGGGAGAGCATGTGCGCTGTGAGTCCCCGTTTTGTTTTCCGAGCCACACAACACAGGACAGACTGCTGGGGTCAGCTCTTGCTACGCAGAGCGAAGGGCAGTGAACTGCTTCTCGCTTGCAGAGCTTGATGTCTACAGCTGTAAGGCAGCCCCGGGACAAAGTTTTGGCCAGTATTACATTCAGCGTGGCTCTCCCTCTGTGGAGGCCCTCCGAACGGCACTGAGAGAATCCCTGAGCCTAAAGTGCATCCTGGCAACCCTTAACCTGTCATCTCACTATTGTGACGCAAGGTACACTGCAGGTGCAGCCTGACAGAAAGTACAGAAAAGCCGGTACGACTCTGAGGCATTTGGACGAGGCAAGGTCCCCTCGGCCTGACTAAGTCATTAAGCGGGTGCTGCTCCTCGTGGCACGCAGAACACCCCCCGTCCAACGAAGTGGGATCCTAGAAAGGCCCAGTGTTGCTGAAAGTCTCCAGGTGTCAGTCAGCGAGTGCTGACAAATGCGTCGTGGGCTCAAGTTGGCACTGGGAGAATGTGGGAGAAGCCCGACTTTCCCCCTTTGGAAAGCCACTTCGTTGCAGCTTCCAAGCCGCCTGCTACTATTCACTCCACAGATTCCTCTGAGGAGCAGTGAGTTTTTCCAAAAGAAACCAGGTGCTTGCGATTCCTTCCGGGGAGCTCACCCCCAGGAGCATACTGTAGCTAAGGTGCCCACTAAATGTGACCTCTAGTCTCGAGGTAAGGTGCACATTTTCCCATTCCCAGAGATAGGGGCGCCCCGGTTTCCAGGAGGTCTTAGTCAGTGGACGGCTTTAGCTTTAGTATGCCTCACAGTGCTCAAGACTCTCACGTGGGCACTTCTTTCCAAGGAAGTACACTGCGTACCCAAAGCCTTCTGAGCACAAGCAAGGGATACACAGCTCTGGGCACATCCCTCCCTATGCAGTTGGAAGGGCCGGGAACTAAGGTGTTCTCTGAGGCGAGCGTTCCACAGCTTTGAAACAGCCCCAGGAACGCGGTTCTTGGCAGGGTTTCATTCCCTGCGGGTCTGCCACGTTGAGGAAAACTAAGCGGCCCTGAAAGAAACCACCGGGGCTCCAATTCGGTTTGGGGACTCCTGCTCGACGTCTCTCTAGGTGATGCGGAAACTGGACTTTAGGTCCAGCCCGAAGTAATGCAGAGAGTAACCCCGAGCATTGCTAGGCATTGGGAACATCCGAAGTCACCCAGGTAGGCCTGCTGAGGGCAGTTCGGGGTTTGTGCCGTTCACCACATGCAGCAAACACTGCATCCAAAAGTTTCATCGCAGAAGGCCGAACTGTGTTCCAAGGGTCTCCCTAGGATTGTCAGAGAAGATAGGTGTATGTGCTGGGTGATCCTGTTGGTAATTGAGAAGCCTGGCAGAAGGCAGTCTTTTCCCCATTTGAAAGGTCGATAGTGGCGGCCTCAAGGCTGACTGAAAGACCCTGCCCTTACCCATCTTCTAGTCACCTCGAGGAGTGCCTCAGTGAAGACAGTGAGTTTTCTCCTACGAATCCAGGTGGTCTCCAGTGCCTTGCTGGGAGCTCATCCCACGCTTGCCCTAATAAAGTGTGAAGTCAAAGTGACCCCTAGCCTCAAGGGAAGCGCGAGCGCTTCCTATCAGCCAAGTTGGGTGGGCAGCCACCTCCATGAACCCTGACTCCTTAGAGTGCTTTAACTCCTCTGCGGCTTTGCGTAGGCCTAAGAGTGTCGCGTGTGAATTCCTTCTGAGGGAGAGCATGTGCGCTGGGAGTCCCCGTTTTGTTTTCCGAGCCACACAACACAGGACAGACTGCTGGGGTCAGCTCTTGCTACGCAGAGCGAAGGGCAGTGAACTGCTTCTCGCTTGCAGAGCTTGATGTCTACAGCTGTAAGGCAGCCCCGGGACAAAGTTTTGGCCAGTATTACATTCAGCGTGGCTCTCCCTCTGTGGAGGCCCTCCGAACGGCACTGAGAGAATCCCTGAGCCTAAAGTGCATCCTGGCAACCCTTAACCTGTCATCTCACTATTGTGACGCAAGGTACACTGCAGGTGCAGCCTGACAGAAAGTACAGAAAAGCCGGTACGACTCTGAGGCATTTGGACGAGGCAAGGTCCCCTCGGCCTGACTAAGTCATTAAGCGGGTGCTGCTCCTCGTGGCACGCAGAACACCCCCCGTCCAACGAAGTGGGATCCTAGAAAGGCCCAGTGTTGCTGAAAGTCTCCAGGTGTCAGTCAGCGAGTGCTGGCAAATGCGTCGTGGGCTCAAGTTGGCACTGGGAGAATGTGGGAGAAGCCCGACTTTCCCCCTTTGGAAAGCCACTTCGTTGCAGCTTCCAAGCAGCCTGCTACTATTCACTCCACAGATTCCTCTGAGGAGCAGTGAGTTTTTCCAAAAGAAACCAGGTGCTTGCGATTCCTTCCGGGGAGCTCACCCCCAGGAGCATACTGTAGCTAAGGTGCCCACTAAATGTGACCTCTAGTCTCGAGGTAAGGTGCACATTTTCCCATTCCCAGAGATAGGGGCGCCCCGGTTTCCAGGAGGTCTTAGTCAGTGGACGGCTTTAGCTTTAGTATGCCTCACAGCGCTCAAGACTCTCACGTGGGCACTTCTTTCCAAGGAAGTACACTGCATACCCAAAGCCTTCTGAGCACAAGCAAGGGATACACAGCTCTGGGCACATCCCTCCCTATGCAGTTGGAAGGGCCGGGAACTAAGGTGTTCTCTGAGGCGAGCGTTCCACAGCTTTGAAACAGCCCCAGGAACGCGGTTCTTGGCAGGGTTTCGTTCCCTGCGGGTCTGCCACGTTGAGGAAAACTAAGCGGCCCTGAAAGAAACCACCGGGGCTCCAATTCGGTTTGGGGACTCCTGCTCGACGTCTCTCTAGGTGATGCGGAAACTGGACTTTAGGTCCAGCCCGAAGTAATGCAGAGAGTAACCCCGAGCATTGCTAGGCATTGGGAACATCCGAAGTCACCCAGGTAGGCCTGCTGAGGGCAGTTCGGGGTTTGTGCCGTTCACCACATGCAGCAAACACTGCATCCAAAAGTTTCATCGCAGAAGGCCGAACTGTGTTCCAAGGGTCTCCCTTGGATTGTCAGAGAAGATAGGTGTATGTGCTGGGTGATCCAGTTGGTAATTGAGAAGCCTGGCAGAAGGCAGTCTTTTCCCCATTTGAAAGGTCGATAGTGGTGGCCTCAAGGCTGACTGAAAGACACTGCCCTTACCCATCTTCTAGTCACCTCCAGGAGTGCCTCAGTGAAGACAGTGAGTTTTCTCCTACGAATCCAGGTGGTCTCCAGTGCCTTGCTGGGAGCTCATCCCACGCTTGCCCTAGCTAAAGTGTGAAGTCAAAGTGACCCCTAGCCTCAAGGGAAGCGCGAGCGCTTCCTATCAGCCAAGTTGGGTGGGCAGCCACCTCCATGACCCCTGACTCCATAGAGTGCTTTAACTCCTCTGCGGCTTTGCGTAGGCCTAAGAGAGTCGCGTGTGAATTCCTTCTGAGGGAGAGCATGTGCGCTGTGAGTCCCCGTTTTGTTTTCCGAGCCACACAACACAGGACAGACTGCTGGGGTCAGCTCTTGCTACGCAGAGCGAAGGGCAGTGAACTGCTTCTCGCTTGCAGAGCTTGATGTCTACAGCTGTAAGGCAGCCCCGGGACAAAGTTTTGGCCAGTATTACATTCAGCGAGGCTCTCCCTCTGTGGAGGCCCTCCGAACGGCACTGAGAGAATCCCTGAGCCTAAAGTGCATCCTGGCAACCCTTAACCTGTCATCTCACTATTGTGACGCAAGGTACACTGCAGGTGCAGCCTGACAGAAAGTACAGAAAAGCCGGTACGACTCTGAGGCATTTGGACGAGGCAAGGTCCCCTCGGCCTGACTAAGTCATTAAGCGGGTGCTGCTCCTCGTGGCACGCAGAACACCCCCCGTCCAATGAAGTGGGATCCTAGAAAGGCCCAGTGTTGCTGAAAGTCTCCAGGTGTCAGTCAGAGAGTGCTGGCAAATGCGTCGTGGGCTCAAGTTGGCACTGGGAGAATGTGGGAGAAGCCCGACTTTCCCCCTTTGGAAAGCCACTTCGTTGCAGCTTCCAAGCCGCCTGCTACTATTCACTCCACAGATTCCTCTGAGGAGCAGTGAGTTTTTCCAAAAGAAAACAGGTGCTTGCGATTCCTTCTGGGGAGCTCACCCCCAGGAGCATACTGTAGCTAAGGTGCCCACTAAATGTGACCTCTAGTCTCGAGGTAAGGTGCACATTTTCCCATTCCCAGAGATAGGGGCGCCCCGGTTTCCAGGAGGTCTTAGTCAGTGGACGGCTTTAGCTTTAGTATGCCTCACAGCGCTCAAGACTCTCACGTGGGCACTTCTTTCCAAGGAAGTACACTGCGTACCCAAAGCCTTCTGAGCACAAGCAAGGGATACACAGCTCTGGGCACATCCCTCCCTATGCAGTTGGAAGGGCCGGGAACTAAGGTGTTCTCTGAGGCGAGCGTTCCACAGCTTTGAAACAGCCCCAGGAACGCGGTTCTTGGCAGGGTTTCGTTCCCTGCGGGTCTGCCACGTTGAGGAAAACTAAGCGGCCCTGAAAGAAACCACCGGGGCTCCAATTCGGTTTGGGGACTCCTGCTCGACGTCTCTCTAGGTGATGCGGAAACTGGACTTTAGGTCCAGCCCGAAGTAATGCAGAGAGTAACCCCGAGCATTGCTAGGCATTGGGAACATCCGAAGTCACCCAGGTAGGCCTGCTGAGGGCAGTTCGGGGTTTGTGCCGTTCACCACATGCAGCAAACACTGCATCCAAAAGTTTCATCGCAGAAGGCCGAACTGTGTTCCAAGGGTCTCCCTAGGATTGTCAGAGAAGACAGGTGTATGTGCTGGGGGATCCAGTTGGTAATTGAGAAGCCTGGCAGAAGGCAGTCTTTTCCCCATTTGAAAGGTCGATAGTGGTGGCCTCAAGGCTGACTGAAAGACACTGCCCTTACCCGTCTTCTAGTCACCTCCAGGAGTGCCTCAGTGAAGACAGTGAGTTTTCTCCTACGAATCCAGGTGGTCTCCAGTGCCTTGCTGGGAGCTCATCCCACGCTTGCCCTAGCTAAAGTGTGAAGTCAAAGTGACCCCTAGCCTCAAGGGAAGCGTGAGCGCTTCCTATCACCCAAGTTGGGTGGGCAGCCACCTCCATGAACCCTGACTCCATAGAGTGCTTTAACTCCTCTGCGGCTTTGCGTAGGCCTAAGAGAGTCGCGTGTGAATTCCTTCTGAGGGAGAGCATGTGCGCTGTGAGTCCCCGTTCTGTTTTCCGAGCCACACAACACAGGACAGACTGCTGGGGTCAGCTCTTGCTACGCAGAGCGAAGGGCAGTGAACTGCTTCTCGCTTGCAGAGCTTGATGTCTACAGCTGTAAGGCAGCCCCGGGACAAAGTTTTGGCCAGTATTACATTCAGCGTGGCTCTCCCTCTGTGGAGGCCCTCCGAACGGCACTGAGAGAACCCCTGAGCCTAAAGTGCATCCTGGCAACCCTTAACCTGTCATCTCACTATTGTGACGCAAGGTACACTGCAGGTGCAGCCTGACAGAAAGTACAGAAAAGCCGGTACGACTCTGAGGCATTCGGACGAGGCAAGGTCCCCTCGGCCTGACTAAGTCATTAAGCGGGTGCTGCTCCTCGTGGCACGCAGAACAACCCCCGTCCAACGAAGTGGGATCCTAGAAAGGCCCAGTGTTGCTGAAAGTCTCCAGGTGTCAGTCAGCGAGTGCTGGCAAATGCGTCGTGGGCTCAAGTTGGCACTGGGAGAATGTGGGAGAAGCCCGACTTTCCCACTTTGGAAAGCCACTTCGTTGCAGCTTCCAAGCCGCCTGCTACTATTCACTCCACAGATTCCTCTGAGGAGCAGTGAGTTTTTCCAAAAGAAACCAGGTGCTTGCGATTCCTTCCGGGGAGCTCACCCCCAGGAGCATACAGTAGCTAAGGTGCCCACTAAATGTGACCTCTAGTCTCGAGGTAAGGTGCACATTTTCCCATTCCCAGAGATAGGGGCGCCCCGGTTTCCAGGAGGTCTTAGTCAGTGGACGGCTTTAGCTTTAGTATGCCTCACAGTGCTCAAGACTCTCACGTGGGCACTTCTTTCCAAGGAAGTACACTGCGTACCCAAAGCCTTCTGAGCACAAGCAAGGGATACACAGCTCTGGGCACATCCCTCCCTATGCAGTTGGAAGGGCCGGGAACTAAGGTGTTCTCTGAGGCGAGCGTTCCACAGCTTTGAAACAGCCCCAGGAACGCGGTTCTTGGCAGGGTTTCGTTCCCTGCGGGTCTGCCACGTTGAGGAAAACTAAGCGGCCCTGAAAGAAACCACCGGGGCTCCAATTCGGTTTGGGGACTCCTGCTCGACGTCTCTCTAGGTGATGCGGAAACTGGACTTTAGGTCCAGCCCGAAGTAATGCAGAGAGTAACCCCGAGCATTGCTAGGCATTGGGAACATCCGAAGTCACCCAGGTAGGCCTGCTGAGGGCAGTTCGGGGTTTGTGCCGTTCACCACATGCAGCAAACACTGCATCCAAAAGTTTCATCGCAGAAGGCCGAACTGTGTTCCAAGGGTCTCCCTAGGATTGTCAGAGAAGATAGGTGTATGTGCTGGGTGATCCAGTTGGTAATTGAGAAGCCTGGCAGAAGGCAGTCTTTTCCCCATTTGAAAGGTCGATAGTGGCGGCCTCAAGGCTGACTGAAAGACCCTGCCCTTACCCATCTTCTAGTCACCTCCAGGAGTGCCTCAGTGAAGACAGTGAGTTTTCTCCTACGAATCCAGGTGGTCTCCAGTGCCTTGCTGGGAGCTCATCCCACGCTTGCCCTAATAAAGTGTGAAGTCAAAGTGACCCCTAGCCTCAAGGGAAGCGCGAGCGCTTCCTATCAGCCAAGTTGGGTGGGCAGCCACCTCCATGAACCCTGACTCCTTAGAGTGCTTTAACTCCTCTGCGGCTTTGCGTAGGCCTAAGAGAGTCGCGTGTGAATTCCTTCTGAGGGAGAGCATGTGCGCTGGGAGTCCCCGTTTTGTTTTCCGAGCCACACAACACAGGACAGACTGCTGGGGTCAGCTCTTGCTACGCAGAGCGAAGGGCAGTGAACTGCTTCTCGCTTGCAGAGCTTGATGTCTACAGCTGTAAGGCAGCCCCGGGACAAAGTTTTGGCCAGTATTACATTCAGCGTGGCTCTCCCTCTGTGGAGGCCCTCCGAACGGCACTGAGAGAATCCCTGAGCCTAAAGTGCATCCTGGCAACCCTTAACCTGTCATCTCACTATTGTGACGCAAGGTACACTGCAGGTGCAGCCTGACAGAAAGTACAGAAAAGCCGGTACGACTCTGAGGCATTTGGACGAGGCAAGGTCCCCTCGGCCTGACTAAGTCATTAAGCGTGTGCTGCTCCTCGTGGCATGCAGAACACCCCCCGTCCAACGAAGTGGGATCCTAGAAAGGCCCAGTGTTGCTGAAAGTCTCCAGGTGTCAGTCAGCGAGTGCTGGCAAATGCGTCGTGGGCTCAAGTTGGCACTGGGAGAATGTGGGAGAAGCCCGACTTTCCCCCTTTGGAAAGCCACTTCGTTGCAGCTTCCAAGCCGCCTGCTACTATTCACTCCACAGATTCCTCTGAGGAGCAGTGAGTTTTTCCAAAAGAAACCAGGTGCTTGCGATTCCTTCCGGGGAGCTCACCCCCAGGAGCATACTGTAGCTAAGGTGCCCACTAAATGTGACCTCTAGTCTCGAGGTAAGGTGCACATTTTCCCATTCCCAGAGATAGCGGCGCCCCGGTTTCCAGGAGGTCTTAGTCAGTGGACGGCTTTAGCTTTAGTATGCCTCACAGCGCTCAAGACTCTCACGTGGGCACTTCTTTCCAAGGAAGTACACTGCATACCCAAAGGTTCTGAGCACAAGCAAGGGATACACAGCTCTGGGCACATCCCTCCCTATGCAGTTGGAAGGGCCGGGAACTAAGGTGTTCTCTGAGGCGAGCGTTCCACAGCTTTGAAACAGCCCCAGGAACGTGGTTCTTGGCAGGGTTTCGTTCCCTGCGGGTCTGCCACATTGAGGAAAACTAAGCGGCCCTGAAAGAAACCACCGGGGCTCCAATTCGGTTTGGGGACTCCTGCTCGACGTCTCTCTAGGTGATGCGGAAACTGGACTTTAGGTCCAGCCCGAAGTAATGCAGAGAGTAATCCCGAGCATTGCTAGGCATTGGGAACATCCAAAGTCACCCAGGTAGGCCTGCTGAGGGCAGTTCGGGGTTTGTGCCGTTCACCACATGCAGCACACACTGCATCCAAAAGTTTCATCGCAGAAGGCCGAACTGTGTTCCAAGGGTCTCCCTTGGATGGTCAGAGAAGATAGGTGTATGTGCTGGGTGATCCAGTTGGTAATTGAGAAGCCTGGCAGAGGGCAGTCTTTTCCCCATTTGAAAGGTCGATAGTGCCGGCCTCAAGGCTGACTGAAAGACACTGCCCTTACCCGTCTTCTAGTCACCTCCAGGAGTGCCTCAGTGAAGACAGTGAGTTTTCTCCTACGAATCAAGGTGGTATCCAGTGCCTTGCTGAGAGCTCATCCCACGCTTGCCCTAGCTAAAGTGTGAAGTCAAAGTGACCCCTAGCCTCAAGGGAAGCGCGAGCGCTTCCTATCAGCCAAGATGGGTGGGCAGCCACCTCCATGAACCTTGACTCCATAGAGTGCATTAACTCCTCTGCGGCTTTGCGTACGCCTAAGATAGTCACGTGTGAATTCCTTCTGAGGGAGAGCATGTGCGCTGGGAGTCCCCGTTTTGTTTTCCGAGCCACACAACACAGGACAGACTGCTGGGGTCAGCTCTTGCTACGCAGAGCGAAGGGCAGTGAACTGCTTCTCGCTTGCAGAGCTTGATGTCTACAGCTGTAAGGCAGCCCCGGGACAAAGTTTTGGCCAGTATTACATTCAGCGTGGCTCTCCCTCTGTGGAGGCCCTCCGAACGGCACTGAGAGAATCCCTGAGCCTAAAGTGCATCCTGGCAACCCTTAACCTGTCATCTCACTATTGTGACGCAAGGTACACTGAAGGTGCAGCCTGACGGAAAGTACAGAAAAGCCGGTACGACTCTGAGGCATTTGGACGAGGCAAGGTCCCCTCGGCCTGACTAAGTCATTAAGCGGGTGCTGCTCCTCGTGGCACGCAGAACACCCCCCGTCCAACGAAGTGGGATCCTAGAAAGGCCCAGTGTTGCTGAAAGTCTCCAGGTGTCAGTCAGCGAGTGCTGGCAAATGCGTCGTGGGCTCAAGTTGGCACTGGGAGAATGTGGGAGAAGCCCGACTTTCCCCCTTTGGAAAGCCACTTCGTTGCAGCTTCCAAGCCGCCTGCTACTATTCACTCCACAGATTCCTCTGAGGAGCAGTGAGTTTTTCCAAAAGAAACCAGGTGCTTGCGATTCCTTCCGGGGAGCTCACCCCCAGGAGCATACTGTAGCTAAGGTGCCCACTAAATGTGACCTCTAGTCTCGAGGTAAGGTGCACATTTTCCCATTCCCAGAGATAGGGGCGCCCCGGTTTCCAGGAGGTCTTAGTCAGTGGACGGCTTTAGCTTTAGTATGCCTCACAGCGCTCAAGACTCTCACGTGGGCACTTCTTTCCAAGGAAGTACACTGCGTACCCAAAGCCTTCTGAGCACAAGCAAGGGATACACAGCTCTGGGCACATCCCTCCCTATGCAGTTGGAAGGGCCGGGAACTAAGGTGTTCTCTGAGGCGAGCGTTCCACAGCTTTGAAACAGCCTCAGGAACGCGGTTCTTGGCAGGGTTTCGTTCCCTGCGGGTCTGCCACGTTGAGGAAAACTAAGCGGCCCTGAAAGAAACCACCGGGGCTCCAATTCGGTTTGGGGACTCCTGCTCGACGTCTCTCTAGGTGATGCGGAAACTGGACTTTAGGTCCAGCCCGAAGTAATGCAGAGAGTAACCCCGAGCATTGCTAGGCATTGGGAACATCCGAAGTCACCCAGGTAGGCCTGCTGAGGGCAGTTCGGGGTTTGTGCCGTTCACCACATGCAGCACACACTGCATCCAAAAGTTTCATCGCAGAAGGCCGAACTGTGTTCCACGGGTCTCCCTTGGATTGTCAGAGAAGATAGGTGTATGTGCTGGGTGATCCAGTTGGTAATTGAGAAGCCTGGCAGAGGGCAGTCTTTTCCCCATTTGAAAGGTCGATAGTGGCGGCCTCAAGGCTGACTGAAAGACACTGCCCTTACCCGTCTTCTAGTCACCTCCAGGAGTGCCTCAGTGAAGACAGTGAGTTTTCTCCTACGAATCCAGGTGGTCTCCAGTGCCTTGCTGGGAGCTCATCCCACGCTTGCCCTAGCTAAAGTGTGAAGTCAAAGTGACCCCTAGCCTCAAGGGAAGCGTGGGCGCTTCCTATCAGCCAAGTTGGGTGGGCAGCCACCTCCATGAACCCTGACTCCATAGAGTGCTTTAACTCCTCTGCGGCTTTGCGTAGGCCTAAGAGAGTCGCGTGTGAATTCCTTCTGAGGGAGAGCATGTGCGCTGGGAGTCCCCGTTTTGTTTTCCGAGCCACACAACACAGGACAGACTGCTGGGGTCAGCTCTTGCTACGCAGAGCGAAGGGCAGTGAACTGCTTCTCGCTTGCAGAGCTTGATGTCTACAGCTGTAAGGCAGCCCCGGGACAAAGTTTTGGCCAGTATTACATTCAGCGTGGCTCTCCCTCTGTGGAGGCCCTCCGAACGGCACTGAGAGAATCCCTGAGCCTAAAGTGCATCCTGGCAACTCTTAACCTGTCAACTCACTATTGTGACGCAAGGTACACTGCAGGTGCAGCCTGACAGAAAGTACAGAAAAGCCGGTACGACTCTGAGGCATTTGGACGAGGCAAGGTCCCCTCGGCCTGACTAAGTCATTAAGCGGGTGCTGCTCCTCGTGGCACGCAGAACACCCCCCGTCCAACGAAGTGGGATCCTAGAAAGGCCCAGTGTTGCTGAAAGTCTCCAGGTGTCAGTCAGCGAGTGCTGGCAAATGCGTCGTGGGCTCAAGTTGGCACTGGGAGAATGTGGGAGAAGCCCGACTTTCCCCCTTTGGAAAGCCACTTCGTTGCAGCTTCCAAGCCGCCTGCTACTATTCACTCCACAGATTCCTCTGAGGAGCAGTGAGTTTTTCCAAAAGAAACCAGGTGCTTGCGATTCCTTCCGGGGAGCTCACCCCCAGGAGCATACTGTAGCTAAGGTGCCCACTAAATGTGACCTCTAGTCTCGAGGTAAGGTGCACATTTTCCCATTCCCAGAGATAGGGGCGCCCCGGTTTCCAGGAGGTCTTAGTCAGTGGACGGCTTTAGCTTTAGTATGCCTCACAGCGCTCAAGACTCTCACGTGGGCACTTCTTTCCAAGGAATTACACTGCGTACCCAAAGCCTTCTGAGCACAAGCAAGGGATACACAGCTCTGGGCACATCCCTCGCTATGCAGTTGGAAGGGCCGGGAACTAAGGTGTTCTCTGAGGCGAGCGTTCCACAGCTTTGAAACAGCCTCAGGAACGCGGTTCTTTGCAGGGTTTCGTTCCCTGCGGGTCTGCCACGTTCAGGAAAACTAAGCGGCCCTGAAAGAAACCACCGGGGCTCCAATTCGGTTTGGGGACTCCTGCTCGACGTCTCTCTAGGTGATGCGGAAACTGGACTTTAGGTCCAGCCCGAAGTAATGCAGAGAGTAACCCCGAGCATTGCTAGGCATTGGGAACATCCAAAGTCACCCAGGTAGGCCTGCTGAGGGCAGTTCGGGGTTTGTGCCGTTCACCACATGCAGCACACACTGCATCCAAAAGTTTCATCGCAGAAGGCCGAACTGTGTTCCACGGGTCTCCCTTGGATTGTCAGAGAAGATAGGTGTATGTGCTGGGTGATCCAGTTGGTAATTGAGAAGCCTGGCAGAGGGCAGTCTTTTCCCCATTTGAAAGGTCGATAGTGGCGGCCTCAAGGCTGACTGAAAGACACTGCCCTTACCCGTCTTCTAGTCACCTCCAGGAGTGCCTCAGTGAAGACAGTGAGTTTTCTCCTACGAATCCAGGTGGTCTCCAGTGCCTTGCTGGGAGCTCATCCCACGCTTGCCCTAGCTAAAGTGTGAAGTCAAAGTGACCCCTAGCCTCAAGGGAAGCGTGAGCGCTTCCTATCAGCCAAGTTGGGTGGGCAGCCACCTCCATGAACCCTGACTCCATAGAGTGCTTTAACTCCTCTGCGGCTTTGCGTAGGCCTAAGAGAGTCGCGTGTGAATTCCTTCTGAGGGAGAGCATGTGCGCTGGGAGTCCCCGTTTTGTTTTCCGAGCCACACAACACAGGACAGACTGCTGGGGTCAGCTCTTGCTACGCAGAGCGAAGGGCAGTGAACTGCTTCTCGCTTGCAGAGCTTGATGTCTACAGCTGTAAGGCAGCCCCGGGACAAAGTTTTGGCCAGTATTACATTCAGCGTGGCTCTCCCTCTGTGGAGGCCCTCCGAACGGCACTGAGAGAATCCCTGAGCCTAAAGTGCATCCTGGCAACCCTTAACCTGTCATCTCACTATTGTGACGCAAGGTACACTGCAGGTGCAGCCTGACAGAAAGTACAGAAAAGCCGGTACGACTCTGAGGCATTTGGACGAGGCAAGGTCCCCTCGGCCTGACTAAGTCATTAAGCGGGTGCTGCTCCTCGTGGCACGCAGAACACCCCCCGTCCAACGAAGTGGGATCCTAGAAAGTCCCAGTGTTGCTGAAAGTCTCCAGGTGTCAGTCAGCGAGTGCTGGCAAATGCGTCGTGGGCTCAAGTTGGCACTGGGAGAATGTGGGAGAAGCCCGACTTTCCCCCTTTGAAAAGCCACTTCGTTGCAGCTTCCAAGCCGCCTGCTACTATTCACTCCACAGATTCCTCTGAGGAGCAGTGAGTTTTTCCAAAAGAAACCAGGTGCTTGCGATTCCTTCCGGGGAGCTCACCCCCAGGAGCATACTGTAGCTAAGGTGCCCACTAAATGTGACCTCTAGTCTCGAGGTAAGGTGCACATTTTCCCATTCGCAGAGATAGGGGCGCCCCGGTTTCCAGGAGGTCTTAGTCAGTGGACGGCTTTAGATTTAGTATGCCTCACAGCGCTCAAGACTCTCACGTGGGCACTTCTTTCCAAGGAAGTACACTGCGTACCCAAAGCCTTCTGAGCACAAGCAAGGGATACACAGCTCTGGGCACATCCCTCCCTATGCAGTTGGAAGGGCCGGGAACTAAGGTGTTCTCTGAGGCGAGCGTTCCACAGCTTTGAAACAGCCTCAGGAACGCGGTTCTTGGCAGGGTTTCGTTCCCTGCGGGTCTGCCACGTTGAGGAAAACTAAGCGGCCCTGAAAGAAACCACCGGGGCTCCAATTCGGTTTGGGGACTCCTGCTCGACGTCTCTCTAAGTGATGCGGAAACTGGACTTTAGGTCCAGCCCGAAGTAATGCAGAGAGTAACCCCGAGCATTGCTAGGCATTGGGAACATCCAAAGTCACCCAGGTAGGCCTGCTGAGGGCAGTTCGGGGTTTGTGCCGTTCACCACATGCAGCACACACTGCATCCAAAAGTTTCATCGCAGAAGGCCGAACTGTGTTCCACGGGTCTCCCTTGGATTGTCAGAGAAGATAGGTGTATGTGCTGGGTGATCCAGTTGGTAATTGAGAAGCCTGGCAGAGGGCAGTCTTTTCCCCATTTGAAAGGTCGATAGTGGCGGCCTCAAGGCTGACTGAAAGACACTGCCCTTACCCGTCTTCTAGTCACCTCCAGGAGTGCCTCAGTGAAGACAGTGAGTTTTCTCCTACGAATCCAGGTGGTCTCCATTGCCTTGCTGGGAGCTCATCCCACGCTTGCCCTAGCTAAAGTGTGAAGTCAAAGTGACCCCTAGCCTCAAGGGAAGCGCGAGCGCTTCCTATCAGCCAAGTTGGGTGGGCAGCCACCTCCATGAACCCTGACTCCATAGAGTGCTTTAACTCCTCTGCGGCTTTGCGTAGGCCTAAGAGAGTCGCGTGTGAATTCCTTCTGAGGGAGAGCATGTGCGCTGGGAGTCCCCGTTTTGTTTTCCGAGCCACACAACACAGGACAGACTGCTGGGGTCAGCTCTTGCTACACAGAGCGAAGGGCAGTGAACTGCTTCTCGCTTGCAGAGCTTGATGTCTACAGCTGTAAGGCAGCCCCGGGACAAAGTTTTGGCCAGTATTACATTCAGCGTGGCTCTCCCTCTGTGGAGGCCCTCCGAACGGCACTGAGAGAATCCCTGAGCCTAAAGTGCATCCTGGCAACCCTTAACCTGTCATCTCACTATTGTGACGCAAGGTACACTGCAGGTGCAGCCTGACAGAAAGTACAGAAAAGCCGGTACGACTCTGAGGCATTTGGACGAGGCAAGGTCCCCTCGGCCTGACTAAGTCATTAAGCGGGTGCTGCTCCTCGTGGCACGCAGAACACCCCCCGTCCAACGAAGTGGGATCCTAGAAAGGCCCAGTGTTGCTGAAAGTCTCCAGGTGTCAGTCAGAGAGTGCTGGCAAATGCGTCGTGGGCTCAAGTTGGCACTGGGAGAATGTGGGAGAAGCCCGACTTTCCCCCTTTGGAAAGCCACTTCGTTGCAGCTTCCAAGCCGCCTGCTACTATTCACTCCACAGATTCCTCTGAGGAGCAGTGAGTTTTTCCAACAGAAACCAGGTGCTTGGGATTCCTTCCGGGGAGCTCACCCCCAGGAGCATACTGTAGCTAAGGTGCCCACTAAATGTGACCTCTAGTCTCGAGGTAAGGTGCACATTTTCCCATTCCCAGAGATAGGGGCGCCCCGGTTTCCAGGAGGTCTTAGTCAGTGGACGGCTTTAGCTTTAGTATGCCTCACAGCGCTCAAGACTCTCACGTGGGCACTTCTTTCCAAGGAAGTACACTGCGTACCCAAAGCCTTCTGAGCACAAGCAAGGGATACACAGCTCTGGGCACATCCCTCCCTATGCAGTTGGAAGGGCCGGGAACTAAGGTGTTCTCTGAGGCGAGCGTTCCACAGCTTTGAAACAGCCTCAGGAACGCGGTTCTTGGCAGGGTTTCGTTCCCTGCGGGTCTGCCACGTTGAGGAAAACTAAGCGGCCCTGAAAGAAACCACCGGGGCTCCAATTCGGTTTGGGGACTCCTGCTCGACGTCTCTCTAAGTGATGCGGAAACTGGACTTTAGGTCCAGCCCGAAGTAATGCAGAGAGTAACCCCGAGCATTGCTAGGCATTGGGAACATCCAAAGTCACCCAGGTAGGCCTGCTGAGGGCAGTTCGGGGTTTGTGCCATTCACCACATGCAGCACACACTGCATCCAAAAGTTTCATCGCAGAAGGCCGAACTGTGTTCCAAGGGTCTCCCTTGGATTGTCAGAGAAGATAGGTGTATGTGCTGGGTGATCCAGTTGGTAATTGAGAAGCCTGGCAGAGGGCAGTCTTTTCCCCATTTGAAAGGTCGATAGTGGCGGCCTCAAGGCTGACTGAAAGACACTGCCCTTACCCGTCTTCTAGTCACCTCCAGGAGTGCCTCAGTGAAGACAGTGAGTTTTCTCCTACGAATCCAGGTGGTCTCCAGTGCCTTGCTGGGAGCTCATCCCACGCTTGCCCTAGCTAAAGTGTGAAGTCAAAGTGACCCCTAGCCTCAAGGGAAGCGTGGGCGCTTCCTATCAGCCAAGTTGGGTGGGCAGCCACCTCCATGAACCCTGACTCCATAGAGTGCTTTAACTCCTCTGCGGTTTTGCGTAGGCCTAAGAGAGTCGCGTGTGAATCCCTTCTGAGGGAGAGCATGTGCGCTGGGAGTCCCCGTTTTGTTTTCGGAGCCACACAACACAGGACAGACTGCTGGGGTCAGCTCTTGCTACGCAGAGCGAAGGGCAGTGAACTGCTTCTCGCTTGCAGAGCTTGATGTCTACAGCTGTAAGGCAGCCCCGGGACAAAGTTTTGGCCAGTATTACATTCAGCGTGGCTCTCCCTCTGTGGAGGCCCTCCGAACGGCACTGAGAGAATCCCTGAGCCTAAAGTGCATCCTGGCAACCCTTAACCTGTCATCTCACTATTGTGACGCAAGGTACACTGCAGGTGCAGCCTGACAGAAAGTACAGAAAAGCCGGTACGACTCTGAGGCATTTGGACGAGGCAAGGTCCCCTCGGCCTGACTAAGTCATTAAGCGGGTGCTGCTCCTCGTGGCACGCAGAACACCCCCCGTCCAACGAAGTGGGATCCTAGAAAGGCCCAGTGTTGCTGAAAGTCTCCAGGTGTCAGTCAGAGAGTGCTGGCAAACGCGTCGTGGGCTCAAGTTGGCACTGGGAGAATGTGGGAGAAGCCCGACTTTCCCCCTTTGGAAAGCCACTTTGGTGCAGCTTCCAAGCCGCCTGCTACTATTCACTCCACAGATTCCTCTGAGGAGCAGTGAGTTTTTCCAAAAGAAACCAGGTGCTTGCGATTCCTTCCGGGCAGCTCACCCCCAGGAGCATACTGTAGCTAAGGTGCCCACTAAATGTGACCTCTAGTCTCGAGGTAAGGTGCACATTTTCCCATTCCCAGAGATAGGGGAGCCCCGGTTTCCAGGAGGTCTTAGTCAGTGGACGGCTTTAGCTTTAGTATGCCTCACAGCGCTCAAGACTCTCACGTGGGCACTTCTTTCCAAGGAAGTACACTGCGTACCCAAAGCCTTCTGAGCACAAGCAAGGGATACACAGCTCTGGGCACATCCCTCCCTATGCAGTTGGAAGGGCCGGGAACTAAGGTGTTCTCTGAGGCGAGCGTTCCACAGCTTTGAAACAGCCTCAGGAACGCGGTTCTTGGCAGGGTTTTGTTCCCTGCGGGTCTGCCACGTTGAGGAAAACTAAGCGGCCCTGAAAGAAACCACCGGGGCTCCAATTCGGTTTGGGGACTCCTGCTCGACGTCTCTCTAAGTGATGCGGAAACTGGACTTTAGGTCCAGCCCGAAGTAATGCAGAGAGTAACCCCGAGCATTGCTAGGCATTGGGAATATCCAAAGTCACCCAGGTAGGCCTGCTGAGGGCAGTTCGGGGTTTGTGCCGTTCACCACATGCAGCACACACTGCATCCAAAAGTTTCATCGCAGAAGGCCGAACTGTGTTCCACGGGTCTCCCTTGGATTGTCAGAGAAGATAGGTGTATGTGCTGGGTGATCCAGTTGGTAATTGAGAAGCCTGGCAGAGGGCAGTCTTTTCCCCATTTGAAAGGTCGATAGTGGCGGCCTCAAGGCTGACTGAAAGACACTGCCCTTACCCGTCTTCTAGTCACCTCCAGGAGTGCCTCAGTGAAGACAGTGAGTTTTCTCCTACGAATCCAGGTGGTCTCCAGTGCCTTGCTGGGAGCTCATCCCACGCTTGCCCTAGCTAAAGTGTGAAGTCAAAGTGACCCCCAGCCTCAAGGGAAGCGTGAGCGCTTCCTATCAGCCAAGTTGGGTGGGCAGCCACCTCCATGAACCTTGACTCCATAGAGTGCTTTAACTCCTCTGCGGCTTTGCGTAGGCTTAAGAGAGTCGCGTGTGAATTCCTTCTGAGGGAGAGCATGTGCGCTGGGATTCCCCGTTTTGTTTTCCGAGCCACACAACACAGGACAGACTGCTGGGGTCAGCTCTTGCTACGCAGAGCGAAGGGCAGTGAACTGCTTCTCGCTTGCAGAGCTTGATGTCTACAGCTGTAAGGCAGCCCCGGGACAAAGTTTTGGCCAGTATTACATTCAGCGTGGCTCTCCCTCTGTGGAGGCCCTCCGAACGGCACTGAGAGAATCCCTGAGCCTAAAGTGCATCCTGGCAACCCTTAACCTGTCATCTCACTATTGTGACGCAAGGTACACTGCAGGTGCAGCCTGACAGAAAGTACAGAAAAGCCGGTACGACTCTGAGGCATTTGGACGAGGCAAGGTCCCCTCGGCCTGACTAAGTCATTAAGCGGGTGCTGCTCCTCGTGGCACGCAGAACACCCCCCGTCCAACGAAGTGGGATCCTAGAAAGGCCCAGTGTTGCTGAAAGTCTCCAGGTGTCAGTCAGAGAGTGCTGGCAAATGCATCGTGGGCTCAAGTTGGCACTGGGAGAATGTGGGAGAAGCCCGACTTTCCCCCTTTGGAAAGCCACTTCGTTGCAGCTTCCAAGCCGCCTGCTACTATTCACTCCACAGATTCCTCTGAGGAGCAGTGAGTTTTTCCAAAAGAAACCAGGTGCTTGCGATTCCTTCCGGGGAGCTCACCCCCAGGAGTATACTGTAGCTAAGGTGCCCACTAAATGTGACCTCTAGTCTCGAGGTAAGGTGCACATTTTCCCATTCCCAGAGATAGGGGCGCCCCGGTTTCCAGGAGGTCTTAGTCAGTGGACGGCTTTAGCTTTAGTATGCCTCACAGCGCTCAAGACTCTCACGTGGGCACTTCTTTCCAAGGAAGTACACTGCGTACCCAAAGCCTTCTGAGCACAAGCAAGGGATACACAGCTCTGGGCACATCCCTCCCTATGCAGTTGGAAGGGCCGGGAACTAAGGTGTTCTCTGAGGCGAGCGTTCCACAGCTTTGAAACAGCCCCAGGAACGCGGTTCTTGGCAGGGTTTCGTTCCCTGCGGGTCTGCCACGTTGAGGAAAACTAAGCGGCCCTGAAAGAAACCACCGGGTTCCAATTCGGTTTGGGGACTCCTGCTCGACGTCTCTCTAGGTGATGCGGAAACTGGACTTTAGGTCCAGCCGGAAGTAATGCAGAGAGTAACCCCGAGCATTGCTAGGCATTGGGAACATCCGAAGTCACCCAGGTAGGCCTGCTGAGGGCAGTTCGGGGTTTGTGCCGTTCACCACATGCAGCACACACTGCATCCAAAAGTTTCATCGCAGAAGGCCGAACTGTGTTCCAAGGGTCTCCCTTGGATTGTCAGAGAAGATAGGTGTATGTGCTGGGTGATCCAGTTGGTAATTGAGAAGCCTGGCAGAAGGCAGTCTTTTCCCCATTTGAAAGGTCGATAGTGGCGGCCTCAAGGCTGACTGAAAGACACTGCCCTTACCCGTCTTCTAGTCACCTCCAGGAGTGCCTCAGTGAAGACAGTGAGTTTTCTCCTACGAATCCAGGTGGTCTCTAGTGCCTTGCTGGGAGCTCATCCCACGCTTGCCCTAGCTAAAGTGTGAAGTCAAAGTGACCCCTAGCCTCAAGGGAAGCGCGAGCGCTTCCTATCAGCCAAGTTGGGTGGGCAGCCACCTCCATGAACCCTGACTCCATAGAGTGCTTTAACTCCTCTGCGGCTTTGCGTAGGCCTAAGAGAGTCGCGTGTGAATTCCTTCTGAGGGAGAGCATGTGCGCTGGGAGTCCCCGTTTTGTTTTCCGAGCCACACAACACAGGACAGACTGCTGGGGTCAGCTCTTGCTACGCAGAGCGAAGGGCAGTGAACTGCTTCTCGCTTGCAGAGCTTGATGTCTACAGCTGTAAGGCAGCCCCGGGACAAAGTTTTGGCCAGTATTACATTCAGCGTGGCTCTCCCTCTGTGGAGGCCCTCCGAACGGCACTGAGAGAATCCCTGAGCCTAAAGTGCATCCTGGCAACCCTTAACCTGTCATCTCACTATTGTGACGCAAGGTACACTGCAGGTGCAGCCTGACAGAAAGTACAGAAAAGCCGGTACGACTCTGAGGCATTTGGACGAGGCAAGGTCCCCTCGGCCTGACTAAGTCATTAAGCGGGTGCTGCTCCTCGTGGCACGCAGAACACCCCCCGTCCAACGAAGTGGGATCCTAGAAAGGCCCAGTGTTGCTGAAAGTCTCCAGGTGTCAGTCAGCGAGTGCTGGCAAATGCGTCGTGGGCTCAAGTTGGCACTGGGAGAATGTGGGAGAAGCCCGACTTTCCCCCTTTGGAAAGCCACTTCGTTGCAGCTTCCAAGCCGCCTGCTACTATTCACTCCACAGATTCCTCTGAGGAGCAGTGAGTTTTTCCAAAAGAAACCAGGTGCTTGCGATTCCTTCCGGGGAGCTCACCCCCAGGAGCATACTGTAGCTAAGGTGCCCACTAAATGTGACCTCTAGTCTCGAGGTAAGGTGCACATTTTCCCATTCCCAGAGATAGGGGCGCCCCGGTTTCCAGGAGGTCTTAGTCAGTGGACGGCTTTAGCTTTAGTATGCCTCACAGCGCTCAAGACTCTCACGTGGGCACTTCTTTCCAAGGAAGTACACGGCGTACCCAAAGCCTTCTGAGCACAAGCAAGGGATACACAGCTCTGGGCACATCCCTCCCTATGCAGTTGGAAGGGCCGGGAACTAAGGTGTTCTCTGAGGCGAGCGTTCCACAGCTTTGAAACAGCCCCAGGAACGTGGTTCTTGGCAGGGTTTCGTTCCCTGTGGGTCTGCCACGTTGAGGAAAACTAAGCGGCCCTGAAAGAAACCACCGGGGCTCCAATTCGGTTTGGGGACTCCTGCTCGACGTCTCTCTAGGTGATGCGGAAACTGGACTTTACGTCCAGCCCGAAGTAATGCAGAGAGTAACCCCGAGCATTGCTAGGCATTGGGAACATCCAAAGTCACCCAGGTAGGCCTGCTGAGGGCAGTTCGGGGTTTGTGCCGTTCACCACATGCAGCACACACTGCATCCAAAAGTTTCATCGCAGAAGGCCGAACTGTGTTCCACGGGTCTCCCTTGGATTGTCAGAGAAGATAGGTGTATGTGCTGGGTGATCCAGTTGGTAATTGAGAAGCCTGGCAGAGGGCAGTCTTTTCCCCATTTGAAAGGTCGATAGTGGCGGCCTCAAGGCTGACTGAAAGACACTGCCCTTACCCGTCTTCTAGTCACCTCCAGGAGTGCCTCAGTGAAGACAGTGAGTTTTCTCCTACGAATCCAGGTGGTCTCCAGTGCCTTGCTGGGAGCTCATCCCACGCTTGCCCTAGCTAAAGTGTGAAGTCAAAGTGACCCCTAGCCTCAAGGGAAGCGCGAGCGCTTCCTATCAGCCAAGTTGGGTGGGCAGCCACCTCCATGAACCCTGACGCCATAGAGTGCTTTAACTCCTCTGCGGCTTTGCGTAGGCCTAAGAGAGTCGCGTGTGAATTCCTTCTGAGGGAGAGCATGTGCGCTGGGAGTCCCCGTTTTGTTTTCCGAGCCACACAACACAGGACAGACTGCTGGGGTCAGCTCTTGCTACGCAGAGCGAAGGGCAGTGAACTGCTTCTCGCTTGCAGAGCTTGATGTCTACAGCTGTAAGGCAGCCCCGGGACAAAGTTTTGGCCAGTATTACATTCAGCGTGGCTCTCCCTCTGTGGAGGCCCTCCGAACGGCACTGAGAGAATCCCTGAGCCTAAAGTGCATCCTGGCAACTCTTAACCTGTCAACTCACTATTGTGACGCAAGGTACACTGCAGGTGCAGCCTGACAGAAAGTACAGAAAAGCCGGTACGACTCTGAGGCATTTGGACGAGGCAAGGTCCCCTCGGCCTGACTAAGTCATTAAGCGGGTGCTGCTCCTCGTGGCACGCAGAACACCCCCCGTCCAACGAAGTGGGATCCTAGAAAGGCCCAGTGTTGCTGAAAGTCTCCAGGTGTCAGTCAGCGAGTGCTGGCAAAGGCGTCGTGGGCTCAAGTTGGCACTGGGAGAATGTGGGAGAAGCCCGACTTTCCCCCTTTGGAAAGCCACTTCGTTGCAGCTTCCAAGCCGCCTGCTACTATTCACTCCACAGATTCCTCTGAGGAGCAGTGAGTTTTTCCAAAAGAAACCAGGTGCTTGCGATTCCTTCCGGGGAGCTCACCCCCAGGAGCATACTGTAGCTAAGGTGCCCACTAAATGTGACCTCTAGTCTCGAGGTAAGGTGCACATTTTCCCATTCCCAGAGATAGGGGCGCCCCGGTTTCCAGGAGGTCTTAGTCAGTGGACGGCTTTAGCTTTAGTATGCCTCACAGCGCTCAAGACTCTCACGTGGGCACTTCTTTCCAAGGAAGTACACTGCGTACCCAAAGCCTTCTGAGCACAAGCAAGGGATACACAGCTCTGGGCACATCCCTCCCTATGCAGTTGGAAGGGCCGGGAAATAAGGTGTTCTCTGAGGCGAGCGTTCCACAGCTTTGAAACAGGCTCAGGAACGTGGTTCTTGGCAGGGTTTCGTTCCCTGCGGGTCTGCCACGTTGAGGAAAACTAAGCGGCCCTGAAAGAAACCACCGGGGCTCCAATTCGGTTTGGGGACTCCTGCTCGACGTCTCTCTAGGTGATGCGGAAACTGGACTTTAGGTCCAGCCCGAAGTAATGCAGAGAGTAACCCCGAGCATTGCTAGGCATTGGGAACATCCAAAGTCACCCAGGTAGGCCTGCTGAGGGCAGTTCGGGGTTTGTGCCGTTCACCACATGCAGCACACACTGCATCCAAAAGTTTCATCGCAGAAGGCCGAACTGTGTTCCACGGGTCTCCCTTGGATTGTCAGAGAAGATAGGTGTATGTGCTGGGTGATCCAGTTGGTAATTGAGAAGCCTGGCAGAGGGCAGTCTTTTCCCCATTTGAAAGGTCGATAGTGGCGGCCTCAAGGCTGACTGAAAGACACTGCCCTTACCCGTCTTCTAGTCACCTCCAGGAGTGCCTCAGTGAAGACAGTGAGTTTTCTCCTACGAATCCAGGTGGTCTCCAGTGCCTTGCTGGGAGCTCATCCCACGCTTGCCCTAGCTAAAGTGTGAAGTCAAAGTGACCCCTAGCCTCAAGGGAAGCGCGAGCGCTTCCTATCAGCCAAGTTGGGTGGGCAGCCACCTCCATGAACCCTGACTCCATAGAGTGCTTTAACTCCTCTGCGGCTTTGCGTAGGCCTAAGAGAGTCGCGTGTGAATTCCTTCTGAGGGAGAGCATGTGCGCTGGGAGTCCCCGTTTTGTTTTCCGAGCCACACAACACAGGACAGACTGCTGGGGTCAGCTCTTGCTATGCAGAGCGAAGGGCAGTGAACTGCTTCTCGCTTGCAGAGCTTGATGTCTACAGCTGTAAGGCAGCCCCGGGACAAAGTTTTGGCCAGTATTACATTCAGCGTGGCTCTCCCTCTGTGGAGGCCCTCCGAACGGCACTGAGAGAATCCCTGAGCCTAAAGTGCATCCTGGCAACCCTTAACCTGTCATCTCACTATTGTGACGCAAGGTACACTGCAGGTGCAGCCTGACAGAAAGTACAGAAAAGCCGGTACGACTCTGAGGCATTTGGACGAGGCAAGGTCCCCTCGGCCTGACTAAGTCATTAAGCGGGTGCTGCTCCTCGTGGCACGCAGAACACCCCCCGTCCAACGAAGTGGGATCCTAGAAAGGCCCAGTGTTGCTGAAAGTCTCCAGGTGTCAGTCAGCGAGTGCTGGCAAATGCGTCGTGGGCTCAAGTTGGCACTGGGAGAATGTGGGAGAAGCCCGACTTTCCCCCTTTGGAAAGCCACTTCGTTGCAGCTTCCAAGCCGCCTGCTACTATTCACTCCACAGATTCCTCTGAGGAGCAGTGAGTTTTTCCAAAAGAAACCAGGTGCTTGCGATTCCTTCCGGGGAGCTCACCCCCAGGAGCATACTGTAGCTAAGGTGCCCACTAAATGTGACCTCTAGTCTCGAGGTAAGGTGCACATTTTCCCATTCCCAGAGATAGGGGCGCCCCGGTTTCCAGGAGGTCTTAGTCAGTGGACGGCTTTAGCTTTAGTATGCCTCACAGCGCTCAAGACTCTCACGTGGGCACTTCTTTCCAAGGAAGTACACTGCGTACCCAAAGCCTTCTGAGCACAAGCAAGGGATACACAGCTCTGGGCACATCCCTCCCTATGCAGTTGGAAGGGCCGGGAACTAAGGTGTTCTCTGAGGCGAGCGTTCCACAGCTTTGAAACAGCCCCAGGAACGCGGTTCTTGGCAGGGTTTCGTTCCCTGCGGGTCTGCCACGTTGAGGAAAACTAAGCGGCCCTGAAAGAAACCACCGGGGCTCCAATTCGGTTTGGGGACTCCTGCTCGACGTCTCTCTAGGTGATGCGGAAACTGGACTTTAGGTCCAGCCCAAAGTAATGCAGAGAGTAACCCCGAGCATTGCTAGGCATTGGGAACATCCGAAGTCACCCAGGTAGGCCTGCTGAGGGCAGTTCGGGGTTTGTGCCATTCACCACATGCAGCACACACTGCATCCAAATGTTTCATCGCAGAAGGCCGAACTGTGTTCCAAGGGTCTCCCTTGGATTGTCAGAGAAGATAGGTGTATGTGCTGGGTGATCCAGTTGGTAATTGAGAAGCCTGGCAGAAGGCAGTCTTTTCCCCATTTGAAAGGTCGATAGTGGCGGCCTCAAGGCTGACTGAAAGACACTGCCCTTACCCGTCTTCTAGTCACCTCCAGGAGTGCCTCAGTGAAGACAGTGAGTTTTCTCCTACGAATCCAGGTGGTCTCCAGTGCCTTGCTGGGAGCTCATCCCACGCTTGCCCTAGCTAAAGTGTGAAGTCAAAGTGACCCCTAGCCTCAAGGGAAGCGCAAGCGCTTCCTATCAGCCAAGTTGGGTGGGCAGCCACCTCCATGAACCCTGACTCCATAGAGTGCTTTAACTCCTCTGCGGCTTTGCGTAGGCCTAAGAGAGTCGCGTGTGAATTCCTTCTGAGGGAGAGCATGTGCGCTGGGAGTCCCCGTTTTGTTTTCCGAGCCACACAACACAGGACAGACTGCTGGGGTCAGCTCTTGCTACGCAGAGCGAAGGGCAGTGAACTGCTTCTCGCTTGCAGAGCTTGATGTCTACAGCTGTAAGGCAGCCCCGGGACAAAGTTTTGGCCAGTATTACATTCAGCGTGGCTCTCCCTCTGTGGAGGCCCTCCGAACGGCACTGAGAGAATCCCTGAGCCTAAAGTGCATCCTGGCAACCCTTAACCTGTCATCTCACTATTGTGACGCAAGGTACACTGCAGGTGCAGCCTGACAGAAAGTACAGAAAAGCCGGTACGACTCTGAGGCATTTGGACGAGGCAAGGTCCCCTCGGCCTGACTAAGTCATTAAGCGGGTGCTGCTCCTCGTGGCACGCAGAACACCCCCCGTCCAACGAAGTGGGATCCTAGAAAGGCCCAGTGTTGCTGAAAGTCTCCAGGTGTCAGTCAGCGAGTGCTGGCAAATGCGTCGTGGGCTCAAGTTGGCACTGGGAGAATGTGGGAGAAGCCCGACTTTCCCCCTTTGGAAAGCCACTTCGTTGCAGCTTCCAAGCCGCCTGCTACTATTCACTCCACAGATTCCTCTGAGGAGCAGTGAGTTTTTCCAAAAGAAACCAGGTGCTTGCGATTCCTTCCGGGGAGCTCACCCCCAGGAGCATACTGTAGCTAAGGTGCCCACTAAATGTGACCTCTAGTCTCGAGGTAAGGTGCACATTTTCCCATTCCCAGAGATAGGGGCGCCCCGGTTTCCAGGAGGTCTTAGTCAGTGGACGGCTTTAGCTTTAGTATGCCTCACAGCGCTCAAGACTCTCACGTGGGCACTTCTTTCCAAGGAAGTACACTGCGTACCCAAAGCCTTCTGAGCACAAGCAAGGGATACACAGCTCTGGGCACATCCCTCCCTATGCAGTTGGAAGGGCCGGGAACTAAGGTGTTCTCTGAGGCGAGCGTTCCACAGCTTTGAAACAGCCCCAGGAACGTGGTTCTTGGCAGGGTTTCGTTCCCTGCGGGTCTGCCACGTTGAGGAAAACTAAGCGGCCCTGAAAGAAACCACCGGGGCTCCAATTCGGTTTGGGGACTCCTGCTCGACGTCTCTCTAGGTGATGCGGAAACTGGACTTTAGGTCCAGCCCGAAGTAATGCAGAGAGTAACCCCGAGCATTGCTAGGCATTGGGAACATCCAAAGTCACCCAGGTAGGCCTGCTGAGGGCAGTTCGGGGTTTGTGCCGTTCACCACATGCAGCACACACTGCATCCAAAAGTTTCATCGCAGAAGGCCGAACTGTGTTCCACGGGTCTCCCTTGGATTGTCAGAGAAGATAGGTGTATGTGCTGGGTGATCCAGTTGGTAATTGAGAAGCCTGGCAGAGGGCAGTCTTTTCCCCATTTGAAAGGTCGATAGTGGCGGCCTCAAGGCTGACTGAAAGACACTGCCCTTACCCGTCTTCTAGTCACCTCCAGGAGTGCCTCAGTGAAGACAGTGAGTTTTCTCCTACGAATCCAGGTGGTCTCCAGTGCCTTGCTGGGAGCTCATCCCACGCTTGCCCTAGCTAAAGTGTGAAGTCAAAGTGACCCCTAGCCTCAAGGGATGCGTGAGCGCTTCCTATCAGCCAAGTTGGGTGGGCAGCCACCTCCATGAACCCTGACTCCATAGAGTGCTTTAACTCCTCTGCGGCTTTGCGTAGGCCTAAGAGAGTCGCGTGTGAATTCCTTCTGAGGGAGAGCATGTGCGCTGGGAGTCCCCGTTTTGTTTTCCGAGCCACACAACACAGGACAGACTGCTGGGGTCAGCTCTTGCTACGCAGAGCGAAGGGCAGTGAACTGCTTCTCGCTTGCAGAGCTTGATGTCTACAGCTGTAAGGCAGCCCCGGGACAAAGTTTTGGCCAGTATTACATTCAGCGTGGCTCTCCCTCTGTGGAGGCCCTCCGAACGGCACTGAGAGAATCCCTGAGCCTAAAGTGCATCCTGGCAACCCTTAACCTGTCATCTCACTATTGTGACGCAAGGTACACTGCAGGTGCAGCCTGACAGAAAGTACAGAAAAGCCAGTACGACTCTGAGGCATTTGGACGAGGCAAGGTCCCCTCGGCCTGACTAAGTCATTAAGCGGGTGCTGCTCCTCGTGGCACGCAAAACACACCCCGTCCAACGAAGTGGGATCCTAGAAAGGCCCAGTGTTGCTGAAAGTCTCCAGGTGTCAGTCAGCGAGTGCTGGCAAATGCGTCGTGGGCTCAAGTTGGCACTGGGAGAATGTGGGAGAAGCCCGACTTTCCCCCTTTGGAAAGCCACTTCGTTGCAGCTTCCAAGCTGCCTGCTACTATTCACTCCACAGATTCCTCTGAGGAGCAGTGAGTTTTTCCAAAAGAAACCAGGTGCTTGCGATTCCTTCCGGGGAGCTCACCCCCAGGAGCATACTGTAGCTAAGGTGCCCACTAAATGTGACCTCTAGTCTCGAGGTAAGGTGCACATTTTCCCATTCCCAGAGATAGGGGCGCCCCGGTTTCCAGGAGGTCTTAGTCAGTGGACGGCTTTAGCTTTAGTATGCCTCACAGCGCTCAAGACTCTCACGTGGGCACTTCTTTCCAAGGAAGTACACTGCGTACCCAAAGCCTTCTGAGCACAAGCAAGGGATACACAGCTCTGGGCACATCCCTCCCTATGCAGTTGGAAGGGCCGGGAACTAAGGTGTTCTCTGAGGCGAGCGTTCCACAGCTTTGAAACAGCCCCAGGAACGCGGTTCTTGGCAGGGTTTCGTTCCCTGTGGGTCTGCCACGTTGAGGAAAACTAAGCGGCCCTGAAAGAAACCACCGGGGCTCCAATTCGGTTTGGGGACTCCTGCTCGACGTCTCTCTAGGTGATGCGGAAACTGGACTTTAGGTCCCGCCCGAAGTAATGCAGAGAGTAACCCCGAGCATTGCTAGGCATTGGGAACATCCGAAGTCACCCAGGTAGGCCTGCTGAGGGCAGTTCGGGGTTTGTGCCGTTCACCACATGCAGCAAACACTGCATCCAAAAGTTTCATCGCAGAAGGCCGAACTGTGTTCCAAGGGTCTCCCTTGGATTGTCAGAGAAGATAGGTGTATGTGCTGGCTGATCCAGTTGGTAATTGAGAAGCCTGGCAGAAGGCAGTCTTTTCCCCATTTGAAAGGTCGATAGTGGCGGCCTCAAGGCTGACTGAAAGACACTGCCCTTACCCGTCTTCCAGTCACCTCCAGGAGTGCCTCAGTGAAGACAGTGAGTTTTCTCCTCCGAATCCAGGTGGTCTCCAGTGCCTTGCTGGGAGCTCATCCCACGCTTGCCCTAGCTAAAGTGTGAAGTCAAAGTGACCCCTAGCCTCAAGGGAAGCGCAAGCGCTTCCTATCAGCCAAGTTGGGTGGGCAGCCACCTCCATGAACCCTGACTCCATAGAGTGCTTTAACTCCTCTGCGGCTTTGCGTAGGCCTAAGAGAGTCGCGTGTGAATTCCTTCTGAGGGAGAGCATGTGCGCTGGGAGTCCCCGTTTTGTTTTCCGAGCCACACAACACAGGACAGACTGCTGGGGTCAGCTCTTGCTACGCAGAGCGAAGGGCAGTGAACTGCTTCTCGCTTGCAGAGCTTGATGTCTACAGCTGTAAGGCAGCCCCGGGACAAAGTTTTGGCCAGTATTACATTCAGCGTGGCTCTCCCTCTGTGGAGGCCCTCCGAACGGCACTGAGAGAATCCCTGAGCCTAAAGTGCATCCTGGCAACCCTTAACCTGTCATCTCACTATTGTGACGCAAGGTACACTGCAGGTGCAGCCTGACAGAAAGTACAGAAAAGCCGGTACGACTCTGAGGCATTTGGACGAGGCAAGGTCCCCTCGGCCTGACTAAGTCATTAAGCGGGTGCTGCTCCTCGTGGCACGCAGAACACCCCCCGTCCAACGAAGTGGGATCCTAGAAAGGCCCAGTGTTGCTGAAAGTCTCCAGGTGTCAGTCAGCGAGTGCTGGCAAATGCGTCGTGGGCTCAAGTTGGCACTGGGAGAATGTGGGAGAAGCCCGACTTTCCCCCTTTGGAAAGCCACTTCGTTGCAGCTTCCAAGCCGCCTGCTACTATTCACTCCACAGATTCCTCTGAGGAGCAGTGAGTTTTTCCAAAAGAAACCAGGTGCTTGCGATTCCTTCCGGGGAGCTCACCCCCAGGAGCATACTGTAGCTAAGGTGCCCACTAAATGTGACCTCTAGTCTCGAGGTAAGGTGCACATTTTCCCATTCCCAGAGATAGGGGCGCCCCGGTTTCCAGGAGGTCTTAGTCAGTGGACGGCTTTACCTTTAGTATGCCTCACAGCGCTCAAGACTCTCACGTGGGCACTTCTTTCCAAGGAAGTACACTGTGTACCCAAAGCCTTCTGAGCACAAGCAAGGGATACACAGCTCTGGGCACATCCCTCCCTATGCAGTTGGAAGGGCCGGGAACTAAGGTGTTCTCTGAGGCGAGCGTTCCACAGCTTTGAAACAGCCCCAGGAACGCGGTTCTTGGCAGGGTTTCGTTCCCTGCGGGTCTGCCACGTTGAGGAAAACTAAGCGGCCCTGAAAGAAACCACCGGGGCTCCAATTCGGTTTGGGGACTCCTGCTCGACGTCTCTCTAGGTGATGCGGAAACTGGACTTTAGGTCCAGCCCAAAGTAATGCAGAGAGTAACCCCGAGCATTGCTAGGCATTGGGAACATCCGAAGTCACCCAGGTAGGCCTGCTGAGGGCAGTTCGGGGTTTGTGCCATTCACCACATGCAGCACACACTGCATCCAAATGTTTCATCGCAGAAGGCCGAACTGTGTTCCAAGGGTCTCCCTTGGATTGTCAGAGAAGATAGGTGTATGTGCTGGGTGATCCAGTTGGTAATTGAGAAGCCTGGCAGAAGGCAGTCTTTTCCCCATTTGAAAGGTCGATAGTGGCGGCCTCAAGGCTGACTGAAAGACACTGCCCTTACCCGTCTTCTAGTCACCTCCAGGAGTGCCTCAGTGAAGACAGTGAGTTTTCTCCTACGAATCCAGGTGGTCTCCAGTGCCTTGCTGGGAGCTCATCCCACGCTTGCCCTAGCTAAAGTGTGAAGTCAAAGTGACCCCTAGCCTCAAGGGAAGCGCGAGCGCTTCCTATCAGCCAAGTTGGGTGGGCAGCCACCTCCATGAACCCTGACTCCATAGAGTGCTTTAACTCCTCTGCGGCTTTGCGTAGGCCTAAGAGAGTCGCGTGTGAATTCCTTCTGAGGGAGAGCATGTGCGCTGGGAGTCCCCGTTTTGTTTTCCGAGCCACACAACACAGGACAGACTGCTGGGGTCAGCTCTTGCTACGCAGAGCGAAGGGCAGTGAACTGCTTCTCGCTTGCAGAGCTTGATGTCTACAGCTGTAAGGCAGCCCCGGGACAAAGTTTTGGCCAGTATTACATTCAGCGTGGCTCTCCCTCTGTGGAGGCCCTCCGAACGGCACTGAGAGAATCCCTGAGCCTAAAGTGCATCCTGGCAACCCTTAACCTGTCATCTCACTATTGTGACGCAAGGTACACTGCAGGTGCAGCCTGACAGAAAGTACAGAAAAGCTGGTACGACTCTGAGGCATTTGGACGAGGCAAGGTCCCCTCGGCCTGACTATGTCATTAAGCGGGTGCTGCTCCTCGTGGCACGCAGAACACCCCCCGTCCAACGAAGTGGGATCCTAGAAAGGCCCAGTGTTGCTGAAAGTCTCCAGGTGTCAGTCAGCGAGTGCTGGCAAATGTGTCGTGGGCTCAAGTTGGCACTGGGAGAATGTGGGAGAAGCCCGACTTTCCCCCTTTGGAAAGCCACTTCGTTGCAGCTTCCAAGCCGCCTGCTACTATTCACTCCACAGATTCCTCTGAGGAGCAGTGAGTTTTTCCAAAAGAAACCAGGTGCTTGCGATTCCTTCCAGGGAGCTCACCCCCAGGAGCATACTGTAGCTAAGGTGCCCACTAAATGTGACCTCTAGTCTCGAGGTAAGGTGCACATTTTCCCATTCCCAGAGATAGGGGCGCCCCGGTTTCCAGGAGGTCTTAGTCAGTGGACGGCTTTAGCTTTAGTATGCCTCACAGCGCTCAAGACTCTCACGTGGGCACTTCTTTCCAAGGAAGTACACTGCGTACCCAAAGCCTTCTGAGCACAAGCAAGGGATACACAGCTCTGGGCACATCCCTCCCTATGCAGTTGGAAGGGCCGGGAACTAAGGTGTTCTCTGAGGCGAGCGTTCCACAGCTTTGAAACAGCCCCAGGAACGTGGTTCTTGGCAGGGTTTCGTTCCCTGCGGGTCTGCCACGTTGAGGAAAACTTAGCGGCCCTGAAAGTAACCACCGGGCCTCCAATTCGGTTTGGGGACTCCTGCTCGACGTCTCTCTAGGTGATGCGGAAACTGGACTTTAGGTCCAGCCCGAAGTAATGCAGAGAGTAACCCCGAGCATTGCTAGGCATTGGGAACATCCAAAGTCACCCAGGTCGGCCTGCTGAGGGCAGTTCGGGGTTTGTGCCGTTCACCACATGCAGCACACACTGCATCCAAAAGTTTCATCGCAGAAGGCCGAACTGTGTTCCACGGGTCTCCCTTGGATTGTCAGAGAAGATAGGTGTATGTGCTGGGTGATCCAGTTGGTAATTGAGAAGCCTGGCAGAGGGCAGTCTTTTCCCCATTTGAAAGGTCGATAGTGGCGGCCTCAAGGCTGACTGAAAGACACTGCCCTTACCCGTCTTCTAGTCACCTCCAGGAGTGCCTCAGTGAAGACAGTGAGTTTTCTCCTACGAATCCAGGTGGTCTCCAGTGCCTTGCTGGGAGCTCATCCCACGCTTGCCCTAGCTAAAGTGTGAAGTCAAAGTGACCCCTAGCCTCAAGGGATGCGTGAGCGCTTCCTATCAGCCAAGTTGGGTGGGCAGCCACCTCCATGAACCCTGACTCCATAGAGTGCTTTAACTCCTCTGCGGCTTTGCGTAGGCCTAAGAGAGTCGCGTGTGAATTCCTTCTGAGGGAGAGCATGTGCGCTGGGAGTCCCCGTTTTGTTTTCCGAGCCACACAACACAGGACAGACTGCTGGGGTCAGCTCTTGCTACGCAGAGCGAAGGGCAGTGAACTGCTTCTCGCTTGCAGAGCTTGATGTCTACAGCTGTAAGGCAGCCCCGGGACAAAGTTTTGGCCAGTATTACATTCAGCGTGGCTCTCCCTCTGTGGAGGCCCTCCGAACGGCACTGAGAGAATCCCTGAGCCTAAAGTGCATCCTGGCAACCCTTAACCTGTCATCTCACTATTGTGACGCAAGGTACACTGCAGGTGCAGCCTGACAGAAAGTACAGAAAAGCCGGTACGACTCTGAGGCATTTGGACGAGGCAAGGTCCCCTCGGCCTGACTAAGTCATTAAGCGGGTGCTGCTCCTCGTGGCACGCAGAACACCCCCCGTCCAACGAAGTGGGATCCTAGAAAGGCCCAGTGTTGCTGAAAGTCTCCAGGTGTCAGTCAGCGAGTGCTGGCAAATGCGTCGTGGGCTCAAGTTGGCACTGGGAGAATGTGGGAGAAGCCCGACTTTCCCCCTTTGGAAAGCCACTTCGTTGCAGCTTCCAAGCCGCCTGCTACTATTCACTCCACAGATTCCTCTGAGGAGCAGTGAGTTTTTCCAAAAGAAACCAGGTGCTTGCGATTCCTTCTGGGGAGCTCACCCCCAGGAGCATACTGTAGCTAAGGTGCCCACTAAATGTGACCTCTAGTCTCGAGGTAAGGTGCACATTTTCCCATTCCCAGAGATAGGGGCGCCCCGGTTTCCAGGAGGTCTTAGTCAGTGGACGGCTTTAGCTTTAGTATGCCTCACAGCGCTCAAGACTCTCACGTGGGCACTTCTTTCCAAGGAAGTACACTGCGTACCCAAAGCCTTCTGAGCACAAGCAAGGGATACACAGCTCTGGGCACATCCCTCCCTATGCAGTTGGAAGGGCCGGGAACTAAGGTGTTCTCTGAGGCGAGCGTTCCACAGCTTTGAAACAGCCCCAGGAACGCGGTTCTTGGCAGGGTTTCGTTCCCTGCGGGTCTGCCACGTTGAGGAAAACTAAGCGGCCCTGAAAGAAACCACCGGGGCTCCAATTCGGTTTGGGGACTCCTGCTCGACGTCTCTCTAGGTGATGCGGAAACTGGACTTTAGGTCCAGCCCGAAGTAATGCAGAGAGTAACCCCGAGCATTGCTAGGCATTGGGAACATCCGAAGTCACCCAGATAGGCCTGCTGAGGGCAGTTCGGGGTTTGTGCCGCTCACCACATGCAGCAAACACTGCATCCAAATGTTTCATCGCAGAAGGCCGAACTGTGTTCCAAGGGTCTCCCTTGGATTGTCAGAGAAGATAGGTGTATGTGCTGGGTGATCCAGTTGGTAATTGAGAAGCCTGGCAGAAGGCAGTCTTTTCCCCATTTGAAAGGTCGATAGTGGCGGCCTCAAGGCTGACTGAAAGACACTGCCCTTACCCGTCTTCTAGTCACCTCCAGGAGTGCCTCAGTGAAGACAGTGAGTTTTCTCCTACGAATCCAGGTGGTCTCCAGTGCCTTGCTGGGAGCTCATCCCACGCTTGCCCTAGCTAAAGTGTGAAGTCAAAGTGACCCCTAGCCTCAAGGGAAGCGCGAGCGCTTCCTATCAGCCAAGTTGGGTGGGCAGCCACCTCCATGAACCCTGACTCCATAGAGTGCTTTAACTCCTCTGCGGCTTTGCGTAGGCCTAAGAGAGTCGCGTGTGAATTCCTTCTGAGGGAGAGCATGTGCGCTGGGAGTCCCCGTTTTGTTTTCCGAGCCACACAACACAGGACAGACTGCTGGGGTCAGCTCTTGCTACGCAGAGCGAAGGGCAGTGAACTGCTTCTCGCTTGCAGAGCTTGATGTCTACAGCTGTAAGGCAGCCCCGGGACAAAGTTTTGGCCAGTATTACATTCAGCGTGGCTCTCCCTCTGTGGAGGCCCTCCGAACGGCACTGAGAGAATCCCTGAGCCTAAAGTGCATCCTGGCAACCCTTAACCTGTCATCTCACTATTGTGAAGCAAGGTACACTGCAGGTGCAGCCTGACAGAAAGTACAGAAAAGCCGGTACGACTCTGAGGCATTTGGACGAGGCAAGGTCCCCTCGGCCTGACTAAGTCATTAAGCGGGTGCTGCTCCTCGTGGCACGCAGAACACCCCCCGTCCAACGAAGTGGGATCCTAGAAAGGCCCAGTGTTGCTGAAAGTCTCCAGGTGTCAGTCAGCGAGTGCTGGCAAATGCGTCGTGGGCTCAAGTTGGCACTGGGAGAATGTGGGAGAAGCCCGACTTTCCCCTTTGGAAAGCCACTTCGTTGCAGCTTCCAAGCCGCCTGCTACTATTCACTCCACAGATTCCTCTGAGGAGCAGTGAGTTTTTCCAAAAGAAACCAGGTGCTTGCGATTCCTTCCGGGGAGCTCACCCCCAGGAGCATACTGTAGCTAAGGTGCCCACTAAATGTGACCTCTAGTCTCGAGGTAAGGTGCACATTTTCCCATTCGCAGAGATAGGGGCGCCCCGGTTTCCAGGAGGTCTTAGTCAGTGGACGGCTTTAGATTTAGTATGCCTCACAGCGCTCAAGACTCTCACGTGGGCACTTCTTTCCAAGGAAGTACACTGCGTACCCAAAGCCTTCTGAGCACAAGCAAGGGATACACAGCTCTGGGCACATCCCTCCCTATGCAGTTGGAAGGGCCGGGAACTAAGGTGTTCTCTGAGGCGAGCGTTCCACAGCTTTGAAACAGCCCCAGGAACGTGGTTCTTGGCAGGGTTTCGTTCCCTGCGGGTCTGCCACGTTGAGGAAAACTAAGCGGCCCTGAAAGAAACCACCGGGGCTCCAATTCGGTTTGGGGACTCCTGCTCGACGTCTCTCTAGGTGATGCGGAAACTGGACTTTAGGTCCAGCCCGAAGTAATGCAGAGAGTAACCCCGAGCATTGCTAGGCATTGGGAACATCCAAAGTCACCCAGGTAGGCCTGCTGAGGGCAGTTCGGGGTTTGTGCCGTTCACCACATGCAGCACACACTGCATCCAAAAGTTTCATCGCAGAAGGCCGAACTGTGTTCCACGGGTCTCCCTTGGATTGTCACAGAAGATAGGTGTATGTGCTGGGTGATCCAGTTGGTAATTGAGAAGCCTGGCAGAGGGCAGTCTTTTCCCCATTTGAAAGGTCGATAGTGGCGGCCTCAAGGCTGACTGAAAGACACTGCCCTTACCCGTCTTCTAGTCACCTCCAGGAGTGCCTCAGTGAAGACAGTGAGTTTTCTCCTACGAATCCAGGTGGTCTCCAGTGCCTTGCTGGGAGCTCATCCCACGCTTGCCCTAGCTAAAGTGTGAAGTCAAAGTGACCCCTAGCCTCAAGGGAAGCGCGAGCGCTTCCTATCAGCCAAGTTGGGTGGGCAGCCACCTCCATGAACCCTGACTCCATAGAGTGCTTTAACTCCTCTGCGGCTTTGCGTAGGCCTAAGAGAGTCGCGTGTGAATTGCTTCTGAGGGAGAGCATGTGCGCTGGGAGTCCCCGTTTTGTTTTCCGAGCCACACAACACAGGACAGACTGCTGGGGTCAGCTCTTGCTACGCAGAGCGAAGGGCAGTGAACTGCTTCTCGCTTGCAGAGCTTGATGTCTACAGCTGGAAGGCAGCCCCGGGACAAAGTTTTGGCCAGTATTACATTCAGCGTGGCTCTCCCTCTGTGGAGGCCCTCCGAACGGCACTGAGAGAATCCCTGAGCCTAAAGTGCATCCTGGCAACTCTTAACCTGTCAACTCACTATTGTGACGCAAGGTACACTGCAGGTGCAGCCTGACAGAAAGTACAGAAAAGCCGGTACGACTCTGAGGCATTTGGACGAGGCAAGGTCCCCTCGGCCTGACTAAGTCATTAAGCGGGTGCTGCTCCTCGTGGCACGCAGAACACCCCCCGTCCAACGAAGTGGGATCCTAGAAAGGCCCAGTGTTGCTGAAAGTCTCCAGGTGTCAGTCAGAGAGTGCTGGCAAATGCGTCGTGGGCTCAAGTTGGCACTGGGAGAATGTGGGAGAAGCCCGACTTTCCCCCTTTGGAAAGCCACTTCGTTGCAGCTTCCAAGCCGCCTGCTACTATTCACTCCACAGATTCCTCTGAGGAGCAGTGAGTTTTTCCAAAAGAAACCAGGTGCTTGCGATTCCTTCCGGGGAGCTCACCCCCAGGAGCATACTGTAGCTAAGGTGCCCACTAAATGTGACCTCTAGTCTCGAGGTAAGTTGCACATTTTCCCATTCCCAGAGATAGGGGCGCCCCGGTTTCCAGGAGGTCTTAGTCAGTGGACGGCTTTAGCTTTAGTATGCCTCACAGCGCTCAAGACTCTCACGTGGGCACTTCTTTCCAAGGAAGTACACTGCGTACCCAAAGCCTTCTGAGCACAAGCAAGGGATACACAGCTCTGGGCACATCCCTCCCTATGCAGTTGGAAGGGCCGGGAACTAAGGTGTTCTCTGAGGCGAGCGTTCCACAGCTTTGAAACAGCCTCAGGAACGCGGTTCTTGGCAGGGTTTCGTTCCCTGCGGGTCTGCCACGTTGAGGAAAACTAAGCGGCCCTGAAAGAAACCACCGGGGCTCCAATTCGGTTTGGGGACTCCTGCTCGACGTCTCTCTAGGTGATGCGGAAACTGGACTTTAGGTCCAGCCCGAAGTAATGCAGAGAGTAACCCCGAGCATTGCTAGGCATTGGGAACATCCAAAGTCACCCAGGTAGGCCTGCTGAGGGCAGTTCGGGGTTTGTGCCGTTCACCACATGCAGCACACACTGCATCCAAAAGTTTCATCGCAGAAGGCCGAACTGTGTTCCACGGGTCTCCCTTGGATTGTCAGAGAAGATAGGTGTATGTGCTGGGTGATCCAGTTGGTAATTGAGAAGCCTGGCAGAGGGCAGTCTTTTCCCCATTTGAAAGGTCGATAGTGGCGGCCTCAAGGCTGACTGAAAGACACTGCCCTTACCCGTCTTCTAGTCACCTCCAGGAGTGCCTCAGTGAAGACAGTGAGTTTTCTCCTACGAATCCAGGTGGTCTCCAGTGCCTTGCTGGGAGCTCATCCCACGCTTGCCCTAGCTAAAGTGTGAAGTCAAAGTGACCCCTAGCCTCAAGGGAAGCGCGAGCGCTTCCTATCAGCCAAGTTGGGTGGGCAGCCACCTCCATGAACCCTGACTCCATAGAGTGCTTTAACTCCTCTGCGGCTTTGCGTAGGCCTAAGAGAGTCGCGTGTGAATTCCTTCTGAGGGAGAGCATGTGCGCTGGGAGTCCCCGTTTTGTTTTCCGAGCCACACAACACAGGACAGACTGCTGGGGTCAGCTCTTGCTATGCAGAGCGAAGGGCAGTGAACTGCTTCTCGCTTGCAGAGCTTGATGTCTACAGCTGTAAGGCAGCCCCGGGACAAAGTTTTGGCCAGTATTACATTCAGCGTGGCTCTCCCTCTGTGGAGGCCCTCCGAACGGCACTGAGAGAATCCCTGAGCCTAAAGTGCATCCTGGCAACCCTTAACCTGTCATCTCACTATTGTGACGCAAGGTACACTGCAGGTGCAGCCTGACAGAAAGTACAGAAAAGCCGGTACGACTCTGAGGCATTTGGACGAGGCAAGGTCCCCTCGGCCTGACTAAGTCATTAAGCGGGTGCTGCTCCTCGTGGCACGCAGAACACCCCCCGTCCAACGAAGTGGGATCCTAGAAAGGCCCAGTGTTGCTGAAAGTCTCCAGGTGTCAGTCAGCGAGTGCTGGCAAATGCGTCGTGGGCTCAAGTTGGCACTGGGAGAATGTGGGAGAAGCCCGACTTTCCCCCTTTGGAAAGCCACTTCGTTGCAGCTTCCAAGCCGCCTGCTACTATTCACTCCACAGATTCCTCTGAGGAGCAGTGAGTTTTTCCAAAAGAAACCAGGTGCTTGCGATTCCTTCCGGGGAGCTCACCCCCAGGAGCATACTGTAGCTAAGGTGCCCACTAAATGTGACCTCTAGTCTCGAGGTAAGGTGCACATTTTCCCATTCCCAGAGATAGGGGCGCCCCGGTTTCCAGGAGGTCTTAGTCAGTGGACGGCTTTAGCTTTAGTATGCCTCACAGCGCTCAAGACTCTCACGTGGGCACTTCTTTCCAAGGAAGTACACTGCGTACCCAAAGCCTTCTGAGCACAAGCAAGGGATACACAGCTCTGGGCACATCCCTCCCTATGCAGTTGGAAGGGCCGGGAACTAAGGTGTTCTCTGAGGCGAGCGTTCCACAGCTTTGAAACAGCCCCAGGAACGCGGTTCTTGGCAGGGTTTCGTTCCCTGCGGGTCTGCCACGTTGAGGAAAACTAAGCGGCCCTGAAAGAAACCACCGGGGCTCCAATTCGGTTTGGGGACTCCTGCTCGACGTCTCTCTAGGTGATGCGGAAACTGGACTTTAGGTCCAGCCCAAAGTAATGCAGAGAGTAACCCCGAGCATTGCTAGGCATTGGGAACATCCGAAGTCACCCAGGTAGGCCTGCTGAGGGCAGTTCGGGGTTTGTGCCATTCACCACATGCAGCACACACTGCATCCAAATGTTTCATCGCAGAAGGCCGAACTGTGTTCCAAGGGTCTCCCTTGGATTGTCAGAGAAGATAGGTGTATGTGCTGGGTGATCCAGTTGGTAATTGAGAAGCCTGGCAGAAGGCAGTCTTTTCCCCATTTGAAAGGTCGATAGTGGCGGCCTCAAGGCTGACTGAAAGACACTGCCCTTACCCGTCTTCTAGTCACCTCCAGGAGTGCCTCAGTGAAGACAGTGAGTTTTCTCCTACGAATCCAGGTGGTCTCCAGTGCCTTGCTGGGAGCTCATCCCACGCTTGCCCTAGCTAAAGTGTGAAGTCAAAGTGACCCCTAGCCTCAAGGGAAGCGCAAGCGCTTCCTATCAGCCAAGTTGGGTGGGCAGCCACCTCCATGAACCCTGACTCCATAGAGTGCTTTAACTCCTCTGCGGCTTTGCGTAGGCCTAAGAGAGTCGCGTGTGAATTCCTTCTGAGGGAGAGCATGTGCGCTGGGAGTCCCCGTTTTGTTTTCCGAGCCACACAACACAGGACAGACTGCTGGGGTCAGCTCTTGCTACGCAGAGCGAAGGGCAGTGAACTGCTTCTCGCTTGCAGAGCTTGATGTCTACAGCTGTAAGGCAGCCCCGGGACAAAGTTTTGGCCAGTATTACATTCAGCGTGGCTCTCCCTCTGTGGAGGCCCTCCGAACGGCACTGAGAGAATCCCTGAGCCTAAAGTGCATCCTGGCAACCCTTAACCTGTCATCTCACTATTGTGACGCAAGGTACACTGCAGGTGCAGCCTGACAGAAAGTACAGAAAAGCCGGTACGACTCTGAGGCATTTGGACGAGGCAAGGTCCCCTCGGCCTGACTAAGTCATTAAGCGGGTGCTGCTCCTCGTGGCACGCAGAACACCCCCCGTCCAACGAAGTGGGATCCTAGAAAGGCCCAGTGTTGCTGAAAGTCTCCAGGTGTCAGTCAGCGAGTGCTGGCAAATGCGTCGTGGGCTCAAGTTGGCACTGGGAGAATGTGGGAGAAGCCCGACTTTCCCCCTTTGGAAAGCCACTTCGTTGCAGCTTCCAAGCCGCCTGCTACTATTCACTCCACAGATTCCTCTGAGGAGCAGTGAGTTTTTCCAAAAGAAACCAGGTGCTTGCGATTCCTTCCGGGGAGCTCACCCCCAGGAGCATACTGTAGCTAAGGTGCCCACTAAATGTGACCTCTAGTCTCGAGGTAAGGTGCACATTTTCCCATTCCCAGAGATAGGGGCGCCCCGGTTTCCAGGAGGTCTTAGTCAGTGGACGGCTTTAGCTTTAGTATGCCTCACAGCGCTCAAGACTCTCACGTGGGCACTTCTTTCCAAGGAAGTACACTGCGTACCCAAAGCCTTCTGAGCACAAGCAAGGGATACACAGCTCTGGGCACATCCCTCCCTATGCAGTTGGAAGGGCCGGGAACTAAGGTGTTCTCTGAGGCGAGCGTTCCACAGCTTTGAAACAGCCCCAGGAACGTGGTTCTTGGCAGGGTTTCGTTCCCTGCGGGTCTGCCACGTTGAGGAAAACTAAGCGGCCCTGAAAGAAACCACCGGGGCTCCAATTCGGTTTGGGGACTCCTGCTCGACGTCTCTCTAGGTGATGCGGAAACTGGACTTTAGGTCCAGCCCGAAGTAATGCAGAGAGTAACCCCGAGCATTGCTAGGCATTGGGAACATCCAAAGTCACCCAGGTAGGCCTGCTGAGGGCAGTTCGGGGTTTGTGCCGTTCACCACATGCAGCACACACTGCATCCAAAAGTTTCATCGCAGAAGGCCGAACTGTGTTCCACGGGTCTCCCTTGGATTGTCAGAGAAGATAGGTGTATGTGCTGGGTGATCCAGTTGGTAATTGAGAAGCCTGGCAGAGGGCAGTCTTTTCCCCATTTGAAAGGTCGATAGTGGCGGCCTCAAGGCTGACTGAAAGACACTGCCCTTACCCGTCTTCTAGTCACCTCCAGGAGTGCCTCAGTGAAGACAGTGAGTTTTCTCCTACGAATCCAGGTGGTCTCCAGTGCCTTGCTGGGAGCTCATCCCACGCTTGCCCTAGCTAAAGTGTGAAGTCAAAGTGACCCCTAGCCTCAAGGGATGCGTGAGCGCTTTCTATCAGCCAAGTTGGGTGGGCAGCCACCTCCATGAACCCTGACTCCATAGAGTGCTTTAACTCCTCTGCGGCTTTGCGTAGGCCTAAGAGAGTCGCGTGTGAATTCCTTCTGAGGGAGAGCATGTGCGCTGGGAGTCCCCGTTTTGTTTTCCGAGCCACACAACACAGGACAGACTGCTGGGGTCAGCTCTTGCTACGCAGAGCGAAGGGCAGTGAACTGCTTCTCGCTTGCAGAGCTTGATGTCTACAGCTGTAAGGCAGCCCCGGGACAAAGTTTTGGCCAGTATTACATTCAGCGTGGCTCTCCCTCTGTGGAGGCCCTCCGAACGGCACTGAGAGAATCCCTGAGCCTAAAGTGCATCCTGGCAACCCTTAACCTGTCATCTCACTATTGTGACGCAAGGTACACTGCAGGTGCAGCCTGACAGAAAGTACAGAAAAGCCAGTACGACTCTGAGGCATTTGGACGAGGCAAGGTCCCCTCGGCCTGACTAAGTCATTAAGCGGGTGCTGCTCCTCGTGGCACGCAAAACACACCCCGTCCAACGAAGTGGGATCCTAGAAAGGCCCAGTGTTGCTGAAAGTCTCCAGGTGTCAGTCAGCGAGTGCTGGCAAATGCGTCGTGGGCTCAAGTTGGCACTGGGAGAATGTGGGAGAAGCCCGACTTTCCCCCTTTGGAAAGCCACTTCGTTGCAGCTTCCAAGCTGCCTGCTACTATTCACTCCACAGATTCCTCTGAGGAGCAGTGAGTTTTTCCAAAAGAAACCAGGTGCTTGCGATTCCTTCCGGGGAGCTCACCCCCAGGAGCATACTGTAGCTAAGGTGCCCACTAAATGTGACCTCTAGTCTCGAGGTAAGGTGCACATTTTCCCATTCCCAGAGATAGGGGCGCCCCGGTTTCCAGGAGGTCTTAGTCAGTGGACGGCTTTAGCTTTAGTATGCCTCACAGCGCTCAAGACTCTCACGTGGGCACTTCTTTCCAAGGAAGTACACTGCGTACCCAAAGCCTTCTGAGCACAAGCAAGGGATACACAGCTCTGGGCACATCCCTCCCTATGCAGTTGGAAGGGCCGGGAACTAAGGTGTTCTCTGAGGCGAGCGTTCCACAGCTTTGAAACAGCCCCAGGAACGCGGTTCTTGGCAGGGTTTCGTTCCCTGTGGGTCTGCCACGTTGAGGAAAACTAAGCGGCCCTGAAAGAAACCACCGGGGCTCCAATTCGGTTTGGGGACTCCTGCTCGACGTCTCTCTAGGTGATGCGGAAACTGGACTTTAGGTCCCGCCCGAAGTAATGCAGAGAGTAACCCCGAGCATTGCTAGGCATTGGGAACATCCGAAGTCACCCAGGTAGGCCTGCTGAGGGCAGTTCGGGGTTTGTGCCGTTCACCACATGCAGCAAACACTGCATCCAAAAGTTTCATCGCAGAAGGCCGAACTGTGTTCCAAGGGTCTCCCTTGGATTGTCAGAGAAGATAGGTGTATGTGCTGGCTGATCCAGTTGGTAATTGAGAAGCCTGGCAGAAGGCAGTCTTTTCCCCATTTGAAAGGTCGATAGTGGCGGCCTCAAGGCTGACTGAAAGACACTGCCCTTACCCGTCTTCCAGTCACCTCCAGGAGTGCCTCAGTGAAGACAGTGAGTTTTCTCCTCCGAATCCAGGTGGTCTCCAGTGCCTTGCTGGGAGCTCATCCCACGCTTGCCCTAGCTAAAGTGTGAAGTCAAAGTGACCCCTAGCCTCAAGGGAAGCGCAAGCGCTTCCTATCAGCCAAGTTGGGTGGGCAGCCACCTCCATGAACCCTGACTCCATAGAGTGCTTTAACTCCTCTGCGGCTTTGCGTAGGCCTAAGAGAGTCGCGTGTGAATTCCTTCTGAGGGAGAGCATGTGCGCTGGGAGTCCCCGTTTTGTTTTCCGAGCCACACAACACAGGACAGACTGCTGGGGTCAGCTCTTGCTACGCAGAGCGAAGGGCAGTGAACTGCTTCTCGCTTGCAGAGCTTGATGTCTACAGCTGTAAGGCAGCCCCGGGACAAAGTTTTGGCCAGTATTACATTCAGCGTGGCTCTCCCTCTGTGGAGGCCCTCCGAACGGCACTGAGAGAATCCCTGAGCCTAAAGTGCATCCTGGCAACCCTTAACCTGTCATCTCACTATTGTGACGCAAGGTACACTGCAGGTGCAGCCTGACAGAAAGTACAGAAAAGCCGGTACGACTCTGAGGCATTTGGACGAGGCAAGGTCCCCTCGGCCTGACTAAGTCATTAAGCGGGTGCTGCTCCTCGTGGCACGCAGAACACCCCCCGTCCAACGAAGTGGGATCCTAGAAAGGCCCAGTGTTGCTGAAAGTCTCCAGGTGTCAGTCAGCGAGTGCTGGCAAATGCGTCGTGGGCTCAAGTTGGCACTGGGAGAATGTGGGAGAAGCCCGACTTTCCCCCTTTGGAAAGCCACTTCGTTGCAGCTTCCAAGCCGCCTGCTACTATTCACTCCACAGATTCCTCTGAGGAGCAGTGAGTTTTTCCAAAAGAAACCAGGTGCTTGCGATTCCTTCCGGGGAGCTCACCCCCAGGAGCATACTGTAGCTAAGGTGCCCACTAAATGTGACCTCTAGTCTCGAGGTAAGGTGCACATTTTCCCATTCCCAGAGATAGGGGCGCCCCGGTTTCCAGGAGGTCTTAGTCAGTGGACGGCTTTACCTTTAGTATGCCTCACAGCGCTCAAGACTCTCACGTGGGCACTTCTTTCCAAGGAAGTACACTGTGTACCCAAAGCCTTCTGAGCACAAGCAAGGGATACACAGCTCTGGGCACATCCCTCCCTATGCAGTTGGAAGGGCCGGGAACTAAGGTGTTCTCTGAGGCGAGCGTTCCACAGCTTTGAAACAGCCCCAGGAACGCGGTTCTTGGCAGGGTTTCGTTCCCTGCGGGTCTGCCACGTTGAGGAAAACTAAGCGGCCCTGAAAGAAACCACCGGGGCTCCAATTCGGTTTGGGGACTCCTGCTCGACGTCTCTCTAGGTGATGCGGAAACTGGACTTTAGGTCCAGCCCAAAGTAATGCAGAGAGTAACCCCGAGCATTGCTAGGCATTGGGAACATCCGAAGTCACCCAGGTAGGCCTGCTGAGGGCAGTTCGGGGTTTGTGCCATTCACCACATGCAGCACACACTGCATCCAAATGTTTCATCGCAGAAGGCCGAACTGTGTTCCAAGGGTCTCCCTTGGATTGTCAGAGAAGATAGGTGTATGTGCTGGGTGATCCAGTTGGTAATTGAGAAGCCTGGCAGAAGGCAGTCTTTTCCCCATTTGAAAGGTCGATAGTGGCGGCCTCAAGGCTGACTGAAAGACACTGCCCTTACCCGTCTTCTAGTCACCTCCAGGAGTGCCTCAGTGAAGACAGTGAGTTTTCTCCTACGAATCCAGGTGGTCTCCAGTGCCTTGCTGGGAGCTCATCCCACGCTTGCCCTAGCTAAAGTGTGAAGTCAAAGTGACCCCTAGCCTCAAGGGAAGCGCGAGCGCTTCCTATCAGCCAAGTTGGGTGGGCAGCCACCTCCATGAACCCTGACTCCATAGAGTGCTTTAACTCCTCTGCGGCTTTGCGTAGGCCTAAGAGAGTCGCGTGTGAATTCCTTCTGAGGGAGAGCATGTGCGCTGGGAGTCCCCGTTTTCTTTTCCGAGCCACACAACACAGGACAGACTGCTGGGGTCAGCTCTTGCTACGCAGAGCGAAGGGCAGTGAACTGCTTCTCGCTTGCAGAGCTTGATGTCTACAGCTGTAAGGCAGCCCCGGGACAAAGTTTTGGCCAGTATTACATTCAGCGTGGCTCTCCCTCTGTGGAGGCCCTCCGAACGGCACTGAGAGAATCCCTGAGCCTAAAGTGCATCCTGGCAACCCTTAACCTGTCATCTCACTATTGTGACGCAAGGTACACTGCAGGTGCAGCCTGACAGAAAGTACAGAAAAGCTGGTACGACTCTGAGGCATTTGGACGAGGCAAGGTCCCCTCGGCCTGACTATGTCATTAAGCGGGTGCTGCTCCTCGTGGCACGCAGAACACCCCCCGTCCAACGAAGTGGGATCCTAGAAAGGCCCAGTGTTGCTGAAAGTCTCCAGGTGTCAGTCAGCGAGTGCTGGCAAATGTGTCGTGGGCTCAAGTTGGCACTGGGAGAATGTGGGAGAAGCCCGACTTTCCCCCTTTGGAAAGCCACTTCGTTGCAGCTTCCAAGCCGCCTGCTACTATTCACTCCACAGATTCCTCTGAGGAGCAGTGAGTTTTTCCAAAAGAAACCAGGTGCTTGCGATTCCTTCCAGGGAGCTCACCCCCAGGAGCATACTGTAGCTAAGGTGCCCACTAAATGTGACCTCTAGTCTCGAGGTAAGGTGCACATTTTCCCATTCCCAGAGATAGGGGCGCCCCGGTTTCCAGGAGGTCTTAGTCAGTGGACGGCTTTAGCTTTAGTATGCCTCACAGCGCTCAAGACTCTCACGTGGGCACTTCTTTCCAAGGAAGTACACTGCGTACCCAAAGCCTTCTGAGCACAAGCAAGGGATACACAGCTCTGGGCACATCCCTCCCTATGCAGTTGGAAGGGCCGGGAACTAAGGTGTTCTCTGAGGCGAGCGTTCCACAGCTTTGAAACAGCCCCAGGAACGTGGTTCTTGGCAGGGTTTCGTTCCCTGCGGGTCTGCCACGTTGAGGAAAACTTAGCGGCCCTGAAAGTAACCACCGGGCCTCCAATTCGGTTTGGGGACTCCTGCTCGACGTCTCTCTAGGTGATGCGGAAACTGGACTTTAGGTCCAGCCCGAAGTAATGCAGAGAGTAACCCCGAGCATTGCTAGGCATTGGGAACATCCAAAGTCACCCAGGTCGGCCTGCTGAGGGCAGTTCGGGGTTTGTGCCGTTCACCACATGCAGCACACACTGCATCCAAAAGTTTCATCGCAGAAGGCCGAACTGTGTTCCACGGGTCTCCCTTGGATTGTCAGAGAAGATAGGTGTATGTGCTGGGTGATCCAGTTGGTAATTGAGAAGCCTGGCAGAGGGCAGTCTTTTCCCCATTTGAAAGGTCGATAGTGGCGGCCTCAAGGCTGACTGAAAGACACTGCCCTTACCCGTCTTCTAGTCACCTCCAGGAGTGCCTCAGTGAAGACAGTGAGTTTTCTCCTACGAATCCAGGTGGTCTCCAGTGCCTTGCTGGGAGCTCATCCCACGCTTGCCCTAGCTAAAGTGTGAAGTCAAAGTGACCCCTAGCCTCAAGGGATGCGTGAGCGCTTCCTATCAGCCAAGTTGGGTGGGCAGCCACCTCCATGAACCCTGACTCCATAGAGTGCTTTAACTCCTCTGCGGCTTTGCGTAGGCCTAAGAGAGTCGCGTGTGAATTCCTTCTGAGGGAGAGCATGTGCGCTGGGAGTCCCCGTTTTGTTTTCCGAGCCACACAACACAGGACAGACTGCTGGGGTCAGCTCTTGCTACGCAGAGCGAAGGGCAGTGAACTGCTTCTCGCTTGCAGAGCTTGATGTCTACAGCTGTAAGGCAGCCCCGGGACAAAGTTTTGGCCAGTATTACATTCAGCGTGGCTCTCCCTCTGTGGAGGCCCTCCGAACGGCACTGAGAGAATCCCTGAGCCTAAAGTGCATCCTGGCAACCCTTAACCTGTCATCTCACTATTGTGACGCAAGGTACACTGCAGGTGCAGCCTGACAGAAAGTACAGAAAAGCCGGTACGACTCTGAGGCATTTGGACGAGGCAAGGTCCCCTCGGCCTGACTAAGTCATTAAGCGGGTGCTGCTCCTCGTGGCACGCAGAACACCCCCCGTCCAACGAAGTGGGATCCTAGAAAGGCCCAGTGTTGCTGAAAGTCTCCAGGTGTCAGTCAGCGAGTGCTGGCAAATGCGTCGTGGGCTCAAGTTGGCACTGGGAGAATGTGGGAGAAGCCCGACTTTCCCCCTTTGGAAAGCCACTTCGTTGCAGCTTCCAAGCCGCCTGCTACTATTCACTCCACAGATTCCTCTGAGGAGCAGTGAGTTTTTCCAAAAGAAACCAGGTGCTTGCGATTCCTTCTGGGGAGCTCACCCCCAGGAGCATACTGTAGCTAAGGTGCCCACTAAATGTGACCTCTAGTCTCGAGGTAAGGTGCACATTTTCCCATTCCCAGAGATAGGGGCGCCCCGGTTTCCAGGAGGTCTTAGTCAGTGGACGGCTTTAGCTTTAGTATGCCTCACAGCGCTCAAGACTCTCACGTGGGCACTTCTTTCCAAGGAAGTACACTGCGTACCCAAAGCCTTCTGAGCACAAGCAAGGGATACACAGCTCTGGGCACATCCCTCCCTATGCAGTTGGAAGGGCCGGGAACTAAGGTGTTCTCTGAGGCGAGCGTTCCACAGCTTTGAAACAGCCCCAGGAACGCGGTTCTTGGCAGGGTTTCGTTCCCTGCGGGTCTGCCACGTTGAGGAAAACTAAGCGGCCCTGAAAGAAACCACCGGGGCTCCAATTCGGTTTGGGGACTCCTGCTCGACGTCTCTCTAGGTGATGCGGAAACTGGACTTTAGGTCCAGCCCGAAGTAATGCAGAGAGTAACCCCGAGCATTGCTAGGCATTGGGAACATCCGAAGTCACCCAGATAGGCCTGCTGAGGGCAGTTCGGGGTTTGTGCCGCTCACCACATGCAGCAAACACTGCATCCAAATGTTTCATCGCAGAAGGCCGAACTGTGTTCCAAGGGTCTCCCTTGGATTGTCAGAGAAGATAGGTGTATGTGCTGGGTGATCCAGTTGGTAATTGAGAAGCCTGGCAGAAGGCAGTCTTTTCCCCATTTGAAAGGTCGATAGTGGCGGCCTCAAGGCTGACTGAAAGACACTGCCCTTACCCGTCTTCTAGTCACCTCCAGGAGTGCCTCAGTGAAGACAGTGAGTTTTCTCCTACGAATCCAGGTGGTCTCCAGTGCCTTGCTGGGAGCTCATCCCACGCTTGCCCTAGCTAAAGTGTGAAGTCAAAGTGACCCCTAGCCTCAAGGGAAGCGCGAGCGCTTCCTATCAGCCAAGTTGGGTGGGCAGCCACCTCCATGAACCCTGACTCCATAGAGTGCTTTAACTCCTCTGCGGCTTTGCGTAGGCCTAAGAGAGTCGCGTGTGAATTCCTTCTGAGGGAGAGCATGTGCGCTGGGAGTCCCCGTTTTGTTTTCCGAGCCACACAACACAGGACAGACTGCTGGGGTCAGCTCTTGCTACGCAGAGCGAAGGGCAGTGAACTGCTTCTCGCTTGCAGAGCTTGATGTCTACAGCTGTAAGGCAGCCCCGGGACAAAGTTTTGGCCAGTATTACATTCAGCGTGGCTCTCCCTCTGTGGAGGCCCTCCGAACGGCACTGAGAGAATCCCTGAGCCTAAAGTGCATCCTGGCAACCCTTAACCTGTCATCTCACTATTGTGAAGCAAGGTACACTGCAGGTGCAGCCTGACAGAAAGTACAGAAAAGCCGGTACGACTCTGAGGCATTTGGACGAGGCAAGGTCCCCTCGGCCTGACTAAGTCATTAAGCGGGTGCTGCTCCTCGTGGCACGCAGAACACCCCCCGTCCAACGAAGTGGGATCCTAGAAAGGCCCAGTGTTGCTGAAAGTCTCCAGGTGTCAGTCAGCGAGTGCTGGCAAATGCGTCGTGGGCTCAAGTTGGCACTGGGAGAATGTGGGAGAAGCCCGACTTTCCCCTTTGGAAAGCCACTTCGTTGCAGCTTCCAAGCCGCCTGCTACTATTCACTCCACAGATTCCTCTGAGGAGCAGTGAGTTTTTCCAAAAGAAACCAGGTGCTTGCGATTCCTTCCGGGGAGCTCACCCCCAGGAGCATACTGTAGCTAAGGTGCCCACTAAATGTGACCTCTAGTCTCGAGGTAAGGTGCACATTTTCCCATTCGCAGAGATAGGGGCGCCCCGGTTTCCAGGAGGTCTTAGTCAGTGGACGGCTTTAGATTTAGTATGCCTCACAGCGCTCAAGACTCTCACGTGGGCACTTCTTTCCAAGGAAGTACACTGCGTACCCAAAGCCTTCTGAGCACAAGCAAGGGATACACAGCTCTGGGCACATCCCTCCCTATGCAGTTGGAAGGGCCGGGAACTAAGGTGTTCTCTGAGGCGAGCGTTCCACAGCTTTGAAACAGCCCCAGGAACGTGGTTCTTGGCAGGGTTTCGTTCCCTGCGGGTCTGCCACGTTGAGGAAAACTAAGCGGCCCTGAAAGAAACCACCGGGGCTCCAATTCGGTTTGGGGACTCCTGCTCGACGTCTCTCTAGGTGATGCGGAAACTGGACTTTAGGTCCAGCCCGAAGTAATGCAGAGAGTAACCCCGAGCATTGCTAGGCATTGGGAACATCCAAAGTCACCCAGGTAGGCCTGCTGAGGGCAGTTCGGGGTTTGTGCCGTTCACCACATGCAGCACACACTGCATCCAAAAGTTTCATCGCAGAAGGCCGAACTGTGTTCCACGGGTCTCCCTTGGATTGTCACAGAAGATAGGTGTATGTGCTGGGTGATCCAGTTGGTAATTGAGAAGCCTGGCAGAGGGCAGTCTTTTCCCCATTTGAAAGGTCGATAGTGGCGGCCTCAAGGCTGACTGAAAGACACTGCCCTTACCCGTCTTCTAGTCACCTCCAGGAGTGCCTCAGTGAAGACAGTGAGTTTTCTCCTACGAATCCAGGTGGTCTCCAGTGCCTTGCTGGGAGCTCATCCCACGCTTGCCCTAGCTAAAGTGTGAAGTCAAAGTGACCCCTAGCCTCAAGGGAAGCGCGAGCGCTTCCTATCAGCCAAGTTGGGTGGGCAGCCACCTCCATGAACCCTGACTCCATAGAGTGCTTTAACTCCTCTGCGGCTTTGCGTAGGCCTAAGAGAGTCACGTGTGAATTCCTTCTGAGGGAGAGCATGTGCGCTGGGAGTCCCCGTTTTGTTTTCCGAGCCACACAACACAGGACAGACTGCTGGGGTCAGCTCTTGCTACGCAGAGCGAAGGCCAGTGAACTGCTTCTCGCTTGCAGAGCTTGATGTCTACAGCTGTAAGGCAGCCCCGGGACAAAGTTTTGGCCAGTATTACATTCAGCGTGGCTCTCCCTCTGTGGAGGCCCTCCGAACGGCACTGAGAGAATCCCTGAGCCTAAAGTGCATCCTGGCAACCCTTAACCTGTCATCTCACTATTGTGACGCAAGGTACACTGCAGGTGCAGCCTGACAGAAAGTACAGAAAAGCTGGTACGACTCTGAGGCATTTGGACGAGGCAAGGTCCCCTCGGCCTGACTAAGTCATTAAGCGGGTGCTGCTCCTCGTGGCACGCAGAACACCCCCCGTCCAACGAAGTGGGATCCTAGAAAGGCCCAGTGTTGCTGAAAGTCTCCAGGTGTCAGTCAGCGAGTGCTGGCAAATGCGTCGTGGGCTCAAGTTGGCACTGGGAGAATGTGGGAGAAGCCCGACTTTCCCGTTTTGGAAAGCCACTTCGTTGCAGCTTCCAAGCCGCCTGCTACTATTCACTCCACAGATTCCTCTGAGGAGCAGTGAGTTTTTCCAAAAGAAACCAGGTGCTTGCGATTCCTTCCGGGGAGCTCACCCCCAGGAGCATACTGTAGCTAAGGTGCCCACTAAATGTGACCTCTAGTCTCGAGGTAAGGTGCACATTTTCCCATTCGCAGAGATAGGGGCGCCCCGGTTTCCAGGAGGTCTTAGTCAGTGGACGGCTTTAGATTTAGTATGCCTCACAGCGCTCAAGACTCTCACGTGGGCACTTCTTTCCAAGGAAGTACACTGCGTACCCAAAGCCTTCTGAGCACAAGCAAGGGATACACAGCTCTGGGCACATCCCTCCCTATGCAGTTGGAAGGGCCGGGAACTAAGGTGTTCTCTGAGGCGAGCGTTCCACAGCTTTGAAACAGCCCCAGGAACGTGGTTCTTGGCAGGGTTTCGTTCCCTGCGGGTCTGCCACGTTGAGGAAAACTAAGCGGCCCTGAAAGAAACCACCGGGGCTCCAATTCGGTTTGGGGACTCCTGCTCGACGTCTCTCTAGGTGATGCGGAAACTGGACTTTAGGTCCAGCCCGAAGTAATGCAGAGAGTAACCCCGAGCATTGCTAGGCATTGGGAACATCCAAAGTCACCCAGGTAGGCCTGCTGAGGGCAGTTCGGGGTTTGTGCCGTTCACCACATGCAGCACACACTGCATCCAAAAGTTTCATCGCAGAAGGCCGAACTGTGTTCCACGGGTCTCCCTTGGATTGTCAGAGAAGATAGGTGTATGTGCTGGGTGATCCAGTTGGTAATTGAGAAGCCTGGCAGAGGTCAGTCTTTTCCCCATTTGAAAGGTCGATAGTGGCGGCCTCAAGGCTGACTGAAAGACACTGCCCTTACCCGTCTTCTAGTCACCTCCAGGAGTGCCTCAGTGAAGACAGTGAGTTTTCTCCTACGAATCCAGGTGGTCTCCAGTGCCTTGCTGGGAGCTCATCCCACGCTTGCCCTAGCTAAAGTGTGAAGTCAAAGTGACCCCTAGCCTCAAGGGAAGCGCGAGCGCTTCCTATCAGCCAAGTTGGGTGGGCAGCCACCTCCATGAACCCTGACTCCATAGAGTGCTTTAACTCCTCTGCGGCTTTGCGTAGGCCTAAGAGAGTCGCGTGTGAATTCCTTCTGAGGGAGAGCATGTGCGCTGGGAGTCCCCGTTTTGTTTACCGAGCCACACAACACAGGACAGACTGCTGGGGTCAGCTCTTGCTACGCAGAGCGAAGGGCAGTGAACTGCTTCTCGCTTGCAGAGCTTGATGTCTACAGCTGTAAGGCAGCCCCGGGACAAAGTTTTGGCCAGTATTACATTCAGCGTGGCTCTCCCTCTGTGGAGGCCCTCCGAAAGGCACTGAGAGAATCCCTGAGCCTAAAGTGCATCCTGGCAACCCTTAACCTGTCATCTCACTATTGTGACGCAAGGTACACTGCAGGTGCAGCCTGACAGAAAGTACAGAAAAGCCGGTACGACTCTGAGGCATTTGGACGAGGCAAGGTCCCCTCGGCCTGACTAAGTCATTAAGCGGGTGCTGCTCCTCGTGGCACGCAGAACACCCCCCGTCCAACGAAGTGGGATCCTAGAAAGGCCCAGTGTTGCTGAAAGTCTCCAGGTGTCAGTCAGCGAGTGCTGGCAAATGCGTCGTGGGCTCAAGTTGGCACTGGGAGAATGTGGGAGAAGCCCGACTTTCCCCCTTTGGAAAGCCACTTCGTTGCAGCTTCCAAGCCGCCTGCTACTATTCACTCCACAGATTCCTCTGAGGAGCAGTGAGTTTTTCCAAAAGAAACCAGGTGCTTGCGATTCCTTCCGGGGAGCTCACCCCCAGGAGCATACTGTAGCTAAGGTGCCCACTAAATGTGACCTCTAGTCTCGAGGTAAGGTGCACATTTTCCCAATCGCAGAGATAGGGGCGCCCCGGTTTCCAGGAGGTCTTAGTCAGTGGACGGCTTTAGCTTTAGTATGCCTCACAGCGCTCAAGACTCTCACGTGGGCACTTCTTTCCAAGGAAGTACACTGCGTACCCAAAGCCTTCTGAGCACAAGCAAGGGATACACAGCTCTGGGCACATCCCTCCCTATGCAGTTGGAAGGGCCGGGAACTAAGGTGTTCTCTGAGGCGAGCGTTCCACAGCTTTGAAACAGCCCCAGGAACGCGGTTCTTGGCAGGGTTTCGTTCCCTGCGGGTCTGCCACGTTGAGGAAAACTAAGCGGCCCTGAAAGAAACCACCGGGGCTCCAATTCGGTTTGGGGACTCCTGCTCGACGTCTCTCTAGGTGATGCGGAAACTGGACTTTAGGTCCAGCCCGAAGTAATGCAGAGAGTAACCCCGAGCATTGCTAGGCATTGGGAACATCCGAAGTCACCCAGGTAGGCCTGCTGAGGGCAGTTCGGTGTTTGTGCCATTCACCACATGCAGCACACACTGCATCCAAAAGTTTCATCGCAGAAGGCCGAACTGTGTTCCACGGGTCTCCCTTGGATTGTCAGAGAAGATAGGTGTATGTGCTGGGTGATCCAGTTGGTAATTGAGAAGCCTGGCAGAGGGCAGTCTTTTCCCCATTTGAAAGGTCGATAGTGGCGGCCTCAAGGCTGACTGAAAGACACTGCCCTTACCCGTCTTCTAGTCACCTCCAGGAGTGCCTCAGTGAAGACAGTGAGTTTTCTCCTACGAATCCAGGTGGTCTCCAGTGCCTTGCTGGGAGCTCATCCCACGCTTGCCCTAGCTAAAGTGTGAAGTCAAAGTGACCCCTAGCCTCAAGGGAAGCGCGAGCGCTTCCTATCAGCCAAGTTGGGTGGGCAGCCACCTCCATGAACCCTGACTCCATAGAGTGCTTTAACTCCTCTGCGGCTTTGCGTAGGCCTAAGAGAGTCGCGTGTGAATTCCTTCTGAGGGAGAGCATGTGCGCTGGGAGTCCCCGTTTTGTTTTCCGAGCCACACAACACAGGACAGACTGCTGGGGTCAGCTCTTGCTACGCAGAGCGAAGGGCAGTGAACTGCTTCTCGCTTGCAGAGCTTGATGTCTACAGCTGTAAGGCAGCCCCGGGACAAAGTTTTGGCCAGTATTACATTCAGCGTGGCTCTCCCTCTGTGGAGGCCCTCCGAACGGCACTGAGAGAATCCCTGAGCCTAAAGTGCATCCTGGCAACCCTTAACCTCTCATCTCACTATTGTGACGCAAGGTACACTGCAGGTGCAGCCTGACAGAAAGTACAGAAAAGCCGGTACGACTCTGAGGCATTTGGACGAGGCAAGGTCCCCTCGGCCTGACTAAGTCATTAAGCGGGTGCTGCTCCTCGTGGCACGCAGAACACCCCCCGTCCAACGAAGTGGGATCCTAGAAAGGCCCAGTGTTGCTGAAAGTCTCCAGGTGTCAGTCAGCGAGTGCTGGCAAATGCGTCGTGGGCTCAAGTTGGCACTGGGAGAATGTGGGAGAAGCCCGACTTTCCCCCTTTGGAAAGCCACTTCGTTGCAGCTTCCAAGCCGCCTGCTACTATTCACTCCACAGATTCCTCTGAGGAGCAGTGAGTTTTTCCAAAAGAAACCAGGTGCTTGCGATTCCTTCCGGGGATCTCACCCCCAGGAGCATACTGTAGCTAAGGTGCCCACTAAATGTGACCTCTAGTCTCGAGGTAAGGTGCACATTTTCCCATTCCCAGAGATAGGGGCGCCCCGGTTTCCAGGAGGTCTTAGTCAGTGGACGGCTTTAGCTTTAGTATGCCTCACAGCGCTCAAGACTCTCACGTGGGCACTTCTTTCCAAGGAAGTACACTGCGTACCCAAAGCCTTCTGAGCACAAGCAAGGGATACACAGCTCTGGGCACATCCCCCCCTATGCAGTTGGAAGGGCCGGGAACTAAGGTGTTCTCTGAGGCGAGCGTTCCACAGCTTTGAAACAGCCCCAGGAACGCGGTTCTTGGCAGGGTTTCGTTCCCTGCGGGTCTGCCACGTTGAGGAATACTAAGCGGCCCTGAAAGAAACCACCGGGGCTCCAATTCGGTTTGGGGACTCCTGCTCGACGTCTCTCTAGGTGATGCGGAAACTGGACTTTAGGTCCAGCCCGAAGTAATGCAGAGAGTAACCCCGAGCATTGCTAGGCATTGGGAACATCCGAAGTCACCCAGGTAGGCCTGCTGAGGGCAGTTCGGGGTTTGTGCCGTTCACCACATGCAGCACACACTGCATCCAAAAGTTTCATCGCAGAAGGCCGAACTGTGTTCCAAGGGTCTCCCTTGGATTGTCAGAGAAGATAGGTGTATGTGCTGGGTGATCCAGTTGGTAATTGAGAAGCCTGGCAGAGGGCAGTCTTTTCCCCATTTGAAAGGTCGATAGTGGCGGCCTCAAGGCTGACTGAAAGACACTGCCCTTACCCGTCTTCTAGTCACCTCCAGGAGTGCCTCAGTGAAGACAGTGAGTTTTCTCCTACGAATCCAGGTGGTCTCCAGTGCCTTGCTGGGAGCTCATCCCACGCTTGCCCTAGCTAAAGTGTGAAGTCAAAGTGACCCCTAGCCTCAAGGGAAGCGCGAGCGCTTCCTATCAGCCAAGTTGGGTGGGCAGCCACCTCCATGAACCCTGACTCCATAGAGTGCTTTAACTCCTCTGCGGCTTTGCGTAGGCCTAAGAGAGTCGCGTGTGAATTCCTTCTGAGGGAGAGCATGTGCGCTGGGAGTCCCCGTTTTGTTTTCCGAGCCACACAACACAGGACAGACTGCTGGGGTCAGCTCTTGCTACGCAGAGCGAAGGGCAGTGAACTGCTTCTCGCTTGCAAAGCTTGATGTCTACAGCTGTAAGGCAGCCCCGGGACAAAGTTTTGGCCAGTATTACATTCAGCGTGGCTCTCCCTCTGTGGAGGCCCTCCGAACGGCACTGAGAGAATCCCTGAGCCTAAAGTGCATCCTGGCAACTCTTAACCTGTCATCTCACTATTGTGACGCAAGGTACACTGCAGGTGCAGCCTGACAGAAAGTACAGAAAAGCCGGTACGACTCTGAGTCATTCGGACGAGGCAAGGTCCCCTCGGCCTGACTAAGTCATTAAGCGGGTGCTACTCCTCGTGGCACGCAGAACACCCCCCGTCCAACGAAGTGGGATCCTAGAAAGGCCCAGTGTTGCTGAAAGTCTCCAGGTGTCAGTCAGCGAGTGCTGGCAAATGCGTCGTGGGCTCAAGTTGGCACTGGGAGAATGTGGGAGAAGCCCGACTTTCCCCCTTTGGAAAGCCACTTCGTTGCAGCTTCCAAGCCGCCTGCTACTATTCACTCCACAGATTCCTCTGAGGAGCGGTGAGTTTTTCCAAAAGAAACCAGGTGCTTGCGATTCCTTCCGGGGAGCTCACCCCCAGGAGCATACTGTAGCTAAGGTGCCCACTAAATGTGACCTCTAGTCTCGAGGTAAGGTGCACATTTTCCCATTCCCAGAGATAGGGGCGCCCCGGTTTCCAGGAGGTCTTAGTCAGTGGACGGCTTTAGATTTAGTATGCCTCACAGCGCTCAAGACTCTCACGTGGGCACTTCTTTCCAAGGAAGTACACTGCGTACCCAAAGCCTTCTGAGCACAAGCAAGGGATACACAGCTCTGGGCACATCCCTCCCTATGCAGTTGGAAGGGCCGGGAACTAAGGTGTTCTCTGAGGCGAGCGTTCCACAGCTTTGAAACAGCCCCAGGAACGTGGTTCTTGGCAGGGTTTCGTTCCCTGCGGGTCTGCCACGTTGAGGAAAACTAAGCGGCCCTGAAAGAAACCACCGGGGCTCCAATTCGGTTTGGGGACTCCTGCTCGACGTCTCTCTAGATGATGCGGAAACTGGACTTTAGGTCCAGCCCGAAGAAATGCAGAGAGTAACCCCGAGCATTGCTAGGCATTGGGAACATCCAAAGTCACCCAGGTAGGCCTGCTGAGGGCAGTTCGGGGTTTGTGCCGTTCACCACATGCAGCAAACACTGCATCCAAAAGTTTCATCGCAGAAGGCCGAACTGTGTTCCACGGGTCTCCCTTGGATTGTCAGAGAAGATAGGTGTATGTGCTGGGTGATCCAGTTGGTAATTGAGAAGCCTGGCAGAGGGCAGTCTTTTCCCCATTTGAAAGGTCGATAGTGGCGGCCTCAAGGCTGACTGAAAGACACTGCCCTTACCCGTCTTCTAGTCACCTCCAGGAGTGCCTCAGTGAAGACAGTGAGTTTTCTCTTACGAATCCAGGTGGTCTCCAGTGCCTTGCTGGGAGCTCATCCCACGCTTGCCCTAGCTAAAGTGTGAAGTCAAAGTGACCCCTAGCCTCAAGGGAAGCGCGAGCGCTTCCTATCAGCCAAGTTGGGTGGGCAGCCACCTCCATGAACCCTGACTCCATAGAGTGCCTTAACTCTTCTGCGGCTTTGCGTAGGCCTAAGAGAGTCGCGTGTGAATTCCTTCTGAGGGAGAGCATGTGCGCTGGGAGTCCCCGTTTTGTTTTCCGAGCCACACAACACAGGACAGACTGCTGGGGTCAGCTCTTGCTACGCAGAGCGAAGGGCAGTGAACTGCTTCTCGCTTGCAGAGCTTGATGTCTACAGCTGTAAGGCAGCCCCGGGACAAAGTTTTGGCCAGTATTACATTCAGCGTGGCTCTCCCTCTGTGGAGGCCCTCCGAACGGCACTGAGAGAATCCCTGAGCCTAAAGTGCATCCTGGCAACCCTTAACCTGTCATCTCACTATTGTGACGCAAGGTACACTGCAGGTGCAGCCTGACAGAAAGTACAGAAAAGCCGGTACGACTCTGAGGCATTTGGACGAGGCAAGGTCCCCTCGGCCTGACTAAGTCATTAAGCGGGTGCTGCTCCTCGTGGCACGCAGAACACCCCCCGTCCAACGAAGTGGGATCCTAGAAAGGCCCAGTGTTGCTGAAAGTCTCCAGGTGTCAGTCAGCGAGTGCTGGCAAATGCGTCGTGGGCTCAAGTTGGCACTGGGAGAATGTGGGAGAAGCCCGACTTTCCCCCTTTGGAAAGCCACTTCGTTGCAGCTTCCAAGCCGCCTGCTACTATTCACTCCACAGATTCCTCTGAGGAGCGGTGAGTTTTTCCAAAAGAAACCAGGTGCTTGCGATTCCTTCCGGGGAGCTCACCCCCAGGAGCATACTGTAGCTAAGGTGCCCACTAAATGTGACCTCTAGTCTCGAGGTAAGGTGCACATTTTCCCATTCCCAGAGATAGGGGCGCCCCGGTTTCCAGGAGGTCTTAGTCAGTGGACGGCTTTAGATTTAGTATGCCTCACAGCGCTCAAGACTCTCACGTGGGCACTTCTTTCCAAGGAAGTACACTGCGTACCCAAAGCCTTCTGAGCACAAGCAAGGGATACACAGCTCTGGGCACATCCCTCCCTATGCAGTTGGAAGGGCCGGGAACTAAGGTGTTCTCTGAGGCGAGCGTTCCACAGCTTTGAAACAGCCCCAGGAACGTGGTTCTTGGCAGGGTTTCGTTCCCTGCGGGTCTGCCACGTTGAGGAAAACTAAGCGGCCCTGAAAGAAACCACCGGGGCTCCAATTCGGTTTGGGGACTCCTGCTCGACGTCTCTCTAGATGATGCGGAAACTGGACTTTAGGTCCAGCCCGAAGAAATGCAGAGAGTAACCCCGAGCATTGCTAGGCATTGGGAACATCCAAAGTCACCCAGGTAGGCCTGCTGAGGGCAGTTCGGGGTTTGTGCCGTTCACCACATGCAGCAAACACTGCATCCAAAAGTTTCATCGCAGAAGGCCGAACTGTGTTCCACGGGTCTCCCTTGGATTGTCAGAGAAGATAGGTGTATGTGCTGGGTGATCCAGTTGGTAATTGAGAAGCCTGGCAGAGGGCAGTCTTTTCCCCATTTGAAAGGTCGATAGTGGCGGCCTCAAGGCTGACTGAAAGACACTGCCCTTACCCGTCTTCTAGTCACCTCCAGGAGTGCCTCAGTGAAGACAGTGAGTTTTCTCTTACGAATCCAGGTGGTCTCCAGTGCCTTGCTGGGAGCTCATCCCACGCTTGCCCTAGCTAAAGTGTGAAGTCAAAGTGACCCCTAGCCTCAAGGGAAGCGCGAGCGCTTCCTATCAGCCAAGTTGGGTGGGCAGCCACCTCCATGAACCCTGACTCCATAGAGTGCCTTAACTCTTCTGCGGCTTTGCGTAGGCCTAAGAGAGTCGCGTGTGAATTCCTTCTGAGGGAGAGCATGTGCGCTGGGAGTCCCCGTTTTGTTTTCCGAGCCACACAACACAGGACAGACTGCTGGGGTCAGCTCTTGCTACGCAGAGCGAAGGGCAGTGAACTGCTTCTCGCTTGCAGAGCTTGATGTCTACAGCTGTAAGGCAGCCCCGGGACAAAGTTTTGGCCAGTATTACATTCAGCGTGGCTCTCCCTCTGTGGAGGCCCTCCGAACGGCACTGAGAGAATCCCTGAGCCTAAAGTGCATCCTGGCAACCCTTAACCTGTCATCTCACTATTGTGACGCAAGGTACACTGCAGGTGCAGCCTGACAGAAAGTACAGAAAAGCCGGTACGACTCTGAGGCATTTGGACGAGGCAAGGTCCCCTCGGCCTGACTAAGTCATTAAGCGGGTGCTGCTCCTCGTGGCACGCAGAACACCCCCCGTCCAACGAAGTGGGATCCTAGAAAGGCCCAGTGTTGCTGAAAGTCTCCAGGTGTCAGTCAGCGAGTGCTGGCAAATGCGTCGTGGGCTCAAGTTGGCACTGGGAGAATGTGGGAGAAGCCCGACTTTCCCCCTTTGGAAAGCCACTTCGTTGCAGCTTCCAAGCCGCCTGCTACTATTCACTCCACAGATTCCTCTGAGGAGCAGTGAGTTTTTCCAAAAGAAACCAGGTGCTTGCGATTCCTTCCGGGGAGCTCACCCCCAGGAGCATACTGTAGCTAAGGTGCCCACTAAATGTGACCTCTAGTCTCGAGGTAAGGTGCACATTTTCCCATTCCCAGAGATAGGGGCGCCCCGGTTTCCAGGAGGTCTTAGTCAGTGGACGGCTTTAGCTTTAGTATGCCTCACAGCGCTCAAGACTCTCACGTGGGCACTTCTTTCCAAGGAAGTACACTGCGTACCCAAAGCCTTCTGAGCACAAGCAAGGGATACACAGCTCTGGGCACATCCCTCCCTATGCAGTTGGAAGGGCCGGGAACTAAGGTGTTCTCTGAGGCGAGCGTTCCACAGCTTTGAAACAGCCTCAGGAACGCGGTTCTTGGCAGGGTTTCGTTCCCTGCGGGTCTGCCACGTTGAGGAAAACTAAGCGGCCCTGAAAGAAACCACCGGGGCTCCAATTCGGTTTGGGGACTCCTGCTCGACGTCTCTCTAGGTGATGCGGAAACTGGACTTTAGGTCCCGCCCGAAGTAATGCAGAGAGTAACCCCGAGCATTGCTAGGCATTGGGAACATCCGAAGTCACCCAGGTAGGCCTGCTGAGGGCAGTTCGGGGTTTGTGCCGTTCACCACATGCAGCAAACACTGCATCCAAAAGTTTCATCGCAGAAGGCCGAACTGTGTTCCACGGGTCTCCCTTGGATTGTCAGAGAAGATAGGTGTATGTGCTGGGTGATCCAGTTGGTAATTGAGAAGCCTGGCAGAAGGCAGTCTTTTCCCCATTTGAAAGGTCGATAGTGGCGGACTCAAGGCTGACTGAAAGACACTGCCCTTACCCGTCTTCTAGTCACCTCCAGGAGTGCCTCAGTGAAGACAGTGAGTTTTCTCCTACGAATCCAGGTGGTCTCCAGTGCCTTGCTGTGAGCTCATCCCACGCTTGCCCTAGCTAAAGTGTGAAGTCAAAGTGACCCCTAGCCTCAAGGTAAGCGCGAGCGCTTCCTATCAGCCAAGTTGGGTGGGCAGCCACCTCCATGAACCCTGACTCCATAGAGTGCTTTAACTCCTCTGCGGCTTTGCGTAGGCATAAGAGAGTCGCGTGTGAATTCCTTCTGAGGGAGAGCATGTGCGCTGGGAGTCCCCGTTTTGTTTTCCGAGCCACACAACACAGGACAGACTGCTGGGGTCAGCTCTTGCTACGCAGAGCGAAGGGCAGTGAACTGCTTCTCGCTTGCAGAGCTTGATGTCTACAGCTGTAAGGCAGCCCCGGGACAAAGTTTTAGCCAGTATTACATTCAGCGTGGCTCTCCCTCTGTGGAGGCCCTCCGAACGGCACTGAGAGAATCCCTGAGCCTAAAGTGCATCCTGGCAACCCTTAACCTGTCATCTCACTATTGTGACGCAAGGTACACTGCAGGTGCAGCCTGACAGAAAGTACAGAAACGCCGGTACGACTCTGAGGCATTTGGACGAGGCAAGGTCCCCTCGGCCTGACTAAGTCATTAAGCGGGTGCTGCTCCTCGTGGCACGCAGAACACCCCCCGTCCAACGAAGTGGGATCCTAGAAAGGCCCAGTGTTGCTGAAAGTCTCCAGGTGTCAGTCAGCGAGTGCTGGCAAATGCGTCGTGGGCTCAAGTTGGCACTGGGAGAATGTGGGAGAAGCCCGACTTTCCCGCTTTGGAAAGCCACTTCGTTGCAGCTTCCAAGCCGCCTGCTACTATTCACTCCACAGATTCCTCTGAGGAGCAGTGAGTTTTTCCAAAAGAAACCAGGTGCTTGCGATTCCTTCCGGGGAGCTCACCCCCAGGAGCATACTGTAGCTAAGGTGCCCACTAAATGTGACCTCTAGTCTCGAGGTAAGGTGCACATTTTCCCATTCCCAGAGATAGGGGCGCCCCGGTTTCCAGGAGGTCTTAGTCAGTGGACGGCTTTAGCTTTAGTATGCCTCACAGCGCTCAAGACTCTCACGTGGGCACTTCTTTCCAAGGAAGTACACTGCGTACCCAAAGCCTTCTGAGCACAAGCAAGGGATACACAGCTCTGGGCACATCCCTCCCTATGCAGTTGGAAGGGCCGGGAACTAAGGTGTTCTCTGAGGCGAGCGTTCCACAGCTTTGAAACAGCCCCAGGAACGCGGTTCTTGGCAGGGTTTCGTTCCCTGCGGGTCTGCCACGTTGAGGAAAACTAAGCGGCCCTGAAAGAAACCACCGGGGCTCCAATTCGGTTTGGGGACTCCTGCTCGACGTCTCTCTAGGTGATGCGGAAACTGGACTTTAGGTCCAGCCCGAAGTAATGCAGAGAGTAACCCCGAGCATTGCTAGGCATTGGGAACATCCGAAGTCACCCAGGTAGGCCTGCTGAGGGCAGTTCGGGGTTTGTGCCGTTCACCACATGCAGCAAACACTGCATCCAAAAGTTTCATCGCAGAAGGCCGAACTGTGTTCCAAGGGTCTCCCTTGGATTGTCAGAGAAGATAGGTGTATGTGCTGGGTGATCCAGTTGGTAATTGAGAAGCCTGGCAGAAGGCAGTCTTTTCCCCATTTGAAAGGTCGATAGTGGCGGCCTCAAGGCTGACTGAAAGACACTGCCCTTACCCGTCTTCTAGTCACCTCCAGGAGTGCCTCAGTGAAGACAGTGAGTTTTCTCCTACGAATCCAGGTGGTCTCCAGTGCCTTGCTGGGAGCTCATCCCACGCTTGCCCTAGCTAAAGTGTGAAGTCAAAGTGACCCCTAGCCTCAAGGGAAGCGTGGGCGCTTCCTATCAGCCAAGTTGGGTGGGCAGCCACCTCCATGAACCCTGACTCCATAGAGTGCTTTAACTCCTCTGCGGCTTTGCGTAGGCCTAAGAGAGTCGCGTGTGAATTCCTTCTGAGGGAGAGCATGTGCGCTGGGAGTCCCCGTTTTGTTTTCCGAGCCACACAACACAGGACAGACTGCTGGGGTCAGCTCTTGCTACGCAGAGCGAAGGGCAGTGAACTGCTTCTCGCTTGCAGAGCTTGATGTCTACAGCTGTAAGGCAGCCCCGGGACAAAGTTTTGGCCAGTATTACATTCAGCGTGGCTCTCCCTCTGTGGAGGCCCTCCGAACGGCACTGAGAGAATCCCTGAGCCTAAAGTGCATCCTGGCAACCCTTAACCTGTCATCTCACTATTGTGAAGCAAGGTACACTGCAGGTGCAGCCTGACAGAAAGTACAGAAAAGCCGGTACGACTCTGAGGCATTTGGACGAGGCAAGGTACCCTCGGCCTGACTAAGTCATTAAGCGGGTGCTGCTCCTCGTGGCACGCAGAACACCCCCCGTCCAACGAAGTGGGATCCTAGAAAGGCCCAGTGTTGCTGAAAGTCTCCAGGTGTCAGTCAGCGAGTGCTGGCAAATGTGTCGTGGGCTCAAGTTGGCACTGGGAGAATGTGGGAGAAGCCCGACTTTCCCCCTTTGGAAAGCCACTTCGTTGCAGCTTCCAAGCCGCCTGCTACTATTCACTCCACAGATTCCTCTGAGGAGCAGTGAGTTTTTCCAAAAGAAACCAGGTGCTTGCGATTCCTTCCGGGGAGCTCACCCCCAGGAGCATACTGTAGCTAAGGTGCCCACTAAATGTGACCTCTAGTCTCGAGGTAAGGTGCACATTTTCCCATTCCCAGAGATAGGGGCGCCCCGGTTTCCAGGAGGTCTTAGTCAGTGGACGGCTTTAGATTTAGTATGCCTCACAGCGCTCAAGACTCTCACGTGGGCACTTCTTTCCAAGGAAGTACACTGCGTACCCAAAGCCTTCTGAGCACAAGCAAGGGATACACAGCTCTGGGCACATCCCTCCCTATGCAGTTGGAAGGGCCGGGAACTAAGGTGTTCTCTGAGGCGAGCGTTCCACAGCTTTGAAACAGCCTCAGGAACGCGGTTCTTGGCAGGGTTTCGTTCCCTGCGGGTCTGCCACGTTGAGGAAAACTAAGCGGCCCTGAAAGAAACCACCGGGGCTCCAATTCGGTTTGGGGACTCCTGCTCGACGTCTCTCTAAGTGATGCGGAAACTGGACTTTAGGTCCAGCCCGAAGTAATGCAGAGAGTAACCCCGAGCATTGCTAGGCATTGGGAACATCCAAAGTCACCCAGGTAGGCCTGCTGAGGGCAGTTCGGGGTTTGTGCCGTTCACCACATGCAGCACACACTGCATCCAAAAGTTTCATCGCAGAAGGCCGAACTGTGTTCCACGGGTCTCCCTTGGATTGTCAGAGAAGATAGGTGTATGTGCTGGGTGATCCAGTTGGTAATTGAGAAGCCTGGCAGAGGGCAGTCTTTTCCCCATTTGAAAGGTCGATAGTGGCGGCCTCAAGGCTGACTGAAAGACACTGCCCTTACCCGTCTTCTAGTCACCTCCAGGAGTGCCTCAGTGAAGACAGTGAGTTTTCTCCTACGAATCCAGGTGGTCTCCAGTGCCTTGCTGGGAGCTCATCCCACGCTTGCCCTAGCTAAAGTGTGAAGTCAAAGTGACCCCTAGCCTCAAGGGAAGCGTGAGCGCTTCCTATCAGCCAAGTTGGGTGGGCAGCCACCTCCATGAACCCTGACTCCTTAGAGTGCTTTAACTCCTCTGCGGCTTTGCGTAGGCCTAAGAGAGTCGCGTGTGAATTCCTTCTGAGGGAGAGCATGTGCGCTGGGAGTCCCCGTTTTGTTTTCCGAGCCACACAACACAGGACAGACTGCTGGGGTCAGCTCTTGCTACGCAGAGCGAAGGGCAGTGAACTGCTTCTCGCTTGCAGAGCTTGATGTCTACAGCTGTAAGGCAGCCCCGGGACAAAGTTTTGGCCAGTATTACATTCAGCGTGGCTCTCCCTCTGTGGAGGCCCTCCGAACGGCACTGAGAGAATCCCTGAGCCTAAAGTGCATCCTGGCAACCCTTAACCTGTCATCTCACTATTGTGACGCAAGGTACACTGCAGGTGCAGCCTGACAGAAAGTACAGAAAAGCCGGTACGACTCTGAGGCATTTGGACGAGGCAAGGTCCCCTCGGCCTGACTAAGTCATTAAGCGGGTGCTGCTCCTCGTGGCACGCAGAACACCCCCCGTCCAACGAAGTGGGATCCTAGAAAGGCCCAGGGTTGCTGAAAGTCTCCAGGTGTCAGTCAGCGAGTGCTGGCAAATGCGTCGTGGGCTCAAGTTGGCACTGGGAGAATGTGGGAGAAGCCCGACTTTCCCCCTTTGGAAAGCCACTTCGTTGCAGCTTCCAAGCCGCCTGCTACTATTCACTCCACAGATTCCTCTGAGGAGCGGTGAGTTTTTCCAAAAGAAACCAGGTGCTTGCGATTCCTTCCGGGGAGCTCACCCCCAGGAGCATACTGTAGCTAAGGTGCCCACTAAATGTGACCTCTAGTCTCGAGGTAAGGTGCACATTTTCCCATTCCCAGAGATAGGGGCGCCCCGGTTTCCAGGAGGTCTTAGTCAGTGGACGGCTTTAGATTTAGTATGCCTCACAGCGCTCAAGACTCTCACGTGGGCACTTCTTTCCAAGGAAGTACACTGCGTACCCAAAGCCTTCTGAGCACAAGCAAGGGATACACAGCTCTGGGCACATCCCTCCCTATGCAGTTGGAAGGGCCGGGAACTAAGGTGTTCTCTGAGGCGAGCGTTCCACAGCTTTGAAACAGCCTCAGGAACGTGGTTCTTGGCAGGGTTTCGTTCCCTGCGGGTCTGCCACGTTGAGGAAAACTAAGCGGCCCTGAAAGAAACCACCGGGGCTCCAATTCGGTTTGGGGACTCCTGCTTGACGTCTCTCTAGGTGATGCGGAAACTGGACTTTAGGTCCAGCCCGAAGTAATGCAGAGAGTAACCCCGAGCATTGCTAGGCATTGGGAACATCCAAAGTCACCCAGGTAGGCCTGCTGAGGGCAGTTCGGGGTTTGTGCCGTTCACCACATGCAGCACACACTGCATCCAAAAGTTTCATCGCAGAAGGCCGAACTGTGTTCCACGGGTCTCCCTTGGATTGTCAGAGAATATAGGTGTATGTGCTGGGTGATCCAGTTGGTAATTGAGAAGCCTGGCAGAGGGCAGTCTTTTCCCCATTTGAAAGGTCGATAGTGGCGGCCTCAAGGCTGACTGAAAGACACTGCCCTTACCCGTCTTCTAGTCACCTCCAGGAGTGCCTCAGTGAAGACAGTGAGTTTTCTCCTACGAATCCAGGTGGTCTCCAGTGCCTTGCTGGGAGCTCATCCCACGCTTGCCCTAGCTAAAGTGTGAAGTCAAAGTGACCCCTAGCCTCAAGGGAAGCGCGAGCGCTTCCTATCAGCCAAGTTGGGTGGGCAGCCACCTCCATGAACCCTGACTCCATAGAGTGCTTTAACTCCTCTGCGGCTTTGCGTAGGCCTAAGAGAGTCGCGTGTGAATTCCTTCTGAGGGAGAGCATGTGCGCTGGGAGTCCCCGTTTTGTTTTCCGAGCCACACAACACAGGACAGACTGCTGGGGTCAGCTCTTGCTACGCAGAGCGAAGGGCAGTGAACTGCTTCTCGCTTGCAGAGCTTGATGTCTACAGCTGTAAGGCAGCCCCGGGACAAAGTTTTGGCCAGTATTACATTCAGCGTGGCTCTCCCTCTGTGGAGGCCCTCCGAACGGCACTGAGAGAATCCCTGAGCCTAAAGTGCATCCTGGCAACCCTTAACCTGTCATCTCACTATTGTGACGCAAGGTACACTGCAGGTGCAGCCTGACAGAAAGTACAGAAAAGCCGGTACGACTCTGAGGCATTTGGACGAGGCAAGGTCCCCTCGGCCTGACTAAGTCATTAAGCGGGTGCTGCTCCTCGTGGCACGCAGAACACCCCCCGTCCAACGAAGTGGGATCCTAGAAAGGGCAAGTGTTGCTGAAAGTCTCCAGGTGTCAGTCAGCGAGTGCTGGCAAATGCGTCGTGGGCTCAAGTTGGCACTGGGAGAATGTGGGAGAAGCCCGACTTTCCCCCTTTGGAAAGCCACTTCGTTGCAGCTTCCAAGCCGCCTGCTACTATTCACTCCACAGATTCCTCTGAGGAGCAGTGAGTTTTTCCAAAAGAAACCAGGTGCTTGCGATTCCTTCCGGGGAGCTCACCCCCAGGAGCATACTGTAGCTAAGGTGCCCACTAAATGTGACCTTTGGTCTCGAGGTAAGGTGCACATTTTCCCATTCGCAGAGATAGGGGCGCCCCGGTTTCCAGGAGGTCTTAGTCAGTGGACGGCTTTAGCTTTAGTATGCCTCACAGCGCTCAAGACTCTCACGTGGGCACTTCTTTCCAAGGAAGTACACTGCGTACCCAAAGCCTTCTGAGCACAAGCAAGGGATACACAGCTCTGGGCACATCCCTCCCTATGCAGTTGGAAGGGCCGGGAACTAAGGTGTTCTCTGAGGCGAGCGTTCCACAGCTTTGAAACAGCCCCAGGAACGCGGTTCTTGGCAGGGTTTCGTTCCCTGCGGGTCTGCCACGTTGAGGAAAACTAAGCGGCCCTGAAAGAAACCACCGGGGCTCCAATTCGGTTTGGGGACTCCTGCTCGACGTCTCTCTAGGTGATGCGGAAACTGGACTTTAGGTCCAGCCCGAAGTAATGCAGAGAGTAACCCCGAGCATTGCTAGGCATTGGGAACATCCGAAGTCACCCAGGTAGGCCTGCTGAGGGCAGTTCGGGGTTTGTGCCGTTCACCACATGCAGCACACACTGCATCCAAAAGTTTCATCGCAGAAGGCCGAACTGTGTTCCAAGGGTCTCCCTTGGATTGTCAGAGAAGATAGGTGTATGTGCTGGGTGATCCAGTTGGTAATTGAGAAGCCTGGCAGAAGGCAGTCTTTTCCCCATTTGAAAGGTCGATAGTGGCGGCCTCAAGGCTGACTGAAAGACACTGCCCTTACCCGTCTTCTAGTCACCTCCAGGAGTGCCTCAGTGAAGACAGTGAGTTTTCTCCTACGAATCCAGGTGGTCTCCAGTGCCTTGCTGGGAGCTCATCCCACGCTTGCCCTAGCTAAAGTGTGAAGTCAAAGTGACCCCTAGCCTCAAGGGAAGCGCGAGCGCTTCCTATCAGCCAAGTTGGGTGGGCAGCCACCTCCATGAACCCTGACTCCATAGAGTGCCTTAACTCTTATGCGGCTTTGCGTAGGCCTAAGAGAGTCGCGTGTGAATTCCTTCTGAGGGAGAGCATGTGCGCTGGGAGTCCCCGTTTTGTTTTCCGAGCCACACAACACAGGACAGACTGCTGGGGTCAGCTCTTGCTACGCAGAGCGAAGGGCAGTGAACTGCTTCTCGCTTGCAGAGCTTGATGTCTACAGCTGTAAGGCAGCCCCGGGAAAAAGTTTTGGCCAGTATTACATTCAGCGTGGCTCTCCCTCTGTGGAGGCCCTCCGAACGGCACTGAGAGAATCCCTGAGCCTAAAGTGCATCCTGGCAACTCTTAACCTGTCATCTCACTATTGTGACGCAAGGTACACTGCAGGTGCAGCCTGACAGAAAGTACAGAAAAGCCGGTACGACTCTGAGGCATTTGGACGAGGCAAGGTCCCCTCGGCCTGACTAAGTCATTAAGCGGGTGCTGCTCCTCGTGGCACGCAAAACACCCCCCGTCCGACGAAGTGGGATCCTAGAAAGGCCCAGTGTTGCTGAAAGTCTCCAGGTGTCAGTCAGAGAGTGCTGGCAAATGCGTCGTGGGCTCAAGTTGACACTGGGAGAATGTGGGAGAAGCCCGACTTTCCCCCTTTGGAAAGCCACTTCGTTGCAGCTTCCAAGCCGCCTGCTACTATTCACTCCACAGATTCCTCTGAGGAGCAGTGAGTTTTTCCAAAAGAAACCAGGTGCTTGCGATTCCTTCCGGGGAGCTCACCCCCAGGAACATACTGTAGCTAAGGTGCCCACTAAATGTGACCTCTAGTCTCGAGGTAAGGTGCACATTTTCCCATTCCCAGAGATAGGGGCGCCCCGGTTTCCAGGAGGTCTTAGTCAGTGGACGGCTTTAGCTTTAGTATGCCTCACAGCGCTCAAGACTCTCACGTGGGCACTTCTTTCCAAGGAAGTACACTGCGTACCCAAAGCCTTCTGAGCACAAGCAAGGGATACACAGCTCTGGGCACATCCCTCCCTATGCAGTTGGAAGGGCCGGGAACTAAGGTGTTCTCTGAGGCGAGCGTTCCACAGCTTTGAAACAGCCTCAGGAACGCGGTTCTTGGCAGGGTTTCGTTCCCTGCGGGTCTGCCACGTTGAGGAAAACTAAGCGGCCCTGAAAGAAACCACCGGGGCTCCAATTCGGTTTGGGGACTCCTGCTCGACGTCTCTCTAGGTGATGCGGAAACTGGACTTTAGGTCCAGCCCGAAGTAATGCAGAGAGTAACCCCGAGCATTGCTAGGCATTGGGAACATCCGAAGTCACCCAGGTAGGCCTGTTGAGGGCAGTTCGGGGTTTGTGCCGTTCACCACATGCAGCAAACACTGCATCCAAAAGTTTCATCGCAGAAGGCCGAACTGTGTTCCAAGGGTCTCCCTTGGATTGTCAGAGAAGATAGGTGTATGTGCTGGGTGATCCAGTTGGTAATTGAGAAGCCTGGCAGAAGGCAGTCTTTTCCCCATTTGAAAGGTCGATAGTGGCGGCCTCAAGGCTGACTGAAAGACACTGCCCTTACCCGTCTTCTAGTCACCTCCAGGAGTGCCTCAGTGAAGACAGTGAGTTTTCTCCTACGAATCCAGGTGGTCTCCAGTGCCTTGCTGGGAGCTCATCCCACGCTTGCCCTAGCTAAAGTGTGAAGTCAAAGTGACCCCTAGCCTCAAGGGAAGCGCGAGCGCTTCCTATCAGCCAAGTTGGGTGGGCAGCCACCTCCATGAACCCTGACTCCATAGAGTGCTTTAACTCCTCTGCGGCTTTGCGTAGGCCTAAGAGAGTCGCGTGTGAATTCCTTCTGAGGGAGAGCATGTGCGCTGGGAGTCCCCGTTTTGTTTTCCGAGCCACACAACACAGGACAGACTGCTGGGGTCAGCTCTTGCTACGCAGAGCGAAGGGCAGTGAACTGCTTCTCGCTTGCAGAGCTTGATGTCTACAGCTGTAAGGCAGCCCCGGGACAAAGTTTTGGCCAGTATTACATTCAGCGTGGCTCTCCCTCTGTGGAGGCCCTCCGAACGGCACTGAGAGAATCCCTGAGCCTAAAGTGCATCCTGGCAACCCTTAACCTGTCATCTCACTATTGTGACGCAAGGTACACTGCAGGTGCAGCCTGACAGAAAGTACAGAAAAGCCGGTACGACTCTGAGGCATTTGGACGAGGCAAGGTCCCCTCGGCCTGACTAAGTCATTAAGCGGGTGCTGCTCCTCGTGGCACGCAGAACACCCCCCGTCCAACGAAGTGGGATCCTAGAAAGGCCCAGTGTTGCTGAAAGTCTCCAGGTGTCAGTCAGCGAGTGCTGGCAAATGCGTCGTGGGCTCAAGTTGGCACTGGGAGAATGTGGGAGAAGCCCGACTTTCCCCCTTTGGAAAGCCACTTCGTTGCAGCTTCCAAGCCGCCTGCTACTATTCACTCCACAGATTCCTCTGAGGAGCAGTGAGTTTTTCCAAAAGAAACCAGGTGCTTGCGATTCCTTCCGGGGAGCTCACCCCCAGGAGCATACTGTAGCTAAGGTGCCCACTAAATGTGACCTTTGGTCTCGAGGTAAGGTGCACATTTTCCCATTCGCAGAGATAGGGGCGCCCCGGTTTCCAGGAGGTCTTAGTCAGTGGACGGCTTTAGCTTTAGTATGCCTCACAGCGCTCAAGACTCTCACGTGGGCACTTCTTTCCAAGGAAGTACACTGCGTACCCAAAGCCTTCTGAGCACAAGCAAGGGATACACAGCTCTGGGCACATCCCTCCCTATGCAGTTGGAAGGGCCGGGAACTAAGGTGTTCTCTGAGGCGAGCGTTCCACAGCTTTGAAACAGCCCCAGGAACGCGGTTCTTGGCAGGGTTTCGTTCCCTGCGGGTCTGCCACGTTGAGGAAAACTAAGCGGCCCTGAAAGAAACCACCGGGGCTCCAATTCGGTTTGGGGACTCCTGCTCGACGTCTCTCTAGGTGATGCGGAAACTGGACTTTAGGTCCAGCCCGAAGTAATGCAGAGAGTAACCCCGAGCATGGCTAGGCATTGGGAACATCCAAAGTCACCCAGGTAGGCCTGCTGAGGGCAGTTCGGGGTTTGTGCCGTTCACCACATGCAGCACACACTGCATCCAAAAGTTTCATCGCAGAAGGCCGAACTGTGTTCCACGGGTCTCCCTTGGATTGTCAGAGAAGATAGGTGTATGTGCTGGGTGATCCAGTTGGTAATTGAGAAGCCTGGCAGAGGGCAGTCTTTTCCCCATTTGAAAGGTCGATAGTGGCGGCCTCAAGGCTGACTGAAAGACACTGCCCTTACCCGTCTTCTAGTCACCTCCAGGAGTGCCTCAGTGAAGACAGTGAGTTTTCTCCTACGAATCCAGGTGGTCTCCAGTGCCTTGCTGGGAGCTCATCCCACGCTTGCCCTAGCTAAAGTGTGAAGTCAAAGTGACCCCTAGCCTCAAGGGAAGCGCGAGCGCTTCCTATCAGCCAAGTTGGGTGGGCAGCCACCTCCATGAACCCTGACTCCATAGAGTGCTTTAACTCCTCTGCGGCTTTGCGTAGGCCTAAGAGAGTCGCGTGTGAATTCCTTCTGAGGGAGAGCATGTGCGCTGGGAGTCCCCGTTTTGTTTTCCGAGCCACACAACACAGGACAGACTGCTGGGGTCAGCTCTTGCTACGCAGAGCGAAGGGCAGTGAACTGCTTCTCGCTTGCAGAGCTTGATGTCTACAGCTGTAAGGCAGCCCCGGGACAAAGTTTTGGCCAGTATTACATTCAGCGTGGCTCTCCCTCTGTGGAGGCCCTCCGAACGGCACTGAGAGAATCCCTGAGCCTAAAGTGCATCCTGGCAACCCTTAACCTGTCATCTCACTATTGTGACGCAAGGTACACTGCAGGTGCAGCCTGACAGAAAGTACAGAAAAGCCGGTACGACTCTGAGGCATATGGACGAGGCAAGGTCCCCTCGGCCTGACTAAGTCATTAAGCGGGTGCTGCTCCTCGTGGCACGCAGAACACCCCCCGTCCAACGAAGTGGGATCCTAGAAAGGCCCAGTGTTGCTGAAAGTCTCCAGGTGTCAGTCAGAGAGTGCTGGCAAATGCGTCGTGGGCTGAAGTTGGCACTGGGAGAATGTGGGAGAAGCCCGACTTTCCCCCTTTGGAAAGCCACTTCGTTGCAGCTTCCAAGCCGCCTGCTACTATTCACTCCACAGATTCCTCTGAGGAGCAGTGAGTTTTTCCAAAAGAAACCAGGTGCTTGCGATTCCTTCCGGGGAGCTCACCCCCAGGAGCATACTGTAGCTAAGGTGCCCACTAAATGTGACCTCTAGTCTCGAGGTAAGGTGCTCATTTTCCCATTCCCAGAGATAGGGGCGCCCCGGTTTCCAGGAGGTCTTAGTCAGTGGACGGCTTTAGCTTTAGTATGCCTCACAGCGCTCAAGACTCTCACGTGGGCACTTCTTTCCAAGGAAGTACACTGCGTACCCAAAGCCTTCTGAGCACAAGCAAGGGATACACAGCTCTGGGCACATCCCTCCCTATGCAGTTGGAAGGGCCGGGAACTAAGGTGTTCTCTGAGGCGAGCGTTCCACAGCTTTGAAACAGCCTCAGGAACGCGGTTCTTGGCAGGGTTTCGTTCCCTGCGGGTCTGCCACGTTGAGGAAAACTAAGCGGCCCTGAAAGAAACCACCGGGGCTCCAATTCGGTTTGGGGACTCCTGCTCGACGTCTCTCTAAGTGATGCGGAAACTGGACTTTAGGTCCAGCCCGAAGTAATGCAGAGAGTAACCCCGAGCATTGCTAGGCATTGGGAACATCCAAAGTCACCCAGGTAGGCCTGCTGAGGGCAGTTCGGGGTTTGTGCCATTCACCACATGCAGCACACACTGCATCCAAAAGTTTCATCGCAGAAGGCCGAACTGTGTTCCACGGGTCTCCCTTGGATTGTCAGAGAAGATAGGTGTATGTGCTGGGTGATCCAGTTGGTAATTGAGAAGCCTGGCAGAAGGCAGACTTTTCCCCATTTGAAAGGTCGATAGTGGCGGCCTCAAGGCTGACTGAAAGACACTGCCCTTACCCGTCTTCTAGTCACCTCCAGGAGTGCCTCAGTGAAGACAGTGAGTTTTCTCCTACGAATCCAGGTGGTCTCCAGTGCCTTGCTGGGAGCTCATCCCACGCTTGCCCTAGCTAAAGTGTGAAGTCAAAGTGACCCCTAGCCTCAAGGGAAGCGCGAGCGCTTCCTATCAGCCAAGTTGGGTGGGCAGCCACCTCCATGAACCCTGACTCCATAGAGTGCTTTAACTCCTCTGCGGCTTTGCGTAGGCCTAAGAGAGTCGCGTGTGAATTCCTTCTGAGGGAGAGCATGTGCGCTGGGAGTCCCCGTTTTGTTTTCCGAGCCACACAACACAGGACAGACTGCTGGGGTCAGCTCTTGCTACGCAGAGCGAAGGGCAGTGAACTGCTTCTCGCTTGCAGAGCTTGATGTCTACAGCTGTAAGGCAGCCCCGGGACAAAGTTTTGGCCAGTATTACATTCAGCATGGCTCTCCCTCTGTGGAGGCCCTCCGAACGGCACTGAGAGAATCCCTGAGCCTAAAGTGCATCCTGGCAACCCTTAACCTGTCATCTCACTATTGTGACGCAAGGTACACTGCAGGTGCAGCCTGACAGAAAGTACAGAAACGCCGGTACGACTCTGAGGCATTTGGACGAGGCAAGGTCCCCTCGGCCTGACTAAGTCATTAAGCGGGTGCTGCTCCTCGTGGCACGCAGAACACCCCCCGTCCAACGAAGTGGGATCCTAGAAAGGCCCAGTGTTGCTGAAAGTCTCCAGGTGTCAGTCAGAGAGTGCTGGCAAATGCGTCGTGGGCTGAAGTTGGCACTGGGAGAATGTGGGAGAAGCCCGACTTTCCCCCTTTGGAAAGCCACTTCGTTGCAGCTTCCAAGCCGCCTGCTACTATTCACTCCACAGATTCCTCTGAGGAGCAGTGAGTTTTTCCAAAAGAAACCAGGTGCTTGCGATTCCTTCCGGGGAGCTCACCCCCAGGAGCATACTGTAGCTAAGGTGCCCACTAAATGTGACCTCTAGTCTCGAGGTAAGGTGCACATTTTCCCATTCCCAGAGATAGGGGCGCCCCGGTTTCCAGGAGGTCTTAGTCAGTGGACGGCTTTAGCTTTAGTATGCCTCACAGCGCTCAAGACTCTCACGTGGGCACTTCTTTCCAAGGAAGTACACTGCGTACCCAAAGCCTTCTGAGCACAAGCAAGGGATACACAGCTCTGGGCACATCCCTCCCTATGCAGTTGGAAGGGCCGGGAACTTAGGTGTTCTCTGAGGCGAGCGTTCCACAGCTTTGAAACAGCCTCAGGAACGCGGTTCTTGGCAGGGTTTCATTCCCTGCGGGTCTGCCACGTTGAGGAAAACTAAGCGGCCCTGAAAGAAACCACCGGGGCTCCAATTCGGTTTGGGGACTCCTGCTCGACGTCTCTCTAAGTGATGCGGAAACTGGACTTTAGGTCCAGCCCGAAGTAATGCAGAGAGTAACCCCGAGCATTGCTAGGCATTGGGAACATCCAAAGTCACCCAGGTAGGCCTGCTGAGGGCAGTTCGGGGTTTGTGCCATTCACCACATGCAGCACACACTGCATCCAAAAGTTTCATCGCAGAAGGCCGAACTGTGTTCCACGGGTCTCCCTAGGATTGTCAGAGAAGATAGGTGTATGTGCTGGGTGATCCAGTTGGTAATTGAGAAGCCTGGCAGAGGGCAGTCTTTTCCCTATTTGAAAGGTCGATAGTGGCGGCCTCAAGGCTGACTGAAAGACACTGCCCTTACCCGTCTTCTAGTCACCTCCAGGAGTGCCTCAGTGAAGACAGTGAGTTTTCTCCTACGAATCCAGGTGGTCTCCAGTGCCTTGCTGGGAGCTCATCCCACGCTTGCCCTAGCTAAAGTGTGAAGTCAAAGTGACCCCTAGCCTCAAGGGAAGCGTGGGCGCTTCCTATCAGCCAAGTTGGGTGGGCAGCCACCTCCATGAACCCTGACTCCATAGAGTGCTTTAACTCCTCTGTGGCTTTGCGTAGGCCTAAGAGACTCGCGTGTGAATTCCTTCTGAGGGAGAGAATGTGCGCTGGGAGTCCCCGTTTTGTTTTCCGAGCCACACAACACAGGACAGACTGCTGGGGTCAGCTCTTGCTACGCAGAGCGAAGGGCAGTGAACTGCTTCTCGCTTGCAGAGCTTGATGTCTACAGCTGTAAGGCAGCCCCGGGACAAAGTTTTGGCCAGTATTACATTCAGCGTGGCTCTCCCTCTGTGGATGCCCTCCGAACGGCACTGAGAGAATCCCTGAGCCTAAAGTGCATCCTGGCAACCCTTAACCTGTCATCTCACTATTGTGACGCAAGGTACACTGCAGGTGCAGCCTGACAGAAAGTACAGAAAAGCCGGTACGACTCTGAGGCATTTGGACGAGGCAAGGTCCCCTCGGCCTGACTAAGTCATTAAGCGGGTGCTGCTCCTCGTGGCACGCAGAACACCCCCCGTCCAACGAAGTGGGATCCTAGAAAGGCCCAGTGTTGCTGAAAGTCTCCAGGTGTCAGTCAGAGAGTGCTGGCAAATGCGTCGTGGGCTCAAGTTGGCACTGGGAGAATGTGGGAGAAGCCCGACTTTCCCCCTTTGGAAAGCCACTTCGTTGCAGCTTCCAAGCCGCCTGCTACTATTCACTCCACAGATTCCTCTGAGGAGCAGTGAGTTTTTCCAAAAGAAACCAGGTGCTTGCGATTCCTTCCGGGGAGCTCACCCCCAGGAGCATACTGTAGCTAAGGTGCCCACTAAATGTGACCTCTAGTCTCGAGGTAAGGTGCACATTTTCCCATTCCCAGAGATAGGGGCGCCCCGGTTTCCAGGAGGTCTTAGTCAGTGGACGGCTTTAGCTTTAGTATGCCTCACAGCGCTCAAGACTCTCACGTGGGCACTTCTTTCCAAGGAAGTACACTGCGTACCCAAAGCCTTCTGAGCACAAGCAAGGGATACACAGCTCTGGGCACATCCCTCCCTATGCAGTTGGAAGGGCCGGGAACTAAGGTGTTCTCTGAGGCGAGCGTTCCACAGCTTTGAAACAGCCCCAGGAACGCGGTTCTTGGCAGGGTTTCGTTCCCTGCGGGTCTGCCACGTTGAGGAAAACTAAGCGGCCCTGAAAGAAACCACCGGGGCTCCAATTCGGTTTGGGGACTCCTGCTCGACGTCTCTCTAGGTGATGCGGAAACTGGACTTTAGGTCCAGCCTGAAGTAATGCAGAGAGTAACCCCGAGCATTGCTAGGCATTGGGAACATCCAAAGTCACCCAGGTAGGCCTGCTGAGGGCAGTTCGGGGTTTGTGCCGTTCACCACATGCAGCAAACACTGCATCCAAAAGTTTCATCGCAGAAGGCCGAACTGTGTTCCACGGGTCTCCCTTGGATTGTCAGAGAAGATAGGTGTATGTGCTGGGTGATCCAGTTGGTAATTGAGAAGCCTGGCAGAGGGCAGTCTTTTCCCCATTTGAAAGGTCGATAGTGGCGGCCTCAAGGCTGACTGAAAGACACTGCCCTTACCCGTCTTCTAGTCACCTCCAGGAGTGCCTCAGTGAAGACAGTGAGTTTTCTCCTACGAATCCAGGTGGTCTCCAGTGCCTTGCTGGGAGCTCATCCCACGCTTGCCCTAGCTAAAGTGTGAAGTCAAAGTGACCCCTAGCCTCAAGGGAAGCGCGAGCGCTTCCTATCAGCCAAGTTGGGTGGGCAGCCACCTCCATGAACCCTGACTCCATAGAGTGCTTTAACTCCTCTGCGGCTTTGCGTAGGCCTAAGAGAGTCGCGTGTGAATTCCTTCTGAGGGAGAGCATGTGCGCTGGGAGTCCCCGTTTTGTTTTCCGAGCCACACAACACAGGACAGACTGCTGGGGTCAGCTCTTGCTACGCAGAGCGAAGGACAGTGAACTGCTTCTCGCTTGCAGAGCTTGATGTCTACAGCTGTAAGGCAGCCCCGGGACAAAGTTTTGGCCAGTATTACATTCAGCGTGGCTCTCCCTCTGTGGAGGCCCTCCGAACGGCACTGAGAGAATCCCTGAGCCTAAAGTGCATCCTGGCAACCCTTAACCTGTCATCTCACTATTGTGACGCAAGGTACACTGCAGGTGCAGCCTGACAGAAAGTACAGAAAAGCCGGTACGACTCTGAGGCATTTGGACGAGGCAAGGTCCCCTCGGCCTGACTAAGTCATTAAGCGGGTGCTGCTCCTCGTGGCACGCAGAACACCCCCCGTCCAACGAAGTGGGATCCTAGAAAGGCCCAGTGTTGCTGAAAGTCTCCAGGTGTCAGTCAGAGAGTGCTGGCAAATGCGTCGTGGGCTGAAGTTGGCACTGGGAGAATGTGGGAGAAGCCCGACTTTCCCCCTTTGGAAAGCCACTTCGTTGCAGCTTCCAAGCCGCCTGCTACTATTCACTCCACAGATTCCTCTGAGGAGCAGTGAGTTTTTCCAAAAGAAACCAGGTGCTTGCGATTCCTTCCGGGGAGCTCACCCCCAGGAGCATACTGTAGCTAAGGTGCCCACTAAATGTGACCTCTAGTCTCGAGGTAAGGTGCACATTTTCCCATTCCCAGAGATAGGGGCGCCCCGGTTTCCAGGAGGTCTTAGTCAGTGGACGGCTTTAGCTTTAGTATGCCTCACAGCGCTCAAGACTCTCACGTGGGCACTTCTTTCCAAGGAAGTACACTGCGTACCCAAAGCCTTCTGAGCACAAGCAAGGGATACACAGCTCTGGGCACATCCCTCCCTATGCAGTTGGAAGGGCCGGGAACTAAGGTGTTCTCTGAGGCGAGCGTTCCACAGCTTTGAAACAGCCTCAGGAACGCGGTTCTTGGCAGGGTTTCGTTCCCTGCGGGTCTGCCACGTTGAGGAAAACTAAGCGGCCCTGAAAGAAACCACCGGGGCTCCAATTCGGTTTGGGGACTCCTGCTCGACGTCTCTCTAAGTGATGCGGAAACTGGACTTTAGGTCCAGCCCGAAGTAATGCAGAGAGTAACCCCGAGCATTGCTAGGCATTGGGAACATCCAAAGTCACCCAGGTAGGCCTGCTGAGGGCAGTTCGGGGTTTGTGCCATTCACCACATGCAGCACACACTGCATCCAAAAGTTTCATCGCAGAAGGCCGAACTGTGTTCCACGGGTCTCCCTTGGATTGTCAGAGAAGATAGGTGTATGTGCTGGGTGATCCAGTTGGTAATTGAGAAGCCTGGCAGAAGGCAGTCTTTTCCCCATTTGAAAGGTCGATAGTGGCGGCCTCAAGGCTGACTGAAAGACACTGCCCTTACCCGTCTTCTAGTCACCTCCAGGAGTGCCTCAGTGAAGACAGTGAGTTTTCTCCTACGAATCCAGGTGGTCTCCAGTGCCTTGCTGGGAGCTCATCCCACGCTTGCCCTAGCTAAAGTGTGAAGTCAAAGTGACCCCTAGCCTCAAGGGAAGCGCGAGCGCTTCCTATCAGCCAAGTTGGGTGGGCAGCCACCTCCATGAACCCTGACTCCATAGAGTGCTTTAACTCCTCTGCGGCTTTGCGTAGGCCTAAGAGAGTCGCGTGTGAATTCCTTCTGAGGGAGAGCATGTGCGCTGGGAGTCCCCGTTTTGTTTTCCGAGCCACACAACACAGGACAGACTGCTGGGGTCAGCTCTTGCTACGCAGAGCGAAGGGCAGTGAACTGCTTCTCGCTTGCAGAGCTTGATGTCTACAGCTGTAAGGCAGCCCCGGGACAAAGTTTTGGCCAGTATTACATTCAGCGTGGCTCTCCCTCTGTGGAGGCCCTCCGAACGGCACTGAGAGAATCCCTGAGCCTAAAGTGCATCCTGGCAACCCTTAACCTGTCATCTCACTATTGTGACGCAAGGTACACTGCAGGTGCAGCCTGACAGAAAGTACAGAAACGCCGGTACGACTCTGAGGCATTTGGACGAGGCAAGGTCCCCTCGGCCTGACTAAGTCATTAAGCGGGTGCTGCTCCTCGTGGCACGCAGAACACCCCCCGTCCAACGAAGTGGGATCCTAGAAAGGCCCAGTGTTGCTGAAAGTCTCCAGGTGTCAGTCAGAGAGTGCTGGCAAATGCGTCGTGGGCTGAAGTTGGCACTGGGAGAATGTGGGAGAAGCCCGACTTTCCCCCTTTGGAAAGCCACTTCGTTGCAGCTTCCAAGCCGCCTGCTACTATTCACTCCACAGATTCCTCTGAGGAGCAGTGAGTTTTTCCAAAAGAAACCAGGTGCTTGCGATTCCTTCCGGGGAGCTCACCCCCAGGAGCATACTGTAGCTAAGGTGCCCACTAAATGTGACCTCTAGTCTCGAGGTAAGGTGCACATTTTCCCATTCCCAGAGATAGGGGCGCCCCGGTTTCCAGGAGGTCTTAGTCAGTGGACGGCTTTAGCTTTAGTATGCCTCACAGCGCTCAAGACTCTCACGTGGGCACTTCTTTCCAAGGAAGTACACTGCGTACCCAAAGCCTTCTGAGCACAAGCAAGGGATACACAGCTCTGGGCACATCCCTCCCTATGCAGTTGGAAGGGCCGGGAACTTAGGTGTTCTCTGAGGCGAGCGTTCCACAGCTTTGAAACAGCCTCAGGAACGCGGTTCTTGGCAGGGTTTCGTTCCCTGCGGGTCTGCCACGTTGAGGAAAACTAAGCGGCCCTGAAAGAAACCACCGGGGCTCCAATTCGGTTTGGGGACTCCTGCTCGACGTCTCTCTAAGTGATGCGGAAACTGCACTTTAGGTCCAGCCCGAAGTAATGCAGAGAGTAACCCCGAGCATTGCTAGGCATTGGGAACATCCAAAGTCACCCAGGTAGGCCTGCTGAGGGCAGTTCGGGGTTTGTGCCATTCACCACATGCAGCACACACTGCATCCAAAAGTTTCATCGCAGAAGGCCGAACTGTGTTCCACGGGTCTCCCTAGGATTGTCAGAGAAGATGGGTGTATGTGCTGGGTGATCCAGTTGGTAATTGAGAAGCCTGGCAGAGGGCAGTCTTTTCCCCATTTGAAAGGTCGATAGTGGCGGCCTCAAGGCTGACTGAAAGACACTGCCCTTACCCGTCTTCTAGTCACCTCCAGGAGTGCCTCAGTGAAGACAGTGAGTTTTCTCCTACGAATCCAGGTGGTCTCCAGTGCCTTGCTGGGAGCTCATCCCACGCTTGCCCTAGCTAAAGTGTGAAGTCAAAGTGACCCCTAGCCTCAAGGGAAGCGTGGGCGCTTCCTATCAGCCAAGTTGGGTGGGCAGTCACCTCCATGAACCCTGACTCCATAGAGTGCTTTAACTCCTCTGTGGCTTTGCGTAGGCCTAAGAGACTCGCGTGTGAATTCCTTCTGAGGGAGAGAATGTGCGCTGGGAGTCCCCGTTTTGTTTTCCGAGCCACACAACACAGGACAGACTGCTGGGGTCAGCTCTTGCTACGCAGAGCGAAGGGCAGTGAACTGCTTCTCGCTTGCAGAGCTTGATGTCTACAGCTGTAAGGCAGCCCCGGGACAAAGTTTTGGCCAGTATTACATTCAGCGTGGCTCTCCCTCTGTGGATGCCCTCCGAACGGCACTGAGAGAATCCCTGAGCCTAAAGTGCATCCTGGCAACCCTTAACCTGTCATCTCACTATTGTGACGCAAGGTACACTGCAGGTGCAGCCTGACAGAAAGTACAGAAAAGCCGGTACGACTCTGAGGCATTTGGACGAGGCAAGGTCCCCTCGGCCTGACTAAGTCATTAAGCGGGTGCTGCTCCTCGTGGCACGCAGAACACCCCCCGTCCAACGAAGTGGGATCCTAGAAAGGCCCAGTGTTGCTGAAAGTCTCCAGGTGTCAGTCAGAGAGTGCTGGCAAATGCGTCGTGGGCTCAAGTTGGCACTGGGAGAATGTGGGAGAAGCCCGACTTTCCCCCTTTGGAAAGCCACTTCGTTGCAGCTTCCAAGCCGCCTGCTACTATTCACTCCACAGATTCCTCTGAGGAGCAGTGAGTTTTTCCAAAAGAAACCAGGTGCTTGCGATTCCTTCCGGGGAGCTCACCCCCAGGAGCATACTGTAGCTAAGGTGCCCACTAAATGTGACCTCTAGTCTCGAGGTAAGGTGCACATTTTCCCATTCGCAGAGATAGGGGCGCCCCGGTTTCCAGGAGGTCTTAGTCAGTGGACGGCTTTAGCTTTAGTATGCCTCACAGCGCTCAAGACTCTCACGTGGGCACTTCTTTCCAAGGAAGTACACTGCGTACCCAAAGCCTTCTGAGCACAAGCAAGGGATACACAGCTCTGGGCACATCCCTCCCTATGCAGTTGGAAGGGCCGGGAACTAAGGTGTTCTCTGAGGCGAGCGTTCCACAGCTTTGAAACAGCCCCAGGAACGCGGTTCTTGGCAGGGTTTCGTTCCCTGCGGGTCTGCCACGTTGAGGAAAACTAAGCGGCCCTGAAAGAAACCACCGGGGCTCCAATTCGGTTTGGGGACTCCTGCTCGACGTCTCTCTAGGTGATGCGGAAACTGGACTTTAGGTCCAGCCTGAAGTAATGCAGAGAGTAACCCCGAGCATTGCTAGGCATTGGGAACATCCAAAGTCACCCAGGTAGGCCTGCTGAGGGCAGTTCGGGGTTTGTGCCGTTCACCACATGCAGCAAACACTGCATCCAAATGTTTCATCGCAGAAGGCCGAACTGTGTTCCACGGGTCTCCCTTGGATTGTCAGAGAAGATAGGTGTATGTGCTGGGTGATCCATTTGGTAATTGAGAAGCCTGGCAGAGGGCAGTCTTTTCCCCATTTGAAAGGTCGATAGTGGCGGCCTCAAGGCTGACTGAAAGACACTGCCCTTACCCGTCTTCTAGTCACCTCCAGGAGTGCCTCAGTGAAGACAGTGAGTTTTCTCCTACGAATCCAGGTGGTCTCCAGTGCCTTGCTGGGAGCTCATCCCACGCTTGCCCTAGCTAAAGTGTGAAGTCAAAGTGACCCCTAGCCTCAAGGGAAGCGCGAGCGCTTCCTATCAGCCAAGTTGGGTGGGCAGCCACCTCCATGAACCCTGACTCCATAGAGTGCTTTAACTCCTCTGCGGCTTTGCGTAGGCCTAAGAGAGTCGCGTGTGAATTCCTTCTGAGGGAGAGCATGTGCGCTGGGAGTCCCCGTTTTGTTTTCCGAGCCACACAACACAGGACAGACTGCTGGGGTCAGCTCTTGCTACGCAGAGCGAAGGACAGTGAACTGCTTCTCGCTTGCAGAGCTTGATGTCTACAGCTGTAAGGCAGCCCCGGGACAAAGTTTTGGCCAGTATTACATTCAGCGTGGCTCTCCCTCTGTGGAGGCCCTCCGAACGGCACTGAGAGAATCCCTGAGCCTAAAGTGCATCCTGGCAACCCTTAACCTGTCATCTCACTATTGTGACGCAAGGTACACTGCAGGTGCAGCCTGACAGAAAGTACAGAAAAGCCGGTACGACTCTGAGGCATTTGGACGAGGCAAGGTCCCCTCGGCCTGACTAAGTCATTAAGCGGGTGCTGCTCCACGTGGCACGCAGAACACCCCCCGTCCAACAAAGTGGGATCCTAGAAAGGCCCAGTGTTGCTGAAAGTCTCCAGGTGGCAGTCAGAGAGTGCTGGCAAATGCGTCGTGGGCTCAAGTTGGCACTGGGAGAATGTGGGAGAAGCCCGACTTTCCCCCTTTGGAAAGCCACTTCGTTGCAGCTTCCAAGCCGCCTGCTACTATTCACTCCACAGATTCCTCTGAGGAGCAGTGAGTTTTTCCAAAAGAAACCAGGTGCTTGCGATTCCTTCCGGGGAGCTCACCCCCAGGAGCATACTGTAGCTAAGGTGCCCACTAAATGTGACCTCTAGTCTCGAGGTAAGGTGCACAATTTCCCATTCCCAGAGATAGGGGCGCCCCGGTTTCCAGGAGGTCTTAGTCAGTGGACGGCTTTAGCTTTAGTATGCCTCACAGCGCTCAAGACTCTCACGTGGGCACTTCTTTCCAAGGAAGTACACTGCGTACCCAAAGCCTTCTGAGCACAAGCAAGGGATACACAGCTCTGGGCACATCCCTCCCTATGCAGTTGGAAGGGCCGGGAACTAAGGTGTTCTCTGAGGCGAGCGTTCCACAGCTTTGAAACAGCCCCAGGAACGCGGTTCTTGGCAGGGTTTCGTTCCCTGCGGGTCTGCCACGTTGAGGAAAACTAAGCGGCCCTGAAAGAAACCACCGGGGCTCCAATTCGGTTTGGGGACTCCTGCTCGACGTCTCTCTAGGTGATGCGGAAACTGGACTTTAGGTCCAGCCCGAAGTAATGCAGAGAGTAACCCCGAGCATTGCTAGGCATTGGGAACATCCAAAGTCACCCAGGTAGGCCTGCTGAGGGCAGTTCGGGGTTTGTGCCGTTCACCACATGCAGCAAACACTGCATCCAAAAGTTTCATCGCAGAAGGCCGAACTGTGTTCCAAGGGTCTCCCTTGGATTGTCAGAGAAGATAGGTGTATGTGCTGGGTGATCCAGTTGGTAATTGAGAAGCCTGGCAGAAGGCAGTCTTTTCCCCATTTGAAAGGTCGATAGTGGCGGCCTCAAGGCTGACTGAAAGACACTGCCCTTACCCGTCTTCTAGTCACCTCCAGGAGTGCCTCAGTGAAGACAGTGAGTTTTCTCCTACGAATCCAGGTGGTCTCCAGTGCCTTGCTGGGAGCTCATCCCACGCTTGCCCTAGCTAAAGTGTGAAGTCAAAGTGACCCCTAGCCTCAAGGGAAGCGCGAGCGCTTCCTATCAGCCAAGTTGGGTGGGCAGCCACCTCCATGAACCCTGACTCCATAGAGTGCTTTAACTCCTCTGCGGCTTTGCGTAGGCCTAAGAGAGTCGCGTGTGAATTCCTTCTGAGGGAGAGCATGTGCGCTGGGAGTCCCCGTTTTGTTTTCCGAGCCACACAACACAGGACAGACTGCTGGGGTCAGCTCTTGCTACGCAGAGCGAAGGGCAGTGAACTGCTTCTCGCTTGCAGAGCTTGATGTCTACAGCTGTAAGGCAGCCCCGGGACAAAGTTTTGGCCAGTATTACATTCAGCGTGGCTCTCCCTCAGTGGAGGCCCTCCGAACGGCACTGAGAGAATCCCTGAGCCTAAAGTGCATCCTGGCAACTCTTAACCTGTCATCTCACTATTGTGACGCAAGGTACACTGCAGGTGCAGCCTGACAGAAAGTACAGAAAAGCCGGTACGACTCTGAGGCATTTGGACGATGCAAGGTCCCCTCGGCCTGACTAAGTCATTAAGCGGGTGCTGCTCCTCGTGGCACGCAGAACACCCCCCGTCCAACGAAGTGGGATCCTAGAAAGGCCCAGTGTTGCTGAAAGTCTCCAGGTGTCAGTCAGAGAGTGCTGGCAAATGCGTCGTGGGCTCAAGTTGGCACTGGGAGAATGTGGGAGAAGCCCGACTTTCCCCCTTTGGAAAGCCACTTCGTTGCAGCTTCCAAGCCGCCTGCTACTATTCACTCCACAGATTCCTCTGAGGAGCAGTGAGTTTTTCCAAAAGAAACCAGGTGCTTGCGATTCCTTCCGGGGAGCTCACCCCCAGGAGCATACTGTAGCTAAGGTGCCCACTAAATGTGACCTCTAGTCTCGAGGTAAGGTGCACATTTTCCCATTCGCAGAGATAGGGGCGCCCCGGTTTCCAGGAGGTCTTAGTCAGTGGACGGCTTTAGCTTTAGTATGCCTCACAGCGCTCAAGACTCTCACGTGGGCACTTCTTTCCAAGGAAGTACACTGCGTACCCAAAGCCTTCTGAGCACAAGCAAGGGATACACAGCTCTGGGCACATCCCTCCCTATGCAGTTGGAAGGGCCGGGAACTAAGGTGTTCTCTGAGGCGAGCGTTCCACAGCTTTGAAACAGCCTCAGGAACGCGGTTCTTGGCAGGGTTTCCTTCCCTGCGGGTCTGCCACGTTGAGGAAAACTAAGCGGCCCTGAAAGAAACCACCGGGGCTCCAATTCGGTTTGGGGACTCCTGCTCGACGTCTCTCTAAGTGATGCGGAAACTGGACTTTAGGTCCAGCCCGAAGTAATGCAGAGAGTAACCCCGAGCATTGCTAGGCATTGGGAACATCCAAAGTCACCCAGGTAGGCCTGCTGAGGGCAGTTCGGGGTTTGTGCCATTCACCACATGCAGCACACACTGCATCCAAAAGTTTCATCGCAGAAGGCCGAACTGTGTTCCACGGGTCTCCCTTGGATTGTCAGAGAAGATAGGTGTATGTGCTGGGTGATCCAGTTGGTAATTGAGAAGCCTGGCAGAGGGCAGTCTTTTCCCCATTTGAAAGGTCGATAGTGGCGGCCTCAAGGCTGACTGAAAGACACTGCCCTTACCCGTCTTCTAGTCACCTCCAGGAGTGCCTCTGTGAAGACAGTGAGTTTTCTCCTACGAATCCAGGTGGTCTCCAGTGCCTTGCTGGGAGCTCATCCCACGCTTGCCCTAGCTAAAGTGTGAAGTCAAAGTGACCCCTAGCCTCAAGGGAAGCGTGGGCGCTTCCTATCAGCCAAGTTGGGTGGGCAGCCACCTCCATGAACCCTGACTCCATAGAGTGCTTTAACTCCTCTGTGGCTTTGCGTAGGCCTAAGAGAGTCGCGTGTGAATTCCTTCTGAGGGAGAGCATGTGCGCTGGGAGTCCCCGTTTTGTTTTCCGAGCCACACAACACAGGACAGACTGCTGGGGTCAGCTCTTGCTACGCAGAGCGAAGGGCAGTGAACTGCTTCTCGCTTGCAGAGCTTGATGTCTACAGCTGTAAGGCAGCCCCGGGACAAAGTTTTGGCCAGTATTACATTCAGCGTGGCTCTCCCTCTGTGGAGGCCCTCCGAACGGCACTGAGAGAATCCCTGAGCCTAAAGTGCATCCTGGCAACCCTTAACCTGTCATCTCACTATTGTGACGCAAGGTACACTGCAGGTGCAGCCTGACAGAAAGTACAGAAACGCCGGTACGACTCTGAGGCATTTGGACGAGGCAAGGTCCCCTCGGCCTGACTAAGTCATTAAGCGTGTGCTGCTCCTCGTGGCACGCAGAACACCCCCCGTCCAACGAAGTGGGATCCTAGAAAGGCCCAGTGTTGCTGAAAGTCTCCAGGTGTCAGTCAGCGAGTGCTGGCAAATGCGTCGTGGGCTCAAGTTGGCACTGGGAGAATGTGGGAGAAGCCCGACTTTCCCCCTTTGGAAAGCCACTTCGTTGCAGCTTCCAAGCCGCCTGCTACTATTCACTCCACAGATTCCTCTGAGGAGCAGTGAGTTTTTCCAAAAGAAACCAGGTGCTTGCGATTCCTTCTGGGGAGCTCACCCCCAGGAGCATACTGTAGCTAAGGTGCCCACTAAATGTGACCTCTAGTCTCGAGGTAAGGTGCACATTTTCCCATTCCCAGAGATAGGGGCGCCCCGGTTTCCAGGAGGTCTTAGTCAGTGGACGGCTTTAGCTTTAGTATGCCTCACAGCGCTCAAGACTCTCACGTGGGCACTTCTTTCCAAGGAAGTACACTGCGTACCCAAAGCCTTCTGAGCACAAGCAAGGGATACACAGCTCTGGGCACATCCCTCCCTATGCAGTTGGAAGGGCCGGGAACTAAGGTGTTCTCTGAGGCGAGCGTTCCACAGCTTTGAAACAGCCCCAGGAACGTGGTTCTTGGCAGGGTTTCGTTCCCTGCGGGTCTGCCACGTTGAGGAAACTAAGCGGCCCTGAAAGAAACCACCGGGGCTCCAATTCGGTTTGGGGACTCCTGCTCGACGTCTCTCTAGGTGATGCGGAAACTGGACTTTAGGTCCAGCCCGAAGTAATGCAGAGAGTAACCCCGAGCATTGCTAGGCATTGGGAAAATCCAAAGTCACCCAGGTAGGCCTGCTGAGGGCAGTTCGGGGTTTGTGCCGTTCACCACATGCAGCACACACTGCATCCAAAAGTTTCATCGCAGAAGGCCGAACTGTGTTCCACGGGTCTCCCTTGGATTGTCAGAGAAGATAGGTGTATGTGCTGGGTGATCCAGTTGGTAATTGAGTAGCCTGGCAGAGGGCAGACTTTTCCCCATTTGAAAGGTCGATAGTGGCGGCCTCAAGGCTGACTGAAAGACACTGCCCTTACCCGTCTTCTAGTCACCTCCAGGAGTGCCTCAGTGAAGACAGTGAGTTTTCTCCTACGAATCCAGGTGGTCTCCAGTGCCTTGCTGGGAGCTCATCCCACGCTTGCCCTAGCTAAAGTGTGAAGTCAAAGTGACCCCTAGCCTCAAGGGAAGCGCGAGCGCTTCCTATCAGCCAAGTTGGGTGGGCAGCCACCTCCATGAACCCTGACTCCATAGAGTGCTTTAACTCCTCTGCGGCTTTGCGTAGGCCTAAGAGAGTCGCGTGTGAATTCCTTCTGAGGGAGAGCATGTGCGCTGGGAGTCCCCGTTTTGTTTTCCGAGCCACACAACACAGGACAGACTGCTGGGGTCAGCTCTTGCTACGCAGAGCGAAGGGCAGTGAACTGCTTCTCGCTTGCAGAGCTTGATGTCTACAGCTGTAAGGCAGCCCCGGGACAAAGTTTTGGCCAGTATTACATTCAGCGTGGCTCTCCCTCTGTGGAGGCCCTCCGAACGGCACTGAGAGAATCCCTGAGCCTAAAGTGCATCCTGGCAACCCTTAACCTGTCATCTCACTATTGTGACGCAAGGTACACTGCAGGTGCAGCCTGACAGAAAGTACAGAAAAGCCGGTACGACTCTGAGGCATTTGGACGAGGCAAGGTCCCCTCGGCCTGACTAAGTCATTAAGCGGGTGCTGCTCCTCGTGGCACGCAGAACACCCCCCGTCCAACGAAGTGGGATCCTAGAAAGGCCCAGTGTTGCTGAAAGTCTCCAGGTGTCAGTCAGAGAGTGCTGGCAAATGCGTCGTGGGCTGAAGTTGGCACTGGGAGAATGTGGGAGAAGCCCGACTTTCCCCCTTTGGAAAGCCACTTCGTTGCAGCTTCCAAGCCGCCTGCTACTATTCACTCCACAGATTCCTCTGAGGAGCAGTGAGTTTTTCCAAAAGAAACCAGGTGCTTGCGATTCCTTCCGGGGAGCTCACCCCCAGGAGCATACTGTAGCTAAGGTGCCCACTAAATGTGACCTCTAGTCTCGAGGTAAGGTGCACATTTTCCCATTCCCAGAGATAGGGGCGCCCCGGTTTCCAGGAGGTCTTAGTCAGTGGACGGCTTTAGCTTTAGTATGCCTCACAGCGCTCAAGACTCTCACGTGGGCACTTCTTTCCAAGGAAGTACACTGCGTACCCAAAGCCTTCTGAGCACAAGCAAGGGATACACAGCTCTGGGCACATCCCTCCCTATGCAGTTGGAAGGGCCGGGAACTAAGGTGTTCTCTGAGGCGAGCGTTCCACAGCTTTGAAACAGCCTCAGGAACGCGGTTCTTGGCAGGGTTTCGTTCCCTGCGGGTCTGCCACGTTGAGGAAAACTAAGCGGCCCTGAAAGAAACCACCGGGGCTCCAATTCGGTTTGGGGACTCCTGCTCGACGTCTCTCTAAGTGATGCGGAAACTGGACTTTAGGTCCAGCCCGAAGTAATGCAGAGAGTAACCCCGAGCATTGCTAGGCATTGGGAACATCCAAAGTCACCCAGGTAGGCCTGCTGAGGGCAGTTCGGGGTTTGTGCCATTCACCACATGCAGCACACACTGCATCCAAAAGTTTCATCGCAGAAGGCCGAACTGTGTTCCACGGGTCTCCCTTGGATTGTCAGAGAAGATAGGTGTATGTGCTGGGTGATCCAGTTGGTAATTGAGAAGCCTGGCAGAAGGCAGTCTTTTCCCCATTTGAAAGGTCGATAGTGGCGGCCTCAAGGCTGACTGAAAGACACTGCCCTTACCCGTCTTCTAGTCACCTCCAGGAGTGCCTCAGTGAAGACAGTGAGTTTTCTCCTACGAATCCAGGTGGTCTCCAGTGCCTTGCTGGGAGCTCATCCCACGCTTGCCCTAGCTAAAGTGTGAAGTCAAAGTGACCCCTAGCCTCAAGGGAAGCGCGAGCGCTTCCTATCAGCCAAGTTGGGTGGGCAGCCACCTCCATGAACCCTGACTCCATAGAGTGCTTTAACTCCTCTGCGGCTTTGCGTAGGCCTAAGAGAGTCGCGTGTGAATTCCTTCTGAGGGAGAGCATGTGCGCTGGGAGTCCCCGTTTTGTTTTCCGAGCCACACAACACAGGACAGACTGCTGGGGTCAGCTCTTGCTACGCAGAGCGAAGGGCAGTGAACTGCTTCTCGCTTGCAGAGCTTGATGTCTACAGCTGTAAGGCAGCCCCGGGACAAAGTTTTGGCCAGTATTACATTCAGCGTGGCTCTCCCTCTGTGGAGGCCCTCCGAACGGCACTGAGAGAATCCCTGAGCCTAAAGTGCATCCTGGCAACCCTTAACCTGTCATCTCACTATTGTGACGCAAGGTACACTGCAGGTGCAGCCTGACAGAAAGTACAGAAACGCCGGTACGACTCTGAGGCATTTGGACGAGGCAAGGTCCCCTCGGCCTGACTAAGTCATTAAGCGGGTGCTGCTCCTCGTGGCACGCAGAACACCCCCCGTCCAACGAAGTGGGATCCTAGAAAGGCCCAGTGTTGCTGAAAGTCTCCAGGTGTCAGTCAGAGAGTGCTGGCAAATGCGTCGTGGGCTGAAGTTGGCACTGGGAGAATGTGGGAGAAGCCCGACTTTCCCCCTTTGGAAAGCCACTTCGTTGCAGCTTCCAAGCCGCCTGCTACTATTCACTCCACAGATTCCTCTGAGGAGCAGTGAGTTTTTCCAAAAGAAACCAGGTGCTTGCGATTCCTTCCGGGGAGCTCACCCCCAGGAGCATACTGTAGCTAAGGTGCCCACTAAATGTGACCTCTAGTCTCGAGGTAAGGTGCACATTTTCCCATTCCCAGAGATAGGGGCGCCCCGGTTTCCAGGAGGTCTTAGTCAGTGGACGGCTTTAGCTTTAGTATGCCTCACAGCGCTCAAGACTCTCACGTGGGCACTTCTTTCCAAGGAAGTACACTGCGTACCCAAAGCCTTCTGAGCACAAGCAAGGGATACACAGCTCTGGGCACATCCCTCCCTATGCAGTTGGAAGGGCCGGGAACTTAGGTGTTCTCTGAGGCGAGCGTTCCACAGCTTTGAAACAGCCTCAGGAACGCGGTTCTTGGCAGGGTTTCGTTCCCTGCGGGTCTGCCACGTTGAGGAAAACTAAGCGGCCCTGAAAGAAACCACCGGGGCTCCAATTCGGTTTGGGGACTCCTGCTCGACGTCTCTCTAAGTGATGCGGAAACTGCACTTTAGGTCCAGCCCGAAGTAATGCAGAGAGTAACCCCGAGCATTGCTAGGCATTGGGAACATCCAAAGTCACCCAGGTAGGCCTGCTGAGGGCAGTTCGGGGTTTGTGCCATTCACCACATGCAGCACACACTGCATCCAAAAGTTTCATCGCAGAAGGCCGAACTGTGTTCCACGGGTCTCCCTAGGATTGTCAGAGAAGATGGGTGTATGTGCTGGGTTATCCAGTTGGTAATTGAGAAGCCTGGCAGAGGGCAGTCTTTTCCCCATTTGAAAGGTCGATAGTGGCGGCCTCAAGGCTGACTGAAAGACACTGCCCTTACCCGTCTTCTAGTCACCTCCAGGAGTGCCTCAGTGAAGACAGTGAGTTTTCTCCTACGAATCCAGGTGGTCTCCAGTGCCTTGCTGGGAGCTCATCCCACGCTTGCCCTAGCTAAAGTGTGAAGTCAAAGTGACCCCTAGCCTCAAGGGAAGCGTGGGCGCTTCCTATCAGCCAAGTTGGGTGGGCAGTCACCTCCATGAACCCTGACTCCATAGAGTGCTTTAACTCCTCTGTGGCTTTGCGTAGGCCTAAGAGACTCGCGTGTGAATTCCTTCTGAGGGAGAGAATGTGCGCTGGGAGTCCCCGTTTTGTTTTCCGAGCCACACAACACAGGACAGACTGCTGGGGTCAGCTCTTGCTACGCAGAGCGAAGGGCAGTGAACTGCTTCTCGCTTGCAGAGCTTGATGTCTACAGCTGTAAGGCAGCCCCGGGACAAAGTTTTGGCCAGTATTACATTCAGCGTGGCTCTCCCTCTGTGGATGCCCTCCGAACGGCACTGAGAGAATCCCTGAGCCTAAAGTGCATCCTGGCAACCCTTAACCTGTCATCTCACTATTGTGACGCAAGGTACACTGCAGGTGCAGCCTGACAGAAAGTACAGAAAAGCCGGTACGACTCTGAGGCATTTGGACGAGGCAAGGTCCCCTCGGCCTGACTAAGTCATTAAGCGGGTGCTGCTCCTCGTGGCACGCAGAACACCCCCCGTCCAACGAAGTGGGATCCTAGAAAGGCCCAGTGTTGCTGAAAGTCTCCAGGTGTCAGTCAGAGAGTGCTGGCAAATGCGTCGTGGGCTCAAGTTGGCACTGGGAGAATGTGGGAGAAGCCCGACTTTCCCCCTTTGGAAAGCCACTTCGTTGCAGCTTCCAAGCCGCCTGCTACTATTCACTCCACAGATTCCTCTGAGGAGCAGTGAGTTTTTCCAAAAGAAACCAGGTGCTTGCGATTCCTTCCGGGGAGCTCACCCCCAGGAGCATACTGTAGCTAAGGTGCCCACTAAATGTGACCTCTAGTCTCGAGGTAAGGTGCACATTTTCCCATTCCCAGAGATAGGGGCGCCCCGGTTTCCAGGAGGTCTTAGTCAGTGGACGGCTTTAGCTTTAGTATGCCTCACAGCGCTCAAGACTCTCACGTGGGCACTTCTTTCCAAGGAAGTACACTGCGTACCCAAAGCCTTCTGAGCACAAGCAAGGGATACACAGCTCTGGGCACATCCCTCCCTATGCAGTTGGAAGGGCCGGGAACTAAGGTGTTCTCTGAGGCGAGCGTTCCACAGCTTTGAAACAGCCCCAGGAACGCGGTTCTTGGCAGGGTTTCGTTCCCTGCGGGTCTGCCACGTTGAGGAAAACTAAGCGGCCCTGAAAGAAACCACCGGGGCTCCAATTCGGTTTGGGGACTCCTGCTCGACGTCTCTCTAGGTGATGCGGAAACTGGACTTTAGGTCCAGCCTGAAGTAATGCAGAGAGTAACCCCGAGCATTGCTAGGCATTGGGAACATCCAAAGTCACCCAGGTAGGCCTGCTGAGGGCAGTTCGGGGTTTGTGCCGTTCACCACATGCAGCAAACACTGCATCCAAATGTTTCATCGCAGAAGGCCGAACTGTGTTCCACGGGTCTCCCTTGGATTGTCAGAGAAGATAGGTGTATGTGCTGGGTGATCCATTTGGTAATTGAGAAGCCTGGCAGAGGGCAGTCTTTTCCCCATTTGAAAGGTCGATAGTGGCGGCCTCAAGGCTGACTGAAAGACACTGCCCTTACCCGTCTTCTAGTCACCTCCAGGAGTGCCTCAGTGAAGACAGTGAGTTTTCTCCTACGAATCCAGGTGGTCTCCAGTGCCTTGCTGGGAGCTCATCCCACGCTTGCCCTAGCTAAAGTGTGAAGTCAAAGTGACCCCTAGCCTCAAGGGAAGCGCGAGCGCTTCCTATCAGCCAAGTTGGGTGGGCAGCCACCTCCATGAACCCTGACTCCATAGAGTGCTTTAACTCCTCTGCGGCTTTGCGTAGGCCTAAGAGAGTCGCGTGTGAATTCCTTCTGAGGGAGAGCATGTGCGCTGGGAGTCCCCGTTTTGTTTTCCGAGCCACACAACACAGGACAGACTGCTGGGGTCAGCTCTTGCTACGCAGAGCGAAGGACAGTGAACTGCTTCTCGCTTGCAGAGCTTGATGTCTACAGCTGTAAGGCAGCCCCGGGACAAAGTTTTGGCCAGTATTACATTCAGCGTGGCTCTCCCTCTGTGGAGGCCCTCCGAACGGCACTGAGAGAATCCCTGAGCCTAAAGTGCATCCTGGCAACCCTTAACCTGTCATCTCACTATTGTGACGCAAGGTACACTGCAGGTGCAGCCTGACAGAAAGTACAGAAAAGCCGGTACGACTCTGAGGCATTTGGACGAGGCAAGGTCCCCTCGGCCTGACTAAGTCATTAAGCGGGTGCTGCTCCACGTGGCACGCAGAACACCCCCCGTCCAACAAAGTGGGATCCTAGAAAGGCCCAGTGTTGCTGAAAGTCTCCAGGTGGCAGTCAGAGAGTGCTGGCAAATGCGTCGTGGGCTCAAGTTGGCACTGGGAGAATGTGGGAGAAGCCCGACTTTCCCCCTTTGGAAAGCCACTTCGTTGCAGCTTCCAAGCCGCCTGCTACTATTCACTCCACAGATTCCTCTGAGGAGCAGTGAGTTTTTCCAAAAGAAACCAGGTGCTTGCGATTCCTTCCGGGGAGCTCACCCCCAGGAGCATACTGTAGCTAAGGTGCCCACTAAATGTGACCTCTAGTCTCGAGGTAAGGTGCACAATTTCCCATTCCCAGAGATAGGGGCGCCCCGGTTTCCAGGAGGTCTTAGTCAGTGGACGGCTTTAGCTTTAGTATGCCTCACAGCGCTCAAGACTCTCACGTGGGCACTTCTTTCCAAGGAAGTACACTGCGTACCCAAAGCCTTCTGAGCACAAGCAAGGGATACACAGCTCTGGGCACATCCCTCCCTATGCAGTTGGAAGGGCCGGGAACTAAGGTGTTCTCTGAGGCGAGCGTTCCACAGCTTTGAAACAGCCCCAGGAACGCGGTTCTTGGCAGGGTTTCGTTCCCTGCGGGTCTGCCACGTTGAGGAAAACTAAGCGGCCCTGAAAGAAACCACCGGGGCTCCAATTCGGTTTGGGGACTCCTGCTCGACGTCTCTCTAGGTGATGCGGAAACTGGACTTTAGGTCCAGCCCGAAGTAATGCAGAGAGTAACCCCGAGCATTGCTAGGCATTGGGAACATCCAAAGTCACCCAGGTAGGCCTGCTGAGGGCAGTTCGGGGTTTGTGCCGTTCACCACATGCAGCAAACACTGCATCCAAAAGTTTCATCGCAGAAGGCCGAACTGTGTTCCAAGGGTCTCCCTTGGATTGTCAGAGAAGATAGGTGTATGTGCTGGGTGATCCAGTTGGTAATTGAGAAGCCTGGCAGAAGGCAGTCTTTTCCCCATTTGAAAGGTCGATAGTGGCGGCCTCAAGGCTGACTGAAAGACACTGCCCTTACCCGTCTTCTAGTCACCTCCAGGAGTGCCTCAGTGAAGACAGTGAGTTTTCTCCTACGAATCCAGGTGGTCTCCAGTGCCTTGCTGGGAGCTCATCCCACGCTTGCCCTAGCTAAAGTGTGAAGTCAAAGTGACCCCTAGCCTCAAGGGAAGCGCGAGCGCTTCCTATCAGCCAAGTTGGGTGGGCAGCCACCTCCATGAACCCTGACTCCATAGAGTGCTTTAACTCCTCTGCGGCTTTGCGTAGGCCTAAGAGAGTCGCGTGTGAATTCCTTCTGAGGGAGAGCATGTGCGCTGGGAGTCCCCGTTTTGTTTTCCGAGCCACACAACACAGGACAGACTGCTGGGGTCAGCTCTTGCTACGCAGAGCGAAGGGCAGTGAACTGCTTCTCGCTTGCAGAGCTTGATGTCTACAGCTGTAAGGCAGCCCCGGGACAAAGTTTTGGCCAGTATTACATTCAGCGTGGCTCTCCCTCAGTGGAGGCCCTCCGAACGGCACTGAGAGAATCCCTGAGCCTAAAGTGCATCCTGGCAACTCTTAACCTGTCATCTCACTATTGTGACGCAAGGTACACTGCAGGTGCAGCCTGACAGAAAGTACAGAAAAGCCGGTACGACTCTGAGGCATTTGGACGATGCAAGGTCCCCTCGGCCTGACTAAGTCATTAAGCGGGTGCTGCTCCTCGTGGCACGCAGAACACCCCCCGTCCAACGAAGTGGGATCCTAGAAAGGCCCAGTGTTGCTGAAAGTCTCCAGGTGTCAGTCAGAGAGTGCTGGCAAATGCGTCGTGGGCTCAAGTTGGCACTGGGAGAATGTGGGAGAAGCCCGACTTTCCCCCTTTGGAAAGCCACTTCGTTGCAGCTTCCAAGCCGCCTGCTACTATTCACTCCACAGATTCCTCTGAGGAGCAGTGAGTTTTTCCAAAAGAAACCAGGTGCTTGCGATTCCTTCCGGGGAGCTCACCCCCAGGAGCATACTGTAGCTAAGGTGCCCACTAAATGTGACCTCTAGTCTCGAGGTAAGGTGCACATTTTCCCATTCGCAGAGATAGGGGCGCCCCGGTTTCCAGGAGGTCTTAGTCAGTGGACGGCTTTAGCTTTAGTATGCCTCACAGCGCTCAAGACTCTCACGTGGGCACTTCTTTCCAAGGAAGTACACTGCGTACCCAAAGCCTTCTGAGCACAAGCAAGGGATACACAGCTCTGGGCACATCCCTCCCTATGCAGTTGGAAGGGCCGGGAACTAAGGTGTTCTCTGAGGCGAGCGTTCCACAGCTTTGAAACAGCCTCAGGAACGCGGTTCTTGGCAGGGTTTCCTTCCCTGCGGGTCTGCCACGTTGAGGAAAACTAAGCGGCCCTGAAAGAAACCACCGGGGCTCCAATTCGGTTTGGGGACTCCTGCTCGACGTCTCTCTAAGTGATGCGGAAACTGGACTTTAGGTCCAGCCCGAAGTAATGCAGAGAGTAACCCCGAGCATTGCTAGGCATTGGGAACATCCAAAGTCACCCAGGTAGGCCTGCTGAGGGCAGTTCGGGGTTTGTGCCATTCACCACATGCAGCACACACTGCATCCAAAAGTTTCATCGCAGAAGGCCGAACTGTGTTCCACGGGTCTCCCTTGGATTGTCAGAGAAGATAGGTGTATGTGCTGGGTGATCCAGTTGGTAATTGAGAAGCCTGGCAGAGGGCAGTCTTTTCCCCATTTGAAAGGTCGATAGTGGCGGCCTCAAGGCTGACTGAAAGACACTGCCCTTACCCGTCTTCTAGTCACCTCCAGGAGTGCCTCTGTGAAGACAGTGAGTTTTCTCCTACGAATCCAGGTGGTCTCCAGTGCCTTGCTGGGAGCTCATCCCACGCTTGCCCTAGCTAAAGTGTGAAGTCAAAGTGACCCCTAGCCTCAAGGGAAGCGTGGGCGCTTCCTATCAGCCAAGTTGGGTGGGCAGCCACCTCCATGAACCCTGACTCCATAGAGTGCTTTAACTCCTCTGTGGCTTTGCGTAGGCCTAAGAGAGTCGCGTGTGAATTCCTTCTGAGGGAGAGCATGTGCGCTGGGAGTCCCCGTTTTGTTTTCCGAGCCACACAACACAGGACAGACTGCTGGGGTCAGCTCTTGCTACGCAGAGCGAAGGGCAGTGAACTGCTTCTCGCTTGCAGAGCTTGATGTCTACAGCTGTAAGGCAGCCCCGGGACAAAGTTTTGGCCAGTATTACATTCAGCGTGGCTCTCCCTCTGTGGAGGCCCTCCGAACGGCACTGAGAGAATCCCTGAGCCTAAAGTGCATCCTGGCAACCCTTAACCTGTCATCTCACTATTGTGACGCAAGGTACACTGCAGGTGCAGCCTGACAGAAAGTACAGAAACGCCGGTACGACTCTGAGGCATTTGGACGAGGCAAGGTCCCCTCGGCCTGACTAAGTCATTAAGCGTGTGCTGCTCCTCGTGGCACGCAGAACACCCCCCGTCCAACGAAGTGGGATCCTAGAAAGGCCCAGTGTTGCTGAAAGTCTCCAGGTGTCAGTCAGCGAGTGCTGGCAAATGCGTCGTGGGCTCAAGTTGGCACTGGGAGAATGTGGGAGAAGCCCGACTTTCCCCCTTTGGAAAGCCACTTCGTTGCAGCTTCCAAGCCGCCTGCTACTATTCACTCCACAGATTCCTCTGAGGAGCAGTGAGTTTTTCCAAAAGAAACCAGGTGCTTGCGATTCCTTCTGGGGAGCTCACCCCCAGGAGCATACTGTAGCTAAGGTGCCCACTAAATGTGACCTCTAGTCTCGAGGTAAGGTGCACATTTTCCCATTCCCAGAGATAGGGGCGCCCCGGTTTCCAGGAGGTCTTAGTCAGTGGACGGCTTTAGCTTTAGTATGCCTCACAGCGCTCAAGACTCTCACGTGGGCACTTCTTTCCAAGGAAGTACACTGCGTACCCAAAGCCTTCTGAGCACAAGCAAGGGATACACAGCTCTGGGCACATCCCTCCCTATGCAGTTGGAAGGGCCGGGAACTAAGGTGTTCTCTGAGGCGAGCGTTCCACAGCTTTGAAACAGCCCCAGGAACGTGGTTCTTGGCAGGGTTTCGTTCCCTGCGGGTCTGCCACGTTGAGGAAACTAAGCGGCCCTGAAAGAAACCACCGGGGCTCCAATTCGGTTTGGGGACTCCTGCTCGACGTCTCTCTAGGTGATGCGGAAACTGGACTTTAGGTCCAGCCCGAAGTAATGCAGAGAGTAACCCCGAGCATTGCTAGGCATTGGGAAAATCCAAAGTCACCCAGGTAGGCCTGCTGAGGGCAGTTCGGGGTTTGTGCCGTTCACCACATGCAGCACACACTGCATCCAAAAGTTTCATCGCAGAAGGCCGAACTGTGTTCCACGGGTCTCCCTTGGATTGTCAGAGAAGATAGGTGTATGTGCTGGGTGATCCAGTTGGTAATTGAGTAGCCTGGCAGAGGGCAGACTTTTCCCCATTTGAAAGGTCGATAGTGGCGGCCTCAAGGCTGACTGAAAGACACTGCCCTTACCCGTCTTCTAGTCACCTCCAGGAGTGCCTCAGTGAAGACAGTGAGTTTTCTCCTACGAATCCAGGTGGTCTCCAGTGCCTTGCTGGGAGCTCATCCCACGCTTGCCCTAGCTAAAGTGTGAAGTCAAAGTGACCCCTAGCCTCAAGGGAAGCGCGAGCGCTTCCTATCAGCCAAGTTGGGTGGGCAGCCACCTCCATGAACCCTGACTCCATAGAGTGCTTTAACTCCTCTGCGGCTTTGCGTAGGCCTAAGAGAGTCGCGTGTGAATTCCTTCTGAGGGAGAGCATGTGCGCTGGGAGTCCCCGTTTTGTTTTCCGAGCCACACAACACAGGACAGACTGCTGGGGTCAGCTCTTGCTACGCAGAGCGAAGGGCAGTGAACTGCTTCTCGCTTGCAGAGCTTGATGTCTACAGCTGTAAGGCAGCCCCGGGACAAAGTTTTGGCCAGTATTACATTCAGCGTGGCTCTCCCTCTGTGGAGGCCCTCCAAACGGCACTGAGAGAATCCCTGAGCCTAAAGTGCATCCTGGCAACCCTTAACCTGTCATCTCACTATTGTGACGCAAGGTACACTGCAGGTGCAGCCTGACAGAAAGTACAGAAAAGCCGGTACGACTCTGAGGCATTTGGACGAGGCAAGGTCCCCTCGGCCTGACTAAGTCATTAAGCGGGTGCTGCTCCTCGTGGCACGCAGAACACCCCCCGTCCAACGAAGTGGGATCCTAGAAAGGCCCAGTGTTGCTGAAAGTCTCCAGGTGTCAGTCAGCGAGTGCTGGCAAATGCGTCGTGGGCTCAAGTTGGCACTGGGAGAATGTGGGAGAAGCCCGACTTTCCCCCTTTGGAAAGCCACTTCGTTGCAGCTTCCAAGCCGCCTGCTACTATTCACTCCACAGATTCCTCTGAGGAGCAGTGAGTTTTTCCAAAAGAAACCAGGTGCTTGCGATTCCTTCCGGGGAGCTCACCCCCAGGAGCATACTGTAGCTAAGGTGCCCACTAAATGTGACCTCTAGTCTCGAGGTAAGGTGCACATTTTCCCATTCCCAGAGATAGGGGCGCCCCGGTTTCCAGGAGGTCTTAGTCAGTGGACGGCTTTAGCTTTAGTATGCCTCACAGCGCTCAAGACTCTCACGTGGGCACTTCTTTCCAAGGAAGTACACTGCGTACCCAAAGCCTTCTGAGCACAAGCAAGGGATACACAGCTCTGGGCACATCCCTCCCTATGCAGTTGGAAGGGCCGGGAACTAAGGTGTTCTCTGAGGCGAGCGTTCCACAGCTTTGAAACAGCCTCAGGAACGCGGTTCTTGGCAGGGTTTCGTTCCCTGCGGGTCTGCCACGTTGAGGAAAACTAAGCGGCCCTGAAAGAAACCACCGGGGCTCCAATTCGGTTTGGGGACTCCTGCTCGACGTCTCTCTAAGTGATGCGGAAACTGGACTTTAGGTCCAGCCCGAAGTAATGCAGAGAGTAACCCCGAGCATTGCTAGGCATTGGGAACATCCAAAGTCACCCAGGTAGGCCTGCTGAGGGCAGTTCGGGGTTTGTGCCATTCACCACATGCAGCACACACTGCATCCAAAAGTTTCATCGCAGAAGGCCGAACTGTGTTCCACGGGTCTCCCTTGGATTGTCAGAGAAGATAGGTGTATGTGCTGGGTGATCCAGTTGGTAATTGAGAAGCCTGGCAGAAGGCAGTCTTTTCCCCATTTGAAAGGTCGATAGTGGCGGCCTCAAGGCTGACTGAAAGACACTGCCCTTACCCGTCTTCTAGTCACCTCCAGGAGTGCCTCAGTGAAGACAGTGAGTTTTCTCCTACGAATCCAGGTGGTCTCCAGTGCCTTGCTGGGAGCTCATCCCACGCTTGCCCTAGCTAAAGTGTGAAGTCAAAGTGACCCCTAGCCTCAAGGGAAGCGCGAGCGCTTCCTATCAGCCAAGTTGGGTGGGCAGCCACCTCCATGAACCCTGACTCCATAGAGTGCTTTAACTCCTCTGCGGCTTTGCGTAGGCCTAAGAGAGTCGCGTGTGAATTCCTTCTGAGGGAGAGCATGTGCGCTGGGAGTCCCCGTTTTGTTTTCCGAGCCACACAACACAGGACAGACTGCTGGGGTCAGCTCTTGCTACGCAGAGCGAAGGGCAGTGAACTGCTTCTCGCTTGCAGAGCTTGATGTCTACAGCTGTAAGGCAGCCCCGGGACAAAGTTTTGGCCAGTATTACATTCAGCGTGGCTCTCCCTCTGTGGAGGCCCTCCGAACGGCACTGAGAGAATCCCTGAGCCTAAAGTGCATCCTGGCAACCCTTAACCTGTCATCTCACTATTGTGACGCAAGGTACACTGCAGGTGCAGCCTGACAGAAAGTACAGAAACGCCGGTACGACTCTGAGGCATTTGGACGAGGCAAGGTCCCCTCGGCCTGACTAAGTCATTAAGCGGGTGCTGCTCCTCGTGGCACGCAGAACACCCCCCGTCCAACGAAGTGGGATCCTAGAAAGGCCCAGTGTTGCTGAAAGTCTCCAGGTGTCAGTCAGAGAGTGCTGGCAAATGCGTCGTGGGCTGAAGTTGGCACTGGGAGAATGTGGGAGAAGCCCGACTTTCCCCCTTTGGAAAGCCACTTCGTTGCAGCTTCCAAGCCGCCTGCTACTATTCACTCCACAGATTCCTCTGAGGAGCAGTGAGTTTTTCCAAAAGAAACCAGGTGCTTGCGATTCCTTCCGGGGAGCTCACCCCCAGGAGCATACTGTAGCTAAGGTGCCCACTAAATGTGACCTCTAGTCTCGAGGTAAGGTGCACATTTTCCCATTCCCAGAGATAGGGGCGCCCCGGTTTCCAGGAGGTCTTAGTCAGTGGACGGCTTTAGCTTTAGTATGCCTCACAGCGCTCAAGACTCTCACGTGGGCACTTCTTTCCAAGGAAGTACACTGCGTACCCAAAGCCTTCTGAGCACAAGCAAGGGATACACAGCTCTGGGCACATCCCTCCCTATGCAGTTGGAAGGGCCGGGAACTTAGGTGTTCTCTGAGGCGAGCGTTCCACAGCTTTGAAACAGCCTCAGGAACGCGGTTCTTGGCAGGGTTTCGTTCCCTGCGGGTCTGCCACGTTGAGGAAAACTAAGCGGCCCTGAAAGAAACCACCGGGGCTCCAATTCGGTTTGGGGACTCCTGCTCGACGTCTCTCTAAGTGATGCGGAAACTGGACTTTAGGTCCAGCCCGAAGTAATGCAGAGAGTAACCCCGAGCATTGCTAGGCATTGGGAACATCCAAAGTCACCCAGGTAGGCCTGCTGAGGGCAGTTCGGGGTTTGTGCCATTCACCACATGCAGCACACACTGCATCCAAAAGTTTCATCGCAGAAGGCCGAACTGTGTTCCACGGGTCTCCCTAGGATTGTCAGAGAAGATGGGTGTATGTGCTGGGTGATCCAGTTGGTAATTGAGAAGCCTGGCAGAGGGCAGTCTTTTCCCCATTTGAAAGGTCGATAGTGGCGGCCTCAAGGCTGACTGAAAGACACTGCCCTTACCCGTCTTCTAGTCACCTCCAGGAGTGCCTCAGTGAAGACAGTGAGTTTTCTCCTACGAATCCAGGTGGTCTCCAGTGCCTTGCTGGGAGCTCATCCCACGCTTGCCCTAGCTAAAGTGTGAAGTCAAAGTGACCCCTAGCCTCAAGGGAAGCGTGGGCGCTTCCTATCAGCCAAGTTGGGTGGGCAGTCACCTCCATGAACCCTGACTCCATAGAGTGCTTTAACTCCTCTGTGGCTTTGCGTAGGCCTAAGAGACTCGCGTGTGAATTCCTTCTGAGGGAGAGAATGTGCGCTGGGAGTCCCCGTTTTGTTTTCCGAGCCACACAACACAGGACAGACTGCTGGGGTCAGCTCTTGCTACGCAGAGCGAAGGGCAGTGAACTGCTTCTCGCTTGCAGAGCTTGATGTCTACAGCTGTAAGGCAGCCCCGGGACAAAGTTTTGGCCAGTATTACATTCAGCGTGGCTCTCCCTCTGTGGATGCCCTCCGAACGGCACTGAGAGAATCCCTGAGCCTAAAGTGCATCCTGGCAACCCTTAACCTGTCATCTCACTATTGTGACGCAAGGTACACTGCAGGTGCAGCCTGACAGAAAGTACAGAAAAGCCGGTACGACTCTGAGGCATTTGGACGAGGCAAGGTCCCCTCGGCCTGACTAAGTCATTAAGCGGGTGCTGCTCCTCGTGGCACGCAGAACACCCCCCGTCCAACGAAGTGGGATCCTAGAAAGGCCCAGTGTTGCTGAAAGTCTCCAGGTGTCAGTCAGAGAGTGCTGGCAAATGCGTCGTGGGCTCAAGTTGGCACTGGGAGAATGTGGGAGAAGCCCGACTTTCCCCCTTTGGAAAGCCACTTCGTTGCAGCTTCCAAGCCGCCTGCTACTATTCACTCCACAGATTCCTCTGAGGAGCAGTGAGTTTTTCCAAAAGAAACCAGGTGCTTGCGATTCCTTCCGGGGAGCTCACCCCCAGGAGCATACTGTAGCTAAGGTGCCCACTAAATGTGACCTCTAGTCTCGAGGTAAGGTGCACATTTTCCCATTCCCAGAGATAGGGGCGCCCCGGTTTCCAGGAGGTCTTAGTCAGTGGACGGCTTTAGCTTTAGTATGCCTCACAGCGCTCAAGACTCTCACGTGGGCACTTCTTTCCAAGGAAGTACACTGCGTACCCAAAGCCTTCTGAGCACAAGCAAGGGATACACAGCTCTGGGCACATCCCTCCCTATGCAGTTGGAAGGGCCGGGAACTAAGGTGTTCTCTGAGGCGAGCGTTCCACAGCTTTGAAACAGCCCCAGGAACGCGGTTCTTGGCAGGGTTTCGTTCCCTGCGGGTCTGCCACGTTGAGGAAAACTAAGCGGCCCTGAAAGAAACCACCGGGGCTCCAATTCGGTTTGGGGACTCCTGCTCGACGTCTCTCTAGGTGATGCGGAAACTGGACTTTAGGTCCAGCCTGAAGTAATGCAGAGAGTAACCCCGAGCATTGCTAGGCATTGGGAACATCCAAAGTCACCCAGGTAGGCCTGCTGAGGGCAGTTCGGGGTTTGTGCCGTTCACCACATGCAGCACACACTGCATCCAAAAGTTTCATCGCAGAAGGCCGAACTGTGTTCCACGGGTCTCCCTTGGATTGTCAGAGAAGATAGGTGTATGTGCTGGGTGATCCATTTGGTAATTGAGAAGCCTGGCAGAGGGCAGTCTTTTCCCCATTTGAAAGGTCGATAGTGGCGGCCTCAAGGCTGACTGAAAGACACTGCCCTTACCCGTCTTCTAGTCACCTCCAGGAGTGCCTCAGTGAAGACAGTGAGTTTTCTCCTACGAATCCAGGTGGTCTCCAGTGCCTTGCTGGGAGCTCATCCCACGCTTGCCCTAGCTAAAGTGTGAAGTCAAAGTGACCCCTAGCCTCAAGGGAAGCGCGAGCGCTTCCTATCAGCCAAGTTGGGTGGGCAGCCACCTCCATGAACCCTGACTCCATAGAGTGCTTTAACTCCTCTGCGGCTTTGCGTAGGCCTAAGAGAGTCGCGTGTGAATTCCTTCTGAGGGAGAGCATGTGCGCTGGGAGTCCCCGTTTTGTTTTCCGAGCCACACAACACAGGACAGACTGCTGGGGTCAGCTCTTGCTACGCAGAGCGAAGGACAGTGAACTGCTTCTCGCTTGCAGAGCTTGATGTCTACAGCTGTAAGGCAGCCCCGGGACAAAGTTTTGGCCAGTATTACATTCAGCGTGGCTCTCCCTCTGTGGAGGCCCTCCGAACGGCACTGAGAGAATCCCTGAGCCTAAAGTGCATCCTGGCAACCCTTAACCTGTCATCTCACTATTGTGACGCAAGGTACACTGCAGGTGCAGCCTGACAGAAAGTACAGAAAAGCCGGTACGACTCTGAGGCATTTGGACGAGGCAAGGTCCCCTCGGCCTGACTAAGTCATTAAGCGGGTGCTGCTCCACGTGGCACGCAGAACACCCCCCGTCCAACAAAGTGGGATCCTAGAAAGGCCCAGTGTTGCTGAAAGTCTCCAGGTGGCAGTCAGAGAGTGCTGGCAAATGCGTCGTGGGCTCAAGTTGGCACTGGGAGAATGTGGGAGAAGCCCGACTTTCCCCCTTTGGAAAGCCACTTCGTTGCAGCTTCCAAGCCGCCTGCTACTATTCACTCCACAGATTCCTCTGAGGAGCAGTGAGTTTTTCCAAAAGAAACCAGGTGCTTGCGATTCCTTCCGGGGAGCTCACCCCCAGGAGCATACTGTAGCTAAGGTGCCCACTAAATGTGACCTCTAGTCTCGAGGTAAGGTGCACAATTTCCCATTCCCAGAGATAGGGGCGCCCCGGTTTCCAGGAGGTCTTAGTCAGTGGACGGCTTTAGCTTTAGTATGCCTCACAGCGCTCAAGACTCTCACGTGGGCACTTCTTTCCAAGGAAGTACACTGCGTACCCAAAGCCTTCTGAGCACAAGCAAGGGATACACAGCTCTGGGCACATCCCTCCCTATGCAGTTGGAAGGGCCGGGAACTAAGGTGTTCTCTGAGGCGAGCGTTCCACAGCTTTGAAACAGCCCCAGGAACGCGGTTCTTGGCAGGGTTTCGTTCCCTGCGGGTCTGCCACGTTGAGGAAAACTAAGCGGCCCTGAAAGAAACCACCGGGGCTCCAATTCGGTTTGGGGACTCCTGCTCGACGTCTCTCTAGGTGATGCGGAAACTGGACTTTAGGTCCAGCCCGAAGTAATGCAGAGAGTAACCCCGAGCATTGCTAGGCATTGGGAACATCCAAAGTCACCCAGGTAGGCCTGCTGAGGGCAGTTCGGGGTTTGTGCCGTTCACCACATGCAGCAAACACTGCATCCAAAAGTTTCATCGCAGAAGGCCGAACTGTGTTCCAAGGGTCTCCCTTGGATTGTCAGAGAAGATAGGTGTATGTGCTGGGTGATCCAGTTGGTAATTGAGAAGCCTGGCAGAAGGCAGTCTTTTCCCCATTTGAAAGGTCGATAGTGGCGGCCTCAAGGCTGACTGAAAGACACTGCCCTTACCCGTCTTCTAGTCACCTCCAGGAGTGCCTCAGTGAAGACAGTGAGTTTTCTCCTACGAATCCAGGTGGTCTCCAGTGCCTTGCTGGGAGCTCATCCCACGCTTGCCCTAGCTAAAGTGTGAAGTCAAAGTGACCCCTAGCCTCAAGGGAAGCGCGAGCGCTTCCTATCAGCCAAGTTGGGTGGGCAGCCACCTCCATGAACCCTGACTCCATAGAGTGCTTTAACTCCTCTGCGGCTTTGCGTAGGCCTAAGAGAGTCGCGTGTGAATTCCTTCTGAGGGAGAGCATGTGCGCTGGGAGTCCCCGTTTTGTTTTCCGAGCCACACAACACAGGACAGACTGCTGGGGTCAGCTCTTGCTACGCAGAGCGAAGGGCAGTGAACTGCTTCTCGCTTGCAGAGCTTGATGTCTACAGCTGTAAGGCAGCCCCGGGACAAAGTTTTGGCCAGTATTACATTCAGCGTGGCTCTCCCTCAGTGGAGGCCCTCCGAACGGCACTGAGAGAATCCCTGAGCCTAAAGTGCATCCTGGCAACTCTTAACCTGTCATCTCACTATTGTGACGCAAGGTACACTGCAGGTGCAGCCTGACAGAAAGTACAGAAAAGCCGGTACGACTCTGAGGCATTTGGACGATGCAAGGTCCCCTCGGCCTGACTAAGTCATTAAGCGGGTGCTGCTCCTCGTGGCACGCAGAACACCCCCCGTCCAACGAAGTGGGATCCTAGAAAGGCCCAGTGTTGCTGAAAGTCTCCAGGTGTCAGTCAGAGAGTGCTGGCAAATGCGTCGTGGGCTCAAGTTGGCACTGGGAGAATGTGGGAGAAGCCCGACTTTCCCCCTTTGGAAAGCCACTTCGTTGCAGCTTCCAAGCCGCCTGCTACTATTCACTCCACAGATTCCTCTGAGGAGCAGTGAGTTTTTCCAAAAGAAACCAGGTGCTTGCGATTCCTTCCGGGGAGCTCACCCCCAGGAGCATACTGTAGCTAAGGTGCCCACTAAATGTGACCTCTAGTCTCGAGGTAAGGTGCACATTTTCCCATTCGCAGAGATAGGGGCGCCCCGGTTTCCAGGAGGTCTTAGTCAGTGGACGGCTTTAGCTTTAGTATGCCTCACAGCGCTCAAGACTCTCACGTGGGCACTTCTTTCCAAGGAAGTACACTGCGTACCCAAAGCCTTCTGAGCACAAGCAAGGGATACACAGCTCTGGGCACATCCCTCCCTATGCAGTTGGAAGGGCCGGGAACTAAGGTGTTCTCTGAGGCGAGCGTTCCACAGCTTTGAAACAGCCTCAGGAACGCGGTTCTTGGCAGGGTTTCCTTCCCTGCGGGTCTGCCACGTTGAGGAAAACTAAGCGGCCCTGAAAGAAACCACCGGGGCTCCAATTCGGTTTGGGGACTCCTGCTCGACGTCTCTCTAAGTGATGCGGAAACTGGACTTTAGGTCCAGCCCGAAGTAATGCAGAGAGTAACCCCGAGCATTGCTAGGCATTGGGAACATCCAAAGTCACCCAGGTAGGCCTGCTGAGGGCAGTTCGGGGTTTGTGCCATTCACCACATGCAGCACACACTGCATCCAAAAGTTTCATCGCAGAAGGCCGAACTGTGTTCCACGGGTCTCCCTTGGATTGTCAGAGAAGATAGGTGTATGTGCTGGGTGATCCAGTTGGTAATTGAGAAGCCTGGCAGAGGGCAGTCTTTTCCCCATTTGAAAGGTCGATAGTGGCGGCCTCAAGGCTGACTGAAAGACACTGCCCTTACCCGTCTTCTAGTCACCTCCAGGAGTGCCTCTGTGAAGACAGTGAGTTTTCTCCTACGAATCCAGGTGGTCTCCAGTGCCTTGCTGGGAGCTCATCCCACGCTTGCCCTAGCTAAAGTGTGAAGTCAAAGTGACCCCTAGCCTCAAGGGAAGCGTGGGCGCTTCCTATCAGCCAAGTTGGGTGGGCAGCCACCTCCATGAACCCTGACTCCATAGAGTGCTTTAACTCCTCTGTGGCTTTGCGTAGGCCTAAGAGAGTCGCGTGTGAATTCCTTCTGAGGGAGAGCATGTGCGCTGGGAGTCCCCGTTTTGTTTTCCGAGCCACACAACACAGGACAGACTGCTGGGGTCAGCTCTTGCTACGCAGAGCGAAGGGCAGTGAACTGCTTCTCGCTTGCAGAGCTTGATGTCTACAGCTGTAAGGCAGCCCCGGGACAAAGTTTTGGCCAGTATTACATTCAGCGTGGCTCTCCCTCTGTGGAGGCCCTCCGAACGGCACTGAGAGAATCCCTGAGCCTAAAGTGCATCCTGGCAACCCTTAACCTGTCATCTCACTATTGTGACGCAAGGTACACTGCAGGTGCAGCCTGACAGAAAGTACAGAAACGCCGGTACGACTCTGAGGCATTTGGACGAGGCAAGGTCCCCTCGGCCTGACTAAGTCATTAAGCGTGTGCTGCTCCTCGTGGCACGCAGAACACCCCCCGTCCAACGAAGTGGGATCCTAGAAAGGCCCAGTGTTGCTGAAAGTCTCCAGGTGTCAGTCAGCGAGTGCTGGCAAATGCGTCGTGGGCTCAAGTTGGCACTGGGAGAATGTGGGAGAAGCCCGACTTTCCCCCTTTGGAAAGCCACTTCGTTGCAGCTTCCAAGCCGCCTGCTACTATTCACTCCACAGATTCCTCTGAGGAGCAGTGAGTTTTTCCAAAAGAAACCAGGTGCTTGCGATTCCTTCTGGGGAGCTCACCCCCAGGAGCATACTGTAGCTAAGGTGCCCACTAAATGTGACCTCTAGTCTCGAGGTAAGGTGCACATTTTCCCATTCCCAGAGATAGGGGCGCCCCGGTTTCCAGGAGGTCTTAGTCAGTGGACGGCTTTAGCTTTAGTATGCCTCACAGCGCTCAAGACTCTCACGTGGGCACTTCTTTCCAAGGAAGTACACTGCGTACCCAAAGCCTTCTGAGCACAAGCAAGGGATACACAGCTCTGGGCACATCCCTCCCTATGCAGTTGGAAGGGCCGGGAACTAAGGTGTTCTCTGAGGCGAGCGTTCCACAGCTTTGAAACAGCCCCAGGAACGTGGTTCTTGGCAGGGTTTCGTTCCCTGCGGGTCTGCCACGTTGAGGAAACTAAGCGGCCCTGAAAGAAACCACCGGGGCTCCAATTCGGTTTGGGGACTCCTGCTCGACGTCTCTCTAGGTGATGCGGAAACTGGACTTTAGGTCCAGCCCGAAGTAATGCAGAGAGTAACCCCGAGCATTGCTAGGCATTGGGAAAATCCAAAGTCACCCAGGTAGGCCTGCTGAGGGCAGTTCGGGGTTTGTGCCGTTCACCACATGCAGCACACACTGCATCCAAAAGTTTCATCGCAGAAGGCCGAACTGTGTTCCACGGGTCTCCCTTGGATTGTCAGAGAAGATAGGTGTATGTGCTGGGTGATCCAGTTGGTAATTGAGTAGCCTGGCAGAGGGCAGACTTTTCCCCATTTGAAAGGTCGATAGTGGCGGCCTCAAGGCTGACTGAAAGACACTGCCCTTACCCGTCTTCTAGTCACCTCCAGGAGTGCCTCAGTGAAGACAGTGAGTTTTCTCCTACGAATCCAGGTGGTCTCCAGTGCCTTGCTGGGAGCTCATCCCACGCTTGCCCTAGCTAAAGTGTGAAGTCAAAGTGACCCCTAGCCTCAAGGGAAGCGCGAGCGCTTCCTATCAGCCAAGTTGGGTGGGCAGCCACCTCCATGAACCCTGACTCCATAGAGTGCTTTAACTCCTCTGCGGCTTTGCGTAGGCCTAAGAGAGTCGCGTGTGAATTCCTTCTGAGGGAGAGCATGTGCGCTGGGAGTCCCCGTTTTGTTTTCCGAGCCACACAACACAGGACAGACTGCTGGGGTCAGCTCTTGCTACGCAGAGCGAAGGGCAGTGAACTGCTTCTCGCTTGCAGAGCTTGATGTCTACAGCTGTAAGGCAGCCCCGGGACAAAGTTTTGGCCAGTATTACATTCAGCGTGGCTCTCCCTCTGTGGAGGCCCTCCAAACGGCACTGAGAGAATCCCTGAGCCTAAAGTGCATCCTGGCAACCCTTAACCTGTCATCTCACTATTGTGACGCAAGGTACACTGCAGGTGCAGCCTGACAGAAAGTACAGAAAAGCCGGTACGACTCTGAGGCATTTGGACGAGGCAAGGTCCCCTCGGCCTGACTAAGTCATTAAGCGGGTGCTGCTCCTCGTGGCACGCAGAACACCCCCCGTCCAACGAAGTGGGATCCTAGAAAGGCCCAGTGTTGCTGAAAGTCTCCAGGTGTCAGTCAGCGAGTGCTGGCAAATGCGTCGTGGGCTCAAGTTGGCACTGGGAGAATGTGGGAGAAGCCCGACTTTCCCCCTTTGGAAAGCCACTTCGTTGCAGCTTCCAAGCCGCCTGCTACTATTCACTCCACAGATTCCTCTGAGGAGCAGTGAGTTTTTCCAAAAGAAACCAGGTGCTTGCGATTCCTTCCGGGGAGCTCACCCCCAGGAGCATACTGTAGCTAAGGTGCCCACTAAATGTGACCTCTAGTCTCGAGGTAAGGTGCACATTTTCCCATTCGCAGAGATAGGGGCGCCCCGGTTTCCAGGAGGTCTTAGTCAGTGGACGGCTTTAGCTTTAGTATGCCTCACAGCGCTCAAGACTCTCACGTGGGCACTTCTTTCCAAGGAAGTACACTGCGTACCCAAAGCCTTCTGAGCACAAGCAAGGGATACACAGCTCTGGGCACATCCCTCCCTATGCAGTTGGAAGGGCCGGGAACTAAGGTGTTCTCTGAGGCGAGCGTTCCACAGCTTTGAAACAGCCCCAGGAACGCGGTTCTTGGCAGGGTTTCGTTCCCTGCGGGTCTGCCACGTTGAGGAAAACTAAGCGGCCCTGAAAGAAACCACCGGGGCTCCAATTCGGTTTGGGGACTCCTGCTCGACGTCTCTCTAGGTGATGCGGAAACTGGACTTTAGGTCCAGCCCGAAGTAATGCAGAGAGTAACCCCGAGCATTGCTAGGCATTGGGAACATCCGAAGTCACCCAGGTAGGCCTGCTGAGGGCAGTTCGGGGTTTGTGCCGTTCACCACATGCAGCACACACTGCATCCAAAAGTTTCATCGCAGAAGGCCGAACTGTGTTCCAAGGGTCTCCCTTGGATTGTCAGAGAAGATAGGTGTATGTGCTGGGTGATCCAGTTGGTAATTGAGAAGCCTGGCAGAAGGCAGTCTTTTCCCCATTTGAAAGGTCGATAGTGGCGGCCTCAAGGCTGACTGAAAGACACTGCCCTTACCCGTCTTCTAGTCACCTCCAGGAGTGCCTCAGTGAAGACAGTGAGTTTTCTCCTACGAATCCAGGTGGTCTCCAGTGCCTTGCTGGGAGCTCATCCCATGCTTGCCCTAGCTAAAGTGTGAAGTCAAAGTGACCCCTAGCCTCAAGGGAAGCGCGAGCGCTTCCTATCAGCCAAGTTGGGTGGGCAGCCACCTCCATGAACCCTGACTCCATAGAGTGCCTTAACTCTTATGCGGCTTTGCGTAGGCCTAAGAGAGTCGCGTGTGAATTCCTTCTGAGGGAGAGCATGTGCGCTGGGAGTCCCCGTTTTGTTTTCCGAGCCACACAACACAGGACAGACTGCTGGGGTCAGCTCTTGCTACGCAGAGCGAAGGGCAGTGAACTGCTTCTCGCTTGCAGAGCTTGATGTCTACAGCTGTAAGGCAGCCCCGGGACAAAGTTTTGGCCAGTATTACATTCAGCGTGGCTCTCCCTCTGTGGAGGCCCTCCGAACGGCACTGAGAGAATCCCTGAGCCTAAAGTGCATCCTGGCAACTCTTAACCTGTCATCTCACTATTGTGACGCAAGGTACACTGCAGGTGCAGCCTGACAGAAAGTACAGAAAAGCCGGTACGACTCTGAGGCATTTGGACGAGGCAAGGTCCCCTCGGCCTGACTAAGTCATTAAGCGGGTGCTGCTCCTCGTGGCACGCAAAACACCCCCCGTCCGACGAAGTGGGATCCTAGAAAGGCCCAGTGTTGCTGAAAGTCTCCAGGTGTCAGTCAGAGAGTGCTGGCAAATGCGTCGTGGGCTCAAGTTGACACTGGGAGAATGTGGGAGAAGCCCGACTTTCCCCCTTTGGAAAGCCACTTCGTTGCAGCTTCCAAGCCGCCTGCTACTATTCACTCCACAGATTCCTCTGAGGAGCAGTGAGTTTTTCCAAAAGAAACCAGGTGCTTGCGATTCCTTCCGGGGAGCTCACCCCCAGGAACATACTGTAGCTAAGGTGCCCACTAAATGTGACCTCTAGTCTCGAGGTAAGGTGCACATTTTCCCATTCCCAGAGATAGGGGCGCCCCGGTTTCCAGGAGGTCTTAGTCAGTGGACGGCTTTAGCTTTAGTATGCCTCACAGCGCTCAAGACTCTCACGTGGGCACTTCTTTCCAAGGAAGTACACTGCGTACCCAAAGCCTTCTGAGCACAAGCAAGGGATACACAGCTCTGGGCACATCCCTCCCTATGCAGTTGGAAGGGCCGGGAACTAAGGTGTTCTCTGAGGCGAGCGTTCCACAGCTTTGAAACAGCCTCAGGAACGCGGTTCTTGGCAGGGTTTCGTTCCCTGCGGGTCTGCCACGTTGAGGAAAACTAAGCGGCCCTGAAAGAAACCACCGGGGCTCCAATTCGGTTTGGGGACTCCTGCTCGACGTCTCTCTAGGTGATGCGGAAACTGGACTTTAGGTCCAGCCCGAAGTAATGCAGAGAGTAACCCCGAGCATTGCTAGGCATTGGGAACATCCGAAGTCACCCAGGTAGGCCTGTTGAGGGCAGTTCGGGGTTTGTGCCGTTCACCACATGCAGCAAACACTGCATCCAAAAGTTTCATCGCAGAAGGCCGAACTGTGTTCCAAGGGTCTCCCTTGGATTGTCAGAGAAGATAGGTGTATGTGCTGGGTGATCCAGTTGGTAATTGAGAAGCCTGGCAGAAGGCAGTCTTTTCCCCATTTGAAAGGTCGATAGTGGCGGCCTCAAGGCTGACTGAAAGACACTGCCCTTACCCGTCTTCTAGTCACCTCCAGGAGTGCCTCAGTGAAGACAGTGAGTTTTCTCCTACGAATCCAGGTGGTCTCCAGTGCCTTGCTGGGAGCTCATCCCACGCTTGCCCTAGCTAAAGTGTGAAGTCAAAGTGACCCCTAGCCTCAAGGGAAGCGCGAGCGCTTCCTATCAGCCAAGTTGGGTGGGCAGCCACCTCCATGAACCCTGACTCCATAGAGTGCTTTAACTCCTCTGCGGCTTTGCGTAGGCCTAAGAGAGTCGCGTGTGAATTCCTTCTGAGGGAGAGCATGTGCGCTGGGAGTCCCCGTTTTGTTTTCCGAGCCACACAACACAGGACAGACTGCTGGGGTCAGCTCTTGCTACGCAGAGCGAAGGGCAGTGAACTGCTTCTCGCTTGCAGAGCTTGATGTCTACAGCTGTAAGGCAGCCCCGGGACAAAGTTTTGGCCAGTATTACATTCAGCGTGGCTCTCCCTCTGTGGAGGCCCTCCGAACGGCACTGAGAGAATCCCTGAGCCTAAAGTGCATCCTGGCAACCCTTAACCTGTCATCTCACTATTGTGACGCAAGGTACACTGCAGGTGCAGCCTGACAGAAAGTACAGAAAAGCCGGTACGACTCTGAGGCATTTGGACGAGGCAAGGTCCCCTCGGCCTGACTAAGTCATTAAGCGGGTGCTGCTCCTCGTGGCACGCAGAACACCCCCCGTCCAACGAAGTGGGATCCTAGAAAGGCCCAGTGTTGCTGAAAGTCTCCAGGTGTCAGTCAGCGAGTGCTGGCAAATGCGTCGTGGGCTCAAGTTGGCACTGGGAGAATGTGGGAGAAGCCCGACTTTCCCCCTTTGGAAAGCCACTTCGTTGCAGCTTCCAAGCCGCCTGCTACTATTCACTCCACAGATTCCTCTGAGGAGCAGTGAGTTTTTCCAAAAGAAACCAGGTGCTTGCGATTCCTTCCGGGGAGCTCACCCCCAGGAGCATACTGTAGCTAAGGTGCCCACTAAATGTGACCTTTGGTCTCGAGGTAAGGTGCACATTTTCCCATTCGCAGAGATAGGGGCGCCCCGGTTTCCAGGAGGTCTTAGTCAGTGGACGGCTTTAGCTTTAGTATGCCTCACAGCGCTCAAGACTCTCACGTGGGCACTTCTTTCCAAGGAAGTACACTGCGTACCCAAAGCCTTCTGAGCACAAGCAAGGGATACACAGCTCTGGGCACATCCCTCCCTATGCAGTTGGAAGGGCCGGGAACTAAGGTGTTCTCTGAGGCGAGCGTTCCACAGCTTTGAAACAGCCCCAGGAACGCGGTTCTTGGCAGGGTTTCGTTCCCTGCGGGTCTGCCACGTTGAGGAAAACTAAGCGGCCCTGAAAGAAACCACCGGGGCTCCAATTCGGTTTGGGGACTCCTGCTCGACGTCTCTCTAGGTGATGCGGAAACTGGACTTTAGGTCCAGCCCGAAGTAATGCAGAGAGTAACCCCGAGCATGGCTAGGCATTGGGAACATCCAAAGTCACCCAGGTAGGCCTGCTGAGGGCAGTTCGGGGTTTGTGCCGTTCACCACATGCAGCACACACTGCATCCAAAAGTTTCATCGCAGAAGGCCGAACTGTGTTCCACGGGTCTCCCTTGGATTGTCAGAGAAGATAGGTGTATGTGCTGGGTGATCCAGTTGGTAATTGAGAAGCCTGGCAGAGGGCAGTCTTTTCCCCATTTGAAAGGTCGATAGTGGCGGCCTCAAGGCTGACTGAAAGACACTGCCCTTACCCGTCTTCTAGTCACCTCCAGGAGTGCCTCAGTGAAGACAGTGAGTTTTCTCCTACGAATCCAGGTGGTCTCCAGTGCCTTGCTGGGAGCTCATCCCACGCTTGCCCTAGCTAAAGTGTGAAGTCAAAGTGACCCCTAGCCTCAAGGGAAGCGCGAGCGCTTCCTATCAGCCAAGTTGGGTGGGCAGCCACCTCCATGAACCCTGACTCCATAGAGTGCTTTAACTCCTCTGCGGCTTTGCGTAGGCCTAAGAGAGTCGCGTGTGAATTCCTTCTGAGGGAGAGCATGTGCGCTGGGAGTCCCCGTTTTGTTTTCCGAGCCACACAACACAGGACAGACTGCTGGGGTCAGCTCTTGCTACGCAGAGCGAAGGGCAGTGAACTGCTTCTCGCTTGCAGAGCTTGATGTCTACAGCTGTAAGGCAGCCCCGGGACAAAGTTTTGGCCAGTATTACATTCAGCGTGGCTCTCCCTCTGTGGAGGCCCTCCGAACGGCACTGAGAGAATCCCTGAGCCTAAAGTGCATCCTGGCAACCCTTAACCTGTCATCTCACTATTGTGACGCAAGGTACACTGCAGGTGCAGCCTGACAGAAAGTACAGAAAAGCCGGTACGACTCTGAGGCATATGGACGAGGCAAGGTCCCCTCGGCCTGACTAAGTCATTAAGCGGGTGCTGCTCCTCGTGGCACGCAGAACACCCCCCGTCCAACGAAGTGGGATCCTAGAAAGGCCCAGTGTTGCTGAAAGTCTCCAGGTGTCAGTCAGAGAGTGCTGGCAAATGCGTCGTGGGCTGAAGTTGGCACTGGGAGAATGTGGGAGAAGCCCGACTTTCCCCCTTTGGAAAGCCACTTCGTTGCAGCTTCCAAGCCGCCTGCTACTATTCACTCCACAGATTCCTCTGAGGAGCAGTGAGTTTTTCCAAAAGAAACCAGGTGCTTGCGATTCCTTCCGGGGAGCTCACCCCCAGGAGCATACTGTAGCTAAGGTGCCCACTAAATGTGACCTCTAGTCTCGAGGTAAGGTGCTCATTTTCCCATTCCCAGAGATAGGGGCGCCCCGGTTTCCAGGAGGTCTTAGTCAGTGGACGGCTTTAGCTTTAGTATGCCTCACAGCGCTCAAGACTCTCACGTGGGCACTTCTTTCCAAGGAAGTACACTGCGTACCCAAAGCCTTCTGAGCACAAGCAAGGGATACACAGCTCTGGGCACATCCCTCCCTATGCAGTTGGAAGGGCCGGGAACTTAGGTGTTCTCTGAGGCGAGCGTTCCACAGCTTTGAAACAGCCTCAGGAACGCGGTTCTTGGCAGGGTTTCGTTCCCTGCGGGTCTGCCACGTTGAGGAAAACTAAGCGGCCCTGAAAGAAACCACCGGGGCTCCAATTCGGTTTGGGGACTCCTGCTCGACGTCTCTCTAAGTGATGCGGAAACTGGACTTTAGGTCCAGCCCGAAGTAATGCAGAGAGTAACCCCGAGCATTGCTAGGCATTGGGAACATCCAAAGTCACCCAGGTAGGCCTGCTGAGGGCAGTTCGGGGTTTGTGCCATTCACCACATGCAGCACACACTGCATCCAAAAGTTTCATCGCAGAAGGCCGAACTGTGTTCCACGGGTCTCCCTTGGATTGTCAGAGAAGATAGGTGTATGTGCTGGGTGATCCAGTTGGTAATTGAGAAGCCTGGCAGAAGGCAGACTTTTCCCCATTTGAAAGGTCGATAGTGGCGGCCTCAAGGCTGACTGAAAGACACTGCCCTTACCCGTCTTCTAGTCACCTCCAGGAGTGCCTCAGTGAAGACAGTGAGTTTTCTCCTACGAATCCAGGTGGTCTCCAGTGCCTTGCTGGGAGCTCATCCCACGCTTGCCCTAGCTAAAGTGTGAAGTCAAAGTGACCCCTAGCCTCAAGGGAAGCGCGAGCGCTTCCTATCAGCCAAGTTGGGTGGGCAGCCACCTCCATGAACCCTGACTCCATAGAGTGCTTTAACTCCTCTGCGGCTTTGCGTAGGCCTAAGAGAGTCGCGTGTGAATTCCTTCTGAGGGAGAGCATGTGCGCTGGGAGTCCCCGTTTTGTTTTCCGAGCCACACAACACAGGACAGACTGCTGGGGTCAGCTCTTGCTACGCAGAGCGAAGGGCAGTGAACTGCTTCTCGCTTGCAGAGCTTGATGTCTACAGCTGTAAGGCAGCCCCGGGACAAAGTTTTGGCCAGTATTACATTCAGCGTGGCTCTCCCTCTGTGGAGGCCCTCCGAACGGCACTGAGAGAATCCCTGAGCCTAAAGTGCATCCTGGCAACCCTTAACCTGTCATCTCACTATTGTGACGCAAGGTACACTGCAGGTGCAGCCTGACAGAAAGTACAGAAACGCCGGTACGACTCTGAGGCATTTGGACGAGGCAAGGTCCCCTCGGCCTGACTAAGTCATTAAGCGGGTGCTGCTCCTCGTGGCACGCAGAACACCCCCCGTCCAACGAAGTGGGATCCTAGAAAGGCCCAGTGTTGCTGAAAGTCTCCAGGTGTCAGTCAGAGAGTGCTGGCAAATGCGTCGTGGGCTGAAGTTGGCACTGGGAGAATGTGGGAGAAGCCCGACTTTCCCCCTTTGGAAAGCCACTTCGTTGCAGCTTCCAAGCCGCCTGCTACTATTCACTCCACAGATTCCTCTGAGGAGCAGTGAGTTTTTCCAAAAGAAACCAGGTGCTTGCGATTCCTTCCGGGGAGCTCACCCCCAGGAGCATACTGTAGCTAAGGTGCCCACTAAATGTGACCTCTAGTCTCGAGGTAAGGTGCACATTTTCCCATTCCCAGAGATAGGGGCGCCCCGGTTTCCAGGAGGTCTTAGTCAGTGGACGGCTTTAGCTTTAGTATGCCTCACAGCGCTCAAGACTCTCACGTGGGCACTTCTTTCCAAGGAAGTACACTGCGTACCCAAAGCCTTCTGAGCACAAGCAAGGGATACACAGCTCTGGGCACATCCCTCCCTATGCAGTTGGAAGGGCCGGGAACTTAGGTGTTCTCTGAGGCGAGCGTTCCACAGCTTTGAAACAGCCTCAGGAACGCGGTTCTTGGCAGGGTTTCGTTCCCTGCGGGTCTGCCACGTTGAGGAAAACTAAGCGGCCCTGAAAGAAACCACCGGGGCTCCAATTCGGTTTGGGGACTCCTGCTCGACGTCTCTCTAAGTGATGCGGAAACTGGACTTTAGGTCCAGCCCGAAGTAATGCAGAGAGTAACCCCGAGCATTGCTAGGCATTGGGAACATCCAAAGTCACCCAGGTAGGCCTGCTGAGGGCAGTTCGGGGTTTGTGCCATTCACCACATGCAGCACACACTGCATCCAAAAGTTTCATCGCAGAAGGCCGAACTGTGTTCCACGGGTCTCCCTAGGATTGTCAGAGAAGATAGGTGTATGTGCTGGGTGATCCAGTTGGTAATTGAGAAGCCTGGCAGAGGGCAGTCTTTTCCCCATTTGAAAGGTCGATAGTGGCGGCCTCAAGGCTGACTGAAAGACACTGCCCTTACCCGTCTTCTAGTCACCTCCAGGAGTGCCTCAGTGAAGACAGTGAGTTTTCTCCTACGAATCCAGGTGGTCTCCAGTGCCTTGCTGGGAGCTCATCCCACGCTTGCCCTAGCTAAAGTGTGAAGTCAAAGTGACCCCTAGCCTCAAGGGAAGCGTGGGCGCTTCCTATCAGCCAAGTTGGGTGGGCAGCCACCTCCATGAACCCTGACTCCATAGAGTGCTTTAACTCCTCTGTGGCTTTGCGTAGGCCTAAGAGACTCGCGTGTGAATTCCTTCTGAGGGAGAGAATGTGCGCTGGGAGTCCCCGTTTTGTTTTCCGAGCCACACAACACAGGACAGACTGCTGGGGTCAGCTCTTGCTACGCAGAGCGAAGGGCAGTGAACTGCTTCTCGCTTGCAGAGCTTGATGTCTACAGCTGTAAGGCAGCCCCGGGACAAAGTTTTGGCCAGTATTACATTCAGCGTGGCTCTCCCTCTGTGGATGCCCTCCGAACGGCACTGAGAGAATCCCTGAGCCTAAAGTGCATCCTGGCAACCCTTAACCTGTCATCTCACTATTGTGACGCAAGGTACACTGCAGGTGCAGCCTGACAGAAAGTACAGAAAAGCCGGTACGACTCTGAGGCATTTGGACGAGGCAAGGTCCCCTCGGCCTGACTAAGTCATTAAGCGGGTGCTGCTCCTCGTGGCACGCAGAACACCCCCCGTCCAACGAAGTGGGATCCTAGAAAGGCCCAGTGTTGCTGAAAGTCTCCAGGTGTCAGTCAGAGAGTGCTGGCAAATGCGTCGTGGGCTCAAGTTGGCACTGGGAGAATGTGGGAGAAGCCCGACTTTCCCCCTTTGGAAAGCCACTTCGTTGCAGCTTCCAAGCCGCCTGCTACTATTCACTCCACAGATTCCTCTGAGGAGCAGTGAGTTTTTCCAAAAGAAACCAGGTGCTTGCGATTCCTTCCGGGGAGCTCACCCCCAGGAGCATACTGTAGCTAAGGTGCCCACTAAATGTGACCTCTAGTCTCGAGGTAAGGTGCACATTTTCCCATTCCCAGAGATAGGGGCGCCCCGGTTTCCAGGAGGTCTTAGTCAGTGGACGGCTTTAGCTTTAGTATGCCTCACAGCGCTCAAGACTCTCACGTGGGCACTTCTTTCCAAGGAAGTACACTGCGTACCCAAAGCCTTCTGAGCACAAGCAAGGGATACACAGCTCTGGGCACATCCCTCCCTATGCAGTTGGAAGGGCCGGGAACTAAGGTGTTCTCTGAGGCGAGCGTTCCACAGCTTTGAAACAGCCCCAGGAACGCGGTTCTTGGCAGGGTTTCGTTCCCTGCGGGTCTGCCACGTTGAGGAAAACTAAGCGGCCCTGAAAGAAACCACCGGGGCTCCAATTCGGTTTGGGGACTCCTGCTCGACGTCTCTCTAGGTGATGCGGAAACTGGACTTTAGGTCCAGCCTGAAGTAATGCAGAGAGTAACCCCGAGCATTGCTAGGCATTGGGAACATCCAAAGTCACCCAGGTAGGCCTGCTGAGGGCAGTTCGGGGTTTGTGCCGTTCACCACATGCAGCAAACACTGCATCCAAAAGTTTCATCGCAGAAGGCCGAACTGTGTTCCACGGGTCTCCCTTGGATTGTCAGAGAAGATAGGTGTATGTGCTGGGTGATCCATTTGGTAATTGAGAAGCCTGGCAGAGGGCAGTCTTTTCCCCATTTGAAAGGTCGATAGTGGCGGCCTCAAGGCTGACTGAAAGACACTGCCCTTACCCGTCTTCTAGTCACCTCCAGGAGTGCCTCAGTGAAGACAGTGAGTTTTCTCCTACGAATCCAGGTGGTCTCCAGTGCCTTGCTGGGAGCTCATCCCACGCTTGCCCTAGCTAAAGTGTGAAGTCAAAGTGACCCCTAGCCTCAAGGGAAGCGCGAGCGCTTCCTATCAGCCAAGTTGGGTGGGCAGCCACCTCCATGAACCCTGACTCCATAGAGTGCTTTAACTCCTCTGCGGCTTTGCGTAGGCCTAAGAGAGTCGCGTGTGAATTCCTTCTGAGGGAGAGCATGTGCGCTGGGAGTCCCCGTTTTGTTTTCCGAGCCACACAACACAGGACAGACTGCTGGGGTCAGCTCTTGCTACGCAGAGCGAAGGACAGTGAACTGCTTCTCGCTTGCAGAGCTTGATGTCTACAGCTGTAAGGCAGCCCCGGGACAAAGTTTTGGCCAGTATTACATTCAGCGTGGCTCTCCCTCTGTGGAGGCCCTCCGAACGGCACTGAGAGAATCCCTGAGCCTAAAGTGCATCCTGGCAACCCTTAACCTGTCATCTCACTATTGTGACGCAAGGTACACTGCAGGTGCAGCCTGACAGAAAGTACAGAAAAGCCGGTACGACTCTGAGGCATTTGGACGAGGCAAGGTCCCCTCGGCCTGACTAAGTCATTAAGCGGGTGCTGCTCCTCGTGGCACGCAGAACACCCCCCGTCCAACGAAGTGGGATCCTAGAAAGGCCCAGTGTTGCTGAAAGTCTCCAGGTGTCAGTCAGAGAGTGCTGGCAAATGCGTCGTGGGCTGAAGTTGGCACTGGGAGAATGTGGGAGAAGCCCGACTTTCCCCCTTTGGAAAGCCACTTCGTTGCAGCTTCCAAGCCGCCTGCTACTATTCACTCCACAGATTCCTCTGAGGAGCAGTGAGTTTTTCCAAAAGAAACCAGGTGCTTGCGATTCCTTCCGGGGAGCTCACCCCCAGGAGCATACTGTAGCTAAGGTGCCCACTAAATGTGACCTCTAGTCTCGAGGTAAGGTGCACATTTTCCCATTCCCAGAGATAGGGGCGCCCCGGTTTCCAGGAGGTCTTAGTCAGTGGACGGCTTTAGCTTTAGTATGCCTCACAGCGCTCAAGACTCTCACGTGGGCACTTCTTTCCAAGGAAGTACACTGCGTACCCAAAGCCTTCTGAGCACAAGCAAGGGATACACAGCTCTGGGCACATCCCTCCCTATGCAGTTGGAAGGGCCGGGAACTAAGGTGTTCTCTGAGGCGAGCGTTCCACAGCTTTGAAACAGCCTCAGGAACGCGGTTCTTGGCAGGGTTTCGTTCCCTGCGGGTCTGCCACGTTGAGGAAAACTAAGCGGCCCTGAAAGAAACCACCGGGGCTCCAATTCGGTTTGGGGACTCCTGCTCGACGTCTCTCTAAGTGATGCGGAAACTGGACTTTAGGTCCAGCCCGAAGTAATGCAGAGAGTAACCCCGAGCATTGCTAGGCATTGGGAACATCCAAAGTCACCCAGGTAGGCCTGCTGAGGGCAGTTCGGGGTTTGTGCCATTCACCACATGCAGCACACACTGCATCCAAAAGTTTCATCGCAGAAGGCCGAACTGTGTTCCACGGGTCTCCCTTGGATTGTCAGAGAAGATAGGTGTATGTGCTGGGTGATCCAGTTGGTAATTGAGAAGCCTGGCAGAAGGCAGTCTTTTCCCCATTTGAAAGGTCGATAGTGGCGGCCTCAAGGCTGACTGAAAGACACTGCCCTTACCCGTCTTCTAGTCACCTCCAGGAGTGCCTCAGTGAAGACAGTGAGTTTTCTCCTACGAATCCAGGTGGTCTCCAGTGCCTTGCTGGGAGCTCATCCCACGCTTGCCCTAGCTAAAGTGTGAAGTCAAAGTGACCCCTAGCCTCAAGGGAAGCGCGAGCGCTTCCTATCAGCCAAGTTGGGTGGGCAGCCACCTCCATGAACCCTGACTCCATAGAGTGCTTTAACTCCTCTGCGGCTTTGCGTAGGCCTAAGAGAGTCGCGTGTGAATTCCTTCTGAGGGAGAGCATGTGCGCTGGGAGTCCCCGTTTTGTTTTCCGAGCCACACAACACAGGACAGACTGCTGGGGTCAGCTCTTGCTACGCAGAGCGAAGGGCAGTGAACTGCTTCTCGCTTGCAGAGCTTGATGTCTACAGCTGTAAGGCAGCCCCGGGACAAAGTTTTGGCCAGTATTACATTCAGCGTGGCTCTCCCTCTGTGGAGGCCCTCCGAACGGCACTGAGAGAATCCCTGAGCCTAAAGTGCATCCTGGCAACCCTTAACCTGTCATCTCACTATTGTGACGCAAGGTACACTGCAGGTGCAGCCTGACAGAAAGTACAGAAACGCCGGTACGACTCTGAGGCATTTGGACGAGGCAAGGTCCCCTCGGCCTGACTAAGTCATTAAGCGGGTGCTGCTCCTCGTGGCACGCAGAACACCCCCCGTCCAACGAAGTGGGATCCTAGAAAGGCCCAGTGTTGCTGAAAGTCTCCAGGTGTCAGTCAGAGAGTGCTGGCAAATGCGTCGTGGGCTGAAGTTGGCACTGGGAGAATGTGGGAGAAGCCCGACTTTCCCCCTTTGGAAAGCCACTTCGTTGCAGCTTCCAAGCCGCCTGCTACTATTCACTCCACAGATTCCTCTGAGGAGCAGTGAGTTTTTCCAAAAGAAACCAGGTGCTTGCGATTCCTTCCGGGGAGCTCACCCCCAGGAGCATACTGTAGCTAAGGTGCCCACTAAATGTGACCTCTAGTCTCGAGGTAAGGTGCACATTTTCCCATTCCCAGAGATAGGGGCGCCCCGGTTTCCAGGAGGTCTTAGTCAGTGGACGGCTTTAGCTTTAGTATGCCTCACAGCGCTCAAGACTCTCACGTGGGCACTTCTTTCCAAGGAAGTACACTGCGTACCCAAAGCCTTCTGAGCACAAGCAAGGGATACACAGCTCTGGGCACATCCCTCCCTATGCAGTTGGAAGGGCCGGGAACTTAGGTGTTCTCTGAGGCGAGCGTTCCACAGCTTTGAAACAGCCTCAGGAACGCGGTTCTTGGCAGGGTTTCGTTCCCTGCGGGTCTGCCACGTTGAGGAAAACTAAGCGGCCCTGAAAGAAACCACCGGGGCTCCAATTCGGTTTGGGGACTCCTGCTCGACGTCTCTCTAAGTGATGCGGAAACTGGACTTTAGGTCCAGCCCGAAGTAATGCAGAGAGTAACCCCGAGCATTGCTAGGCATTGGGAACATCCAAAGTCACCCAGGTAGGCCTGCTGAGGGCAGTTCGGGGTTTGTGCCATTCACCACATGCAGCACACACTGCATCCAAAAGTTTCATCGCAGAAGGCCGAACTGTGTTCCACGGGTCTCCCTAGGATTGTCAGAGAAGATGGGTGTATGTGCTGGGTGATCCAGTTGGTAATTGAGAAGCCTGGCAGAGGGCAGTCTTTTCCCCATTTGAAAGGTCGATAGTGGCGGCCTCAAGGCTGACTGAAAGACACTGCCCTTACCCGTCTTCTAGTCACCTCCAGGAGTGCCTCAGTGAAGACAGTGAGTTTTCTCCTACGAATCCAGGTGGTCTCCAGTGCCTTGCTGGGAGCTCATCCCACGCTTGCCCTAGCTAAAGTGTGAAGTCAAAGTGACCCCTAGCCTCAAGGGAAGCGTGGGCGCTTCCTATCAGCCAAGTTGGGTGGGCAGCCACCTCCATGAACCCTGACTCCATAGAGTGCTTTAACTCCTCTGTGGCTTTGCGTAGGCCTAAGAGACTCGCGTGTGAATTCCTTCTGAGGGAGAGAATGTGCGCTGGGAGTCCCCGTTTTGTTTTCCGAGCCACACAACACAGGACAGACTGCTGGGGTCAGCTCTTGCTACGCAGAGCGAAGGGCAGTGAACTGCTTCTCGCTTGCAGAGCTTGATGTCTACAGCTGTAAGGCAGCCCCGGGACAAAGTTTTGGCCAGTATTACATTCAGCGTGGCTCTCCCTCTGTGGATGCCCTCCGAACGGCACTGAGAGAATCCCTGAGCCTAAAGTGCATCCTGGCAACCCTTAACCTGTCATCTCACTATTGTGACGCAAGGTACACTGCAGGTGCAGCCTGACAGAAAGTACAGAAAAGCCGGTACGACTCTGAGGCATTTGGACGAGGCAAGGTCCCCTCGGCCTGACTAAGTCATTAAGCGGGTGCTGCTCCTCGTGGCACGCAGAACACCCCCCGTCCAACGAAGTGGGATCCTAGAAAGGCCCAGTGTTGCTGAAAGTCTCCAGGTGTCAGTCAGCGAGTGCTGGCAAATGCGTCGTGGGCTCAAGTTGGCACTGGGAGAATGTGGGAGAAGCCCGACTTTCCCCCTTTGGAAAGCCACTTCGTTGCAGCTTCCAAGCCGCCTGCTACTATTCACTCCACAGATTCCTCTGAGGAGCAGTGAGTTTTTCCAAAAGAAACCAGGTGCTTGCGATTCCTTCCGGGGAGCTCACCCCCAGGAGCATACTGTAGCTAAGGTGCCCACTAAATGTGACCTCTAGTCTCGAGGTAAGGTGCACATTTTCCCATTCCCAGAGATAGGGGCGCCCCGGTTTCCAGGAGGTCTTAGTCAGTGGACGGCTTATCTTTAGTATGCCTCACAGCGCTCAAGACTCTCACGTGGGCACTTCTTTCCAAGGAAGTACACTGCGTACCCAAAGCCTTCTGAGCACAAGCAAGGGATACACAGCTCTGGGCACATCCCTCCCTATGCAGTTGGAAGGGCCGGGAACTAAGGTGTTCTCTGAGGCGAGCGTTCCACAGCTTTGAAACAGCCCCAGGAACGCGGTTCTTGGCAGGGTTTCGTTCCCTGCGGGTCTGCCACGTTGAGGAAAACTAAGCGGCCCTGAAAGAAACCACCGGGGCTCCAATTCGGTTTGGGGACTCCTGCTCGACGTCTCTCTAGGTGATGCGGAAACTGGACTTTAGGTCCAGCCTGAAGTAATGCAGAGAGTAACCCCGAGCATTGCTAGGCATTGGGAACATCCAAAGTCACCCAGGTAGGCCTGCTGAGGGCAGTTCGGGGTTTGTGCCGTTCACCACATGCAGCAAACACTGCATCCAAATGTTTCATCGCAGAAGGCCGAACTGTGTTCCACGGGTCTCCCTTGGATTGTCAGAGAAGATAGGTGTATGTGCTGGGTGATCCATTTGGTAATTGAGAAGCCTGGCAGAGGGCAGTCTTTTCCCCATTTGAAAGGTCGATAGTGGCGGCCTCAAGGCTGACTGAAAGACACTGCCCTTACCCGTCTTCTAGTCACCTCCAGGAGTGCCTCAGTGAAGACAGTGAGTTTTCTCCTACGAATCCAGGTGGTCTCCAGTGCCTTGCTGGGAGCTCATCCCACGCTTGCCCTAGCTAAAGTGTGAAGTCAAAGTGACCCCTAGCCTCAAGGGAAGCGCGAGCGCTTCCTATCAGCCAAGTTGGGTGGGCAGCCACCTCCATGAACCCTGACTCCATAGAGTGCTTTAACTCCTCTGCGGCTTTGCGTAGGCCTAAGAGAGTCGCGTGTGAATTCCTTCTGAGGGAGAGCATGTGCGCTGGGAGTCCCCGTTTTGTTTTCCGAGCCACACAACACAGGACAGACTGCTGGGGTCAGCTCTTGCTACGCAGAGCGAAGGACAGTGAACTGCTTCTCGCTTGCAGAGCTTGATGTCTACAGCTGTAAGGCAGCCCCGGGACAAAGTTTTGGCCAGTATTACATTCAGCGTGGCTCTCCCTCTGTGGAGGCCCTCCGAACGGCACTGAGAGAATCCCTGAGCCTAAAGTGCATCCTGGCAACCCTTAACCTGTCATCTCACTATTGTGACGCAAGGTACACTGCAGGTGCAGCCTGACAGAAAGTACAGAAAAGCCGGTACGACTCTGAGGCATTTGGACGAGGCAAGGTCCCCTCGGCCTGACTAAGTCATTAAGCGGGTGCTGCTCCACGTGGCACGCAGAACACCCCCCGTCCAACAAAGTGGGATCCTAGAAAGGCCCAGTGTTGCTGAAAGTCTCCAGGTGGCAGTCAGAGAGTGCTGGCAAATGCGTCGTGGGCTCAAGTTGGCACTGGGAGAATGTGGGAGAAGCCCGACTTTCCCCCTTTGGAAAGCCACTTCGTTGCAGCTTCCAAGCCGCCTGCTACTATTCACTCCACAGATTCCTCTGAGGAGCAGTGAGTTTTTCCAAAAGAAACCAGGTGCTTGCGATTCCTTCCGGGGAGCTCACCCCCAGGAGCATACTGTAGCTAAGGTGCCCACTAAATGTGACCTCTAGTCTCGAGGTAAGGTGCACAATTTCCCATTCCCAGAGATAGGGGCGCCCCGGTTTCCAGGAGGTCTTAGTCAGTGGACGGCTTTAGCTTCAGTATGCCTCACAGCGCTCAAGACTCTCACGTGGGCACTTCTTTCCAAGGAAGTACACTGCGTACCCAAAGCCTTCTGAGCACAAGCAAGGGATACACAGCTCTGGGCACATCCCTCCCTATGCAGTTGGAAGGGCCGGGAACTAAGGTGTTCTCTGAGGCGAGCGTTCCACAGCTTTGAAACAGCCCCAGGAACGCGGTTCTTGGCAGGGTTTCGTTCCCTGCGGGTCTGCCACGTTGAGGAAAACTAAGCGGCCCTGAAAGAAACCACCGGGGCTCCAATTCGGTTTGGGGACTCCTGCTCGACGTCTCTCTAGGTGATGCGGAAACTGGACTTTAGGTCCAGCCCGAAGTAATGCAGAGAGTAACCCCGAGCATTGCTAGGCATTGGGAACATCCAAAGTCACCCAGGTAGGCCTGCTGAGGGCAGTTCGGGGTTTGTGCCGTTCACCACATGCAGCAAACACTGCATCCAAAAGTTTCATCGCAGAAGGCCGAACTGTGTTCCAAGGGTCTCCCTTGGATTGTCAGAGAAGATAGGTGTATGTGCTGGGTGATCCAGTTGGTAATTGAGAAGCCTGGCAGAAGGCAGTCTTTTCCCCATTTGAAAGGTCGATAGTGGCGGCCTCAAGGCTGACTGAAAGACACTGCCCTTACCCGTCTTCTAGTCACCTCCAGGAGTGCCTCAGTGAAGACAGTGAGTTTTCTCCTACGAATCCAGGTGGTCTCCAGTGCCTTGCTGGGAGCTCATCCCACGCTTGCCCTAGCTAAAGTGTGAAGTCAAAGTGACCCCTAGCCTCAAGGGAAGCGCGAGCGCTTCCTATCAGCCAAGTTGGGTGGGCAGCCACCTCCATGAACCCTGACTCCATAGAGTGCTTTAACTCCTCTGCGGCTTTGCGTAGGCCTAAGAGAGTCGCGTGTGAATTCCTTCTGAGGGAGAGCATGTGCGCTGGGAGTCCCCGTTTTGTTTTCCGAGCCACACAACACAGGACAGACTGCTGGGGTCAGCTCTTGCTACGCAGAGCGAAGGGCAGTGAACTGCTTCTCGCTTGCAGAGCTTGATGTCTACAGCTGTAAGGCAGCCCCGGGACAAAGTTTTGGCCAGTATTACATTCAGCGTGGCTCTCCCTCAGTGGAGGCCCTCCGAACGGCACTGAGAGAATCCCTGAGCCTAAAGTGCATCCTGGCAACTCTTAACCTGTCATCTCACTATTGTGACGCAAGGTACACTGCAGGTGCAGCCTGACAGAAAGTACAGAAAAGCCGGTACGACTCTGAGGCATTTGGACGATGCAAGGTCCCCTCGGCCTGACTAAGTCATTAAGCGGGTGCTGCTCCTCGTGGCACGCAGAACACCCCCCGTCCAACGAAGTGGGATCCTAGAAAGGCCCAGTGTTGCTGAAAGTCTCCAGGTGTCAGTCAGAGAGTGCTGGCAAATGCGTCGTGGGCTCAAGTTGGCACTGGGAGAATGTGGGAGAAGCCCGACTTTCCCCCTTTGGAAAGCCACTTCGTTGCAGCTTCCAAGCCGCCTGCTACTATTCACTCCACAGATTCCTCTGAGGAGCAGTGAGTTTTTCCAAAAGAAACCAGGTGCTTGCGATTCCTTCCGGGGAGCTCACCCCCAGGAGCATACTGTAGCTAAGGTGCCCACTAAATGTGACCTCTAGTCTCGAGGTAAGGTGCACATTTTCCCATTCGCAGAGATAGGGGCGCCCCGGTTTCCAGGAGGTCTTAGTCAGTGGACGGCTTTAGCTTTAGTATGCCTCACAGCGCTCAAGACTCTCACGTGGGCACTTCTTTCCAAGGAAGTACACTGCGTACCCAAAGCCTTCTGAGCACAAGCAAGGGATACACAGCTCTGGGCACATCCCTCCCTATGCAGTTGGAAGGGCCGGGAACTAAGGTGTTCTCTGAGGCGAGCGTTCCACAGCTTTGAAACAGCCTCAGGAACGCGGTTCTTGGCAGGGTTTCCTTCCCTGCGGGTCTGCCACGTTGAGGAAAACTAAGCGGCCCTGAAAGAAACCACCGGGGCTCCAATTCGGTTTGGGGACTCCTGCTCGACGTCTCTCTAAGTGATGCGGAAACTGGACTTTAGGTCCAGCCCGAAGTAATGCAGAGAGTAACCCCGAGCATTGCTAGGCATTGGGAACATCCAAAGTCACCCAGGTAGGCCTGCTGAGGGCAGTTCGGGGTTTGTGCCATTCACCACATGCAGCACACACTGCATCCAAAAGTTTCATCGCAGAAGGCCGAACTGTGTTCCACGGGTCTCCCTTGGATTGTCAGAGAAGATAGGTGTATGTGCTGGGTGATCCAGTTGGTAATTGAGAAGCCTGGCAGAGGGCAGTCTTTTCCCCATTTGAAAGGTCGATAGTGGCGGCCTCAAGGCTGACTGAAAGACACTGCCCTTACCCGTCTTCTAGTCACCTCCAGGAGTGCCTCTGTGAAGACAGTGAGTTTTCTCCTACGAATCCAGGTGGTCTCCAGTGCCTTGCTGGGAGCTCATCCCACGCTTGCCCTAGCTAAAGTGTGAAGTCAAAGTGACCCCTAGCCTCAAGGGAAGCGTGGGCGCTTCCTATCAGCCAAGTTGGGTGGGCAGCCACCTCCATGAACCCTGACTCCATAGAGTGCTTTAACTCCTCTGTGGCTTTGCGTAGGCCTAAGAGAGTCGCGTGTGAATTCCTTCTGAGGGAGAGCATGTGCGCTGGGAGTCCCCGTTTTGTTTTCCGAGCCACACAACACAGGACAGACTGCTGGGGTCAGCTCTTGCTACGCAGAGCGAAGGGCAGTGAACTGCTTCTCGCTTGCAGAGCTTGATGTCTACAGCTGTAAGGCAGCCCCGGGACAAAGTTTTGGCCAGTATTACATTCAGCGTGGCTCTCCCTCTGTGGAGGCCCTCCGAACGGCACTGAGAGAATCCCTGAGCCTAAAGTGCATCCTGGCAACCCTTAACCTGTCATCTCACTATTGTGACGCAAGGTACACTGCAGGTGCAGCCTGACAGAAAGTACAGAAACGCCGGTACGACTCTGAGGCATTTGGACGAGGCAAGGTCCCCTCGGCCTGACTAAGTCATTAAGCGGGTGCTGCTCCTCGTGGCACGCAGAACACCCCCCGTCCAACGAAGTGGGATCCTAGAAAGGCCCAGTGTTGCTGAAAGTCTCCAGGTGTCAGTCAGCGAGTGCTGGCAAATGCGTCGTGGGCTCAAGTTGGCACTGGGAGAATGTGGGAGAAGCCCGACTTTCCCCCTTTGGAAAGCCACTTCGTTGCAGCTTCCAAGCCGCCTGCTACTATTCACTCCACAGATTCCTCTGAGGAGCAGTGAGTTTTTCCAAAAGAAACCAGGTGCTTGCGATTCCTTCTGGGGAGCTCACCCCCAGGAGCATACTGTAGCTAAGGTGCCCACTAAATGTGACCTCTAGTCTCGAGGTAAGGTGCACATTTTCCCATTCCCAGAGATAGGGGCGCCCCGGTTTCCAGGAGGTCTTAGTCAGTGGACGGCTTTAGCTTTAGTATGCCTCACAGCGCTCAAGACTCTCACGTGGGCACTTCTTTCCAAGGAAGTACACTGCGTACCCAAAGCCTTCTGAGCACAAGCAAGGGATACACAGCTCTGGGCACATCCCTCCCTATGCAGTTGGAAGGGCCGGGAACTAAGGTGTTCTCTGAGGCGAGCGTTCCACAGCTTTGAAACAGCCCCAGGAACGTGGTTCTTGGCAGGGTTTCGTTCCCTGCGGGTCTGCCACGTTGAGGAAACTAAGCGGCCCTGAAAGAAACCACCGGGGCTCCAATTCGGTTTGGGGACTCCTGCTCGACGTCTCTCTAGGTGATGCGGAAACTGGACTTTAGGTCCAGCCCGAAGTAATGCAGAGAGTAACCCCGAGCATTGCTAGGCATTGGGAAAATCCAAAGTCACCCAGGTAGGCCTGCTGAGGGCAGTTCGGGGTTTGTGCCGTTCACCACATGCAGCACACACTGCATCCAAAAGTTTCATCGCAGAAGGCCGAACTGTGTTCCACGGGTCTCCCTTGGATTGTCAGAGAAGATAGGTGTATGTGCTGGGTGATCCAGTTGGTAATTGAGTAGCCTGGCAGAGGGCAGACTTTTCCCCATTTGAAAGGTCGATAGTGGCGGCCTCAAGGCTGACTGAAAGACACTGCCCTTACCCGTCTTCTAGTCACCTCCAGGAGTGCCTCAGTGAAGACAGTGAGTTTTCTCCTACGAATCCAGGTGGTCTCCAGTGCCTTGCTGGGAGCTCATCCCACGCTTGCCCTAGCTAAAGTGTGAAGTCAAAGTGACCCCTAGCCTCAAGGGAAGCGCGAGCGCTTCCTATCAGCCAAGTTGGGTGGGCAGCCACCTCCATGAACCCTGACTCCATAGAGTGCTTTAACTCCTCTGCGGCTTTGCGTAGGCCTAAGAGAGTCGCGTGTGAATTCCTTCTGAGGGAGAGCATGTGCGCTGGGAGTCCCCGTTTTGTTTTCCGAGCCACACAACACAGGACAGACTGCTGGGGTCAGCTCTTGCTACGCAGAGCGAAGGGCAGTGAACTGCTTCTCGCTTGCAGAGCTTGATGTCTACAGCTGTAAGGCAGCCCCGGGACAAAGTTTTGGCCAGTATTACATTCAGCGTGGCTCTCCCTCTGTGGAGGCCCTCCAAACGGCACTGAGAGAATCCCTGAGCCTAAAGTGCATCCTGGCAACCCTTAACCTGTCATCTCACTATTGTGACGCAAGGTACACTGCAGGTGCAGCCTGACAGAAAGTACAGAAAAGCCGGTACGACTCTGAGGCATTTGGACGAGGCAAGGTCCCCTCGGCCTGACTAAGTCATTAAGCGGGTGCTGCTCCTCGTGGCACGCAGAACACCCCCCGTCCAACGAAGTGGGATCCTAGAAAGGCCCAGTGTTGCTGAAAGTCTCCAGGTGTCAGTCAGCGAGTGCTGGCAAATGCGTCGTGGGCTCAAGTTGGCACTGGGAGAATGTGGGAGAAGCCCGACTTTCCCCCTTTGGAAAGCCACTTCGTTGCAGCTTCCAAGCCGCCTGCTACTATTCACTCCACAGATTCCTCTGAGGAGCAGTGAGTTTTTCCAAAAGAAACCAGGTGCTTGCGATTCCTTCCGGGGAGCTCACCCCCAGGAGCATACTGTAGCTAAGGTGCCCACTAAATGTGACCTCTAGTCTCGAGGTAAGGTGCACATTTTCCCATTCGCAGAGATAGGGGCGCCCCGGTTTCCAGGAGGTCTTAGTCAGTGGACGGCTTTAGCTTTAGTATGCCTCACAGCGCTCAAGACTCTCACGTGGGCACTTCTTTCCAAGGAAGTACACTGCGTACCCAAAGCCTTCTGAGCACAAGCAAGGGATACACAGCTCTGGGCACATCCCTCCCTATGCAGTTGGAAGGGCCGGGAACTAAGGTGTTCTCTGAGGCGAGCGTTCCACAGCTTTGAAACAGCCCCAGGAACGCGGTTCTTGGCAGGGTTTCGTTCCCTGCGGGTCTGCCACGTTGAGGAAAACTAAGCGGCCCTGAAAGAAACCACCGGGGCTCCAATTCGGTTTGGGGACTCCTGCTCGACGTCTCTCTAGGTGATGCGGAAACTGGACTTTAGGTCCAGCCCGAAGTAATGCAGAGAGTAACCCCGAGCATTGCTAGGCATTGGGAACATCCGAAGTCACCCAGGTAGGCCTGCTGAGGGCAGTTCGGGGTTTGTGCCGTTCACCACATGCAGCACACACTGCATCCAAAAGTTTCATCGCAGAAGGCCGAACTGTGTTCCAAGGGTCTCCCTTGGATTGTCAGAGAAGATAGGTGTATGTGCTGGGTGATCCAGTTGGTAATTGAGAAGCCTGGCAGAAGGCAGTCTTTTCCCCATTTGAAAGGTCGATAGTGGCGGCCTCAAGGCTGACTGAAAGACACTGCCCTTACCCGTCTTCTAGTCACCTCCAGGAGTGCCTCAGTGAAGACAGTGAGTTTTCTCCTACGAATCCAGGTGGTCTCCAGTGCCTTGCTGGGAGCTCATCCCATGCTTGCCCTAGCTAAAGTGTGAAGTCAAAGTGACCCCTAGCCTCAAGGGAAGCGCGAGCGCTTCCTATCAGCCAAGTTGGGTGGGCAGCCACCTCCATGAACCCTGACTCCATAGAGTGCCTTAACTCTTATGCGGCTTTGCGTAGGCCTAAGAGAGTCGCGTGTGAATTCCTTCTGAGGGAGAGCATGTGCGCTGGGAGTCCCCGTTTTGTTTTCCGAGCCACACAACACAGGACAGACTGCTGGGGTCAGCTCTTGCTACGCAGAGCGAAGGGCAGTGAACTGCTTCTCGCTTGCAGAGCTTGATGTCTACATCTGTAAGGCAGCCCCGGGAAAAAGTTTTGGCCAGTATTACATTCAGCGTGGCTCTCCCTCTGTGGAGGCCCTCCGAACGGCACTGAGAGAATCCCTGAGCCTAAAGTGCATCCTGGCAACTCTTAACCTGTCATCTCACTATTGTGACGCAAGGTACACTGCAGGTGCAGCCTGACAGAAAGTACAGAAAAGCCGGTACGACTCTGAGGCATTTGGACGAGGCAAGGTCCCCTCGGCCTGACTAAGTCATTAAGCGGGTGCTGCTCCTCGTGGCACGCAAAACACCCCCCGTCCGACGAAGTGGGATCCTAGAAAGGCCCAGTGTTGCTGAAAGTCTCCAGGTGTCAGTCAGAGAGTGCTGGCAAATGCGTCGTGGGCTCAAGTTGACACTGGGAGAATGTGGGAGAAGCCCGACTTTCCCCCTTTGGAAAGCCACTTCGTTGCAGCTTCCAAGCCGCCTGCTACTATTCACTCCACAGATTCCTCTGAGGAGCAGTGAGTTTTTCCAAAAGAAACCAGGTGCTTGCGATTCCTTCCGGGGAGCTCACCCCCAGGAACATACTGTAGCTAAGGTGCCCACTAAATGTGACCTCTAGTCTCGAGGTAAGGTGCACATTTTCCCATTCCCAGAGATAGGGGCGCCCCGGTTTCCAGGAGGTCTTAGTCAGTGGACGGCTTTAGCTTTAGTATGCCTCACAGCGCTCAAGACTCTCACGTGGGCACTTCTTTCCAAGGAAGTACACTGCGTACCCAAAGCCTTCTGAGCACAAGCAAGGGATACACAGCTCTGGGCACATCCCTCCCTATGCAGTTGGAAGGGCCGGGAACTAAGGTGTTCTCTGAGGCGAGCGTTCCACAGCTTTGAAACAGCCTCAGGAACGCGGTTCTTGGCAGGGTTTCGTTCCCTGCGGGTCTGCCACGTTGAGGAAAACTAAGCGGCCCTGAAAGAAACCACCGGGGCTCCAATTCGGTTTGGGGACTCCTGCTCGACGTCTCTCTAGGTGATGCGGAAACTGGACTTTAGGTCCAGCCCGAAGTAATGCAGAGAGTAACCCCGAGCATTGCTAGGCATTGGGAACATCCGAAGTCTCCCAGGTAGGCCTGCTGAGGGCAGTTCGGGGTTTGTGCCGTTCACCACATGCAGCAAACACTGCATCCAAAAGTTTCATCGCAGAAGGCCGAACTGTGTTCCAAGGGTCTCCCTTGGATTGTCAGAGAAGATAGGTGTATGTGCTGGGTGATCCAGTTGGTAATTGAGAAGCCTGGCAGAAGGCAGTCTTTTCCCCATTTGAAAGGTCGATAGTGGCGGCCTCAAGGCTGACTGAAAGACACTGCCCTTACCCGTCTTCTAGTCACCTCCAGGAGTGCCTCAGTGAAGACAGTGAGTTTTCTCCTACGAATCCAGGTGGTCTCCAGTGCCTTGCTGGGAGCTCATCCCACGCTTGCCCTAGCTAAAGTGTGAAGTCAAAGTGACCCCTAGCCTCAAGGGAAGCGCGAGCGCTTCCTATCAGCCAAGTTGGGTGGGCAGCCACCTCCATGAACCCTGACTCCATAGAGTGCTTTAACTCCTCTGCGGCTTTGCGTAGGCCTAAGAGAGTCGCGTGTGAATTCCTTCTGAGGGAGAGCATGTGCGCTGGGAGTCCCCGTTTTGTTTTCCGAGCCACACAACACAGGACAGACTGCTGGGGTCAGCTCTTGCTACGCAGAGCGAAGGGCAGTGAACTGCTTCTCGCTTGCAGAGCTTGATGTCTACAGCTGTAAGGCAGCCCCGGGACAAAGTTTTGGCCAGTATTACATTCAGCGTGGCTCTCCCTCTGTGGAGGCCCTCCGAACGGCACTGAGAGAATCCCTGAGCCTAAAGTGCATCCTGGCAACCCTTAACCTGTCATCTCACTATTGTGACGCAAGGTACACTGCAGGTGCAGCCTGACAGAAAGTACAGAAACGCCGGTACGACTCTGAGGCATTTGGACGAGGCAAGGTCCCCTCGGCCTGACTAAGTCATTAAGCGGGTGCTGCTCCTCGTGGCATGCAGAACACCCCCCGTCCAACGAAGTGGGATCCTAGAAAGGCCCAGTGTTGCTGAAAGTCTCCAGGTGTCAGTCAGCGAGTGCTGGCAAATGCGTCGTGGGCTCAAGTTGGCACTGGGAGAATGTGGGAGAAGCCCGACTTTCCCCCTTTGGAAAGCCACTTCGTTGCAGCTTCCAAGCCGCCTGCTACTATTCACTCCACAGATTCCTCTGAGGAGCAGTGAGTTTTTCCAAAAGAAACCAGGTGCTTGCGATTCCTTCCGGGGAGCTCACCCCCAGGAGCATACTGTAGCTAAGGTGCCCACTAAATGTGACCTCTAGTCTCGAGGTAAGGTGCACATTTTCCCATTCCCAGAGATAGGGGCGCCCCGGTTTCCAGGAGGTCTTAGTCAGTGCACGGCTTTAGCTTTAGTATGCCTCACAGCGCTCAAGACTCTCACGTGGGCACTTCTTTCCAAGGAAGTACACTGCGTACCCAAAGCCTTCTGAGCACAAGCAAGGGATACACAGCTCTGGGCACATCCCTCCCTATGCAGTTGGAAGGGCCGGGAACTAAGGTGTTCTCTGAGGCGAGCGTTCCACAGCTTTGAAACAGCCCCAGGAACGCGGTTCTTGGCAGGGTTTCGTTCCCTGCGGGTCTGCCACGTTGAGGAAAACTAAGCGGCCCTGAAAGAAACCACCGGGGCTCCAATTCGGTTTGGGGACTCCTGCTCGACGTCTCTCTAGGTGATGCGGAAACTGGACTTTAGGTCCAGCCCGAAGTAATGCAGAGAGTAACCCCGAGCATTGCTAGGCATTGGGAACATCCAAAGTCACCCAGGTAGGCCTGCTGAGGGCAGTTCGGGGTTTGTGCCGTTCACCACATGCAGCACACACTGCATCCAAAAGTTTCATCGCAGAAGGCCGAACTGTGTTCCACGGGTCTCCCTTGGATTGTCAGAGAAGATAGGTGTATGTGCTGGGTGATCCAGTTGGTAATTGAGAAGCCTGGCAGAGGGCAGTCTTTTCCCCATTTGAAAGGTCGATAGTGGCGGCCTCAAGGCTGACTGAAAGACACTGCCCTTACCCGTCTTCTAGTCACCTCCAGGAGTGCCTCAGTGAAGACAGTGAGTTTTCTCCTACGAATCCAGGTGGTCTCCAGTGCCTTGCTGGGAGCTCATCCCACGCTTGCCCTAGCTAAAGTGTGAAGTCAAAGTGACCCCTAGCCTCAAGGGAAGCGCGAGCGCTTCCTATCAGCCAAGTTGGGTGGGCAGCCACCTCCATGAACCCTGACTCCATAGAGTGCTTTAACTCCTCTGTGGCTTTGCGTAGGCCTAAGAGAGTCGCGTGTGAATTCCTTCTGAGGGAGAGCATGTGCGCTGGGAGTCCCCGTTTTGTTTTCCGAGCCACACAACACAGGACAGACTGCTGGGGTCAGCTCTTGCTACGCAGAGCGAAGGGCAGTGAACTGCTTCTCGCTTGCAGAGCTTGATGTCTACAGCTGTAAGGCAGCCCCGGGACAAAGTTTTGGCCAGTATTACATTCAGCGTGGCTCTCCCTCTGTGGAGGCCCTCCGAACGGCACTGAGAGAATCCCTGAGCCTAAAGTGCATCCTGGCAACCCTTAACCTGTCATCTCACTATTGTGACGCAAGGTACACTGCAGGTGCAGCCTGACAGAAAGTACAGAAAAGCCGGTACGACTCTGAGGCATTTGGACGAGGCAAGGTCCCCTCGGCCTGACTAAGTCATTAAGCGGGTGCTGCTCCTCGTGGCACGCAGAACACCCCCCGTCCAACGAAGTGGGATCCTAGAAAGGCCCAGTGTTGCTGAAAGTCTCCAGGTGTCAGTCAGAGAGTGCTGGCAAATGCGTCGTGGGCTGAAGTTGGCACTGGGAGAATGTGGGAGAAGCCCGACTTTCCCCCTTTGGAAAGCCACTTCGTTGCAGCTTCCAAGCCGCCTGCTACTATTCACTCCACAGATTCCTCTGAGGAGCAGTGAGTTTTTCCAAAAGAAACCAGGTGCTTGCGATTCCTTCCGGGGAGCTCACCCCCAGGAGCATACTGTAGCTAAGGTGCCCACTAAATGTGACCTCTAGTCTCGAGGTAAGGTGCACATTTTCCCATTCCCAGAGATAGGGGCGCCCCGGTTTCCAGGAGGTCTTAGTCAGTGGACGGCTTTAGCTTTAGTATGCCTCACAGCGCTCAAGACTCTCACGTGGGCACTTCTTTCCAAGGAAGTACACTGCGTACCCAAAGCCTTCTGAGCACAAGCAAGGGATACACAGCTCTGGGCACATCCCTCCCTATGCAGTTGGAAGGGCCGGGAACTAAGGTGTTCTCTGAGGCGAGCGTTCCACAGCTTTGAAACAGCCTCAGGAACGCGGTTCTTGGCAGGGTTTCGTTCCCTGCGGGTCTGCCACGTTGAGGAAAACTAAGCGGCCCTGAAAGAAACCACCGGGGCTCCAATTCGGTTTGGGGACTCCTGCTCGACGTCTCTCTAAGTGATGCGGAAACTGGACTTTAGGTCCAGCCCGAAGTAATGCAGAGAGTAACCCCGAGCATTGCTAGGCATTGGGAACATCCAAAGTCACCCAGGTAGGCCTGCTGAGGGCAGTTCGGGGTTTGTGCCGTTCACCACATGCAGCACACACTGCATCCAAAAGTTTCATCGCAGAAGGCCGAACTGTGTTCCACGGGTCTCCCTTGGATTGTCAGAGAAGATAGGTGTATGTGCTGGGTGATCCAGTTGGTAATTGAGAAGCCTGGCAGAGAGCAGTCTTTTCCCCATTTGAAAGGTCGATAGTGGCGGCCTCAAGGCTGACTGAAAGACACTGCCCTTACCCGTCTTCTAGTCACCTCCAGGAGTGCCTCAGTGAAGACAGTGAGTTTTCTCCTACGAATCCAGGAGGTCTCCAGTGCCTTGCTGGGAGCTCATCCCACGCTTGCCCTAGCTAAAGTGTGAAGTCAAAGTGACCCCTAGCCTCAAGGGAAGCGCGAGCGCTTCCTATCAGCCAAGTTGGGTGGGCAGCCACCTCCATGAACCCTGACTCCATAGAGTGCTTTAACTCCTCTGCGGCTTTGCGTAGGCCTAAGAGAGTCGCGTGTGAATTCCTTCTGAGGGAGAGCATGTGCGCTGGGAGTCCCCGTTTTGTTTTCCGAGCCACACAACACAGGACAGACTGCTGGGGTCAGCTCTTGCTACGCAGAGCGAAGGGCAGTGAACTGCTTCTCGCTTGCAGAGCTTGATGTCTACAGCTGTAAGGCAGCCCCGGGACAAAGTTTTGGCCAGTATTACATTCAGCGTGGCTCTCCCTCTGTGGAGGCCCTCCGAACGGCACTGAGAGAATCCCTGAGCCTAAAGTGCATCCTGGCAACCCTTAACCTGTCATCTCACTATTGTGACGCAAGGTACACTGCAGGTGCAGCCTGACAGAAAGTACAGAAAAGCCGGTACGACTCTGAGGCATTTGGACGAGGCAAGGTCCCCTCGGCCTGACTAAGTCATTAAGCGGGTGCTGCTCCTCGTGGCACGCAGAACACCCCCCGTCCAACGAAGTGGGATCCTAGAAAGGCCCAGTGTTGCTGAAAGTCTCCAGGTGTCAGTCAGCGAGTGCTGGCAAATGCGTCGTGGGCTCAAGTTGGCACTGGGAGAATGTGGGAGAAGCCCGACTTTCCCCCTTTGGAAAGCCACTTCGTTGCAGCTTCCAAGCCGCCTGCTACTATTCAATCCACAGATTCCTCTGAGGAGCAGTGAGTTTTTCCAAAAGAAACCAGGTGCTTGCGATTCCTTCCGGGGAGCTCACCCCCAGGAGCATACTGTAGCTAAGGTGCCCACTAAATGTGACCTCTAGTCTCGAGGTAAGGTGCACATTTTCCCATTCCCAGAGATAGGGGCGCCCCGGTTTCCAGGAGGTCTTAGTCAGTGGACGGCTTTAGCTTTAGTATGCCTCACAGCGCTCAAGACTCTCACGTGGGCACTTCTTTCCAAGGAAGTACACTGCGTACCCAAAGCCTTCTGAGCACAAGCAAGGGATACACAGCTCTGGGCACATCCCTCCCTATGCAGTTGGAAGGGCCGGGAACTAAGGTGTTCTCTGAGGCGAGCGTTCCACAGCTTTGAAACAGCCCCAGGAACGCGGTTCTTGGCAGGGTTTCGTTCCCTGCGGGTCTGCCACGTTGAGGAAAACTAAGCGGCCCTGAAAGAAACCACCGGGGCTCCAATTCGGTTTGGGGACTCCTGCTCGACGTCTCTCTAGGTGATGCGGAAACTGGACTTTAGGTCCAGCCCGAAGTAATGCAGAGAGTAACCCCGAGCATTGCTAGGCATTGGGAACATCCAAAGTCACCCAGGTAGGCCTGCTGAGGGCAGTTCGGGGTTTGTGCCGTTCACCACATGCAGCACACACTGCATCCAAAAGTTTCATCGCAGAAGGCCGAACTGTGTTCCAAGGGTCTCCCTTGGATTGTCAGAGAAGATAGGTGTATGTGCTGGGTGATCCAGTTGGTAATTGAGAAGCCTGGCAGAGGGCAGTCTTTTCCCCATTTGAAAGGTCGATAGTGGCGGCCTCAAGGCTGACTGAAAGACACTGCCCTTACCCGTCTTCTAGTCACCTCCAGGAGTGCCTCAGTGAAGACAGTGAGTTTTCTCCTACGAATCCAGGTGGTCTCCAGTGCCTTGCTGGGAGCTCATCCCACGCTTGCCCTAGCTAAAGTGTGAAGTCAAAGTGACCCCTAGCCTCAAGGGAAGCGCGAGCGCTTCCTATCAGCCAAGTTGGGTGGGCAGCCACCTCCATGAACCCTGACTCCATAGAGTGCTTTAACTCCTCTGCGGCTTTGCGTAGGCCTAAGAGAGTCGCGTGTGAATTCCTTCTGAGGGAGAGCATGTGCGCTGGGAGTCCCCGTTTTGTTTTCCGAGCCACACAACACAGGACAGACTGCTGGGGTCAGCTCTTGCTACGCAGAGCGAAGGGCAGTGAACTGCTTCTCGCTTGCAGAGCTTGATGTCTACAGCTGTAAGGCAGCCCCGGGACAAAGTTTTGGCCAGTATTACATTCAGCGTGGCTCTCCCTCTGTGGAGGCCCTCCAAACGGCACTGAGAGAATCCCTGAGCCTAAAGTGCATCCTGGCAACCCTTAACCTGTCATCTCACTATTGTGACGCAAGGTACACTGCAGGTGCAGCCTGACAGAAAGTACAGAAAAGCCGGTACGACTCTGAGGCATTTGGACGAGGCAAGGTCCCCTCGGCCTGACTAAGTCATTAAGCGGGTGCTGCTCCTCGTGGCACGCAGAACACCCCCCGTCCAACGAAGTGGGATCCTAGAAAGGCCCAGTGTTGCTGAAAGTCTCCAGGTGTCAGTCAGCGAGTGCTGGCAAATGCGTCGTGGGCTCAAGTTGGCACTGGGAGAATGTGGGAGAAGCCCGACTTTCCCCGTTTGGAAAGCCACTTCGTTGCAGCTTCCAAGCCGCCTGCTACTATTCACTCCACAGATTCCTCTGAGGAGCAGTGAGTTTTTCCAAAAGAAACCAGGTGCTTGCGATTCCTTCCGGGGAGCTCACCCCCAGGAGCATACTGTAGCTAAGGTGCCCACTAAATGTGACCTCTAGTCTCGAGGTAAGGTGCACATTTTCCCATTCCCAGAGATAGGGGCGCCCCGGTTTCCAGGAGGTCTTAGTCAGTGCACGGCTTTAGCTTTAGTATGCCTCACAGCGCTCAAGACTCTCACGTGGGCACTTCTTTCCAAGGAAGTACACTGCGTACCCAAAGCCTTCTGAGCACAAGCAAGGGATACACAGCTCTGGGCACATCCCTCCCTATGCAGTTGGAAGGGCCGGGAACTAAGGTGTTCTCTGAGGCGAGCGTTCCACAGCTTTGAAACAGCCCCAGGAACGCGGTTCTTGGCAGGGTTTCGTTCCCTGCGGGTCTGCCACGTTGAGGAAAACTAAGCGGCCCTGAAAGAAACCACCGGGGCTCCAATTCGGTTTGGGGACTCCTGCTCGACGTCTCTCTAGGTGATGCGGAAACTGGACTTTAGGTCCAGCCCGAAGTAATGCAGAGAGTAACCCCGAGCATTGCTAGGCATTGGGAACATCCGAAGTCACCCAGGTAGGCCTGCTGAGGGCAGTTCGGGGTTTGTGCCGTTCACCACATGCAGCACACACTGCATCCAAAAGTTTCATCGCAGAAGGCCGAACTGTGTTCCAAGGGTCTCCCTTGGATTGTCAGAGAAGATAGGTGTATGTGCTGGGTGATCCAGTTGGTAATTGAGAAGCCTGGCAGAAGGCAGTCTTTTCCCCATTTGAAAGGTCGATAGTGGCGGCCTCAAGGCTGACTGAAAGACACTGCCCTTACCCGTCTTCTAGTCACCTCCAGGAGTGCCTCAGTGAAGACAGTGAGTTTTCTCCTACGAATCCAGGTGGTCTCCAGTGCCTTGCTGGGAGCTCATCCCATGCTTGCCCTAGCTAAAGTGTGAAGTCAAAGTGACCCCTAGCCTCAAGGGAAGCGCGAGCGCTTCCTATCAGCCAAGTTGGGTGGGCAGCCACCTCCATGAACCCTGACTCCATAGAGTGCCTTAACTCTTATGCGGCTTTGCGTAGGCCTAAGAGAGTCGCGTGTGAATTCCTTCTGAGGGAGAGCATGTGCGCTGGGAGTCCCCGTTTTGTTTTCCGAGCCACACAACACAGGACAGACTGCTGGGGTCAGCTCTTGCTACGCAGAGCGAAGGGCAGTGAACTGCTTCTCGCTTGCAGAGCTTGATGTCTACATCTGTAAGGCAGCCCCGGGAAAAAGTTTTGGCCAGTATTACATTCAGCATGGCTCTCCCTCTGTGGAGGCCCTCCGAACGGCACTGAGAGAATCCCTGAGCCTAAAGTGCATCCTGGCAACTCTTAACCTGTCATCTCACTATTGTGACGCAAGGTACACTGCAGGTGCAGCCTGACAGAAAGTACAGAAAAGCCGGTACGACTCTGAGGCATTTGGACGAGGCAAGGTCCCCTCGGCCTGACTAAGTCATTAAGCGGGTGCTGCTCCTCGTGGCATGCAAAACACCCCCCGTCCGACGAAGTGGGATCCTAGAAAGGCCCAGTGTTGCTGAAAGTCTCCAGGTGTCAGTCAGAGAGTGCTGGCAAATGCGTCGTGGGCTCAAGTTGACACTGGGAGAATGTGGGAGAAGCCCGACTTTCCCCCTTTGGAAAGCCACTTCGTTGCAGCTTCCAAGCCGCCTGCTACTATTCACTCCACAGATTCCTCTGAGGAGCAGTGAGTTTTTCCAAAAGAAACCAGGTGCTTGCGATTCCTTCCGGGGAGCTCACCCCCAGGAAAATACTGTAGCTAAGGTGCCCACTAAATGTGACCTCTAGTCTCGAGGTAAGGTGCACATTTTCCCATTCCCAGAGATAGGGGCGCCCCGGTTTCCAGGAGGTCTTAGTCAGTGGACGGCTTTAGCTTTAGTATGCCTCACAGCGCTCAAGACTCTCACGTGGGCACTTCTTTCCAAGGAAGTACACTGCGTACCCAAAGCCTTCTGAGCACAAGCAAGGGATACACAGCTCTGGGCACATCCCTCCCTATGCAGTTGGAAGGGCCGGGAACTAAGGTGTTCTCTGAGGCGAGCGTTCCACAGCTTTGAAACAGCCTCAGGAACGCGGTTCTTGGCAGGGTTTCGTTCCCTGCGGGTCTGCCACGTTGAGGAAAACTAACCGGCCCTGAAAGAAACCACCGGGGCTCCAATTCGGTTTGGGGACTCCTGCTCGACGTCTCTCTAGGTGATGCGGAAACTGGACTTTAGGTCCAGCCCGAAGTAATGCAGAGAGTAACCTCGAGCATTGCTAGGCATTGGGAACATCCGAAGTCTCCCAGGTAGGCCTGCTGAGGGCAGTTCGGGGTTTGTGCCGTTCACCACATGCAGCAAACACTGCATCCAAAAGTTTCATCGCAGAAGGCCGAACTGTGTTCCAAGGGTCTCCCTTGGATTGTCAGAGAAGATAGGTGTATGTGCTGGGTGATCCAGTTGGTAATTGAGAAGCCTGGCAGAAGGCAGTCTTTTCCCCATTTGAAAGGTCGATAGTGGCGGCCTCAAGGCTGACTGAAAGACACTGCCCTTACCCGTCTTCTAGTCACCTCCAGGAGTGCCTCAGTGAAGACAGTGAGTTTTCTCCTACGAATCCAGGTGGTCTCCAGTGCCTTGCTGGGAGCTCATCCCACGCTTGCCCTAGCTAAAGTGTGAAGTCAAAGTGACCCCTAGCCTCAAGGGAAGCGCGAGCGCTTCCTATCAGCCAAGTTGGGTGGGCAGCCACCTCCATGAACCCTGACTCCATAGAGTGCTTTAACTCCTCTGCGGCTTTGCGTAGGCCTAAGAGAGTCGCGTGTGAATTCCTTCTGAGGGAGAGCATGTGCGCTGGGAGTCCCCGTTTTGTTTTCCGAGCCACACAACACAGGACAGACTGCTGGGGTCAGCTCTTGCTACGCAGAGCGAAGGGCAGTGAACTGCTTCTCGCTTGCAGAGCTTGATGTCTACAGCTGTAAGGCAGCCCCGGGACAAAGTTTTGGCCAGTATTACATTCAGCGTGGCTCTCCCTCTGTGGAGGCCCTCCGAACGGCACTGAGAGAATCCCTGAGCCTAAAGTGCATCCTGGCAACCCTTAACCTGTCATCTCACTATTGTGACGCAAGGTACACTGCAGGTGCAGCCTGACAGAAAGTACAGAAAAGCCGGTACGACTCTGAGGCATTTGGACGAGGCAAGGTCCCCTCGGCCTGACTAAGTCATTAAGCGGGTGCTGCTCCTCGTGGCACGCAGAACACCCCCCGTCCAACGAAGTGGGATCCTAGAAAGGCCCAGTGTTGCTGAAAGTCTCCAGGTGTCAGTCAGCGAGTGCTGGCAAATGCGTCGTGGGCTCAAGTTGGCACTGGGAGAATGTGGGAGAAGCCCGACTTTCCCCCTTTGGAAAGCCACTTCGTTGCAGCTTCCAAGCCGCCTGCTACTATTCACTCCACAGATTCCTCTGAGGAGCAGTGAGTTTTTCCAAAAGAAACCAGGTGCTTGCGATTCCTTCCGGGGAGCTCACCCCCAGGAGCATACTGTAGCTAAGGTGCCCACTAAATGTGACCTCTAGTCTCGAGGTAAGGTGCACATTTTCCCATTCCCAGAGATAGGGGCGCCCCGGTTTCCAGGAGGTCTTAGTCAGTGCACGGCTTTAGCTTTAGTATGCCTCACAGCACTCAAGACTCTCACGTGGGCACTTCTTTCCAAGGAAGTACACTGCGTACCCAAAGCCTTCTGAGCACAAGCAAGGGATACACAGCTCTGGGCACATCCCTCCCTATGCAGTTGGAAGGGCCGGGAACTAAGGTGTTCTCTGAGGCGAGCGTTCCACAGCTTTGAAACAGCCCCAGGAACGTGGTTCTTGGCAGGGTTTCGTTCCCTGCGGGTCTGCCACGTTGAGGAAAACTAAGCGGCCCTGAAAGAAACCACCGGGGCTCCAATTCGGTTTGGGGACTCCTGCTCGACGTCTCTCTAGGTGATGCGGAAACTGGACTTTAGGTCCAGCCCGAAGTAATGCAGAGAGTAACCCCGAGCATGGCTAGGCATTGGGAACATCCAAAGTCACCCAGGTAGGCCTGCTGAGGGCAGTTCGGGGTTTGTGCCGTTCACCACATGCAGCACACACTGCATCCAAAAGTTTCATCGCAGAAGGCCGAACTGTGTTCCACGGGTCTCCCTTGGATTGTCAGAGAAGATAGGTGTATGTGCTGGGTGATCCAGTTGGTAATTGAGAAGCCTGGCAGAGGGCAGTCTTTTCCCCATTTGAAAGGTCGATAGTGGCGGCCTCAAGGCTGACTGAAAGACACTGCCCTTACCCGTCTTCTAGTCACCTCCAGGAGTGCCTCAGTGAAGACAGTGAGTTTTCTCCTACGAATCCAGGTGGTCTCCAGTGCCTTGCTGGGAGCTCATCCCACGCTTGCCCTAGCTAAAGTGTGAAGTCAAAGTGACCCCTAGCCTCAAGGGAAGCGCGAGCGCTTCCTATCAGCCAAGTTGGGTGGGCAGCCACCTCCATGAACCCTGACTCCATAGAGTGCTTTAACTCCTCTGTGGCTTTGCGTAGGCCTAAGAGAGTCGTGTGTGAATTCCTTCTGAGGGAGAGCATGTGCGCTGGGAGTCCCCGTTTTGTTTTCCGAGCCACACAACACAGGACAGACTGCTGGGGTCAGCTCTTGCTACGCAGAGCGAAGGGCAGTGAACTGCTTCTCGCTTGCAGAGCTTGATGTCTACAGCTGTAAGGCAGCCCCGGGAAAAAGTTTTGGCCAGTATTACATTCAGCGTAGCTCTCCCTCTGTGGAGGCCCTCCGAACGGCACTGAGAGAATCCCTGAGCCTAAAGTGCATCCTGGCAACCCTTAACCTGTCATCTCACTATTGTGACGCAAGGTACACTGCAGGTGCAGCCTGACAGAAAGTACAGAAAAGCCGGTACGACTCTGAGGCATTTGGACGAGGCAAGGTCCCCTCGGCCTGACTAAGTCATTAAGCGGGTGCTGCTCCTCGTGGCACGCAGAACACCCCCCGTCCAACGAAGTGGGATCCTAGAAAGGCCCAGTGTTGCTGAAAGTCTCCAGGTGTCAGTCAGAGAGTGCTGGCAAATGCGTCGTGGGCTGAAGTTGGCACTGGGAGAATGTGGGAGAAGCCCGACTTTCCCCCTTTGGAAAGCCACTTCGTTGCAGCTTCCAAGCCGCCTGCTACTATTCACTCCACAGATTCCTCTGAGGAGCAGTGAGTTTTTCCAAAAGAAACCAGGTGCTTGCGATTCCTTCCGGGGAGCTCACCCCCAGGAGCATACTGTAGCTAAGGTGCCCACTAAATGTGACCTCTAGTCTCGAGGTAAGGTGCACATTTTCCCATTCCCAGAGATAGGGGCGCCCCGGTTTCCAGGAGGTCTTAGTCAGTGGACGGCTTTAGCTTTAGTATGCCTCACAGCGCTCAAGACTCTCACGTGGGCACTTCTTTCCAAGGAAGTACACTGCGTACCCAAAGCCTTCTGAGCACAAGCAAGGGATACACAGCTCTGGGCACATCCCTCCCTATGCAGTTGGAAGGGCCGGGAACTAAGGTGTTCTCTGAGGCGAGCGTTCCACAGCTTTGAAACAGCCCCAGGAACGCGGTTCTTGGCAGGGTTTCGTTCCCTGCGGGTCTGCCACGTTGAGGAAAACTAAGCGGCCCTGAAAGAAACCACCGGGGCTCCAATTCGGTTTGGGGACTCCTGCTCGACGTCTCTCTAGGTGATGCGGAAACTGGACTTTAGGTCCAGCCCGAAGTAATGCAGAGAGTAACCCCGAGCATTGCTAGGCATTGGGAACATCCAAAGTCACCCAGGTAGGCCTGCTGAGGGCAGTTCGGGGTTTGTGCCGTTCACCACATGCAGCACACACTGCATCCAAAAGTTTCATCGCAGAAGGCCGAACTGTGTTCCAAGGGTCTCCCTTGGATTGTCAGAGAAGATAGGTGTATGTGCTGGGTGATCCAGTTGGTAATTGAGAAGCCTGGCAGAGGGCAGTCTTTTCCCCATTTGAAAGGTCGATAGTGGCGGCCTCAAGGCTGACTGAAAGACACTGCCCTTACCCGTCTTCTAGTCACCTCCAGGAGTGCCTCAGTGAAGACAGTGAGTTTTCTCCTACGAATCCAGGTGGTCTCCAGTGCCTTGCTGGGAGCTCATCCCACGCTTGCCCTAGCTAAAGTGTGAAGTCAAAGTGACCCCTAGCCTCAAGGGAAGCGCGAGCGCTTCCTATCAGCCAAGTTGGGTGGGCAGCCACCTCCATGAACCCTGACTCCATAGAGTGCTTTAACTCCTCTGCGGCTTTGCGTAGGCCTAAGAGAGTCGCGTGTGAATTCCTTCTGAGGGAGAGCATGTGCGCTGGGAGTCCCCGTTTTGTTTTCCGAGCCACACAACACAGGACAGACTGCTGGGGTCAGCTCTTGCTACGCAGAGCGAAGGGCAGTGAACTGCTTCTCGCTTGCAGAGCTTGATGTCTACAGCTGTAAGGCAGCCCCGGGACAAAGTTTTGGCCAGTATTACATTCAGCGTGGCTCTCCCTCTGTGGAGGCCCTCCAAACGGCACTGAGAGAATCCCTGAGCCTAAAGTGCATCCTGGCAACCCTTAACCTGTCATCTCACTATTGTGACGCAAGGTACACTGCAGGTGCAGCCTGACAGAAAGTACAGAAAAGCCGGTACGACTCTGAGGCATTTGGACGAGGCAAGGTCCCCTCGGCCTGACTAAGTCATTAAGCGGGTGCTGCTCCTCGTGGCACGCAGAACACCCCCCGTCCAACGAAGTGGGATCCTAGAAAGGCCCAGTGTTGCTGAAAGTCTCCAGGTGTCAGTCAGCGAGTGCTGGCAAATGCGTCGTGGGCTCAAGTTGGCACTGGGAGAATGTGGGAGAAGCCCGACTTTCCCCGTTTGGAAAGCCACTTCGTTGCAGCTTCCAAGCCGCCTGCTACTATTCACTCCACAGATTCCTCTGAGGAGCAGTGAGTTTTTCCAAAAGAAACCAGGTGCTTGCGATTCCTTCCGGGGAGCTCACCCCCAGGAGCATACTGTAGCTAAGGTGCCCACTAAATGTGACCTCTAGTCTCGAGGTAAGGTGCACATTTTCCCATTCCCAGAGATAGGGGCGCCCCGGTTTCCAGGAGGTCTTAGTCAGTGCACGGCTTTAGCTTTAGTATGCCTCACAGCGCTCAAGACTCTCACGTGGGCACTTCTTTCCAAGGAAGTACACTGCGTACCCAAAGCCTTCTGAGCACAAGCAAGGGATACACAGCTCTGGGCACATCCCTCCCTATGCAGTTGGAAGGGCCGGGAACTAAGGTGTTCTCTGAGGCGAGCGTTCCACAGCTTTGAAACAGCCCCAGGAACGCGGTTCTTGGCAGGGTTTCGTTCCCTGCGGGTCTGCCACGTTGAGGAAAACTAAGCGGCCCTGAAAGAAACCACCGGGGCTCCAATTCGGTTTGGGGACTCCTGCTCGACGTCTCTCTAGGTGATGCGGAAACTGGACTTTAGGTCCAGCCCGAAGTAATGCAGAGAGTAACCCCGAGCATTGCTAGGCATTGGGAACATCCGAAGTCTCCCAGGTAGGCCTGCTGAGGGCAGTTCGGGGTTTGTGCCGTTCACCACATGCAGCAAACACTGCATCCAAAAGTTTCATCGCAGAAGGCCGAACTGTGTTCCAAGGGTCTCCCTTGGATTGTCAGAGAAGATAGGTGTATGTGCTGGGTGATCCAGTTGGTAATTGAGAAGCCTGGCAGAAGGCAGTCTTTTCCCCATTTGAAAGGTCGATAGTGGCGGCCTCAAGGCTGACTGAAAGACACTGCCCTTACCCGTCTTCTAGTCACCTCCAGGAGTGCCTCAGTGAAGACAGTGAGTTTTCTCCTACGAATCCAGGTGGTCTCCAGTGCCTTGCTGGGAGCTCATCCCACGCTTGCCCTAGCTAAAGTGTGAAGTCAAAGTGACCCCTAGCCTCAAGGGAAGCGCGAGCGCTTCCTATCAGCCAAGTTGGGTGGGCAGCCACCTCCATGAACCCTGACTCCATAGAGTGCTTTAACTCCTCTGCGGCTTTGCGTAGGCCTAAGAGAGTCGCGTGTGAATTCCTTCTGAGGGAGAGCATGTGCGCTGGGAGTCCCCGTTTTGTTTTCCGAGCCACACAACACAGGACAGACTGCTGGGGTCAGCTCTTGCTACGCAGAGCGAAGGGCAGTGAACTGCTTCTCGCTTGCAGAGCTTGATGTCTACAGCTGTAAGGCAGCCCCGGGACAAAGTTTTGGCCAGTATTACATTCAGCGTGGCTCTCCCTCTGTGGAGGCCCTCCGAACGGCACTGAGAGAATCCCTGAGCCTAAAGTGCATCCTGGCAACCCTTAACCTGTCATCTCACTATTGTGACGCAAGGTACACTGCAGGTGCAGCCTGACAGAAAGTACAGAAAAGCCGGTACGACTCTGAGGCATTTGGACGAGGCAAGGTCCCCTCGGCCTGACTAAGTCATTAAGCGGGTGCTGCTCCTCGTGGCACGCAGAACACCCCCCGTCCAACGAAGTGGGATCCTAGAAAGGCCCAGTGTTGCTGAAAGTCTCCAGGTGTCAGTCAGCGAGTGCTGGCAAATGCGTCGTGGGCTCAAGTTGGCACTGGGAGAATGTGGGAGAAGCCCGACTTTCCCCCTTTGGAAAGCCACTTCGTTGCAGCTTCCAAGCCGCCTGCTACTATTCACTCCACAGATTCCTCTGAGGAGCAGTGAGTTTTTCCAAAAGAAACCAGGTGCTTGCGATTCCTTCCGGGGAGCTCACCCCCAGGAGCATACTGTAGCTAAGGTGCCCACTAAATGTGACCTCTAGTCTCGAGGTAAGGTGCACATTTTCCCATTCCCAGAGATAGGGGCGCCCCGGTTTCCAGGAGGTCTTAGTCAGTGCACGGCTTTAGCTTTAGTATGCCTCACAGCACTCAAGACTCTCACGTGGGCACTTCTTTCCAAGGAAGTACACTGCGTACCCAAAGCCTTCTGAGCACAAGCAAGGGATACACAGCTCTGGGCACATCCCTCCCTATGCAGTTGGAAGGGCCGGGAACTAAGGTGTTCTCTGAGGCGAGCGTTCCACAGCTTTGAAACAGCCCCAGGAACGTGGTTCTTGGCAGGGTTTCGTTCCCTGCGGGTCTGCCACGTTGAGGAAAACTAAGCGGCCCTGAAAGAAACCACCGGGGCTCCAATTCGGTTTGGGGACTCCTGCTCGACGTCTCTCTAGGTGATGCGGAAACTGGACTTTAGGTCCAGCCCGAAGTAATGCAGAGAGTAACCCCGAGCATGGCTAGGCATTGGGAACATCCAAAGTCACCCAGGTAGGCCTGCTGAGGGCAGTTCGGGGTTTGTGCCGTTCACCACATGCAGCACACACTGCATCCAAAAGTTTCATCGCAGAAGGCCGAACTGTGTTCCACGGGTCTCCCTTGGATTGTCAGAGAAGATAGGTGTATGTGCTGGGTGATCCAGTTGGTAATTGAGAAGCCTGGCAGAGGGCAGTCTTTTCCCCATTTGAAAGGTCGATAGTGGCGGCCTCAAGGCTGACTGAAAGACACTGCCCTTACCCGTCTTCTAGTCACCTCCAGGAGTGCCTCAGTGAAGACAGTGAGTTTTCTCCTACGAATCCAGGTGGTCTCCAGTGCCTTGCTGGGAGCTCATCCCACGCTTGCCCTAGCTAAAGTGTGAAGTCAAAGTGACCCCTAGCCTCAAGGGAAGCGCGAGCGCTTCCTATCAGCCAAGTTGGGTGGGCAGCCACCTCCATGAACCCTGACTCCATAGAGTGCTTTAACTCCTCTGTGGCTTTGCGTAGGCCTAAGAGAGTCGTGTGTGAATTCCTTCTGAGGGAGAGCATGTGCGCTGGGAGTCCCCGTTTTGTTTTCCGAGCCACACAACACAGGACAGACTGCTGGGGTCAGCTCTTGCTACGCAGAGCGAAGGGCAGTGAACTGCTTCTCGCTTGCAGAGCTTGATGTCTACAGCTGTAAGGCAGCCCCGGGACAAAGTTTTGGCCAGTATTACATTCAGCGTAGCTCTCCCTCTGTGGAGGCCCTCCGAACGGCACTGAGAGAATCCCTGAGCCTAAAGTGCATCCTGGCAACCCTTAACCTGTCATCTCACTATTGTGACGCAAGGTACACTGCAGGTGCAGCCTGACAGAAAGTACAGAAAAGCCGGTACGACTCTGAGGCATTTGGACGAGGCAAGGTCCCCTCGGCCTGACTAAGTCATTAAGCGGGTGCTGCTCCTCGTGGCACGCAGAACACCCCCCGTCCAACGAAGTGGGATCCTAGAAAGGCCCAGTGTTGCTGAAAGTCTCCAGGTGTCAGTCAGAGAGTGCTGGCAAATGCGTCGTGGGCTGAAGTTGGCACTGGGAGAATGTGGGAGAAGCCCGACTTTCCCCCTTTGGAAAGCCACTTCGTTGCAGCTTCCAAGCCGCCTGCTACTATTCACTCCACAGATTCCTCTGAGGAGCAGTGAGTTTTTCCAAAAGAAACCAGGTGCTTGCGATTCCTTCCGGGGAGCTCACCCCCAGGAGCATACTGTAGCTAAGGTGCCCACTAAATGTGACCTCTAGTCTCGAGGTAAGGTGCACATTTTCCCATTCCCAGAGATAGGGGCGCCCCGGTTTCCAGGAGGTCTTAGTCAGTGCACGGCTTTAGCTTTAGTATGCCTCACAGCGCTCAAGACTCTCACGTGGGCACTTCTTTCCAAGGAAGTACACTGCGTACCCAAAGCCTTCTGAGCACAAGCAAGGGATACACAGCTCTGGGCACATCCCTCCCTATGCAGTTGGAAGGGCCGGGAACTAAGGTGTTCTCTGAGGCGAGCGTTCCACAGCTTTGAAACAGCCCCAGGAACGCGGTTCTTGGCAGGGTTTCGTTCCCTGCGGGTCTGCCACGTTGAGGAAAACTAAGCGGCCCTGAAAGAAACCACCGGGGCTCCAATTCGGTTTGGGGACTCCTGCTCGACGTCTCTCTAGGTGATGCGGAAACTGGACTTTAGGTCCAGCCCGAAGTAATGCAGAGAGTAACCCCGAGCATTGCTAGGCATTGGGAACATCCAAAGTCACCCAGGTAGGCCTGCTGAGGGCAGTTCGGGGTTTGTGCCGTTCACCACATGCAGCACACACTGCATCCAAAAGTTTCATCGCAGAAGGCCGAACTGTGTTCCAAGGGTCTCCCTTGGATTGTCAGAGAAGATAGGTGTATGTGCTGGGTGATCCAGTTGGTAATTGAGAAGCCTGGCAGAGGGCAGTCTTTTCCCCATTTGAAAGGTCGATAGTGGCGGCCTCAAGGCTGACTGAAAGACACTGCCCTTACCCGTCTTCTAGTCACCTCCAGGAGTGCCTCAGTGAAGACAGTGAGTTTTCTCCTACGAATCCAGGTGGTCTCCAGTGCCTTGCTGGGAGCTCATCCCACGCTTGCCCTAGCTAAAGTGTGAAGTCAAAGTGACCCCTAGCCTCAAGGGAAGCGCGAGCGCTTCCTATCAGCCAAGTTGGGTGGGCAGCCACCTCCATGAACCCTGACTCCATAGAGTGCTTTAACTCCTCTGCGGCTTTGCGTAGGCCTAAGAGAGTCGCGTGTGAATTCCTTCTGAGGGAGAGCATGTGCGCTGGGAGTCCCCGTTTTGTTTTCCGAGCCACACAACACAGGACAGACTGCTGGGGTCAGCTCTTGCTACGCAGAGCGAAGGGCAGTGAACTGCTTCTCGCTTGCAGAGCTTGATGTCTACAGCTGTAAGGCAGCCCCGGGACAAAGTTTTGGCCAGTATTACATTCAGCGTGGCTCTCCCTCTGTGGAGGCCCTCCAAACGGCACTGAGAGAATCCCTGAGCCTAAAGTGCATCCTGGCAACCCTTAACCTGTCATCTCACTATTGTGACGCAAGGTACACTGCAGGTGCAGCCTGACAGAAAGTACAGAAAAGCCGGTACGACTCTGAGGCATTTGGACGAGGCAAGGTCCCCTCGGCCTGACTAAGTCATTAAGCGGGTGCTGCTCCTCGTGGCACGCAGAACACCCCCCGTCCAACGAAGTGGGATCCTAGAAAGGCCCAGTGTTGCTGAAAGTCTCCAGGTGTCAGTCAGCGAGTGCTGGCAAATGCGTCGTGGGCTCAAGTTGGCACTGGGAGAATGTGGGAGAAGCCCGACTTTCCCCGTTTGGAAAGCCACTTCGTTGCAGCTTCCAAGCCGCCTGCTACTATTCACTCCACAGATTCCTCTGAGGAGCAGTGAGTTTTTCCAAAAGAAACCAGGTGCTTGCGATTCCTTCCGGGGAGCTCACCCCCAGGAGCATACTGTAGCTAAGGTGCCCACTAAATGTGACCTCTAGTCTCGAGGTAAGGTGCACATTTTCCCATTCCCAGAGATAGGGGCGCCCCGGTTTCCAGGAGGTCTTAGTCAGTGCACGGCTTTAGCTTTAGTATGCCTCACAGCGCTCAAGACTCTCACGTGGGCACTTCTTTCCAAGGAAGTACACTGCGTACCCAAAGCCTTCTGAGCACAAGCAAGGGATACACAGCTCTGGGCACATCCCTCCCTATGCAGTTGGAAGGGCCGGGAACTAAGGTGTTCTCTGAGGCGAGCGTTCCACAGCTTTGAAACAGCCCCAGGAACGCGGTTCTTGGCAGGGTTTCGTTCCCTGCGGGTCTGCCACGTTGAGGAAAACTAAGCGGCCCTGAAAGAAACCACCGGGGCTCCAATTCGGTTTGGGGACTCCTGCTCGACGTCTCTCTAGGTGATGCGGAAACTGGACTTTAGGTCCAGCCCGAAGTAATGCAGAGAGTAACCCCGAGCATTGCTAGGCATTGGGAACATCCGAAGTCACCCAGGTAGGCCTGCTGAGGGCAGTTCGGGGTTTGTGCCGTTCACCACATGCAGCACACACTGCATCCAAAAGTTTCATCGCAGAAGGCCGAACTGTGTTCCAAGGGTCTCCCTTGGATTGTCAGAGAAGATAGGTGTATGTGCTGGGTGATCCAGTTGGTAATTGAGAAGCCTGGCAGAAGGCAGTCTTTTCCCCATTTGAAAGGTCGATAGTGGCGGCCTCAAGGCTGACTGAAAGACACTGCCCTTACCCGTCTTCTAGTCACCTCCAGGAGTGCCTCAGTGAAGACAGTGAGTTTTCTCCTACGAATCCAGGTGGTCTCCAGTGCCTTGCTGGGAGCTCATCCCATGCTTGCCCTAGCTAAAGTGTGAAGTCAAAGTGACCCCTAGCCTCAAGGGAAGCGCGAGCGCTTCCTATCAGCCAAGTTGGGTGGGCAGCCACCTCCATGAACCCTGACTCCATAGAGTGCCTTAACTCTTATGCGGCTTTGCGTAGGCCTAAGAGAGTCGCGTGTGAATTCCTTCTGAGGGAGAGCATGTGCGCTGGGAGTCCCCGTTTTGTTTTCCGAGCCACACAACACAGGACAGACTGCTGGGGTCAGCTCTTGCTACGCAGAGCGAAGGGCAGTGAACTGCTTCTCGCTTGCAGAGCTTGATGTCTACATCTGTAAGGCAGCCCCGGGAAAAAGTTTTGGCCAGTATTACATTCAGCATGGCTCTCCCTCTGTGGAGGCCCTCCGAACGGCACTGAGAGAATCCCTGAGCCTAAAGTGCATCCTGGCAACTCTTAACCTGTCATCTCACTATTGTGACGCAAGGTACACTGCAGGTGCAGCCTGACAGAAAGTACAGAAAAGCCGGTACGACTCTGAGGCATTTGGACGAGGCAAGGTCCCCTCGGCCTGACTAAGTCATTAAGCGGGTGCTGCTCCTCGTGGCATGCAAAACACCCCCCGTCCGACGAAGTGGGATCCTAGAAAGGCCCAGTGTTGCTGAAAGTCTCCAGGTGTCAGTCAGAGAGTGCTGGCAAATGCGTCGTGGGCTCAAGTTGACACTGGGAGAATGTGGGAGAAGCCCGACTTTCCCCCTTTGGAAAGCCACTTCGTTGCAGCTTCCAAGCCGCCTGCTACTATTCACTCCACAGATTCCTCTGAGGAGCAGTGAGTTTTTCCAAAAGAAACCAGGTGCTTGCGATTCCTTCCGGGGAGCTCACCCCCAGGAGCATACTGTAGCTAAGGTGCCCACTAAATGTGACCTCTAGTCTCGAGGTAAGGTGCACATTTTCCCATTCCCAGAGATAGGGGCGCCCCGGTTTCCAGGAGGTCTTAGTCAGTGGACGGCTTTAGCTTTAGTATGCCTCACAGCGCTCAAGACTCTCACGTGGGCACTTCTTTCCAAGGAAGTACACTGCGTACCCAAAGCCTTCTGAGCACAAGCAAGGGATACACAGCTCTGGGCACATCCCTCCCTATGCAGTTGGAAGGGCCGGGAACTAAGGTGTTCTCTGAGGCGAGCGTTCCACAGCTTTGAAACAGCCTCAGGAACGCGGTTCTTGGCAGGGTTTCGTTCCCTGCGGGTCTGCCACGTTGAGGAAAACTAACCGGCCCTGAAAGAAACCACCGGGGCTCCAATTCGGTTTGGGGACTCCTGCTCGACGTCTCTCTAGGTGATGCGGAAACTGGACTTTAGGTCCAGCCCGAAGTAATGCAGAGAGTAACCCCGAGCATTGCTAGGCATTGGGAACATCCGAAGTCTCCCAGGTAGGCCTGCTGAGGGCAGTTCGGGGTTTGTGCCGTTCACCACATGCAGCAAACACTGCATCCAAAAGTTTCATCGCAGAAGGCCGAACTGTGTTCCAAGGGTCTCCCTTGGATTGTCAGAGAAGATAGGTGTATGTGCTGGGTGATCCAGTTGGTAATTGAGAAGCCTGGCAGAAGGCAGTCTTTTCCCCATTTGAAAGGTCGATAGTGGCGGCCTCAAGGCTGACTGAAAGACACTGCCCTTACCCGTCTTCTAGTCACCTCCAGGAGTGCCTCAGTGAAGACAGTGAGTTTTCTCCTACGAATCCAGGTGGTCTCCAGTGCCTTGCTGGGAGCTCATCCCACGCTTGCCCTAGCTAAAGTGTGAAGTCAAAGTGACCCCTAGCCTCAAGGGAAGCGCGAGCGCTTCCTATCAGCCAAGTTGGGTGGGCAGCCACCTCCATGAACCCTGACTCCATAGAGTGCTTTAACTCCTCTGCGGCTTTGCGTAGGCCTAAGAGAGTCGCGTGTGAATTCCTTCTGAGGGAGAGCATGTGCGCTGGGAGTCCCCGTTTTGTTTTCCGAGCCACACAACACAGGACAGACTGCTGGGGTCAGCTCTTGCTACGCAGAGCGAAGGGCAGTGAACTGCTTCTCGCTTGCAGAGCTTGATGTCTACAGCTGTAAGGCAGCCCCGGGACAAAGTTTTGGCCAGTATTACATTCAGCGTGGCTCTCCCTCTGTGGAGGCCCTCCGAACGGCACTGAGAGAATCCCTGAGCCTAAAGTGCATCCTGGCAACCCTTAACCTGTCATCTCACTATTGTGACGCAAGGTACACTGCAGGTGCAGCCTGACAGAAAGTACAGAAAAGCCGGTACGACTCTGAGGCATTTGGACGAGGCAAGGTCCCCTCGGCCTGACTAAGTCATTAAGCGGGTGCTGCTCCTCGTGGCACGCAGAACACCCCCCGTCCAACGAAGTGGGATCCTAGAAAGGCCCAGTGTTGCTGAAAGTCTCCAGGTGTCAGTCAGCGAGTGCTGGCAAATGCGTCGTGGGCTCAAGTTGGCACTGGGAGAATGTGGGAGAAGCCCGACTTTCCCCCTTTGGAAAGCCACTTCGTTGCAGCTTCCAAGCCGCCTGCTACTATTCACTCCACAGATTCCTCTGAGGAGCAGTGAGTTTTTCCAAAAGAAACCAGGTGCTTGCGATTCCTTCCGGGGAGCTCACCCCCAGGAGCATACTGTAGCTAAGGTGCCCACTAAATGTGACCTCTAGTCTCGAGGTAAGGTGCACATTTTCCCATTCCCAGAGATAGGGGCGCCCCGGTTTCCAGGAGGTCTTAGTCAGTGCACGGCTTTAGCTTTAGTATGCCTCACAGCGCTCAAGACTCTCACGTGGGCACTTCTTTCCAAGGAAGTACACTGCGTACCCAAAGCCTTCTGAGCACAAGCAAGGGATACACAGCTCTGGGCACATCCCTCCCTATGCAGTTGGAAGGGCCGGGAACTAAGGTGTTCTCTGAGGCGAGCGTTCCACAGCTTTGAAACAGCCCCAGGAACGTGGTTCTTGGCAGGGTTTCGTTCCCTGCGGGTCTGCCACGTTGAGGAAAACTAAGCGGCCCTGAAAGAAACCACCGGGGCTCCAATTCGGTTTGGGGACTCCTGCTCGACGTCTCTCTAGGTGATGCGGAAACTGGACTTTAGGTCCAGCCCGAAGTAATGCAGAGAGTAACCCCGAGCATGGCTAGGCATTGGGAACATCCAAAGTCACCCAGGTAGGCCTGCTGAGGGCAGTTCGGGGTTTGTGCCGTTCACCACATGCAGCACACACTGCATCCAAAAGTTTCATCGCAGAAGGCCGAACTGTGTTCCACGGGTCTCCCTTGGATTGTCAGAGAAGATAGGTGTATGTGCTGGGTGATCCAGTTGGTAATTGAGAAGCCTGGCAGAGGGCAGTCTTTTCCCCATTTGAAAGGTCGATAGTGGCGGCCTCAAGGCTGACTGAAAGACACTGCCCTTACCCGTCTTCTAGTCACCTCCAGGAGTGCCTCAGTGAAGACAGTGAGTTTTCTCCTACGAATCCAGGTGGTCTCCAGTGCCTTGCTGGGAGCTCATCCCACGCTTGCCCTAGCTAAAGTGTGAAGTCAAAGTGACCCCTAGCCTCAAGGGAAGCGCGAGCGCTTCCTATCAGCCAAGTTGGGTGGGCAGCCACCTCCATGAACCCTGACTCCATAGAGTGCTTTAACTCCTCTGTGGCTTTGCGTAGGCCTAAGAGAGTCGTGTGTGAATTCCTTCTGAGGGAGAGCATGTGCGCTGGGAGTCCCCGTTTTGTTTTCCGAGCCACACAACACAGGACAGACTGCTGGGGTCAGCTCTTGCTACGCAGAGCGAAGGGCAGTGAACTGCTTCTCGCTTGCAGAGCTTGATGTCTACAGCTGTAAGGCAGCCCCGGGACAAAGTTTTGGCCAGTATTACATTCAGCGTAGCTCTCCCTCTGTGGAGGCCCTCCGAACGGCACTGAGAGAATCCCTGAGCCTAAAGTGCATCCTGGCAACCCTTAACCTGTCATCTCACTATTGTGACGCAAGGTACACTGCAGGTGCAGCCTGACAGAAAGTACAGAAAAGCCGGTACGACTCTGAGGCATTTGGACGAGGCAAGGTCCCCTCGGCCTGACTAAGTCATTAAGCGGGTGCTGCTCCTCGTGGCACGCAGAACACCCCCCGTCCAACGAAGTGGGATCCTAGAAAGGCCCAGTGTTGCTGAAAGTCTCCAGGTGTCAGTCAGAGAGTGCTGGCAAATGCGTCGTGGGCTGAAGTTGGCACTGGGAGAATGTGGGAGAAGCCCGACTTTCCCCCTTTGGAAAGCCACTTCGTTGCAGCTTCCAAGCCGCCTGCTACTATTCACTCCACAGATTCCTCTGAGGAGCAGTGAGTTTTTCCAAAAGAAACCAGGTGCTTGCGATTCCTTCCGGGGAGCTCACCCCCAGGAGCATACTGTAGCTAAGGTGCCCACTAAATGTGACCTCTAGTCTCGAGGTAAGGTGCACATTTTCCCATTCCCAGAGATAGGGGCGCCCCGGTTTCCAGGAGGTCTTAGTCAGTGGACGGCTTTAGCTTTAGTATGCCTCACAGCGCTCAAGACTCTCACGTGGGCACTTCTTTCCAAGGAAGTACACTGCGTACCCAAAGCCTTCTGAGCACAAGCAAGGGATACACAGCTCTGGGCACATCCCTCCCTATGCAGTTGGAAGGGCCGGGAACTAAGGTGTTCTCTGAGGCGAGCGTTCCACAGCTTTGAAACAGCCTCAGGAACGCGGTTCTTGGCAGGGTTTCGTTCCCTGCGGGTCTGCCACGTTGAGGAAAACTAAGCGGCCCTGAAAGAAACCACCGGGGCTCCAATTCGGTTTGGGGACTCCTGCTCGACGTCTCTCTAAGTGATGCGGAAACTGGACTTTAGGTCCAGCCCGAAGTAATGCAGAGAGTAACCCCGAGCATTGCTAGGCATTGGGAACATCCAAAGTCACCCAGGTAGGCCTGATGAGGGCAGTTCGGGGTTTGTGCCATTCACCACATGCAGCACACACTGCATCCAAATGTTTCATCGCAGAAGGCCGAACTGTGTTCCACGGGTCTCCCTTGGATTGTCAGAGAAGATAGGTGTATGTGCTGGGTGATCCAGTTGGTAATTGAGAAGCCTGGCAGAGAGCAGTCTTTTCCCCATTTGAAAGGTCGATAGTGGCGGCCTCAAGGCTGACTGAAAGACACTGCCCTTACCCGTCTTCTAGTCACCTCCAGGAGTGCCTCAGTGAAGACAGTGAGTTTTCTCCTACGAATCCAGGTGGTCTCCAGTGCCTTGCTGGGAGCTCATCCCACGCTTGCCCTAGCTAAAGTGTGAAGTCAAAGTGACCCCTAGCCTCAAGGGAAGCGCGAGCGCTTCCTATCAGCCAAGTTGGGTGGGCAGCCACCTCCATGAACCCTGACTCCATAGAGTGCTTTAACTCCTCTGCGGCTTTGCGTAGGCCTAAGAGAGTCGCGTGTGAATTCCTTCTGAGGGAGAGCATGTGCGCTGGGAGTCCCCATTTTGTTTTCCGAGCCACACAACACAGGACAGACTGCTGGGGTCAGCTCTTGCTACGCAGAGCGAAGGGCAGTGAACTGCTTCTCGCTTGCAGAGCTTCATGTCTACAGCTGTAAGGCAGCCCCGGGACAAAGTTTTGGCCAGTATTACATTCAGCGTGGCTCTCCCTCTGTGGAGGCCCTCCGAACGGCACTGAGAGAATCCCTGAGCCTAAAGTGCATCCTGGCAACCCTTAACCTGTCATCTCACTATTGTGACGCAAGGTACACTGCAGGTGCAGCCTGACAGAAAGTACAGAAAAGCCGGTACGACTCTGAGGCATTTGGACGAGGCAAGGTCCCCTAGGCCTGACTAAGTCATTAAGCGGGTGCTGCTCCTCGTGGCACGCAGAACACCCCCCGTCCAACGAAGTGGGATCCTAGAAAGGCCCAGTGTTGCTGAAAGTCTCCAGGTGTCAGTCAGAGAGTGCTGGCAAATGCGTCGTGGGCTGAAGTTGGCACTGGGAGAATGTGGGAGAAGCCCGACTTTCCCCCTTTGGAAAGCCACTTCGTTGCAGCTTCCAAGCCGCCTGCTACTATTCACTCCACAGATTCCTCTGAGGAGCAGTGAGTTTTTCCAAAAGAAACCAGGTGCTTGCGATTCCTTCCGGGGAGCTCACCCCCAGGAGCATACTGTAGCTAAGGTGCCCACTAAATGTGACCTCTAGTCTCGAGGTAAGGTGCACATTTTCCCATTCCCAGAGATAGGGGTGCCCCGGTTTCCAGGAGGTCTTAGTCAGTGGACGGCTTTAGCTTTAGTATGCCTCACAGCGCTCAAGACTCTCACGTGGGCACTTCTTTCCAAGGAAGTACACTGCGTACCCAAAGCCTTCTGAGCACAAGCAAGGGATACACAGCTCTGGGCACATCCCTCCCTATGCAGTTGGAAGGGCCGGGAACTTAGGTGTTCTCTGAGGCGAGCGTTCCACAGCTTTGAAACAGCCTCAGGAACGCGGTTCTTGGCAGGGTTTCGTTCCCTGCGGGTCTGCCACGTTGAGGAAAACTAAGCGGCCCTGAAAGAAACCACCGGGGCTCCAATTCGGTTTGGGGACTCCTGCTCGACGTCTCTCTAAGTGATGCGGAAACTGGACTTTAGGTCCAGCCTGAAGTAATGCAGAGAGTAACCCCGAGCATTGCTAGGCATTGGGAACATCCAAAGTCACCCAGGTAGGCCTGCTGAGGGCAGTTCGGGGTTTGTGCCGTTCACCACATGCAGCACACACTGCATCCAAAAGTTTCATCGCAGAAGGCCGAACTGTGTTCCACGGGTCTCCCTTGGATTGTCAGAGAAGATAGGTGTATGTGCTGGGTGATCCAGTTGGTAATTGAGAAGCCTGGCAGAGGGCAGTCTTTTCCCCATTTGAAAGGTCGATAGTGGCGGCCTCAAGGCTGACTGAAAGACACTGCCCTTACCCGTCTTCTAGTCACCTCCAGGAGTGCCTCAGTGAAGACAGTGAGTTTTCTCCTACGAATCCAGGTGGTCTCCAGTGCCTTGCTGGGAGCTCATCCCACGCTTGCCCTAGCTAAAGTGTGAAGTCAAAGTGACCCCTAGCCTCAAGGGAAGCGTGGGCGCTTCCTATCAGCCAAGTTGGGTGGGCAGCCACCTCCATGAACCCTGACTCCATAGAGTGCTTTAACTCCTCTGTGGCTTTGCGTAGGCCTAAGAGACTCGCGTGTGAATTCCTTCTGAGGGAGAGAATGTGCGCTGGGAGTCCCCGTTTTGTTTTCCGAGCCACACAACACAGGACAGACTGCTGGGGTCAGCTCTTGCTACGCAGAGCGAAGGGCAGTGAACTGCTTCTCGCTTGCAGAGCTTGATGTCTACAGCTGTAAGGCAGCCCCGGGACAAAGTTTTGGCCAGTATTACATTCAGCGTGGCTCTCCCTCTGTGGAGGCCCTCCGAACGGCACTGAGAGAATCCCTGAGCCTAAAGTGCATCCTGGCAACCCTTAACCTGTCATCTCACTATTGTGACGCAAGGTACACTGCAGGTGCAGCCTGACAGAAAGTACAGAAAAGCCGGTACGACTCTGAGGCATTTGGACGAGGCAAGGTCCCCTCGGCCTGACTAAGTCATTAAGCGGGTGCTGCTCCACGTGGCACGCAGAACAGCCCCCGTCCAACGAAGTGGGATCCTAGAAAGGCCCAGTGTTGCTGAAAGTCTCCAGGTGGCAGTCAGAGAGTGCTGGCAAATGCGTCGTGGGCTCAAGTTGGCACTGGGAGAATGTGGGAGAAGCCCGACTTTCCCCCTTTGGAAAGCCACTTCGTTGCAGCTTCCAAGCCGCCTGCTACTATTCACTCCACAGATTCCTCTGAGGAGCAGTGAGTTTTTCCAAAAGAAACCAGGTGCTTGCGATTCCTTCCGGGGAGCTCACCCCCAGGAGCATACTGTAGCTAAGGTGCCCACTAAATGTGACCTCTAGTCTCGAGGTAAGGTGCACATTTTCCCATTCCCAGAGATAGGGGCGCCCCGGTTTCCAGGAGGTCTTAGTCAGTGGACGGCTTTAGCTTTAGTATGCCTCACAGCGCTCAAGACTCTCACGTGGGCACTTCTTTCCAAGGAAGTACACTGCGTACCCAAAGCCTTCTGAGCACAAGCAAGGGATACACAGCTCTGGGCACATCCCTCCCTATGCAGTTGGAAGGGCCGGGAACTAAGGTGTTCTCTGAGGCGAGCGTTCCACAGCTTTGAAACAGCCCCAGGAACGCGGTTCTTGGCAGGGTTTCGTTCCCTGCGGGTCTGCCACGTTGAGGAAAACTAAGCGGCCCTGAAAGAAACCACCGGGGCTCCAATTCGGTTTGGGGACTCCTGCTCGACGTCTCTCTAGGTGATGCGGAAACTGGACTTTAGGTCCAGCCCGAAGTAATGCAGAGAGTAACCCCGAGCATTGCTAGGCAATGGGAACATCCAAAGTCACCCAGGTAGGCCTGCTGAGGGCAGTTCGGGGTTTGTGCCGTTCACCACATGCAGCAAACACTGCATCCAAAAGTTTCATCGCAGTAGGCCGAACTGTGTTCCAAGGGTCTCCCTTGGATTGTCAGAGAAGATAGGTGTATGTGCTGGGTGATCCAGTTGGTAATTGAGAAGCCTGGCAGAAGGCAGTCTTTTCCCCATTTGAAAGGTCGATAGTGGCGGCCTCAAGGCTGACTGAAAGACACTGCCCTTACCCGTCTTCTAGTCACCTCCAGGAGTGCCTCAGTGAAGACAGTGAGTTTTCTCCTACGAATCCAGGTGGTCTCCAGTGCCTTGCTGGGAGCTCATCCCACGCTTGCCCTAGCTAAAGTGTGAAGTCAAAGTGACCCCTAGCCTCAAGGGAAGCGCGAGCGCTTCCTATCAGCCAAGTTGGGTGGGCAGCCACCTCCATGAACCCTGACTCCATAGAGTGCTTTAACTCCTCTGCGGCTTTGCGTAGGCCTAAGAGAGTCGCGTGTGAATTCCTTCTGAGGGAGAGCATGTGCGCTGGGAGTCCCCGTTTTGTTTTCCGAGCCACACAACACAGGACAGACTGCTGGGGTCAGCTCTTGCTACGCAGAGCGAAGGGCAGTGAACTGCTTCTCGCTTGCAGAGCTTGATGTCTACAGCTGTAAGGCAGCCCCGGGACAAAGTTTTGGCCAGTATTACATTCAGCGTGGCTCTCCCTCTGTGGAGGCCCTCCGAACGGCACTGAGAGAATCCCTGAGCCTAAAGTGCATCCTGGCAACTCTTAACCTGTCATCTCACTATTGTGACGCAAGGTACACTGCAGGTGCAGCCTGACAGAAAGTACAGAAAAGCCGGTACGACTCTGAGGCATTCGGAAGATGCAAGGTCCCCTCGGCCTGACTAAGTCATTAAGCGGGTGCTGCTCCTCGTGGCACGCAAAACACCCCCCGTCCAACGAAGTGGGATCCTAGAAAGGCCCAGTGTTGCTGAAAGTCTCCAGGTGTCAGTCAGAGAGTGCTGGCAAATGCGTCGTGGGCTCAAGTTGGCACTGGGAGAATGTGGGAGAAGCCCAACTTTCCCCCTTTGGAAAGCCACTTCGTTGCAGCTTCCAAGCCGCCTGCTACTATTCACTCCACAGATTCCTCTGAGGAGCAGTGAGTTTTTCCAAAAGAAACCAGGTGCTTGCGATTCCTTCCGGGGAGCTCACCCCCAGGAGCATACTGTAGCTAAGGTGCCCACTAAATGTGACCTCTAGTCTCGAGGTAAGGTGCACATTTTCCCATTCCCAGAGATAGGGGCACCCGGTTTCCAGGAGGTCTTAGTCAGTGGACAGCTTTAGCTTTAGTATGCCTCACAGCGCTCAAGACTCTCACGTGGGCACTTCTTTCCAAGGAAGTACACTGCGTTCCCAAAGCCTTCTGAGCACAAACAAGGGATACACAGCTCTGGGCACATCCCTCCCTATGCAGTTGGAAGGGCCGGGAACTAAGGTGTTCTCTGAGGCGAGCGTTCCACAGCTTTGAAACAGCCCCAGGAACGCGGTTCTTGGCAGGGTTTCATTCCCTGCGGGTCTGCCACGTTGAGGAAAACTAAGCGGCCCTGAAAGAAACCACCGGGGCTCCAATTCGGTTTGGGGACTCCTGCTCGACGTCTCTCTAGGTGATGCGGAAACTGGACTTTAGGTCCAGCCCGAAGTAATGCAGAGAGTAACCCCGAGCATTGCTAGGCATTGGGAACATCCGAAGTCACCCAGGTAGGCCTGCTGAGGGCAGTTCGGGGTTTGTGCCGTTCACCACATGCAGCACACACTGCATCCAAAAGTTTCATCGCAGAAGGCCGAACTGTGTTCCAAGGGTCTCCCTTGGATTGTCAGAGAAGATAGGTGTATGTGCTGGGTGATCCAGTTGGTAATTGAGAAGCCTGGCAGAGGGCAGTCTTTTCCCCATTTGAAAGGTCGATAGTGGCGGCCTCAAGGCTGACTGAAAGACACTGCCCTTACCCGTCTTCTAGTCACCTCCAGGAGTGCCTCAGTGAAGACAGTGAGTTTTCTCCTACGAATCCAGGTGGTCTCCAGTGCCTTGCTGGGAGCTCATCCCACGCTTGCCCTAGCTAAAGTGTGAAGTCAAAGTGACCCCTAGCCTCAAGGTAAGCGCGAGCGCTTCCTATCAGCCAAGTTGGGTGGGCAGCCACCTCCATGAACCCTGACTCCATAGAGTGCTTTAACTCCTCTGCGGCTTTGCGTAGGCCTAAGAGAGTCGCGTGTGAATTCCTTCTGAGGGAGAGCATGTGCGCTGGGAGTCCCCGTTTTGTTTTCCGAGCCACACAACACAGGACAGACTGCTGGGGTCAGCTCTTGCTACGCAGAGCGAAGGGCAGTGAACTGCTTCTCGCTTGCAGAGCTTGATGTCTACAGCTGTAAGGCAGCCCCGGGACAAAGTTTTGGCCAGTATTACATTCAGCATGGCTCTCCCTCTGTGGAGGCCCTCCGAACGGCACTGAGAGAATCCCTGAGCCTAAAGTGCATCCTGGCAACCCTTAACCTGTCATCTCACTATTGTGACGCAAGGTACACTGCAGGTGCAGCCTGACAGAAAGTACAGAAAAGCCGGTACGACTCTGAGGCATTTGGACGAGGCAAGGTCCCCTCGGCCTGACTAAGTCATTAAGCGGGTGCTGCTCCTCGTGGCACGCAGAACACCCCCCGTCCAACGAAGTGGGATCCTAGAAAGGCCCAGTGTTGCTGAAAGTCTCCAGGTGTCAGTCAGCGAGTGCTGGCAAATGCGTCGTGGGCTCAAGTTGGCACTGGGAGAATGTGGGAGAAGCCCGACTTTCCCCCTTTGGAAAGCCACTTCGTTGCAGCTTCCAAGCCGCCTGCTACTATTCACTCCACAGATTCCTCTGAGGAGCAGTGAGTTTTTCCAAAAGAAACCAGGTGCTTGCGATTCCTTCCGGGGAGCTCACCCACAGGAGCATACTGTAGCTAAGGTGCCCACTAAATGTGACCTCTAGTCTCGAGGTAAGGTGCACATTTTCCCATTCCCAGAGATAGGGGCGCCCCGGTTTCCAGGAGGTCTTAGTCAGTGGACGGCTTTAGCTTTAGTATGCCTCACAGCGCTCAAGACTCTCACGTGGGCACTTCTTTCCAAGGAAGTACACTGCGTACCCAAAGCCTTCTGAGCACAAGCAAGGGATACACAGCTCTGGGCACATCCCTCCCTATGCAGTTGGAAGGGCCGGGAACTAAGGTGTTCTCTGAGGCGAGCGTTCCACAGCTTTGAAACAGCCCCAGGAACGCGGTTCTTGGCAGGGTTTCGTTCCCTGCGGGTCTGCCACGTTGAGGAAAACTAAGCGGCCCTGAAAGAAACCACCGGGGCTCCAATTCGGTTTGGGGACTCCTGCTCGACGTCTCTCTAGGTGATGCGGAAACTGGACTTTAGGTCCAGCCCGAAGTAATGCAGAGAGTAACCCCGAGCATTGCTAGGCATTGGGAACATCCAAAGTCACCCAGGTAGGCCTGCTGAGGGCAGTTCGGGGTTTGTGCCGTTCACCACATGCAGCACACACTGCATCCAAAAGTTTCATCGCAGAAGGCCGAACTGTGTTCCAAGGGTCTCCCTTGGATTGTCAGAGAAGATAGGTGTATGTGCTGGGTGATCCAGTTGGTAATTGAGAAGCCTGGCAGAGGGCAGTCTTTTCCCCATTTGAAAGGTCGATAGTGGCGGCCTCAAGGCTGACTGAAAGACACTGCCCTTACCCGTCTTCTAGTCACCTCCAGGAGTGCCTCAGTGAAGACAGTGAGTTTTCTCCTACGAATCCAGGTGGTCTCCAGTGCCTTGCTGGGAGCTCATCCCACGCTTGCCCTAGCTAAAGTGTGAAGTCAAAGTGACCCCTAGCCTCAAGGGAAGCGCGAGCGCTTCCTATCAGCCAAGTTGGGTGGGCAGCCACCTCCATGAACCCTGACTCCATAGAGTGCTTTAACTCCTCTGCGGCTTTGCGTAGGCCTAAGAGAGTCGCGTGTGAATTCCTTCTGAGGGAGAGCATGTGCGCTGGGAGTCCCCGTTTTGTTTTCCGAGCCACACAACACAGGACAGACTGCTGGGGTCAGCTCTTGCTACGCAGAGCGAAGGGCAGTGAACTGCTTCTCGCTTGCAGAGCTTGATGTCTACAGCTGTAAGGCAGCCCCGGGACAAAGTTTTGGCCAGTATTACATTCAGCGTGGCTCTCCCTCTGTGGAGGCCCTCCGAACGGCACTGAGAGAATCCCTGAGCCTAAAGTGCATCCTGGCAACCCTTAACCTGTCATCTCACTATTGTGACGCAAGGTACACTGCAGGTGCAGCCTGACAGAAAGTACAGAAAAGCCGGTACGACTCTGAGGCATTTGGACGAGGCAAGGTCCCCTCGGCCTGACTAAGTCATTAAGCGGGTGCTGCTCCTCGTGGCACGCAGAACACCCCCCGTCCAACGAAGTGGGATCCTAGAAAGGCCCAGTGTTGCTGAAAGTCTCCAGGTGTCAGTCAGCGAGTGCTGGCAAATGCGTCGTGGGCTCAAGTTGGCACTGGGAGAATGTGGGAGAAGCCCGACTTTCCCCTTTGGAAAGCCACTTCGTTGCAGCTTCCAAGCCGCCTGCTACTATTCACTCCACAGATTCCTCTGAGGAGCAGTGAGTTTTTCCAAAAGAAACCAGGTGCTTGCGATTCCTTCCGGGGAGCTCACCCCCAGGAGCATACTGTAGCTAAGGTGCCCACTAAATGGGACCTCTAGTCTCGAGGTAAGGTGCACATTTTCCCATTCCCAGAGATAGGGGCGCCCCGGTTTCCAGGAGGTCTTAGTCAGTGGACGGCTTTAGCTTTAGTATGCCTCACAGCGCTCAAGACTCTCACGTGGGCACTTCTTTCCAAGGAAGTACACTGCGTACCCAAAGCCTTCTGAGCACAAGCAAGGGATACACAGCTCTGGGCACATCCCTCCCTATGCAGTTGGAAGGGCCGGGAACTAAGGTGTTCTCTGAGGCGAGCGTTCCACAGCTTTGAAACAGCCCCAGGAACGCGGTTCTTGGCAGGGTTTCGTTCCCTGCGGGTCTGCCACGTTGAGGAAAACTAAGCGGCCCTGAAAGAAACCACCGGGGCTCCAATTCGGTTTGGGGACTCCTGCTCGACGTCTCTCTAGGTGATGCGGAAACTGGACTTTAGGTCCAGCCCGAAGTAATGCAGAGAGTAACCCCGAGCATTGCTAGGCATTGGGAACATCCGAAGTCACCCAGGTAGGCCTGATGAGGGCAGTTCGTGGTTTGTGCCGTTCACCACATGCAGCACACACTGCATCCAAAAGTTTCATCGCAGAAGGCCGAACTGTGTTCCAAGGGTCTCCCTTGGATTGTCAGAGAAGATAGGTGTATGTGCTGGGTGATCCAGTTGGTAATTGAGAAGCCTGGCAGAAGGCAGTCTTTTCCCCATTTGAAAGGTCGATAGTGGCGGCCTCAAGGCTGACTGAAAGACACTGCCCTTACCCGTCTTCTAGTCACCTCCAGGAGTGCCTCAGTGAAGACAGTGAGTTTTCTCCTACGAATCCAGGTGGTCTCCAGTGCCTTGCTGGGAGCTCATCCCACGCTTGCCCTAGCTAAAGTGTGAAGTCAAAGTGACCCCTAGCCTCAAGGGAAGCGCGAGCGCTTCCTATCAGCCAAGTTGGGTGGGCAGCCACCTCCATGAACCCTGACTCCATAGAGTGCTTTAACTCCTCTGCGGCTTTGCGTAGGCCTAAGAGAGTCGCGTGTGAATTCCTTCTGAGGGAGAGCATGTGCGCTGGGAGTCCCCGTTTTGTTTTCCGAGCCACACAACACAGGACAGACTGCTGGGGTCAGCTCTTGCTACGCAGAGCGAAGGGCAGTGAACTGCTTCTCGCTTGCAGAGCTTGATGTCTACAGCTGTAAGGCAGCCCCGGGACAAAGTTTTGGCCAGTATTACATTCAGCGTGGCTCTCCCTCTGTGGAGGCCCTCCGAACGGCACTGAGAGAATCCCTGAGCCTAAAGTGCATCCTGGCAACCCTTAACCTGTCATCTCACTATTGTGACGCAAGGTACACTGCAGGTGCAGCCTGACAGAAAGTACAGAAAAGCCGGTACGACTCTGAGGCATTTGGACGAGGCAAGGTCCCCTCGGCCTGACTAAGTCATTAAGCGGGTGCTGCTCCTCGTGGCACGCAGAACACCCCCCGTCCAACGAAGTGGGATCCTAGAAAGGCCCAGTGTTGCTGAAAGTCTCCAGGTGTCAGTCAGAGAGTGCTGGCAAATGCGTCGTGGGCTCAAGTTGGCACTGGGAGAATGTGGGAGAAGCCCGACTTTCCCCCTTTGGAAAGCCACTTCGTTGCAGCTTCCAAGCCGCCTGCTACTATTCACTCCACAGATTCCTCTGAGGAGCAGTGAGTTTTTCCAAAAGAAACCAGGTGCTTGCGATTCCTTCCGGGGAGCTCACCCCCAGGAGCATACTGTAGCTAAGGTGCCCACTAAATGTGACCTCTAGTCTCGAGGTAAGGTGCACATTTTCCCATTCCCAGAGATAGGGGCGCCCCGGTTTCCAGGAGGTCTTAGTCAGTGGACGGCTTTAGCTTTAGTATGCCTCACAGCGCTCAAGACTCTCACGTGGGCACTTCTTTCCAAGGAAGTACACTGCATACCCAAAGCCTTCTGAGCACAAGCAAGGGATACACAGCTCTGGGCACATCCCTCCCTATGCAGTTGGAAGGGCCGGGAACTAAGGTGTTCTCTGAGGCGAGCGTTCCACAGCTTTGAAACAGCCCCAGGAACGTGGTTCTTGGCAGGGTTTCGTTCCCTGCGGGTCTGCCACGTTGAGGAAACTAAGCGGCCCTGAAAGAAACCACCGGGGCTCCAATTCGGTTTGGGGACTCCTGCTCGACGTCTCTCTAGGTGATGCGGAAACTGGACTTTAGGTCCAGCCCGAAGTAATGCAGAGAGTAACCCCGAGCATTGCTAGGCATTGGGAAAATCCAAAGTCACCCAGGTAGGCCTGCTGAGGGCAGTTCGGGGTTTGTGCCGTTCACCACATGCAGCACACACTGCATCCAAAAGTTTCATCGCAGAAGGCCGAACTGTGTTCCACGGGTCTCCCTTGGATTGTCAGAGAAGATAGGTGTATGTGCTGGGTGATCCAGTTGGTAATTGAGAAGCCTGGCAGAGGGCAGTCTTTTCCCCATTTGAAAGGTCGATAGTGGCGGCCTCAAGGCTGACTGAAAGACACTGCCCTTACCCGTCTTCTAGTCACCTCCAGGAGTGCCTCAGTGAAGACAGTGAGTTTTCTCCTACGAATCCAGGTGGTCTCCAGTGCCTTGCTGGGAGCTCATCCCACGCTTGCCCTAGCTAAAGTGTGAAGTCAAAGTGACCCCTAGCCTCAAGGGAAGCGCGAGCGCTTCCTATCAGCCAAGTTGGGTGGGCAGCCACCTCCATGAACCCTGACTCCATAGAGTGCTTTAACTCCTCTGCGGCTTTGCGTAGGCCTAAGAGAGTCGCGTGTGAATTCCTTCTGAGGGAGAGCATGTGCGCTGGGAGTCCCCGTTTTGTTTTCCGAGCCACACAACACAGGACAGACTGCTGGGGTCAGCTCTTGCTACGCAGAGCGAAGGGCAGTGAACTGCTTCTCGCTTGCAGAGCTTGATGTCTACAGCTGTAAGGCAGCCCCGGGACAAAGTTTTGGCCAGTATTACATTCAGCGTGGCTCTCCCTCTGTGGAGGCCCTCCGAACGGCACTGAGAGAATCCCTGAGCCTAAAGTGCATCCTGGCAACCCTTAACCTGTCATCTCACTATTGTGACGCAAGGTACACTGCAGGTGCAGCCTGACAGAAAGTACAGAAAAGCCGGTACGACTCTGAGGCATTTGGACGAGGCAAGGTCCCCTCGGCCTGACTAAGTCATTAAGCGGGTGCTGCTCCTCGTGGCACGCAGAACACCCCCCGTCCAACGAAGTGGGATCCTAGAAAGGCCCAGTGTTGCTGAAAGTCTCCAGGTGTCAGTCAGAGAGTGCTGGCAAATGCGTCGTGGGCTGAAGTTGGCACTGGGAGAATGTGGGAGAAGCCCGACTTTCCCCCTTTGGAAAGCCACTTCGTTGCAGCTTCCAAGCCGCCTGCTACTATTCACTCCACAGATTCCTCTGAGGAGCAGTGAGTTTTTCCAAAAGAAACCAGGTGCTTGCGATTCCTTCCGGGGAGCTCACCCCCAGGAGCATACTGTAGCTAAGGTGCCCACTAAATGTGACCTCTAGTCTCGAGGTAAGGTGCACATTTTCCCATTCCCAGAGATAGGGGCACCCGGTTTCCAGGAGGTCTTAGTCAGTGGACAGCTTTAGCTTTAGTATGCCTCACAGCGCTCAAGACTCTCACGAGGGCACTTCTTTCCAAGGAAGTACACTGCGTTCCCAAAGCCTTCTGAGCACAAACAAGGGATACACAGCTCTGGGCACATCCCTCCCTATGCAGTTGGAAGGGCCGGGAACTAAGGTGTTCTCTGAGGCGAGCGTTCCACAGCTTTGAAACAGCCCCAGGAACGCGGTTCTTGGCAGGGTTTCATTCCCTGCGGGTCTGCCACGTTGAGGAAAACTAAGCGGCCCTGAAAGAAACCACCGGGGCTCCAATTCGGTTTGGGGACTCCTGCTCGACGTCTCTCTAGGTGATGCGGAAACTGGACTTTAGGTCCAGCCCGAAGTAATGCAGAGAGTAACCCCGAGCATTGCTAGGCATTGGGAACATCCGAAGTCACCCAGGTAGGCCTGCTGAGGGCAGTTCGGGGTTTGTGCCGTTCACCACATGCAGCACACACTGCATCCAAAAGTTTCATCGCAGAAGGCCGAACTGTGTTCCAAGGGTCTCCCTTGGATTGTCAGAGAAGATAGGTGTATGTGCTGGGTGATCCAGTTGGTAATTGAGAAGCCTGGCAGAGGGCAGTCTTTTCCCCATTTGAAAGGTCGATAGTGGCGGCCTCAAGGCTGACTGAAAGACACTGCCCTTACCCGTCTTCTAGTCACCTCCAGGAGTGCCTCAGTGAAGACAGTGAGTTTTCTCCTACGAATCCAGGTGGTCTCCAGTGCCTTGCTGGGAGCTCATCCCACGCTTGCCCTAGCTAAAGTGTGAAGTCAAAGTGACCCCTAGCCTCAAGGTAAGCGCGAGCGCTTCCTATCAGCCAAGTTGGGTGGGCAGCCACCTCCATGAACCCTGACTCCATAGAGTGCTTTAACTCCTCTGCGGCTTTGCGTAGGCCTAAGAGAGTCGCGTGTGAATTCCTTCTGAGGGAGAGCATGTGCGCTGGGAGTCCCCGTTTTGTTTTCCGAGCCACACAACACAGGACAGACTGCTGGGGTCAGCTCTTGCTACGCAGAGCGAAGGGCAGTGAACTGCTTCTCGCTTGCAGAGCTTGATGTCTACAGCTGTAAGGCAGCCCCGGGACAAAGTTTTGGCCAGTATTACATTCAGCATGGCTCTCCCTCTGTGGAGGCCCTCCGAACGGCACTGAGAGAATCCCTGAGCCTAAAGTGCATCCTGGCAACCCTTAACCTGTCATCTCACTATTGTGACGCAAGGTACACTGCAGGTGCAGCCTGACAGAAAGTACAGAAAAGCCGGTACGACTCTGAGGCATTTGGACGAGGCAAGGTCCCCTCGGCCTGACTAAGTCATTAAGCGGGTGCTGCTCCTCGTGGCATGCAGAACACCCCCCGTCCAACGAAGTGGGATCCTAGAAAGGCCCAGTGTTGCTGAAAGTCTCCAGGTGTCAGTCAGCGAGTGCTGGCAAATGCGTCGTGGGCTCAAGTTGGCACTGGGAGAATGTGGGAGAAGCCCGACTTTCCCCCTTTGGAAAGCCACTTCGTTGCAGCTTCCAAGCCGCCTGCTACTATTCACTCCACAGATTCCTCTGAGGAGCAGTGAGTTTTTCCAAAAGAAACCAGGTGCTTGCGATTCCTTCCGGGGAGCTCACCCACAGGAGCATACTGTAGCTAAGGTGCCCACTAAATGTGACCTCTAGTCTCGAGGTAAGGTGCACATTTTCCCATTCCCAGAGATAGGGGCGCCCCGGTTTCCAGGAGGTCTTAGTCAGTGGACGGCTTTAGCTTTAGTATGCCTCACAGCGCTCAAGACTCTCACGTGGGCACTTCTTTCCAAGGAAGTACACTGCGTACCCAAAGCCTTCTGAGCACAAGCAAGGGATACACAGCTCTGGGCACATCCCTCCCTATGCAGTTGGAAGGGCCGGGAACTAAGGTGTTCTCTGAGGCGAGCGTTCCACAGCTTTGAAACAGCCCCAGGAACGCGGTTCTTGGCAGTGTTTCGTTCCCTGCGGGTCTGCCACGTTGAGGAAAACTAAGCGGCCCTGAAAGAAACCACCGGGGCTCCAATTCGGTTTGGGGACTCCTGCTCGACGTCTCTCTAGGTGATGCGGAAACTGGACTTTAGGTCCAGCCCGAAGTAATGCAGAGAGTAACCCCGAGCATTGCTAGGCATTGGGAACATCCAAAGTCACCCAGGTAGGCCTGCTGAGGGCAGTTCGGGGTTTGTGCCGTTCACCACATGCAGCACACACTGCATCCAAAAGTTTCATCGCAGAAGGCCGAACTGTGTTCCAAGGGTCTCCCTTGGATTGTCAGAGAAGATAGGTGTATGTGCTGGGTGATCCAGTTGGTAATTGAGAAGCCTGGCAGAGGGCAGTCTTTTCCCCATTTGAAAGGTCGATAGTGGCGGCCTCAAGGCTGACTGAAAGACACTGCCCTTACCCGTCTTCTAGTCACCTCCAGGAGTGCCTCAGTGAAGACAGTGAGTTTTCTCCTACGAATCCAGGTGGTCTCCAGTGCCTTGCTGGGAGCTCATCCCACGCTTGCCCTAGCTAAAGTGTGAAGTCAAAGTGACCCCTAGCCTCAAGGGAAGCGCGAGCGCTTCCTATCAGCCAAGTTGGGTGGGCAGCCACCTCCATGAACCCTGACTCCATAGAGTGCTTTAACTCCTCTGCGGCTTTGCGTAGGCCTAAGAGAGTCGCGTGTGAATTCCTTCTGAGGGAGAGCATGTGCGCTGTGAGTCCCCGTTTTGTTTTCCGAGCCACACAACACAGGACAGACTGCTGGGGTCAGCTCTTGCTACGCAGAGCGAAGGACAGTGAACTGCTTCTCGCTTGCAGAGCTTGATGTCTACAGCTGTAAGGCAGCCCCGGGACAAAGTTTTGGCCAGTATTACATTCAGCGTGGCTCTCCCTCTGTGGAGGCCCTCCGAACGGCACTGAGAGAATCCCTGAGCCTAAAGTGCATCCTGGCAACCCTTAACCTGTCATCTCACTATTGTGACGCAAGGTACACTGCAGGTGCAGCCTGACAGAAAGTACAGAAAAGCCGGTACGACTCTGAGGCATTTGGACGAGGCAAGGTCCCCTCGGCCTGACTAAGTCATTAAGCGGGTGCTGCTCCTCGTGGCACGCAGAACACCCCCCGTCCAACGAAGTGGGATCCTAGAAAGGCCCAGTGTTGCTGAAAGTCTCCAGGTGTCAGTCAGCGAGTGCTGGCAAATGCGTCGTGGGCTCAAGTTGGCACTGGGAGAATGTGGGAGAAGCCCGACTTTCCCCTTTGGAAAGCCACTTCGTTGCAGCTTCCAAGCCGCCTGCTACTATTCACTCCACAGATTCCTCTGAGGAGCAGTGAGTTTTTCCAAAAGAAACCAGGTGCTTGCGATTCCTTCCGGGGAGCTCACCCCCAGGAGCATACTGTAGCTAAGGTGCCCACTAAATGTGACCTCTAGTCTCGAGGTAAGGTGCACATTTTCCCATTCCCAGAGATAGGGGCGCCCCGGTTTCCAGGAGGTCTTAGTCAGTGGACGGCTTTAGCTTTAGTATGCCTCACAGCGCTCAAGACTCTCACGTGGGCACTTCTTTCCAAGGAAGTACACTGCGTACCCAAAGCCTTCTGAGCACAAGCAAGGGATACACAGCTCTGGGCACATCCCTCCCTATGCAGTTGGAAGGGCCGGGAACTAAGGTGTTCTCTGAGGCGAGCGTTCCACAGCTTTGAAACAGCCCCAGGAACGCGGTTCTTGGCAGGGTTTCGTTCCCTGCGGGTCTGCCACGTTGAGGAAAACTAAGCGGCCCTGAAAGAAACCACCGGGGCTCCAATTCGGTTTGGGGACTCCTGCTCGACGTCTCTCTAGGTGATGCGGAAACTGGACTTTAGGTCCAGCCCGAAGTAATGCAGAGAGTAACCCCGAGCATTGCTAGGCATTGGGAACATCCGAAGTCACCCAGGTAGGCCTGATGAGGGCAGTTCGTGGTTTGTGCCGTTCACCACATGCAGCACACACTGCATCCAAAAGTTTCATCGCAGAAGGCCGAACTGTGTTCCAAGGGTCTCCCTTGGATTGTCAGAGAAGATAGGTGTATGTGCTGGGTGATCCAGTTGGTAATTGAGAAGCCTGGCAGAAGGCAGTCTTTTCCCCATTTGAAAGGTCGATAGTGGCGGCCTCAAGGCTGACTGAAAGACACTGCCCTTACCCGTCTTCTAGTCACCTCCAGGAGTGCCTCAGTGAAGACAGTGAGTTTTCTCCTACGAATCCAGGTGGTCTCCAGTGCCTTTCTGGGAGCTCATCCCACTATTGCCCTAGCTAAAGTGTGAAGTCAAAGTGACCCCTAGCCTCAAGGGAAGCGCGAGCGCTTCCTATCAGCCAAGTTGGGTGGGCAGCCACCTCCATGAACCCTGACTCCATAGAGTGCTTTAACTCCTCTGCGGCTTTGTGTAGGCCTAAGAGAGTCGCGTGTGAATTCCTTCTGAGGGAGAGCATGTGCGCTGGGAGTCCCCGTTTTGTTTTCCGAGCCACACAACACAGGACAGACTGCTGGGGTCAGCTCTTGCTACGCAGAGCGAAGGGCAGTGAACTGCTTCTCGCTTGCAGAGCTTGATGTCTACAGCTGTAAGGCAGCCCCGGGACAAAGTTTTGGCCAGTATTACATTCAGCGTGGCTCTCCCTCTGTGGAGGCCCTCCGAACGGCACTGAGAGAATCCCTGAGCCTAAAGTGCATCCTGGCAACCCTTAACCTGTCATCTCACTATTGTGACGCAAGGTACACTGCAGGTGCAGCCTGACAGAAAGTACAGAAAAGCCGGTACGACTCTGAGGCATTTGGACGAGGCAAGGTCCCCTCGGCCTGACTAAGTCATTAAGCGGGTGCTGCTCCTCGTGGCACGCAGAACACCCCCCGTCCAACGAAGTGGGATCCTAGAAAGGCCCAGTGTTGCTGAAAGTCTCCAGGTGTCAGTCAGCGAGTGCTGGCAAATGCGTCGTGGGCTCAAGTTGGCACTGGGAGAATGTGGGAGAAGCCCGACTTTCCCCCTTTGGAAAGCCACTTCGTTGCAGCTTCCAAGCCGCCTGCTACTATTCACTCCACAGATTCCTCTGAGGAGCAGTGAGTTTTTCCAAAAGAAACCAGGTGCTTGCGATTCCTTCCGGGGAGCTCACCCCCAGGAGCATACTGTAGCTAAGGTGCCCACTAAATGTGACCTCTAGTCTCGAGGTAAGGTGCACATTTTCCCATTCCCAGAGATAGGGGCGCCCCGGTTTCCAGGAGGTCTTAGTCAGTGGACGGCTTTAGCTTTAGTATGCCTCACAGCGCTCAAGACTCTCACGTGGGCACTTCTTTCCAAGGAAGTACACTGCGTACCCAAAGCCTTCTGAGCACAAGCAAGGGATACACAGCTCTGGGCACATCCCTCCCTATGCAGTTGGAAGGGCCGGGAACTAAGGTGTTCTCTGAGGCGAGCGTTCCACAGCTTTGAAACAGCCTCAGGAACGCGGTTCTTGGCAGGGTTTCCTTCCCTGCGGGTCTGCCACGTTGAGGAAAACTAAGCGGCCCTGAAAGAAACCACCGGGGCTCCAATTCGGTTTGGGGACTCCTGCTCGACGTCTCTCTAAGTGATGCGGAAACTGGACTTTAGGTCCAGCCCGAAGTAATGCAGAGAGTAACCCCGAGCATTGCTAGGCATTGGGAACATCCAAAGTCACCCAGGTAGGCCTGCTGAGGGCAGTTCGGGGTTTGTGCCATTCACCACATGCAGCACACACTGCATCCAAAAGTTTCATCGCAGAAGGCCGAACTGTGTTCCACGGGTCTCCCTTGGATTGTCAGAGAAGATAGGTGTATGTGCTGGGTGATCCAGTTGGTAATTGAGAAGCCTGGCAGAGGGCAGTCTTTTCCCCATTTGAAAGGTCGATAGTGGCGGCCTCAAGGCTGACTGAAAGACACTGCCCTTACCCGTCTTCTAGTCACCTCCAGGAGTGCCTCAGTGAAGACAGTGAGTTTTCTCCTACGAATCCAGGTGGTCTCCAGTGCCTTGCTGGGAGCTCATCCCACGCTTGCCCTAGCTAAAGTGTGAAGTCAAAGTGACCCCTAGCCTCAAGGGAAGCGTGGGCGCTTCCTATCAGCCAAGTTGGGTGGGCAGCCACCTCCATGAACCCTGACTCCATAGAGTGCTTTAACTCCTCTGTGGCTTTGCGTAGGCCTAAGAGAGTCACGTGTGAATTCCTTCTGAGGGAGAGCATGTGCGCTGGGAGTCCCCGTTTTGTTTTCCGAGCCACACAACACAGGACAGACTGCTGGGGTCAGCTCTTGCTACGCAGAGCGAAGGGCAGTGAACTGCTTCTCGCTTGCAGAGCTTGATGTCTACAGCTGTAAGGCAGCCCCGGGACAAAGTTTTGGCCAGTATTACATTCAGCGTGGCTCTCCCTCTGTGGAGGCCCTCCGAACGGCACTGAGAGAATCCCTGTGCCTAAAGTGCATCCTGGCAACCCTTAACCTGTCATCTCACTATTGTGACGCAAGGTACACTGCAGGTGCAGCCTGACAGAAAGTACAGAAACGCCGGTACGACTCTGAGGCATTTGGACGAGGCAAGGTCCCCTCGGCCTGACTAAGTCATTAAGCGTGTGCTGCTCCTCGTGGCACGCAGAACACCCCCCGTCCAACGAAGTGGGATCCTAGAAAGGCCCAGTGTTGCTGAAAGTCTCCAGGTGTCAGTCAGCGAGTGCTGGCAAATGCGTCGTGGGCTCAAGTTGGCACTGGGAGAATGTGGGAGAAGCCCGACTTTCCCCCTTTGGAAAGCCACTTCGTTGCAGCTTCCAAGCCGCCTGCTACTATTCACTCCACAGATTCCTCTGAGGAGCAGTGAGTTTTTCCAAAAGAAACCAGGTGCTTGCGATTCCTTCTGGGGAGCTCACCCCCAGGAGCATACTGTAGCTAAGGTGCCCACTAAATGTGACCTCTAGTCTCGAGGTAAGGTGCACATTTTCCCATTCCCAGAGATAGGGGCGCCCCGGTTTCCAGGAGGTCTTAGTCAGTGGACGGCTTTAGCTTTAGTATGCCTCACAGCGCTCAAGACTCTCACGTGGGCACTTCTTTCCAAGGAAGTACACTGCGTACCCAAAGCCTTCTGAGCACAAGCAAGGGATACACAGCTCTGGGCACATCCCTCCCTATGCAGTTGGAAGGGCCGGGAACTAAGGTGTTCTCTGAGGCGAGCGTTCCACAGCTTTGAAACAGCCCCAGGAACGTGGTTCTTGGCAGGGTTTCGTTCCCTGCGGGTCTGCCACGTTGAGGAAACTAAGCGGCCCTGAAAGAAACCACCGGGGCTCCAATTCGGTTTGGGGACTCCTGCTCGACGTCTCTCTAGGTGATGCGGAAACTGGACTTTAGGTCCAGCCCGAAGTAATGCAGAGAGTAACCCCGAGCATTGCTAGGCATTGGGAAAATCCAAAGTCACCCAGGTAGGCCTGCTGAGGGCAGTTCGGGGTTTGTGCCGTTCACCACATGCAGCACACACTGCATCCAAAAGTTTCATCGCAGAAGGCCGAACTGTGTTCCACGGGTCTCCCTTGGATTGTCAGAGAAGATAGGTGTATGTGCTGGGTGATCCAGTTGGTAATTGAGAAGCCTGGCAGAGGGCAGTCTTTTCCCCATTTGAAAGGTCGATAGTGGCGGCCTCAAGGCTGACTGAAAGACACTGCCCTTACCCGTCTTCTAGTCACCTCCAGGAGTGCCTCAGTGAAGACAGTGAGTTTTCTCCTACGAATCCAGGTGGTCTCCAGTGCCTTGCTGGGAGCTCATCCCACGCTTGCCCTAGCTAAAGTGTGAAGTCAAAGTGACCCCTAGCCTCAAGGGAAGCGCGAGCGCTTCCTATCAGCCAAGTTGGGTGGGCAGCCACCTCCATGAACCCTGACTCCATAGAGTGCTTTAACTCCTCTGCGGCTTTGCGTAGGCCTAAGAGAGTCGCGTGTGAATTCCTTCTGAGGGAGAGCATGTGCGCTGGGAGTCCCCGTTTTGTTTTCCGAGCCACACAACACAGGACAGACTGCTGGGGTCAGCTCTTGCTACGCAGAGCGAAGGGCAGTGAACTGCTTCTCGCTTGCAGAGCTTGATGTCTACAGCTGTAAGGCAGCCCCGGGACAAAGTTTTGGCCAGTATTACATTCAGCGTGGCTCTCCCTCTGTGGAGGCCCTCCGAACGGCACTGAGAGAATCCCTGAGCCTAAAGTGCATCCTGGCAACCCTTAACCTGTCATCTCACTATTGTGACGCAAGGTACACTGCAGGTGCAGCCTGACAGAAAGTACAGAAAAGCCGGTACGACTCTGAGGCATTTGGACGAGGCAAGGTCCCCTCGGCCTGACTAAGTCATTAAGCGGGTGCTGCTCCTCGTGGCACGCAGAACACCCCCCGTCCAACGAAGTGGGATCCTAGAAAGGCCCAGTGTTGCTGAAAGTCTCCAGGTGTCAGTCAGAGAGTGCTGGCAAATGCGTCGTGGGCTCAAGTTGGCACTGGGAGAATGTGGGAGAAGCCCGACTTTCCCCCTTTGGAAAGCCACTTCGTTGCAGCTTCCAAGCCGCCTGCTACTATTCACTCCACAGATTCCTCTGAGGAGCAGTGAGTTTTTCCAAAAGAAACCAGGTGCTTGCGATTCCTTCCGGGGAGCTCACCCCCAGGAGCATACTGTAGCTAAGGTGCCCACTAAATGTGACCTCTAGTCTCGAGGTAAGGTGCACATTTTCCCATTCCCAGAGATAGGGGCGCCCCGGTTTCCAGGAGGTCTTAGTCAGTGCACGGCTTTAGCTTTAGTATGCCTCACAGCGCTCAAGACTCTCACGTGGGCACTTCTTTCCAAGGAAGTACACTGCGTACCCAAAGCCTTCTGAGCACAAGCAAGGGATACACAGCTCTGGGCACATCCCTCCCTATGCAGTTGGAAGGGCCGGGAACTAAGGTGTTCTCTGAGGCGAGCGTTCCACAGCTTTGAAACAGCCCCAGGAACGCGGTTCTTGGCAGGGTTTCATTCCCTGCGGGTCTGCCACGTTGAGGAAAACTAAGCGGCCCTGAAAGAAACCACCGGGGCTCCAATTCGGTTTGGGGACTCCTGCTCGACGTCTCTGTAGGTGATGCGGAAACTGGACTTTAGGTCCAGCCCGAAGTAATGCAGAGAGTAACCCCGAGCATTGCTAGGCATTGGGAACATCCAAAGTCACCCAGGTAGGCCTGCTGAGGGCAGTTCGGGGTTTGTGCCGTTCACCACATGCAGCACACACTGCATCCAAAAGTTTCATCGCAGAAGGCCGAACTGTGTTCCAAGGGTCTCCCTTGGATTGTCAGAGAAGATAGGTGTATGTGCTGGGTGATCCAGTTGGTAAGTGAGAAGCCTGGCAGAAGGCAGTCTTTTCCCCATTTGAAAGGTCGATAGTGGCGGCCTCAAGGCTGACTGAAAGACACTGCCCTTACCCGTCTTCTAGTCACCTCCAGGAGTGCCTCAGTGAAGACAGTGAGTTTTCTCCTACGAATCCAGGTGGTCTCCAGTGCCTTGCTGGGAGCTCATCCCACGCTTGCCCTAGCTAAAGTGTGAAGTCAAAGTGACCCCTAGCCTCAAGGTAAGCGCGAGCGCTTCCTATCAGCCAAGTTGGGTGGGCAGCCACCTCCATGAACCCTGACTCCATAGAGTGCTTTAACTCCTCTGCGGCTTTGCGTAGGCCTAAGAGAGTCGCGTGTGAATTCCTTCTGAGGGAGAGCATGTGCGCTGTGAGTCCCCGTATTGTTTTCCGAGCCACACAACACAGGACAGACTGCTGGGGTCAGCTCTTGCTACGCAGAGCGAAGGGCAGTGAACTGCTTCTCGCTTGCAGAGCTTGATGTCTACAGCTGTAAGGCAGCCCCGGGACAAAGTTTTGGCCAGTATTACATTCAGCGTGGCTCTCCCTCTGTGGAGGCCCTCCGAATGGCACTGAGAGAATCCCTGAGCCTAAAGTGCATCCTGGCAACCCTTAACCTGTCATCTCACTATTGTGACGCAAGGTACACTGCAGGTGCAGCCTGACAGAAAGTACAGAAAAGCCGGTACGACTCTGAGGCATTTGGACGAGGCAAGGTCCCCTCGGCCTGACTAAGTCATTAAGCGGGTGCTGCTCCTCGTGGCACGCAGAACACCCCCCGTCCAACGAAGTGGGATCCTAGAAAGGCCCAGTGTTGCTGAAAGTCTCCAGGTGTCAGTCAGCGAGTGCTGGCAAATGCGTCGTGGGCTCAAGTTGGCACTGGGAGAATGTGGGAGAAGCCCGACTTTCCCCTTTGGAAAGCCACTTCGTTGCAGCTTCCAAGCCGCCTGCTACTATTCACTCCACAGATTCCTCTGAGGAGCAGTGAGTTTTTCCAAAAGAAACCAGGTGCTTGCGATTCCTTCCGGGGAGCTCACCCCCAGGAGCATACTGTAGCTAAGGTGCCCACTAAATGTGACCTCTAGTCTCGAGGTAAGGTGCACATTTTCCCATTCCCAGAGATAGGGGCGCCCCGGTTTCCAGGAGGTCTTAGTCAGTGGACGGCTTTAGCTTTAGTATGCCTCACAGCGCTCAAGACTCTCACGTGGGCACTTCTTTCCAAGGAAGTACACTGCGTACCCAAAGCCTTCTGAGCACAAGCAAGGGATACACAGCTCTGGGCACATCCCTCCCTATGCAGTTGGAAGGGCCGGGAACTAAGGTGTTCTCTGAGGCGAGCGTTCCACAGCTTTGAAACAGCCCCAGGAACGCGGTTCTTGGCAGGGTTTCGTTCCCTGCGGGTCTGCCACGTTGAGGAAAACTAAGCGGCCCTGAAAGAAACCACCGGGGCTCCAATTCGGTTTGGGGACTCCTGCTCGACGTCTCTCTAGGTGATGCGGAAACTGGACTTTAGGTCCAGCCCGAAGTAATGCAGAGAGTAACCCCGAGCATTGCTAGGCATTGGGAACATCCGAAGTCACCCAGGTAGGCCTGATGAGGGCAGTTCGTGGTTTGTGCCGTTCTCCACATGCAGCACACACTGCATCCAAAAGTTTCATCGCAGAAGGCCGAACTGTGTTCCAAGGGTCTCCCTTGGATTGTCAGAGAAGATAGGTGTATGTGCTGGGTGATCCAGTTGGTAATTGAGAAGCCTGGCAGAGGGCAGTCTTTTCCCCATTTGAAAGGTCGATAGTGGCGGCCTCAAGGCTGACTGAAAGACACTGCCCTTACCCGTCTTCTAGTCACCTCCAGGAGTGCCTCAGTGAAGACAGTGAGTTTTCTCCTACAAATCCAGGTGGTCTCCAGTGCCTTGCTGGGAGCTCATCCCACGCTTGCCCTAGCTAAAGTGTGAAGTCAAAGTGACCCCTAGCCTCAAGGGAAGCGTGAGCGCTTCCTATCAGCCAAGTTGGGTGGGCAGCCACCTCCATGAACCCTGACTCCATAGAGTGCTTTAACTCCTCTGCGGCTTTGCGTAGGCCTAAGAGAGTCGCGTGTGAATTCCTTCTGAGGGAGAGCATGTGTGCTGGGAGTCCCCGTTTTGTTTTCCGAGCCACACAACACAGGACAGACTGCTGGGGTCAGCTCTTGCTACGCAGAGCGAAGGGCAGTGAACTGCTTCTCGCTTGCAGAGCTTGATGTCTACAGCTGTAAGGCAGCCCCGGGACAAAGTTTTGGCCAGTATTACATTCAGCGTGGCTCTCCCTCTGTGGAGGCCCTCCGAACGGCACTGAGAGAATCCCTGAGCCTAAAGTGCATCCTGGCAACCCTTAACCTGTCATCTCACTATTGTGACGCAAGGTACACTGCAGGTGCAGCCTGACAGAAAGTACAGAAAAGCCGGTACGACTCTGAGGCATTTGGACGAGGCAAGGTCCCCTCGGCCTGACTAAGTCATTAAGCGGGTGCTGCTCCTCGTGGCACGCAGAACACCCCCCATCCAACAAAGAGGGATCCTAGAAAGGCCCAGTGTTGCTGAAAGTCTCCAGGTGTCAGTCAGCGAGTGCTGGCAAATGCGTCATGGGCTCAAGTTGGCACTGGGAGAATGTGGGAGAAGCCCGACTTTCCCCCTTTGGAAAGCCACTTCGTTGCAGCTTCCAAGCCGCCTGCTACTATTCACTCCACAGATTCCTCTGAGGAGCAGTGAGTTTTTCCAAAAGAAACCAGGTGCTTGCGATTCCTTCCGGGGAGCTCACCCCCAGGAGCATACTGTAGCTAAGGTGCCCACTAAATGGGACCTCTAGTCTCGAGGTAAGTTGCACATTTTCCCATTCCCAGAGATAGGGGCGCCCCGGTTTCCAGGAGGTCTTAGTCAGTGGACGGCTTTAGCTTTAGTATGCCTCACAGCGCTCAAGACTCTCACGTGGGCACTTCTTTCCAAGGAAGTACACTGCGTACCCAAAGCCTTCTGAGCACAAGCAAGGGATACACAGCTCTGGGCACATCCCTCCCTATGCAGTTGGAAGGGCCGGGAACTAAGGTGTTCTCTGAGGCGAGCGTTCCACAGCTTTGAAACAGCCTCAGGAACGCGGTTCTTGGCAGGGTTTCCTTCCCTGCGGGTCTGCCACGTTGAGGAAAACTAAGCGGCCCTGAAAGAAACCACCGGGGCTCCAATTCGGTTTGGGGACTCCTGCTCGACGTCTCTCTAAGTGATGCGGAAACTGGACTTTAGGTCCAGCCCGAAGTAATGCAGAGAGTAACCCCGAGCATTGCTAGGCATTGGGAACATCCAAAGTCACCCAGGTAGGCCTGCTGAGGGCAGTTCGGGGTTTGTGCCGTTCACCACATGCAGCACACACTGCATCCAAAAGTTTCATCGCAGAAGGCCGAACTGTGTTCCACGGGTCTCCCTTGGATTGTCAGAGAAGATAGGTGTATGTGCTGGGTGATCCAGTTGGTAATTGAGAAGCCTGGCAGAGGGCAGTCTTTTCCCCATTTGAAAGGTCGATAGTGGCGGCCTCAAGGCTGACTGAAAGACACTGCCCTTACCCGTCTTCTAGTCACCTCCAGGAGTGCCTCAGTGAAGACAGTGAGTTTTCTCCTACGAATCCAGGTGGTCTCCAGTGCCTTGCTGGGAGCTCATCCCACGCTTGCCCTAGCTAAAGTGTGAAGTCAAAGTGACCCCTAGCCTCAAGGGAAGCGTGGGCGCTTCCTATCAGCCAAGTTGGGTGGGCAGCCACCTCCATGAACCCTGACTCCATAGAGTGCTTTAACTCCTCTGTGGCTTTGCGTAGGCCTAAGAGAGTCACGTGTGAATTCCTTCTGAGGGAGAGCATGTGCGCTGGGAGTCCCCGTTTTGTTTTCCGAGCCACACAACACAGGACAGACTGCTGGGGTCAGCTCTTGCTACGCAGAGCGAAGGGCAGTGAACTGCTTCTCGCTTGCAGAGCTTGATGTCTACAGCTGTAAGGCAGCCCCGGGACAAAGTTTTGGCCAGTATTACATTCAGCGTGGCTCTCCCTCTGTGGAGGCCCTCCGAACGGCACTGAGAGAATCCCTGAGCCTAAAGTGCATCCTGGCAACCCTTAACCTGTCATCTCACTATTGTGACGCAAGGTACACTGCAGGTGCAGCCTGACAGAAAGTACAGAAACGCCGGTACGACTCTGAGGCATTTGGACGAGGCAAGGTCCCCTCGGCCTGACTAAGTCATTAAGCGTGTGCTGCTCCTCGTGGCACGCAGAACACCCCCCGTCCAACGAAGTGGGATCCTAGAAAGGCCCAGTGTTGCTGAAAGTCTCCAGGTGTCAGTCAGCGAGTGCTGGCAAATGCGTCGTGGGCTCAAGTTGGCACTGGGAGAATGTGGGAGAAGCCCGACTTTCCCCCTTTGGAAAGCCACTTCGTTGCAGCTTCCAAGCCGCCTGCTACTATTCACTCCACAGATTCCTCTGAGGAGCAGTGAGTTTTTCCAAAAGAAACCAGGTGCTTGCGATTCCTTCTGGGGAGCTCACCCCCAGGAGCATACTGTAGCTAAGGTGCCCACTAAATGTGACCTCTAGTCTCGAGGTAAGGTGCACATTTTCCCATTCCCAGAGATAGGGGCGCCCCGGTTTCCAGGAGGTCTTAGTCAGTGGACGGCTTTAGCTTTAGTATGCCTCACAGCGCTCAAGACTCTCACGTGGGCACTTCTTTCCAAGGAAGTACACTGCGTACCCAAAGCCTTCTGAGCACAAGCAAGGGATACACAGCTCTGGGCACATCCCTCCCTATGCAGTTGGAAGGGCCGGGAACTAAGGTGTTCTCTGAGGCGAGCGTTCCACAGCTTTGAAACAGCCCCAGGAACGTGGTTCTTGGCAGGGTTTCGTTCCCTGCGGGTCTGCCACGTTGAGGAAACTAAGCGGCCCTGAAAGAAACCACCGGGGCTCCAATTCGGTTTGGGGACTCCTGCTCGACGTCTCTCTAGGTGATGCGGAAACTGGACTTTAGGTCCAGCCCGAAGTAATGCAGAGAGTAACCCCGAGCATTGCTAGGCATTGGGAAAATCCAAAGTCACCCAGGTAGGCCTGCTGAGGGCAGTTCGGGGTTTGTGCCGTTCACCACATGCAGCACACACTGCATCCAAAAGTTTCATCGCAGAAGGCCGAACTGTGTTCCACGGGTCTCCCTTGGATTGTCAGAGAAGATAGGTGTATGTGCTGGGTGATCCAGTTGGTAATTGAGAAGCCTGGCAGAGGGCAGTCTTTTCCCCATTTGAAAGGTCGATAGTGGCGGCCTCAAGGCTGACTGAAAGACACTGCCCTTACCCGTCTTCTAGTCACCTCCAGGAGTGCCTCAGTGAAGACAGTGAGTTTTCTCCTACGAATCCAGGTGGTCTCCAGTGCCTTGCTGGGAGCTCATCCCACGCTTGCCCTAGCTAAAGTGTGAAGTCAAAGTGACCCCTAGCCTCAAGGGAAGCGCGAGCGCTTCCTATCAGCCAAGTTGGGTGGGCAGCCACCTCCATGAACCCTGACTCCATAGAGTGCTTTAACTCCTCTGCGGCTTTGCGTAGGCCTAAGAGAGTCGCGTGTGAATTCCTTCTGAGGGAGAGCATGTGCGCTGGGAGTCCCCGTTTTGTTTTCCGAGCCACACAACACAGGACAGACTGCTGGGGTCAGCTCTTGCTACGCAGAGCGAAGGGCAGTGAACTGCTTCTCGCTTGCAGAGCTTGATGTCTACAGCTGTAAGGCAGCCCCGGGACAAAGTTTTGGCCAGTATTACATTCAGCGTGGCTCTCCCTCTGTGGAGGCCCTCCGAACGGCACTGAGAGAATCCCTGAGCCTAAAGTGCATCCTGGCAACCCTTAACCTGTCATCTCACTATTGTGACGCAAGGTACACTGCAGGTGCAGCCTGACAGAAAGTACAGAAAAGCCGGTACGACTCTGAGGCATTTGGACGAGGCAAGGTCCCCTCGGCCTGACTAAGTCATTAAGCGGGTGCTGCTCCTCGTGGCACGCAGAACACCCCCCGTCCAACGAAGTGGGATCCTAGAAAGGCCCAGTGTTGCTGAAAGTCTCCAGGTGTCAGTCAGAGAGTGCTGGCAAATGCGTCGTGGGCTCAAGTTGGCACTGGGAGAATGTGGGAGAAGCCCGACTTTCCCCCTTTGGAAAGCCACTTCGTTGCAGCTTCCAAGCCGCCTGCTACTATTCACTCCACAGATTCCTCTGAGGAGCAGTGAGTTTTTCCAAAAGAAACCAGGTGCTTGCGATTCCTTCCGGGGAGCTCACCCCCAGGAGCATACTGTAGCTAAGGTGCCCACTAAATGTGACCTCTAGTCTCGAGGTAAGGTGCACATTTTCCCATTCCCAGAGATAGGGGCGCCCCGGTTTCCAGGAGGTCTTAGTCAGTGGACGGCTTTAGCTTTAGTATGCCTCACAGCGCTCAAGACTCTCACGTGGGCACTTCTTTCCAAGGAAGTACACTGCGTACCCAAAGCCTTCTGAGCACAAGCAAGGGATACACAGCTCTGGGCACATCCCTCCCTATGCAGTTGGAAGGGCCGGGAACTAAGGTGTTCTCTGAGGCGAGCGTTCCACAGCTTTGAAACAGCCCCAGGAACGCGGTTCTTGGCAGGGTTTCATTCCCTGCGGGTCTGCCACGTTGAGGAAAACTAAGCGGCCCTGAAAGAAACCACCGGGGCTCCAATTCGGTTTGGGGACTCCTGCTCGACGTCTCTCTAGGTGATGCGGAAACTGGACTTTAGGTCCAGCCCGAAGTAATGCAGAGAGTAACCCCGAGCATTGCTAGGCATTGGGAACATCCAAAGTCACCCAGGTAGGCCTGCTGAGGGCAGTTCGGGGTTTGTGCCGTTCACCACATGCAGCACACACTGCATCCAAAAGTTTCATCGCAGAAGGCCGAACTGTGTTCCAAGGGTCTCCCTTGGATTGTCAGAGAAGATAGGTGTATGTGCTGGGTGATCCAGTTGGTAAGTGAGAAGCCTGGCAGAAGGCAGTCTTTTCCCCATTTGAAAGGTCGATAGTGGCGGCCTCAAGGCTGACTGAAAGACACTGCCCTTACCCGTCTTCTAGTCACCTCCAGGAGTGCCTCAGTGAAGACAGTGAGTTTTCTCCTACGAATCCAGGTGGTCTCCAGTGCCTTGCTGGGAGCTCATCCCACGCTTGCCCTAGCTAAAGTGTGAAGTCAAAGTGACCCCTAGCCTCAAGGGAAGCGCGAGCGCTTCCTATCAGCCAAGTTGGGTGGGCAGCCACCTCCATGAACCCTGACTCCATAGAGTGCTTTAACTCCTCTGCGGCTTTGCGTAGGCCTAAGAGAGTCGCGTGTGAATTCCTTCTGAGGGAGAGCATGTGCGCTGTGAGTCCCCGTTTTGTTTTCCGAGCCACACAACACAGGACAGACTGCTGGGGTCAGCTCTTGCTACGCAGAGCGAAGGGCAGTGAACTGCTTCTCGCTTGCAGAGCTTGATGTCTACAGCTGTAAGGCAGCCCCGGGACAAAGTTTTGGCCAGTATTACATTCAGCGTGGCTCTCCCTCTGTGGAGGCCCTCCGAACGGCACTGAGAGAATCCCTGAGCCTAAAGTGCATCCTGGCAACCCTTAACCTGTCATCTCACTATTGTGACGCAAGGTACACTGCAGGTGCAGCCTGACAGAAAGTACAGAAAAGCCGGTACGACTCTGAGGCATTTGGACGAGGCAAGGTCCCCTCGGCCTGACTAAGTCATTAAGCGGGTGCTGCTCCTCGTGGCACGCAGAACACCCCCCGTCCAACGAAGTGGGATCCTAGAAAGGCCCAGTGTTGCTGAAAGTCTCCAGGTGTCAGTCAGCGAGTGCTGGCAAATGCGTCGTGGGCTCAAGTTGGCACTGGGAGAATGTGGGAGAAGCCCGACTTTCCCCTTTGGAAAGCCACTTCGTTGCAGCTTCCAAGCCGCCTGCTACTATTCACTCCACAGATTCCTCTGAGGAGCAGTGAGTTTTTCCAAAAGAAACCAGGTGCTTGCGATTCCTTCCGGGGAGCTCACCCCCAGGAGCATACTGTAGCTAAGGTGCCCACTAAATGTGACCTCTAGTCTCGAGGTAAGGTGCACATTTTCCCATTCCCAGAGATAGGGGCGCCCCGGTTTCCAGGAGGTCTTAGTCAGTGGACGGCTTTAGCTTTAGTATGCCTCACAGCGCTCAAGACTCTCACGTGGGCACTTCTTTCCAAGGAAGTACACTGCGTACCCAAAGCCTTCTGAGCACAAGCAAGGGATACACAGCTCTGGGCACATCCCTCCCTATGCAGTTGGAAGGGCCGGGAACTAAGGTGTTCTCTGAGGCGAGCGTTCCACAGCTTTGAAACAGCCTCAGGAACGCGGTTCTTGGCAGTGTTTCGTTCCCTGCGGGTCTGCCACGTTGAGGAAAACTAAGCGGCCCTGAAAGAAACCACCGGGGCTCCAATTCGGTTTGGGGACTCCTGCTCGACGTCTCTGTAAGTGATGCGGAAACTGGACTTTAGGTCCAGCCCGAAGTAATGCAGAGAGTAACCCCGAGCATTGCTAGGCATTGGGAACATCCGAAGTCACCCAGGTAGGCCTGCTGAGGGCAGTTCGGGGTTTGTGCCGTTCACCACATGCAGCACACACTGCATCCAAAAGTTTCATCGCAGAAGGCCGAACTGTGTTCCACGGGTCTCCCTTGGATTGTCAGAGAAGATAGGTGTATGTGCTGGGTGATCCAGTTGGTAATTGAGAAGCCTGGCAGAGGGCAGTCTTTTCCCCATTTGAAAGGTCGATAGTGGCGGCCTCAAGGCTGACTGAAAGACACTGCCCTTACCCGTCTTCTAGTCACCTCCAGGAGTGCCTCAGTGAAGACAGTGAGTTTTCTCCTACAAATCCAGGTGGTCTCCAGTGCCTTGCTGGGAGCTCATCCCACGCTTGCCCTAGCTAAAGTGTGAAGTCAAAGTGACCCCTAGCCTCAAGGGAAGCGTGAGCGCTTCCTATCAGCCAAGTTGGGTGGGCAGCCACCTCCATGAACCCTGACTCCATAGAGTGCTTTAACTCCTCTGCGGCTTTGCGTAGGCCTAAGAGAGTCGCGTGTGAATTCCTTCTGAGGGAGAGCATGTGTGCTGGGAGTCCCCGTTTTGTTTTCCGAGCCACACAACACAGGACAGACTGCTGGGGTCAGCTCTTGCTACGCAGAGCGAAGGGCAGTGAACTGCTTCTCGCTTGCAGAGCTTGATGTCTACAGCTGTAAGGCAGCCCCGGGACAAAGTTTTGGCCAGTATTACATTCAGCGTGGCTCTCCCTCTGTGGAGGCCCTCCGAACGGCACTGAGAGAATCCCTGAGCCTAAAGTGCATCCTGGCAACCCTTAACCTGTCATCTCACTATTGTGACGCAAGGTACACTGCAGGTGCAGCCTGACAGAAAGTACAGAAAAGCCGGTACGACTCTGAGGCATTTGGACGAGGCAAGGTCCCCTCGGCCTGACTAAGTCATTAAGCGGGTGCTGCTCCTCGTGGCACGCAGAACACCCCCCGTCCAACGAAGTGGGATCCTAGAAAGGCCCAGTGTTGCTGAAAGTCTCCAGGTGTCAGTCAGCGAGTGCTGGCAAATGCGTCATGGGCTCAAGTTGGCACTGGGAGAATGTGGGAGAAGCCCGACTTTCCCCCTTTGGAAAGCCACTTCGTTGCAGCTTCCAAGCCGCCTGCTACTATTCACTCCACAGATTCCTCTGAGGAGCAGTGAGTTTTCCCAAAAGAAACCAGGTGCTTGCGATTCCTTCCGGGGAGCTCACCCCCAGGAGCATACTGTAGCTAAGGTGCCCACTAAATGGGACCTCTAGTCTCGAGGTAAGTTGCACATTTTCCCATTCCCAGAGATAGGGGCGCCCCGGTTTCCAGGAGGTCTTAGTCAGTGGACGGCTTTAGCTTTAGTATGCCTCACAGCGCTCAAGACTCTCACGTGGGCACTTCTTTCCAAGGAAGTACACTGCGTACCCAAAGCCTTCTGAGCACAAGCAAGGGATACACAGCTCTGGGCACATCCCTCCCTATGCAGTTGGAAGGGCCGGGAACTAAGGTGTTCTCTGAGGCGAGCGTTCCACAGCTTTGAAACAGCCTCAGGAACGCGGTTCTTGGCAGTGTTTCGTTCCCTGCGGGTCTGCCACGTTGAGGAAAACTAAGCGGCCCTGAAAGAAACCACCGGGGCTCCAATTCGGTTTGGGGACTCCTGCTCGACGTCTCTGTAAGTGATGCGGAAACTGGACTTTAGGTCCAGCCCGAAGTAATGCAGAGAGTAACCCCGAGCATTGCTAGGCATTGGGAACATCCGAAGTCACCCAGGTAGGCCTGCTGAGGGCAGTTCGGGGTTTGTGCCGTTCACCACATGCAGCACACACTGCATCCAAAAGTTTCATCGCAGAAGGCCGAACTGTGTTCCACGGGTCTCCCTTGGATTGTCAGAGAAGATAGGTGTATGTGCTGGGTGATCCAGTTGGTAATTGAGAAGCCTGGCAGAGGGCAGTCTTTTCCCCATTTGAAAGGTCGATAGTGGCGGCCTCAAGGCTGACTGAAAGACACTGCCCTTACCCGTCTTCTAGTCACCTCCAGGAGTGCCTCAGTGAAGACAGTGAGTTTTCTCCTACGAATCCAGGTGGTCTCCAGTGCCTTGCTGGGAGCTCATCCCACGCTTGCCCTAGCTAAAGTGTGAAGTCAAAGTGACCCCTAGCCTCAAGGGAAGCGCGAGCGCTTCCTATCAGCCAAGTTGGGTGGGCAGCCACCTCCATGAACCCTGACTCCATAGAGTGCTTTAACTCCTCTGCGGCTTTGCGTAGGCCTAAGAGAGTCGCGTGTGAATTCCTTCTGAGGGAGAGCATGTGCGCTGGGAGTCCCCGTTTTGTTTTCCGAGCCACACAACACAGGACAGACTGCTGGGGTCAGCTCTTGCTACGCAGAGCGAAGGGCAGTGAACTGCTTCTCGCTTGCAGAGCTTGATGTCTACAGCTGTAAGGCAGCCCCGGGACAAAGTTTTGGCCAGTATTACATTCAGCGTGGCTCTCCCTCTGTGGAGGCCCTCCGAACGGCACTGAGAGAATCCCTGAGCCTAAAGTGCATCCTGGCAACCCTTAACCTGTCATCTCACTATTGTGACGCAAGGTACACTGCAGGTGCAGCCTGACAGAAAGTACAGAAACGCCGGTACGACTCTGAGGCATTTGGACGAGGCAAGGTCCCCTCGGCCTGACTAAGTCATTAAGCGTGTGCTGCTCCTCGTGGCACGCAGAACACCCCCCGTCCAACGAAGTGGGATCCTAGAAAGGCCCAGTGTTGCTGAAAGTCTCCAGGTGTCAGTCAGCGAGTGCTGGCAAATGCGTCGTGGGCTCAAGTTGGCACTGGGAGAATGTGGGAGAAGCCCGACTTTCCCCCTTTGGAAAGCCACTTCGTTGCAGCTTCCAAGCCGCCTGCTACTATTCACTCCACAGATTCCTCTGAGGAGCAGTGAGTTTTTCCAAAAGAAACCAGGTGCTTGCGATTCCTTCTGGGGAGCTCACCCCCAGGAGCATACTGTAGCTAAGGTGCCCACTAAATGTGACCTCTAGTCTCGAGGTAAGGTGCACATTTTCCCATTCCCAGAGATAGGGGCGCCCCGGTTTCCAGGAGGTCTTAGTCAGTGGACGGCTTTAGCTTTAGTATGCCTCACAGCGCTCAAGACTCTCACGTGGGCACTTCTTTCCAAGGAAGTACACTGCGTACCCAAAGCCTTCTGAGCACAAGCAAGGGATACACAGCTCTGGGCACATCCCTCCCTATGCAGTTGGAAGGGCCGGGAACTAAGGTGTTCTCTGAGGCGAGCGTTCCACAGCTTTGAAACAGCCCCAGGAACGTGGTTCTTGGCAGGGTTTCGTTCCCTGCGGGTCTGCCACGTTGAGGAAACTAAGCGGCCCTGAAAGAAACCACCGGGGCTCCAATTCGGTTTGGGGACTCCTGCTCGACGTCTCTCTAGGTGATGCGGAAACTGGACTTTAGGTCCAGCCCGAAGTAATGCAGAGAGTAACCCCGAGCATTGCTAGGCATTGGGAAAATCCAAAGTCACCCAGGTAGGCCTGCTGAGGGCAGTTCGGGGTTTGTGCCGTTCACCACATGCAGCACACACTGCATCCAAAAGTTTCATCGCAGAAGGCCGAACTGTGTTCCACGGGTCTCCCTTGGATTGTCAGAGAAGATAGGTGTATGTGCTGGGTGATCCAGTTGGTAATTGAGAAGCCTGGCAGAGGGCAGTCTTTTCCCCATTTGAAAGGTCGATAGTGGCGGCCTCAAGGCTGACTGAAAGACACTGCCCTTACCCGTCTTCTAGTCACCTCCAGGAGTGCCTCAGTGAAGACAGTGAGTTTTCTCCTACGAATCCAGGTGGTCTCCAGTGCCTTGCTGGGAGCTCATCCCACGCTTGCCCTAGCTAAAGTGTGAAGTCAAAGTGACCCCTAGCCTCAAGGGAAGCGCGAGCGCTTCCTATCAGCCAAGTTGGGTGGGCAGCCACCTCCATGAACCCTGACTCCATAGAGTGCTTTAACTCCTCTGCGGCTTTGCGTAGGCCTAAGAGAGTCGCGTGTGAATTCCTTCTGAGGGAGAGCATGTGCGCTGGGAGTCCCCGTTTTGTTTTCCGAGCCACACAACACAGGACAGACTGCTGGGGTCAGCTCTTGCTACGCAGAGCGAAGGGCAGTGAACTGCTTCTCGCTTGCAGAGCTTGATGTCTACAGCTGTAAGGCAGCCCCGGGACAAAGTTTTGGCCAGTATTACATTCAGCGTGGCTCTCCCTCTGTGGAGGCCCTCCGAACGGCACTGAGAGAATCCCTGAGCCTAAAGTGCATCCTGGCAACCCTTAACCTGTCATCTCACTATTGTGACGCAAGGTACACTGCAGGTGCAGCCTGACAGAAAGTACAGAAAAGCCGGTACGACTCTGAGGCATTTGGACGAGGCAAGGTCCCCTCGGCCTGACTAAGTCATTAAGCGGGTGCTGCTCCTCGTGGCACGCAGAACACCCCCCGTCCAACGAAGTGGGATCCTAGAAAGGCCCAGTGTTGCTGAAAGTCTCCAGGTGTCAGTCAGAGAGTGCTGGCAAATGCGTCGTGGGCTCAAGTTGGCACTGGGAGAATGTGGGAGAAGCCCGACTTTCCCCCTTTGGAAAGCCACTTCGTTGCAGCTTCCAAGCCGCCTGCTACTATTCACTCCACAGATTCCTCTGAGGAGCAGTGAGTTTTTCCAAAAGAAACCAGGTGCTTGCGATTCCTTCCGGGGAGCTCACCCCCAGGAGCATACTGTAGCTAAGGTGCCCACTAAATGTGACCTCTAGTCTCGAGGTAAGGTGCACATTTTCCCATTCCCAGAGATAGGGGCGCCCCGGTTTCCAGGAGGTCTTAGTCAGTGGACGGCTTTAGCTTTAGTATGCCTCACAGCGCTCAAGACTCTCACGTGGGCACTTCTTTCCAAGGAAGTACACTGCGTACCCAAAGCCTTCTGAGCACAAGCAAGGGATACACAGCTCTGGGCACATCCCTCCCTATGCAGTTGGAAGGGCCGGGAACTAAGGTGTTCTCTGAGGCGAGCGTTCCACAGCTTTGAAACAGCCCCAGGAACGCGGTTCTTGGCAGGGTTTCATTCCCTGCGGGTCTGCCACGTTGAGGAAAACTAAGCGGCCCTGAAAGAAACCACCGGGGCTCCAATTCGGTTTGGGGACTCCTGCTCGACGTCTCTCTAGGTGATGCGGAAACTGGACTTTAGGTCCAGCCCGAAGTAATGCAGAGAGTAACCCCGAGCATTGCTAGGCATTGGGAACATCCAAAGTCACCCAGGTAGGCCTGCTGAGGGCAGTTCGGGGTTTGTGCCGTTCACCACATGCAGCACACACTGCATCCAAAAGTTTCATCGCAGAAGGCCGAACTGTGTTCCAAGGGTCTCCCTTGGATTGTCAGAGAAGATAGGTGTATGTGCTGGGTGATCCAGTTGGTAAGTGAGAAGCCTGGCAGAAGGCAGTCTTTTCCCCATTTGAAAGGTCGATAGTGGCGGCCTCAAGGCTGACTGAAAGACACTGCCCTTACCCGTCTTCTAGTCACCTCCAGGAGTGCCTCAGTGAAGACAGTGAGTTTTCTCCTACGAATCCAGGTGGTCTCCAGTGCCTTGCTGGGAGCTCATCCCACGCTTGCCCTAGCTAAAGTGTGAAGTCAAAGTGACCCCTAGCCTCAAGGTAAGCGCGAGCGCTTCCTATCAGCCAAGTTGGGTGGGCAGCCACCTCCATGAACCCTGACTCCATAGAGTGCTTTAACTCCTCTGCGGCTTTGCGTAGGCCTAAGAGAGTCGCGTGTGAATTCCTTCTGAGGGAGAGCATGTGCGCTGTGAGTCCCCGTTTTGTTTTCCGAGCCACACAACACAGGACAGACTGCTGGGGTCAGCTCTTGCTACGCAGAGCGAAGGGCAGTGAACTGCTTCTCGCTTGCAGAGCTTGATGTCTACAGCTGTAAGGCAGCCCCGGGACAAAGTTTTGGCCAGTATTACATTCAGCGTGGCTCTCCCTCTGTGGAGGCCCTCCGAACGGCACTGAGAGAATCCCTGAGCCTAAAGTGCATCCTGGCAACCCTTAACCTGTCATCTCACTATTGTGACGCAAGGTACACTGCAGGTGCAGCCTGACAGAAAGTACAGAAAAGCCGGTACGACTCTGAGGCATTTGGACGAGGCAAGGTCCCCTCGGCCTGACTAAGTCATTAAGCGGGTGCTGCTCCTCGTGGCACGCAGAACACCCCCCGTCCAACGAAGTGGGATCCTAGAAAGGCCCAGTGTTGCTGAAAGTCTCCAGGTGTCAGTCAGCGAGTGCTGGCAAATGCGTCGTGGGCTCAAGTTGGCACTGGGAGAATGTGGGAGAAGCCCGACTTTCCCCTTTGGAAAGCCACTTCGTTGCAGCTTCCAAGCCGCCTGCTACTATTCACTCCACAGATTCCTCTGAGGAGCAGTGAGTTTTTCCAAAAGAAACCAGGTGCTTGCGATTCCTTCCGGGGAGCTCACCCCCAGGAGCATACTGTAGCTAAGGTGCCCACTAAATGTGACCTCTAGTCTCGAGGTAAGGTGCACATTTTCCCATTCCCAGAGATAGGGGCGCCCCGGTTTCCAGGAGGTCTTAGTCAGTGGACGGCTTTAGCTTTAGTATGCCTCACAGCGCTCAAGACTCTCACGTGGGCACTTCTTTCCAAGGAAGTACACTGCGTACCCAAAGCCTTCTGAGCACAAGCAAGGGATACACAGCTCTGGGCACATCCCTCCCTATGCAGTTGGAAGGGCCGGGAACTAAGGTGTTCTCTGAGGCGAGCGTTCCACAGCTTTGAAACAGCCTCAGGAACGCGGTTCTTGGCAGTGTTTCGTTCCCTGCGGGTCTGCCACGTTGAGGAAAACTAAGCGGCCCTGAAAGAAACCACCGGGGCTCCAATTCGGTTTGGGGACTCCTGCTCGACGTCTCTGTAAGTGATGCGGAAACTGGACTTTAGGTCCAGCCCGAAGTAATGCAGAGAGTAACCCCGAGCATTGCTAGGCATTGGGAACATCCGAAGTCACCCAGGTAGGCCTGCTGAGGGCAGTTCGGGGTTTGTGCCGTTCACCACATGCAGCACACACTGCATCCAAAAGTTTCATCGCAGAAGGCCGAACTGTGTTCCACGGGTCTCCCTTGGATTGTCAGAGAAGATAGGTGTATGTGCTGGGTGATCCAGTTGGTAATTGAGAAGCCTGGCAGAGGGCAGTCTTTTCCCCATTTGAAAGGTCGATAGTGGCGGCCTCAAGGCTGACTGAAAGACACTGCCCTTACCCGTCTTCTAGTCACCTCCAGGAGTGCCTCAGTGAAGACAGTGAGTTTTCTCCTACAAATCCAGGTGGTCTCCAGTGCCTTGCTGGGAGCTCATCCCACGCTTGCCCTAGCTAAAGTGTGAAGTCAAAGTGACCCCTAGCCTCAAGGGAAGCGTGAGCGCTTCCTATCAGCCAAGTTGGGTGGGCAGCCACCTCCATGAACCCTGACTCCATAGAGTGCTTTAACTCCTCTGCGGCTTTGCGTAGGCCTAAGAGAGTCGCGTGTGAATTCCTTCTGAGGGAGAGCATGTGTGCTGGGAGTCCCCGTTTTGTTTTCCGAGCCACACAACACAGGACAGACTGCTGGGGTCAGCTCTTGCTACGCAGAGCGAAGGGCAGTGAACTGCTTCTCGCTTGCAGAGCTTGATGTCTACAGCTGTAAGGCAGCCCCGGGACAAAGTTTTGGCCAGTATTACATTCAGCGTGGCTCTCCCTCTGTGGAGGCCCTCCGAACGGCACTGAGAGAATCCCTGAGCCTAAAGTGCATCCTGGCAACCCTTAACCTGTCATCTCACTATTGTGACGCAAGGTACACTGCAGGTGCAGCCTGACAGAAAGTACAGAAAAGCCGGTACGACTCTGAGGCATTTGGACGAGGCAAGGTCCCCTCGGCCTGACTAAGTCATTAAGCGGGTGCTGCTCCTCGTGGCACGCAGAACACCCCCCGTCCAACGAAGTGGGATCCTAGAAAGGCCCAGTGTTGCTGAAAGTCTCCAGGTGTCAGTCAGCGAGTGCTGGCAAATGCGTCATGGGCTCAAGTTGGCACTGGGAGAATGTGGGAGAAGCCCGACTTTCCCCCTTTGGAAAGCCACTTCGTTGCAGCTTCCAAGCCGCCTGCTACTATTCACTCCACAGATTCCTCTGAGGAGCAGTGAGTTTTCCCAAAAGAAACCAGGTGCTTGCGATTCCTTCCGGGGAGCTCACCCCCAGGAGCATACTGTAGCTAAGGTGCCCACTAAATGGGACCTCTAGTCTCGAGGTAAGTTGCACATTTTCCCATTCCCAGAGATAGGGGCGCCCCGGTTTCCAGGAGGTCTTAGTCAGTGGACGGCTTTAGCTTTAGTATGCCTCACAGCGCTCAAGACTCTCACGTGGGCACTTCTTTCCAAGGAAGTACACTGCGTACCCAAAGCCTTCTGAGCACAAGCAAGGGATACACAGCTCTGGGCACATCCCTCCCTATGCAGTTGGAAGGGCCGGGAACTAAGGTGTTCTCTGAGGCGAGCGTTCCACAGCTTTGAAACAGCCTCAGGAACGCGGTTCTTGGCAGTGTTTCGTTCCCTGCGGGTCTGCCACGTTGAGGAAAACTAAGCGGCCCTGAAAGAAACCACCGGGGCTCCAATTCGGTTTGGGGACTCCTGCTCGACGTCTCTGTAAGTGATGCGGAAACTGGACTTTAGGTCCAGCCCGAAGTAATGCAGAGAGTAACCCCGAGCATTGCTAGGCATTGGGAACATCCGAAGTCACCCAGGTAGGCCTGCTGAGGGCAGTTCGGGGTTTGTGCCGTTCACCACATGCAGCACACACTGCATCCAAAAGTTTCATCGCAGAAGGCCGAACTGTGTTCCACGGGTCTCCCTTGGATTGTCAGAGAAGATAGGTGTATGTGCTGGGTGATCCAGTTGGTAATTGAGAAGCCTGGCAGAGGGCAGTCTTTTCCCCATTTGAAAGGTCGATAGTGGCGGCCTCAAGGCTGACTGAAAGACACTGCCCTTACCCGTCTTCTAGTCACCTCCAGGAGTGCCTCAGTGAAGACAGTGAGTTTTCTCCTACGAATCCAGGTGGTCTCCAGTGCCTTGCTGGGAGCTCATCCCACGCTTGCCCTAGCTAAAGTGTGAAGTCAAAGTGACCCCTAGCCTCAAGGGAAGCGCGAGCGCTTCCTATCAGCCAAGTTGGGTGGGCAGCCACCTCCATGAACCCTGACTCCATAGAGTGCTTTAACTCCTCTGCGGCTTTGCGTAGGCCTAAGAGAGTCGCGTGTGAATTCCTTCTGAGGGAGAGCATGTGCGCTGGGAGTCCCCGTTTTGTTTTCCGAGCCACACAACACAGGACAGACTGCTGGGGTCAGCTCTTGCTACGCAGAGCGAAGGGCAGTGAACTGCTTCTCGCTTGCAGAGCTTGATGTCTACAGCTGTAAGGCAGCCCCGGGACAAAGTTTTGGCCAGTATTACATTCAGCGTGGCTCTCCCTCTGTGGAGGCCCTCCGAACGGCACTGAGAGAATCCCTGAGCCTAAAGTGCATCCTGGCAACCCTTAACCTGTCATCTCACTATTGTGACGCAAGGTACACTGCAGGTGCAGCCTGACAGAAAGTACAGAAAAGCCGGTACGACTCTGAGGCATTTGGACGAGGCAAGGTCCCCTCGGCCTGACTAAGTCATTAAGCGGGTGCTGCTCCTCGTGGCACGCAGAACACCCCCCGTCCAACGAAGTGGGATCCTAGAAAGGCCCAGTGTTGCTGAAAGTCTCCAGGTGTCAGTCAGCGAGTGCTGGCAAATGCGTCGTGGGCTCAAGTTGGCACTGGGAGAATGTGGGAGAAGCCCGACTTTCCCCCTTTGGAAAGCCACTTCGTTGCAGCTTCCAAGCCGCCTGCTACTATTCACTCCACAGATTCCTCTGAGGAGCAGTGAGTTTTTCCAAAAGAAACCAGGTGCTTGCGATTCCTTCCGGGGAGCTCACCCCCAGGAGCATACTGTAGCTAAGGTGCCCACTAAATGTGACCTCTAGTCTCGAGGTAAGGTGCACATTTTCCCATTCCCAGAGATAGGGGCGCCCCGGTTTCCAGGAGGTCTTAGTCAGTGGACGGCTTTAGCTTTAGTATGCCTCACAGCGCTCAAGACTCTCACGTGGGCACTTCTTTCCAAGGAAGTACACTGCGTACCCAAAGCCTTCTGAGCACAAGCAAGGGATACACAGCTCTGGGCACATCCCTCCCTATGCAGTTGGAAGGGCCGGGAACTAAGGTGTTCTCTGAGGCGAGCGTTCCACAGCTTTGAAACAGCCCCAGGAACGTGGTTCTTGGCAGGGTTTCGTTCCCTGCGGGTCTGCCACGTTGAGGAAAACTAAGCGGCCCTGAAAGAAACCACCGGGGCTCCAATTCGGTTTGGGGACTCCTGCTCGACGTCTCTCTAGGTGATGCGGAAACTGGACTTTAGGTCCAGCCCGAAGTAATGCAGAGAGTAACCCCGAGCATTGCTAGGCATTGGGAACATCCGAAGTCACCCAGGTAGGCCTGCTGAGGGCAGTTCGGGGTTTGTGCCGTTCACCACATGCAGCACACACTGCATCCAAAAGTTTCATCGCAGAAGGCCGAACTGTGTTCCACGGGTCTCCCTTGGATTGTCAGAGAAGATAGGTGTATGTGCTGGGTGATCCAGTTGGTAATTGAGAAGCCTGGCAGAGGGCAGTCTTTTCCCCATTTGAAAGGTCGATAGTGGCGGCCTCAAGGCTGACTGAAAGACACTGCCCTTACCCGTCTTCTAGTCACCTCCAGGAGTGCCTCAGTGAAGACAGTGAGTTTTCTCCTACGAATCCAGGTGGTCTCCAGTGCCTTGCTGGGAGCTCATCCCACGCTTGCCCTAGCTAAAGTGTGAAGTCAAAGTGACCCCTAGCCTCAAGGGAAGCGCGAGCGCTTCCTATCAGCCAAGTTGGGTGGGCAGCCACCTCCATGAACCCTGACTCCATAGAGTGCTTTAACTCCTCTGCGGCTTTGCGTAGGCCTAAGAGAGTCGCGTGTGAATTCCTTCTGAGGGAGAGCATGTGCGCTGGGAGTCCCCGTTTTGTTTTCCGAGCCACACAACACAGGACAGACTGCTGGGGTCAGCTCTTGCTACGCAGAGCGAAGGGCAGTGAACTGCTTCTCGCTTGCAGAGCTTGATGTCTACAGCTGTAAGGCAGCCCCGGGACAAAGTTTTGGCCAGTATTACATTCAGCGTGGCTCTCCCTCTGTGGAGGCCCTCTGAACGGCACTGAGAGAATCCCTGAGCCTAAAGTGCATCCTGGCAACCCTTAACCTGTCATCTCACTATTGTGACGCAAGGTACACTGCAGGTGCAGCCTGACAGAAAGTACAGAAAAGCCGGTACGACTCTGAGGCATTTGGACGAGGCAAGGTCCCCTCGGCCTGACTAAGTCATTAAGCGGGTGCTGCTCCTCGTGGCACGCAGAACACCCCCCGTCCAACGAAGTGGGATCCTAGAAAGGCCCAGTGTTGCTGAAAGTCTCCAGGTGTCAGTCAGCGAGTGCTGGCAAATGCGTCGTGGGCTCAAGTTGGCACTGGGAGAATGTGGGAGAAGCCCGACTTTCCCCCTTTGGAAAGCCACTTCGTTGCAGCTTCCAAGCCGCCTGCTACTATTCACTCCACAGATTCCTCTGAGGAGCAGTGAGTTTTTCCAAAAGAAACCAGGTGCTTGCGATTCCTTCCGGGGAGCTCACCCCCAGGAGCATACTGTAGCTAAGGTGCCCACTAAATGTGACCTCTAGTCTCGAGGTAAGGTGCACATTTTCCCATTCCCAGAGATAGGGGCGCCCCGGTTTCCAGGAGGTCTTAGTCAGTGGACGGCTTTAGCTTTAGTATGCCTCACAGCGCTCAAGACTCTCACGTGGGCACTTCTTTCCAAGGAAGTACACTGCGTACCCAAAGCCTTCTGAGCACAAGCAAGGGATACACAGCTCTGGGCACATCCCTCCCTATGCAGTTGGAAGGGCCGGGAACTAAGGTGTTCTCTGAGGCGAGCGTTCCACAGCTTTGAAACAGCCCCAGGAACGTGGTTCTTGGCAGGGTTTCGTTCCCTGCGGGTCTGCCACGTTGAGGAAAACTAAGCGGCCCTGAAAGAAACCACCGGGGCTCCAATTCGGTTTGGGGACTCCTGCTCGACGTCTCTCTAGGTGATGCGGAAACTGGACTTTAGGTCCAGCCCGAAGTAATGCAGAGAGTAACCCCGAGCATTGCTAGGCATTGGGAACATCCAAAGTCACCCAGGTAGGCCTGCTGAGGGCAGTTCGGGGTTTGTGCCGTTCACCACATGCAGCACACACTGCATCCAAAAGTTTCATCGCAGAAGGCCGAACTGTGTTCCAAGGGTCTCCCTTGGATTGTCAGAGAAGATAGGTGTATGTGCTGGGTGATCCAGTTGGTAATTGAGAAGCCTGGCAGAGGGCAGTCTTTTCCCCATTTGAAAGGTCGATAGTGGCGGCCTCAAGGCTGACTGAAAGACACTGCCCTTACCCGTCTTCTAGTCACCTCCAGGAGTGCCTCAGTGAAGACAGTGAGTTTTCTCCTACGAATCCAGGTGGTCTCCAGTGCCTTGCTGGGAGCTCATCCCACGCTTGCCCTAGCTAAAGTGTGAAGTCAAAGTGACCCCTAGCCTCAAGGGAAGCGCGAGCGCTTCCTATCAGCCAAGTTGGGTGGGCAGCCACCTCCATGAACCCTGACTCCATAGAGTGCTTTAACTCCTCTGCGGCTTTGCGTAGGCCTAAGAGAGTCGCGTGTGAATTCCTTCTGAGGGAGAGCATGTGCGCTGGGAGTCCCCGTTTTGTTTTCCGAGCCACACAACACAGGACAGACTGCTGGGGTCAGCTCTTGCTACGCAGAGCGAAGGGCAGTGAACTGCTTCTCGCTTGCAGAGCTTGATGTCTACAGCTGTAAGGCAGCCCCGGGACAAAGTTTTGGCCAGTATTACATTCAGCGTGGCTCTCCCTCTGTGGAGGCCCTCCGAACGGCACTGAGAGAATCCCTGAGCCTAAAGTGCATCCTGGCAACCCTTAACCTGTCATCTCACTATTGTGACGCAAGGTACACTGCAGGTGCAGCCTGACAGAAAGTACAGAAAAGCCGGTACGACTCTGAGGCATTTGGACGAGGCAAGGTCCCCTCGGCCTGACTAAGTCATTAAGCGGGTGCTGCTCCTCGTGGCACGCAGAACACCCCCCGTCCAACGAAGTGGGATCCTAGAAAGGCCCAGTGTTGCTGAAAGTCTCCAGGTGTCAGTCAGCGAGTGCTGGCAAATGCGTCGTGGGCTCAAGTTGGCACTGGGAGAATGTGGGAGAAGCCCGACTTTCCCCCTTTGGAAAGCCACTTCGTTGCAGCTTCCAAGCCGCCTGCTACTATTCACTCCACAGATTCCTCTGAGGAGCAGTGAGTTTTTCCAAAAGAAACCAGGTGCTTGCGATTCCTTCCGGGGAGCTCACCCCCAGGAGCATACTGTAGCTAAGGTGCCCACTAAATGTGACCTCTAGTCTCGAGGTAAGGTGCACATTTTCCCATTCCCAGAGATAGGGGCGCCCCGGTTTCCAGGAGGTCTTAGTCAGTGGACGGCTTTAGCTTTAGTATGCCTCACAGCGCTCAAGACTCTCACGTGGGCACTTCTTTCCAAGGAAGTACACTGCGTACCCAAAGCCTTCTGAGCACAAGCAAGGGATACACAGCTCTGGGCACATCCCTCCCTATGCAGTTGGAAGGGCCGGGAACTAAGGTGTTCTCTGAGGCGAGCGTTCCACAGCTTTGAAACAGCCCCAGGAACGCGGTTCTTGGCAGGGTTTCATTCCCTGCGGGTCTGCCACGTTGAGGAAAACTAAGCGGCCCTGAAAGAAACCACCGGGGCTCCAATTCGGTTTGGGGACTCCTGCTCGACGTCTCTCTAGGTGATGCGGAAACTGGACTTTAGGTCCAGCCCGAAGTAATGCAGAGAGTAACCCCGAGCATTGCTAGGCATTGGGAACATCCAAAGTCACCCAGGTAGGCCTGCTGAGGGCAGTTCGGGGTTTGTGCCGTTCACCACATGCAGCAAACACTGCATCCAAAAGTTTCATCGCAGAAGGCCGAACTGTGTTCCAAGGGTCTCCCTTGGATTGTCAGAGAAGATAGGTGTATGTGCTGGGTGATCCAGTTGGTAAGTGAGAAGCCTGGCAGAAGGCAGTCTTTTCCCCATTTGAAAGGTCGATAGTGGCGGCCTCAAGGCTGACTGAAAGACACTGCCCTTACCCGTCTTCTAGTCACCTCCAGGAGTGCCTCAGTGAAGACAGTGAGTTTTCTCCTACGAATCCAGGTGGTCTCCAGTGCCTTGCTGGGAGCTCATCCCACGCTTGCCCTAGCTAAAGTGTGAAGTCAAAGTGACCCCTAGCCTCAAGGGAAGCGCGAGCGCTTCCTATCAGCCAAGTTGGGTGGGCAGCCACCTCCATGAACCCTGACTCCATAGAGTGCTTTAACTCCTCTGCGGCTTTGCGTAGGCCTAAGAGAGTCGCGTGTGAATTCCTTCTGAGGGAGAGCATGTGCGCTGTGAGTCCCCGTTTTGTTTTCCGAGCCACACAACACAGGACAGACTGCTGGGGTCAGCTCTTGCTACGCAGAGCGAAGGGCAGTGAACTGCTTCTAGCTTGCAGAGCTTGATGTCTACAGCTGTAAGGCAGCCCCGGGACAAAGTTTTGGCCAGTATTACATTCAGCGTGGCTCTCCCTCTGTGGAGGCCCTCCGAACGGCACTGAGAGAATCCCTGAGCCTAAAGTGCATCCTGGCAACTCTTAACCTGTCATCTCACTATTGTGACGCAAGGTACACTGCAGGTGCAGCCTGACAGAAAGTACAGAAAAGCCGGTACGACTCTGAGGCATTCGGAAGATGCAAGGTCCCCTCGGCCTGACTAAGTCATTAAGCGGGTGCTGCTCCTCGTGGCACGCAAAACACACCCCGTCCAACGAAGTGGGATCCTAGAAAGGCCCAGTGTTGCTGAAAGTCTCCAGGTGTCAGTCAGAGAGTGCTGGCAAAGGCGTCGTGGGCTCAAGTTGGCACTGGGGGAATGTGGGAGAAGCCCGACTTTCCCCCTTTGGAAAGCCACTTCGTTGCAGCTTCCAAGCCGCCTGCTACTATTCACTCCACAGATTCCTCTGAGGAGCAGTGAGTTTTTCCAAAAGAAACCAGGTGCTTGCGATTCCTTCCGGGGAGCTCACCCCCAGGAGCATACTGTAGCTAAGGTGCCCACTAAATGTGACCTCTAGTCTCGAGGTAAGGTGCACATTTTCCCATTCCCAGAGATAGGGGCGCCCCGGTTTCCAGGAGGTCTTAGTCAGTGGACGGCTTTAGCTTTAGTATGCCTCACAGCGCTCAAGACTCTCACGTGGGCACTTCTTTCCAAGGAAGTGCACTGCGTACCCAAAGCCTTCTGAGCACAAGCAAGGGATACACAGCTCTGGGCACATCCCTCCCTATGCAGTTGGAAGGGCCGGGAACTAAGGTGTTCTCTGAGGCGAGCGTTCCACAGATTTGAAACAGCCCCAGGAACGCGGTTCTTGGCAGGGTTTCGTTCCCTGCGGGTCTGCCACGTTGAGGAAAACTAAGCGGCCCTGAAAGAAACCACCGGGGCTCCAATTCGGTTTGGGGACTCCTGCTCGACGTCTCTCTAAGTGATGCGGAAACTGGACTTTAGGTCCAGCCAGAAGTAATGCAGAGAGTAACCCCGAGCATTGCTAGGCATTGGGAATATCCAAAGTCACCCAGGTAGGCCTGCTGAGGGCAGTTCGGGGTTTGTGCCGTTCACCACATGCAGCACACACTGCATCCAAAAGTTTCATCGCAGAAGGCCGAACTGTGTTCCACGGGTCTCCCTTGGATTGTCAGAGAAGATAGGTGTATGTGCTGGGTGATCCAGTTGGTAATTGAGAAGCCTGGCAGAGGGCAGTCTTTTCCCCATTTGAAAGGTCGATAGTGGCGGCCTCAAGGCTGACTGAAAGACACTGCCCTTACCCGTCTTCTAGTCACCTCCAGGAGTGCCTCAGTGAACACAGTGAGTTTTCTCCTACGAATCCAGGTGGTCTCCAGTGCCTTGCTGGGAGCTCATCCCACGCTTGCCCTAGCTAAAGTGTGAAGTCAAAGTGACCCCTAGCCTCAAGGGAAGCGTGAGTGCTTCCTATCAGCCAAGTTGGGTGGGCAGCCACCTCCATGAACCCTGACTCCATAGAGTGCTTTAACTCCTCTGCGGCTTTGCGTAGGCCTAAGAGAGTCGCGTGTGAATTCCTTCTGAGGGAGAGCATGTGCGCTGGGAGTCCCCGTTTTGTTTTCCGAGCCACACAACACAGGACAGACTGCTGGGGTCAGCTCTTGCTACGCAGAGCGAAGGGCAGTGAACTGCTTCTCGCTTGCAGAGCTTGATGTCTACAGCTGGAAGGCAGCCCCGGGACAAAGTTTTGGCCAGTATTACATTCAGCGTGGCTCTCCCTCTGTGGAGGCCCTCCGAACGGCACTGAGAGAATCCCTGAGCCTAAAGTGCATCCTGGCAACCCTTAACCTGTCATCTCACTATTGTGACGCAAGGTACACTGCAGGTGCAGCCTGACAGAAAGTACAGAAAAGCCGGTACGACTCTGAGGCATTTGGACGAGGCAAGGTCCCCTCGGCCTGACTAAGTCATTAAGCGGGTGCTGCTCCTCGTGGCACGCAGAACACCACCCGTCCAACAAAGTGGGATCCTAGAAAGGCCCAGTGTTGCTGAAAGTCTCCAGGTGTCAGTCAGCAAGTGCTGGCAAATGCGTCATGGGCTCAAGTTGGCACTGGGAGAATGTGGGAGAAGCCCGACTTTCCCCCTTTGGAAAGCCACTTCGTTGCAGCTTCCAAGCCGCCTGCTACTATTCACTCCACAGATTCCTCTGAGGAGCAGTGAGTTTTTCCAAAAGAAACCAGGTGCTTGCGATTCCTTCCAGGGAGCTCACCCCCAGGAGCATACTGTAGCTAAGGTGCCCACTAAATGGGACCTCTAGTCTCGAGGTAAGTTGCACATTTTCCCATTCCCAGAGATAGGGGCGCCCCGGTTTCCAGGAGGTCTTAGTCAGTGGACGGCTTTAGCTTTAGTATGCCTCACAGCGCTCAAGACTCTCACGTGGGCACTTCTTTCCAAGGAAGTACACTGCGTACCCAAAGCCTTCTGAGCACAAGCAAGGGATACACAGCTCTGGGCACATCCCTCCCTATGCAGTTGGAAGGGCCGGGAACTAAGGTGTTCTCTGAGGCGAGCGTTCCACAGCTTTGAAACAGCCTCAGGAACGCGGTTCTTGGCAGTGTTTCGTTCCCTGCGGGTCTGCCACGTTGAGGAAAACTAAGCGGCCCTGAAAGAAACCACCGGGGCTCCAATTCGGTTTGGGGACTCCTGCTCGACGTCTCTCTAAGTGATGCGGAAACTGGACTTTAGGTCCAGCCCGAAGTAATGCAGAGAGTAACCCCGAGCATTGCTAGGCATTGGGAACATCCGAAGTCACCCAGGTAGGCCTGCTGAGGGCAGTTCGGGGTTTGTGCCGTTCACCACATGCAGCACACACTGCATCCAAAAGTTTCATCGCAGAAGGCCGAACTGTGTTCCACGGGTCTCCCTTGGATTGTCAGAGAAGATAGGTGTATGTGCTGGGTGATCCAGTTGGTAATTGAGAAGCCTGGCAGAGGGCAGTCTTTTCCCCATTTGAAAGGTCGATAGTGGCGGCCTCAAGGCTGACTGAAAGACACTGCCCTTACCCGTCTTCTAGTCACCTCCAGGAGTGCCTCAGTGAAGACAGTGAGTTTTCTCCTACGAATCCAGGTGGTCTCCAGTGCCTTGCTGGGAGCTCATCCCACGCTTGCCCTAGCTAAAGTGTGAAGTCAAAGTGACCCCTAGCCTCAAGGGAAGCGCGAGCGCTTCCTATCAGCCAAGTTGGGTGGGCAGCCACCTCCATGAACCCTGACTCCATAGAGTGCTTTAACTCCTCTGCGGCTTTGCGTAGGCCTAAGAGAGTCGCGTGTGAATTCCTTCTGAGGGAGAGCATGTGCGCTGGGAGTCCCCGTTTTGTTTTCCGAGCCACACAACACAGGACAGACTGCTGGGGTCAGCTCTTGCTACGCAGAGCGAAGGGCAGTGAACTGCTTCTCGCTTGCAGAGCTTGATGTCTACAGCTGTAAGGCATCCCCGGGACAAAGTTTTGGCCAGTATTACATTCAGCGTGGCTCTCCCTCTGTGGAGGCCCTCCGAACGGCACTGAGAGAATCCCTGAGCCTAAAGTGCATCCTGGCAACCCTTAACCTGTCATCTCACTATTGTGACGCAAGGTACACTGCAGGTGCAGCCTGACAGAAAGTACAGAAAAGCCGGTACGACTCTGAGGCATTTGGACGAGGCAAGGTCCCCTCGGCCTGACTAAGTCATTAAGCGGGTGCTGCTCCTCGTGGCACGCAGAACACCCCCCGTCCAACGAAGTGGGATCCTAGAAAGGCCCAGTGTTGCTGAAAGTCTCCAGGTGTCAGTCAGCGAGTGCTGGCAAATGCGTCGTGGGCTCAAGTTGGCACTGGGAGAATGTGGGAGAAGCCCGACTTTCCCCCTTTGGAAAGCCACTTCGTTGCAGCTTCCAAGCCGCCTGCTACTATTCACTCCACAGATTCCTCTGAGGAGCAGTGAGTTTTTCCAAAAGAAACCAGGTGCTTGCGATTCCTTCCGGGGAGCTCACCCCCAGGAGCATACTGTAGCTAAGGTGCCCACTAAATGTGACCTCTAGTCTCGAGGTAAGGTGCACATTTTCCCATTCCCAGAGATAGGGGCGCCCCGGTTTCCAGGAGGTCTTAGTCAGTGGACGGCTTTAGCTTTAGTATGCCTCACAGCGCTCAAGACTCTCACGTGGGCACTTCTTTCCAAGGAAGTACACTGCGTACCCAAAGCCTTCTGAGCACAAGCAAGGGATACACAGCTCTGGGCACATCCCTCCCTATGCAGTTGGAAGGGCCGGGAACTAAGGTGTTCTCTGAGGCGAGCGTTCCACAGCTTTGAAACAGCCCCAGGAACGCGGTTCTTGGCAGGGTTTCGTTCCCTGCGGGTCTGCCACGTTGAGGAAAACTAAGCGGCCCTGAAAGAAACCACCGGGGCTCCAATTCGGTTTGGGGACTCCTGCTCGACGTCTCTCTAGGTGATGCGGAAACTGGACTTTAGGTCCAGCCCGAAGTAATGCAGAGAGTAACCCCGAGCATTGCTAGGCATTGGGAACATCCAAAGTCACCCAGGTAGGCCTGCTGAGGGCAGTTCGGGGTTTGTGCCGTTCACCACATGCAGCACACACTGCATCCAAAAGTTTCATCGCAGAAGGCCGAACTGTGTTCCACGGGTCTCCCTTGGATTGTCAGAGAAGATAGGTGTATGTGCTGGGTGATCCAGTTGGTAATTGAGAAGCCTGGCAGAGGGCAGTCTTTTCCCCATTTGAAAGGTCGATAGTGGCGGCCTCAAGGCTGACTGAAAGACACTGCCCTTACCCGTCTTCTAGTCACCTCCAGGAGTGCCTCAGTGAAGACAGTGAGTTTTCTCCTACGAATCCAGGTGGTCTCCAGTGCCTTGCTGGGAGCTCATCCCACGCTTGCCCTAGCTAAAGTGTGAAGTCAAAGTGACCCCTAGCCTCAAGGGAAGCGCGAGCGCTTCCTATCAGCCAAGTTGGGTGGGCAGCCACCTCCATGAACCCTGACTCCATAGAGTGCTTTAACTCCTCTGCGGCTTTGCGTAGGCCTAAGAGAGTCGCGTGTGAATTCCTTCTGAGGGAGAGCATGTGCGCTGGGAGTCCCCGTTTTGTTTTCCGAGCCACACAACACAGGACAGACTGCTGGGGTCAGCTCTTGCTACGCAGAGCGAAGGGCAGTGAACTGCTTCTCGCTTGCAGAGCTTGATGTCTACAGCTGTAAGGCAGCCCCGGGACAAAGTTTTGGCCAGTATTACATTCAGCGTGGCTCTCCCTCTGTGGAGGCCCTCCGAACGGCACTGAGAGAATCCCTGAGCCTAAAGTGCATCCTGGCAACCCTTAACCTGTCATCTCACTATTGTGACGCAAGGTACACTGCAGGTGCAGCCTGACAGAAAGTACAGAAAAGCCGGTACGACTCTGAGGCATTTGGACGAGGCAAGGTCCCCTCGGCCTGACTAAGTCATTAAGCGGGTGCTGCTCCTCGTGGCACGCAGAACACCCCCCGTCCAACGAAGTGGGATCCTAGAAAGGCCCAGTGTTGCTGAAAGTCTCCAGGTGTCAGTCAGAGAGTGCTGGCAAATGCGTCGTGGGCTCAAGTTGGCACTGGGAGAATGTGGGAGAAGCCCGACTTTCCCCCTTTGGAAAGCCACTTCATTGCAGCTTCCAAGCCGCCTGCTACTATTCACTCCACAGATTCCTCTGAGGAGCAGTGAGTTTTTCCAAAAGAAACCAGGTGCTTGCGATTCCTTCCGGGGAGCTCACCCCCAGGAGCATACTGTAGCTAAGGTGCCCACTAAATGTGACCTCTAGTCTCGAGGTAAGGTGCACATTTTCCCATTCCCAGAGATAGGGGCGCCCCGGTTTCCAGGAGGTCTTAGTCAGTGGACGGCTTTAGCTTTAGTATGCCTCACAGCACTCAAGACTCTCACGTGGGCACTTCTTTCCAAGGAAGTACACTGCGTACCCAAAGCCTTCTGAGCACAAGCAAGGGATACACAGCTCTGGGCACATCCCTCCCTATGCAGTTGGAAGGGCCGGGAACTAAGGTGTTCTCTGAGGCGAGCGTTCCACAGCTTTGAAACAGCCCCAGGAACGTGGTTCTTGGCAGGGTTTCGTTCCCTGCGGGTCTGCCACGTTGAGGAAAACTAAGCGGCCCTGAAAGAAACCACCGGGGCTCCAATTCGGTTTGGGGACTCCTGCTCGACGTCTCTCTAGGTGATGCGGAAACTGGACTTTAGGTCCAGCCCGAAGTAATGCAGAGAGTAACCCCGAGCATTGCTAGGCATTGGGAACATCCGAAGTCACCCAGGTAGGCCTGCTGAGGGCAGTTCGGGGTTTGTGCCGTTCACCACATGCAGCACACACTGCATCCAAAAGTTTCATCGCAGAAGGCCGAACTGTGTTCCAAGGGTCTCCCTTGGATTGTCAGAGAAGATAGGTGTATGTGCTGGGTGATCCAGTTGGTAATTGAGAAGCCTGGCAGAGGGCAGTCTTTTCCCCATTTGAAAGGTCGATAGTGGCGGCCTCAAGGCTGACTGAAAGACACTGCCCTTACCCGTCTTCTAGTCACCTCCAGGAGTGCCTCAGTGAAGACAGTGAGTTTTCTCCTACGAATCCAGGTGGTCTCCAGTGCCTTGCTGGGAGCTCATCCCACGCTTGCCCTAGCTAAAGTGTGAAGTCAAAGTGACCCCTAGCCTCAAGGGAAGCGCGAGCGCTTCCTATCAGCCAAGTTGGGTGGGCAGCCACCTCCATGAACCCTGACTCCATAGAGTGCTTTAACTCCTCTGCGGCTTTGCGTAGGCCTAAGAGAGTCGCGTGTGAATTCCTTCTGAGGGAGAGCATGTGCGCTGGGAGTCCCCGTTTTGTTTTCCGAGCCACACAACACAGGACAGACTGCTGGGGTCAGCTCTTGCTACGCAGAGCGAAGGGCAGTGAACTGCTTCTCGCTTGCAGAGCTTGATGTCTACAGCTGTAAGGCAGCCCCGGGACAAAGTTTTGGCCAGTATTACATTCAGCGTGGCTCTCCCTCTGTGGAGGCCCTCCGAACGGCACTGAGAGAATCCCTGAGCCTAAAGTGCATCCTGGCAACCCTTAACCTGTCATCTCACTATTGTGACGCAAGGTACACTGCAGGTGCAGCCTGACAGAAAGTACAGAAAAGCCGGTACGACTCTGAGGCATTTGGACGAGGCAAGGTCCCCTCGGCCTGACTAAGTCATTAAGCGGGTGCTGCTCCTCGTGGCACGCAGAACACCCCCCGTCCAACGAAGTGGGATCCTAGAAAGGCCCAGTGTTGCTGAAAGTCTCCAGGTGTCAGTCAGCGAGTGCTGGCAAATGCGTCGTGGGCTCAAGTTGGCACTGGGAGAATGTGGGAGAAGCCCGTCTTTCCACCTTTGGAAAGCTACTTCATTGCAGCTTCCAAGCCGCCTGCTACTATTCACTCCACAGATTCCTCTGAGGAGCAGTGAGTTTTTCCAAAAGAAACCAGGTGCTTGCGATTCCTTCCGGGGAGCTCACCCCCAGGAGCATACTGTAGCTAAGGTGCCCACTAAATGTGACCTCTAGTCTCGAGGTAAGGTGCACATTTTCCCATTCCCAGAGATAGGGGCGCCCCGGTTTCCAGGAGGTCTTAGTCAGTGGACGGCTTTAGCTTTAGTATGCCTCACAGCGCTCAAGACTCTCACGTGGGCACTTCTTTCCAAGGAAGTACACTGCGTACCCAAAGCCTTCTGAGCACAAGCAAGGGATACACAGCTCTGGGCACATCCCTCCCTATGCAGGTGGAAGGGCCGAGAACTAAGGTGTTCTCTGAGGCGAGCGTTCCACAGCTTTGAAACAGCCCCAGGAACGCAGTTCTTGGCAGGGTTTCGTTCCCTGCGGGTCTGCCACGTTGAGGAAAACTAAGCGGCCCTGAAAGAAACCACCGGGGCTCCAATTCGGTTTGGGGACTCCTGCTCGACGTCTCTCTAGGTGATGCGGAAACTGGACTTTAGGTCCAGCCCGAAGTAATGCAGAGAGTAACCCCGAGCATTGCTAGGCATTGGGAACATCCAAAGTCACCCAGGTAGGCCTGCTGAGGGCAGTTCGGGGTTTGTGCCGTTCACCACATGCAGCACACACTGCATCCAAAAGTTTCATCGCAGAAGGCCGAACTGTGTTCCACGGGTCTCCCTTGGATTGTCAGAGAAGATAGGTGTATGTGCTGGGTGATCCAGTTGGTAATTGAGAAGCCTGGCAGAGGGCAGTCTTTTCCCCATTTGAAAGGTCGATAGTGGCGGCCTCAAGGCTGACTGAAAGACACTGCCCTTACCCGTCTTCTAGTCACCTCCAGGAGTGCCTCAGTGAAGACAGTGAGTTTTCTCCTACGAATCCAGGTGGTCTCCAGTGCCTTGCTGGGAGCTCATCCCACGCTTGCCCTAGCTAAAGTGTGAAGTCAAAGTGACCCCTAGCCTCAAGGGAAGCGCGAGCGCTTCCTATCAGCCAAGTTGGGTGGGCAGCCACCTCCATGAACCCTGACTCCATAGAGTGCTTTAACTCCTCTGCGGCTTTGCGTAGGCCTAAGAGAGTCGCGTGTGAATTCCTTCTGAGGGAGAGCATGTGCGCTGGGAGTCCCCGTTTTGTTTTCCGAGCCACACAACACAGGACAGACTGCTGGGGTCAGCTCTTGCTACGCAGAGCGAAGGGCAGTGAACTGCTTCTCGCTTGCAGAGCTTGATGTCTACAGCTGTAAGGCAGCCCCGGGACAAAGTTTTGGCCAGTATTACATTCAGCGTGGCTCTCCCTCTGTGGAGGCCCTCCGAACGGCACTGAGAGAATCCCTGAGCCTAAAGTGCATCCTGGCAACCCTTAACCTGTCATCTCACTATTGTGACGCAAGGTACACTGCAGGTGCAGCCTGACAGAAAGTACAGAAAAGCCGGTACGACTCTGAGGCATTTGGACGAGGCAAGGTCCCCTCGGCCTGACTAAGTCATTAAGCGGGTGCTGCTCCTCGTGGCACGCAGAACACCCCCCGTCCAACGAAGTGGGATCCTAGAAAGGCCCAGTGTTGCTGAAAGTCTCCAGGTGTCAGTCAGAGAGTGCTGGCAAATGCGTCGTGGGCTCAAGTTGGCACTGGGAGAATGTGGGAGAAGCCCGACTTTCCCCCTTTGGAAAGCCACTTCATTGCAGCTTCCAAGCCGCCTGCTACTATTCACTCCACAGATTCCTCTGAGGAGCAGTGAGTTTTTCCAAAAGAAACCAGGTGCTTGCGATTCCTTCCGGGGAGCTCACCCCCAGGAGCATACTGTAGCTAAGGTGCCCACTAAATGTGACCTCTAGTCTCGAGGTAAGGTGCACATTTTCCCATTCCCAGAGATAGGGGCGCCCCGGTTTCCAGGAGGTCTTAGTCAGTGGACGGCTTTAGCTTTAGTATGCCTCACAGCACTCAAGACTCTCACGTGGGCACTTCTTTCCAAGGAAGTACACTGCGTACCCAAAGCCTTCTGAGCACAAGCAAGGGATACACAGCTCTGGGCACATCCCTCCCTATGCAGTTGGAAGGGCCGGGAACTAAGGTGTTCTCTGAGGCGAGCGTTCCACAGCTTTGAAACAGCCCCAGGAACGTGGTTCTTGGCAGGGTTTCGTTCCCTGCGGGTCTGCCACGTTGAGGAAAACTAAGCGGCCCTGAAAGAAACCACCGGGGCTCCAATTCGGTTTGGGGACTCCTGCTCGACGTCTCTCTAGGTGATGCGGAAACTGGACTTTAGGTCCAGCCCGAAGTAATGCAGAGAGTAACCCCGAGCATTGCTAGGCATTGGGAACATCCGAAGTCACCCAGGTAGGCCTGCTGAGGGCAGTTCGGGGTTTGTGCCGTTCACCACATGCAGCACACACTGCATCCAAAAGTTTCATCGCAGAAGGCCGAACTGTGTTCCAAGGGTCTCCCTTGGATTGTCAGAGAAGATAGGTGTATGTGCTGGGTGATCCAGTTGGTAATTGAGAAGCCTGGCAGAGGGCAGTCTTTTCCCCATTTGAAAGGTCGATAGTGGCGGCCTCAAGGCTGACTGAAAGACACTGCCCTTACCCGTCTTCTAGTCACCTCCAGGAGTGCCTCAGTGAAGACAGTGAGTTTTCTCCTACGAATCCAGGTGGTCTCCAGTGCCTTGCTGGGAGCTCATCCCACGCTTGCCCTAGCTAAAGTGTGAAGTCAAAGTGACCCCTAGCCTCAAGGGAAGCGCGAGCGCTTCCTATCAGCCAAGTTGGGTGGGCAGCCACCTCCATGAACCCTGACTCCATAGAGTGCTTTAACTCCTCTGCGGCTTTGCGTAGGCCTAAGAGAGTCGCGTGTGAATTCCTTCTGAGGGAGAGCATGTGCGCTGGGAGTCCCCGTTTTGTTTTCCGAGCCACACAACACAGGACAGACTGCTGGGGTCAGCTCTTGCTACGCAGAGCGAAGGGCAGTGAACTGCTTCTCGCTTGCAGAGCTTGATGTCTACAGCTGTAAGGCAGCCCCGGGACAAAGTTTTGGCCAGTATTACATTCAGCGTGGCTCTCCCTCTGTGGAGGCCCTCCGAACGGCACTGAGAGAATCCCTGAGCCTAAAGTGCATCCTGGCAACCCTTAACCTGTCATCTCACTATTGTGACGCAAGGTACACTGCAGGTGCAGCCTGACAGAAAGTACAGAAAAGCCGGTACGACTCTGAGGCATTTGGACGAGGCAAGGTCCCCTCGGCCTGACTAAGTCATTAAGCGGGTGCTGCTCCTCGTGGCACGCAGAACACCCCCCGTCCAACGAAGTGGGATCCTAGAAAGGCCCAGTGTTGCTGAAAGTCTCCAGGTGTCAGTCAGCGAGTGCTGGCAAATGCGTCGTGGGCTCAAGTTGGCACTGGGAGAATGTGGGAGAAGCCCGTCTTTCCACCTTTGGAAAGCTACTTCATTGCAGCTTCCAAGCCGCCTGCTACTATTCACTCCACAGATTCCTCTGAGGAGCAGTGAGTTTTTCCAAAAGAAACCAGGTGCTTGCGATTCCTTCCGGGGAGCTCACCCCCAGGAGCATACTGTAGCTAAGGTGCCCACTAAATGTGACCTCTAGTCTCGAGGTAAGGTGCACATTTTCCCATTCCCAGAGATAGGGGCGCCCCGGTTTCCAGGAGGTCTTAGTCAGTGGACGGCTTTAGCTTTAGTATGCCTCACAGCGCTCAAGACTCTCACGTGGGCACTTCTTTCCAAGGAAGTACACTGCGTACCCAAAGCCTTCTGAGCACAAGCAAGGGATACACAGCTCTGGGCACATCCCTCCCTATGCAGGTGGAAGGGCCGAGAACTAAGGTGTTCTCTGAGGCGAGCGTTCCACAGCTTTGAAACAGCCCCAGGAACGCGGTTCTTGGCAGGGTTTCGTTCCCTGCGGGTCTGCCACGTTGAGGAAAACTAAGCGGCCCTGAAAGAAACCACCGGGGCTCCAATTCGGTTTGGGGACTCCTGCTCGACGTCTCTCTAGGTGATGCGGAAACTGGACTTTAGGTCCAGCCCGAAGTAATGCAGAGAGTAACCCCGAGCATTGCTAGGCATTGGGAACATCCAAAGTCACCCAGGTAGGCCTGCTGAGGGCAGTTCGGGGTTTGTGCCGTTCACCACATGCAGCACACACTGCATCCAAAAGTTTCATCGCAGAAGGCCGAACTGTGTTCCAAGGGTCTCCCTTGGATTGTCAGAGAAGATAGGTGTATGTGCTGGGTGATCCAGTTGGTAATTGAGAAGCCTGGCAGAGGGCAGTCTTTTCCCCATTTGAAAGGTCGATAGTGGCGGCCTCAAGGCTGACTGAAAGACACTGCCCTTACCCGTCTTCTAGTCACCTCCAGGAGTGCCTCAGTGAAGACAGTGAGTTTTCTCCTACGAATCCAGGTGGTCTCCAGTGCCTTGCTGGGAGCTCATCCCACGCTTGCCCTAGCTAAAGTGTGAAGTCAAAGTGACCCCTAGCCTCAAGGGAAGCGTGAGCGCTTCCTATCAGCCAAGTTGGGTGGGCAGCCACCTCCATGAACCCTGACTCCATAGAGTGCTTTAACTCCTCTGCGGCTTTGCGTAGGCCTAAGAGAGTCGCGTGTGAATTCCTTCTGAGGGAGAGCATGTGCGCTGGGAGTCCCCGTTTTGTTTTCCGAGCCACACAACACAGGACAGACTGCTGGGGTCAGCTCTTGCTACGCAGAGCGAAGGGCAGTGAACTGCTTCTCGCTTGCAGAGCTTGATGTCTACAGCTGTAAGGCAGCCCCGGGACAAAGTTTTGGCCAGTATTACATTCAGCGTGGCTCTCCCTCTGTGGAGGCCCTCCGAACGGCACTGAGAGAATCCCTGAGCCTAAAGTGCATCCTGGCAACCCTTATCCTGTCATCTCACTATTGTGACGCAAGGTACACTGCAGGTGCAGCCTGACAGAAAGTACAGAAAAGCCGGTACGACTCTGAGGCATTTGGACGAGGCAAGGTCCCCTCGGCCTGACTAAGTCATTAAGCGGGTGCTGCTCCTCGTGGCACGCAGAACACCCCCCGTCCAACGAAGTGGGATCCTAGAAAGGCCCAGTGTTGCTGAAAGTCTCCAGGTGTCAGTCAGAGAGTGCTGGCAAATGCGTCGTGGGCTCAAGTTGGCACTGGGAGAATGTGGGAGAAGCCCGACTTTCCCCCTTTGGAAAGCCACTTCGTTGCAGCTTCCAAGCCGCCTGCTACTATTCACTCCACAGATTCCTCTGAGGAGCAGTGAGTTTTTCCAAAAGAAACCAGGTGCTTGCGATTCCTTCCGGGGAGCTCACCCCCAGGAGCATACTGTAGCTAAGGTGCCCACTAAATGTGACCTCTAGTCTCGAGGTAAGGTGCACATTTTCCCATTCCCAGAGATAGGGGCGCCCCGGTTTCCAGGAGGTCTTAGTCAGTGGACGGCTTTAGCTTTAGTATGCCTCACAGCGCTCAAGACTCTCACGTGGGCACTTCTTTCCAAGGAAGTACACTGCGTACCCAAAGCCTTCTGAGCACAAGCAAGGGATACACAGCTCTGGGCACATCCCTCCCTATGCAGTTGGAAGGGCCGGGAACTAAGGTGTTCTCTGAGGAGAGCGTTCCACAGCTTTGAAACAGCCCCAGGAACGTGGTTCTTGGCAGGGTTTCGTTCCCTGCGGGTCTGCCACGTTGAGGAAAACTAAGCGGCCCTGAAAGAAACCACCGGGGCTCCAATTCGGTTTGGGGACTCCTGCTCGACGTCTCTCTAGGTGATGCGGAAACTGGACTTTAGGTCCAGCCCGAAGTAATGCAGAGAGTAACCCCGAGCATTGCTAGGCATTGGGAACATCCAAAGTCACCCAGGTAGGCCTGCTGAGGGCAGTTCGGGGTTTGTGCCGTTCACCACATGCAGCACACACTGCATCCAAAAGTTTCATCGCAGAAGGCCGAACTGTGTTCCAAGGGTCTCCCTTGGATTGTCAGAGAAGATAGGTGTATGTGCTGGGTGATCCAGTTGGTAATTGAGAAGCCTGGCAGAGGGCAGTCTTTTCCCCATTTGAAAGGTCGATAGTGGCGGCCTCAAGGCTGACTGAAAGACACTGCCCTTACCCGTCTTCTAGTCACCTCCAGGAGTGCCTCAGTGAAGACAGTGAGTTTTCTCCTATGAATCCAGGTGGTCTCCAGTGCCTTGCTGGGAGCTCATCCCACGCTTGCCTTAGCTAAAGTGTGAAGTCAAAGTGACCCCTAGCCTCAAGGGAAGCGTGAGCGCTTCCTATCAGCCAAGTTGGGTGGGCAGCCACCTCCATGAACCCTGACTCCATAGAGTGCTTTAACTCCTCTGCGGCTTTGCGTAGGCCTAAGAGAGTCGCGTGTGAATTCCTTCTGAGGGAGAGCATGTGCGCTGGGAGTCCCTGTTTTGTTTTCCGAGCCACACAACACAGGACAGACTGCTGGGGTCAGCTCTTGCTACGCAGAGCGAAGGGCAGTGAACTGCTTCTCGCTTGCAGAGCTTGATGTCTACAGCTGTAAGGCAGCCCCGGGACAAAGTTTTGGCCAGTATTACATTCAGCGTGGCTCTCCCTCTGTGGAGGCCCTCCGAACGGCACTGAGAGAATCCCTGAGCCTAAAGTGCATCCTGGCAACCCTTAACCTCTCATCTCACTATTGTGACGCAAGGTACACTGCAGGTGCAGCCTGACAGAAAGTACAGAAAAGCCGGTACGACTCTGAGGCATTTGGACCAGGCAAGGTCCCCTCGGCCTGACTAAGTCATTAAGCGGGTGCTGCTCCTCGTGGCACGCAGAACACCCCCCGTCCATCGAAGTGGGATCCTAGAAAGGCCCAGTGTTGCTGAAAGTCTCCAGGTGTCAGTCAGAGAGTGCTGGCAAATGCGTCGTGGGCTCAAGTTGGCACTGGGAGAATGTGGGAGAAGCCCGACTTTCCCCCTTTGGAAAGCCACTTCATTGCAGCTTCCAAGCCGCCTGCTACTATTCACTCCACAGATTCCTCTGAGGAGCAGTGAGTTTTTCCAAAAGAAACCAGGTGCTTGCGATTCCTTCCGGGGAGCTCACCCCCAGGAGCATACTGTAGCTAAGGTGCCCACTAAATGTGACCTCTAGTCTCGAGGTAAGGTGCACATTTTCCCATTCCCAGAGATAGGGGCGCCCCGGTTTCCAGGAGGTCTTAGTCAGTGGACGGCTTTAGCTTTAGTATGCCTCACAGCGCTCAAGACTCTCACGTGGGCACTTCTTTCCAAGGAAGTACACTGCGTACCCAAAGCCTTCTGAGCACAAGCAAGGGATACACAGCTCTGGGCACATCCCTCCCTATGCAGTTGGAAGGGCCGGGAACTAAGGTGTTCTCTGAGGCGAGCGTTCCACAGCTTTGAAACAGCCCCAGGAACGTGGTTCTTGGCAGGGTTTCGTTCCCTGCGGGTCTGCCACGTTGAGGAAAACTAAGCGGCCCTGAAAGAAACCACCGGGGCTCCAATTCGGTTTGGGGACTCCTGCTCGACGTCTCTCTAGGTGATGCGGAAACTGGACTTTAGGTCCAGCCCGAAGTAATGCAGAGAGTAACCCCGAGCATTGCTAGGCATTGGGAACATCCAAAGTCACCCAGGTAGGCCTGCTGAGGGCAGTTCGGGGTTTGTGCCGTTCACCACATGCAGCACACACTGCATCCAAAAGTTTCATCGCAGAAGGCCGAACTGTGTTCCAAGGGTCTCCCTTGGATTGTCAGAGAAGATAGGTGTATGTGCTGGGTGATCCAGTTGGTAATTGAGAAGCCTGGCAGAGGGCAGTCTTTTCCCCATTTGAAAGGTCGATAGTGGCGGCCTCAAGGCTGACTGAAAGACACTGCCCTTACCCGTCTTCTAGTCACCTCCAGGAGTGCCTCAGTGAAGACAGTGAGTTTTCTCCTACGAATCCAGGTGGTCTCCAGTGCCTTGCTGGGAGCTCATCCCACGCTTGCCCTAGCTAAAGTGTGAAGTCAAAGTGACCCCTAGCCTCAAGGGAAGCGCGAGCGCTTCCTATCAGCCAAGTTGGGTGGGCAGCCACCTCCATGAACCCTGACTCCATAGAGTGCTTTAACTCCTCTGCGGCTTTGCGTAGGCCTAAGAGAGTCGCGTGTGAATTCCTTCTGAGGGAGAGCATGTGCGCTGGGAGTCCCCGTTTTGTTTTCCGAGCCACACAACACAGGACAGACTGCTGGGGTCAGCTCTTGCTACGCAGAGCGAAGGGCAGTGAACTGCTTCTCGCTTGCAGAGCTTGATGTCTACAGCTGTAAGGCAGCCCCGGGACAAAGTTTTGGCCAGTATTACATTCAGCGTGGCTCTCCCTCTGTGGAGGCCCTCCGAACGGCACTGAGAGAATCCCTGAGCCTAAAGTGCATCCTGGCAACCCTTAACCTGTCATCTCACTATTGTGACGCAAGGTACACTGCAGGTGCAGCCTGACGGAAAGTACAGAAAAGCCGGTACGACTCTGAGGCATTTGGACGAGGCAAGGTCCCCTCGGCCTGACTAAGTCATTAAGCGGGTGCTGCTCCTCGTGGCACGCAGAACACCCCCCGTCCAACGAAGTGGGATCCTAGAAAGGCCCAGTGTTGCTGAAAGTCTCCAGGTGTCAGTCAGCGAGTGCTGGCAAATGCGTCGTGGGCTCAAGTTGGCACTGGGAGAATGTGGGAGAAGCCCGACTTTCCCCCTTTGGAAAGCCACTTCGTTGCAGCTTCCAAGCCGCCTGCTACTATTCACTCCACAGATTCCTCTGAGGAGCAGTGAGTTTTTCCAAAAGAAACCAGGTGCTTGCGATTCCTTCCGGGGAGCTCACCCCCAGGAGCATACTGTAGCTAATGTGCCCACTAAATGGGACCTCTAGTCTCGAGGTAAGGTGCACATTTTCCCATTCCCAGAGATAGGGGCGCCCCGGTTTCCAGGAGGTCTTAGTCAGTGGACGGCTTTAGCTTTAGTATGCCTCACAGCGCTCAAGACTCTCACGTGGGCACTTCTTTCCAAGGAAGTACACTGCGTACCCAAAGCCTTCTGAGCACAAGCAAGGGATACACAGCTCTGGGCACATCCCTCCCTATGCAGTTGGAAGGGCCGGGAACTAAGGTGTTCTCTGAGGCGAGCGTTCCACAGCTTTGAAACAGCCCCAGGAACGTGGTTCTTGGCAGGGTTTCGTTCCCTGCGGGTCTGCCACGTTGAGGAAAACTAAGCGGCCCTGAAAGAAACCACCGGGGCTCCAATTCGGTTTGGGGACTCCTGCTCGACGTCTCTCTAGGTGATGCGGAAACTGGACTTTAGGTCCAGCCCGAAGTAATGCAGAGAGTAACCCCGAGCATTGCTAGGCATTGGGAACATCCAAAGTCACCCAGGTAGGCCTGCTGAGGGCAGTTCGGGGTTTGTGCCGTTCACCACATGCAGCACACACTGCATCCAAAAGTTTCATCGCAGAAGGCCGAACTGTGTTCCAAGGGTCTCCCTTGGATTGTCAGAGAAGATAGGTGTATGTGCTGGGTGATCCAGTTGGTAATTGAGAAGCCTGGCAGAGGGCAGTCTTTTCCCCATTTGAAAGGTCGATAGTGGCGGCCTCAAGGCTGACTGAAAGACACTGCCCTTACCCGTCTTCTAGTCACCTCCAGGAGTGCCTCAGTGAAGACAGTGAGTTTTCTCCTATGAATCCAGGTGGTCTCCAGTGCCTTGCTGGGAGCTCATCCCACGCTTGCCTTAGCTAAAGTGTGAAGTCAAAGTGACCCCTAGCCTCAAGGGAAGCGTGAGCGCTTCCTATCAGCCAAGTTGGGTGGGCAGCCACCTTCATGAACCCTGACTCCATAGAGTGCTTTAACTCCTCTGCGGCTTTGCGTAGGCCTAAGAGAGTCGCGTGTGAATTCCTTCTGAGGGAGAGCATGTGCGCTGTGAGTCCCCGTTTTGTTTTCCGAGCCACACAACACAGGACAGACTGCTGGGGTCAGCTCTTGCTACGCAGAGCGAAGGGCAGTGAACTGCTTCTCGCTTGCAGAGCTTGATGTCTACAGCTGTAAGGCAGCCCCGGGACAAAGTTTTGGCCAGTATTACATTCAGCGTGGCTCTCCCTCTGTGGAGGCCCTCCGAACGGCACTGAGAGAATCCCTGAGCCTAAAGTGCATCCTGGCAACCCTTAACCTGTCATCTCACTATTGTGACGCAAGGTACACTGCAGGTGCAGCCTGACAGAAAGTACAGAAAAGCCGGTACGACTCTGAGGCATTTGGACGAGGCAAGGTCCCCTCGGCCTGACTAAGTCATTAAGCGGGTGCTGCTCCTCGTGGCACGCAGAACACCCCCCGTCCAACGAAGTGGGATCCTAGAAAGGCCCAGTGTTGCTGAAAGTCTCCAGGTGTCAGTCAGCGAGTGCTGGCAAATGCGTCGTGGGCTCAAGTTGGCACTGGGAGAATGTGGGAGAAGCCCGACTTTTCCCTTTGGAAAGCCACTTCGTTGCAGCTTCCAAGCCGCCTGCTACTATTCACTCCACAGATTCCTCTGAGGAGCAGTGAGTTTTTCCAAAAGAAACCAGGTGCTTGCGATTCCTTCCGGGGAGCTCACCCCCAGGAGCATACTGTAGCTAAGGTGCCCACTAAATGTGACCTCTAGTCTCGAGGTAAGGTGCACATTTTCCCATTCCCAGAGATAGGGGCGCCCCGGTTTCCAGGAGGTCTTAGTCAGTGGACGGCTTTAGCTTTAGTATGCCTCACAGCGCTCAAGACACTCACGTGGGCACTTCTTTCCAAGGAAGTACACTGCGTACCCAAAGCCTTCTGAGCACAAGCAAGGGATACACAGCTCTGGGCACATCCCTCCCTATGCAGTTGGAAGGGCCGGGAACTAAGGTGTTCTCTGAGGCGAGCGTTCCACAGCTTTGAAACAGCCCCAGGAACGTGGTTCTTGGCAGGGTTTCGTTCCCTGCGGGTCTGCCACGTTGAGGAAAACTAAGCGGCCCTGAAAGAAACCACCGGGGCTCCAATTCGGTTTGGGGACTCCTGCTCGACGTCTCTCTAGGTGATGCGGAAACTGGACTTTAGGTCCAGCCCGAAGTAATGCAGAGAGTAACCCCGAGCATTGCTAGGCATTGGGAACATCCAAAGTCACCCAGGTAGGCCTGCTGAGGGCAGTTCGGGGTTTGTGCCGTTCACCACATGCAGCACACACTGCATCCAAAAGTTTCATCGCAGAAGGCCGAACTGTGTTCCAAGGGTCTCCCTTGGATTGTCAGAGAAGATAGGTGTATGTGCTGGGTGATCCAGTTGGTAATTGAGAAGCCTGGCAGAGGGCAGTCTTTTCCCCATTTGAAAGGTCGATAGTGGCGGCCTCAAGGCTGACTGAAAGACACTGCCCTTACCAGTCTTCTAGTCACCTCCAGGAGTGCCTCAGTGAAGACAGTGAGTTTTCTCCTACGAATCCAGGTGGTCTCCAGTGCCTTGCTGGGAGCTCATCCCACGCTTGCCCTAGCTAAAGTGTGAAGTCAAAGTGACCCCGAGCCTCAAGGGAAGCGCGAGCGCTTCCTATCAGCCAAGTTGGGTGGGCAGCCACCTCCATGAACCCTGACTCCATAGAGTGCTTTAACTCCTCTGCGGCTTTGCGTAGGCCTAAGAGAGTCGCGTGTGAATTCCTTCTGAGGGAGAGCATGTGCGCTGGGAGTCCCCGTTTTGTTTTCCGAGCCACACAACACAGGACAGACTGCTGGGGTCAGCTCTTGCTACGCAGAGCGAAGGGCAGTGAACTGCTTCTCGCTTGCAGAGCTTGATGTCTACAGCTGTAAGGCAGCCCCGGGACAAAGTTTTGGCCAGTATTACATTCAGCGTGGCTCTCCCTCTGTGGAGGCCCTCCGAACGGCACTGAGAGAATCCCTGAGCCTAAAGTGCATCCTGGCAACCCTTAACCTGTCATCTCACTATTGTGACGCAAGGTACACTGCAGGTGCAGCCTGACAGAAAGTACAGAAAAGCCGGTACGACTCTGAGGCATTTGGACGAGGCAAGGTCCCCTCGGCCTGACTAAGTCATTAAGCGGGTGCTGCTCCTCGTGGCACGCAGAACACAACCCGTCCAACGAAGTGGGATCCTAGAAAGGCCCAGTGTTGCTGAAAGTCTCCAGGTGTCAGTCAGCGAGTGCTGGCAAATGCGTCGTGGGCTCAAGTTGGCACTGGGAGAATGTGGGAGAAGCCCGACTTTCCCCTTTGGAAAGCCACTTCGTTGCAGCTTCCAAGCCGCCTGCTACTATTCACTCCACAGATTCCTCTGAGGAGCAGTGAGTTTTTCCAAAAGAAACCAGGTGCTTGCGATTCCTTCCGGGGAGCTCACCCCCAGGAGCATACTGTAGCTAAGGTGCCCACTAAATGTGACCTCTAGTCTCGAGGTAAGGTGCACATTTTCCCATTCCCAGAGATAGGGGCGCCCCGGTTTCCAGGAGGTCTTAGTCAGTGGACGGCTTTAGCTTTAGTATGCCTCACAGCGCTCAAGACTCTCACGTGGGCACTTCTTTCCAAGGAAGTACACTGCGTACCCAAAGCCTTCTGAGCACAAGCAAGGGATACACAGCTCTGGGCACATCCCTCCCTATGCAGTTGGAAGGGCCGGGAACTAAGGTGTTCTCTGAGGCGAGCGTTCCACAGCTTTGAAACAGCCCCAGGAACGCGGTTCTTGGCAGGGTTTCGTTCCCTGCGGGTCTGCCACGTTGAGGAAAACTAAGCGGCCCTGAAAGAAACCACCGGGGCTCCAATTCGGTTTGGGGACTCCTGCTCGACGTCTCTCTAGGTGATGCGGAAACTGGACTTTAGGTCCAGCCCGAAGTAATGCAGAGAGTAACCCCGAGCATTGCTAGGCATTGGGAACATCCGAAGTCACCCAGGTAGGCCTGCTGAGGGCAGTTCGGGGTTTGTGCCGTTCACCACATGCAGCACACACTGCATCCAAAAGTTTCATCGCAGAAGGCCGAACTGTGTTCCAAGGGTCTCCCTTGGATTGTCAGAGAAGATAGGTGTATGTGCTGGGTGATCCAGTTGGTAATTGAGAAGCCTGGCAGAAGGCAGTCTTTTCCCCATTTGAAAGGTCGATAGTGGCGGCCTCAAGGCTGACTGAAAGACACTGCCCTTACCCGTCTTCTAGTCACCTCCAGGAGTGCCTCAGTGAAGACAGTGAGTTTTCTCCTACGAATCCAGGTGGTCTCCAGTGCCTTGCTGGGAGCTCATCCCACGCTTGCCCTAGCTAAAGTGTGAAGTCAAAGTGACCCCTAGCCTCAAGGGAAGCGCGAGCGCTTCCTATCAGCCAAGTTGGGTGGGCAGCCACCTCCATGAACCCTGACTCCATAGAGTGCTTTAACTCCTCTGCGGCTTTGCGTAGGCCTAAGAGAGTCGCGTGTGAATTCCTTCTGAGGGAGAGCATGTGCGCTGGGAGTCCCCGTTTTGTTTTCCGAGCCACACAACACAGGACAGACTGCTGGGGTCAGCTCTTGCTACGCAGAGCGAAGGGCAGTGAACTGCTTCTCGCTTGCAGAGCTTGATGTCTACAGCTGTAAGGCAGCCCCGGGACAAAGTTTTGGCCAGTATTACATTCAGCGTGGCTCTCCCTCTGTGGAGGCCCTCCGAACGGCACTGAGAGAATCCCTGAGCCTAAAGTGCATCCTGGCAACTCTTAACCTGTCATCTCACTATTGTGACGCAAGGTACACTGCAGGTGCAGCCTGACAGAAAGTACAGAAAAGCCGGTACGACTCTGAGGCATTTGGACGAGGCAAGGTCCCCTCGGCCTGACTAAGTCATTAAGCGGGTGCTGCTCCTCGTGGCACGCAGAACACCCCCCGTCCAACGAAGTGGGATCCTAGAAAGGCCCAGTGTTGCTGAAAGTCTCCAGGTGTCAGTCAGAGAGTGCTGGCAAATGCGTCGTGGGCTCAAGTTGGCACTGGGAGAATGTGGGAGAAGCCCGACTTTCCCCCTTTGGAAAGCCACTTCGTTGCAGCTTCCAAGCCGCCTGCTACTATTCACTCCACAGATTCCTCTGAGGAGCAGTGAGTTTTTCCAAAAGAAACCAGGTGCTTGCGATTCCTTCCGGGGAGCTCACCCACAGGAGCATACTGTAGCTAAGGTGCCCACTAAATGTGACCTCTAGTCTCGAGGTAAGGTGCACATTTTCCCATTCCCAGAGATAGGGGCGCCCCGGTTTCCAGGAGGTCTTAGTCAGTGGACGGCATTAGCTTTAGTATGCCTCACAGCACTCAAGACTCTCACGTGGGCACTTCTTTCCAAGGAAGTACACTGCGTACCCAAAGCCTTCTGAGCACAAGCAAGGGATACACAGCTCTGGGCACATCCCTCCCTATGCAGTTGGAAGGGCCGGGAACTAAGGTGTTCTCTGAGGCGAGCGTTCCACAGATTTGAAACAGCCTCAGGAACGCGGTTCTTGGCAGGGTTTCGTTCCCTGCGGGTCTGCCACGTTGAGGAAAACTAAGCGGCCCTGAAAGAAACCACCGGGGCTCCAATTCGGTTTGGGGACTCCTGCTTGACGTCTCTCTAAGTGATGCGGAAACTGGACTTTAGGTCCAGCCCGAAGTAATGCAGAGAGTAACCCCGAGCATTGCTAGGCATTGGGAATATCCAAAGTCACCCAGGTAGGCCTGCTGAGGGCAGTTCGGGGTTTGTGCCGTTCACCACATGCAGCACACACTGCATCCAAAAGTTTCATCGCAGAAGGCCGAACTGTGTTCCACGGGTCTCCCTTGGATTGTCAGAGAAGATAGGTGTATGTGCTGGGTGATCCAGTTGGTAATTGAGAAGCCTGGCAGAGGGCAGTCTTTTCCCCATTTGAAAGGTCGATAGTGGCGGCCTCAAGGCTGACTGAAAGACACTGCCCTTACCCGTCTTCTAGTCACCTCCAGGAGTGCCTCAGTGAAGACAGTGAGTTTTCTCCTACGAATCCAGGTGGTCTCCAGTGCCTTGCTGGGAGCTCATCCCACGGTTGCCCTAGCTAAAGTGTGAAGTCAAAGTGACCCCTAGCCTCAAGGGAAGCGCGAGCGCTTCCTATCAGCCAAGTTGGGTGGGCAGCCACCTCCATGAACCCTGACTCCATAGAGTGCTTTAACTCCTCTGCGGCTTTGCGTAGGCCTAAGAGAGTCGCGTGTGAATTCCTTCTGAGGGAGAGCATGTGCGCTGGGAGTCCCCGTTTTGTTTTCCGAGCCACACAACACAGGACAGACTGCTGGGGTCAGCTCTTGCTACGCAGAGCGAAGGGCAGTGAACTGCTTCTCGCTTGCAGAGCTTGATGTCTACAGCTGTAAGGCAGCCCCGGGACAAAGTTTTGGCCAGTATTACATTCAGCGTGGCTCTCCCTCTGTGGAGGCCCTCCGAACGGCACTGAGAGAATCCCTGAGCCTAAAGTGCATCCTGGCAACCCTTAACCTGTCATCTCACTATTGTGACGCAAGGTACACTGCAGGTGCAGCCTGACAGAAAGTACAGAAAAGCCGGTACGACTCTGAGGCATTTGGACGAGTCAAGGTCCCCTCGGCCTGACTAAGTCATTAAGCGGGTGCTGCTCCTCGTGGCACGCAGAACACCCCCCGTCCAACGAAGTGGGATCCTAGAAAGGCCCAGTGTTGCTGAAAGTCTCCAGGTGTCAGTCAGCGAGTGCTGGCAAATGCGTCGTGGGCTCAAGTTGGCACTGGGAGAATGTGGGAGAAGCCCGACTTTCCCCTTTGGAAAGCCACTTCGTTGCAGCTTCCAAGCCGCCTGCTACTATTCACTCCACAGATTCCTCTGAGGAGCAGTGAGTTTTTCCAAAAGAAACCAGGTGCTTGCGATTCCTTCCGGGGAGCTCACCCCCAGGAGCATACTGTAGCTAAGGTGCCCACTAAATGTGACCTCTAGTCTCGAGGTAAGGTGCACATTTTCCCATTCCCAGAGATAGGGGCGCCCCGGTTTCCAGGAGGTCTTAGTCAGTGGACGGCTTTAGCTTTAGTATGCCTCACAGCACTCAAGACTCTCACGTGGGCACTTCTTTCCAAGGAAGTACACTGCGTACCCAAAGCCTTCTGAGCACAAGCAAGGGATACACAGCTCTGGGCACATCCCTCCCTATGCAGTTGGAAGGGCCGGGAACTAAGGTGTTCTCTGAGGCGAGCGTTCCACAGCTTTGAAACAGCCCCAGGAACGCGGTTCTTGGCAGGGTTTCGTTCCCTGCGGGTCTGCCACGTTGAGGAAAACTAAGCGGCCCTGAAAGAAACCACCGGGGCTCCAATTCGGTTTGGGGACTCCTGCTCGACGTCTCTCTAGGTGATGCGGAAACTGGACTTTAGGTCCAGCCCGAAGTAATGCAGAGAGTAACCCCGAGCATTGCTAGGCATTGGGAACATCCGAAGTCACCCAGGTAGGCCTGCTGAGGGCAGTTCGGGGTTTGTGCCGTTCACCACATGCAGCACACACTGCATCCAAAAGTTTCATCGCAGAAGGCCGAACTGTGTTCCAAGGGTCTCCCTTGGATTGTCAGAGAAGATAGGTGTATGTGCTGGGTGATCCAGTTGGTAATTGAGAAGCCTGGCAGAAGGCAGTCTTTTCCCCATTTGAAAGGTCGATAGTGGCGGCCTCAAGGCTGACTGAAAGACACTGCCCTTACCCGTCTTCTAGTCACCTCCAGGAGTGCCTCAGTGAAGACAGTGAGTTTTCTCCTACGAATCCAGGTGGTCTCCAGTGCCTTTCTGGGAGCTCATCCCACGCTTGCCCTAGCTAAAGTGTGAAGTCAAAGTGACCCCTAGCCTCAAGGGAAGCGCGAGCGCTTCCTATCAGCCAAGTTGGGTGGGCAGCCACCTCCATGAACCCTGACTCCATAGAGTGCTTTAACTCCTCTGCGGCTTTGCGTAGGCCTAAGAGAGTCGCGTGTGAATTCCTTCTGAGGGAGAGCATGTGCGCTGGGAGTCCCCGTTTTGTTTTCCGAGCCACACAACACAGGACAGACTGCTGGGGTCAGCTCTTGCTACGCAGAGCGAAGGGCAGTGAACTGCTTCTCGCTTGCAGAGCTTGATGTCTACAGCTGTAAGGCAGCCCCGGGACAAAGTTTTGGCCAGTATTACATTCAGCGTGGCTCTCCCTCTGTGGAGGCCCTCCGAACGGCACTGAGAGAATCCCTGAGCCTAAAGTGCATCCTGGCAACCCTTAACCTGTCATCTCACTATTGTGACGCAAGGTACACTGCAGGTGCAGCCTGACAGAAAGTACAGAAAAGCCGGTACGACTCTGAGGCATTTGGACGAGGCAAGGTCCCCTCGGCCTGACTAAGTCATTAAGCGGGTGCTGCTCCTCGTGGCACGCAGAACACCCCCCGTCCAACGAAGTGGGATCCTAGAAAGGCCCAGTGTTGCTGAAAGTCTCCAGGTGTCAGTCAGAGAGTGCTGGCAAATGCGTCGTGGGCTCAAGTTGGCACTGGGAGAATGTGGGAGAAGCCCGACTTTCCCCCTTTGGAAAGCCACTTCGTTGCAGCTTCCAAGCCGCCTGCTACTATTCACTCCACAGATTCCTCTGAGGAGCAGTGAGTTTTTCCAAAAGAAACCAGGTGCTTGCGATTCCTTCCGGGGAGCTCACCCCCAGGAGCATACTGTAGCTAAGGTGCCCACTAAATGTGACCTCTAGTCTCGAGGTAAGGTGCACATTTTCCCATTCCCAGAGATAGGGGCGCCCCGGTTTCCAGGAGGTCTTAGTCAGTGGACGGCATTAGCTTTAGTATGCCTCACAGCGCTCAAGACTCTCACGTGGGCACTTCTTTCCAAGGAAGTACACTGCGTACCCAAAGCCTTCTGAGCACAAGCAAGGGATACACAGCTCTGGGCACATCCCTCCCTATGCAGTTGGAAGGGCCGGGAACTAAGGTGTTCTCTGAGGCGAGCGTTCCACAGATTTGAAGCAGCCTCAGGAACGCGGTTCTTGGCAGGGTTTCGTTCCCTGCGGGTCTGCCACGTTGAGGAAAACTAAGCGGCCCTGAAAGAAACCACCGGGGCTCCAATTCGGTTTGGGGACTCCTGCTCGACGTCTCTCTAAGTGATGCGGAAACTGGACTTTAGGTCCAGCCCGAAGTAATGCAGAGAGTAACCCCGAGCATTGCTAGGCATTGGGAATATCCAAAGTCACCCAGGTAGGCCTGCTGAGGGCAGTTCGGGGTTTGTGCCGTTCACCACATGCAGCACACACTGCATCCAAAAGTTTCATCGCAGAAGGCCGAACTGTGTTCCACGGGTCTCCCTTGGATTGTCAGAGAAGATAGGTGTATGTGCTGGGTGATCCAGTTGGTAATTGAGAAGCCTGGCAGAGGGCAGTCTTTTCCCCATTTGAAAGGTCGATAGTGGCGGCCTCAAGGCTGACTGAAAGACACTGCCCTTACCCGTCTTCTAGTCACCTCCAGGAGTGCCTCAGTGAAGACAGTGAGTTTTCTCCTACGAATCCAGGTGGTCTCCAGTGCCTTGCTGGGAGCTCATCCCACGCTTGCCCTAGCTAAAGTGTGAAGTCAAAGTGACCCCTAGCCTCAAGGGAAGCGCGAGCGCTTCCTATCAGCCAAGTTGGGTGGGCAGCCACCTCCATGAACCCTGACTCCATAGAGTGCTTTAACTCCTCTGCGGCTTTGCGTAGGCCTAAGAGAGTCGCGTGTGAATTCCTTCTGAGGGAGAGCATGTGCGCTGGGAGTCCCCGTTTTGTTTTCCGAGCCACACAACACAGGACAGACTGCTGGGGTCAGCTCTTGCTACGCAGAGCGAAGGGCAGTGAACTGCTTCTCGCTTGCAGAGCTTGATGTCTACAGCTGTAAGGCAGCCCCGGGACAAAGTTTTGGCCAGTATTACATTCAGCGTGGCTCTCCCTCTGTGGAGGCCCTCCAAACGGCACTGAGAGAATCCCTGAGCCTAAAGTGCATCCTGGCAACCCTTAACCTGTCATCTCACTATTGTGACGCAAGGTACACTGCAGGTGCAGCCTGACAGAAAGTACAGAAAAGCCGGTACGACTCTGAGGCATTTGAACGAGGCAAGGTCCCCTCGGCCTGACTAAGTCATTAAGCGGGTGCTGCTCCTCGTGGCACGCAGAACACCCCCCGTCCAACAAAGTGGGATCCTAGAAAGGCCCAGTGTTGCTGAAAGTCTCCAGGTGTCAGTCAGCGAGTGCTGGCAAATGCGTCGTGGGCTCAAGTTGGCACTGGGAGAATGTGGGAGAAGCCCGACTTTCCCCCTTTGGAAAGCCACTTCGTTGCAGCTTCCAAGCCGCCTGCTACTATTCACTCCACAGATTCCTCTGAGGAGCAGTGAGTTTTTCCAAAAGAAACCAGGTGCTTGCGATTCCTTCCGGGGAGCTCACACCCAGGAGCATACTGTAGCTAAGGTGCCCACTAAATGTGACCTCTAGTCTCGAGGTAAGGTGCACATTTTCCCATTCCCAGAGATAGGGGCGCCCCGGTTTCCAGGAGGTCTTAGTCAGTGGACGGCTTTAGCTTTAGTATGCCTCACAGCGCTCAAGACTCTCACGTGGGCACTTCTTTCCAAGGAAGTACACTGCGTACCCAAAGCCTTCTGAGCACAAGCAAGGGATACACAGCTCTGGGCACATCCCTCCCTATGCAGTTGGAAGGGCCGGGAACTAAGGTGTTCTCTGAGGCGAGCGTTCCACAGCTTTGAAACAGCCCCAGGAACGCGGTTCTTGGCAGGGTTTCGTTCCCTGCGGGTCTGCCACGTTGAGGAAAACTAAGCGGCCCTGAAAGAAACCACCGGGGCTCCAATTCGGTTTGGGGACTCCTGCTCGACGTCTCTCTAGGTGATGCGGAAACTGGACTTTAGGTCCAGCCCGAAGTAATGCAGAGAGTAACCCCGAGCATTGCTAGGCATTGGGAACATCCGAAGTCACCCAGGTAGGCCTGCTGAGGGCAGTTCGGGGTTTGTGCCGTTCACCACATGCAGCACACACTGCATCCAAAAGTTTCATCGCAGAAGGCCGAACTGTGTTCCAAGGGTCTCCCTTGGATTGTCAGAGAAGATAGGTGTATGTGCTGGGTGATCCAGTTGGTAATTGAGAAGCCTGGCAGAAGGCAGTCTTTTCCCCATTTGAAAGGTCGATAGTGGCGGCCTCAAGGCTGACTGAAAGACACTGCCCTTACCCGTCTTCTAGTCACCTCCAGGAGTGCCTCAGTGAAGACAGTGAGTTTTCTCCTACGAATCCAGGTGGTCTCCAGTGCCTTTCTGGGAGCTCATCCCACGCTTGCCCTAGCTAAAGTGTGAAGTCAAAGTGACCCCTAGCCTCAAGGGAAGCGCGAGCGCTTCCTATCAGCCAAGTTGGGTGGGCAGCCACCTCCATGAACCCTGACTCCATAGAGTGCTTTAACTCCTCTGCGGCTTTGCGTAGGCCTAAGAGAGTCGCGTGTGAATTCCTTCTGAGGGAGAGCATGTGCGCTGGGAGTCCCCGTTTTGTTTTCCGAGCCACACAACACAGGACAGACTGCTGGGGTCAGCTCTTGCTACGCAGAGCGAAGGGCAGTGAACTGCTTCTCGCTTGCAGAGCTTGATGTCTACAGCTGTAAGGCAGCCCCGGGACAAAGTTTTGGCCAGTATTACATTCAGCGTGGCTCTCCCTCTGTGGAGGCCCTCCGAACGGCACTGAGAGAATCCCTGAGCCTAAAGTGCATCCTGGCAACTCTTAACCTGTCATCTCACTATTGTGACGCAAGGTACACTGCAGGTGCAGCCTGACAGAAAGTACAGAAAAGCCGGTACGACTCTGAGGCATTTGGACGAGGCAAGGTCCCCTCGGCCTGACTAAGTCATTAAGCGGGTGCTGCTCCTCGTGGCACGCAGAACACCCCCCGTCCAACGAAGTGGGATCCTAGAAAGGCCCAGTGTTGCTGAAAGTCTCCAGGTGTCAGTCAGAGAGTGCTGGCAAATGCGTCGTGGGCTCAAGTTGGCACTGGGAGAATGTGGGAGAAGCCCGACTTTCCCCCTTTGGAAAGCCACTTCGTTGCAGCTTCCAAGCCGCCTGCTACTATTCACTCCACAGATTCCTCTGAGGAGCAGTGAGTTTTTCCAAAAGAAACCAGGTGCTTGCGATTCCTTCCGGGGAGCTCACACCCAGGAGCATACTGTAGCTAAGGTGCCCACTAAATGTGACCTCTAGTCTCGAGGTAAGGTGCACATTTTCCCATTCCCAGAGATAGGGGCGCCCCGGTTTCCAGGAGGTCTTAGTCAGTGGACGGCATTAGCTTTAGTATGCCTCACAGCGCTCAAGACTCTCACGTGGGCACTTCTTTCCAAGGAAGTACACTGCGTACCCAAAGCCTTCTGAGCACAAGCAAGGGATACACAGCTCTGGGCACATCCCTCCCTATGCAGTTGGAAGGGCCGGGAACTAAGGTGTTCTCTGAGGCGAGCGTTCCACAGATTTGAAACAGCCTCAGGAACGCGGTTCTTGGCAGGGTTTCGTTCCCTGCGGGTCTGCCACGTTGAGGAAAACTAAGCGGCCCTGAAAGAAACCACCGGGGCTCCAATTCGGTTTGGGGACTCCTGCTCGACGTCTCTCTAAGTGATGCGGAAACTGGACTTTAGGTCCAGCCCGAAGTAATGCAGAGAGTAACCCCGAGCATTGCTAGGCATTGGGAATATCCAAAGTCACCCAGGTAGGCCTGCTGAGGGCAGTTCGGGGTTTGTGCCGTTCACCACATGCAGCACACACTGCATCCAAAAGTTTCATCGCAGAAGGCCGAACTGTGTTCCACGGGTCTCCCTTGGATTGTCAGAGAAGATAGGTGTATGTGCTGGGTGATCCAGTTGGTAATTGAGAAGCCTGGCAGAGGGCAGTCTTTTCCCCATTTGAAAGGTCGATAGTGGCGGCCTCAAGGCTGACTGAAAGACACTGCCCTTACCCGTCTTCTAGTCACCTCCAGGAGTGCCTCAGTGAAGACAGTGAGTTTTCTCCTACGAATCCAGGTGGTCTCCAGTGCCTTGCTGGGAGCTCATCCCACGCTTGCCCTAGCTAAAGTGTGAAGTCAAAGTGACCCCTAGCCTCAAGGGAAGCGCGAGCGCTTCCTATCAGCCAAGTTGGGTGGGCAGCCACCTCCATGAACCCTGACTCCATAGAGTGCTTTAACTCCTCTGCGGCTTTGCGTAGGCCTAAGAGAGTCGCGTGTGAATTCCTTCTGAGGGAGAGCATGTGCGCTGGGAGTCCCCGTTTTGTTTTCCGAGCCACACAACACAGGACAGACTGCTGGGGTCAGCTCTTGCTACGCAGAGCGAAGGGCAGTGAACTGCTTCTCGCTTGCAGAGCTTGATGTCTACAGCTGTAAGGCAGCCCCGGGACAAAGTTTTGGCCAGTATTACATTCAGCGTGGCTCTCCCTCTGTGGAGGCCCTCCGAACGGCACTGAGAGAATCCCTGAGCCTAAAGTGCATCCTGGCAACCCTTAACCTGTCATCTCACTATTGTGACGCAAGGTACACTGCAGGTGCAGCCTGACAGAAAGTACAGAAAAGCCGGTACGACTCTGAGGCATTTGGACGAGGCAAGGTCCCCTCGGCCTGACTAAGTCATTAAGCGGGTGCTGCTCCTCGTGGCACGCAGAACACCCCCCATCCAACGAAGTGGGATCCTAGAAAGGCCCAGTGTTGCTGAAAGTCTCCAGGTGTCAGTCAGCGAGTGCTGGCAAATGCGTCGTGGGCTCAAGTTGGCACTGGGAGAATGTGGGAGAAGCCCGACTTTCCCCCTTTGGAAAGCCACTTCGTTGCAGCTTCCAAGCCGCCTGCTACTATTCACTCCACAGATTCCTCTGAGGAGCAGTGAGTTTTTCCAAAAGAAACCAGGTGCTTGCGATTCCTTCCGGGGAGCTCACACCCAGGAGCATACTGTAGCTAAGGTGCCCACTAAATGTGACCTCTAGTCTCGAGGTAAGGTGCACATTTTCCCATTCCCAGAGATAGGGGCGCCCCGGTTTCCAGGAGGTCTTAGTCAGTGGACGGCTTTAGCTTTAGTATGCCTCACAGCGCTCAAGACTCTCACGTGGGCACTTCTTTCCAAGGAAGTACACTGCGTACCCAAAGCCTTCTGAGCACAAGCAAGGGATACACAGCTCTGGGCACATCCCTCCCTATGCAGTTGGAAGGGCCGGGAACTAAGGTGTTCTCTGAGGCGAGCGTTCCACAGCTTTGAAACAGCCCCAGGAACGCGGTTCTTGGCAGGGTTTCGTTCCCTGCGGGTCTGCCACGTTGAGGAAAACTAAGCGGCCCTGAAAGAAACCACCGGGGCTCCAATTCGGTTTGGGGACTCCTGCTCGACGTCTCTCTAGGTGATGCGGAAACTGGACTTTAGGTCCAGCCCGAAGTAATGCAGAGAGTAACCCCGAGCATTGTTAGGCATTGGGAACATCCGAAGTCACCCAGGTAGGCCTGCTGAGGGCAGTTCGGGGTTTGTGCCGTTCACCACATGCAGCACACACTGCATCCAAAAGTTTCATCGCAGAAGGCCGAACTGTGTTCCAAGGGTCTCCCTTGGATTGTCAGAGAAGATAGGTGTATGTGCTGGGTGATCCAGTTGGTAATTGAGAAGCCTGGCAGAAGGCAGTCTTTTCCCCATTTGAAAGGTCGATAGTGGCGGCCTCAAGGCTGACTGAAAGACACTGCCCTTACCCGTCTTCTAGTCACCTCCAGGAGTGCCTCAGTGAAGACAGTGAGTTTTCTCCTACGAATCCAGGTGGTCTCCAGTGCCTTTCTGGGAGCTCATCCCACGCTTGCCCTAGCTAAAGTGTGAAGTCAAAGTGACCCCTAGCCTCAAGGGAAGCGCGAGCGCTTCCTATCAGCCAAGTTGGGTGGGCAGCCACCTCCATGAACCCTGACTCCATAGAGTGCTTTAACTCCTCTGCAGCTTTGCGTAGGCCTAAGAGAGTCGCGTGTGAATTCCTTCTGAGGGAGAGCATGTGCGCTGGGAGTCCCCGTTTTGTTTTCCGAGCCACACAACACAGGACAGACTGCTGGGGTCAGCTCTTGCTACGCAGAGCGAAGGGCAGTGAACTGCTTCTCGCTTGCAGAGCTTGATGTCTACAGCTGTAAGGCAGCCCCGGGACAAAGTTTTGGCCAGTATTACATTCAGCGTGGCTCTCCCTCTGTGGAGGCCCTCCGAACGGCACTGAGAGAATCCCTGAGCGTAAAGTGCATCCTGGCAACTCTTAACCTGTCATCTCACTATTGTGACGCAAGGTACACTGCAGGTGCAGCCTGACAGAAAGTACAGAAAAGCCGGTACGACTCTGAGGCATTTGGACGAGGCAAGGTCCCCTCGGCCTGACTAAGTCATTAAGCGTGTGCTGCTCCTCGTGGCACGCAGAACACCCCCCGTCCAACGAAGTGGGATCCTAGAAAGGCCCAGTGTTGCTGAAAGTCTCCAGGTGTCAGTCAGAGAGTGCTGGCAAATGCGTCGTGGGCTCAAGTTGGCACTGGGAGAATGTGGGAGAAGCCCGACTTTCCCCCTTTGGAAAGCCACTTCGTTGCAGCTTCCAAGCCGCCTGCTACTATTCACTCCACAGATTCCTCTGAGGAGCAGTGAGTTTTTCCAAAAGAAACCAGGTGCTTGCGATTCCTTCCGGGGAGCTCACCCCCAGGAGCATACTGTAGCTAAGGTGCCCACTAAATGTGACCTCTAGTCTCGAGGTAAGGTGCACATTTTCCCATTCCCAGAGATAGGGGCGCCCCGGTTTCCAGGAGGTCTTAGTCAGTGGACGGCATTAGCTTTAGTATGCCTCACAGCGCTCAAGACTCTCACGTGGGCACTTCTTTCCAAGGAAGTACACTGCGTACCCAAAGCCTTCTGAGCACAAGCAAGGGATACACAGCTCTGGGCACATCCCTCCCTATGCAGTTGGAAGGGCCGGGAACTAAGGTGTTCTCTGAGCCGAGCGTTCCACAGCTTTGAAACAGCCTCAGGAACGCGGTTCTTGGCAGGGTTTCGTTCCCTGCGGGTCTGCCACGTTGAGGAAAACTAAGCGGCCCTGAAAGAAACCACCGGGGCTCCAATTCGGTTTGGGGACTCCTGCTCGACGTCTCTCTAAGTGATGCGGAAACTGGACTTTAGGTCCAGCCCGAAGTAATGCAGAGAGTAACCCCGAGCATTGCTAGGCATTGGGAATATCCAAAGTCACCCAGGTAGGCCTGCTGAGGGCAGTTCGGGGTTTGTGCCGTTCACCACATGCAGCACACACTGCATCCAAAAGTTTCATCGCAGAAGGCCGAACTGTGTTCCACGGGTCTCCCTTGGATTGTCAGAGAAGATAGGTGTATGTGCTGGGTGATCCAGTTGGTAATTGAGAAGCCTGGCAGAGGGCAGTCTTTTCCCCATTTGAAAGGTCGATAGTGGCGGCCTCAAGGCTGACTGAAAGACACTGCCCTTACCCGTCTTCTAGTCACCTCCAGGAGTGCCTCAGTGAAGACAGTGAGTTTTCTCCTACGAATCCAGGTGGTCTCCAGTGCCTTGCTGGGAGCTCATCCCACGCTTGCCCTAGCTAAAGTGTGAAGTCAAAGTGACCCCTAGCCTCAAGGGAAGCGTGAGCGCTTCCTATCAGCCAAGTTGGGTGGGCAGCCACCTCCATGAACCCTGACTCCATAGAGTGCTTTAACTCCTCTGCGGTTTTGCGTAGGCCTAAGAGAGTCGCGTGTGAATTCCTTCTGAGGGAGAGCATGTGCGCTGGGAGTCCCCGTTTTGTTTTCCGAGCCACACAACACAGGACAGACTGCTGGGGTCAGCTCTTGCTACGCAGAGCGAAGGGCAGTGAACTGCTTCTCGCTTGCAGAGCTTGATGTCTACAGCTGTAAGGCAGCCCCGGGACAAAGTTTTGGCCAGTATTACATTCAGCGTGGCTCTCCCTCTGTGGAGGCCCTCCGAACGGCACTGAGAGAATCCCTGAGCCTAAAGTGCATCCTGGCAACCCTTAACCTGTCATCTCACTATTGTGACGCAAGGTACACTGCAGGTGCAGCCTGACAGAAAGTACAGAAAAGCCGGTACGACTCTGAGGCATTTGGACGAGGCAAGGTCCCCTCGGCCTGACTAAGTCATTAAGCGGGTGCTGCTCCTCGTGGCACGCAGAACACCCCCCGTCCAACAAAGTGGGATCCTAGAAAGGCCCAGTGTTGCTGAAAGTCTCCAGGTGTCAGTCAGCGAGTGCTGGCAAATGCGTCATGGGCTCAAGTTGGCACTGGGAGAATGTGGGAGAAGCCCGACTTTCCCCCTTTGGAAAGCCACTTCGTTGCAGCTTCCAAGCCGCCTGCTACTATTCACTCCACAGATTCCTCTGAGGAGCAGTGAGTTTTTCCAAAAGAAACCAGGTGCTTGCGATTCCTTCCGGGGAGCTCACCCCCAGGAGCATACTGTAGCTAAGGTGCCCACTAAATGGGACCTCTAGTCTCGAGGTAAGTTGCACATTTTCCCATTCCCAGAGATAGGGGCGCCCCGGTTTCCAGGAGGTCTTAGTCAGTGGACGGCTTTAGATTTAGTATGCCTCACAGCGCTCAAGACTCTCACGTGGGCACTTCTTTCCAAGGAAGTACACTGCGTACCCAAAGCCTTCTGAGCACAAGCAAGGGATACACAGCTCTGGGCACATCCCTCCCTATGCAGTTGGAAGGGCCGGGAACTAAGGTGTTCTCTGAGGCGAGCGTTCCACAGCTTTGAAACAGCCTCAGGAAAGCGGGTCTTGGCAGTGTTTCGTTCCCTGCGGGTCTGCCACGTTGAGGAAAACTAAGCGGCCCTGAAAGAAACCACCGGGGCTCCAATTCGGTTTGGGGACTCCTGCTCGACGTCTCTGTAAGTGATGCGGAAACTGGACTTTAGGTCCAGCCCGAAGTAATGCAGAGAATAACCCCGAGCATTGCTAGGCATTGGGAACATCCGAAGTCACCCAGGTAGGCCTGCTGAGGGCAGTTCGGGGTTTTTGCCGTTCACCACATGCAGCACACACTGCATCCAAAAGTTTCATCGCAGAAGGCCGAACTGTGTTCCACGGGTCTCCCTTGGATTGTCAGAGAAGATAGGTGTATGTGCTGGGTGATCCAGTTGGTAATTGAGAAGCCTGGCAGAGGGCAGTCTTTTCCCCATTTGAAAGGTCGATAGTGGCGGCCTCAAGGCTGACTGAAAGACACTGCCCTTACCCGTCTTCTAGTCACCTCCAGGAGTGCCTCAGTGAAGACAGTGAGTTTCTCCTACGAATCCAGGTGGTCTCCAGTGCCTTGCTGGGAGCTCATCCCACGCTTGCCCTAGCTAAAGTGTGAAGTCAAAGTGACCCCTAGCCTCAAGGGAAGCGCGAGCGCTTCCTATCAGCCAAGTTGGGTGGGCAGCCACCTCCATGAACCCTGACTCCATAGAGTGCTTTAACTCCTCTGCGGCTTTGCGTAGGCCTAAGAGAGTCGCGTGTGAATTCCTTCTGAGGGAGAGCATGTGCGCTGGGAGTCCCCGTTTTGTTTTCCGAGCCACACAACACAGGACAGACTGCTGGGGTCAGCTCTTGCTACGCAGAGCGAAGGGCAGTGAACTGCTTCTCGCTTGCAGAGCTTGATGTCTACAGCTGTAAGGCAGCCCCGGGACAAAGTTTTGGCCAGTATTACATTCAGCGTGGCTCTCCCTCTGTGGAGGCCCTCCGAACGGCACTGAGAGAATCCCTGAGCCTAAAGTGCATCCTGGCAACCCTTAACCTGTCATCTCACTATTGTGACGCAAGGTACACTGCAGGTGCAGCCTGACAGAAAGTACAGAAAAGCCGGTACGACTCTGAGGCATTTGGACGAGGCAAGGTCCCCTCGGCCTGACTAAGTCATTAAGCGGGTGCTGCTCCTCGTGGCACGCAGAACACCCCCCATCCAACGAAGTGGGATCCTAGAAAGGCCCAGTGTTGCTGAAAGTCTCCAGGTGTCAGTCAGCGAGTGCTGGCAAATGCGTCGTGGGCTCAAGTTGGCACTGGGAGAATGTGGGAGAAGCCCGACTTTCCCCCTTTGGAAAGCCACTTCGTTGCAGCTTCCAAGCCGCCTGCTACTATTCACTCCACAGATTCCTCTGAGGAGCAGTGAGTTTTTCCAAAAGAAACCAGGTGCTTGCGATTCCTTCCGGGGAGCTCACCCCCAGGAGCATACTGTAGCTAAGGTGCCCACTAAATGTGACCTCTAGTCTCGAGGTAAGGTGCACATTTTCCCATTCCCAGAGATAGGGGCGCCCCGGTTTCCAGGAGGTCTTAGTCAGTGGACGGCTTTAGATTTAGTATGCCTCACAGCGCTCAAGACTCTCACGTGGGCACTTCTTTCCAAGGAAGTACACTGCGTACCCAAAGCCTTCTGAGCACAAGCAAGGGATACACAGCTCTGGGCACATCCCTCCCTATGCAGTTGGAAGGCCCGGGAATTAAGGTGTTCTCTGAGGCGAGCGTTCCACAGCTTTGAAACAGCCCCAGGAACGCGGTTCTTGGCAGGGTTTCGTTCCCTGCGGGTCTGCCACGTTGAGGAAAACTAAGCGGCCCTGAAAGAAACCACCGGGGCTCCAATTCGGTTTGGGGACTCCTGCTCGACGTCTCTCTAGGTGATGCGGAAACTGGACTTTAGGTCCAGCCCGAAGTAATGCAGAGAGTAACCCCGAGCATTGCTAGGCATTGGGAACATCCGAAGTCACCCAGGTAGGCCTGCTGAGGGCAGTTCGGGGTTTGTGCCGTTCACCACATGCAGCAAACACTGCATCCAAAAGTTTCATCGCAGAAGGCCGAACTGTGTTCCAAGGGTCTCCCTTGGATTGTCAGAGAAGATCGGTGTATGTGCTGGGTGATCCAGTTGGTAATTGAGAAGCCTGGCAGAAGGCAGTCTTTTCCCCATTTGAAAGGTCGATAGTGGCGGCCTCAAGGCTGACTGAAAGACACTGCCCTTACCCGTCTTCTAGTCACCTCCAGAAGTGCCTCAGTGAAGACAGTGAGTTTTCTCCTACGAATCCAGGTGGTCTCCAGTGCCTTGCTGGGAGCTCATCCCACGCTTGCCCTAGCTAAAGTGTGAAGTCAAAGTGACCCCTAGCCTCAAGTGAAGCGCGAGCGCTTCCTATCAGCCAAGTTGGGTGGGCAGCCACCTCCATGAACCCTGACTCCATAGAGTGTTTTAACTCCTCTGCGGCTTTGCGTAGGCCTAAGAGAGTCGCGTGTGAATTCCTTCTGAGGGAGAGCATGTGCGCTGGGAGTCCCCGTTTTGTTTTCCGAGCCACACAACACAGGACAGACTGCTGGGGTCAGCTCTTGCTATACAGAGCGAAGGGCAGTGAACTGCTTCTCGCTTGCAGAGCTTGATGTCTACAGCTGTAAGGCAGCCCCGGGACAAACTTTTGGCCAGTATTACATTCAGCGTGGCTCTCCCTCTGTGGAGGCCCTCCGAACGGCACTGAGAGAATCCCTGAGCCTAAAGTGCATCCTGGCAACCCTTAACCTGTCATCTCACTATTGTGACGCAAGGTACACTGCAGGTGCAGCCTGACAGAAAGTACAGAAAAGCCGGTACGACTCTGAGGCATTTGGACGAGGCAAGGCCCCTCGGCCTGACTAAGTCATTAAGCGGGTGCTGCTCCTCGTGGCACGCAGAACACCCCCCGTCCAACGAAGTGGGATCCTAGAAAGGCCCAGTGTTGCTGAAAGTCTCCAGGTGTCAGTCAGCGAGTGCTGGCAAATGCGTCGTGGGCTCAAGTTGGCACTGGGAGAATGTGAGAGAAGCCCGACTTTCCCCCTTTGGAAAGCCACTTCGTTGCAGCTTCCAAGCCGCCTGCTACTATTCACTCCACAGATTCCTCTGAGGAGCAGTGAGTTTTTCCAAAAGAAACCAGGTGCTTGCGATTCCTTCCGGGGAGCTCACCCCCAGGAGCATACTGTAGCTAAGGTGCCCACTAAATGTGACCTCTAGTCTCGAGGTAAGGTGCACATTTTCCCATTCCCAGAGATATGGGCGCCCCGGTTTCCAGGAGGTCTTAGTCAGTGGACGGCTTTAGCTTTAGTATGCCTCACAGCGCTCAAGACTCTCACGTGGGCACTTCTTTCCAAGGAAGTACACTGCGTACCCAAAGCCTTCTGAGCACAAGCAAGGGATACACAGCTCTGGGCACATCCCTCCCTATGCAGTTGGAAGGGCCGGGAACTAAGGTGTTCTCTGAGGCGAGCGTTCCACAGCTTTGAAACAGCCTCAGGAACGCGGTTCTTGGCAGGGTTTCGTTCCCTGCGGGTCTGCCACGTTGAGGAAAACTAAGCGGCCCTGAAAGAAACCACCGGGGCTCCAATTCGGTTTGGGGACTCCTGCTCGACGTCTCTCTAAGTGATGCGGAAACTGGACTTTAGGTCCAGCCCGAAGTAATGCAGAGAGTAACCCCGAGCATTGCTAGGCATTGGGAACATCCAAAGTCACCCAGGTAGGCCTGCTGAGGGCAGTTCGGGGTTTGTGCCGTTCACCACATGCAGCACACACAGCATCCAAAAGTTTCATCACAGAAGGCCGAACTGTGTTCCACGGGTCTCCCTTGGATTGTCAGAGAAGATAGGTGTATGTGCTGGGTGATCCAGTTGGTAATTGAGAAGCCTGGCAGAGGGCAGTCTTTTCCCCATTTGAAAGGTCGATAGTGGCGGCCTCAAGGCTGACTGAAAGACACTGCCCTTACCCGTCTTCTAGTCACCTCCAGGAGTGCCTCAGTGAAGACAGTGAGTTTTCTCCTACGAAACCAGGTGGTCTCCAGTGCCTTGCTGGGAGCTCATCCCACGCTTGCCCTAGCTAAAGTGTGAAGTCAAAGTGACCCCTAGTCTCAAGGGAAGCGTGAGCGCTTCCTATCAGCCAAGTTGGGTGGGCAGCCACCTCCATGAACCCTGACTCCATAGAGTGCTTTAACTCCTCTGCAGCTTTGCGTAGGCCTAAGAGAGTCGCGTGTGAATTCCTTCTGAGGGAGAGCATGTGCGCTGGGAGTCCCCGTTTTGTTTTCCGAGCCACACAACACAGGACAGACTGCTGGGGTCAGCTCTTGCTATGCAGAGCGAAGCCAGTGAACTGCTTCTCGCTTGCAGAGCTTGATGTCTACAGCTGTAAGGCAGCCCCAGGACAAAGTTTTGGCCAGTATTACATTCAGCGTGGCTCTCCCTCTGTGGAGGCCCTCCGAACGGCACTGAGAGAATCCCTGAGCCTAAAGTGCATCCTGGCAACCCTTAACCTGTCATCTCACTATTGTGACGCAAGGTACACTGCAGGTGCAGCCTGACAGAAAGTACAGAAAAGCCGGTACGACTCTGAGGCATTTGGACGAGGCAAGGTCCCCTCGGCCTGACTAAGTCATTAAGCGGGTGCTGCTCCTCGTGGCACGCAGAACACCCCCCGTCCAACGAAGTGGGATCCTAGAAAGGCCCAGTGTTGCTGAAAGTCTCCAGGTGTCAGTCAGCAAGTGCTGGCAAATGCGTCGTGGGCTCAAGTTGGCACTGGGAGAATGTGGGAGAAGCCCGACTTTCCCCCTTTGGAAAGCCACTTCGTTGCAGCTTCCAAGCCGCCTGCTACTATTCACTCCACAGATTCCTCTGAGGAGCAGTGAGTTTTTCCAAAAGAAACCAGGTGCTTGCGATTCCTTCCGGGGAGCTCACCCCCAGGAGCATACTGTAGCTAAGGTGCCCACTAAATGTGACCTCTAGTCTCGAGGTAAGGTGCACATTTTCCCATTCCCAGAGATAGGGGCGCCCCGGTTTCCAGGAGGTCTTAGTCAGTGGACGGCTTTAGCTTTAGTATGCCTCACAGCGCTCAAGACTCTCACGTGGGCACTTCTTTCCAAGGAAGTACACTGCGTACCCAAAGCCTTCTGAGCACAAGCAAGGGATACACAGCTCTGGGCACATCCCTCCCTATGCAGTTGGAAGGGCCGGGAACTAAGGTGTTCTCTGAGGCGAGCGTTCCACAGATTTGAAACAGCCTCAGGAACGCGGTTCTTGGCAGGGTTTCGTTCCTTGCGGGTCTGCCACGTTGAGGAAAACTAAGCGGCCCTGAAAGAAACCACCGGGGCTCCAATTCGGTTTGGGGACTCCTGCTCGACGTCTCTCTAAGTGATGCGGAAACTGGACTTTAGGTCCAGCCCGAAGTAATGCAGAGAGTAACCCCGAGCATTGCTAGGCATTGGGAACATCCAAAGTCACCCAGGTAGGCCTGCTGAGGGCAGTTCGGGGTTTGTGCCGTTCACCACATGCAGCACACACTGCATCCAAAAGTTTCATCGCAGAAGGCCGAACTGTGTTCCACGGGTCTCCCTTGGATTGTCAGAGAAGATAGGTGTATGTGCTGGGTGATCCAGTTGGTAATTGAGAAGCCTGGCAGAGGGCAGTCTTTTCCCCATTTGAAAGGTCGATAGTGGCGGCCTCAAGGCTGACTGAAAGACACTGCCCTTACCCGTCTTCTAGTCACCTCCAGGAGTGCCTCAGTGAAGACAGTGAGTTTTCTCCTACGAATCCAGGTGGTCTCCAGTGCCTTGCTGGGAGCTCATCCTTCGCTTGCCCTAGCTAAAGTGTGAAGTCAAAGTGACCCCTAGCCTCAAGGGAAGCATGAGCGCTTCCTATCAGCCAAGTTGGGTGGGCAGCCACCTCCATGAACCCTGACTCCATAGAGTGCTTTAACTCCTCTGCGGCTTTGCGTAGGCCTAAGAGAGTCGCGTGTGAATTCCTTCTGAGGGAGAGCATGTGCGCTGGGAGTCCCCGTTTTGTTTTCCGAGCCACACAACACAGGACAGACTGCTGGGGTCAGCTCTTGCTACGCAGAGCGAAGGGCAGTGAACTGCTTCTCGCTTGCAGAGCTTGATGTCTACAGCTGTAAGGCAGCCCCGGGACAAAGTTTTGGCCAGTATTACATTCAGCGTGGCTCTCCCTCTGTGGAGGCCCTCCGAACGGCACTGAGAGAATCCCTGAGCCTAAAGTGCATCCTGGCAACCCTTAACCTGTCATCTCACTATTGTGACGCAAGGTACACTGCAGGTGCAGCCTGACGGAAAGTACAGAAAAGCCGGTACGACTCTGAGGCATTTGGACGAGGCAAGGTCCCCTCGGCCTGACTAAGTCATTAAGCGGGTGCTGCTCCTCGTGGCACGCAGAACACCCCCCGTCCAACGAAGTGGGATCCTAGAAAGGCCCAGTGTTGCTGAAAGTCTCCAGGTGTCAGTCAGCGAGTGCTGGCAAATGCGTCGTGGGCTCAAGTTGGCACTGGGAGAATGTGGGAGAAGCCCGACTTTCCCCCTTTGGAAAGCCACTTCGTTGCAGCTTCCAAGCCGCCTGCTACTATTCACTCCACAGATTCCTCTGAGGAGCAGTGAGTTTTTCCAAAAGAAACCAGGTGCTTGCGATTCCTTCCGGGGAGCTCACCCCCAGGAGCATACTGTAGCTAAGGTGCCCACTAAATGTGACCTCTAGTCTCGAGGTAAGGTGCACATTTTCCCATTCCCAGAGATAGGGGCGCCCCGGTTTCCAGGAGGTCTTAGTCAGTGGACGGCTTTAGCTTTAGTATGCCTCACAGCGCTCAAGACTCTCACGTGGGCACTTCTTTCCAAGGAAGTACACTGCGTACCCAAAGCCTTCTGAGCACAAGCAAGGGATACACAGCTCTGGGCACATCCCTCCCTATGCAGTTGGAAGGCCCGGGAATTAAGGTGTTCTCTGAGGCGAGCGTTCCACAGCTTTGAAACAGCCCCAGGAACGCGGTTCTTGGCAGGGTTTCGTTCCCTGCGGGTCTGCCACGTTGAGGAAAACTAAGCGGCCCTGAAAGAAACCACCGGGGCTCCAATTCGGTTTGGGGACTCCTGCTCGACGTCTCTCTAGGTGATGCGGAAACTGGACTTTAGGTCCAGCCCGAAGTAATGCAGAGAGTAACCCCGAGCATTGCTAGGCATTGGGAACATCCGAAGTCACCCAGGTAGGCCTGCTGAGGGCAGTTCGGGGTTTGTGCCGTTCACCACATGCAGCAAACACTGCATCCAAAAGTTTCATCGCAGAAGGCCGAACTGTGTTCCAAGGGTCTCCCTTGGATTGTCAGAGAAGATAGGTGTATGTGCTGGGTGATCCAGTTGGTAATTGAGAAGCCTGGCAGAAGGCAGTCTTTTCCCCATTTGAAAGGTCGATAGTGGCGGCCTCAAGGCTGACTGAAAGACACTGCCCTTACCCGTCTTCTAGTCACCTCCAGGAGTGCCTCAGTGAAGACAGTGAGTTTTCTCCTACGAATCCAGGTGGTCTCCAGTGCCTTGCTGGGAGCTCATCCCACGCTTGCCCTAGCTAAAGTGTGAAGTCAAAGTGACCCCTAGCCTCAAGGGAAGCGTGAGCGCTTCCTATCAGCCAAGTTGGGTGGGCAGCCACCTCCATGAACCCTGACTCCATAGAGTGTTTTAACTCCTCTGCGGCTTTGCGTAGGCCTAAGAGAGTCGCGTGTGAATTCCTTCTGAGGGAGAGCATGTGCGCTGGGAGTCCCCGTTTTGTTTTCCGAGCCACACAACACAGGACAGACTGCTGGGGTCAGCTCTTGCTACGCAGAGCGAAGGGCAGTGAACTGCTTCTCGCTTGCAGAGCTTGATGTCTACAGCTGTAAGGCAGCCCCGGGACAAAGTTTTGGCCAGTATTACATTCAGCGTGGCTCTCCCTCTGTGGAGGCCCTCCGAACGGCACTGAGAGAATCCCTGAGCCTAAAGTGCATCCTGGCAACCCTTAACCTGTCATCTCACTATTGTGACGCAAGGTACACTGCAGGTGCAGCCTGACGGAAAGTACAGAAAAGCCGGTACGACTCTGAGGCATTTGGACGAGGCAAGGTCCCCTCGGCCTGACTAAGTCATTAAGCGGGTGCTGCTCCTCGTGGCACGCAGAACACCCCCCGTCCAACGAAGTGGGATCCTAGAAAGGCCCAGTGTTGCTGAAAGTCTCCAGGTGTCAGTCAGCGAGTGCTGGCAAATGCGTCGTGGGCTCAAGTTGGCACTGGGAGAATGTGGGAGAAGCCCGACTTTCCCCCTTTGGAAAGCCACTTCGTTGCAGCTTCCAAGCCGCCTGCTACTATTCACTCCACAGATTCCTCTGAGGAGCAGTGAGTTTTTCCAAAAGAAACCAGGTGCTTGCGATTCCTTCCGGGGAGCTCACCCCCAGGAGCATACTGTAGCTAAGGTGCCCACTAAATGTGACCTCTAGTCTCGAGGTAAGGTGCACATTTTCCCATTCCCAGAGATAGGGGCGCCCCGGTTTCCAGGAGGTCTTAGTCAGTGGACGGCTTTAGCTTTAGTATGCCTCACAGCGCTCAAGACTCTCACGTGGGCACTTCTTTCCAAGGAAGTACACTGCGTACCCAAAGCCTTCTGAGCACAAGCAAGGGATACACAGCTCTGGGCACATCCCTCCCTATGCAGTTGGAAGGGCCGGGAACTAAGGTGTTCTCTGAGGCGAGCGTTCCACAGCTTTGAAACAGCCCCAGGAACGTGGTTCTTGGCAGGGTTTCATTCCCTGCGGGTCTGCCACGTTGAGGAAAACTAAGCGGCCCTGAAAGAAACCACCGGGGCTCCAATTCGGTTTGGGGACTCCTGCTCGACGTCTCTCTAGGTGATGCGGAAACTGGACTTTAGGTCCAGCCCGAAGTAATGCAGAGAGTAACCCCGAGCATTGCTAGGCATTGGGAACATCCGAAGTCACCCAGGTAGGCCTGCTGAGGGCAGTTCGGGGTTTGTGCCGTTCACCACATGCAGCACACACTGCATCCAAAAGTTTCATCGCAGAAGGCCGAACTGTGTTCCACGGGTCTCCCTTGGATTGTCAGAGAAGATAGGTGTATGTGCTGGGTGATCCAGTTGGTAATTGAGAAGCCTGGCAGAGGGCAGTCTTTTCCCCATTTGAAAGGTCGATAGTGGCGGCCTCAAGGCTGACTGAAAGACACTGCCCTTACCCGTCTTCTAGTCACCTCCAGGAGTGCCTCAGTGAAGACAGTGAGTTTTCTCCTACGAATCCAGGTGGTCTCCAGTGCCTTGCTGGGAGCTCATCCCACGCTTGCCCTAGCTAAAGTGTGAAGTCAAAGTGACCCCTAGCCTCAAGGGAAGCGTGAGCGCTTCCTATCAGCCAAGTTGGGTGGGCAGCCACCTCCATGAACCCTGACTCCATAGAGTGCTTTAACTCCTCTGCGGCTTTGCGTAGGCCTAAGAGAGTCGCGTGTGAATTCCTTCTGAGGGAGAGCATGTGCGCTGGGAGTCCCCGTTTTGTTTTCCGAGCCACACAACACAGGACAGACTGCTGGGGTCAGCTCTTGCTACGCAGAGCGAAGGGCAGTGAACTGCTTCTCGCTTGCAGAGCTTGATGTCTACAGCTGTAAGGCAGCCCCGGGACAAAGTTTTGGCCAGTATTACATTCAGCGTGGCTCTCCCTCTGTGGAGGCCCTCCGAACGGCACTGAGAGAATCCCTGAGCCTAAAGTGCATCCTGGCAACCCTTAACCTGTCATCTCACTATTGTGACGCAAGGTACACTGCAGGTGCAGCCTGACAGAAAGTACAGAAACGCCGGTACGACTCTGAGGCATTTGGACGAGGCAAGGTCCCCTCGGCCTGACTAAGTCATTAAGCGGGTGCTGCTCCTCGTGGCACGCAGAACACCCCCCGTCCAAAGAAGTGGGATCCTAGAAAGGCCCAGTGTTGCTGAAAGTCTCCAGGTGTCAGTCAGCGAGTGCTGGCAAATGCGTCGTGGGCTCAAGTTGGCACTGGGAGAATGTGGGAGAAGCCCGACTTTCCCCCTTTGGAAAGCCACTTCGTTGCAGCTTCCAAGCCGCCTGCTACTATTCACTCCACAGATTCCTCTGAGGAGCAGTGAGTTTTTCCAAAAGAAACCAGGTGCTTGCGATTCCTTCCGGGGAGCTCACCCCCAGGAGCATACTGTAGCTAAGGTGCCCACTAAATGTGACCTCTAGTCTCGAGGTAAGGTGCACATTTTCCCATTCCCAGAGATAGGGGCGCCCCGGTTTCCAGGAGGTCTTAGTCAGTGGACGGCTTTAGCTTTAGTATGCCTCACAGCGCTCAAGACTCTCACGTGGGCACTTCTTTCCAAGGAAGTACACTGCGTACCCAAAGCCTTCTGAGTACAAACAAGGGATACACAGCTCTGGGCACATCCCTCCCTATGCAGTTGGAAGGGCCGGGAACTAAGGTGTTCTCTGAGGCGAGCGTTCCACAGCTTTGAAACAGCCCCAGGAACGCGGTTCTTGGCAGGGTTTCATTCCCTGCGGGTCTGCCACGTTGAGGAAAACTAAGCGGCCCTGAAAGAAACCACCAGGGCTCCAATTCGGTTTGGGGACTCCTGCTCGACGTCTCTCTAGGTGATGCGGAAACTGGACTTTAGGTCCAGCCCGAAGTAATGCAGAGAGTAACCCCGAGCATTGCTAGGCATTGGGAACATCCGAAGTCACCCAGGTAGGCCTGCTGAGGGCAGTTCGGGGTTTGTGCCGTTCACCACATGCAGCAAACACTGCATCCAAAAGTTTCATCGCAGAAGGCCGAACTGTGTTCCAAGGGGCTCCCTTGGATTGTCAGAGAAGATAGGTGTATGTGCTGGGTGATCCAGTTGGTAATTGAGAAGCCTCTCAGAAGGCAGTCTTTTCCCCATTTGAAAGGTCGATAGTGGCGGCCTCAAGGCTGACTGAAAGACACTGCCCTTACCCGTCTTCTAGTCACCTCCAGGAGTGCCTCAGTGAAGACAGTGAGTTTTCTCCTACGAATCCAGGTGGTCTCCAGTGCCTTGCTGGGAGCTCATCCCACGCTTGCCCTAGCTAAAGTGTGAAGTCAAAGTGACCCCTAGCCTCAAGGGAAGCGCGAGCGCTTCCTATCAGCCAAGTTGGGTGGGCAGCCACTTCCATGAACCCTGACTCCATAGAGTGCTTTAACTCCTCTGCGGCTTTGCGTAGGCCTAAGAGAGTCGCGTGTGAATTCCTTCTGAGGGAGAGCATGTGCGCTGGGAGTCCCCGTTTTGGTTTCCGAGCCACACAACACAGGACAGACTGCTGGGGTCAGCTCTTGCTACGCAGAGCGAAGGGCAGTGAACTGCTTCTCGCTTGCAGAGCTTGATGTCTACAGCTGTAAGGCAGCCCCGGGACAAAGTTTTGGCCAGTATTACATTCAGCGTGGCTCTCCCTCTGTGGAGGCCCTCCGAACGGCACTGAGAGAATCCCTGAGCCTAAAGTGCATCCTGGCAACCCTTAACCTGTCATCTCACTATTGTGACGCAAGGTACACTGCAGGTGCAGCCTGACAGAAAGTACAGAAAAGCCGGTACGACTCTGAGGCATTTGGACGAGGCAAGGTCCCCTCGGCCTGACTAAGTCATTAAGCGGGTGCTGCTCCTCGTGGCACGCAGAACACCCCCCGTCCAACGAAGTGGGATCCTAGAAAGGCCCAGTGTTGCTGAAAGTCTCCAGGTGTCAGTCAGCGAGTGCTGGCAAATGCGTCGTGGGCTCAAGTTGGCACTGGGAGAATGTGAGAGAAGCCCGACTTTCCCCCTTTGGAAAGCCACTTCGTTGCAGCTTCCAAGCCGCCTGCTACTATTCACTCCACAGATTCCTCTGAGGAGCAGTGAGTTTTTCCAAAAGAAACCAGGTGCTTGCGATTCCTTCCGGGGAGCTCACCCCCAGGAGCATACTGTAGCTAAGGTGCCCACTAAATGTGACCTCTAGTCTCGAGGTAAGGTGCATATTTTCCCATTCCCAGAGATAGCGGCGCCCCGGTTTCCAGGAGGTCTGAGTCAGTGGACGGCTTTAGCTTTAGTATGCCTCACAGCGCTCAAGACTCTCACGTGGGCACTTCTTTCCAAGGAAGTACACTGCGTACCCAAAGCCTTCTGAGCACAAGCAAGGGATACACAGCTCTGGGCACATCCCTCCCTATGCAGTTGGAAGGGCCGGGAACTAAGGTGTTCTCTGAGGCGAGCGTTCCACAGCTTTGAAACAGCCTCAGGAATGCGGTTCTTGGCAGGGTTTCGTTCCCTGCGGGTCTGCCACGTTGAGGAAAACTAAGCGGCCCTGAAAGAAACCACCGGGGCTCCAATTCGGTTTGGGGACTCCTGCTCGACGTCTCTCTAAGTGATGCGGAAACTGGACTTTAGGTCCAGCCCGAAGTAATGCAGAGAGTAACCCCGAGCATTGCTAGGCATTGGGAACATCCAAAGTCACCCAGGTAGGCCTGCTGAGGGCAGTTCGGGGTTTGTGCCGTTCACCACATGCAGCACACACTGCATCCAAAAGTTTCATCGCAGAAGGCCGAACTGTGTTCCACGGGTCTCCCTTGGATTGTCAGAGAAGATAGGTGTATGTGCTGGGTGATCCAGTTGGTAATTGAGAAGCCTGGCAGAGGGCAGTCTTTTCCCCATTTGAAAGGTCGATAGTGGCGGCCTCAAGGCTGACTGAAAGACACTGCCCTTACCCGTCTTCTAGTCACCTCCAGGAGTGCCTCAGTGAAGACAGTGAGTTTTCTCCTACGAATCCAGGTGGTCTCCAGTGCCTTGCTGGGAGCTCATCCCACGCTTGCCCTAGCTAAAGTGTGAAGTCAAAGTGACCCCTAGCCTCAAGGGAAGCGCGAGCGCTTCCTATCAGCCAAGTTGGGTGGGCAGCCACCTCCATGAACCCTGACTCCATAGAGTGCTTTAACTCCTCTGTGGCTTTGCGTAGGCCTAAGAGAGTCGCGTGTGAATTCCTTCTGAGGGAGAGCATGTGCGCTGGGAGTCCCCGTTTTGTTTTCCGAGCCACACAACACAGGACAGACTGCTGGGGTCAGCTCTTGCTACGCAGAGCGAAGGGCAGTGAACTGCTTCTCGCTTGCAGAGCTTGATGTCTACAGCTGTAAGGCAGCCCCGGGACAAAGTTTTGGCCAGTATTACATTCAGCGTGGCTCTCCCTCTGTGGAGGCCCTCCGAACGGCACTGAGAGAATCCCTGAGCCTAAAGTGCATCCTGGCAACCCTTAACCTGTCATCTCACTATTGTGACGCAAGGTACACTGCAGCTGCAGCCTGACAGAAAGTACAGAAAAGCCGGTACGACTCTGAGGCATTTGGACGAGGCAAGGTCCCCTCGGCCTGACTAAGTCATTAAGCGGGTGCTGCTCCTCGTGGCACGCAGAACACCCCCCGTCCAACGAAGTGGGATCCTAGAAAGGCCCAGTGTTGCTGAAAGTCTCCAGGTGTCAGTCAGCGAGTGCTGGCAAATGCGTCGTGGGCTCAAGTTGGCACTGGGAGAATGTGGGAGAAGCCCGACTTTCCCCCTTTGGAAAGCCACTTCGTTGCAGCTTCCAAGCCGCCTGCTACTATTCACTCCACAGATTCCTCTGAGGAGCAGTGAGTTTTTCCAAAAGAAACCAGGTGCTTGCGATTCCTTCCGGGGAGCTCACCCCCAGGAGCATACTGTAGCTAAGGTGCCCACTAAATGTGACCTCTAGTCTCGAGGTAAGGTGCACATTTTCCCATTCCCAGAGATAGGGGCGCCCCGGTTTCCAGGAGGTCTTAGTCAGTGGACGGCTTTAGCTTTAGTATGCCTCACAGCGCTCAAGACTCTCACGTGGGCACTTCTTTCCAAGGAAGTACACTGCGTACCCAAAGCCTTCTGAGCACAAGCAAGGGATACACAGCTCTGGGCACATCCCTCCCTATGCAGTTGGAAGGGCCGAGAACTAAGGTGTTCTCTGAGGCGAGCGTTCCACAGCTTTGAAACAGCCCCAGGAACGTGGTTCTTGGCAGGGTTTCGTTCCCTGCGGGTCTGCCACGTTGAGGAAAACTAAGCGGACATGAAAGAAACCACCGGGGCTCCAATTCGGTTTGGGGACTCCTGCTCGACGTCTCTCTAGGTGATGCGGAAACTGGACTTTAGGTCCAGCCCGAAGTAATGCAGAGAGTAACCCCGAGCATTGCTAGGCATTGGGAACATCCAAAGTCACCCAGGTAGGCCTGCTGAGGGCAGTTCGGGGTTTGTGCCGTTCACCACATGCAGCACACACTGCATCCAAAAGTTTCATCGCAGAAGGCCGAACTGTGTTCCACGGGTCTCCCTTGGATTGTCAGAGAAGATAGGTGTATGTGCTGGGTGATCCAGTTGGTAATTGAGAAGCCTGGCAGAGGGCAGTCTTTTCCCCATTTGAAAGGTCGATAGTGGCGGCCTCAAGGCTGACTGAAAGACACTGCCCTTACCCGTCTTCTAGTCACCTCCAGGAGTGCCTCAGTGAAGACAGTGAGTTTTCTCCTACGAATCCAGGTGGTCTCCAGTGCCTTGCTGGGAGCTCATCCTTCGCTTGCCCTAGCTAAAGTGTGAAGTCAAAGTGACCCCTAGCCTCAAGGGAAGCATGAGCGCTTCCTATCAGCCAAGTTGGGTGGGCAGCCACCTCCATGAACCCTGACTCCATAGAGTGCTTTAACTCCTCTGCGGCTTTGCGTAGGCCTAAGAGAGTCGCGTGTGAATTCCTTCTGAGGGAGAGCATGTGCGCTGGGAGTCCCCGTTTTGTTTTCCGAGCCACACAACACAGGACAGACTGCTGGGGTCAGCTCTTGCTACGCAGAGCGAAGGGCAGTGAACTGCTTCTCGCTTGCAGAGCTTGATGTCTACAGCTGTAAGGCAGCCCCGGGACAAAGTTTTGGCCAGTATTACATTCAGCGTGGCTCTCCCTCTGTGGAGTCCCTCCGAACGGCACTGAGAGAATCCCTGAGCCTAAAGTGCATCCTGGCAACCCTTAACCTGTCATCTCACTATTGTGACGCAAGGTACACTGCAGGTGCAGCCTGACAGAAAGTACAGAAAAGCCGGTACGACTCTGAGGCATTTGGACGAGGCAAGGTCCCCTCGGCCTGACTAAGTCATTAAGCGGGTGCTGCTCCTCGTGGCACGCAGAACACCCCCCGTCCAACGAAGTGGGATCCTAGAAAGGCCCAGTGTTGCTGAAAGTCTCCAGGTGTCAGTCAGCGAGTGCTGGCAAATGCGTCGTGGGCTCAAGTTGGCACTGGGAGAATGTGAGAGAAGCCCGACTTTCCCCCTTTGGAAAGCCACTTCGTTGCAGCTTCCAAGCCGCCTGCTACTATTCACTCCACAGATTCCTCTGAGGAGCAGTGAGTTTTTCCAAAAGAAACCAGGTGCTTGCGATTCCTTCCGGGGAGCTCACCCCCAGGAGCATACTGTAGCTAAGGTGCCCACTAAATGTGACCTCTAGTCTCGAGGTAAGGTGCATATTTTCCCATTCCCAGAGATAGGGGCGCCCCGGTTTCCAGGAGGTCTTAGTCAGTGGACGGCTTTAGCTTTAGTATGCCTCACAGCGCTCAAGACTCTCACGTGGGCACTTCTTTCCAAGGAAGTACACTGCGTACCAAAAGCCTTCTGAGCACAAGCAAGGGATACACAGCTCTGGGCACATCCCTCCCTATGCAGTTGGAAGGGCCGGGAACTAAGGTGTTCTCTGAGGCGAGCGTTCCACAGCTTTGAAACAGCCTCAGGAACGCGGTTCTTGGCAGGGTTTCGTTCCCTGCGGGTCTGCCACGTTGAGGAAAACTAAGCGGCCCTGAAAGAAACCACCGGGGCTCCAATTCGGTTTGGGGACTCCTGCTCGACGTCTCTCTAAGTGATGCGGAAACTGGACTTTAGGTCCAGCCCGAAGTAATGCAGAGAGTAACCCCGAGCATTGCTAGGCATTGGGAACATCCAAAGTCACCCAGGTAGGCCTGCTGAGGGCAGTTCGGGGTTTGTGCCGTTCACCACATGCAGCACACACTGCATCCAAAAGTTTCATCGCAGAAGGCCGAACTGTGTTCCACGGGTCTCCCTTGGATTGTCAGAGAAGATAGGTGTATGTGCTGGGTGATCCAGTTGGTAATTGAGAAGCCTGGCAGAGGGCAGTCTTTTCCCCATTTGAAAGGTCGATAGTGGCGGCCTCAAGGCTGACTGAAAGACACTGCCCTTACCCGTCTTCTAGTCACCTCCAGGAGTGCCTCAGTGAAGACAGTGAGTTTTCTCCTACGAATCCAGGTGGTCTCCAGTGCCTTGCTGGGAGCTCATCCCACGCTTGCCCTAGCTAAAGTGTGAAGTCAAAGTGACCCCTAGCCTCAAGGGAAGCGCGAGCGCTTCCTATCAGCCAAGTTGGGTGGGCAGCCACCTCCATGAACCCTGACTCCATAGAGTGCTTTAACTCCTCTGCGGCTTTGCGTAGGCCTAAGAGAGTCGCGTGTGAATTCCTTCTGAGGGAGAGCATGTGCGCTGGGAGTCCCCGTTTTGTTTTCCGAGCCACACAACACAGGACAGACTGCTGGGGTCAGCTCTTGCTACGCAGAGCGAAGGGCAGTGAACTGCTTCTCGCTTGCAGAGCTTGATGTCTACAGCTGTAAGGCAGCCCCGGGACAAAGTTTTGGCCAGTATTACATTCAGCGTGGCTCTCCCTCTGTGGAGGCCCTCCGAACGGCACTGAGAGAATCCCTGAGCCTAAAGTGCATCCTGGCAACCCTTAACCTGTCATCTCACTATTGTGACGCAAGGTACACTGCAGGTGCAGCCTGACAGAAAGTACAGAAAAGCCGGTACGACTCTGAGGCATTTGGACGAGGCAAGGTCCCCTCGGCCTGACTAAGTCATTAAGCGGGTGCTGCTCCTCGTGGCACGCAGAACACCCCCCGTCCAACGAAGTGGGATCCTAGAAAGGCCCAGTGTTGCTGAAAGTCTCCAGGTGTCAGTCAGCGAGTGCTGGCAAATGCGTCGTGGGCTCAAGTTGGCACTGGGAGAATGTGGGAGAAGCCCGACTTTCCCCCTTTGGAAAGCCACTTCGTTGCAGCTTCCAAGCCGCCTGCTACTATTCACTCCACAGATTCCTCTGAGGAGCAGTGAGTTTTTCCAAAAGAAACCAGGTGCTTGCGATTCCTTCCGGGGAGCTCACCCCCAGGAGCATACTGTAGCTAAGGTGCCCACTAAATGTGACCTCTAGTCTCGAGGTAAGGTGCACATTTTCCCATTCCCAGAGATAGGGGCGCCCCGGTTTCCAGGAGGTCTTAGTCAGTGGACGGCTTTAGCTTTAGTATGCCTCACAGCGCTCAAGACTCTCACGTGGGCACTTCTTTCCAAGGAAGTACACTGCGTACCCAAAGCCTTCTGAGCACAAGCAAGGGATACACAGCTCTGGGCACATCCCTCCCTATGCAGTTGGAAGGGCCGAGAACTAAGGTGTTCTCTGAGGCGAGCGTTCCACAGCTTTGAAACAGCCCCAGGAACGTGGTTCTTGGCAGGGTTTCGTTCCCTGCGGGTCTGCCACGTTGAGGAAAACTAAGCGGCCATGAAAGAAACCACCGGGGCTCCAATTCGGTTTGGGGACTCCTGCTCGACGTCTCTCTAGGTGATGCGGAAACTGGACTTTAGGTCCAGCCCGAAGTAATGCAGAGAGTAACCCCGAGCATTGCTAGGCATTGGGAACATCCAAAGTCACCCAGGTAGGCCTGCTGAGGGCAGTTCGGGGTTTGTGCCGTTCACCACATGCAGCACACACTGCATCCAAAAGTTTCATCGCAGAAGGCCGAACTGTGTTCCACGGGTCTCCCTTGGATTGTCAGAGAAGATAGGTGTATGTGCTGGGTGATCCAGTTGGTAATTGAGAAGCCTGGCAGAGGGCAGTCTTTTCCCCATTTGAAAGGTCGATAGTGGCGGCCTCAAGGCTGACTGAAAGACACTGCCCTTACCCGTCTTCTAGTCACCTCCAGGAGTGCCTCAGTGAAGACAGTGAGTTTTCTCCTACGAATCCAGGTGGTCTCCAGTGCCTTGCTGGGAGCTCATCCTTCGCTTGCCCTAGCTAAAGTGTGAAGTCAAAGTGACCCCTAGCCTCAAGGGAAGCATGAGCGCTACCTATCAGCCAAGTTGGGTGGGCAGCCACCTCCATGAACCCTGACTCCATAGAGTGCTTTAACTCCTCTGCGGCTTTGCGTAGGCCTAAGAGAGTCGCGTGTGAATTCCTTCTGAGGGAGAGCATGTGCGCTGGGAGTCCCCGTTTTGTTTTCCGAGCCACACAACACAGGACAGACTGCTGGGGTCAGCTCTTGCTACGCAGAGCGAAGGGCAGTGAACTGCTTCTCGCTTGCAGAGCTTGATGTCTACAGCTGTAAGGCAGCCCCGGGACAAAGTTTTGGCCAGTATTACATTCAGCGTGGCTCTCCCTCTGTGGAGGCCCTCCGAACGGCACTGAGAGAATCCCTGAGCCTAAAGTGCATCCTGGCAACCCTTAACCTGTCATCTCACTATTGTGACGCAAGGTACACTGCAGCTGCAGCCTGACAGAAAGTACAGAAAAGCCGGTACGACTCTGAGGCATTTGGACGAGGCAAGGTCCCCTCGGCCTGACTAAGTCATTAAGCGGGTGCTGCTCCTCGTGGCACGCAGAACACCCCCCGTCCAACGAAGTGGGATCCTAGAAAGGCCCAGTGTTGCTGAAAGTCTCCAGGTGTCAGTCAGAGAGTGCTGGCAAATGCGTCGTGGGCTCAAGTTGGCACTGGGAGAATGTGGGAGAAGCCCGAATTTCCCCCTTTGGAAAGCCACTTCGTTGCAGCTTCCAAGCCGCCTGCTACTATTCACTCCACAGATTCCTCTGAGGAGCAGTGAGTTTTTCCAAAAGAAACCAGGTGCTTGCGATTCCTTCCGGGGAGCTCACCCCCAGGAGCATACTGTAGCTAAGGTGCCCACTAAATGTGACCTCTAGTCTCGAGGTAAGGTGCACATTTTCCCATTCCCAGAGATAGGGGCGCCCCGGTTTCCAGGAGGTCTTAGTCAGTGGACGGCTTTAGCTTTAGTATGCCTCACAGCGCTCAAGACTCTCACGTGGGCACTTCTTTCCAAGGAAGTACACTGCGTACCCAAAGCCTTCTGAGCACAAGCAAGGGATACACAGCTCTGGGCACATCCCTCCCTATGCAGTTGGAAGGGCCGGGAACTAAGGTGTTCTCTGAGGCGAGCGTTCCACAGCTTTGAAACAGCCCCAGGAACGTGGTTCTTGGCAGGGTTTCGTTCCCTGCGGGTCTGCCACGTTGAGGAAAACTAAGCGGCCCTGAAAGAAACCACCGGGGCTCCAATTCGGTTTGGGGACTCCTGCTCGACGTCTCTCTAGGTGATGCGGAAACTGGACTTTAGGTCCAGCCCGAAGTAATGCAGAGAGTAACCCCGAGCATTGCTAGGCATTGGGAACATCCAAAGTCACCCAGGTAGGCCTGCTGAGGGCAGTTCGGGGTTTGTGCCGTTCACCACATGCAGCACACACTGCATCCAAAAGTTTCATCGCAGAAGGCCGAACTGTGTTCCAAGGGTCTCCCTTGGATTGTCAGAGAAGATAGGTGTATGTGCTGGGTGATCCAGTTGGTAATTGAGAAGCCTGGCAGAGGGCAGTCTTTTCCCCATTTGAAAGGTCGATAGTGGCGGCCTCAAGGCTGACTGAAAGACACTGCCCTTACCCGTCTTCTAGTCACCTCCAGGAGTGCCTCAGTGAAGACAGTGAGTTTTCTCCTACGAATCCAGGTGGTCTCCAGTGCCTTGCTGGGAGCTCATCCCACGCTTGCCCTAGCTAAAGTGTGAAGTCAAAGTGACCCCTAGCCTCAAGGGAAGCGCGAGCGCTTCCTATCAGCCAAGTTGGGTGGGCAGCCACCTCCATGAACCCTGACTCCATAGAGTGCTTTAACTCCTCTGCGGCTTTGCGTAGGCCTAAGAGAGTCGCGTGTGAATTCCTTCTGAGGGAGAGCATGTGCGCTGGGAGTCCCCGTTTTGTTTTCCGAGCCACACAACACAGGACAGACTGCTGGGGTCAGCTCTTGCTACGCAGAGCGAAGGGCAGTGAACTGCTTCTCGCTTGCAGAGCTTGATGTCTACAGCTGTAAGGCAGCCCCGGGACAAAGTTTTGGCCAGTATTACATTCAGCGTGGCTCTCCCTCTGTGGAGGCCCTCCGAACGGCACTGAGAGAATCCCTGAGCCTAAAGTGCATCCTGGCAACCCTTAACCTGTCATCTCACTATTGTGACGCAAGGTACACTGCAGGTGCAGCCTGACAGAAAGTACAGAAAAGCCGGTACGACTCTGAGGCATTTGGACGAGGCAAGGTCCCCTCGGCCTGACTAAGTCATTAAGCGGGTGCTGCTCCTCGTGGCACGCAGAACACCCCCCGTCCAACGAAGTGGGATCCTAGAAAGGCCCAGTGTTGCTGAAAGTCTCCAGGTGTCAGTCAGCGAGTGCTGGCAAATGCGTCGTGGGCTCAAGTTGGCACTGGGAGAATGTGGGAGAAGCCCGACTTTCCCCCTTTGGAAAGCCACTTCGTTGCAGCTTCCAAGCCGCCTGCTACTATTCACTCCACAGATTCCTCTGAGGAGCAGTGAGTTTTTCCAAAAGAAACCAGGTGCTTGCGATTCCTTCCGGGGAGCTCACCCCCAGGAGCATACTGTAGCTAAGGTGCCCACTAAATGTGACCTCTAGTCTCGAGGTAAGGTGCACATTTTCCCATTCCCAGAGATAGGGGCGCCCCGGTTTCCAGGAGGTCTTAGTCAGTGGACGGCTTTAGCTTTAGTATGCCTCACAGCGCTCAAGACTCTCACGTGGGCACTTCTTTCCAAGGAAGTACACTGCGTACCCAAAGCCTTCTGAGCACAAGCAAGGGATACACAGCTCTGGGCACATCCCTCCCTATGCAGTTGGAAGGGCCGGGAACTAAGGTGTTCTCTGAGGCGAGCGTTCCACAGCTTTGAAACAGCCCCAGGAACGTGGTTCTTGGCAGGGTTTCGTTCCCTGTGGGTCTGCCACGTTGAGGAAAACTAAGCGGCCCTGAAAGAAACCACCGGGGCTCCAATTCGGTTTGGGGACTCCTGCTCGACGTCTCTCTAGGTGATGCGGAAACTGGACTTTAGGTCCAGCCCGAAGTAATGCAGAGAGTAACCCCGAGCATTGCTAGGCATTGGGAACATCCAAAGTCACCCAGGTAGGCCTGCTGAGGGCAGTTCGGGGTTTGTGCCGTTCACCACATGCAGCACACACTGCATCCAAAAGTTTCATCGCAGAAGGCCGAACTGTGTTCCACGGGTCTCCCTTGGATTGTCAGAGAAGATAGGTGTATGTGCTGGGTGATCCAGTTGGTAATTGAGAAGCCTGGCAGAGGTCAGTCTTTTCCCCATTTGAAAGGTCGATAGTGGCGGCCTCAAGGCTGACTGAAAGACACTGCCCTTACCCGTCTTCTAGTCACCTCCAGGAGTGCCTCAGTGAAGACAGTGAGTTTTCTCCTACGAATCCAGGTGGTCTCCAGTGCCTTGCTGGGAGCTCATCCCACGCTTGCCCTAGCTAAAGTGTGAAGTCAAAGTGACCCCTAGCCTCAAGGGAAGCGCGAGCGCTTCCTATCAGCCAAGTTGGGTGGGCAGCCACCTCCATGAACCCTGACTCCATAGAGTGCTTTAACTCCTCTGCGGCTTTGCGTAGGCCTAAGAGAGTCGCGTGTGAATTCCTTCTGAGGGAGAGCATGTGCGCTGGGAGTCCCCGTTTTGTTTTCCGAGCCACACAACACAGGACAGACTGCTGGGGTCAGCTCTTGCTACGCAGAGCGAAGGGCAGTGAACTGCTTCTCGCTTGCAGAGCTTGATGTCTACAGCTGTAAGGCAGCCCCGGGACAAAGTTTTGGCCAGTATTACATTCAGCGTGGCTCTCCCTCTGTGGAGGCCCTCCGAACGGCACTGAGAATCCCTGAGCCTAAAGTGCATCCTGGCAACCCTTAACCTGTCATCTCACTATTGTGACGCAAGGTACACTGCAGGTGCAGCCTGACAGAAAGTACAGAAAAGCCGGTACGACTCTGAGGCATTTGGACGAGGCAAGGTCCCCTCGGCCTGACTAAGTCATTAAGCGGGTGCTGCTCCTCGTGGCACGCAGAACACCCCCCGTCCAACGAAGTGGGATCCTAGAAAGGCCCAGTGTTGCTGAAAGTCTCCAGGTGTCAGTCAGCGAGTGCTGGCAAATGTGTCGTGGGCTCAAGTTGGCACTGGGAGAATGTGGGAGAAGCCCGACTTTCCCCCTTTGGAAAGCCACTTCATTGCAGCTTCCAAGCCGCCTGCTACTATTCACTCCACAGATTCCTCTGAGGAGCAGTGAGTTTTTCCAAAAGAAACCAGGTGCTTGCGATTCCTTCCGGGGAGCTCACCCCCAGGAGCATACTGTAGCTAAGGTGCCCACTAAATGTGACCTCTAGTCTCGAGGTAAGGTGCACATTTTCCCATTCCCAGAGATAGGGGCGCCCCGGTTTCCAGGAGGTCTTAGTCAGTGGACGGCTTTAGCTTTAGTATGCCTCACAGCGCTCAAGACTCTCACGTGGGCACTTCTTTCCAAGGAAGTACACTGCGTACCCAAAGCCTTCTGAGCACAAGCAAGGGATACACAGCTCTGGGCACATCCCTCCCTATGCAGTTGGAAGGGCCGGGAACTAAGGTGTTCTCTGAGGCGAGCGTTCCACAGCTTTGAAACAGCCCCAGGAACGTGGTTCTTGGCAGGGTTTCGTTCCCTGCGGGTCTGCCACGTTGAGGAAAACTAAGCGGCCCTGAAAGAAACCACCGGGGCTCCAATTCGGTTTGGGGACTCCTGCTCGACGTCTCTCTAGGTGATGCGGAAACTGGACTTTAGGTCCAGCCCGAAGTAATGCAGAGAGTAACCCCGAGCATTGCTAGGCATTGGGAACATCCAAAGTCACCCAGGTAGGCCTGCTGAGGGCAGTTCGGGGTTTGTGCTGTTCACCACATGCAGCACACACTGCATCCAAAAGTTTCATCGCAGAAGGCCGAACTGTGTTCCACGGGTCTCCCTTGGATTGTCAGAGAAGATAGGTGTATGTGCTGGGTGATCCAGTTGGTAATTGAGAAGCCTGGCAGAGGGCAGTCTTTTCCCCATTTGAAAGGTCGATAGTGGCGGCCTCAAGGCTGACTGAAAGACACTGCCCTTACCCGTCTTCTAGTCACCTCCAGGAGTGCCTCAGTGAAGACAGTGAGTTTTCTCCTACGAATCCAGGTGGTCTCCAGTGCCTTGCTGGGAGCTCATCCCACGCTTGCCCTAGCTAAAGTGTGAAGTCAAAGTGACCCCTAGCCTCAAGGGAAGCGCGAGCGCTTCCTATCAGCCAAGTTGGGTGGGCAGCCACCTCCATGAACCCTGACTCCATAGAGTGCTTTAACTCCTCTGCGGCTTTGCGTAGGCCTAAGAGAGTCGCGTGTGAATTCCTTCTGAGGGAGAGCATGTGCGCTGGGAGTCCCCGTTTTGTTTTCCGAGCCACACAACACAGGACAGACTGCTGGGGTCAGCTCTTGCTACGCAGAGCGAAGGGCAGTGAACTGCTTCTCGCTTGCAGAGCTTGATGTCTACAGCTGTAAGGCAGCCCCGGGACAAAGTTTTGGCCAGTATTACATTCAGCGTGGCTCTCCCTCTGTGGAGGCCCTCCGAACGGCACTGAGAGAATCCCTGAGCCTAAAGTGCATCCTGGCAACCCTTAACCTGTCATCTCACTATTGTGACGCAAGGTACACTGCAGGTGCAGCCTGACAGAAAGTACAGAAAAGCCGGTACGACTCTGAGGCATTTGGACGAGGCAAGGTCCCCTCGGCCTGACTAAGTCATTAAGCGGGTGCTGCTCCTCGTGGCACGCAGAACACCCCCCGTCCAACGAAGTGGGATCCTAGAAAGGCCCAGTGTTGCTGAAAGTCTCCAGGTGTCAGTCAGCGAGTGCTGGCAAATGCGTCGTGGGCTCAAGTTGGCACTGGGAGAATGTGGGAGAAGCCCGACTTTCCCCCTTTGGAAAGCCACTTCGTTGCAGCTTCCAAGCCGCCTGCTACTATTCACTCCACAGATTCCTCTGAGGAGCAGTGAGTTTTTCCAAAAGAAACCAGGTGCTTGCGATTCCTTCCGGGGAGCTCACCCCCAGGAGCATACTGTAGCTAAGGTGCCCACTAAATGTGACCTCTAGTCTCGAGGTAAGGTGCACATTTTCCCATTCCCAGAGATAGGGGCGCCCCGGTTTCCAGGAGGTCTTAGTCAGTGGATGGCTTTAGCTTTAGTATGCCTCACAGCGCTCAAGACTCTCACGTGGGCACTTCTTTCCAAGGAAGTACACTGCGTACCCAAAGCCTTCTGAGCACAAGCAAGGGATACACAGCTCTGGGCACATCCCTCCCTATGCAGTTGGAAGGGCCGGGAACTAAGGTGTTCTCTGAGGCGAGCGTTCCACAGCTTTGAAACAGCCCCAGGAACGTGGTTCTTGGCAGGGTTTCGTTCCCTGCGGGTCTGCCACGTTGAGGAAAACTAAGCGGCCCTGAAAGAAACCACCGGGGCTCCAATTCGGTTTGGGGACTCCTGCTCGACGTCTCTCTAGGTGATGCGGAAACTGGACTTTAGGTCCAGCCCGAAGTAATGCAGAGAGTAACCCCGAGCATTGCTAGGCATTGGGAACATCCAAAGTCACCCAGGTAGGCCTGCTGAGGGCAGTTCGGGGTTTGTGCCGTTCACCACATGCAGCACACACTGCATCCAAAAGTTTCATCGCAGAAGGCCGAACTGTGTTCCAAGGGTCTCCCTTGGATTGTCAGAGAAGATAGGTGTATGTGCTGGGTGATCCAGTTGGTAATTGAGAAGCCTGGCAGAGGGCAGTCTTTTCCCCATTTGAAAGGTCGATAGTGGCGGCCTCAAGGCTGACTGAAAGACACTGCCCTTACCCGTCTTCTAGTCACCTCCAGGAGTGCCTCAGTGAAGACAGTGAGTTTTCTCCTACGAATCCAGGTGGTCTCCAGTGCCTTGCTGGGAGCTCATCCCACGCTTGCCCTAGCTAAAGTGTGAAGTCAAAGTGACCCCTAGCCTCAAGGGAAGCGCGAGCGCTTCCTATCAGCCAAGTTGGGTGGGCAGCCACCTCCATGAACCCTGACTCCATAGAGTGCTTTAACTCCTCTGCGGCTTTGCATAGGCCTAAGAGAGTCGCGTGTGAATTCCTTCTGAGGGAGAGCATGTGCGCTGGGAGTCCCCGTTTTGTTTTCCGAGCCACACAACACAGGACAGACTGCTGGGGTCAGCTCTTGCTACGCAGAGCGAAGGGCAGTGAACTGCTTCTCGCTTGCAGAGCTTGATGTCTACAGCTGTAAGGCAGCCCCGGGACAATGTTTTGGCCAGTATTACATTCAGCGTGGCTCTCCCTCTGTGGAGGCCCTCCGAACGGCACTGAGAGAATCCCTGAGCCTAAAGTGCATCCTGGCAACCCTTAACCTGTCATCTCACTATTGTGACGCAAGGTACACTGCAGGTGCAGCCTGACAGAAAGTACAGAAAAGCCGGTACGACTCTGAGGCATTTGGACGAGGCAAGGTCCCCTCGGCCTGACTAAGTCATTAAGCGGGTGCTGCTCCTCGTGGCACGCAGAACACCCCCCGTCCAACGAAGTGGGATCCTAGAAAGGCCCAGTGTTGCTGAAAGTCTCCAGGTGTCAGTCAGAGAGTGCTGGCAAATGCGTCGTGGGCTCAAGTTGGCACTGGGAGAATGTGGGAGAAGCCCGACTTTCCCCCTTTGGAAAGCCACTTCGTTGCAGCTTCCAAGCCGCCTGCTACTATTCACTCCACAGATTCCTCTGAGGAGCAGTGAGTTTTTCCAAAAGAAACCAGGTGCTTGCGATTCCTTCCGGGGAGCTCACCCCCAGGAGCATACTGTAGCTAAGGTGCCCACTAAATGTGACCTCTAGTCTCGAGGTAAGGTGCACATTTTCCCATTCCCAGAGATAGGGGCGCCCCGGTTTCCAGGAGGTCTTAGTCAGTGGACGGCTTTAGCTTTAGTATGCCTCACAGCGCTCAAGACTCTCACGTGGGCACTTCTTTCCAAGGAAGTACACTGCGTACCCAAAGCCTTCTGAGCACAAGCAAGGGATACACAGCTCTGGGCACATCCCTCCCTATGCAGTTGGAAGGGCCGGGAACTAAGGTGTTCTCTGAGGCGAGCGTTCCACAGCTTTGAAACAGCCCCAGGAACGTGGTTCTTGGCAGGGTTTCGTTCCCTGCGGGTCTGCCACGTTGAGGAAAACTAAGCGGCCCTGAAAGAAACCACCGGGGCTCCAATTCGGTTTGGGGACTCCTGCTCGACGTCTCTCTAGGTGATGCGGAAACTGGACTTTAGGTCCAGCCCGAAGTAATGCAGAGAGTAACCCCGAGCATTGCTAGGCATTGGGAACATCCAAAGTCACCCAGGTAGGCCTGCTGAGGGCAGTTCGGGGTTTGTGCCGTTCACCACATGCAGCACACACTGCATCCAAAAGTTTCATCGCAGAAGGCCGAACTGTGTTCCACGGGTCTCCCTTGGATTGTCAGAGAAGATATGTGTATCTGCTGGGTGATCCAGTTGGTAATTGAGAAGCCTGGCAGAGGGCAGTCTTTTCCCCATTTGAAAGGTCGATAGTGGCGGCCTCAAGGCTGACTGAAAGACACTGCCCTTACCCGTCTTCTAGTCACCTCCAGGAGTGCCTCAGTGAAGACAGTGAGTTTTCTCCTATGAATCCAGGTGGTCTCCAGTGCCTTGCTGGGAGCTCATCCCACGCTTGCCTTAGCTAAAGTGTGAAGTCAAAGTGACCCCTAGCCTCAAGGCAAGCCTGAGCGCTTCCTATCAGCCAAGTTGGGTGGGCAGCCACCTCCATGAACCCTGACTCCATAGAGTGCTTTAACTCCTCTGCGGCTTTGCGTAGGCCTAAGAGAGTCGCGTGTGAATTCCTTCTGAGGGAGAGCATGTGCGCTGGGAGTCCCCGTTTTGTTTTCCGAGACACACAACACAGGACAGACTGCTGGGGTCAGCTCTTGCTACGCAGAGCGAAGGGCAGTGAACTGCTTCTCGCTTGCAGAGCTTGATGTCTACAGCTGTAAGGCAGCCCCGGGACAAAGTTTTGGCCAGTATTACATTCAGCGTGGCTCTCCCTCTGTGGAGGCCCTCCGAACGGCACTGAGAGAATCCCTGAGCCTAAAGTGCATCCTGGCAACCCTTAACCTGTCATCTCACTATTGTGACGCAAGGTACACTGCAGGTGCAGCCTGACAGAAAGTACAGAAAAGCCGGTACGACTCTGAGGCATTTGGACGAGGCAAGGTCCCCTCGGCCTGACTAAGTCATTAAGCGGGTGCTGCTCCTCGTGGCACGCAGAACACCCCCCGTCCAACGAAGTGGGATCCTAGAAAGGCCCAGTGTTGCTGAAAGTCTCCAGGTGTCAGTCAGCGAGTGCTGGCAAATGCGTCGTGGGCTCAAGTTGGCACTGGGAGAATGTGGGAGAAGCCCGACTTTCCCCCTTTGGAAAGCCACTTCATTGCAGCTTCCAAGCCGCCTGCTACTATTCACTCCACAGATTCCTCTGAGGAGCAGTGAGTTTTTCCAAAAGAAACCAGGTGCTTGCGATTCCTTCCGGGGAGCTCACCCCCAGGAGCATACTGTAGCTAAGGTGCCCACTAAATGTGACCTCTAGTCTCGAGGTAAGGTGCACATTTTCCCATTCCCAGAGATAGGGGCGCCCCGGTTTCCAGGAGGTCTTAGTCAGTGGACGGCTTTAGCTTTAGTATGCCTCACAGCGCTCAAGACTCTCACGTGGGCACTTCTTTCCAAGGAAGTACACTGCGTACCCAAAGCCTTCTGAGCACAAGCAAGGGATACACAGCTCTGGGCACATCCCTCCCTATGCAGTTGGAAGGGCCGGGAACTAAGGTGTTCTCTGAGGCGAGCGTTCCACAGCTTTGAAACAGCCCCAGGAACGTGGTTCTTGGCAGGGTTTCGTTCCCTGCGGGTCTGCCACGTTGAGGAAAACTAAGCGGCCCTGAAAGAAACCACCGGGGCTCCAATTCGGTTTGGGGACTCCTGCTCGACGTCTCTCTAGGTGATGCGGAAACTGGACTTTAGGTCCAGCCCGAAGTAATGCAGAGAGTAACCCCGAGCATTGCTAGGCATTGGGAACATCCAAAGTCACCCAGGTAGGCCTGCTGAGGGCAGTTCGGGGTTTGTGCTGTTCACCACATGCAGCACACACTGCATCCAAAAGTTTCATCGCAGAAGGCCGAACTGTGTTCCACGGGTCTCCCTTGGATTGTCAGAGAAGATAGGTGTATGTGCTGGGTGATCCAGTTGGTAATTGAGAAGCCTGGCAGAGGGCAGTCTTTTCCCCATTTGAAAGGTCGATAGTGGCGGCCTCAAGGCTGACTGAAAGACACTGCCCTTACCCGTCTTCTAGTCACCTCCAGGAGTGCCTCAGTGAAGACAGTGAGTTTTCTCCTACGAATCCAGGTGGTCTCCAGTGCCTTGCTGGGAGCTCATCCCACGCTTGCCCTAGCTAAAGTGTGAAGTCAAAGTGACCCCTAGCCTCAAGGGAAGCGCGAGCGCTTCCTATCAGCCAAGTTGGGTGGGCAGCCACCTCCATGAACCCTGACTCCATAGAGTGCTTTAACTCCTCTGCGGCTTTGCGTAGGCCTAAGAGAGTCGCGTGTGAATTCCTTCTGAGGGAGAGCATGTGCGCTGGGAGTCCCCGTTTTGTTTTCCGAGCCACACAACACAGGACAGACTGCTGGGGTCAGCTCTTGCTACGCAGAGCGAAGGGCAGTGAACTGCTTCTCGCTTGCAGAGCTTGATGTCTACAGCTGTAAGGCAGCCCCGGGACAAAGTTTTGGCCAGTATTACATTCAGCGTGGCTCTCCCTCTGTGGAGGCCCTCCGAACGGCACTGAGAGAATCCCTGAGCCTAAAGTGCATCCTGGCAACCCTTAACCTGTCATCTCACTATTGTGACGCAAGGTACACTGCAGGTGCAGCCTGACAGAAAGTACAGAAAAGCCGGTACGACTCTGAGGCATTTGGACGAGGCAAGGTCCCCTCGGCCTGACTAAGTCATTAAGCGGGTGCTGCTCCTCGTGGCACGCAGAACACCCCCCGTCCAACGAAGTGGGATCCTAGAAAGGCCCAGTGTTGCTGAAAGTCTCCAGGTGTCAGTCAGCGAGTGCTGGCAAATGCGTCGTGGGCTCAAGTTGGCACTGGGAGAATGTGGGAGAAGCCCGACTTTCCCCCTTTGGAAAGCCACTTCGTTGCAGCTTCCAAGCCGCCTGCTACTATTCACTCCACAGATTCCTCTGAGGAGCAGTGAGTTTTTCCAAAAGAAACCAGGTGCTTGCGATTCCTTCCGGGGAGCTCACCCCCAGGAGCATACTGTAGCTAAGGTGCCCACTAAATGTGACCTCTAGTCTCGAGGTAAGGTGCACATTTTCCCATTCCCAGAGATAGGGGCGCCCCGGTTTCCAGGAGGTCTTAGTCAGTGGATGGCTTTAGCTTTAGTATGCCTCACAGCGCTCAAGACTCTCACGTGGGCACTTCTTTCCAAGGAAGTACACTGCGTACCCAAAGCCTTCTGAGCACAATCAAGGGATACACAGCTCTGGGCACATCCCTCCCTATGCAGTTGGAAGGGCCGGGAACTAAGGTGTTCTCTGAGGCGAGCGTTCCACAGCTTTGAAACAGCCTCAGGCACGCGGTTCTTGGCAGGGTTTCGTTCCCTGCGGGTCTGCCACGTTGAGGAAAGCTAAGCGGCCCTGAAAGAAACCACCGGGGCTCCAATTCGGTTTGGGTACTCCTGCTCGACGTCTCTCTAGGTGATGCGGAAACTGGACTTTAGGTCCAGCCCGAAGTAATGCAGAGAGTAACCCCGAGCATTGCTAGGCATTGGGAACATCCAAAGTCACCCAGGTAGGCCTGCTGAGGGCAGTTCGGGGTTTGTGCCGTTCACCACATGCAGCACACACTGCATCCAAAAGTTTCATCGCAGAAGGCCGAACTGTGTTCCAAGGGTCTCCCTTGGATTGTCAGAGAAGATAGGTGTATGTGCTGGGTGATCCAGTTGGTAATTGAGAAGCCTGGCAGAGGGCAGTCTTTTCCCCATTTGAAAGGTCGATAGTGGCGGCCTCAAGGCTGACTGAAAGACACTGCCCTTACCCGTCTTCTAGTCACCTCCAGGAGTGCCTCAGTGAAGACAGTGAGTTTTCTCCTACGAATCCAGGTGGTCTCCAGTGCCTTGCTGGGAGCTCATCCCACGCTTGCCCTAGCTAAAGTGTGAAGTCAAAGTGACCCCTAGCCTCAAGGGAAGCGCGAGCGCTTCCTATCAGCCAAGTTGGGTGGGCAGCCACCTCCATGAACCCTGACTCCATAGAGTGCTTTAACTCCTCTGCGGCTTTGCATAGGCCTAAGAGAGTCGCGTGTGAATTCCTTCTGAGGGAGAGCATGTGCGCTGGGAGTCCCCGTTTTGTTTTCCGAGCCACACAACACAGGACAGACTGCTGGGGTCAGCTCTTGCTACGCAGAGCGAAGGGCAGTGAACTGCTTCTCGCTTGCAGAGCTTGATGTCTACAGCTGTAAGGCAGCCCCGGGACAATGTTTTGGCCAGTATTACATTCAGCGTGGCTCTCCCTCTGTGGAGGCCCTCCGAACGGCACTGAGAGAATCCCTGAGCCTAAAGTGCATCCTGGCAACCCTTAACCTGTCATCTCACTATTGTGACGCAAGGTACACTGCAGGTGCAGCCTGACAGAAAGTACAGAAAAGCCGGTACGACTCTGAGGCATTTGGACGAGGCAAGGTCCCCTCGGCCTGACTAAGTCATTAAGCGGGTGCTGCTCCTCGTGGCACGCAGAACACCCCCCGTCCAACGAAGTGGGATCCTAGAAAGGCCCAGTGTTGCTGAAAGTCTCCAGGTGTCAGTCAGAGAGTGCTGGCAAATGCGTCGTGGGCTCAAGTTGGCACTGGGAGAATGTGGGAGAAGCCCGACTTTCCCCCTTTGGAAAGCCACTTCGTTGCAGCTTCCAAGCCGCCTGCTACTATTCACTCCACAGATTCCTCTGAGGAGCAGTGAGTTTTTCCAAAAGAAACCAGGTGCTTGCGATTCCTTCCGGGGAGCTCACCCCCAGGAGCATACTGTAGCTAAGGTGCCCACTAAATGTGACCTCTAGTCTCGAGGTAAGGTGCACATTTTCCCATTCCCAGAGATAGGGGCGCCCCGGTTTCCAGGAGGTCTTAGTCAGTGGACGGGTTTAGCTTTAGTATGCCTCACAGCGCTCAAGACTCTCACGTGGGCACTTCTTTCCAAGGAAGTACACTGCGTACCCAAAGCCTTCTGAGCACAAGCAAGGGATACACAGCTCTGGGCACATCCCTCCCTATGCAGTTGGAAGGGCCGGGAACTAAGGTGTTCTCTGAGGCGAGCGTTCCACAGCTTTGAAACAGCCCCAGGAACGTGGTTCTTGGCAGGGTTTCGTTCCCTGCGGGTCTGCCACGTTGAGGAAAACTAAGCGGCCCTGAAAGAAACCACCGGGGCTCCAATTCGGTTTGGGGACTCCTGCTCGACGTCTCTCTAGGTGATGCGGAAACTGGACTTTAGGTCCAGCCCGAAGTAATGCAGAGAGTAACCCCGAGCATTGCTAGGCATTGGGAACATCCAAAGTCACCCAGGTAGGCCTGCTGAGGGCAGTTCGGGGTTTGTGCCGTTCACCACATGCAGCACACACTGCATCCAAAAGTTTCATCGCAGAAGGCCGAACTGTGTTCCAAGGGTCTCCCTTGGATTGTCAGAGAAGATAGGTGTATGTGCTGGGTGATCCAGTTGGTAATTGAGAAGCCTGGCAGAGGGCAGTCTTTTCCCCATTTGAAAGGTCGATAGTGGCGGCCTCAAGGCTGACTGAAAGACACTGCCCTTACCCGTCTTCTAGTCACCTCCAGGAGTGCCTCAGTGAAGACAGTGAGTTTTCTCCTACGAATCCAGGTGGTCTCCAGTGCCTTGCTGGGAGCTCATCCCACGCTTGCCCTAGCTAAAGTGTGAAGTCAAAGTGACCCCTAGCCTCAAGGGAAGCGCGAGCGCTTCCTATCAGCCAAGTTGGGTGGGCAGCCACCTCCATGAACCCTGACTCCATAGAGTGCTTTAACTCCTCTGCGGCTTTGCGTAGGCCTAAGAGAGTCGCGTGTGAATTCCTTCTGAGGGAGAGCATGTGCGCTGGGAGTCCCCGTTTTGTTTTCCGAGCCACACAACACAGGACAGACTGCTGGGGTCAGCTCTTGCTACGCAGAGCGAAGGGCAGTGAACTGCTTCTCGCTTGCAGAGCTTGATGTCTACAGCTGTAAGGCAGCCCCGGGACAAAGTTTTGGCCAGTATTACATTCAGCGTGGCTCTCCCTCTGTGGAGGCCCTCCGAACGGCACTGAGAGAATCCCTGAGCCTAAAGTGCATCCTGGCAACCCTTAACCTGTCATCTCACTATTGTGACGCAAGGTACACTGCAGGTGCAGCCTGACAGAAAGTACAGAAAAGCCGGTACGACTCTGAGGCATTTGGACGAGGCAAGGTCCCCTCGGCCTGACTAAGTCATTAAGCGGGTGCTGCTCCTCGTGGCACGCAGAACACCCCCCGTCCAACGAAGTGGGATCCTAGAAAGGCCCAGTGTTGCTGAAAGTCTCCAGGTGTCAGTCAGCGAGTGCTGGCAAATGCGTCGTGGGCTCAAGTTGGCACTGGGAGAATGTGGGAGAAGCCCGACTTTCCCCCTTTGGAAAGCCACTTCATTGCAGCTTCCAAGCCGCCTGCTACTATTCACTCCACAGATTCCTCTGAGGAGCAGTGAGTTTTTCCAAAAGAAACCAGGTGCTTGCGATTCCTTCCGGGGAGCTCACCCCCAGGAGCATACTGTAGCTAAGGTGCCCACTAAATATGACCTCTAGTCTCGAGGTAAGGTGCACATTTTCCCATTCCCAGAGATAGGGGCGCCCCGGTTTCCAGGAGGTCTTAGTCAGTGGACGGGTTTAGCTTTAGTATGCCTCACAGCGCTCAAGACTCTCACGTGGGCACTTCTTTCCAAGGAAGTACACTGCGTACCCAAAGCCTTCTGAGCACAAGCAAGGGATACACAGCTCTGGGCACATCCCTCCCTATGCAGTTGGAAGGGCCGGGAACTAAGGTGTTCTCTGAGGCGAGCGTTCCACAGCTTTGAAACAGCCCCAGGAACGTGGTTCTTGGCAGGGTTTCGTTCCCTGCGGGTCTGCCACGTTGAGGAAAACTAAGCGGCCCTGAAAGAAACCACCGGGGCTCCAATTCGGTTTGGGGACTCCTGCTCGACGTCTCTCTAGGTGATGCGGAAACTGGACTTTAGGTCCAGCCCGAAGTAATGCAGAGAGTAACCCCGAGCATTGCTAGGCATTGGGAACATCCAAAGTCACCCAGGTAGGCCTGCTGAGGGCAGTTCGGGGTTTGTGCCGTTCACCACATGCAGCACACACTGCATCCAAAAGTTTCATCGCAGAAGGCCGAACTGTGTTCCAAGGGTCTCCCTTGGATTGTCAGAGAAGATAGGTGTATGTGCTGGGTGATCCAGTTGGTAATTGAGAAGCCTGGCAGAGGGCAGTCTTTTCCCCATTTGAAAGGTCGATAGTGGCGGCCTCAAGGCTGACTGAAAGACACTGCCCTTACCCGTCTTCTAGTCACCTCCAGGAGTGCCTCAGTGAAGACAGTGAGTTTTCTCCTACGAATCCAGGTGGTCTCCAGTGCCTTGCTGGGAGCTCATCCCACGCTTGCCCTAGCTAAAGTGTGAAGTCAAAGTGACCCCTAGCCTCAAGGGAAGCGCGAGCGCTTCCTATCAGCCAAGTTGGGTGGGCAGCCACCTCCATGAACCCTGACTCCATAGAGTGCTTTAACTCCTCTGCGGCTTTGCGTAGGCCTAAGAGAGTCGCGTGTGAATTCCTTCTGAGGGAGAGCATGTGCGCTGGGAGTCCCCGTTTTGTTTTCCGAGCCACACAACACAGGACAGACTGCTGGGGTCAGCTCTTGCTACGCAGAGCGAAGGGCAGTGAACTGCTTCTCGCTTGCAGAGCTTGATGTCTACAGCTGTAAGGCAGCCCCGGGACAAAGTTTTGGCCAGTATTACATTCAGCGTGGCTCTCCCTCTGTGGAGGCCCTCCGAACGGCACTGAGAGAATCCCTGAGCCTAAAGTGCATCCTGGCAACCCTTAACCTGTCATCTCACTATTGTGACGCAAGGTACACTGCAGGTGCAGCCTGACAGAAAGTACAGAAAAGCCGGTACGACTCTGAGGCATTTGGACGAGGCAAGGTCCCCTCGGCCTGACTAAGTCATTAAGCGGGTGCTGCTCCTCGTGGCACGCAGAACACCCCCCGTCCAACGAAGTGGGATCCTAGAAAGGCCCAGTGTTGCTGAAAGTCTCCAGGTGTCAGTCAGCGAGTGCTGGCAAATGCGTCGTGGGCTCAAGTTGGCACTGGGAGAATGTGGGAGAAGCCCGACTTTCCCCCTTTGGAAAGCCACTTCGTTGCAGCTTCCAAGCCGCCTGCTACTATTCACTCCACAGATTCCTCTGAGGAGCAGTGAGTTTTTCCAAAAGAAACCAGGTGCTTGCGATTCCTTCCGGGGAGCTCACCCCCAGGAGCATACTGTAGCTAAGGTGCCCACTAAATGTGACCTCTAGTCTCGAGGTAAGGTGCACATTTTCCCATTCCCAGAGATAGGGGCGCCCCGGTTTCCAGGAGGTCTTAGTCAGTGGACGGCTTTAGCTTTAGTATGCCTCACAGCGCTCAAGACTCTCACGTGGGCACTTCTTTCCAAGGAAGTACACTGCGTACCCAAAGCCTTCTGAGCACAAGCAAGGGATACACAGCTCTGGGCACATCCCACCCTATGCAGTTGGAAGGGCCGAGAACTAAGGTGTTCTCTGAGGCGAGCGTTCCACAGCTTTGAAACAGCCCCAGGAACGTGGTTCTTGGCAGGGTTTCTTTCCCTGCGGGTCTGCCACGTTGAGGAAAACTAAGCGGCCCTGAAAGAAACCACCGGGGCTCCAATTCGGTTTGGGGACTCCTGCTCGACGTCTCTCTAGGTGATGCGGAAACTGGACTTTAGGTCCAGCCCGAAGTAATGCAGAGAGTAACCCCGAGCATTGCTAGGCATTGGGAACATCCAAAGTCACCCAGGTAGGCCTGCTGAGGGCAGTTCGGGGTTTGTGCCGTTCACCACATGCAGCACACACTGCATCCAAAAGTTTCATCGCAGAAGGCCGAACTGTGTTCCAAGGGTCTCCCTTGGATTGTCAGAGAAGATAGGTGTATGTGCTGGGTGATCCAGTTGGTAATTGAGAAGCCTGGCAGAGGGCAGTCTTTTCCCCATTTGAAAGGTCGATAGTGGCGGCCTCAAGGCTGACTGAAAGACACTGCCCTTACCCGTCTTCTAGTCACCTCCAGGAGTGCCTCAGTGAAGACAGTGAGTTTTCTCCTACGAATCCAGGTGGTCTCCAGTGCCTTGCTGGGAGCTCATCCCACGCTTGCCCTAGCTAAAGTGTGAAGTCAAAGTGACCCCTAGCCTCAAGGGAAGCGCGAGCGCTTCCTATCAGCCAAGTTGGGTGGGCAGCCACCTCCATGAACCCTGACTCCATAGAGTGCTTTAACTCCTCTGCGGCTTTGCGTAGGCCTAAGAGAGTCGCGTGTGAATTCCTTCTGAGGGAGAGCATGTGCGCTGGGAGTCCCCGTTTTGTTTTCCGAGCCACACAACACAGGACAGACTGCTGGGGTCAGCTCTTGCTACGCAGAGCGAAGGGCAGTGAACTGCTTCTCGCTTGCAGAGCTTGATGTCTACAGCTGTAAGGCAGCCCCGGGACAAAGTTTTGGCCAGTATTACATTCAGCGTGGCTCTCCCTCTGTGGAGGCCCTCCGAACGGCACTGAGAGAATCCCTGAGCCTAAAGTGCATCCTGGCAACCCTTAACCTGTCATCTCACTATTGTGACGCAAGGTACACTGCAGGTGCAGCCTGACAGAAAGTACAGAAAAGCCGGTACGACTCTGAGGCATTTGGACGAGGCAAGGTCCCCTCGGCCTGACTAAGTCATTAAGCGGGTGCTGCTCCTCGTGGCACGCAGAACACCCCCCGTCCAACGAAGTGGGATCCTAGAAAGGCCCAGTGTTGCTGAAAGTCTCCAGGTGTCAGTCAGAGAGTGCTGGCAAATGCGTCGTGGGCTCAAGTTGGCACTGGGAGAATGTGGGAGAAGCCCGACTTTCCCCCTTTGGAAAGCCACTTCGTTGCAGCTTCCAAGCCGCCTGCTACTATTCACTCCACAGATTCCTCTGAGGAGCAGTGAGTTTTTCCAAAAGAAACCAGGTGCTTGCGATTCCTTCCGGGGAGCTCACCCCCAGGAGCATACTGTAGCTAAGGTGCCCACTAAATGTGACCTCTAGTCTCGAGGTAAGGTGCACATTTTCCCATTCCCAGAGATAGGGGCGCCCCGGTTTCCAGGAGGTCTTAGTCAGTGGACGGCTTTAGCTTTAGTATGCCTCACAGCGCTCAAGACTCTCACGTGGGCACTTCTTTCCAAGGAAGTACACTGCATACCCAAAGCCTTCTGAGCACAAGCAAGGGATACACAGCTCTGGGCACATCCCTCCCTATGCAGTTGGAAGGGCCGGGAACTAAGGTGTTCTCTGAGGCGAGCGTTCCACAGCTTTGAAACAGCCCCAGGAACGTGGTTCTTGGCAGGGTTTCGTTCCCTGCGGGTCTGCCACGTTGAGGAAAACTAAGCGGCCCTGAAAGAAACCACCGGGGCTCCAATTCGGTTTGGGGACTCCTGCTCGACGTCTCTCTAGGTGATGCGGAAACTGGACTTTAGGTCCAGCCCGAAGTAATGCAGAGAGTAACCCCGAGCATTGCTAGGCATTGGGAACATCCAAAGTCACCCAGGTAGGCCTGCTGAGGGCAGTTCGGGGTTTGTGCCGTTCACCACATGCAGCACACACTGCATCCAAAAGTTTCATCGCAGAAGGCCGAACTGTGTTCCACGGGTCTCCCTTGGATTGTCAGAGAAGATAGGTGTATGTGCTGGGTGATCCAGTTGGTAATTGAGAAGCCTGGCAGAGGGCAGTCTTTTCCCCATTTGAAAGGTCGATAGTGGCGGCCTCAAGGCTGACTGAAAGACACTGCCCTTACCCGTCTTCTAGTCACCTCCAGGAGTGCCTCAGTGAAGACAGTGAGTTTTCTCCTACGAATCCAGGTGGTCTCCAGTGCCTTGCTGGGAGCTCATCCCACGCTTGCCCTAGCTAAAGTGTGAAGTCAAAGTGACCCCTAGCCTCAAGGGAAGCGCGAGCGCTTCCTATCAGCCAAGTTGGGTGGGCAGCCACCTCCATGAACCCTGACTCCATAGAGTGCTTTAACTCCTCTGCGGCTTTGCGTAGGCCTAAGAGAGTCGCGTGTGAATTCCTTCTGAGGGAGAGCATGTGCGCTGGGAGTCCCCGTTTTGTTTTCCGAGCCACACAACACAGGACAGACTGCTGGGGTCAGCTCTTGCTACGCAGAGCGAAGGGCAGTGAACTGCTTCTCGCTTGCAGAGCTTGATGTCTACAGCTGTAAGGCAGCCCCGGGACAAAGTTTTGGCCAGTATTACATTCAGCGTGGCTCTCCCTCTGTGGAGGCCCTCCGAACGGCACTGAGAGAATCCCTGAGCCTAAAGTGCATCCTGGCAACCCTTAACCTGTCATCTCACTATTGTGACGCAAGGTACACTGCAGGTGCAGCCTGACAGAAAGTACAGAAAAGCCGGTACGACTCTGAGGCATTTGGACGAGGCAAGGTCCCCTCGGCCTGACTAAGTCATTAAGCGGGTGCTGCTCCTCGTGGCACGCAAAACACCCCCCGTCCAACGAAGTGGGATCCTAGAAAGGCCCAGTGTTGCTGAAAGTCTCCAGGTGTCAGTCAGCGAGTGCTGGCAAATGCGTCGTGGGCTCAAGTTGGCACTGGGAGAATGTGGGAGAAGCCCGACTTTCCCCCTTTGGAAAGCCACTTCGTTGCAGCTTCCAAGCCGCCTGCTACTATTCACTCCACAGATTCCTCTGAGGAGCAGTGAGTTTTTCCAAAAGAAACCAGGTGCTTGCGATTCCTTCCGGGGAGCTCACCCCCAAGAGCATACTGTAGCTAAGGTGCCCACTAAATGTGACCTCTAGTCTCGAGGTAAGGTGCACATTTTCCCATTCCCAGAGATAGGGGCGCCCCGGTTTCCAGGAGGTCTTAGTCAGTGGACGGCTTTAGCTTTAGTATGCCTCACAGCGCTCAAGACTCTCACGTGGGCACTTCTTTCCAAGGAAGTACACTGCGTACCCAAAGCCTTCTGAGCACAAGCAAGGGATACACAGCTCTGGGCACATCCCTCCCTATGCAGTTGGAAGGGCCGGGAACTAAGGTGTTCTCTGAGGCGAGCGTTCCACAGCTTTGAAACAGCCCCAGGAACGTGGTTCTTGGCAGGGTTTCGTTCCCTGCGGGTCTGCCACGTTGAGGAAAACTAAGCGGCCCTGAAAGAAACCACCGGGGCTCCAATTCGGTTTGGGGACTCCTGCTCGACGTCTCTCTAGGTGATGCGGAAACTGGACTTTAGGTCCAGCCCGAAGTAATGCAGAGAGTAACCCCGAGCATTGCTAGGCATTGGGAACATCCAAAGTCACCCAGGTAGGCCTGCTGAGGGCAGTTCGGGGTTTGTGCCGTTCACCACATGCAGCACACACTGCATCCAAAAGTTTCATCGCAGAAGGCCGAACTGTGTTCCAAGGGTCTCCCTTGGATTGTCAGAGAAGATAGGTGTATGTGCTGGGTGATCCAGTTGGTAATTGAGAAGCCTGGCAGAGGGCAGTCTTTTCCCCATTTGAAAGGTCGATAGTGGCGGCCTCAAGGCTGACTGAAAGACACTGCCCTTACCCGTCTTCTAGTCACCTCCAGGAGTGCCTCAGTGAAGACAGTGAGTTTTCTCCTACGAATCCAGGTGGTCTCCAGTGCCTTGCTGGGAGCTCATCCCACGCTTGCCCTAGCTAAAGTGTGAAGTCAAAGTGACCCCTAGCCTCAAGGGAAGCGCGAGCGCTTCCTATCAGCCAAGTTGGGTGGGCAGCCACCTCCATGAACCCTGACTCCATAGAGTGCTTTAACTCCTCTGCGGCTTTGCGTAGGCCTAAGAGAGTCGCGTGTGAATTCCTTCTGAGGGAGAGCATGTGCGCTGGGAGTCCCCGTTTTGTTTTCCGAGCCACACAACACAGGACAGACTGCTGGGGTCAGCTCTTGCTACGCAGAGCGAAGGGCAGTGAACTGCTTCTCGCTTGCAGAGCTTGATGTCTACAGCTGTAAGGCAGCCCCGGGACAAAGTTTTGGCCAGTATTACATTCAGCGTGGCTCTCCCTCTGTGGAGGCCCTCCGAACGGCACTGAGAGAATCCCTGAGCCTAAAGTGCATCCTGGCAACCCTTAACCTGTCATCTCACTATTGTGACGCAAGGTACACTGCAGGTGCAGCCTGACAGAAAGTACAGAAAAGCCGGTACGACTCTGAGGCATTTGGACGAGGCAAGGTCCCCTCGGCCTGACTAAGTCATTAAGCGGGTGCTGCTCCTCGTGGCACGCAGAACACCCCCCGTCCAACGAAGTGGGATCCTAGAAAGGCCCAGTGTTGCTGAAAGTCTCCAGGTGTCAGTCAGAGAGTGCTGGCAAATGCGTCGTGGGCTCAAGTTGGCACTGGGAGAATGTGGGAGAAGCCCGACTTTCCCCCTTTGGAAAGCCACTTCGTTGCAGCTTCCAAGCCGCCTGCTACTATTCACTCCACAGATTCCTCTGAGGAGCAGTGAGTTTTTCCAAAAGAAACCAGGTGCTTGCGATTCCTTCCGGGGAGCTCACCCCCAGGAGCATACTGTAGCTAAGGTGCCCACTAAATGTGACCTCTAGTCTCGAGGTAAGGTGCACATTTTCCCATTCCCAGAGATAGGGGCGCCCCGGTTTCCAGGAGGTCTTAGTCAGTGGACGGCTTTAGCTTTAGTATGCCTCACAGCGCTCAAGACTCTCACGTGGGCACTTCTTTCCAAGGAAGTACACTGCATACCCAAAGCCTTCTGAGCACAAGCAAGGGATACACAGCTCTGGGCACATCCCTCCCTATGCAGTTGGAAGGGCCGGGAACTAAGGTGTTCTCTGAGGCGAGCGTTCCACAGCTTTGAAACAGCCCCAGGAACGTGGTTCTTGGCAGGGTTTCGTTCCCTGCGGGTCTGCCACGTTGAGGAAAACTAAGCGGCCCTGAAAGAAACCACCGGGGCTCCAATTCGGTTTGGGGACTCCTGCTCGACGTCTCTCTAGGTGATGCGGAAACTGGACTTTAGGTCCAGCCCGAAGTAATGCAGAGAGTAACCCCGAGCATTGCTAGGCATTGGGAACATCCAAAGTCACCCAGGTAGGCCTGCTGAGGGCAGTTCGGGGTTTGTGCCGTTCACCACATGCAGCACACACTGCATCCAAAAGTTTCATCGCAGAAGGCCGAACTGTGTTCCACGGGTCTCCCTTGGATTGTCAGAGAAGATAGGTGTATGTGCTGGGTGATCCAGTTGGTAATTGAGAAGCCTGGCAGAGGGCAGTCTTTTCCCCATTTGAAAGGTCGATAGTGGCGGCCTCAAGGCTGACTGAAAGACACTGCCCTTACCCGTCTTCTAGTCACCTCCAGGAGTGCCTCAGTGAAGACAGTGAGTTTTCTCCTACGAATCCAGGTGGTCTCCAGTGCCTTGCTGGGAGCTCATCCCACGCTTGCCCTAGCTAAAGTGTGAAGTCAAAGTGACCCCTAGCCTCAAGGGAAGCGCGAGCGCTTCCTATCAGCCAAGTTGGGTGGGCAGCCACCTCCATGAACCCTGACTCCATAGAGTGCTTTAACTCCTCTGCGGCTTTGCGTAGGCCTAAGAGAGTCGCGTGTGAATTCCTTCTGAGGGAGAGCATGTGCGCTGGGAGTCCCCGTTTTGTTTTCCGAGCCACACAACACAGGACAGACTGCTGGGGTCAGCTCTTGCTACGCAGAGCGAAGGGCAGTGAACTGCTTCTCGCTTGCAGAGCTTGATGTCTACAGCTGTAAGGCAGCCCCGGGACAAAGTTTTGGCCAGTATTACATTCAGCGTGGCTCTCCCTCTGTGGAGGCCCTCCGAACGGCACTGAGAGAATCCCTGAGCCTAAAGTGCATCCTGGCAACCCTTAACCTGTCATCTCACTATTGTGACGCAAGGTACACTGCAGGTGCAGCCTGACAGAAAGTACAGAAAAGCCGGTACGACTCTGAGGCATTTGGACGAGGCAAGGTCCCCTCGGCCTGACTAAGTCATTAAGCGGGTGCTGCTCCTCGTGGCACGCAAAACACCCCCCGTCCAACGAAGTGGGATCCTAGAAAGGCCCAGTGTTGCTGAAAGTCTCCAGGTGTCAGTCAGCGAGTGCTGGCAAATGCGTCGTGGGCTCAAGTTGGCACTGGGAGAATGTGGGAGAAGCCCGACTTTCCCCCTTTGGAAAGCCACTTCGTTGCAGCTTCCAAGCCGCCTGCTACTATTCACTCCACAGATTCCTCTGAGGAGCAGTGAGTTTTTCCAAAAGAAACCAGGTGCTTGCGATTCCTTCCGGGGAGCTCACCCCCAAGAGCATACTGTAGCTAAGGTGCCCACTAAATGTGACCTCTAGTCTCGAGGTAAGGTGCACATTTTCCCATTCCCAGAGATAGGGGCGCCCCGGTTTCCAGGAGGTCTTAGTCAGTGGACGGCTTTAGCTTTAGTATGCCTCACAGCGCTCAAGACTCTCACGTGGGCACTTCTTTCCAAGGAAGTACACTGCGTACCCAAAGCCTTCTGAGCACAAGCAAGGGATACACAGCTCTGGGCACATCCCTCCCTATGCAGTTGGAAGGGCCGGGAACTAAGGTGTTCTCTGAGGCGAGCGTTCCACAGCTTTGAAACAGCCCCAGGAACGTGGTTCTTGGCAGGGTTTCGTTCCCTGCGGGTCTGCCACGTTGAGGAAAACTAAGCGGCCCTGAAAGAAACCACCGGGGCTCCAATTCGGTTTGGGGACTCCTGCTCGACGTCTCTCTAGGTGATGCGGAAACTGGACTTTAGGTCCAGCCCGAAGTAATGCAGAGAGTAACCCCGAGCATTGCTAGGCATTGGGAACATCCAAAGTCACCCAGGTAGGCCTGCTGAGGGCAGTTCGGGGTTTGTGCCGTTCACCACATGCAGCACACACTGCATCCAAAAGTTTCATCGCAGAAGGCCGAACTGTGTTCCAAGGGTCTCCCTTGGATTGTCAGAGAAGATAGGTGTATGTGCTGGGTGATCCAGTTGGTAATTGAGAAGCCTGGCAGAGGGCAGTCTTTTCCCCATTTGAAAGGTCGATAGTGGCGGCCTCAAGGCTGACTGAAAGACACTGCCCTTACCCGTCTTCTAGTCACCTCCAGGAGTGCCTCAGTGAAGACAGTGAGTTTTCTCCTACGAATCCAGGTGGTCTCCAGTGCCTTGCTGGGAGCTCATCCCACGCTTGCCCTAGCTAAAGTGTGAAGTCAAAGTGACCCCTAGCCTCAAGGGAAGCGCGAGCGCTTCCTATCAGCCAAGTTGGGTGGGCAGCCACCTCCATGAACCCTGACTCCATAGAGTGCTTTAACTCCTCTGCGGCTTTGCGTAGGCCTAAGAGAGTCGCGTGTGAATTCCTTCTGAGGGAGAGCATGTGCGCTGGGAGTCCCCGTTTTGTTTTCCGAGCCACACAACACAGGACAGACTGCTGGGGTCAGCTCTTGCTACGCAGAGCGAAGGGCAGTGAACTGCTTCTCGCTTGCAGAGCTTGATGTCTACAGCTGTAAGGCAGCCCCGGGACAAAGTTTTGGCCAGTATTACATTCAGCGTGGCTCTCCCTCTGTGGAGGCCCTCCGAACGGCACTGAGAGAATCCCTGAGCCTAAAGTGCATCCTGGCAACCCTTAACCTGTCATCTCACTATTGTGACGCAAGGTACACTGCAGGTGCAGCCTGACAGAAAGTACAGAAAAGCCGGTACGACTCTGAGGCATTTGGACGAGGCAAGGTCCCCTCGGCCTGACTAAGTCATTAAGCGGGTGCTGCTCCTCGTGGCACGCAGAACACCCCCCGTCCAACGAAGTGGGATCCTAGAAAGGCCCAGTGTTGCTGAAAGTCTCCAGGTGTCAGTCAGCGAGTGCTGGCAAATGCGTCGTGGGCTCAAGTTGGCACTGGGAGAATGTGGGAGAAGCCCGACTTTCCCCCTTTGGAAAGCCACTTCGTTGCAGCTTCCAAACCGCCTGCTACTATTCACTCCACAGATTCCTCTGAGGAGCAGTGAGTTTTTCCAAAAGAAACCAGGTGCTTGCGATTCCTTCCGGGGAGCTCACCCCCAGGAGCATACTGTAGCTAAGGTGCCCACTAAATGTGACCTCTAGTCTCGAGGTAAGGTGCACATTTTCCCATTCCCAGAGATAGGGGCGCCCCGGTTTCCAGGAGGTCTTAGTCAGTGGACGGCTTTAGCTTTAGTATGCCTCACAGCGCTCAAGACTCTCACGTGGGCACTTCTTTCCAAGGAAGTACACTGCGTACCCAAAGCCTTCTGAGCACAAGCAAGGGATACACAGCTCTGGGCACATCCCTCCCTATGCAGTTGGAAGGGCCGAGAACTAAGGTGTTCTCTGAGGCGAGCGTTCCACAGCTTTGAAACAGCCCCAGGAACGTGGTTCTTGGCAGGGTTTCGTTCCCTGCGGGTCTGCCACGTTGAGGAAAACTAAGCGGCCCTGAAAGAAACCACCGGGGCTCCAATTCGGTTTGGGGACTCCTGCTCGACGTCTCTCTAGGTGATGCCGAAACTGGACTTTAGGTCCAGCCCGAAGTAATGCAGAGAGTAACCCCGAGCATTGCTAGGCATTGGGAACATCCAAAGTCACCCAGGTAGGCCTGCTGAGGGCAGTTCGGGGTTTGTGCCGTTCACCACATGCAGCACACACTGCATCCAAAAGTTTCATCGCAGAAGGCCGAACTGTGTTCCACGGGTCTCCCTTGGATTGTCAGAGAAGATAGGTGTATGTGCTGGGTGATCCAGTTGGTAATTGAGAAGCCTGGCAGAGGGCAGTCTTTTCCCCATTTGAAAGGTCGATAGTGGCGGCCTCAAGGCTGACTGAAAGACACTGCCCTTACCCGTCTTCTAGTCACCTCCAGGAGTGCCTCAGTGAAGACAGTGAGTTTTCTCCTACGAATCCAGGTGGTCTCCAGTGCCTTGCTGGGAGCTCATCCCACGCTTGCCCTAGCTAAAGTGTGAAGTCAAAGTGACCCCTAGCCTCAAGGGAAGCGCGAGCGCTTCCTATCAGCCAAGTTGGGTGGGCAGCCACCTCCATGAACCCTGACTCCATAGAGTGCTTTAACTCCTCTGCGGCTTTGCGTAGGCCTAAGAGAGTCGCGTGTGAATTCCTTCTGAGGGAGAGCATGTGCGCTGGGAGTCCCCGTTTTGTTTTCCGAGCCACACAACACAGGACAGACTGCTGGGGTCAGCTCTTGCTACGCAGAGCGAAGGGCAGTGAACTGCTTCTCGCTTGCAGAGCTTGATGTCTACAGCTGTAAGGCAGCCCCGGGACAAAGTTTTGGCCAGTATTACATTCAGCGTGGCTCTCCCTCTGTGGAGGCCCTCCGAACGGCACTGAGAGAATCCCTGAGCCTAAAGTGCATCCTGGCAACCCTTAACCTGTCATCTCACTATTGTGACGCAAGGTACACTGCAGGTGCAGCCTGACAGAAAGTACAGAAACGCCGGTACGACTCTGAGGCATTTGGACGAGGCAAGGTCCCCTCGGCCTGACTAAGTCATTAAGCGGGTGCTGCTCCTCGTGGCACGCAAAACACCCCCCGTCCAACGAAGTGGGATCCTAGAAAGGCCCAGTGTTGCTGAAAGTCTCCAGGTGTCAGTCAGCGAGTGCTGGCAAATGCGTCGTGGGCTCAAGTTGGCACTGGGAGAATGTGGGAGAAGCCCGACTTTCCCCCTTTGGAAAGCCACTTCGTTGCAGCTTCCAAGCCGCCTGCTACTATTCACTCCACAGATTCCTCTGAGGAGCAGTGAGTTTTTCCAAAAGAAACCAGGTGCTTGCGATTCCTTCCGGGGAGCTCACCCCCAGGAGCATACTGTAGCTAAGGTGCCCACTAAATGTGACCTCTAGTCTCGAGGTAAGGTGCACATTTTCCCATTCCCAGAGATAGGGGCGCCCCGGTTTCCAGGAGGTCTTAGTCAGTGGACGGCTTTAGCTTTAGTATGCCTCACAGCGCTCAAGACTCTCACGTGGGCACTTCTTTCCAAGGAAGTACACTGCGTACCCAAAGCCTTCTGAGCACAAGCAAGGGATACACAGCTCTGGGCACATCCCTCCCTATGCAGTTGGAAGGGCCTGGAACTAAGGTGTTCTCTGAGGCGAGCGTTCCACAGCTTTGAAACAGCCCCAGGAACGTGGTTCTTGGCAGGGTTTCGTTCCCTGCGGGTCTGCCACGTTGAGGAAAACTAAGCGGCCCTGAAAGAAACCACCGGGGCTCCAATTCGGTTTGGGGACTCCTGCTCGACGTCTCTCTAGGTGATGCGGAAACTGGACTTTAGGTCCAGCCCGAAGTAATGCAGAGAGTAACCCCGAGCATTGCTAGGCATTGGGAACATCCAAAGTCACCCAGGTAGGCCTGCTGAGGGCAGTTCGGGGTTTGTGCCGTTCACCACATGCAGCACACACTGCATCCAAAAGTTTCATCGCAGAAGGCCGAACTGTGTTCCAAGGGTCTCCCTTGGATTGTCAGAGAAGATAGGTGTATGTGCTGGGTGATCCAGTTGGTAATTGAGAAGCCTGGCAGAGGGCAGTCTTTTCCCCATTTGAAAGGTCGATAGTGGCGGCCTCAAGGCTGACTGAAAGACACTGCCCTTACCCGTCTTCTAGTCACCTCCAGGAGTGCCTCAGTGAAGACAGTGAGTTTTCTCCTACGAATCCAGGTGGTCTCCAGTGCCTTGCTGGGAGCTCATCCCACGCTTGCCCTAGCTAAAGTGTGAAGTCAAAGTGACCCCTAGCCTCAAGGGAAGCGCGAGCGCTTCCTATCAGCCAAGTTGGGTGGGCAGCCACCTCCATGAACCCTGACTCCATAGAGTGCTTTAACTCCTCTGCGGCTTTGCGTAGGCCTAAGAGAGTCGCGTGTGAATTCCTTCTGAGGGAGAGCATGTGCGCTGGGAGTCCCCGTTTTGTTTTCCGAGCCACACAACACAGGACAGACTGCTGGGGTCAGCTCTTGCTACGCAGAGCGAAGGGCAGTGAACTGCTTCTCGCTTGCAGAGCTTGATGTCTACAGCTGTAAGGCAGCCCCGGGACAAAGTTTTGGCCAGTATTACATTCAGCGTGGCTCTCCCTCTGTGGAGGCCCTCCGAACGGCACTGAGAGAATCCCTGAGCCTAAAGTGCATCCTGGCAACCCTTAACCTGTCATCTCACTATTGTGACGCAAGGTACACTGCAGGTGCAGCCTGACAGAAAGTACAGAAAAGCCGGTACGACTCTGAGGCATTTGGACGAGGCAAGGTCCCCTCGGCCTGACTAAGTCATTAAGCGGGTGCTGCTCCTCGTGGCACGCAGAACACCCCCCGTCCAACGAAGTGGGATCCTAGAAAGGCCCAGTGTTGCTGAAAGTCTCCAGGTGTCAGTCAGAGAGTGCTGGCAAATGCGTCGTGGGCTCAAGTTGGCACTGGGAGAATGTGGGAGAAGCCCGACTTTCCCCCTTTGGAAAGCCACTTCGTTGCAGCTTCCAAGCCGCCTGCTACTATTCACTCCACAGATTCCTCTGAGGAGCAGTGAGTTTTTCCAAAAGAAACCAGGTGCTTGCGATTCCTTCCGGGGAGCTCACCCCCAGGAGCATACTGTAGCTAAGGTGCCCACTAAATGTGACCTCTAGTCTCGAGGTAAGGTGCACATTTTCCCATTCCCAGAGATAGGGGCGCCCCGGTTTCCAGGAGGTCTTAGTCAGTGGACGGCTTTAGCTTTAGTATGCCTCACAGCGCTCAAGACTCTCACGTGGGCACTTCTTTCCAAGGAAGTACACTGCGTACCCAAAGCCTTCTGAGCACAAGCAAGGGATACACAGCTCTGGGCACATCCCTCCCTATGCAGTTGGAAGGGCCTGGAACTAAGGTGTTCTCTGAGGCGAGCGTTCCACAGCTTTGAAACAGCCCCAGGAACGTGGTTCTTGGCAGGGTTTCGTTCCCTGCGGGTCTGCCACGTTGAGGAAAACTAAGCGGCCCTGAAAGAAACCACCGGGGCTCCAATTCGGTTTGGGGACTCCTGCTCGACGTCTCTCTAGGTGATGCCGAAACTGGACTTTAGGTCCAGCCCGAAGTAATGCAGAGAGTAACCCCGAGCATTGCTAGGCATTGGGAACATCCAAAGTCACCCAGGTAGGCCTGCTGAGGGCAGTTCGGGGTTTGTGCCGTTCACCACATGCAGCACACACTGCATCCAAAAGTTTCATCGCAGAAGGCCGAACTGTGTTCCACGGGTCTCCCTTGGATTGTCAGAGAAGATAGGTGTATGTGCTGGGTGATCCAGTTGGTAATTGAGAAGCCTGGCAGAGGGCAGTCTTTTCCCCATTTGAAAGGTCGATAGTGGCGGCCTCAAGGCTGACTGAAAGACACTGCCCTTACCCGTCTTCTAGTCACCTCCAGGAGTGCCTCAGTGAAGACAGTGAGTTTTCTCCTACGAATCCAGGTGGTCTCCAGTGCCTTGCTGGGAGCTCATCCCACGCTTGCCCTAGCTAAAGTGTGAAGTCAAAGTGACCCCTAGCCTCAAGGGAAGCGCGAGCGCTTCCTATCAGCCAAGTTGGGTGGGCAGCCACCTCCATGAACCCTGACTCCATAGAGTGCTTTAACTCCTCTGCGGCTTTGCGTAGGCCTAAGAGAGTCGCGTGTGAATTCCTTCTGAGGGAGAGCATGTGCGCTGGGAGTCCCCGTTTTGTTTTCCGAGCCACACAACACAGGACAGACTGCTGGGGTCAGCTCTTGCTACGCAGAGCGAAGGGCAGTGAACTGCTTCTCGCTTGCAGAGCTTGATGTCTACAGCTGTAAGGCAGCCCCGGGACAAAGTTTTGGCCAGTATTACATTCAGCGTGGCTCTCCCTCTGTGGAGGCCCTCCGAACGGCACTGAGAGAATCCCTGAGCCTAAAGTGCATCCTGGCAACCCTTAACCTGTCATCTCACTATTGTGACGCAAGGTACACTGCAGGTGCAGCCTGACAGAAAGTACAGAAAAGCCGGTACGACTCTGAGGCATTTGGACGAGGCAAGGTCCCCTCGGCCTGACTAAGTCATTAAGCGGGTGCTGCTCCTCGTGGCACGCAGAACACCCCCCGTCCAACGAAGTGGGATCCTAGAAAGGCCCAGTGTTGCTGAAAGTCTCCAGGTGTCAGTCAGAGAGTGCTGGCAAATGCGTCGTGGGCTCAAGTTGGCACTGGGAGAATGTGGGAGAAGCCCGACTTTCCCCCTTTGGAAAGCCACTTCGTTGCAGCTTCCAAGCCGCCTGCTACTATTCACTCCACAGATTCCTCTGAGGAGCAGTGAGTTTTTCCAAAAGAAACCAGGTGCTTGCGATTCCTTCCGGGGAGCTCACCCCCAGGAGCATACTGTAGCTAAGGTGCCCACTAAATGTGACCTCTAGTCTCGAGGTAAGGTGCACATTTTCCCATTCCCAGAGATAGGGGCGCCCCGGTTTCCAGGAGGTCTTAGTCAGTGGACGGCTTTAGCTTTAGTATGCCTCACAGCGCTCAAGACTCTCACGTGGGCACTTCTTTCCAAGGAAGTACACTGCGTACCCAAAGCCTTCTGAGCACAAGCAAGGGATACACAGCTCTGGGCACATCCCTCCCTATGCAGTTGGAAGGGCCGAGAACTAAGGTGTTCTCTGAGGCGAGCGTTCCACAGCTTTGAAACAGCCCCAGGAACGTGGTTCTTGGCAGGGTTTCGTTCCCTGCGGGTCTGCCACGTTGAGGAAAACTAAGCGGCCCTGAAAGAAACCACCGGGGCTCCAATTCGGTTTGGGGACTCCTGCTCGACGTCTCTCTAGGTGATGCGGAAACTGGACTTTAGGTCCAGCCCGAAGTAATGCAGAGAGTAACCCCGAGCATTGCTAGGCATTGGGAACATCCAAAGTCACCCAGGTAGGCCTGCTGAGGGCAGTTCGGGGTTTGTGCCGTTCACCACATGCAGCACACACTGCATCCAAAAGTTTCATCGCAGAAGGCCGAACTGTGTTCCACGGGTCTCCCTTGGATTGTCAGAGAAGATAGGTGTATGTGCTGGGTGATCCAGTTGGTAATTGAGAAGCCTGGCAGAGGGCAGTCTTTTCCCCATTTGAAAGGTCGATAGTGGCGGCCTCAAGGCTGACTGAAAGACACTGCCCTTACCCGTCTTCTAGTCACCTCCAGGAGTGCCTCAGTGAAGACAGTGAGTTTTCTCCTACGAATCCAGGTGGTCTCCAGTGCCTTGCTGGGAGCTCATCCCACGCTTTCCCTAGCTAAAGTGTGAAGTCAAAGTGACCCCTAGCCTCAAGGGAAGCGCGAGCGCTTCCTATCAGCCAAGTTGGGTGGGCAGCCACCTCCATGAACCCTGACTCCATAGAGTGCTTTAACTCCTCTGCGGCTTTGCGTAGGCCTAAGAGAGTCGCGTGTGAATTCCTTCTGAGGGAGAGCATGTGCGCTGGGAGTCCCCGTTTTGTTTTCCGAGCCACACAACACAGGACAGACTGCTGGGGTCAGCTCTTGCTACACAGAGCGAAGGGCAGTGAACTGCTTCTCGCTTGCAGAGCTTGATGTCTACAGCTGTAAGGCAGCCCCGGGACAAAGTTTTGGCCAGTATTACATTCAGCGTGGCTCTCCCTCTGTGGAGGCCCTCCGAACGGCACTGAGAGAATCCCTGAGCCTAAAGTGCATCCTGGCAACCCTTAACCTGTCATCTCACTATTGTGACGCAAGGTACACTGCAGGTGCAGCCTGACAGAAAGTACAGAAAAGCCGGTACGACTCTGAGGCATTTGGACGAGGCAAGGTCCCCTCGGCCTGACTAAGTCATTAAGCGGGTGCTGCTCCTCGTGGCACGCAGAACACCCCCCGTCCAACGAAGTGGGATCCTAGAAAGGCCCAGTGTTGCTGAAAGTCTCCAGGTGTCAGTCAGCGAGTGCTGGCAAATGCGTCGTGGGCTCAAGTTGGCACTGGGAGAATGTGGGAGAAGCCCGACTTTCCCCCTTTGGAAAGCCACTTCGTTGCAGCTTCCAAGCCGCCTGCTACTATTCACTCCACAGATTCCTCTGAGGAGCAGTGAGTTTTTCCAAAAGAAACCAGGTGCTTGCGATTCCTTCCGGGGAGCTCACCCCCAGGAGCATACTGTAGCTAAGGTGCCCACTAAATGTGACCTCTAGTCTCGAGGTAAGGTGCACATTTTCCCATTCCCAGAGATAGGGGCGCCCCGGTTTCCAGGAGGTCTTAGTCAGTGGACGGCTTTAGCTTTAGTATGCCTCACAGCGCTCAAGACTCTCACGTGGGCACTTCTTTCCAAGGAAGTACACTGCGTACCCAAAGCCTTCTGAGCACAAGCAAGGGATACACAGCTCTGGGCACATCCCTCCCTATGCAGTTGGAAGGGCCGAGAACTAAGGTGTTCTCTGAGGCGAGCGTTCCACAGCTTTGAAACAGCCCCAGGAACGTGGTTCTTGGCAGGGTTTCGTTCCCTGCGGGTCTGCCACGTTGAGGAAAACTAAGCGGCCCTGAAAGAAACCACCGGGGCTCCAATTCGGTTTGGGGACTCCTGCTCGACGTCTCTCTAGGTGATGCGGAAACTGGACTTTAGGTCCAGCCCGAAGTAATGCAGAGAGTAACCCCGAGCATTGCTAGGCATTGGGAACATCCAAAGTCACCCAGGTAGGCCTGCTGAGGGCAGTTCGGGGTTTGTGCCGTTCACCACATGCAGCACACACTGCATCCAAAAGTTTCATCGCAGAAGGCCGAACTGTGTTCCAAGGGTCTCCCTTGGATTGTCAGAGAAGATAGGTGTATGTGCTGGGTGATCCAGTTGGTAATTGAGAAGCCTGGCAGAGGGCAGTCTTTTCCCCATTTGAAAGGTCGATAGTGGCGGCCTCAAGGCTGACTGAAAGACACTGCCCTTACCCGTCTTCTAGTCACCTCCAGGAGTGCCTCAGTGAAGACAGTGAGTTTTCTCCTATGAATCCAGGTGGTCTCCAGTGCCTTGCTGGGAGCTCATCCCACGCTTGCCTTAGCTAAAGTGTGAAGTCAAAGTGACCCCTAGCCTCAAGCGAAGCGTGAGCGCTTCCTATCAGCCAAGTTGGGTGGGCAGCCACCTCCATGAACCCTGACTCCATAGAGTGCTTTAACTCCTCTGCGGCTTTGCGTAGGCCTAAGAGAGTCGCGTGTGAATTCCTTCTGAGGGAGAGCATGTGCGCTGGGAGTCCCCGTTTTGTTTTCCGAGCCACACAACACAGGACAGACTGCTGGGGTCAGCTCTTGCTACGCAGAGCGAAGGGCAGTGAACTGCTTCTCGCTTGCAGAGCTTGATGTCTACAGCTGTAAGGCAGCCCCGGGACAAAGTTTTGGCCAGTATTACATTCAGCGTGGCTCTCCCTCTGTGGAGGCCCTCCGAACGGCACTGAGAGAATCCCTGAGCCTAAAGTGCATCCTGGCAACCCTTAACCTGTCATCTCACTATTGTGACGCAAGGTACACTGCAGGTGCAGCCTGACAGAAAGTACAGAAAAGCCGGTACGACTCTGAGGCATTTGGACGAGGCAAGGTCCCCTCGGCCTGACTAAGTCATTAAGCGGGTGCTGCTCCTCGTGGCACGCAGAACACCCCCCGTCCAACGAAGTGGGATCCTAGAAAGGCCCAGTGTTGCTGAAAGTCTCCAGGTGTCAGTCAGCGAGTGCTGGCAAATGCGTCGTGGGCTCAAGTTGGCACTGGGAGAATGTGGGAGAAGCCCGACTTTCCCCCTTTGGAAAGCCACTTCATTGCAGCTTCCAAGCCGCCTGCTACTATTCACTCCACAGATTCCTCTGAGGAGCAGTGAGTTTTTCCAAAAGAAACCAGGTGCTTGCGATTCCTTCCGGGGAGCTCACCCCCAGGAGCATACTGTAGCTAAGGTGCCCACTAAATATGACCTCTAGTCTCGAGGTAAGGTGCACATTTTCCCATTCCCAGAGATAGGGGCGCCCCGGTTTCCAGGAGGTCTTAGTCAGTGGACGGGTTTAGCTTTAGTATGCCTCACAGCGCTCAAGACTCTCACGTGGGCACTTCTTTCCAAGGAAGTACACTGCGTACCCAAAGCCTTCTGAGCACAAGCAAGGGATACACAGCTCTGGGCACATCCCTCCCTATGCAGTTGGAAGGGCCGGGAACTAAGGTGTTCTCTGAGGCGAGCGTTCCACAGCTTTGAAACAGCCCCAGGAACGTGGTTCTTGGCAGGGTTTCGTTCCCTGCGGGTCTGCCACGTTGAGGAAAACTAAGCGGCCCTGAAAGAAACCACCGGGGCTCCAATTCGGTTTGGGGACTCCTGCTCGACGTCTCTCTAGGTGATGCGGAAACTGGACTTTAGGTCCAGCCCGAAGTAATGCAGAGAGTAACCCCGAGCATTGCTAGGCATTGGGAACATCCAAAGTCACCCAGGTAGGCCTGCTGAGGGCAGTTCGGGGTTTGTGCCGTTCACCACATGCAGCACACACTGCATCCAAAAGTTTCATCGCAGAAGGCCGAACTGTGTTCCAAGGGTCTCCCTTGGATTGTCAGAGAAGATAGGTGTATGTGCTGGGTGATCCAGTTGGTAATTGAGAAGCCTGGCAGAGGGCAGTCTTTTCCCCATTTGAAAGGTCGATAGTGGCGGCCTCAAGGCTGACTGAAAGACACTGCCCTTACCCGTCTTCTAGTCACCTCCAGGAGTGCCTCAGTGAAGACAGTGAGTTTTCTCCTACGAATCCAGGTGGTCTCCAGTGCCTTGCTGGGAGCTCATCCCACGCTTGCCCTAGCTAAAGTGTGAAGTCAAAGTGACCCCTAGCCTCAAGGGAAGCGCGAGCGCTTCCTATCAGCCAAGTTGGGTGGGCAGCCACCTCCATGAACCCTGACTCCATAGAGTGCTTTAACTCCTCTGCGGCTTTGCGTAGGCCTAAGAGAGTCGCGTGTGAATTCCTTCTGAGGGAGAGCATGTGCGCTGGGAGTCCCCGTTTTGTTTTCCGAGCCACACAACACAGGACAGACTGCTGGGGTCAGCTCTTGCTACGCAGAGCGAAGGGCAGTGAACTGCTTCTCGCTTGCAGAGCTTGATGTCTACAGCTGTAAGGCAGCCCCGGGACAAAGTTTTGGCCAGTATTACATTCAGCGTGGCTCTCCCTCTGTGGAGGCCCTCCGAACGGCACTGAGAGAATCCCTGAGCCTAAAGTGCATCCTGGCAACCCTTAACCTGTCATCTCACTATTGTGACGCAAGGTACACTGCAGGTGCAGCCTGACAGAAAGTACAGAAAAGCCGGTACGACTCTGAGGCATTTGGACGAGGCAAGGTCCCCTCGGCCTGACTAAGTCATTAAGCGGGTGCTGCTCCTCGTGGCACGCAGAACACCCCCCGTCCAACGAAGTGGGATCCTAGAAAGGCCCAGTGTTGCTGAAAGTCTCCAGGTGTCAGTCAGCGAGTGCTGGCAAATGCGTCGTGGGCTCAAGTTGGCACTGGGAGAATGTGGGAGAAGCCCGACTTTCCCCCTTTGGAAAGCCACTTCGTTGCAGCTTCCAAGCCGCCTGCTACTATTCACTCCACAGATTCCTCTGAGGAGCAGTGAGTTTTTCCAAAAGAAACCAGGTGCTTGCGATTCCTTCCGGGGAGCTCACCCCCAGGAGCATACTGTAGCTAAGGTGCCCACTAAATGTGACCTCTAGTCTCGAGGTAAGGTGCACATTTTCCCATTCCCAGAGATAGGGGCGCCCCGGTTTCCAGGAGGTCTTAGTCAGTGGACGGCTTTAGCTTTAGTATGCCTCACAGCGCTCAAGACTCTCACGTGGGCACTTCTTTCCAAGGAAGTACACTGCGTACCCAAAGCCTTCTGAGCACAAGCAAGGGATACACAGCTCTGGGCACATCCCTCCCTATGCAGTTGGAAGGGCCGAGAACTAAGGTGTTCTCTGAGGCGAGCGTTCCACAGCTTTGAAACAGCCCCAGGAACGTGGTTCTTGGCAGGGTTTCGTTCCCTGCGGGTCTGCCACGTTGAGGAAAACTAAGTGGCCCTGAAAGAAACCACCGGGGCTCCAATTCGGTTTGGGGACTCCTGCTCGACGTCTCTCTAGGTGATGCGGAAACTGGACTTTAGGTCCAGCCCGAAGTAATGCAGAGAGTAACCCCGAGCATTGCTAGGCATTGGGAACATCCAAAGTCACCCAGGTAGGCCTGCTGAGGGCAGTTCGGGGTTTGTGCCGTTCACCACATGCAGCACACACTGCATCCAAAAGTTTCATCGCAGAAGGCCGAACTGTGTTCCAAGGGTCTCCCTTGGATTGTCAGAGAAGATAGGTGTATGTGCTGGGTGATCCAGTTGGTAATTGAGAAGCCTGGCAGAGGGCAGTCTTTTCCCCATTTGAAAGGTCGATAGTGGCGGCCTCAAGGCTGACTGAAAGACACTGCCCTTACCCGTCTTCTAGTCACCTCCAGGAGTGCCTCAGTGAAGACAGTGAGTTTTCTCCTATGAATCCAGGTGGTCTCCAGTGCCTTGCTGGGAGCTCATCCCACGCTTGCCTTAGCTAAAGTGTGAAGTCAAAGTGACCCCTAGCCTCAAGCGAAGCGTGAGCGCTTCCTATCAGCCAAGTTGGGTGGGCAGCCACCTCCATGAACCCTGACTCCATAGAGTGCTTTAACTCCTCTGCGGCTTTGCGTAGGCCTAAGAGAGTCGCGTGTGAATTCCTTCTGAGGGAGAGCATGTGCGCTGGGAGTCCCCGTTTTGTTTTCCGAGCCACACAACACAGGACAGACTGCTGGGGTCAGCTCTTGCTACGCAGAGCGAAGGGCAGTGAACTGCTTCTCGCTTGCAGAGCTTGATGTCTACAGCTGTAAGGCAGCCCCGGGACAAAGTTTTGGCCAGTATTACATTCAGCGTGGCTCTCCCTCTGTGGAGGCCCTCCGAACGGCACTGAGAGAATCCCTGAGCCTAAAGTGCATCCTGGCAACCCTTAACCTGTCATCTCACTATTGTGACGCAAGGTACACTGCAGGTGCAGCCTGACAGAAAGTACAGAAAAGCCGGTACGACTCTGAGGCATTTGGACGAGGCAAGGTCCCCTCGGCCTGACTAAGTCATTAAGCGGGTGCTGCTCCTCGTGGCACGCAGAACACCCCCCGTCCAACGAAGTGGGATCCTAGAAAGGCCCAGTGTTGCTGAAAGTCTCCAGGTGTCAGTCAGCGAGTGCTGGCAAATGCGTCGTGGGCTCAAGTTGGCACTGGGAGAATGTGGGAGAAGCCCGACTTTCCCCCTTTGGAAAGCCACTTCATTGCAGCTTCCAAGCCGCCTGCTACTATTCACTCCACAGATTCCTCTGAGGAGCAGTGAGTTTTTCCAAAAGAAACCAGGTGCTTGCGATTCCTTCCGGGGAGCTCACCCCCAGGAGCATACTGTAGCTAAGGTGCCCACTAAATATGACCTCTAGTCTCGAGGTAAGGTGCACATTTTCCCATTCCCAGAGATAGGGGCGCCCCGGTTTCCAGGAGGTCTTAGTCAGTGGACGGCTTTAGCTTTAGTATGCCTCACAGCGCTCAAGACTCTCACGTGGGCACTTCTTTCCAAGGAAGTACACTGCGTACCCAAAGCCTTCTGAGCACAAGCAAGGGATACACAGCTCTGGGCACATCCCTCCCTATGCAGTTGGAAGGGCCGGGAACTAAGGTGTTCTCTGAGGCGAGCGTTCCACAGCTTTGAAACAGCCCCAGGAACGTGGTTCTTGGCAGGGTTTCGTTCCCTGCGGGTCTGCCATGTTGAGGAAAACTAAGCGGCCCTGAAAGAAACCACCGGGGCTCCAATTCGGTTTGGGGACTCCTGCTCGACGTCTCTCTAGGTGATGCGGAAACTGGACTTTAGGTCCAGCCCGAAGTAATGCAGAGAGTAACCCCGAGCATTGCTAGGCATTGGGAACATCCAAAGTCACCCAGGTAGGCCTGCTGAGGGCAGTTCGGGGTTTGTGCCGTTCACCACATGCAGCACACACTGCATCCAAAAGTTTCATCGCAGAAGGCCGAACTGTGTTCCAAGGGTCTCCCTTGGATTGTCAGAGAAGATAGGTGTATGTGCTGGGTGATCCAGTTGGTAATTGAGAAGCCTGGCAGAGGGCAGTCTTTTCCCCATTTGAAAGGTCGATAGTGGCGGCCTCAAGGCTGACTGAAAGACACTGCCCTTACCCGTCTTCTAGTCACCTCCAGGAGTGCCTCAGTGAAGACAGTGAGTTTTCTCCTACGAATCCAGGTGGTCTCCAGTGCCTTGCTGGGAGCTCATCCCACGCTTGCCCTAGCTAAAGTGTGAAGTCAAAGTGACCCCTAGCCTCAAGGGAAGCGCGAGCGCTTCCTATCAGCCAAGTTGGGTGGGCAGCCACCTCCATGAACCCTGACTCCATAGAGTGCTTTAACTCCTCTGCGGCTTTGCGTAGGCCTAAGAGAGTCGCGTGTGAATTCCTTCTGAGGGAGAGCATGTGCGCTGGGAGTCCCCGTTTTGTTTTCCGAGCCACACAACACAGGACAGACTGCTGGGGTCAGCTCTTGCTACGCAGAGCGAAGGGCAGTGAACTGCTTCTCGCTTGCAGAGCTTGATGTCTACAGCTGTAAGGCAGCCCCGGGACAAAGTTTTGGCCAGTATTACATTCAGCGTGGCTCTCCCTCTGTGGAGGCCCTCCGAACGGCACTGAGAGAATCCCTGAGCCTAAAGTGCATCCTGGCAACCCTTAACCTGTCATCTCACTATTGTGACGCAAGGTACACTGCAGGTGCAGCCTGACAGAAAGTACAGAAAAGCCGGTACGACTCTGAGGCATTTGGACGAGGCAAGGTCCCCTCGGCCTGACTAAGTCATTAAGCGGGTGCTGCTCCTCGTGGCACGCAGAACACCCCCCGTCCAACGAAGTGGGATCCTAGAAAGGCCCAGTGTTGCTGAAAGTCTCCAGGTGTCAGTCAGCGAGTGCTGGCAAATGCGTCGTGGGCTCAAGTTGGCACTGGGAGAATGTGGGAGAAGCCCGACTTTCCCCCTTTGGAAAGCCACTTCGTTGCAGCTTCCAAGCCGCCTGCTACTATTCACTCCACAGATTCCTCTGAGGAGCAGTGAGTTTTTCCAAAAGAAACCAGGTGCTTGCGATTCCTTCCGGGGAGCTCACCCCCAGGAGCATACTGTAGCTAAGGTGCCCACTAAATGTGACCTCTAGTCTCGAGGTAAGGTGCACATTTTCCCATTCCCAGAGATAGGGGCGCCCCGGTTTCCAGGAGGTCTTAGTCAGTGGACGGCTTTAGCTTTAGTATGCCTCACAGCGCTCAAGACTCTCACGTGGGCACTTCTTTCCAAGGAAGTACACTGCGTACCCAAAGCCTTCTGAGCACAAGCAAGGGATACACAGCTCTGGGCACATCCCTCCCTATGCAGTTGGAAGGGCCGAGAACTAAGGTGTTCTCTGAGGCGAGCGTTCCACAGCTTTGAAACAGCCCCAGGAACGTGGTTCTTGGCAGGGTTTCGTTCCCTGCGGGTCTGCCACGTTGAGGAAAACTAAGCGGCCCTGAAAGAAACCACCGGGGCTCCAATTCGGTTTGGGGACTCCTGCTCGACGTCTCTCTAGGTGATGCCGAAACTGGACTTTAGGTCCAGCCCGAAGTAATGCAGAGAGTAACCCCGAGCATTGCTAGGCATTGGGAACATCCAAAGTCACCCAGGTAGGCCTGCTGAGGGCAGTTCGGGGTTTGTGCCGTTCACCACATGCAGCACACACTGCATCCAAAAGTTTCATCGCAGAAGGCCGAACTGTGTTCCAAGGGTCTCCCTTGGATTGTCAGAGAAGATAGGTGTATGTGCTGGGTGATCCAGTTGGTAATTGAGAAGCCTGGCAGAGGGCAGTCTTTTCCCCATTTGAAAGGTCGATAGTGGCGGCCTCAAGGCTGACTGAAAGACACTGCCCTTACCCGTCTTCTAGTCACCTCCAGGAGTGCCTCAGTGAAGACAGTGAGTTTTCTCCTACGAATCCAGGTGGTCTCCAGTGCCTTGCTGGGAGCTCATCCCACGCTTGCCCTAGCTAAAGTGTGAAGTCAAAGTGACCCCTAGCCTCAAGGGAAGCGCGAGCGCTTCCTATCAGCCAAGTTGGGTGGGCAGCCACCTCCATGAACCCTGACTCCATAGAGTGCTTTAACTCCTCTGCGGCTTTGCGTAGGCCTAAGAGAGTCGCGTGTGAATTCCTTCTGAGGGAGAGCATGTGCGCTGGGAGTCCCCGTTTTGTTTTCCGAGCCACACAACACAGGACAGACTGCTGGGGTCAGCTCTTGCTACGCAGAGCGAAGGGCAGTGAACTGCTTCTCGCTTGCAGAGCTTGATGTCTACAGCTGTAAGGCAGCCCCGGGACAAAGTTTTGGCCAGTATTACATTCAGCGTGGCTCTCCCTCTGTGGAGGCCCTCCGAACGGCACTGAGAGAATCCCTGAGCCTAAAGTGCATCCTGGCAACCCTTAACCTGTCATCTCACTATTGTGACGCAAGGTACACTGCAGGTGCAGCCTGACAGAAAGTACAGAAAAGCCGGTACGACTCTGAGGCATTTGGACGAGGCAAGGTCCCCTCGGCCTGACTAAGTCATTAAGCGGGTGCTGCTCCTCGTGGCACGCAGAACACCCCCCGTCCAACGAAGTGGGATCCTAGAAAGGCCCAGTGTTGCTGAAAGTCTCCAGGTGTCAGTCAGCGAGTGCTGGCAAATGCGTCGTGGGCTCAAGTTGGCACTGGGAGAATGTGGGAGAAGCCCGACTTTCCCCCTTTGGAAAGCCACTTCGTTGCAGCTTCCAAACCGCCTGCTACTATTCACTCCACAGATTCCTCTGAGGAGCAGTGAGTTTTTCCAAAAGAAACCAGGTGCTTGCGATTCCTTCCGGGGAGCTCACCCCCAGGAGCATACTGTAGCTAAGGTGCCCACTAAATGTGACCTCTAGTCTCGAGGTAAGGTGCACATTTTCCCATTCCCAGAGATAGGGGCGCCCCGGTTTCCAGGAGGTCTTAGTCAGTGGACGGCTTTAGCTTTAGTATGCCTCACAGCGCTCAAGACTCTCACGTGGGCACTTCTTTCCAAGGAAGTACACTGCGTACCCAAAGCCTTCTGAGCACAAGCAAGGGATACACAGCTCTGGGCACATCCCTCCCTATGCAGTTGGAAGGGCCGAGAACTAAGGTGTTCTCTGAGGCGAGCGTTCCACAGCTTTGAAACAGCCCCAGGAACGTGGTTCTTGGCAGGGTTTCGTTCCCTGCGGGTCTGCCACGTTGAGGAAAACTAAGCGGCCCTGAAAGAAACCACCGGGGCTCCAATTCGGTTTGGGGACTCCTGCTCGACGTCTCTCTAGGTGATGCCGAAACTGGACTTTAGGTCCAGCCCGAAGTAATGCAGAGAGTAACCCCGAGCATTGCTAGGCATTGGGAACATCCAAAGTCACCCAGGTAGGCCTGCTGAGGGCAGTTCGGGGTTTGTGCCGTTCACCACATGCAGCACACACTGCATCCAAAAGTTTCATCGCAGAAGGCCGAACTGTGTTCCACGGGTCTCCCTTGGATTGTCAGAGAAGATAGGTGTATGTGCTGGGTGATCCAGTTGGTAATTGAGAAGCCTGGCAGAGGGCAGTCTTTTCCCCATTTGAAAGGTCGATAGTGGCGGCCTCAAGGCTGACTGAAAGACACTGCCCTTACCCGTCTTCTAGTCACCTCCAGGAGTGCCTCAGTGAAGACAGTGAGTTTTCTCCTACGAATCCAGGTGGTCTCCAGTGCCTTGCTGGGAGCTCATCCCACGCTTGCCCTAGCTAAAGTGTGAAGTCAAAGTGACCCCTAGCCTCAAGGGAAGCGCGAGCGCTTCCTATCAGCCAAGTTGGGTGGGCAGCCACCTCCATGAACCCTGACTCCATAGAGTGCTTTAACTCCTCTGCGGCTTTGCGTAGGCCTAAGAGAGTCGCGTGTGAATTCCTTCTGAGGGAGAGCATGTGCGCTGGGAGTCCCCGTTTTGTTTTCCGAGCCACACAACACAGGACAGACTGCTGGGGTCAGCTCTTGCTACGCAGAGCGAAGGGCAGTGAACTGCTTCTCGCTTGCAGAGCTTGATGTCTACAGCTGTAAGGCAGCCCCGGGACAAAGTTTTGGCCAGTATTACATTCAGCGTGGCTCTCCCTCTGTGGAGGCCCTCCGAACGGCACTGAGAGAATCCCTGAGCCTAAAGTGCATCCTGGCAACCCTTAACCTGTCATCTCACTATTGTGACGCAAGGTACACTGCAGGTGCAGCCTGACAGAAAGTACAGAAAAGCCGGTACGACTCTGAGGCATTTGGACGAGGCAAGGTCCCCTCGGCCTGACTAAGTCATTAAGCGGGTGCTGCTCCTCGTGGCACGCAGAACACCCCCCGTCCAACGAAGTGGGATCCTAGAAAGGCCCAGTGTTGCTGAAAGTCTCCAGGTGTCAGTCAGCGAGTGCTGGCAAATGCGTCGTGGGCTCAAGTTGGCACTGGGAGAATGTGGGAGAAGCCCGACTTTCCCCCTTTGGAAAGCCACTTCGTTGCAGCTTCCAAGCCGCCTGCTACTATTCACTCCACAGATTCCTCTGAGGAGCAGTGAGTTTTTCCAAAAGAAACCAGGTGCTTGCGATTCCTTCCGGGGAGCTCACCCCCAGGAGCATACTGTAGCTAAGGTGCCCACTAAATGTGACCTCTAGTCTCGAGGTAAGGTGCACATTTTCCCATTCCCAGAGATAGGGGCGCCCCGGTTTCCAGGAGGTCTTAGTCAGTGGACGGCTTTAGCTTTAGTATGCCTCACAGCGCTCAAGACTCTCACGTGGGCACTTCTTTCCAAGGAAGTACACTGCGTACCCAAAGCCTTCTGAGCACAAGCAAGGGATACACAGCTCTGGGCACATCCCTCCCTATGCAGTTGGAAGGGCCTGGAACTAAGGTGTTCTCTGAGGCGAGCGTTCCACAGCTTTGAAACAGCCCCAGGAACGTGGTTCTTGGCAGGGTTTCGTTCCCTGCGGGTCTGCCACGTTGAGGAAAACTAAGCGGCCCTGAAAGAAACCACCGGGGCTCCAATTCGGTTTGGGGACTCCTGCTCGACGTCTCTCTAGGTGATGCGGAAACTGGACTTTAGGTCCAGCCCGAAGTAATGCAGAGAGTAACCCCGAGCATTGCTAGGCATTGGGAACATCCAAAGTCACCCAGGTAGGCCTGCTGAGGGCAGTTCGGGGTTTGTGCCGTTCACCACATGCAGCACACACTGCATCCAAAAGTTTCATCGCAGAAGGCCGAACTGTGTTCCAAGGGTCTCCCTTGGATTGTCAGAGAAGATAGGTGTATGTGCTGGGTGATCCAGTTGGTAATTGAGAAGCCTGGCAGAGGGCAGTCTTTTCCCCATTTGAAAGGTCGATAGTGGCGGCCTCAAGGCTGACTGAAAGACACTGCCCTTACCCGTCTTCTAGTCACCTCCAGGAGTGCCTCAGTGAAGACAGTGAGTTTTCTCCTACGAATCCAGGTGGTCTCCAGTGCCTTGCTGGGAGCTCATCCCACGCTTGCCCTAGCTAAAGTGTGAAGTCAAAGTGACCCCTAGCCTCAAGGGAAGCGCGAGCGCTTCCTATCAGCCAAGTTGGGTGGGCAGCCACCTCCATGAACCCTGACTCCATAGAGTGCTTTAACTCCTCTGCGGCTTTGCGTAGGCCTAAGAGAGTCGCGTGTGAATTCCTTCTGAGGGAGAGCATGTGCGCTGGGAGTCCCCGTTTTGTTTTCCGAGCCACACAACACAGGACAGACTGCTGGGGTCAGCTCTTGCTACGCAGAGCGAAGGGCAGTGAACTGCTTCTCGCTTGCAGAGCTTGATGTCTACAGCTGTAAGGCAGCCCCGGGACAAAGTTTTGGCCAGTATTACATTCAGCGTGGCTCTCCCTCTGTGGAGGCCCTCCGAACGGCACTGAGAGAATCCCTGAGCCTAAAGTGCATCCTGGCAACCCTTAACCTGTCATCTCACTATTGTGACGCAAGGTACACTGCAGGTGCAGCCTGACAGAAAGTACAGAAAAGCCGGTACGACTCTGAGGCATTTGGACGAGGCAAGGTCCCCTCGGCCTGACTAAGTCATTAAGCGGGTGCTGCTCCTCGTGGCACGCAGAACACCCCCCGTCCAACGAAGTGGGATCCTAGAAAGGCCCAGTGTTGCTGAAAGTCTCCAGGTGTCAGTCAGCGAGTGCTGGCAAATGCGTCGTGGGCTCAAGTTGGCACTGGGAGAATGTGGGAGAAGCCCGACTTTCCCCCTTTGGAAAGCCACTTCGTTGCAGCTTCCAAGCCGCCTGCTACTATTCACTCCACAGATTCCTCTGAGGAGCAGTGAGTTTTTCCAAAAGAAACCAGGTGCTTGCGATTCCTTCCGGGGAGCTCACCCCCAGGAGCATACTGTAGCTAAGGTGCCCACTAAATGTGACCTCTAGTCTCGAGGTAAGGTGCACATTTTCCCATTCCCAGAGATAGGGGCGCCCCGGTTTCCAGGAGGTCTTAGTCAGTGGACGGCTTTAGCTTTAGTATGCCTCACAGCGCTCAAGACTCTCACGTGGGCACTTCTTTCCAAGGAAGTACACTGCGTACCCAAAGCCTTCTGAGCACAAGCAAGGGATACACAGCTCTGGGCACATCCCTCCCTATGCAGTTGGAAGGGCCGAGAACTAAGGTGTTCTCTGAGGCGAGCGTTCCACAGCTTTGAAACAGCCCCAGGAACGTGGTTCTTGGCAGGGTTTCGTTCCCTGCGGGTCTGCCACGTTGAGGAAAACTAAGCGGCCCTGAAAGAAACCACCGGGGCTCCAATTCGGTTTGGGGACTCCTGCTCGACGTCTCTCTAGGTGATGCCGAAACTGGACTTTAGGTCCAGCCCGAAGTAATGCAGAGAGTAACCCCGAGCATTGCTAGGCATTGGGAACATCCAAAGTCACCCAGGTAGGCCTGCTGAGGGCAGTTCGGGGTTTGTGCCGTTCACCACATGCAGCACACACTGCATCCAAAAGTTTCATCGCAGAAGGCCGAACTGTGTTCCAAGGGTCTCCCTTGGATTGTCAGAGAAGATAGGTGTATGTGCTGGGTGATCCAGTTGGTAATTGAGAAGCCTGGCAGAAGGCAGTCTTTTCCCCATTTGAAAGGTCGATAGTGGCGGCCTCAAGGCTGACTGAAAGACACTGCCCTTACCCGTCTTCTAGTCACCTCCAGGAGTGCCTCAGTGAAGACAGTGAGTTTTCTCCTACGAATCCAGGTGGTCTCCAGTGCCTTTCTGGGAGCTCATCCCACGCTTGCCCTAGCTAAAGTGTGAAGTCAAAGTGACCCCTAGCCTCAAGGGAAGCGCGAGCGCTTCCTATCAGCCAAGTTGGGTGGGCAGCCACCTCCATGAACCCTGACTCCATAGAGTGCTTTAACTCCTCTGCGGCTTTGCGTAGGCCTAAGAGAGTCGCGTGTGAATTCCTTCTGAGGGAGAGCATGTGCGCTGGGAGTCCCCGTTTTGTTTTCCGAGCCACACAACACAGGACAGACTGCTGGGGTCAGCTCTTGCTACGCAGAGCGAAGGGCAGTGAACTGCTTCTCGCTTGCAGAGCTTGATGTCTACAGCTGTAAGGCAGCCCCGGGACAAAGTTTTGGCCAGTATTACATTCAGCGTGGCTCTCCCTCTGTGGAGGCCCTCCGAACGGCACTGAGAGAATCCCTGAGCCTAAAGTGCATCCTGGCAACCCTTAACCTGTCATCTCACTATTGTGACGCAAGGTACACTGCAGGTGCAGCCTGACAGAAAGTACAGAAAAGCCGGTACGACTCTGAGGCATTTGGACGAGGCAAGGTCCCCTCGGCCTGACTAAGTCATTAAGCGGGTGCTGCTCCTCGTGGCACGCAGAACACCCCCCGTCCAACGAAGTGGGATCCTAGAAAGGCCCAGTGTTGCTGAAAGTCTCCAGGTGTCAGTCAGCGAGTGCTGGCAAATGCGTCGTGGGCTCAAGTTGGCACTGGGAGAATGTGGGAGAAGCCCGACTTTCCCCCTTTGGAAAGCCACTTCGTTGCAGCTTCCAAGCCGCCTGCTCCTATTCACTCCACAGATTCCTCTGAGGAGCAGTGAGTTTTTCCAAAAGAAACCAGGTGCTTGCGATTCCTTCCGGGGAGCTCACCCCCAGGAGCATACTGTAGCTAAGGTGCCCACTAAATGTGACCTCTAGTCTCGAGGTAAGGTGCACATTTTCCCATTCCCAGAGATAGGGGCGCCCCGGTTTCCAGGAGGTCTTAGTCAGTGGACGGCTTTAGCTTTAGTATGCCTCACAGCGCTCAAGACTCTCACGTGGGCACTTCTTTCCAAGGAAGTACACTGCGTACCCAAAGCCTTCTGAGCACAAGCAAGGGATACACAGCTCTGGGCACATCCCTCCCTATGCAGTTGGAAGGGCCTGGAACTAAGGTGTTCTCTGAGGCGAGCGTTCCACAGCTTTGAAACAGCCCCAGGAACGTGGTTCTTGGCAGGGTTTCGTTCCCTGCGGGTCTGCCACGTTGAGGAAAACTAAGCGGCCCTGAAAGAAACCACCGGGGCTCCAATTCGGTTTGGGGACTCCTGCTCGACGTCTCTCTAGGTGATGCGGAAACTGGACTTTAGGTCCAGCCCGAAGTAATGCAGAGAGTAACCCCGAGCATTGCTAGGCATTGGGAACATCCAAAGTCACCCAGGTAGGCCTGCTGAGGGCAGTTCGGGGTTTGTGCCGTTCACCACATGCAGCACACACTGCATCCAAAAGTTTCATCGCAGAAGGCCGAACTGTGTTCCACGGGTCTCCCTTGGATTGTCAGAGAAGATAGGTGTATGTGCTGGGTGATCCAGTTGGTAATTGAGAAGCCTGGCAGAGGGCAGTCTTTTCCCCATTTGAAAGGTCGATAGTGGCGGCCTCAAGGCTGACTGAAAGACACTGCCCTTACCCGTCTTCTAGTCACCTCCAGGAGTGCCTCAGTGAAGACAGTGAGTTTTCTCCTACGAATCCAGGTGGTCTCCAGTGCCTTGCTGGGAGCTCATCCCACGCTTGCCCTAGCTAAAGTGTGAAGTCAAAGTGACCCCTAGCCTCAAGGGAAGCGCGAGCGCTTCCTATCAGCCAAGTTGGGTGGGCAGCCACCTCCATGAACCCTGACTCCATAGAGTGCTTTAACTCCTCTGCGGCTTTGCGTAGGCCTAAGAGAGTCGCGTGTGAATTCCTTCTGAGGGAGAGCATGTGCGCTGGGAGTCCCCGTTTTGTTTTCCGAGCCACACAACACAGGACAGACTGCTGGGGTCAGCTCTTGCTACGCAGAGCGAAGGGCAGTGAACTGCTTCTCGCTTGCAGAGCTTGATGTCTACAGCTGTAAGGCAGCCCCGGGACAAAGTTTTGGCCAGTATTACATTCAGCGTGGCTCTCCCTCTGTGGAGGCCCTCCGAACGGCACTGAGAGAATCCCTGAGCCTAAAGTGCATCCTGGCAACCCTTAACCTGTCATCTCACTATTGTGACGCAAGGTACACTGCAGGTGCAGCCTGACAGAAAGTACAGAAAAGCCGGTACGACTCTGAGGCATTTGGACGAGGCAAGGTCCCCTCGGCCTGACTAAGTCATTAAGCGGGTGCTGCTCCTCGTGGCACGCAGAACACCCCCCGTCCAACGAAGTGGGATCCTAGAAAGGCCCAGTGTTGCTGAAAGTCTCCAGGTGTCAGTCAGCGAGTGCTGGCAAATGCGTCGTGGGCTCAAGTTGGCACTGGGAGAATGTGGGAGAAGCCCGACTTTCCCCCTTTGGAAAGCCACTTCGTTGCAGCTTCCAAGCCGCCTGCTCCTATTCACTCCACAGATTCCTCTGAGGAGCAGTGAGTTTTTCCAAAAGAAACCAGGTGCTTGCGATTCCTTCCGGGGAGCTCACCCCCAGGAGCATACTGTAGCTAAGGTGCCCACTAAATGTGACCTCTAGTCTCGAGGTAAGGTGCACATTTTCCCATTCCCAGAGATAGGGGCGCCCCGGTTTCCAGGAGGTCTTAGTCAGTGGACGGCTTTAGCTTTAGTATGCCTCACAGCGCTCAAGACTCTCACGTGGGCACTTCTTTCCAAGGAAGTACACTGCGTACCCAAAGCCTTCTGAGCACAAGCAAGGGATACACAGCTCTGGGCACATCCCTCCCTATGCAGTTGGAAGGGCCTGGAACTAAGGTGTTCTCTGAGGCGAGCGTTCCACAGCTTTGAAACAGCCCCAGGAACGTGGTTCTTGGCAGGGTTTCGTTCCCTGCGGGTCTGCCACGTTGAGGAAAACTAAGCGGCCCTGAAAGAAACCACCGGGGCTCCAATTCGGTTTGGGGACTCCTGCTCGACGTCTCTCTAGGTGATGCGGAAACTGGACTTTAGGTCCAGCCCGAAGTAATGCAGAGAGTAACCCCGAGCATTGCTAGGCATTGGGAACATCCAAAGTCACCCAGGTAGGCCTGCTGAGGGCAGTTCGGGGTTTGTGCCGTTCACCACATGCAGCACACACTGCATCCAAAAGTTTCATCGCAGAAGGCCGAACTGTGTTCCAAGGGTCTCCCTTGGATTGTCAGAGAAGATAGGTGTATGTGCTGGGTGATCCAGTTGGTAATTGAGAAGCCTGGCAGAGGGCAGTCTTTTCCCCATTTGAAAGGTCGATAGTGGCGGCCTCAAGGCTGACTGAAAGACACTGCCCTTACCCGTCTTCTAGTCACCTCCAGGAGTGCCTCAGTGAAGACAGTGAGTTTTCTCCTACGAATCCAGGTGGTCTCCAGTGCCTTGCTGGGAGCTCATCCCACGCTTGCCCTAGCTAAAGTGTGAAGTCAAAGTGACCCCTAGCCTCAAGGGAAGCGCGAGCGCTTCCTATCAGCCAAGTTGGGTGGGCAGCCACCTCCATGAACCCTGACTCCATAGAGTGCTTTAACTCCTCTGCGGCTTTGCGTAGGCCTAAGAGAGTCGCGTGTGAATTCCTTCTGAGGGAGAGCATGTGCGCTGGGAGTCCCCGTTTTGTTTTCCGAGCCACACAACACAGGACAGACTGCTGGGGTCAGCTCTTGCTACGCAGAGCGAAGGGCAGTGAACTGCTTCTCGCTTGCAGAGCTTGATGTCTACAGCTGTAAGGCAGCCCCGGGACAAAGTTTTGGCCAGTATTACATTCAGCGTGGCTCTCCCTCTGTGGAGGCCCTCCGAACGGCACTGAGAGAATCCCTGAGCCTAAAGTGCATCCTGGCAACCCTTAACCTGTCATCTCACTATTGTGACGCAAGGTACACTGCAGGTGCAGCCTGACAGAAAGTACAGAAAAGCCGGTACGACTCTGAGGCATTTGGACGAGGCAAGGTCCCCTCGGCCTGACTAAGTCATTAAGCGGGTGCTGCTCCTCGTGGCACGCAGAACACCCCCCGTCCAACGAAGTGGGATCCTAGAAAGGCCCAGTGTTGCTGAAAGTCTCCAGGTGTCAGTCAGCGAGTGCTGGCAAATGCGTCGTGGGCTCAAGTTGGCACTGGGAGAATGTGGGAGAAGCCCGACTTTCCCCCTTTGGAAAGCCACTTCGTTGCAGCTTCCAAGCCGCCTGCTACTATTCACTCCACAGATTCCTCTGAGGAGCAGTGAGTTTTTCCAAAAGAAACCAGGTGCTTGCGATTCCTTCCGGGGAGCTCACCCCCAGGAGCATACTGTAGCTAAGGTGCCCACTAAATGTGACCTCTAGTCTCGAGGTAAGGTGCACATTTTCCCATTCCCAGAGATAGGGGCGCCCCGGTTTCCAGGAGGTCTTAGTCAGTGGACGGCTTTAGCTTTAGTATGCCTCACAGCGCTCAAGACTCTCACGTGGGCACTTCTTTCCAAGGAAGTACACTGCGTACCCAAAGCCTTCTGAGCACAAGCAAGGGATACACAGCTCTGGGCACATCCCTCCCTATGCAGTTGGAAGGGCCGAGAACTAAGGTGTTCTCTGAGGCGAGCGTTCCACAGCTTTGAAACAGCCCCAGGAACGTGGTTCTTGGCAGGGTTTCGTTCCCTGCGGGTCTGCCACGTTGAGGAAAACTAAGCGGCCCTGAAAGAAACCACCGGGGCTCCAATTCGGTTTGGGGACTCCTGCTCGACGTCTCTCTAGGTGATGCGGAAACTGGACTTTAGGTCCAGCCCGAAGTAATGCAGAGAGTAACCCCGAGCATTGCTAGGCATTGGGAACATCCAAAGTCACCCAGGTAGGCCTGCTGAGGGCAGTTCGGGGTTTGTGCCGTTCACCACATGCAGCACACACTGCATCCAAAAGTTTCATCGCAGAAGGCCGAACTGTGTTCCAAGGGTCTCCCTTGGATTGTCAGAGAAGATAGGTGTATGTGCTGGGTGATCCAGTTGGTAATTGAGAAGCCTGGCAGAGGGCAGTCTTTTCCCCATTTGAAAGGTCGATAGTGGCGGCCTCAAGGCTGACTGAAAGACACTGCCCTTACCCGTCTTCTAGTCACCTCCAGGAGTGCCTCAGTGAAGACAGTGAGTTTTCTCCTACGAATCCAGGTGGTCTCCAGTGCCTTGCTGGGAGCTCATCCCACGCTTGCCCTAGCTAAAGTGTGAAGTCAAAGTGACCCCTAGCCTCAAGGGAAGCGCGAGCGCTTCCTATCAGCCAAGTTGGGTGGGCAGCCACCTCCATGAACCCTGACTCCATAGAGTGCTTTAACTCCTCTGCGGCTTTGCGTAGGCCTAAGAGAGTCGCGTGTGAATTCCTTCTGAGGGAGAGCATGTGCGCTGGGAGTCCCCGTTTTGTTTTCCGAGCCACACAACACAGGACAGACTGCTGGGGTCAGCTCTTGCTACGCAGAGCGAAGGGCAGTGAACTGCTTCTCGCTTGCAGAGCTTGATGTCTACAGCTGTAAGGCAGCCCCGGGACAAAGTTTTGGCCAGTATTACATTCAGCGTGGCTCTCCCTCTGTGGAGGCCCTCCGAACGGCACTGAGAGAATCCCTGAGCCTAAAGTGCATCCTGGCAACCCTTAACCTGTCATCTCACTATTGTGACGCAAGGTACACTGCAGGTGCAGCCTGACAGAAAGTACAGAAAAGCCGGTACGACTCTGAGGCATTTGGACGAGGCAAGGTCCCCTCGGCCTGACTAAGTCATTAAGCGGGTGCTGCTCCTCGTGGCACGCAGAACACCCCCCGTCCAATGAAGTGGGATCCTAGAAAGGCCCAGTGTTGCTGAAAGTCTCCAGGTGTCAGTCAGCGAGTGCTGGCAAATGCGTCGTGGGCTCAAGTTGGCACTGGGAGAATGTGGGAGAAGCCCGACTTTCCCCCTTTGGAAAGCCACTTCGTTGCAGCTTCCAAGCCGCCTGCTACTATTCACTCCACAGATTCCTCTGAGGAGCAGTGAGTTTTTCCAAAAGAAACCAGGTGCTTGCGATTCCTTCCGGGGAGCTCACCCCCAGGAGCATACTGTAGCTAAGGTGCCCACTAAATGTGACCTCTAGTCTCGAGGTAAGGTGCACATTTTCCCATTCCCAGAGATAGGGGCGCCCCGGTTTCCAGGAGGTCTTAGTCAGTGGACGGCTTTAGCTTTAGTATGCCTCACAGCGCTCAAGACTCTCACGTGGGCACTTCTTTCCAAGGAAGTACACTGCGTACCCAAAGCCTTCTGAGCACAAGCAAGGGATACACAGCTCTGGGCACATCCCTCCCTATGCAGTTGGAAGGGCCGGGAACTAAGGTGTTCTCTGAGGCGAGCGTTCCACAGCTTTGAAACAGCCTCAGGAATGCGGTTCTTGGCAGGGTTTCGTTCCCTGCGGGTCTGCCACGTTGAGGAAAACTAAGCGGCCCTGAAAGAAACCACCGGGGCTCCAATTCGGTTTGGGGACTCCTGCTCGACGTCTCTCTAGGTGATGCGGAAACTGGACTTTAGGTCCAGCCCGAAGTAATGCAGAGAGTAACCCCGAGCATTGCTAGGCATTGGGAACATCCAAAGTCACCCAGGTAGGCCTGCTGAGGGCAGTTCGGGGTTTGTGCCGTTCACCACATGCAGCACACACTGCATCCAAAAGTTTCATCGCAGAAGGCCGAACTGTGTTCCAAGGGTCTCCCTTGGATTGTCAGAGAAGATAGGTGTATGTGCTGGGTGATCCAGTTGGTAATTGAGAAGCCTGGCAGAGGGCAGTCTTTTCCCCATTTGAAAGGTCGATAGTGGCGGCCTCAAGGCTGACTGAAAGACACTGCCCTTACCCGTCTTCTAGTCACCTCCAGAAGTGCCTCAGTGAAGACAGTGAGTTTTCTCCTACGAATCCAGGTGGTCCCCAGTGCCTTGCTGGGAGCTCATCCCACGCTTGCCCTAGCTAAAGTGTGAAGTCAAAGTGACCCCTAGCCTCAAGGGAAGCGCGAGCGCTTCCTATCAGCCAAGTTGGGTGGGCAGCCACCTCCATGAACCCTGACTCCATAGAGTGCTTTAACTCCTCTGCGGCTTTGCGTAGGCCTAAGAGAGTCGCGTGTGAATTCCTTCTGAGGGAGAGCATGTGCGCTGGGAGTCCCCGTTTTGTTTTCCGAGCCACACAACACAGGACAGACTGCTGGGGTCAGCTCTTGCTACGCAGAGCGAAGGGCAGTGAACTGCTTCTCGCTTGCAGAGCTTGATGTCTACAGCTGTAAGGCAGCCCCGGGACAAAGTTTTGGCCAGTATTACATTCAGCGTGGCTCTCCCTCTGTGGAGGCCCTCCGAACGGCACTGAGAGAATCCCTGAGCCTAAAGTGCATCCTGGCAACCCTTAACCTGTCATCTCACTATTGTGACGCAAGGTACACTGCAGGTGCAGCCTGACAGAAAGTACAGAAAAGCCGGTACGACTCTGAGGCATTTGGACGAGGCAAGGTCCCCTCGGCCTGACTAAGTCATTAAGCGGGTGCTGCTCCTCGTGGCACGCAGAACACCCCCCGTCCAATGAAGTGGGATCCTAGAAAGGCCCAGTGTTGCTGAAAGTCTCCAGGTGTCAGTCAGCGAGTGCTGGCAAATGCGTCGTGGGCTCAAGTTGGCACTGGGAGAATGTGGGAGAAGCCCGACTTTCCCCCTTTGGAAAGCCACTTCGTTGCAGCTTCCAAGCCGCCTGCTACTATTCACTCCACAGATTCCTCTGAGGAGCAGTGAGTTTTTCCAAAAGAAACCAGGTGCTTGCGATTCCTTCCGGGGAGCTCACCCCCAGGAGCATACTGTAGCTAAGGTGCCCACTAAATGTGACCTCTAGTCTCGAGGTAAGGTGCACATTTTCCCATTCCCAGAGATAGGGGCGCCCCGGTTTCCAGGAGGTCTTAGTCAGTGGACGGCTTTAGCTTTAGTATGCCTCACAGCGCTCAAGACTCTCACGTGGGCACTTCTTTCCAAGGAAGTACACTGCGTACCCAAAGCCTTCTGAGCACAAGCAAGGGATACACAGCTCTGGGCACATCCCTCCCTATGCAGTTGGAAGGGCCGGGAACTAAGGTGTTCTCTGAGGCGAGCGTTCCACAGCTTTGAAACAGCCTCAGGAATGCGGTTCTTGGCAGGGTTTCATTCCCTGCGGGTCTGCCACGTTGAGGAAAACTAAGCGGCCCTGAAAGAAACCACCGGGGCTCCAATTCGGTTTGGGGACTCCTGCTCGACGTCTCTCTAGGTGATGCGGAAACTGGACTTTAGGTCCAGCCCGAAGTAATGCAGAGAGTAACCCCGAGCATTGCTAGGCATTGGGAACATCCAAAGTCACCCAGGTAGGCCTGCTGAGGGCAGTTCGGGGTTTGTGCCGTTCACCACATGCAGCACACACTGCATCCAAAAGTTTCATCGCAGAAGGCCGAACTGTGTTCCAAGGGTCTCCCTTGGATTGTCAGAGAAGATAGGTGTATGTGCTGGGTGATCAAGTTGGTAATTGAGAAGCCTGGCAGAGGGCAGTCTTTTCCCCATTTGAAAGGTCGATAGTGGCGGCCTCAAGGCTGACTGAAAGACACTGCCCTTACCCGTCTTCTAGTCACCTCCAGAAGTGCCTCAGTGAAGACAGTGAGTTTTCTCCTACGAATCCAGGTGGTCCCCAGTGCCTTGCTGGGAGCTCATCCCACGCTTGCCCTAGCTAAAGTGTGAAGTCAAAGTGACCCCTAGCCTCAAGGGAAGCGCGAGCGCTTCCTATCAGCCAAGTTGGGTGGGCAGCCACCTCCATGAACCCTGACTCCATAGAGTGCTTTAACTCCTCTGCGGCTTTGCGTAGGCCTAAGAGAGTCGCGTGTGAATTCCTTCTGAGGGAGAGCATGTGCGCTGGGAGTCCCCGTTTTGTTTTCCGAGCCACACAACACAGGACAGACTGCTGGGGTCAGCTCTTGCTACGCAGAGCGAAGGGCAGTGAACTGCTTCTCGCTTGCAGAGCTTGATGTCTACAGCTGTAAGGCAGCCCCGGGACAAAGTTTTGGCCAGTATTACATTCAGCGTGGCTCTCCCTCTGTGGAGGCCCTCCGAACGGCACTGAGAGAATCCCTGAGCCTAAAGTGCATCCTGGCAACCCTTAACCTGTCATCTCACTATTGTGACGCAAGGTACACTGCAGGTGCAGCCTGACAGAAAGTACAGAAACGCCGGTACGACTCTGAGGCATTTGGACGAGGCAAGGTCCCCTCGGCCTGACTAAGTCATTAAGCGGGTGCTGCTCCTCGTGGCACGCAGAACACCCCCCGTCCAAAGAAGTGGGATCCTAGAAAGGCCCAGTGTTGCTGAAAGTCTCCAGGTGTCAGTCAGAGAGTGCTGGCAAATGCGTCGTGGGCTCAAGTTGGCACTGGGAGAATGTGGGAGAAGCCCGACTTTCCCCCTTTGGAAAGCCACTTCGTTGCAGCTTCCAAGCCGCCTGCTACTATTCACTCCACAGATTCCTCTGAGGAGCAGTGAGATTTTCCAAAAGAAACCAGGTGCTTGCGATTCCTTCCGGGGAGCTCACCCCCAGGAGCATACTGTAGCTAAGGTGCCCACTAAATGTGACCTCTAGTCTCGAGGTAAGGTGCACATTTTCCCATTCCCAGAGATAGGGGCGCCCCGGTTTCCAGGAGGTCTTAGTCAGTGGACGGCTTTAGCTTTAGTATGCCTCACAGCGCTCAAGACTCTCACGTGGGCACTTCTTTCCAAGGAAGTGCACTGCGTACCCAAAGCCTTCTGAGCACAATCAAGGGATACACAGCTCTGGGCACATCCCTCCCTATGCAGTTGGAAGGGCCGGGAACTAAGGTGTTCTCTGAGGCGAGCGTTCCACAGCTTTGAAACAGCCTCAGGCACGCGGTTCTTGGCAGGGTTTCGTTCCCTGCGGGTCTGCCACGTTGAGGAAAGCTAAGCGGCCCTGAAAGAAACCACCGGGGCTCCAATTCGGTTTGGGGACTCCTGCTCGACGTCTCTCTAAGTGATGCGGAAACTGGACTTTAGGTCCAGCCCGAAGTAATGAAGAGAGTAACCCCGAGCATTGCTAGGCATTGGGAACATCCAAAGTCACCCAGGTAGGCCTGCTGAGGGCAGTTCGGGGTTTGTGCCGTTCACCACATGCAGCACACACTGCATCCAAAAGTTTCATCGCAGAAGGCCGAACTGTGTTCCAAGGGTCTCCCTTGGATGGTCAGAGAAGATAGGTGTATGTGCTGGGTGATCCAGTTGGTAATTGAGAAGCCTGGCAGAAGGCAGTCTTTTCCCCATTTGAAAGGTCGATAGTGGCGGCCTCAAGGCTGACTGAAAGACACTGCCCTTACCCGTCTTCTAGTCACCTCCAGGATTGCCTCAGTGAAGACAGTGAGTTTTCTCCTACGAATCCAGGTGGTCTCCAGTGCCTTGCTGGGAGCTCATCCCACGCTTGCCCTAGCTAAAGTGTGAAGTCAAAGTGACCCCTAGCCTCAAGGGAAGCGCGAGCGCTTCCTATCAGCCAAGTTGGGTGGGCAGCCACCTCCATGAACCCTGACTCCATAGAGTGCTTTAACTCCTCTGCGGCTTTGCGTAGGCCTAAGAGAGTCGCGTGTGAATTCCTTCTGAGGGAGAGCATGTGCGCTGGGAGTCCCCGTTTTGTTTTCCGAGCCACACAACACAGGACAGACTGCTGGGGTCAGCTCTTGTTACGCAGAGCGAAGGGCAGTGAACTGCTTCTCGCTTGCTGAGCTTGATGTCTACAGCTGTAAGGCAGCCCCGGGACAAAGTTTTGGCCAGTATTACATTCAGCGTGGCTCTCCCTCTGTGGAGGCCCTCCGAACGGCACTGAAAGAATCCCTGAGCCTAAAGTGCATCCTGGCAACTCTTAACCTGTCATCTCACTATTGTGACGCAAGGTACACTGCAGGTGCAGCCTGACAGAAAGTACAGAAAAGCCGGTACGACTCTGAGGCATTTGGACGATGCAAGGTCCCCTCGGCCTGACTAAGTCATTAAGCGGGTGCTGCTCCTCGTGGCACGCAAAACACCACCCGTCCAACGAAGTGGGATCCTAGAAAGGCCCAGTGTTGCTGAAAGTCTCCAGGTGTCAGTCAGAGAGTGCTGGCAAATGCGTCGTGGGCTCAAGTTGGCACTGGGAGAATGTGGGAGAAGCCCGACTTTCCCCCTTTGGAAAGCCACTTCGTTGCAGCTTCCAAGCCGCCTGCTACTATTCACTCCACAGATTCCTCTGAGGAGCAGTGAGTTTTTCCAAAAGAAACCAGGTGCTTGCGATTCCTTCCGGGGAGCTCACCCCCAGGAGCATACTGTAGCTAAGGTGCCCACTAAATGTGACCTCTAGTCTCGAGGTAAGGTGCACATTTTCCCATTCCCAGAGATAGGGGCGCCCCGGTTTCCAGGAGGTCTTAGTCAGTGGACAGCTTTAGCTTTAGTATGCCTCACAGCGCTCAAGACTCTCACGTGGGCACTTCTTTCCAAGGAAGTGCACTGCGTACCCAAAGCCTTCTGAGCACAAGCAAGGGATACACAGCTCTGGGCACATCCCTCCATATGCAGTTGGAAGGGCCGGGAACTAAGGTGTTCTCTGAGGCGAGCGTTCCACAGCTTTGAAACAGCCTCAAGAACGCGGTTCTTGGCAGGGTTTCGTTCCCTGCGGGTCTGCCACGTTGAGGAAAGCTAAGCGGCCCTAAAAGAAACCACCGGGGCTCCAATTCGGTTTTAAGACTCCTGCTTGACGTCTCTCTAAGTGATGCGGAAACTGGACTTTAGGTCCAGCCCGAAGTAATGCAGAGAGTAACCCCGAGCATTGCTAGGCATTGGGAACATCCAAAGTCACCCAGGTAGGCCTGCTGAGGGCAGTTCGGGGTTTGTGCCGTTCACCACATGCAGCACACACTGCATCCAAAAGTTTCATCGCAGAAGGCCGAACTGTGTTCCAAGGGTCTCCCTTGGATTGTCAGAGAAGATAGGTGTATGTGCTGGGTGATCCAGTTGGTAATTGAGAAGCCTGGCAGAAGGCAGTCTTTTCCCCATTTGAAAGGTCGATAGTGGCGGCCTCAAGGCTGACTGAAAGACACTGCCCTTACCCGTCTTCTAGTCACCTCCAGGAGTGCCTCAGTGAAGACAGTGAGTTTTCTCCTACGAATCCAGGTGGTCTCCAGTGCCTTGCTGGGAGCTCATCCCACGCTTGCCCTAGCTAAAGTGTGAAGTCAAAGTGACCCCTAGCCTCAAGGGAAGCGCGAGCGCTTCCTATCAGCCAAGTTGGGTGGGCAGCCACCTCCATGAACCCTGACTCCATAGAGTGCTTTAACTCCTCTGCGGCTTTGCGTAGGCCTAAGAGAGTCGCGTGTGAATTCCTTCTGAGGGAGAGCATGTGCGCTGGGAGTCCCCGTTTTGTTTTCCGAGCCACACAACACAGGACAGACTGCTGGGGTCAGCTCCTGCTACGCAGAGCGAAGGGCAGTGAACTGCTTCTCGCTTGCAGAGCTTGATGTCTATAGCTGTAAGGCAGCCCCGGGACAAAGTTTTGGCCAGTATTACATTCAGCGTGGCTCTCCCTCTGTGGAGGCCCTCCGAACGGCACTGAGAGAATCCCTGAGCCTAAAGTGCATCCTGGCAACTCTTAACCTGTCATCTCACTATTGTGACGCAAGGTACACTGCAGGTGCAGCCTGACAGAAAGTACAGAAAAGCCGGTACGACTCTGAGGCATTTGGACGATGCAAGGTCCCCTCGGCCTGACTAAGTCATTAAGCGGGTTCTGCTCCTCGTGGCATGCAAAACACACCCCGTCCAAAGAAGTGGGATCCTAGAAAGGCCCAGTGTTCCTGAAAGTCTCCAGGTGTCAGTCAGAGAGTGCTGGCAAATGCGTCATGGGCTCAAGTTGGCACTGGGAGAATGTGGGAGAAGCCCGACTTTCCCCCTTTAGAAAGCCACTTCGTTGCAGCTTCCAAGCCACCTGCTACTATTCACTCCACAGATTCCTCTGAGGAGCAGTGAGTTTTTCCAAAAGAAACCAGGTGCTTGCGATTCCTTCCGGGGAGCTCACCCCCAGGAGCATACTGTAGCTAAGGTGCCCACTAAATGTGACCTCTAGTCTCGAGGTAAGGTGCACATTTTCCCATTCCCAGAGATAGGGGCGCCCCGGTTTCCAGGAGGTCTTAGTCAGTGGACGGCTTTAGCTTTAGTATGCCTCACAGCGCTCAAGACTCTCACGTGGGCACTTCTTTCCAAGGAAGTGCACTGCGTACCCAAAGCCTTCTGAGCACAATCAAGGGATACACAGCTCAGGGCACATCCCTCCCTATGCAGTTGGAAGGGCCGGGAACTAAGGTGTTCTCTGAGGCGAGCGTTCCACAGCTTTGAAACAGCCCCAGGAACGTGGTTCTTGGCAGGGTTTCGTTCCCTGCGGGTCTGCCACGTTGAGGAAAACTAAGCGGCCATGAAAGAAACCACCGGGGCTCCAATTCGGTTTGGGGACTCCTGCTCGACGTCTCTCTAAGTGATGCGGAAACTGGACTTTAGGTCCAGCCCGAAGTAATGCAGAGAGTAACCCCGAGCATTGCTAGGCATTGGGAACATCCAAAGTCACCCAGGTAGGCCTGCTGAGGGCAGTTCGGGGTTTGTGCCGTTCACCACATGCAGCACACACTGCATCCAAAAGTTTCATCGCAGAAGGCCGAACTGTGTTCCAAGGGTCTCCCTTGGATTGTCAGAGAAGATAGGTGTATGTGCTGGGTGATCCAGTTGGTAATTGAGAAGCCTGGCAGAAGGCAGTCTTTTCCCCATTTGAAAGGTCGATAGTGGCGGCCTCAAGGCTGACTGAAAGACACTGCCCTTACCCGTCTTCTAGTCACCTCCAGGAGTGCCTCAGTGAAGACAGTGAGTTTTCTCCTACGAATCCAGGTGGTCTCCAGTGCCTTGCTGGGAGCTCATCCCACGCTTGCCCTAGCTAAAGTGTGAAGTCAAAGTGACCCCTAGCCTCAAGGGAAGCGCGAGCGCTTCCTATCAGCCAAGTTGGGTGGGCAGCCACCTCCATGAACCCTGACTCCATAGAGTGCTTTAACTCCTCTGCGGCTTTGCGTAGGCCTAAGAGAGTCGCGTGTGAATTCCTTCTGAGGGAGAGCATGTGCGCTGGGAGTCCCCGTTTTGTTTTCCGAGCCACACAACACAGGACAGACTGCTGGGGTCAGCTCTTGCTACGCAGAGCGAAGGGCAGTGAACTGCTTCTCGCTTGCAGAGCTTGATGTCTACAGCTGTAAGGCAGCCCCGGGACAAAGTTTTGGCCAGTATTACATTCAGCGTGGCTCTCCCTCTGTGGAGGCCCTCCGAACGGCACTGAGAGAATCCCTGAGCCTAAAGTGCATCCTGGCAACTCTTAACCTGTCATCTCACTATTGTGACGCAAGGTACACTGCAGGTGCAGCCTGACAGAAAGTACAGAAAAGCCGGTACGACTCTGAGGCATTTGGACGATGCAAGGTCCCCTCGGCCTGACTAAGTCATTAAGCTGGTGCTGCTCCTCGTGGCACGCAAAACACCCCCCGTCCAACGAAGTGGGATCCTAGAAAGGCCCAGTGTTGCTGAAAGTCTCCAGGTGTCAGTCAGAGAGTGCTGGCAAATGCGTCGTGGGCTCAAGTTGGCACTGGGAGAATGTGGGAGAAGCCCGACTTTCCCCCTTTGGAAAGCCACTTCGTTGCAGCTTCCAAGCCGCCTGCTACTATTCACTCCACAGATTCCTCTGAGGAGCGGTGAGTTTTTCCAAAAGAAACCAGGTGCTTGCGATTCCTTCCGGGGAGCTCACCCCCAGGAGCATACTGTAGCTAAGGTGCCCACTAAATGTGACCTCTAGTCTCGAGGTAAGGTGCACATTTTCCCATTCCCAGAGATAGGGGTGCCCCGGTTTCCAGGAGGTCTTAGTCAGTGGACGGCTTTAGCTTTAGTATGCCTCACAGCGCTCAAGACTCTCACGTGGGCACTTCTTTCCAAGGAAGTGCACTGCGTACCCAAAGCCTTCTGAGCACAATCAAGGGATACACAGCTCAGGGCACATCCCTCCCTATGCAGTTGGAAGGGCCGGGAACTAAGGTGTTCTCTGAGGCGAGCGTTCCACATCTTTGAAACAGCCCCAGGAACGTGGTTCTTGGCAGGGTTTCGTTCCCTGCGGGTCTGCCACGTTGAGGAAAACTAAGCGGCCCTGAAAGAAACCACCGGGGCTCCAATTCGGTTTGGGGACTCCTGCTCGACGTCTCTCTAAGTGATGCGGAAACTGGACTTTAGGTCCAGCCCGAAGTAATGCAGAGAGTAACCCCGAGCATTGCTAGGCATTGGGAACATCCAAAGTCACCCAGGTAGGCCTGCTGAGGGCAGTTCGGGGTTTGTGCCGTTCACCACATGCAGCACACACTGCATCCAAAAGTTTCATCGCAGAAGGCCGAACTGTGTTCCAAGGGTCTCCCTTGGATTGTCAGAGAAGATAGGTGTATGTGCTGGGTGATCCAGTTGGTAATTGAGAAGCCTGGCAGAAGGCAGTCTTTTCCCCATTTGAAAGGTCGATAGTGGCGGCCTCAAGGCTGACTGAAAGACACTGCCCTTACCCGTCTTCTAGTCACCTCCAGGAGTGCCTCAGTGAAGACAGTGAGTTTTCTCCTACGAATCCAGGTGGTCTCCAGTGCCTTGCTGGGAGCTCATCCCACGCTTGCCCTAGCTAAAGTGTGAAGTCAAAGTGACCCCTAGCCTCAAGGGAAGCGCGAGCGCTTCCTATCAGCCAAGTTGGGTGGGCAGCCACCTCCATGAACCCTGACTCCATAGAGTGCTTTAACTCCTCTGCGGCTTTGCGTAGGCCTAAGAGAGTCGCGTGTGAATTCCTTCTGAGGGAGAGCATGTGCGCTGGGAGTCCCCGTTTTGTTTTCCGAGCCACACAACACAGGACAGACTGCTGGGGTCAGCTCTTGCTACACAGAGCGAAGGGCAGTGAACTGCTTCTCGCTTGCAGAGCTTGATGTCTACAGCTGTAAGGCAGCCCCGGGACAAAGTTTTGGCCAGTATTACATTCAGCGTGGCTCTCCCTCTGTGGAGGCCCTCCGAACGGCACTGAGAGAATCCCTGAGCCTAAAGTGCATCCTGGCAACTCTTAACCTGTCATCTCACTATTGTGACGCAAGGTACACTGCAGGTGCAGCCTGACAGAAAGTACAGAAAAGCCGGTACGACTCTGAGGCATTTGGACGATGCAAGGTCCCCTCGGCCTGACTAAGTCATTAAGCTGGTGCTGCTCCTCGTGGCACGCAAAACACCCCCCGTCCAACGAAGTGGGATCCTAGAAAGGCCCAGTGTTGCTGAAAGTCTCCAGGTGTCAGTCAGAGAGTGCTGGCAAATGCGTCGTGGGCTCAAGTTGGCACTGGGAGAATGTGGGAGAAGCCCGACTTTCCCCCTTTGGAAAGCCACTTCGTTGCAGCTTCCAAGCCGCCTGCTACTATTCACTCCACAGATTCCTCTGAGGAGCGGTGTGTTTTTCCAAAAGAAACCAGGTGCTTGCGATTCCTTCCGGGGAGCTCACCCCCAGGAGCATACTGTAGCTAAGGTGCCCACTAAATGTGACCTCTAGTCTCGAGGTAAGGTGCACATTTTCCCATTCCCAGAGATAGGGGTGCCCCGGTTTCCAGGAGGTCTTAGTCAGTGGACGGCTTTAGCTTTAGTATGCCTCACAGCGCTCAAGACTCTCACGTGGGCACTTCTTTCCAAGGAAGTGCACTGCGTACCCAAAGCCTTCTGAGCACAATCAAGGGATACACAGCTCAGGGCACATCCCTCCCTATGCAGTTGGAAGGGCCGGGAACTAAGGTGTTCTCTGAGGCGAGCGTTCCACAGCTTTGAAACAGCCCCAGGAACGTGGTTCTTGGCAGGGTTTCGTTCCCTGCGGGTCTGCCACGTTGAGGAAAACTAAGCGGCCATGAAAGAAACCACCGGGGCTCCAATTCGGTTTGGGGACTCCTGCTCGACGTCTCTCTAAGTGATGCGGAAACTGGACTTTAGGTCCAGCCCGAAGTAATGCAGAGAGTAACCCCGAGCATTGCTAGGCATTGGGAACATCCAAAGTCACCCAGGTAGGCCTGCTGAGGGCAGTTCGGGGTTTGTGCCGTTCACCACATGCAGCACACACTGCATCCAAAAGTTTCATCGCAGAAGGCCGAACTGTGTTCCAAGGGTCTCCCTTGGATTGTCAGAGAAGATAGGTGTATGTGCTGGGTGATCCAGTTGGTAATTGAGAAGCCTGGCAGAAGGCAGTCTTTTCCCCATTTGAAAGGTCGATAGTGGCGGCCTCAAGGCTGACTGAAAGACACTGCCCTTACCCGTCTTCTAGTCACCTCCAGGAGTGCCTCAGTGAAGACAGTGAGTTTTCTCCTACGAATCCAGGTGGTCTCCAGTGCCTTGCTGGGAGCTCATCCCACGCTTGCCCTAGCTAAAGTGTGAAGTCAAAGTGACCCCTAGCCTCAAGGGAAGCGCGAGCGCTTCCTATCAGCCAAGTTGGGTGGGCAGCCACCTCCATGAACCCTGACTCCATAGAGTGCTTTAACTCCTCTGCGGCTTTGCGTAGGCCTAAGAGAGTCGCGTGTGAATTCCTTCTGAGGGAGAGCATGTGCGCTGGGAGTCCCCGTTTTGTTTTCCGAGCCACACAACACAGGACAGACTGCTGGGGTCAGCTCTTGCTACGCAGAGCGAAGGGCAGTGAACTGCTTCTCGCTTGCAGAGCTTGATGTCTACAGCTGTAAGGCAGCCCCGGGACAAAGTTTTGGCCAGTATTACATTCAGCGTGGCTCTCCCTCTGTGGAGGCCCTCCGAACGGCACTGAGAGAATCCCTGAGCCTAAAGTGCATCCTGGCAACTCTTAACCTGTCATCTCACTATTGTGACGCAAGGTACACTGCAGGTGCAGCCTGACAGAAAGTAGAGAAAAGCCGGTACGACTCTGAGGCATTTGGACGATGCAAGGTCCCCTCGGCCTGACTAAGTCATTAAGCGGGTGCTGCTCCTCGTGGCACGCAAAACACCCCCCGTCCAATGAAGTGGGATCCTAGAAAGGCCCAGTGTTGCTGAAAGTCTCCAGGTGTCAGTCAGAGAGTGCTGGCAAATGCGTCGTGGGCTCAAGTTGGCACTGGGAGAATGTGGGAGAAGCCCGACTTTCCCCCTTTGGAAAGCCACTTCGTTGCAGCTTCCAAGCCGCCTGCTACTATTCACTCCACAGATTCCTCTGAGGAGCGGTGAGTTTTTCCAAAAGAAACCAGGTGCTTGCGATTCCTTCCGGGGAGCTCACCCCCAGGAGCATACTGTAGCTAAGGTGCCCACTAAATGTGACCTCTAGTCTCGAGGTAAGGTGCACATTTTCCCATTCCCAGAGATAGGGGCGCCCCGGTTTCCAGGAGGTCTTAGTCAGTGCACGGCTTTAGCTTTAGTATGCCTCACAGCGCTCAAGACTCTCACGTGGGCACTTCTTTCCAAGGAAGTACACTGCGTACCCAAAGCCTTCTGAGCACAAGCAAGGGATACACAGCTCTGGGCACATCCCTCCCTATGCAGTTGGAATGGCCGGGAACTAAGGTGTTCTCTGAGGCGAGCGTTCCACAGCTTTGAAACAGCCTCAGGAACGTGGTTCTTGGCAGGGTTTCATTCCCTGCGGGTCTGCCACGTTGAGAAAAACTAAGCGGCCCTTAAAGAAACCACCGGGGCTCCAATTAGTTTGGGGACTCCTGCTCGACGTCTCTCTAAGTGATGCGGAAACTGGACTTTAGGTCCAGCCCGAAGTAATGCAGAGAGTAACCCCGAGCATTGCTAGGCATTGGGAACATCCAAAGTCACCCAGGTAGGCCTGCTGAGGGCAGTTCGGGGTTTGTGCCGTTCACCACATGCAGCACACACTGCATCCAAAAGTTTCATCGCAGAAGGCCGAACTGTGTTCCAAGGGTCTCCCTTGGATTGTCAGAGAAGATAGGTGTATGTGCTGGGTGATCCAGTTGGTAATTGAGAAGCCTGGCAGAAGGCAGTCTTTTCCCCATTTGAAAGGTCGATAGTGGCGGCCTCAAGGCTGACTGAAAGACACTGCCCTTACCCGTCTTCTAGTCACCTCCAGGAGTGCCTCAGTGAAGACAGTGAGTTTTCTCCTACGAATCCAGGTGGTCTCCAGTGCCTTGCTGGGAGCTCATCCCACGCTTGCCCTAGCTAAAGTGTGAAGTCAAAGTGACCCCTAGCCTCAAGGTAAGCACGAGCGCTTCCTATCAGCCAAGTTGGGTGGGCAGCCACCTCCATGAACCCTGACTCCATAGAGTGCTTTAACTCCTCTGCGGCTTTGCGTAGGCCTAAGAGAGTCGCGTGTGAATTCCTTCTGAGGGAGAGCATGTGCGCTGTGAGTCCCCGTTTTGTTTTCCGAGCCACACAACACAGGACAGACTGCTGGGGTCAGCTCTTGCTACGCAGAGCGAAGGGCAGTGAACTGCTTCTCGCTTGCTGAGCTTGATGTCTACAGCTGTAAGGCAGCCCCGGGACAAAGTTTTGGCCAGTATTACATTCAGCATGGCTCTCCCTCTGTGGAGGCCCTCCGAACGGCACTGAAAGAATCCCTGAGCCTAAAGTGCATCCTGGCAACTCTTAACCTGTCATCTCACTATTGTGACGCAAGGTACACTGCAGGTGCAGCCTGACAGAAAGTACAGAAAAGCCGGTACGACTCTGAGGCATTTGGACGATGCAAGGTCCCCTCGGCCTGACTAAGTCATTAAGCGGGTGCTGCTCCTCGTGGCACGCAAAACACCCCCCGTCCAACGAAGTGGGATCCTAGAAAGGCCCAGTGTTGCTGAAAGTCTCCAGGTGTCAGTCAGAGAGTGCTGGCAAATGCGTCGTGGGCTCAAGTTGGCACTGGGAGAATGTGGGAGAAGCCCGACTTTCCCCCTTTGGAAAGCCACTTCGTTGCAGCTTCCAAGCCGCCTGCTACTATTCACTCCACAGATTCCTCTGAGGAGCAGTGAGTTTTTCCAAAAGAAACCAGGTGCTTGCGATTCCTTCCGGGGAGCTCACCCCCAGGAGCATACTGTAGCTAAGGTGCCCACTAAATGTGACCTCTAGTCTCGAGGTAAGGTGCACATTTTCCCATTCCCAGAGATAGGGGCGCCCCGGTTTCCAGGAGGTCTTAGTCAGTGGACGGCTTTAGCTTTAGTATGCCTCACAGCGCTCAAGACTCTCACGTGGGCACTTCTTTCCAAGGAAGTGCACTGCGTACCCAAAGCCTTCTGAGCACAATCAAGGGATACACAGCTCTGGGCACATCCCTCCCTATGCAGTTGGAAGGGCCGGGAACTAAGGTGTTCTCTGAGGCGAGCGTTCCACAGCTTTGAAACAGCCTCAGGAACGCGGTTCTTGGCAGGGTTTCATTCCCTGCGGGTCTGCCACGTTGAGGAAATCTAAGCGGCCCTGAAAGAAACCACCGGGGCTCCAATTAGTTTGGGGACTCCTGCTCGACGTCTCTCTAAGTGATGCGGAAACTGGACTTTAGGTCCAGCCCGAAGTAATGCAGAGAGTAACCCCGAGCATTGCTAGGCATTGGGAACATCCAAAGTCACCCAGGTAGGCCTGCTGAGGGCAGTTCGGGGTTTGTGCCGTTCACCACATGCAGCACACACTGCATCCAAAAGTTTCATCGCAGAAGGCCGAACTGTGTTCCAAGGGTCTCCCTTGGATTGTCAGAGAAGATAGGTGTATGTGCTGGGTGATCCAGTTGGTAATTGAGAAGCCTGGCAGAAGGCAGTCTTTTCCCCATTTGAAAGGTCGATAGTGGCGGCCTCAAGGCTGACTGAAAGACACTGCCCTTACCCGTCTTCTAGTCACCTCCAGGAGTGCCTCAGTGAAGACAGTGAGTTTTCTCCTACGAATCCAGGTGGTCTCCAGTGCCTTGCTGGGAGCTCATCCCACGCTTGCCCTAGCTAAAGTGTGAAGTCAAAGTGACCCCTAGCCTCAAGGTAAGCGCGAGCGCTTCCTATCAGCCAAGTTGGGTGGGCAGCCACCTCCATGAACCCTGACTCCATAGAGTGCTTTAACTCCTCTGCGGCTTTGCGTAGGCCTAAGAGAGTCGCGTGTGAATTCCTTCTGAGGGAGAGCATGTGCGCTGTAAGTCCCCGTTTTGTTTTCCGAGCCACACAACACAGGACAGACTGCTGGGGTCAGCTCTTGCTACGCAGAGCGAAGGGCAGTGAACTGCTTCTCGCTTGCAGAGCTTGATGTCTACAGCTGTAAGGCAGCCCCGGGACAAAGTTTTGGCCAGTATTACATTCAGCGTGGCTCTCCCTCTGTGGAGGCCCTCCGAACGGCACTGAGAGAATCCCTGAGCCTAAAGTGCATCCTGGCAACTCTTAACCTGTCATCTCACTATTGTGACGCAAGGTACACTGCAGGTGCAGCCTGACAGAAAGTACAGAAAAGCCGGTACGACTCTGAGGCATTTGGACGATGCAAGGTCCCCTCGGCCTGACTAAGTCATTAAGCGGGTGCTGCTCCTCGTGGCACGCAAAACACCCCCCGTCCAACGAAGTGGGATCCTAGAAAGGCCCAGTGTTGCTGAAAGTCTCCAGGTGTCAGTCGGAGAGTGCTGGCAAATGTGTCGTGGGCTCAAGTTGGCACTGGGAGAATGTGGGAGAAGCCCGACTTTCCCCCTTTGGAAAGCCACTTCGTTGCAGCTTCCAAGCCGCCTGCTACTATTCACTCCACAGATTCCTCTGAGGAGCAGTGAGTTTTTCCAAAAGAAACCAGGTGCTTGCGATTCCTTCCGGGGAGCTCACCCCCAGGAGCATACTGTAGCTAAGGTGCCCACTAAATGTGACCTCTAGTCTCGAGGTAAGGTGCACATTTTCCCATTCCCAGAGATAGGGGCGCCCCGGTTTCCAGGAGGTCTTAGTCAGTGCACGGCTTTAGCTTTAGTATGCCTCACAGCGCTCAAGACTCTCACGTGGGCACTTCTTTCCAAGGAAGTGCACTGCGTACCCAAAGCCTTCTGAGCACAATCAAGGGATACACAGCTCTGGCCACAACCCTCCCTATGCAGTTGGAAGGGCCGGGAACTAAGGTGTTCTCTGAGGCGAGCGTTCCACAGCTTTGAAACAGCCTCAGGAACGCGGTTCTTGGCAGGGTTTCATTCCCTGCGGGTCTGCCACGTTGAGGAAATCTAAGCGGCCCTGAAAGAAACCACCGGGGCTCCAATTCGGTTTGGGGACTCCTGCTCGACGTCTCTCTAAGTGATGCGGAAACTGGACTTTAGGTCCAGCCCGAAGTAATGCAGAGAGTAACCCCGAGCATTGCTAGGCATTGGGAACATCCAAAGTCACCCAGGTAGGCCTGCTGAGGGCAGTTCGGGGTTTGTGCCGTTCACCACATGCAGCACACACTGCATCCAAAAGTTTCATCGCAGAAGGCCGAACTGTCTTCCAAGGGTCTCCCTTGGATTGTCAGAGAAGATAGGTGTATGTGCTGGGTGATCCAGTTGGTAATTGAGAAGCCTGGCAGAAGGCAGTCTTTTCCCCATTTGAAAGGTCGATAGTGGCGGCCTCAAGGCTGACTGAAAGACACTGCCCTTACCCGTCTTCTAGTCACCTCCAGGAGTGCCTCAGTGAAGACAGTGAGTTTTCTCCTACGAATCCAGGTGGTCTCCAGTGCCTTGCTGGGAGCTCATCCCACGCTTGCCCTAGCTAAAGTGTGAAGTCAAAGTGACCCCTAGCCTCAAGGGAAGCGCGAGCGCTTCCTATCAGCCAAGTTGGGTGGGCAGCCACCTCCATGAACCCTGACTCCATAGAGTGCTTTAACTCCTCTGCGGCTTTGCGTAGGCCTAAGAGAGTCGCGTGTGAATTCCTTCTGAGGGAGAGCATGTGCGCTGTGAGTCCCCGTTTTGTTTTCCGAGCCACACAACACAGCACACACTGCTGGGGTCAGCTCTTGCTACGCAGAGCGAAGGGCAGTGAACTGCTTCTCGCTTGCAGAGCTTGATGTCTACAGCTGTAAGGCAGCCCCGGGACAAAGTTTTGGCCAGTATTACATTCAGCGTGGCTCTCCCTCTGTGGAGGCCCTCCGAACGGCACTGAGAGAATCCCTGAGCCTAAAGTGCATCCTGGCAACTCTTAACCTGTCATCTCACTATTGTGACGCAAGGTACACTGCAGCTGCAGCCTGACAGAAAGTACAGAAAAGCCGGTACGACTCTGAGGCATTCGGACGATGCAAGGTCCCCTCGGCCTGACTAAGTCATTAAGCGGGTGCTGCTCCTCGTGGCACGCAAAACACCCCCCGTCCAACGAAGTGGGATCCTAGAAAGGCCCAGTGTTGCTGAAAGTCTCCAGGTGTCAGTCAGAGAGTGCTGGCAAATGCGTCGTGGGCTCAAGTTGGCACTGGGAGAATGTGGGAGAAGCCCGACTTTCCCCCTTTGGAAAGCCACTTCGTTGCAGCTTCCAAGCCGCCTGCTACTATTCACTCCACAGATTCCTCTGAGGAGCAGTGAGTTTTTCCAAAAGAAACCAGGTGCTTGCGATTCCTTCCGGGGAGCTCACCCCCAGGAGCATACTGTAGCTAAGGTGCCCACTAAATGTGACCTCTAGTCTCGAGGTAAGGTGCACATTTTCCCATTCCCAGAGACAGGGGCGCCCCGGTTTCCAGGAGGTCTTAGTCAGTGGACGGCTTTAGCTTTAGTATGCCTCAGAGCGCTCAAGACTCTCACGTGGGCACTTCTTTCCAAGGAAGTGCACTGCGTACCCAAAGCCTTCTGAGCACAAGCAAGGGATACACAGCTCTGGGCACATCCCTCCCTATGCAGTTGGAAGGGCCGGGAACTAAGTTGTTCTCTGATGCGATCATTCCACAGCTTTGAAACAGCCTCAGGAACGCGGTTCTTGGCAGGGTTTCGTTCCCTGAGGGTCTGCCACGTTGAGGAAAACTAAGCGGCCCTGAAAGAAACCACCGGGGCTCCAATTCGGTTTGGGGACTCCTGCTCGACGTCTCTCTAAGTGATGCGGAAACTGGACTTTAGGTCCAGCCCGAAGTAATGCAGAGAGTAACCCCGAGCATTGCTAGGCATTGGGAACATCCAAAGTCACCCAGGTAGGCCTGCTGAGGGCAGTTCGGGGTTTGTGCCGTTCACCACATGCAGCACACACTGCATCCAAAAGTTTCATCGCAGAAGGCCGAACTGTGTTCCAAGGGTCTCCCTTGGATTGTCAGAGAAGATAGGTGTATGTGCTGGGTGATCCAGTTGGTAATTGAGAAGCCTGGCAGAAGGCAGTCTTTTCCCCATTTGAAAGGTCGATAGTGGCGGCCTCAAGGCTGACTGAAAGACACTGCCGTTACCCGTCTTCTAGTCACCTCCAGGAGTGCCTCAGTGAAGACAGTGAGTTTTCTCCTACGAATCCAGGTGGTCTCCAGTGCCTTGCTGGGAGCTCATCCCACGCTTGCCCTAGCTAAAGTGTGAAGTCAAAGTGACCCCTAGCCTCAAGGTAAGCACGAGCGCTTCCTATCAGCCAAGTTGGGTGGGCAGCCACCTCCATGAACCCTGACTCCATAGAGTTCTTTAACTCCTCTGCGGCTTTGCGTAGGCCTAAGAGAGTCGCGTGTGAATTCCTTCTGAGGGAGAGCATGTGCGCTGTGAGTCCCCGTTTTGTTTTCCGAGCCACACAACACAGCACACACTGCTGGGGTCAGCTCTTGCTACGCAGAGCGAAGGGCAGTGAACTGCTTCTCGCTTGCAGAGCTTGATGTCTACAGCTGTAAGGCAGCCCCGGGACAAAGTTTTGGCCAGTATTACATTCAGCGTGGCTCTCCCTCTGTGGAGGCCCTCCGAACGGCACTGAGAGAATCCCTGAGCCTAAAGTGCATCCTGGCAACTCTTAACCTCTCATCTCACTATTGTGACGCAAGGTACACTGCAGCTGCAGCCTGACAGAAAGTACAGAAAAGCCGGTACGACTCTGAGGCATTCTGACGATGCAAGGTCCCCTCGGCCTGACTAAGTCATTAAGCGGGTGCTGCTCCTCGTGGCACGCAAAACACCCACCGTCCAACGAAGTGGGATTCTAGAAAGGCCCAGTGTTGCTGAAAGTCTCCAGGTGTCAGTCAGAGAGTGCTGGCAAATGCGTCGTGGGCTCAAGTTGGCACTGGGAGAATGTGGGAGAAGCCCGACTTTCCCCCTTTGGAAAGCCACTTTGTTGCAGCTTCCAAGCCGCCTGCTACTATTCACTCCACAGATTCTTCTGAGGAGCAGTGAGTTTTTCCAAAAGAAACCAGGTGCTTGCGATTCCTTCCAGGGAGCTCACCCCCAGGAGCATACTGTAGCTAAGGTGCCCACTAAATGTGACCTCTAGTCTCGAGGTAAGGTGCACATTTTCCCATTCCCAGAGATAGGGGCGCCCCGGTTTCCAGGAGGTCTTAGTCAGTGGACGGCTTTAGCTTTAGTATGCCTCACAGCGCTCAAGACTCTCACGTGGGCACTTCTTTCCAAGGAAGGGCACTGCGTACCCAAAGCCTTCTGTGCACAATCAAGAGATACACAGCTCTGGGCACATCCCTCCCTATGCATTTGGAAGGGCCAGGAACTAAGGTGTTCTATGAGGCGAGCGTTCCACAGCTTTGAAACAGCCTCAGGAACACGGTTCTTGGCAGGGTTTCGTTCCCTGCCGGTCTGCCACGTTGAGGAAATCTAAGCGGCCCTGAAAGAAACCACCGGGGCTCCAATTCGGTTTGGGGACTCCTGCTCGACGTCTCTCTAAGTGATGCGGAAACTGGACTTTAGGTCCAGCCCGAAGTAATGCAGAGAGTAACCCCGAGCATTGCTAGGCATTGGGAACATCCAAAGTCACCCAGGTAGGCCTGCTGAGGGCAGTTCGGGGTTTGTGCCGTTCACCACATGCAGCACACACTGCATCCAAAAGTTTCATCGCAGAAGGCCGAACTGTGTTCCAAGGGTCTCCCTTGGCTAGTCAGAGAAGATAGGTGTATGTGCTGGGTGATCCAGTTGGTAATTGAGAAGCCTGGCAGAAGGCAGTCTTTTCCCCATTTGAAAGGTCGATAGTGGCGGCCTCAAGGCTGACTGAAAGACACTGCCCTTACCCGTCTTCTAGTCACCTCCAGGAGTGCCTCAGTGAAGACAGTGAGTTTTCTCCTACGAATCCAGGTGGTCTCCAGTGCCTTGCTGGGAGCTCATCCCACGCTTGCCCTAGCTAAAGTGTGAAGTCAAAGTGACCCGTAGCCTCAAGGGAAGCGCGAGCGCTTCCTATCAGCCAAGTTGGGTGGGCAGCCACCTCCATGAACCGTGACTCCATAGAGTACTTTAACTCCTCTGCGGCTTTGCGTATGCCTAAGAGAGTCGCGTGTGAATTCCTTCTGAGGGAGAGCATGTGCGCTGGGAGTCCCCGTTTTGTTTTCCGAGCCACACAACACAGCACACACTGCTGGGGTCAGCTCTTGCTACGCAGAGCGAAGGGCAGTGAACTGCTTCTCGCTTGCAGAGCTTGATGTCTACAGCTGTAAGGCAGCCCCGGGACAAAGTTTTGGCCAGTATTACATTCAGCGTGGCTCTCCCTCTGTGGAGGCCCTCCGAACGGCACTGAGAGAATCCCTGAGCCTAAAGTGCATCCTGGCAACTCTTAACCTGTCATCTCACTATTGTGACGCAAGGTACACTGCAGCTGCAGCCTGACAGAAAGTACAGAAAAGCCGGTACGACTCTGAGGCATTCGGACGATGCAAGGTCCCCTCGGCCTGACTAAGTCATTAAGCGGGTGCTGCTCCTCGTGGCATGCAAAACACCCCCCGTCCAACGAAGTGGGATCCTAGAAAGGCCCAGTGTTGCTGAAAGTCTCCAGGTGTCAGTCAGAGAGTGCTGGCAAATGCGTCGTGGGCTCAAGTTGGCACTGGGAGAATGTGGGAGAAGCCCGACTTTCCCCCTTTGGAAAGCCACTTCGTTGCAGCTTCCAAGCCGCCTGCTACTATTCACTCCACAGATTCCTCTGAGGAGCAGTGAGTTTTTCCAAAAGAAACCAGGTGCTTGCGATTCCTTCCGGGGAGCTCACCCCCAGGAGCATACTGTAGCTAAGGTGCCCACTAAATGTGACCTCTAGTCTCGAGGTAAGGTGCACATTTTCCCATTCCCAGAGACAGGGGCGCCCCGGTTTCCAGGAGGTCTTAGTCAGTGGACGGCTTTAGCTTTAGTATGCCTCAGAGCGCTCAAGACTCTCACGTGGGCACTTCTTTCCAAGGAAGTGCACTGCGTACCCAAAGCCTTCTGAGCACAAGCAAGGGATACACAGCTCTGGGCACATCCCTCCCTATGCAGTTGGAAGGGCCGGGAACTAAGTTGTTCTCTGATGCGATCGTTCCACAGCTTTGAAACAGCCCCAGGAACGCGGTTCTTGGCAGGGTTTCGTTCCCTGAGGGTCTGCCACGTTGAGGAAAACTAAGCGGCCCTGAAAGAAACCACCGGGGCTCCAATTCCATTTGGGGAATCCTGCTCGACGTCTCTCTAAGTGATGCGGAAACTGGACTTTAGGTCCAGCCCGAAGTAATGCAGAGAGTAACCCCGAGCATTGCTAGGCATTGGGAACATCCAAAGTCACCCAGGTAGGCCTGCTGAGGGCAGTTCGGGGTTTGTGCCGTTCACCACATGCAGCACACACTGCATCCAAAAGTTTCATCGCAGAAGGCCGAACTGTGTTCCAAGGGTCTCCCTTGGCTAGTCAGAGAAGATAGGTGTATGTGCTGGGTGATCCAGTTGGTAATTGAGAAGCCTGGCAGAAGGCAGTCTTTTCCCCATTTGAAAGGTCGATAGTGGCGGCCTCAAGGCTGACTGAAAGACACTGCCGTTACCCGTCTTCTAGTCACCTCAGGAGTGCCTCAGTGAAGACAGTGAGTTTTCTCCTACGAATCCAGGTGGTCTCCAGTGCCTTGCTGGGAGCTCATCCCACGCTTGCCCTAGCTAAAGTGTGAAGTCAAAGTGACCCCTAGCCTCAAGGTAAGCACGAGCGCTTCCTATCAGCCAAGTTGGGTGGGCAGCCACCTCCATGAACCCTGACTCCATAGAGTGCTTTAACTCCTCTGCGGCTTTGCATAGGCCTAAGAGAGTCGCGTGTGAATTCCTTCTGAGGGAGAGCATGTGCGCTGTGAGTCCCCGTTTTGTTTTCCGAGCCACACAACACAGGACAGACTGCTGGGGTCAACTCTTGCTACGCAGAGCGAAGGGCAGTGAACTGCTTCTCGCTTGCAGAGCTTGATGTCTACAGCTGTAAGGCAGCCCCGGGACAAAGTTTTGGCCAGTATTACATTCAGCGTGGCTCTCCCTCTGTGGAGGCCCTCCGAACGGCACTGAGAGAATCCCTGAGCCTAAAGTGCATCCTGGCAACTCTTAACCTGTCATCTCACTATTGTGACGCAAGGTACACTGCAGGTGCAGCCTGACAGAAAGTACAGAAAAGCCGGTACGACTCTGAGGCATTTGGACGATGCAAGGTCCCCTCGCCCTGACTAAGTCATTAAGCGGGTGCTACTCCTCGTGGCACGCAATACACCCCCCGTCCAACGAAGTGGGATCCTAGAAAGGCCCAGTGTTGCTGAAAGTCTCCAGGTGTCAGTCAGAGAGTGCTGGCAAATGCGTCGTGGGCTCAAGTTGGCACTGGGAGAATGTGGGAGAAGCCCGACTTTCCCCCTTTGGAAAGCCACTTCATTGCAGCTTCCAAGCCGCCTGCTACTATTCACTCCACAGATTCCTCTGAGGAGCAGTGAGTTTTTCCAAAAGAAACCAGGTGCTTGCGATTCCTTCCGGGGAGCTCACCCGCAGGAGCATACTGTAGCTAAGGTGCCCACTAAATGTGACCTCTCGTCTCGAGGTAAGGTGCACATTTTCCCATTCCCAGAGATAGGGTCGCCCCGGTTTCCAGGAGGTCTTAGTCAATGGACGGCTTTAGCTTTAGTATGCCTCACAGCACTCAAGACTCTCACGTGGGCACTTCTTTCCAAGGAAGTGCACTGCGTACCCAAAGCCTTCTGAGCAGAATCAAGGGATACACAGCTCTGGGCACATCCCTCCCTATGCAGTTGGAAGGGTCGGGAACTAAGGTGTTCTCTGAGGCGAGCGTTCCACAGCTTTGAAACAGCCTCAGGAACGCGGTTCTTGGCAGGGTTTCATTCCCTGCGGGTCTGCCACGTTGAGGAAACCTAAGCGGCCCTGAAAGAAACCACCGGGTCTCCAATTCGGTTTGGGGACTCCTGCTCGACGTCTCTCTAAGTGATGCAGAAACTGGACTTTAGGTCCAGCCCGAAGTAATGCAGAGAGTAACCCCGAGCATTGCTAGGCATTGGGAACATCCAAAGTCACCCAGGTAGGCCTGCTGAGGGCAGTTCGGGGTTTGTGCCGTTCACCACATTCAGCACACACTGCATCCAAAAGTTTCATCGCAGAAGGCCGAACTGTGTTCCAAGGGTCTCCCTTGGATTGTCAGAGAAGTTAGGTGTATGTGCTGGGTGATCCAGTTGGTAATTGAGAAGCCTGGCAGAAGGCAGTCTTTTCCCCATTTGAAAGGTCGATAGTGGCGGCCTCAAGGCTGACTGAAAGACACTGCCCTTACCCGTCTTCTAGTCACCTCCAGGAGTGCCTCAGTGAAGACAGTGAGTTTTCTCCTACGAATCCAGGTGGTCTCCAGTGCCTTGCTGGGAGCTCATCCCACGCTTGCCCTAGCTAAAGTGTGAAGTCAAAGTGACCCCTAGCCTCAAGGGAAGCGCGAGCGCTTCCTATCAGCCAAGTTGGGTGGGCAGCCACCTCCATGAACCCTGACTCCATAGAGTGCTTTAACTCCTCTGCGGCTTTGCGTAGGCCTAAGAGAGTCGCGTGTGAATTCCTTCTGAGGGAGAGCATGTGCGCTGTAAGTCCCCGTTTTGTTTTCCGAGCCACACAACACAGGACAGACTGCTGGGGTCAGCTCTTGCTACGCAGAGCGAAGGGCAGTGAACTGCTTCTCGCTTGCAGAGCTTGATGTCTACAGCTGTAAGGCAGCCCCGGGACAAAGTTTTGGCCAGTATTACATTCAGCGTGGCTCTCCCTCTGTGGAGGCCCTCCGAACGGCACTGAGAGAATCCCTGAGCCTAAAGTGCATCCTGGCAACTCTTAACCTGTCATCTCACTATTGTGATGCAAGGTATACTGCAGCTGCAGCCTGACAGAAAGTACAGAAAAGCCGGTACGACTCTGAGGCATTCGGACGATGCAAGGTCCCCTCGGCCTGACTAAGTCATTAAGCGGGTGCTGCTCCTCGTGGCACGCAAAACACCCCCCGTCCAACGAAGTGGGATCCTAGAAAGGCCCAGTGTTGCTGAAAGTCTCCAGGTGTCAGTCAGAGAGTGCTGGCAAATGCGTCGTGGGCTCAAGTTGGCACTGGGAGAATGTGGGAGAAGCCCGACTTTCCCCCTTTGGAAAGCCACTTCGTTGCAGCTTCCAAGCCGCCTGCTACTATTCACTCCACAGATTCCTCTGAGGAGCAGTGAGTTTTTCCAAAAGAAACCAGGTGCTTGCGATTCCTTCCGGGGAGCTCACCCCCAGGAGCATACTGTAGCTAAGGTGCCCACTAAATGTGACCTCTAGTCTCGAGGTAAGGTGCACATTTTCCCATTCCCAGAGACAGGGGCGCCCCGGTTTCCAGGAGGTCTTAGTCAGTGGACGGCTTTAGCTTTAGTATGCCTCAGACCGCTCAAGACTCTCACGTGGGCACTTCTTTCCAAGGAAGTGCACTGCGTACCCAAAGCCTTCTGAGCACAAGCAAGGGATACACAGCTCTGGGCACATCCCTCCCTATGCAGTTGGAAGGGCCGGGAACTAAGTTGTTCTCTGATGCGATCGTTCCACAGATTTGAAACAGCCTCAGGAACGCGGTTCTTGGCAGGGTTTCGTTCCCTGAGGGTCTGCCACGTTGAGGAAAACTAAGCGGCCCTGAAAGAAACCACCGGGGCTCCAATTCGGTTTGGGGACTCCTGCTCGACGTCTCTCTAAGTGATGCGGAAACTGGACTTTAGGTCCAGCCCGAAGTAATGCAGAGAGTAACCCCGAGCATTGCTAGGCATTGGGAACATCCAAAGTCACCCAGGTAGGCCTGCTGAGGGCAGTTCGGGGTTTGTGCCATTCACCACATGCAGCACACACTGCATCCAAAAGTTTCATCGCAGAAGGCCGAACTGTGTTCCAAGGGTCTCCCTTGGCTAGTCAGAGAAGATAGGTGTATGTGCTGGGTGATCCAGTTGGTAATTGAGAAGCCTGGCAGAAGGCAGTCTTTTCCCCATTTGAAAGGTCGATAGTGGCGGCCTCAAGGCTGACTGAAAGACACTGCCGTTACCCGTCTTCTAGTCACCTCCAGGAGTGCCTCAGTGAAGACAGTGAGTTTTCTCCTACGAATCCAGGTAGTCTCCAGTGCCTTGCTGGGAGCTCATCCCACGCTTGCCCTAGCTAAAGTGTGAAGTCAAAGTGACCCCTAGCCTCAAGGTAAGCGCGAGCGCTTCCTATCAGCCAAGTTGGGTGGGCAGCCACCTCCATGAACCCTGACTCCATAGAGTGCTTTAACTCCTCTGCGGCTTTGCGTAGGCCTAAGAGAGTCGCGTGTGAATTCCTTCTGAGGGAGAGCATGTGCGCTGTGAGTCCCCGTTTTGTTTTCCGAGCCACACAACACAGCACACACTGCTGGGGTCAGCTCTTGCTACGCAGAGCGAAGGGCAGTGAACTGCTTCTCGCTTGCAGAGCTTGATGTCTACAGCTGTAAGGCAGCCCCGGGACAAAGTTTTGGCCAGTATTACATTCAGCGTGGCTCTCCCTCTGTGGAGGCCCTCCGAACGGCACTGAGAGAATCCCTGAGCCTAAAGTGCATCCTGGCAACTCTTAACCTGTCATCTCACTATTGTGACGCAAGGTACACTGCAGGTGCAGCCTGACAGAAAGTACAGAAAAGCCGGTACGACTCTGAGGCATTTGGACGATGCAAGGTCCCCTCGGCCTGACTAAGTCATTAAGCGGGTGCTGCTCCTCGTGGCACGCAAAACACACCCCGTCCAACGAAGTGGGATCCTAGAAAGGCCCAGTGTTGCTGAAAGTCTCCAGGTGTCAGTCGGAGAGTGCTGGCAAATGCGTCGTGGGCTCAAGTTGGCACTGGGAGAATGTGGGAGAAGCCCGACTTTCCCCCTTTGGAAAGCCACTTCGTTGCAGCTTCCAAGCCGCCTGCTACTATTCACTCCACAGATTCCTCTGAGGAGCAGTGAGTTTTTCCAAAAGAAACCAGGTGCTTGCGATTCCTTCCGGGGAGCTCACCCCCAGGAGCATACTGTAGCTAAGGTGCCCACTAAATGTGACCTCTAGTCTCGAGGTAAGGTGCACATTTTCCCATTCCCAGAGATAGGGGCGCCCCGGTTTCCAGGAGGTCTTAGTCAGTGGACGGCTTTAGCTTTAGTATGCCTCACAGCGCTCAAGACTCTCACGTGGGCACTTCTTTCCAAGGAAGTGCACTGCGTACCCAAAGCCTTCTGAGCACAATCAAGGGATACACAGCTCTGGCCACATCCCTCCCTATGCAGTTGGAAGGGCCGGGAACTAAGGTGTTCTCTGAGGCGAGCGTTCCACAGCTTTGAAACAGCCTCAGGAACGCGGTTCTTGGCAGGGTTTCATTCCCTGCGGGTCTGCCACGTTGAGGAAATCTAAGCGGCCCTGAAAGAAACCACCGGGGCTCCAATTCGGTTTGGGGACTCCTGCTCGACGTCTCTCTAAGTGATGCGGAAACTGGACTTTAGGTCCAGCCCGAAGTAATGCAGAGAGTAACCCCGAGCATTGCTAGGCATTGGGAACATCCAAAGTCACCCAGGTAGGCCTGCTGAGGGCAGTTCGGGGTTTGTGCCGTTCACCACATGCAGCACACACTGCATCCAAAAGTTTCATCGCAGAAGGCCGAACTGTGTTCCAAGGGTCTCCCTTGGATTGTCAGAGAAGATAGGTGTATGTGCTGGGTGATCCAGTTGGTAATTGAGAAGCCTGGCAGAAGGCAGTCTTTTCCCCATTTGAAAGGTCGATAGTGGCGGCCTCAAGGCTGACTGAAAGACACTGCCCTTACCCGTCTTCTAGTCACCTCCAGGAGTGCCTCAGTGAAGACAGTGAGTTTTCTCCTACGAATCCAGGTGGTCTCCAGTGCCTTGCTGGGAGCTCATCCCACGCTTGCCCTAGCTAAAGTGTGAAGTCAAAGTGACCCCTAGCCTCAAGGTAAGCGCGAGCGCTTCCTATCAGCCAAGTTGGGTGGGCAGCCACCTCCATGAACCCTGACTCCATAGAGTGCTTTAACTCCTCTGCGACTTTGCGTAGGCCTAAGAGAGTCGCGTGTGAATTCCTTCTGAGGGAGAGCATGTGCGCTGTGAGTCCCCGTTTTGTTTTCCGAGCCACACAACACAGCACACACTGCTGGGGTCAGCTCTTGCTACGCAGAGCGAAGGGCAGTGAACTGCTTCTCGCTTGCAGAGCTTGAAATCTACAGCTGTAAGGCAGCCCCGGGACAAAGTTTTGGCCAGTATTACATTCAGCGTGGCTCTCCCTCTGTGGAGGCCCTCTGAACGGCACTGAGAGAATCCCTGAGCCTAAAGTGCATCCTGGCAACTCTTAACCTGTCATCTCACTATTGTGACGCAAGGTACACTGCAGCTGCAGCCTGACAGAAAGTACAGAAAAGCCGGTACGACTCTGAGGCATTCGGAAGATGCAAGGTCCCCTCGGCCTGACTAAGTCATTAAGCGGGTGCTGCTCCTCGTGGCACGCAAAACACCCCCCGTCCAACGAAGTGGGATCCTAGAAAGGCCCAGTGTTGCTGAAAGTCTCCAGGTGTCAGTCAGAGAGTGCTGGCAAATGCGTCGTGGGCTCAAGTTGGCACTGGGAGAATGTGGGAGAAGCCCGACTTTCCCCCTTTGGAAAGCCACTTCGTTGCAGCTTCCAAGCCGCCTGCTACTATTCACTCCACAGATTCCTCTGAGGAGCAGTGAGTTTTTCCAAAAGAAACCAGGTGCTTGCGATTCCTTCCGGGGAGCTCACCCCCAGGAGCATACTGTAGCTAAGGTGCCCACTAAATGTGACCTCTAGTCTCGAGGTAAGGTGCACATTTTCCCATTCCCAGAGACAGGGGCGCCCCGGTTTCCAGGAGGTCTTACTCAGTGGACGGCTTTAGCTTTAGTATGCCTCAGAGCGCTCAAGACTCTCACGTGGGCACTTCTTTCCAAGGAAGTGCACTGCGTACCCAAAGCCTTCTGAGCACAAGCAAGGGATACACAGCTCTGGGCACATCCCTCCCTATGCAGTTGGAAGGGCCGGGAACTAAGTTGTTCTCTGATGCGATCGTTCCACAGCTTTGAAACAGCCCCAGGAACGCGGTTCTTGGCAGGGTTTCGTTCCCTGAGGGTCTGCCACGTTGAGGAAAACTAAGCGGCCCTGAAAGAAACCACCGGGGCTCCAATTCCATTTGGGGAATCCTGCTCGACGTCTCTCTAAGTGATGCGGAAACTGGACTTTAGGTCCAGCCCGAAGTAATGCAGAGAGTAACCCCGAGCATTGCTAGGCATTGGGAACATCCAAAGTCACCCAGGTAGGCCTGCTGAGGGCAGTTCGGGGTTTGTGCCGTTCACCACATGCAGCACACACTGCATCCAAAAGTTTCATCGCAGAAGGCCGAACTGTGTTCCAAGGGTCTCCCTTGGCTAGTCAGAGAAGATAGGTGTATGTGCTGGGTGATCCAGTTGGTAATTGAGAAGCCTGGCAGAAGGCAGTCTTTTCCCCATTTGAAAGGTCGATAGTGGCGGCCTCAAGGCTGACTGAAAGACACTGCCGTTACCCGTCTTCTAGTCACCTCAGGAGTGCCTCAGTGAAGACAGTGAGTTTTCTCCTACGAATCCAGGTGGTCTCCAGTGCCTTGCTGGGAGCTCATCCCACGCTTGCCCTAGCTAAAGTGTGAAGTCAAAGTGACCCCTAGCCTCAAGGGAAGCACGAGCGCTTCCTATCAGCCAAGTTGGGTGGGCAGCCACCTCCATGAACCCTGACTCCATAGAGTGCTTTAACTCCTCTGCGGCTTTGCATAGGCCTAAGAGAGTCGCGTGTGAATTCCTTCTGAGGGAGAGCATGTGCGCTGTGAGTCCCCGTTTTGTTTTCCGAGCCACACAACACAGGACAGACTGCTGGGGTCAACTCTTGCTACGCAGAGCGAAGGGCAGTGAACTGCTTCTCGCTTGCAGAGCTTGATGTCTACAGCTGTAAGGCAGCCCCGGGACAAAGTTTTGGCCAGTATTACATACAGCGTGGCTCTCCCTCTGTGGAGGCCCTCCGAACGGCACTGAGAGAATCCCTGAGCCTAAAGTGCATCCTGGCAACTCTTAACCTGTCATCTCACTATTCTGACGCAAGGTACACTGCAGGTGCAGCCTGACAGAAAGTACAGAAAAGCCGGTACGACTCTGAGGCATTTGGACGATGCAAGGTCCCCTCGCCCTGACTAAGTCATTAAGCGGGTGCTACTCCTCGTGGCACGCAAAACACCCCCCGTCCAACGAAGTGGGATCCTAGAAAGGCCCAGTGTTGCTGAAAGTCTCCAGGTGTCAGTCAGAGAGTGCTGGCAAATGCGTCGTGGGCTCAAGTTGGCACTGGGAGAATGTGGGAGAAGCCCGACTTTCCCCCTTTGGAAAGCCACTTCATTGCAGCTTCCAAGCCGCCTGCTACTATTCACTCCACAGATTCCTCTGAGGAGCAGTGAGTTTTTCCAAAAGAAACCAGGTGCTTGCGATTCCTTCCGGGGAGCTCACCCCCAGGAGCATACTGTAGCTAAGGTGCCCACTAAATGTGACCTCTCGTCTCGAGGTAAGGTGCACATTTTCCCATTCCCAGAGATAGGGTCACCCCGGTTTCCAAGAGGTCTTAGTCAATGGACGGCTTTAGCTTTAGTATGCCTCACAGCACTCAAGACTCTCACGTGGGCACTTCTTTCCAAGGAAGTGCACTGCGTACCCAAACCCTTCTGAGCAGAATCAAGGGATACACAGCTCTGGGCACATCCCTCCCTATGCAGTTGGAAGGGTCGGGAACTAAGGTGTTCTCTGAGGCGAGCGTTCCACAGCTTTGAAACAGCCTCAGGAACGTGGTTCTTGGCAGGGTTTCATTCCCTGCGGGTCTGCCACGTTGAGGAAACCTAAGCGGCCCTGAAAGAAACCACCGGGTCTCCAATTCGGTTTGGGGACTCCTGCTCGACGTCTCTCTAAGTGATGCAGAAACTGGACTTTAGGTCCAGCCCGAAGTAATGCAGAGAGTAACCCCGAGCATTGCTAGGCATTGGGAACATCCAAAGTCACCCAGGTAGGCCTGCTGAGGGCAGTTCGGGGTTTGTGCCGTTCACCACATGCAGCACACACTGCATCCAAAAGTTTCATCGCAGAAGGCCGAACTGTGTTCCAAGGGTCTCCCTTGGATTGTCAGAGAAGTTAGGTGTATGTGCTGGGTGATCCAGTTGGTAATTGAGAAGCCTGGCAGAAGGCAGTCTTTTCCCCATTTGAAAGGTCGATAGTGGCGGCCTCAAGGCTGACTGAAAGACACTGCCCTTACCCGTCTTCTAGTCACCTCCAGGAGTGCCTCAGTGAAGACAGTGAGTTTTCTCCTACGAATCCAGGTGGTCTCCAGTGCCTTGCTGGGAGCTCATCCCACGCTTGCCCTAGCTAAAGTGTGAAGTCAAAGTGACCCCTAGCCTCAAGGTAAGCGCGAGCGCTTCCTATCAGCCAAGTTGGGTGGGCAGCCACCTCCATGAACCCTGACTCCATAGAGTGCTTTAACTCCTCTGCGGCTTTGCGTAGGCCTAAGAGAGTCGCGTGTGAATTCCTTCTGAGGGAGAGCATGTGCGCTGTAAGTCCCCGTTTTGTTTTCCGAGCCACACAACACAGGACAGACTGCTGGGGTCAGCTCTTGCTACGCAGAGCGAAGGGCAGTGAACTGCTTCTCGCTTGCAGAGCTTGATGTCTACAGCTGTAAGGCAGCCCCGGGACAAAGTTTTGGCCAGTATTACATTCAGCGTGGCTCTCCCTCTGTGGAGGCCCTCCGAACGGCACTGAGAGAATCCCTGAGCCTAAAGTGCATCCTGGCAACTCTTAACCTGTCATCTCACTATTGTGATGCAAGGTATACTGCAGCTGCAGCCTGACAGAAAGTACAGAAAAGCCGGTACGACTCTGAGGCATTCGGACGATGCAAGGTCCCCTCGGCCTGACTAAGTCATTAAGCGGGTGCTGCTCCTCGTGGCACGCAAAACACCCCCCGTCCAACGAAGTGGGATCCTAGAAAGGCCCAGTGTTGCTGAAAGTCTCCAGGTGTCAGTCAGAGAGTGCTGGCAAATGCGTCGTGGGCTCAAGTTGGCACTGGGAGAATGTGGGAGAAGCCCGACTTTCCCCCTTTGGAAAGCCACTTCGTTGCAGCTTCCAAGCCGCCTGCTACTATTCACTCCACAGATTCCTCTGAGGAGCAGTGAGTTTTTCCAAAAGAAACCAGGTGCTTGCGATTCCTTCCGGGGAGCTCACCCCCAGGAGCATACTGTAGCTAAGGTGCCCACTAAATGTGACCTCTAGTCTCGAGGTAAGGTGCACATTTTCCCATTCCCAGAGATAGGGGCGCCCCGGTTTCCAGGAGGTCTTAGTCAGTGGACGGCTTTAGCTTTAGTATGCCTCACAGCGCTCAAGACTCTCACGTGGGCACTTCTTTCCAAGGAAGTGCACTGCGTACCCAAAGCCTTCTGAGCACAATCAAGGGATACACAGCTCTGGGCACATCCCTCCCTATGCAGTTGGAAGGGCCGGGAACTCAGGTGTTCTCTGAGGCGAGCGTTCCACAGCTTTGAAACAGCCTCAGGAACGCGGTTCTTGGCAGGGTTTCGTTCCCTGCGGGTCTGCCACGTTGAGGAAACTTAAGCGGCCCTGAAAGAAACCACCGGGGCTCCAATTAGGTTTGGGGACTCCTGCTCGACGTCTCTCTAAGTGATGCGGAAACTGGACTTTAGGTCCAGCCCGAAGTAATGCAGAGAGTAACCCCGAGCATTGCTAGGCATTGGGAACATCCAAAGTCACCCAGGTAGGCCTGCTGAGGGCAGTTCGGGGTTTGTGCCGTTCACCACATGCAGCACACACTGCATCCAAAAGTTTCATCGCAGAAGGCCGAACTGTGTTCCAAGGGTCTCCCTTGGATTGTCAGAGAAGATAGGTGTATGTGCTGGGTGATCCAGTTGGTAATTGAGAAGCCTGGCAGAGGGCAGTCTTTTCCCCATTTGAAAGGTCGATAGTGGCGGCCTCAAGGCTGACTGAAAGACACTGCCCTTACCCGTCTTCTAGTCACCTCCAGGAGTGCCTCAGTGAAGACAGTGAGTTTTCTCCTACGAATCCAGGTGGTCTCCAGTGCCTTGCTGGGAGCTCATCCCACGCTTGCCCTAGCTAAAGTGTGAAGTCAAAGTGACCCCTAGCCTCAAGGGAAGCGCGAGCGCTTCCTATCAGCCAAGTTGGGTGGGCAGCCACCTCCATGAACCCTGACTCCATAGAGTGCTTTAACTCCTCTGCGGCTTTGCGTAGGCCTAAGAGAGTCGCGTGTGAATTCCTTCTGAGGGAGAGCATGTGCGCTGGGAGTCCCCGTTTTGTTTTCCGAGCCACACAACACAGGACAGACTGCTGGGGTCAGCTCTTGCTACGCAGAGCGAAGGGCAGTGAACTGCTTCTCGCTTGCAGAGCTTGATGTCTACAGCTGTAAGGCAGCCCCGGGACAAAGTTTTGGCCAGTATTACATTCAGCGTGGCTCTCCCTCTGTGGAGGCCCTCCGAACGGCACTGAGAGAATCCCTGAGCCTAAAGTGCATCCTGGCAACCCTTAACCTGTCATCTCACTATTGTGACGCAAGGTACACTGCAGGTGCAGCCTGACAGAAAGTACAGAAAAGCCGGTACGACTCTGAGGCATTTGGACGAGGCAAGGTCCCCTCGGCCTGACTAAGTCATTAAGCGGGTGCTGCTCCTCGTGGCACGCAGAACACCCCCCGTCCAACGAAGTGGGATCCTAGAAAGGCCCAGTGTTGCTGAAAGTCTCCAGGTGTCAGTCAGCGAGTGCTGGCAAATGCGTCGTGGGCTCAAGTTGGCACTGGGAGAATGTGGGAGAAGCCCGACTTTCCCCCTTTGGAAAGCCACTTCGTTGCAGCTTCCAAGCCGCCTGCTACTATTCACTCCACAGATTCCTCTGAGGAGCAGTGAGTTTTTCCAAAAGAAACCAGGTGCTTGCGATTCCTTCCGGGGAGCTCACCCCCAGGAGCATACTGTAGCTAAGGTGCCCACTAAATGTGACCTCTAGTCTCGAGGTAAGGTGCACATTTTCCCATTCCCAGAGATAGGGGCGCCCCGGTTTCCAGGAAGTCTTAGTCAGTGGACGGCTTTAGCTTTAGTATGCCTCACAGCGCTCAAGACTCTCACGTGGGCACTTCTTTCCAAGGAAGTACACTGCGTACCCAAAGCCTTCTGAGCACAAGCAAGGGATACACAGCTCTGGGCACATCCCTCCCTATGCAGTTGGAAGGGCCGGGAACTAAGGTGTTCTCTGAGGCGAGCGTTCCACAGCTTTGAAACAGCCCCAGGAACGTGGTTCTTGGCAGGGTTTCGTTCCCTGCGGGTCTGCCACGTTGAGGAAAACTAAGCGGCCCTGAAAGAAACCACCGGGGCTCCAATTCGGTTTGGGGACTCCTGCTCGACGTCTCTCTAGGTGATGCGGAAACTGGACTTTAGGTCCAGCCCGAAGTAATGCAGAGAGTAACCCCGAGCATTGCTAGGCATTGGGAACATCCAAAGTCACCCAGGTAGGCCTGCTGAGGGCAGTTCGGGGTTTGTGCCGTTCACCACATGCAGCACACACTGCATCCAAAAGTTTCATCGCAGAAGGCCGAACTGTGTTCCACGGGTCTCCCTTGGATTGTCAGAGAAGATAGGTGTATGTGCTGGGTGATCCAGTTGGTAATTGAGAAGCCTGGCAGAGGGCAGTCTTTTCCCCATTTGAAAGGTCGATAGTGGCGGCCTCAAGGCTGACTGAAAGACACTGCCCTTACCCGTCTTCTAGTCACCTCCAGGAGTGCCTCAGTGAAGACAGTGAGTTTTCTCCTACGAATCCAGGTGGTCTCCAGTGCCTTGCTGGGAGCTCATCCCACGCTTGCCCTAGCTAAAGTGTGAAGTCAAAGTGACCCCTAGCCTCAAGGGAAGCGCGAGCGCTTCCTATCAGCCAAGTTGGGTGGGCAGCCACCTCCATGAACCCTGACTCCATAGAGTGCTTTAACTCCTCTGCGGCTTTGCGTAGGCCTAAGAGAGTCGCGTGTGAATTCCTTCTGAGGGAGAGCATGTGCGCTGGGAGTCCCCGTTTTGTTTTCCGAGCCACACAACACAGGACAGACTGCTGGGGTCAGCTCTTGCTACGCAGAGCGAAGGGCAGTGAACTGCTTCTCGCTTGCAGAGCTTGATGTCTACAGCTGTAAGGCAGCCCCGGGACAAAGTTTTGGCCAGTATTACATTCAGCGTGGCTCTCCCTCTGTGGAGGCCCTCCGAACGGCACTGAGAGAATCCCTGAGCCTAAAGTGCATCCTGGCAACCCTTAACCTGTCATCTCACTATTGTGACGCAAGGTACACTGCAGGTGCAGCCTGACAGAAAGTACAGAAAAGCCGGTACGACTCTGAGGCATTTGGACGAGGCAAGGTCCCCTCGGCCTGACTAAGTCATTAAGCGGGTGCTGCTCCTCGTGGCACGCAGAACACCCCCCGTCCAACGAAGTGGGATCCTAGAAAGGCCCAGTGTTGCTGAAAGTCTCCAGGTGTCAGTCAGCGAGTGCTGGCAAATGCGTCGTGGGCTCAAGTTGGCACTGGGAGAATGTGGGAGAAGCCCGACTTTCCCCCTTTGGAAAGCCACTTCATTGCAGCTTCCAAGCCGCCTGCTACTATTCACTCCACAGATTCCTCTGAGGAGCAGTGAGTTTTTCCAAAAGAAACCAGGTGCTTGCGATTCCTTCCGGGGAGCTCACCCCCAGGAGCATACTGTAGCTAAGGTGCCCACTAAATGTGACCTCTAGTCTCGAGGTAAGGTGCACATTTTCCCATTCCCAGAGATAGGGGCGCCCCGGTTTCCAGGAGGTCTTAGTCAGTGGACGGCTTTAGCTTTAGTATGCCTCACAGCGCTCAAGACTCTCACGTGGGCACTTCTTTCCAAGGAAGTACACTGCGTACCCAAAGCCTTCTGAGCACAAGCAAGGGATACACAGCTCTGGGCACATCCCTCCCTATGCAGTTGGAAGGGCCGGGAACTAAGGTGTTCTCTGAGGCGAGCGTTCCACAGCTTTGAAACAGCCCCAGGAACGTGGTTCTTGGCAGGGTTTCGTTCCCTGCGGGTCTGCCACGTTGAGGAAAACTAAGCGGCCCTGAAAGAAACCACCGGGGCTCCAATTCGGTTTGGGGACTCCTGCTCGACGTCTCTCTAGGTGATGCGGAAACTGGACTTTAGGTCCAGCCCGAAGTAATGCAGAGAGTAACCCCGAGCATTGCTAGGCATTGGGAACATCCAAAGTCACCCAGGTAGGCCTGCTGAGGGCAGTTCGGGGTTTGTGCTGTTCACCACATGCAGCACACACTGCATCCAAAAGTTTCATCGCAGAAGGCCGAACTGTGTTCCAAGGGTCTCCCTTGGATTGTCAGAGAAGATAGGTGTATGTGCTGGGTGATCCAGTTGGTAATTGAGAAGCCTGGCAGAGGGCAGTCTTTTCCCCATTTGAAAGGTCGATAGTGGCGGCCTCAAGGCTGACTGAAAGACACTGCCCTTACCCGTCTTCTAGTCACCTCCAGGAGTGCCTCAGTGAAGACAGTGAGTTTTCTCCTACGAATCCAGGTGGTCTCCAGTGCCTTGCTGGGAGCTCATCCCACGCTTGCCCTAGCTAAAGTGTGAAGTCAAAGTGACCCCTAGCCTCAAGGGAAGCGCGAGCGCTTCCTATCAGCCAAGTTGGGTGGGCAGCCACCTCCATGAACCCTGACTCCATAGAGTGCTTTAACTCCTCTGCGGCTTTGCGTAGGCCTAAGAGAGTCGCGTGTGAATTCCTTCTGAGGGAGAGCATGTGCGCTGGGAGTCCCCGTTTTGTTTTCCGAGCCACACAACACAGGACAGACTGCTGGGGTCAGCTCTTGCTACGCAGAGCGAAGGGCAGTGAACTGCTTCTCGCTTGCAGAGCTTGATGTCTACAGCTGTAAGGCAGCCCCGGGACAAAGTTTTGGCCAGTATTACATTCAGCGTGGCTCTCCCTCTGTGGAGGCCCTCCGAACGGCCCTGAGAGAATCCCTGAGCCTAAAGTGCATCCTGGCAACCCTTAACCTGTCATCTCACTATTGTGACGCAAGGTACACTGCAGGTGCAGCCTGAGAGAAAGTACAGAAAAGCCGGTACGACTCTGAGGCATTTGGACGAGGCAAGGTCCCCTCGGCCTGACTAAGTCATTAAGCGGGTGCTGCTCCTCGTGGCACGCAGAACACCCCCCGTCCAACGAAGTGGGATCCTAGAAAGGCCCAGTGTTGCTGAAAGTCTCCAGGTGTCAGTCAGAGAGTGCTGGCAAATGCGTCGTGGGCTCAAGTTGGCACTGGGAGAATGTGGGAGAAGCCCGACTTTCCCCCTTTGGAAAGCCACTTCGTTGCAGCTTCCAAGCCGCCTGCTACTATTCACTCCACAGATTCCTCTGAGGAGCAGTGAGTTTTTCCAAAAGAAACCAGGTGCTTGCGATTCCTTCCGGGGAGCTCACCCCCAGGAGCATACTGTAGCTAAGGTGCCCACTAAATGTGACCTCTAGTCTCGAGGTAAGGTGCACATTTTCCCATTCCCAGAGATAGGGGCGCCCCGGTTTCCAGGAGGTCTTAGTCAGTGGACGGCTTTAGCTTTAGTATGCCTCACAGCGCTCAAGACTCTCACGTGGGCACTTCTTTCCAAGGAAGTACACTGCGTACCCAAAGCCTTCTGAGCACAAGCAAGGGATACACAGCTCTGGGCACATCCCTCCCTATGCAGTTGGAAGGGCCGGGAACTAAGGTGTTCTCTGAGGCGAGCGTTCCACAGCTTTGAAACAGCCCCAGGAACGTGGTTCTTGGCAGGGTTTCGTTCCCTGCGGGTCTGCCACGTTGAGGAAAACTAAGCGGCCCTGAAAGAAACCACCGGGGCTCCAATTCGGTTTGGGGACTCCTGCTCGACGTCTCTCTAGGTGATGCGGAAACTGGACTTTAGGTCCAGCCCGAAGTAATGCAGAGAGTAACCCCGAGCATTGCTAGGCATTGGGAACATCCAAAGTCACCCAGGTAGGCCTGCTGAGGGCAGTTCGGGGTTTGTGCCGTTCACCACATGCAGCACACACTGCATCCAAAAGTTTCATCGCAGAAGGCCGAACTGTGTTCCAAGGGTCTCCCTTGGATTGTCAGAGAAGATAGGTGTATGTGCTGGGTGATCCAGTTGGTAATTGAGAAGCCTGGCAGAGGGCAGTCTTTTCCCCATTTGAAAGGTCGATAGTGGCGGCCTCAAGGCTGACTGAAAGACACTGCCCTTACCCGTCTTCTAGTCACCTCCAGGAGTGCCTCAGTGAAGACAGTGAGTTTTCTCCTACGAATCCAGGTGGTCTCCAGTGCCTTGCTGGGAGCTCATCCCACGCTTGCCCTAGCTAAAGTGTGAAGTCAAAGTGACCCCTAGCCTCAAGGGAAGCGCGAGCGCTTCCTATCAGCCAAGTTGGGTGGGCAGCCACCTCCATGAACCCTGACTCCATAGAGTGCTTTAACTCCTCTGCGGCTTTGCATAGGCCTAAGAGAGTCGCGTGTGAATTCCTTCTGAGGGAGAGCATGTGCGCTGGGAGTCCCCGTTTTGTTTTCCGAGCCACACAACACAGGACAGACTGCTGGGGTCAGCTCTTGCTACGCAGAGCGAAGGGCAGTGAACTGCTTCTCGCTTGCAGAGCTTGATGTCTACAGCTGTAAGGCAGCCCCGGGACAAAGTTTTGGCCAGTATTACATTCAGCGTGGCTCTCCCTCTGTGGAGGCCCTCCGAACGGCACTGAGAGAATCCCTGAGCCTAAAGTGCATCCTGGCAACCCTTAACCTGTCATCTCACTATTGTGACGCAAGGTACACTGCAGGTGCAGCCTGACAGAAAGTACAGAAAAGCCGGTACGACTCTGAGGCATTTGGACGAGGCAAGGTCCCCTCGGCCTGACTAAGTCATTAAGCGGGTGCTGCTCCTCGTGGCACGCAGAACACCCCCCGTCCAACGAAGTGGGATCCTAGAAAGGCCCAGTGTTGCTGAAAGTCTCCAGGTGTCAGTCAGAGAGTGCTGGCAAATGCGTCGTGGGCTCAAGTTGGCACTGGGAGAATGTGGGAGAAGCCCGACTTTCCCCCTTTGGAAAGCCACTTCGTTGCAGCTTCCAAGCCGCCTGCTACTATTCACTCCACAGATTCCTCTGAGGAGCAGTGAGTTTTTCCAAAAGAAACCAGGTGCTTGCGATTCCTTCCGGGGAGCTCACCCCCAGGAGCATACTGTAGCTAAGGTGCCCACTAAATGTGACCTCTAGTCTCGAGGTAAGGTGCACATTTTCCCATTCCCAGAGATAGGGGCGCCCCGGTTTCCAGGAGGTCTTAGTCAGTGGACGGCTTTAGCTTTAGTATGCCTCACAGCGCTCAAGACTCTCACGTGGGCACTTCTTTCCAAGGAAGTACACTGCGTACCCAAAGCCTTCTGAGCACAAGCAAGGGATACACAGCTCTGGGCACATCCCTCCCTATGCAGTTGGAAGGGCCGAGAACTAAGGTGTTCTCTGAGGCGAGCGTTCCACAGCTTTGAAACAGCCCCAGGAACGTGGTTCTTGGCAGGGTTTCGTTCCCTGCGGGTCTGCCACGTTGAGGAAAACTAAGCGGCCCTGAAAGAAACCACCGGGGCTCCAATTCGGTTTGGGGACTCCTGCTCGACGTCTCTCTAGGTGATGCGGAAACTGGACTTTAGGTCCAGCCCGAAGTAATGCAGAGAGTAACCCCGAGCATTGCTAGGCATTGGGAACATCCAAAGTCACCCAGGTAGGCCTGCTGAGGGCAGTTCGGGGTTTGTGCCGTTCACCACATGCAGCACACACTGCATCCAAAAGTTTCATCGCAGAAGGCCGAACTGTGTTCCACGGGTCTCCCTTGGATTGTCAGAGAAGATATGTGTATGTGCTGGGTGATCCAGTTGGTAATTGAGAAGCCTGGCAGAGGGCAGTCTTTTCCCCATTTGAAAGGTCGATAGTGGCGGCCTCAAGGCTGACTGAAAGACACTGCCCTTACCCGTCTTCTAGTCACCTCCAGGAGTGCCTCAGTGAAGACAGTGAGTTTTCTCCTATGAATCCAGGTGGTCTCCAGTGCCTTGCTGGGAGCTCATCCCACGCTTGCCTTAGCTAAAGTGTGAAGTCAAAGTGACCCCTAGCCTCAAGGGAAGCCTGAGCGCTTCCTATCAGCCAAGTTGGGTGGGCAGCCACCTCCATGAACCCTGACTCCATAGAGTGCTTTAACTCCTCTGCGGCTTTGCGTAGGCCTAAGAGAGTCGCGTGTGAATTCCTTCTGAGGGAGAGCATGTGCGCTGGGAGTCCCCGTTTTGTTTTCCAAGACACACAACACAGGACAGACTGCTGGGGTCAGCTCTTGCTACGCAGAGCGAAGGGCAGTGAACTGCTTCTCGCTTGCAGAGCTTGATGTCTACAGCTGTAAGGCAGCCCCGGGACAAAGTTTTGGCCAGTATTACATTCAGCGTGGCTCTCCCTCTGTGGAGGCCCTCCGAACGGCACTGAGAGAATCCCTGAGCCTAAAGTGCATCCTGGCAACCCTTAACCTGTCATCTCACTATTGTGACGAAAGGTACACTGCAGGTGCAGCCTGACAGAAAGTACAGAAAAGCCGGTACGACTCTGAGGCATTTGGACGAGGCAAGGTCCCCTCGGCCTGACTAAGTCATTAAGCGGGTGCTGCTCCTCGTGGCACGCAGAACACCCCCCGTCCAACGAAGTGGGATCCTAGAAAGGCCCAGTGTTGCTGAAAGTCTCCAGGTGTCAGTCAGCGAGTGCTGGCAAATGCGTCGTGGGCTCAAGTTGGCACTGGGAGAATGTGGGAGAAGCCCGACTTTCCCCCTTTGGAAAGCCACTTCATTGCAGCTTCCAAGCCGCCTGCTACTATTCACTCCACAGATTCCTCTGAGGAGCAGTGAGTTTTTCCAAAAGAAACCAGGTGCTTGCGATTCCTTCCGGGGAGCTCACCCCCAGGAGCATACTGTAGCTAAGGTGCCCACTAAATATGACCTCTAGTCTCGAGGTAAGGTGCACATTTTCCCATTCCCAGAGATAGGGGCGCCCCGGTTTCCAGGAGGTCTTAGTCAGTGGACGGCTTTAGCTTTAGTATGCCTCACAGCGCTCAAGACTCTCACGTGGGCACTTCTTTCCAAGGAAGTACACTGCGTACCCAAAGCCTTCTGAGCACAAGCAAGGGATACACAGCTCTGGGCACATCCCTCCCTATGCAGTTGGAAGGGCCGGGAACTAAGGTGTTCTCTGAGGCGAGCGTTCCACAGCTTTGAAACAGCCCCAGGAACGTGGTTCTTGGCAGGGTTTCGTTCCCTGCGGGTCTGCCACGTTGAGGAAAACTAAGCGGCCCTGAAAGAAACCACCGGGGCTCCAATTCGGTTTGGGGACTCCTGCTCGACGTCTCTCTAGGTGATGCGGAAACTGGACTTTAGGTCCAGCCCGAAGTAATGCAGAGAGTAACCCCGAGCATTGCTAGGCATTGGGAACATCCAAAGTCACCCAGGTAGGCCTGCTGAGGGCAGTTCGGGGTTTGTGCCGTTCACCACATGCAGCACACACTGCATCCAAAAGTTTCATCGCAGAAGGCCGAACTGTGTTCCAAGGGTCTCCCTTGGATTGTCAGAGAAGATAGGTGTATGTGCTGGGTGATCCAGTTGGTAATTGAGAAGCCTGGCAGAGGGCAGTCTTTTCCCCATTTGAAAGGTCGATAGTGGCGGCCTCAAGGCTGACTGAAAGACACTGCCCTTACCCGTCTTCTAGTCACCTCCAGGAGTGCCTCAGTGAAGACAGTGAGTTTTCTCCTACGAATCCAGGTGGTCTCCAGTGCCTTGCTGGGAGCTCATCCCACGCTTGCCCTAGCTAAAGTGTGAAGTCAAAGTGACCCCTAGCCTCAAGGGAAGCGCGAGCGCTTCCTATCAGCCAAGTTGGGTGGGCAGCCACCTCCATGAACCCTGACTCCATAGAGTGCTTTAACTCCTCTGCGGCTTTGCGTAGGCCTAAGAGAGTCGCGTGTGAATTCCTTCTGAGGGAGAGCATGTGCGCTGGGAGTCCCCGTTTTGTTTTCCGAGCCACACAACACAGGACAGACTGCTGGGGTCAGCTCTTGCTACGCAGAGCGAAGGGCAGTGAACTGCTTCTCGCTTGCAGAGCTTGATGTCTACAGCTGTAAGGCAGCCCCGGGACAAAGTTTTGGCCAGTATTACATTCAGCGTGGCTCTCCCTCTGTGGAGGCCCTCCGAACGGCACTGAGAGAATCCCTGAGCCTAAAGTGCATCCTGGCAACCCTTAACCTGTCATCTCACTATTGTGACGCAAGGTACACTGCAGGTGCAGCCTGACAGAAAGTACAGAAAAGCCGGTACGACTCTGAGGCATTTGGACGAGGCAAGGTCCCCTCGGCCTGACTAAGTCATTAAGCGGGTGCTGCTCCTCGTGGCACGCAGAACACCCCCCGTCCAACGAAGTGGGATCCTAGAAAGGCCCAGTGTTGCTGAAAGTCTCCAGGTGTCAGTCAGCGAGTGCTGGCAAATGCGTCGTGGGCTCAAGTTGGCACTGGGAGAATGTGGGAGAAGCCCGACTTTCCCCCTTTGGAAAGCCACTTCGTTGCAGCTTCCAAGCCGCCTGCTACTATTCACTCCACAGATTCCTCTGAGGAGCAGTGAGTTTTTCCAAAAGAAACCAGGTGCTTGCGATTCCTTCCGGGGAGCTCACCCCCAGGAGCATACTGTAGCTAAGGTGCCCACTAAATGTGACCTCTAGTCTCGAGGTAAGGTGCACATTTTCCCATTCCCAGAGATAGGGGCGCCCCGGTTTCCAGGAGGTCTTAGTCAGTGGACGGCTTTAGCTTTAGTATGCCTCACAGCGCTCAAGACTCTCACGTGGGCACTTCTTTCCAAGGAAGTACACTGCGTACCCAAAGCCTTCTGAGCACAAGCAAGGGATACACAGCTCTGGGCACATCCCTCCCTATGCAGTTGGAAGGGCCGAGAACTAAGGTGTTCTCTGAGGCGAGCATTCCACAGCTTTGAAACAGCCCCAGGAACGTGGTTCTTGGCAGGGTTTCGTTCCCTGCGGGTCTGCCACGTTGAGGAAAACTAAGCGGCCCTGAAAGAAACCACCGGGGCTCCAATTCGGTTTGGGGACTCCTGCTCGACGTCTCTCTAGGTGATGCGGAAACTGGACTTTAGGTCCAGCCCGAAGTAATGCAGAGAGTAACCCCGAGCATTGCTAGGCATTGGGAACATCCAAAGTCACCCAGGTAGGCCTGCTGAGGGCAGTTCGGGGTTTGTGCCGTTCACCACATGCAGCACACACTGCATCCAAAAGTTTCATCGCAGAAGGCCGAACTGTGTTCCAAGGGTCTCCCTTGGATTGTCAGAGAAGATAGGTGTATGTGCTGGGTGATCCAGTTGGTAATTGAGAAGCCTGGCAGAGGGCAGTCTTTTCCCCATTTGAAAGGTCGATAGTGGCGGCCTCAAGGCTGACTGAAAGACACTGCCCTTACCCGTCTTCTAGTCACCTCCAGGAGTGCCTCAGTGAAGACAGTGAGTTTTCTCCTACGAATCCAGGTGGTCTCCAGTGCCTTGCTGGGAGCTCATCCCACGCTTGCCCTAGCTAAAGTGTGAAGTCAAAGTGACCCCTAGCCTCAAGGGAAGCGCGAGCGCTTCCTATCAGCCAAGTTGGGTGGGCAGCCACCTCCATGAACCCTGACTCCATAGAGTGCTTTAACTCCTCTGCGGCTTTGCGTAGGCCTAAGAGAGTCGCGTGTGAATTCCTTCTGAGGGAGAGCATGTGCGCTGGGAGTCCCCGTTTTGTTTTCCGAGACACACAACACAGGACAGACTGCTGGGGTCAGCTCTTGCTACGCAGAGTGAAGGGCAGTGAACTGCTTCTCGCTTGCAGAGCTTGATGTCTACAGCTGTAAGGCAGCCCCGGGACAAAGTTTTGGCCAGTATTACATTCAGCGTGGCTCTCCCTCTGTGGAGGCCCTCCGAACGGCACTGAGAGAATCCCTGAGCCTAAAGTGCATCCTGGCAACCCTTAACCTGTCATCTCACTATTGTGACGCAAGGTACACTGCAGGTGCAGCCTGACAGAAAGTACAGAAAAGCCGGTACGACTCTGAGGCATTTGGACGAGGCAAGGTCCCCTCGGCCTGACTAAGTCATTAAGCGGGTGCTGCTCCTCGTGGCACGCAGAACACCCCCCGTCCAACGAAGTGGGATCCTAGAAAGGCCCAGTGTTGCTGAAAGTCTCCAGGTGTCAGTCAGAGAGTGCTGGCAAATGCGTCGTGGGCTCAAGTTGGCACTGGGAGAATGTGGGAGAAGCCCGACTTTCCCCCTTTGGAAAGCCACTTCGTTGCAGCTTCCAAGCCGCCTGCTACTATTCACTCCACAGATTCCTCTGAGGAGCAGTGAGTTTTTCCAAAAGAAACCAGGTGCTTGCGATTCCTTCCGGGGAGCTCACCCCCAGGAGCATACTGTAGCTAAGGTGCCCACTAAATGTGACCTCTAGTCTCGAGGTAAGGTGCACATTTTCCCATTCCCAGAGATAGGGGCGCCCCGGTTTCCAGGAGGTCTTAGTCAGTGGACAGCTTTAGCTTTAGTATGCCTCACAGCGCTCAAGACTCTCACGTGGGCACTTCTTTCCAAGGAAGTGCACTGCGTACCCAAAGCCTTCTGAGCACAAGCAAGGGATACACAGCTCTGGGCACATCCCTCCCTATGCAGTTGGAAGGGCCGGGAACTAAGGTGTTCTCTGAGGCGAGCGTTCCACAGCTTTGAAACAGCCTCAAGAACGCGGTTCTTGGCAGGGTTTCGTTCCCTGCGGGTCTGCCACGTTGAGGAAAGCTAAGCGGCCCTAAAAGAAACCACCGGGGCTCCAATTCGGTTTGGAGACTCCTGCTTGACGTCTCTCTAAGTGATGCGGAAACTGGACTTTAGGTCCAGCCCGAAGTAATGCAGAGAGTAACCCCGAGCATTGCTAGGCATTGGGAACATCCAAAGTCACCCAGGTAGGCCTGCTGAGGGCAGTTCGGGGTTTGTGCCGTTCACCACATGCAGCACACACTGCATCCAAAAGTTTCATCGCAGAAGGCCGAACTGTGTTCCAAGGGTCTCCCTTGGATTGTCAGAGAAGATAGGTGTATGTGCTGGGTGATCCAGTTGGTAATTGAGAAGCCTGGCAGAAGGCAGTCTTTTCCCCATTTGAAAGGTCGATAGTGGCGGCCTCAAGGCTGACTGAAAGACACTGCCCTTACCCGTCTTCTAGTCACCTCCAGGAGTGCCTCAGTGAAGACAGTGAGTTTTCTCCTACGAATCCAGGTGGTCTCCAGTGCCTTGCTGGGAGCTCATCCCACGCTTGCCCTAGCTAAAGTGTGAAGTCAAAGTGACCCCTAGCCTCAAGGGAAGCGCGAGCGCTTCCTATCAGCCAAGTTGGGTGGGCAGCCACCTCCATGAACCCTGACTCCATAGAGTGCTTTAACTCCTCTGCGGCTTTGCGTAGGCCTAAGAGAGTCGCGTGTGAATTCCTTCTGAGGGAGAGCATGTGCGCTGTGAGTCCCCGTTTTGTTTTCCGAGCCACACAACACAGGACAGACTGCTGGGGTCAGCTCCTGCTACGCAGAGCGAAGGGCAGTGAACTGCTTCTCGCTTGCAGAGCTTGATGTCTATAGCTGTAAGGAAGCCCCGGGACAAAGTTTTGGCCAGTATTACATTCAGCGTGGCTCTCCCTCTGTGGAGGCCCTCCGAACGGCACTGAGAGAATCCCTGAGCCTAAAGTGCATCCTGGCAACTCTTAACCTGTCATCTCACTATTGTGACGCAAGGTACACTGCAGGTGCAGCCTGACAGAAAGTACAGAAAAGCCGGTACGACTCTGAGGCATTTGGACGATGCAAGGTCCCCTCGGCCTGACTAAGTCATTAAGCGGGTTCTGCTCCTCGTGGCATGCAAAACACACCCCGTCCAACGAAGTGGGATCCTAGAAAGGCCCAGTGTTCCTGAAAGTCTCCAGGTGTCAGTCAGAGAGTGCTGGCAAATGCGTCATGGGCTCAAGTCGGCACTGGGAGAATGTGGGAGAAGCCCGACTTTCCCCCTTTAGAAAGCCACTTCGTTGCAGCTTCCAAGCCACCTGCTACTATTCACTCCACAGATTCCTCTGAGGAGCAGTGAGTTTTTCCAAAAGAAACCAGGTGCTTGCGATTCCTTCTGGGAAGCTCACCCCCAGGAGCATACTGTAGCTAAGGTGCCCACTAAATGTGACCTCTAGTCTCGAGGTAAGGTGCACATTTTCCCATTCCCAGAGATAGGGGCGCCCCGGTTTCCAGGAGGTCTTAGTCAGTGGACGGCTTTAGCTTTAGTATGCCTCACAGCGCTCAAGACTCTCACGTGGGCACTTCTTTCCAAGGAAGTGCACTGAGTACCCAAAGCCTTCTGAGCACAATCAAGGGATACACAGCTCTGGGCACATCCCTCCCTATGCAGTTGGAAGGGCCGGGAACTAAGGTGTTCTCTGAGGCGAGCGTTCCACAGCTTTGAAACAGCCTCAGGCACGCGGTTCTTGGCAGGGTTTCGTTCCCTGCGGGTCTGCCACGTTGAGGAAATCTAAGCGGCCCTGAAAGAAACCACCGGGGCTCCAATTCGGTTTGGGGACTCCTGCTCGACGTCTCTCTAGGTGATGCGGAAACTGGACTTTAGGTCCAGCCCGAAGTAATGCAGAGAGTAACCCCGAGCATTGCTAGGCATTGGGAACATCCAAAGTCACCCAGGTAGGCCTGCTGAGGGCAGTTCGGGGTTTGTGCCGTTCACCACATGCAGCACACACTGCATCCAAAAGTTTCATCGCAGAAGGCCGAACTGTGTTCCAAGGGTCTCCCTTGGATTGTCAGAGAAGATAGGTGTATGTGCTGGGTGATCCAGTTGGTAATTGAGAAGCCTGGCAGAAGGCAGTCTTTTCCCCATTTGAAAGGTCGATAGTGGCGGCCTCAAGGCTGACTGAAAGACACTGCCCTTACCCGTCTTCTAGTCACCTCCAGGAGTGCCTCAGTGAAGACAGTGAGTTTTCTCCTACGAATCCAGGTGGTCTCCAGTGCCTTGCTGGGAGCTCATCCCACGCTTGCCCTAGCTAAAGTGTGAAGTCAAAGTGACCCCTAGCCTCAAGGGAAGCGCGAGCGCTTCCTATCAGCCAAGTTGGGTGGGCAGCCACCTCCATGAACCCTGACTCCATAGAGTGCTTTAACTCCTCTGCGGCTTTGCGTAGGCCTAAGAGAGTCGCGTGTGAATTCCTTCTGAGGGAGAGCATGTGCGCTGGGAGTCCCCGTTTTGTTTTCCGAGCCACACAACACAGGACAGACTGCTGGGGTCAGCTCTTGCTACGCAGAGCGAAGGGCAGTGAACTGCTTCTCGCTTGCAGAGCTTGATGTCTACAGCTGTAAGGCAGCCCCGGGACAAAGTTTTGGCCAGTATTACATTCAGCGTGGCTCTCCCTCTGTGGAGGCCCTCCGAACGGCACTGAGAGAATCCCTGAGCCTAAAGTGCATCCTGGCAACTCTTAACCTGTCATCTCACTATTGTGACGCAAGGTACACTGCAGGTGCAGCCTGACAGAAAGTACAGAAAAGCCGGTACGACTCTGAGGCATTTGGACGATGCAAGGTCCCCTCGGCCTGACTAAGTCATTAAGCTGGTGCTGCTCCTCGTGGCACGCAAAACACCCCCCGTCCAACGAAGTGGGATCCTAGAAAGGCCCAGTGTTGCTGAAAGTCTCCAGGTGTCAGTCAGAGAGTGCTGGCAAATGCGTCGTGGGCTCAAGTTGGCACTGGGAGAATGTGGGAGAAGCCCGACTTTCCCCCTTTGGAAAGCCACTTCGTTGCAGCTTCCAAGCCGCCTGCTACTATTCACTCCACAGATTCCTCTGAGGAGCGGTGAGTTTTTCCAAAAGAAACCAGGTGCTTGCGATTCCTTCCGGGGAGCTCACCCCCAGGAGCATACTGTAGCTAAGGTGCCCACTAAATGTGACCTCTAGTCTCGAGGTAAGGTGCACATTTTCCCATTCCCAGAGATAGGGGTGCCCCGGTTTCCAGGAGGTCTTAGTCAGTGGACGGCTTTAGCTTTAGTATGCCTCACAGCGCTCAAGACTCTCACGTGGGCACTTCTTTCCAAGGAAGTGCACTGCGTACCCAAAGCCTTCTGAGCACAATCAAGGGATACACAGCTCAGGGCACATCCCTCCCTATGCAGTTGGAAGGGCCGGGAACTAAGGTGTTCTCTGAGGCGAGCGTTCCACAGCTTTGAAACAGCCCCAGGAACGTGGTTCTTGGCAGGGTTTCGTTCCCTGCGGGTCTGCCACGTTGAGGAAAACTAAGCGGCCCTGAAAGAAACCACCGGGGCTCCAATTCGGTTTGGGGACTCCTGCTCGACGTCTCTCTAAGTGATGCGGAAACTGGACTTTAGGTCCAGCCCGAAGTAATGCAGAGAGTAACCCCGAGCATTGCTCGGCATTGGGAACATCCAAAGTCACCCAGGTAGGCCTGCTGAGGGCAGTTCGGGGTTTGTGCCGTTCACCACATGCAGCACACACTGCATCCAAAAGTTTCATCGCAGAAGGCCGAACTGTGTTCCAAGGGTCTCCCTTGGATTGTCAGAGAAGATAGGTGTATGTGCTGGGTGATCCAGTTGGTAATTGAGAAGCCTGGCAGAAGGCAGTCTTTTCCCCATTTGAAAGGTCGATAGTGGCGGCCTCAAGGCTGACTGAAAGACACTGCCCTTACCCGTCTTCTAGTCACCTCCAGGAGTGCCTCAGTGAAGACAGTGAGTTTTCTCCTACGAATCCAGGTGGTCTCCAGTGCCTTGCTGGGAGCTCATCCCACGCTTGCCCTAGCTAAAGTGTGAAGTCAAAGTGACCCCTAGCCTCAAGGGAAGCGCGAGCGCTTCCTATCAGCCAAGTTGGGTGGGCAGCCACCTCCATGAACCCTGACTCCATAGAGTGCTTTAACTCCTCTGCGGCTTTGCGTAGGCCTAAGAGAGTCGCGTGTGAATTCCTTCTGAGGGAGAGCATGTGCGCTGGGAGTCCCCGTTTTGTTTTCCGAGCCACACAACACAGGACAGACTGCTGGGGTCAGCTCTTGCTACGCAGAGCGAAGGGCAGTGAACTGCTTCTCGCTTGCAGAGCTTGATGTCTACAGCTGTAAGGCAGCCCCGGGACAAAGTTTTGGCCAGTATTACATTCAGCGTGGCTCTCCCTCTGTGGAGGCCCTCCGAACGGCACTGAGAGAATCCCTGAGCCTAAAGTGCATCCTGGCAACTCTTAACCTGTCATCTCACTATTGTGACGCAAGGTACACTGCAGGTGCAGCCTGACAGAAAGTACAGAAAAGCCGGTACGACTCTGAGGCATTTGGACGATGCAAGGTCCCCTCGGCCTGACTAAGTCATTAAGCTGGTGCTGCTCCTCGTGGCACGCAAAACACCCCCCGTCCAACGAAGTGGGATCCTAGAAAGGCCCAGTGTTGCTGAAAGTCTCCAGGTGTCAGTCAGAGAGTGCTGGCAAATGCGTCGTGGGCTCAAGTTGGCACTGGGAGAATGTGGGAGAAGCCCGACTTTCCCCCTTTGGAAAGCCACTTCGTTGCAGCTTCCAAGCCGCCTGCTACTATTCACTCCACAGATTCCTCTGAGGAGCAGTGAGTTTTTCCAAAAGAAACCAGGTGCTTGCGATTCCTTCCGGGGAGCTCACCCCCAGGAGCATACTGTAGCTAAGGTGCCCACTAAATGTGACCTCTAGTCTCGAGGTAAGGTGCACATTTTCCCATTCCCAGAGATAGGGGTGCCCCGGTTTCCAGGAGGTCTTAGTCAGTGGACGGCTTTAGCTTTAGTATGCCTCACAGCGCTCAAGACTCTCACGTGGGCACTTCTTTCCAAGGAAGTGCACTGCGTACCCAAAGCCTTCTGAGCACAATCAAGGGATACACAGCTCAGGGCACATCCCTCCCTATGCAGTTGGAAGGGCCGGGAACTAAGGTGTTCTCTGAGGCGAGCGTTCCACAGCTTTGAAACAGCCCCAGGAACGTGGTTCTTGGCAGGGTTTCGTTCCCTGCGGGTCTGCCACGTTGAGGAAAACTAAGCGGCCATGAAAGAAACCACCGGGGCTCCAATTCGGTTTGGGGACTCCTGCTCGACGTCTCTCTAGGTGATGCGGAAACTGGACTTTAGGTCCAGCCCGAAGTAATGCAGAGAGTAACCCCGAGCATTGCTAGGCATTGGGAACATCCAAAGTCACCCAGGTAGGCCTGCTGAGGGCAGTTCGGGGTTTGTGCCGTTCACCACATGCAGCACACACTGCATCCAAAAGTTTCATCGCAGAAGGCCGAACTGTGTTCCAAGGGTCTCCCTTGGATTGTCAGAGAAGATAGGTGTATGTGCTGGGTGATCCAGTTGGTAATTGAGAAGCCTGGCAGAAGGCAGTCTTTTCCCCATTTGAAAGGTCGATAGTGGCGGCCTCAAGGCTGACTGAAAGACACTGCCCTTACCCGTCTTCTAGTCACCTCCAGGAGTGCCTCAGTGAAGACAGTGAGTTTTCTCCTACGAATCCAGGTGGTCTCCAGTGCCTTGCTGGGAGCTCATCCCACGCTTGCCCTAGCTAAAGTGTGAAGTCAAAGTGACCCCTAGCCTCAAGGGAAGCGCGAGCGCTTCCTATCAGCCAAGTTGGGTGGGCAGCCACCTCCATGAACCCTGACTCCATAGAGTGCTTTAACTCCTCTGCGGCTTTGCGTAGGCCTAAGAGAGTCGCGTGTGAATTCCTTCTGAGGGAGAGCATGTGCGCTGTGAGTCCCCGTTTTGTTTTCCGAGCCACACAACACAGGACAGACTGCTGGGGTCAGCTCTTGCTACGCAGAGCGAAGGGCAGTGAACTGCTTCTCGCTTGCAGAGCTTGATGTCTACAGCTGTAAGGCAGCCCCGGGACAAAGTTTTGGCCAGTATTACATTCAGCGTGGCTCTCCCTCTGTGGAGGCCCTCCGAACGGCACTGAGAGAATCCCTGAGCCTAAAGTGCATCCTGGCAACTCTTAACCTGTCATCTCACTATTGTGACGCAAGGTACACTGCAGCTGCAGCCTGACAGAAAGTACAGAAAAGCCGGTACGACTCTGAGGCATTTGGACGATGCAAGGTCCCCTCGGCCTGACTAAGTCATTAAGCGGGTGCTGCTCCTCGTGGCACGCAAAACACCCCCCGTCCAACGAAGTGGGATCCTAGAAAGGCCCAGTGTTGCTGAAAGTCTCCAGGTGTCAGTCAGAGAGTGCTGGCAAATGCGTCGTGGGCTCAAGTTGGCACTGGGAGAATGTGGGAGAAGCCCGACTTTCCCCCTTTGGAAAGCCACTTCGTTGCAGCTTCCAAGCCGCCTGCTACTATTCACTCCACAGATTCCTCTGAGGAGCAGTGAGTTTTTCCAAAAGAAACCAGGTGCTTGCGATTCCTTCCGGGGAGCTCACCCCCAGGAGCATACTGTAGCTAAGGTGCCCACTAAATGTGACCTCTAGTCTCGAGGGAAGGTGCACATTTTCCCATTCCCAGAGATAGGGGCGCCCCGGTTTCCAGGAGGTCTTAGTCAGTGGACGGCTTTAGCTTTAGTATGCCTCACAGCGCTCAAGACTCTCACGTGGGCACTTCTTTCCAAGGAAGTGCACTGCGTACCCAAAGCCTTCTGAGCACAATCAAGGGATACACAGCTCAGGGCACATCCCTCCCTATGCAGTTGGAAGGGCCGGGAACTAAGGTGTTCTCTGAGGCGAGCGTTCCACAGCTTTGAAACAGCCTCAGGAACGCGGTTCTTGGCAGGGTGTCGTTCCCTGCGGGTCTGCCACGTTCAGGAAAACTAAGCGGCCCTGAAAGAAACCACCGGGGCTCCAATTCGGTTTGGGGACTCCTGCTCGACGTCTCTCTAAGTGATGCGGAAACTGGACTTTAGGTCCAGCCCGAAGTAATGCAGAGAGTAACCCCGAGCATTGCTCGGCATTGGGAACATCCAAAGTCACCCAGGTAGGCCTGCTGAGGGCAGTTCGGGGTTTGTGCCGTTCACCACATGCAGCACACACTGCATCCAAAAGTTTCATCGCAGAAGGCCGAACTGTGTTCCAAGGGTCTCCCTTGGATTGTCAGAGAAGATAGGTGTATGTGCTGGGTGATCCAGTTGGTAATTGAGAAGCCTGGCAGAAGGCAGTCTTTTCCCCATTTGAAAGGTCGATAGTGGCGGCCTCAAGGCTGACTGAAAGACACTGCCCTTACCCGTCTTCTAGTCACCTCCAGGAGTGCCTCAGTGAAGACAGTGAGTTTTCTCCTACGAATCCAGGTGGTCTCCAGTGCCTTGCTGGGAGCTCATCCCACGCTTGCCCTAGATAAAGTGTGAAGTCAAAGTGACCCCTAGACTCAAGGTAAGCGCGAGCGCTTCCTATCAGCCAAGTTGGGTGGGCAGCCACCTCCATGAACCCTGACTCCATAGAGTGCTTTAACTCCTCTGCGGCTTTGCGTAGGCCTAAGAGAGTCGCGTGTGAATTCCTTCTGAGGGAGAGCATGTGCGCTGTGAGTCCCCGTTTTGTTTTCCGAGCCACACAACACAGGACAGACTGCTGGGGTCAGCTCTTGCTACGCAGAGCGAAGGGCAGTGAACTGCTTCTCGCTTGCAGAGCTTGATGTCTACAGCTGTAAGGCAGCCCCGGGACAAAGTTTTGGCCAGTATTACATTCAGCGTGGCTCTCCCTCTGTGGAGGCCCTCCGAACGGCACTGAGAGAATCCCTGAGCCTAAAGTGCATCCTGGCAACTCTTAACCTGTCATCTCACTATTGTGACGCAAGGTACACTGCAGGTGCAGCCTGACAGAAAGTACAGAAAAGCCGGTACGACTCTGAGGCATTTGGACGATGCAAGGTCCCCTCGGCCTGACTAAGTCATTAAGCTGGTGCTGCTCCTCGTGGCACGCAAAACAACCCCCGTCCAACGAAGTGGGATCCTAGAAAGGCCCAGTGTTGCTGAAAGTCTCCAGGTGTCAGTCAGAGAGTGCTGGCAAATGCGTCGTGGGCTCAAGTTGGCACTGGGAGAATGTGGGAGAAGCCCGACTTTCCCCCTTTGGAAAGCCACTTCGTTGCAGCTTCCAAGCCGCCTGCTACTATTCACTCCACAGATTCCTCTGAGGAGCGGTGAGTTTTTCCAAAAGAAACCAGGTGCTTGCGATTCCTTCCGGGGAGCTCACCCCCAGGAGCATACTGTAGCTAAGGTGCCCACTAAATGTGACCTCTAGTCTCGAGGTAAGGTGCACATTTTCCCATTCCCAGAGATAGGGGTGCCCCGGTTTCCAGGAGGTCTTAGTCAGTGGACGGCTTTAGCTTTAGTATGCCTCACAGCGCTCAAGACTCTCACGTGGGCACTTCTTTCCAAGGAAGTGCACTGCGTACCCAAAGCCTTCTGAGCACAATCAAGGGATACACAGCTCAGGGCACATCCCTCCCTATGCAGTTGGAAGGGCCGGGAACTAAGGTGTTCTCTGAGGCGAGCGTTCCACAGCTTTGAAACAGCCCCAGGAACGTGGTTCTTGGCAGGGTTTCGTTCCCTGCGGGTCTGCCACGTTGAGGAAAACTAAGCGGCCATGAAAGAAACCACCGGGGCTCCAATTCGGTTTGGGGACTCCTGCTCGACATCTCTCTAAGTGATGCGGAAACTGGACTTTAGGTCCAGCCCGAAGTAATGCAGAGAGTAACCCCGAGCATTGCTAGGCATTGGGAACATCCAAAGTCACCCAGGTAGGCCTGCTGAGGGCAGTTCGGGGTTTGTGCCGTTCACCACATGCAGCACACACTGCATCCAAAAGTTTCATCGCAGAAGGCCGAACTGTGTTCCAAGGGTCTCCCTTGGATTGTCAGAGAAGATAGGTGTATGTGCTGGGTGATCCAGTTGGTAATTGAGAAGCCTGGCAGAAGGCAGTCTTTTCCCCATTTGAAAGGTCGATAGTGGCGGCCTCAAGGCTGACTGAAAGACACTGCCCTTACCCGTCTTCTAGTCACCTCCAGGAGTGCCTCAGTGAAGACAGTGAGTTTTCTCCTACGAATCCAGGTGGTCTCCAGTGCCTTGCTGGGAGCTCATCCCACGCTTGCCCTAGCTAAAGTGTGAAGTCAAAGTGACCCCTAGCCTCAAGGTAAGCACGAGCGCTTCCTATCAGCCAAGTTGGGTGGGCAGCCACCTCCATGAACCCTGACTCCATAGAGTGCTTTAACTCCTCTGCGGCTTTGCGTAGGCCTAAGAGAGTCGCGTGTGAATTCCTTCTGAGGGAGAGCATGTGCGCTGTGAGTCCCCGTTTTGTTTTCCGAGCCACACAACACAGGACAGACTGCTGGGGTCAGCTCTTGCTACGCAGAGCGAAGGGCAGTGAACTGCTTCTCGCTTGCTGAGCTTGATGTCTACAGCTGTAAGGCAGCCCCGGGACAAAGTTTTGGCCAGTATTACATTCAGCATGGCTCTCCCTCTGTGGAGGCCCTCCGAACGGCACTGAAAGAATCCCTGAGCCTAAAGTGCATCCTGGCAACTCTTAACCTGTCATCTCACTATTGTGACGCAAGGTACACTGCAGGTGCAGCCTGACAGAAAGTACAGAAAAGCCGGTACGACTCTGAGGCATTTGGACGAGGCAAGGTCCCCTCGGCCTGACTAAGTCATTAAGCGGGTGCTGCTCCTCGTGGCACGCAAAACACCCCCCGTCCAACGAAGTGGGATCCTAGAAAGGCCCAGTGTTGCTGAAAGTCTCCAGGTGTCACTCAGAGAGTGCTGGCAAATGCGTCGTGGGCTCAAGTTGGCACTGGGAGAATGTGGGAGAAGCCCGACTTTCCCCCTTTGGAAAGCCACTTCGTTGCAGCTTCCAAGCCGCCTGCTACTATTCACTCCACAGATTCCTCTGAGGAGCAGTGAGTTTTTCCAAAAGAAACCAGGTGCTTGCGATTCCTTCCGGGGAGCTCACCCCCAGGAGCATACTGTAGCTAAGGTGCCCACTAAATGTGACCTCTAGTCTCGAGGTAAGGTGCACATTTTCCCATTCCCAGAGATAGGGGCGCCCCGGTTTCCAGGAGGTCTTAGTCAGTGGACGGCTTTAGCTTTAGTATGCCTCACAGCGCTCAAGACTCTCACGTGGGCACTTCTTTCCAAGGAAGTGCACTGCGTACCCAAAGCCTTCTGAGCACAATCAAGGGATACACAGCTCTGGGCACATCCCTCCCTATGCAGTTGGAAGGGCCGGGAACTAAGGTGTTCTCTGAGGCGAGCGTTCCACAGCTTTGAAACAGCCTCAGGAACGCGGTTCTTGGCAGGGTTTCATTCCCTGCGGGTCTGCCACGTTGAGGAAATCTAAGCGGCCCTGAAAGAAACCACCGGGGCTCCAATTAGTTTGGGGACTCCTGCTCGACGTCTCTCTAAGTGATGCGGAAACTGGACTTTAGGTCCAGCCCGAAGTAATGCAGAGAGTAACCCCGAGCATTGCTAGGCATTGGGAACATCCAAAGTCACCCAGGTAGGCCTGCTGAGGGCAGTTCGGGGTTTGTGCCGTTCACCACATGCAGCACACACTGCATCCAAAAGTTTCATCGCAGAAGGCCGAACTGTGTTCCAAGGGTCTCCCTTGGATTGTCAGAGAAGATAGGTGTATGTGCTGGGTGATCCAGTTGGTAATTGAGAAGCCTGGCAGAAGGCAGTCTTTTCCCCATTTGAAAGGTCGATAGTGGCGGCCTCAAGGCTGACTGAAAGACACTGCCCTTACCCGTCTTCTAGTCACCTCCAGGAGTGCCTCAGTGAAGACAGTGAGTTTTCTCCTACGAATCCAGGTGGTCTCCAGTGCCTTGCTGGGAGCTCATCCCACGCTTGCCCTAGCTAAAGTGTGAAGTCAAAGTGACCCCTAGGCTCAGGGGAAGCGCGAGCGCTTCCTATCAGCCAAGTTGGGTGGGCAGCCACCTCCATGAACCCTGACTCCATAGAGTGCTTTAACTCCTCTGCGGCTTTGCGTAGGCCTAAGAGAGTCGCGTGTGAATTCCTTCTGAGGGAGAGCATGTGCGCTGTGAGTCGCCGTTTTGTTTTCCGAGCCACACAACACAGGACAGACTGCTGGGGTCAGCTCTTGCTACGCAGAGTGAAGGGCAGTGAACTGCTTCTCGCTTGCTGAGCTTGATGTCTACACCTGTAAGGCAACCCCGGGACAAAGTTTTGGCCAGTATTACATTCAGCGTGGCTCTCCCTCTGTGGAGGCCCTCCGAACGGCACTGAAAGAATCCCTGAGCCTAAAGTGCATCCTGGCAACTCTTAACCTGTCATCTCACTATTGTGACGCAAGGTACACTGCAGGTGCAGCCTGACAGAAAGTACAGAAAAGCCGGTACGACTCTGAGGCATTTGGACGATGCAAGGTCCCCTCGGCCTGACTAAGTCATCAAGCGGGTGCTGCTCCTCGTGGCACGCAAAACACCCCCCGTCCAACGAAGTGGGATCCTAGAAAGGCCCAGTGTTGCTGAAAGTCTCCAGGTGTCAGTCAGAGAGTGCTGGCAAATGCGTCGTGGGCTCAAGTTGGCACTGGGAGAATGTGGGAGAAGCCCGACTTTCCCCCTTTGGAAAGCCACTTCGTTGCAGCTTCCAAGCCGCCTGCTACTATTCACTCCACAGATTCCTCTGAGGAGCAGTGAGTTTTTCCAAAAGAAACCAGGTGCTTGCGATTCCTTCCGGGGAGCTCACCCCCAGGAGCATACTGTAGCTAAGGTGCCCACTAAATGTGACCTCTAGTCTCGAGGTAAGGTGCACATTTTCCCATTCCCAGAGATAGGGGCGCCCCGGTTTCCAGGAGGTCTTAGTCAGTGGACGGCTTTAGCTTTAGTATGCCTCACAGCGCTCAAGACTCTCACGTGGGCACTTCTTTCCAAGGAAGTGCACTGCGTACCCAAAGCCTTCTGAGCCCAATCAAGGGATACACAGCTCTGGGCACATCCCTCCCTATGCAGTTGGAAGGGCCGGGAACTAAGGTGTTCTCTGAGGCGAGCGTTCCACAGCTTTGAAACAGCCTCAGGAACGCGGTTCTTGGCAGGGTTTCATTCCCTGCGGGTCTGCCACGTTGAGGAAATCTAAGCGGCCCTGAAAGAAACCACCGGGGCTCCAATTCGGTTTGGGGACTCCTGCTCGATGTCTCTCTAAGTGATGCGGAAACTGGACTTTAGGTCCAGCCCGAAGTAATGCAGAGAGTAACCCCGAGCATTGCTAGGCATTGGGAACATCCAAAGTCACCCAGGTAGGCCTGCTGAGGGCAGTTCGGGGTTTGTGCCGTTCACCACATGCAGCACACACTGCATCCAAAAGTTTCATCGCAGAAGGCCGAACTGTGTTCCAAGGGTCTCCCTTGGATTGTCAGAGAAGATAGGTGTATGTGCTGGGTGATCCAGTTGGTAATTGAGAAGCCTGGCAGAAGGCAGTCTTTTCCCCATTTGAAAGGTCGATAGTGGCGGCCTGAAGGCTGACTGAAAGACACTGCCCTTACCCGTCTTCTAGTCACCTCCAGGAGTGCCTCAGTGAAGACAGTGAGTTTTCTCCTACGAATCCAGGTGGTCTCCAGTGCCTTGCTGGGAGCTCATCCCACGCTTGCCCTAGCTAAAGTGTGAAGTCAAAGTGACCCCTAGCCTCAAGGTAAGCGCGAGCGCTTCCTATCAGCCAAGTTGGGTGGGCAGCCACCTCCATGAACCCTGACTCCATAGAGTGCTTTAACTCCTCTGTGGCTTTGCGTAGGCCTAAGAGAGTCGCGTGTGAATTCCTTCTGAGGGAGAGCATGTGCGCTGTAAGTCCCCGTTTTGTTTTCCGAGCCACACAACACAGGACAGACTGCTGGGGTCAGCTCTTGCTACGCAGAGCGAAGGGCAGTGAACTGCTTCTCGCTTGCAGAGCTTGATGTCTACAGCTGTAAGGCAGCCCCGGGACAAAGTTTTGGCCAGTATTACATTCAGCGTGGCTCTCCCTCTGTGGAGGCCCTCCGAACGGCACTGAGAGAATCCCTGAGCCTAAAGTGCATCCTGGCAACTCTTAACCTGTCATCTCACTATTGTGACGCAAGGTACACTGCAGGTGCAGCCTGACAGAAAGTACAGAAAAGCCGGTACGACTCTGAGGCATTTGGACGATGCAAGGTCCCCTCGGCCTGACTAAGTCATTAAGCGGGTGCTGCTCCTCGTGGCACGCAAAACACCCCCCGTCCAACGAAGTGGGATCCTAGAAAGGCCCAGTGTTGCTGAAAGTCTCCAGGTGTCAGTCGGAGAGTGCTGGCAAATGCGTCGTGGGCTCAAGTTGGCACTGGGAGAATGTGGGAGAAGCCCGACTTTCCCCCTTTGGAAAGCCACTTCGTTGCAGCTTCCAAGCCGCCTGCTACTATTCACTCCACAGATTCCTCTGAGGAGCAGTGAGTTTTTCCAAAAGAAACCAGGTGCTTGCGATTCCTTCCGGGGAGCTCACCCCCAGGAGCATACTGTAGCTAAGGTGCCCACTAAATGTGACCTCTAGTCTCGAGGTAAGGTGCACATTTTCCCATTCCCAGAGATAGGGGCGCCCCGGTTTCCAGGAGGTCTTAGTCAGTGCACGGCTTTAGCTTTAGTATGCCTCACAGCGCTCAAGACTCTCACGTGGGCACTTCTTTCCAAGGAAGTGCACTGCGTACCCAAAGCCTTCTGAGCACAATCAAGGGATACACAGCTCTGGCCACAACCCTCCCTATGCAGTTGGAAGGGCCGGGAACTAAGGTGTTCTCTGAGGCGAGCGTTCCACAGCTTTGAAACAGCCTCAGGAACGCGGTTCTTGGCAGGGTTTCATTCCCTGCGGGTCTGCCACGTTGAGGAAATCTAAGCGGCCCTGAAAGAAACCACCGGGGCTCCAATTCGGTTTGGGGACTCCTGCTCGACGTCTCTCTAAGTGATGCGGAAACTGGACTTTAGGTCCAGCCCGAAGTAATGCAGAGAGTAACCCCGAGCATTGCTAGGCATTGGGAACATCCAAAGTCACCCAGGTAGGCCTGCTGAGGGCAGTTCGGGGTTTGTGCCGTTCACCACATGCAGCACACACTGCATCCAAAAGTTTCATCGCAGAAGGCCGAACTGTCTTCCAAGGGTCTCCCTTGGATTGTCAGAGAAGATAGGTGTATGTGCTGGGTGATCCAGTTGGTAATTGAGAAGCCTGGCAGAAGGCAGTCTTTTCCCCATTTGAAAGGTCGATAGTGGCGGCCTCAAGGCTGACTGAAAGACACTGCCCTTACCCGTCTTCTAGTCACCTCCAGGAGTGCCTCAGTGAAGACAGTGAGTTTTCTCCTACGAATCCAGGTGGTCTCCAGTGCCTTGCTGGGAGCTCATCCCACGCTTGCCCTAGCTAAAGTGTGAAGTCAAAGTGACCCCTAGCCTCAAGGGAAGCGCGAGCGCTTCCTATCAGCCAAGTTGGGTGGGCAGCCACCTCCATGAACCCTGACTCCATAGAGTGCTTTAACTCCTCTGCGGCTTTGCGTAGGCCTAAGAGAGTCGCGTGTGAATTCCTTCTGAGGGAGAGCATGTGCGCTGTGAGTCCCCGTTTTGTTTTCCGAGCCACACAACACAGCACACACTGCTGGGGTCAGCTCTTGCTACGCAGAGCGAAGGGCAGTGAACTGCTTCTCGCTTGCAGAGCTTGATGTCTACAGCTGTAAGGCAGCCCCGGGACAAAGTTTTGGCCAGTATTACATTCAGCGTGGCTCTCCCTCTGTGGAGGCCCTCCGAACGGCACTGAGAGAATCCCTGAGCCTAAAGTGCATCCTGGCAACTCTTAACCTGTCATCTCACTATTGTGACGCAAGGTACACTGCAGCTGCAGCCTGACAGAAAGTACAGAAAAGCCGGTACGACTCTGAGGCATTCGGACGATGCAAGGTCCCCTCGGCCTGACTAAGTCATTAAGCGGGTGCTGCTCCTCGTGGCACGCAAAACACCCCCCGTCCAACGAAGTGGGATCCTAGAAAGGCCCAGTGTTGCTGAAAGTCTCCAGGTGTCAGTCAGAGAGTGCTGGCAAATGCGTCGTGGGCTCAAGTTGGCACTGGGAGAATGTGGGAGAAGCCCGACTTTCCCCCTTTGGAAAGCCACTTCGTTGCAGCTTCCAAGCCGCCTGCTACTATTCACTCCACAGATTCCTCTGAGGAGCAGTGAGTTTTTCCAAAAGAAACCAGGTGCTTGCGATTCCTTCCGGGGAGCTCACCCCCAGGAGCATACTGTAGCTAAGGTGCCCACTAAATGTGACCTCTAGTCTCGAGGTAAGGTGCACATTTTCCCATTCCCAGAGACAGGGGCGCCCCGGTTTCCAGGAGGTCTTAGTCAGTGGACGGCTTTAGCTTTAGTATGCCTCAGAGCGCTCAAGACTCTCACGTGGGCACTTCTTTCCAAGGAAGTGCACTGCGTACCCAAAGCCTTCTGAGCACAAGCAAGGGATACACAGCTCTGGGCACATCCCTCCCTATGCAGTTGGAAGGGCCGGGAACTAAGTTGTTCTCTGATGCGATCATTCCACAGCTTTGAAACAGCCTCAGGAACGCGGTTCTTGGCAGGGTTTCGTTCCCTGAGGGTCTGCCACGTTGAGGAAAACTAAGCGGCCCTGAAACAAACCACCGGGGCTCCAATTCGGTTTGGGGACTCCTGCTCGACGTCTCTCTAAGTGATGCGGAAACTGGACTTTAGGTCCAACCCGAAGTAATGCAGAGAGTAACCCCGAGCATTGCTAGGCATTGGGAACATCCAAAGTCACCCAGGTAGGCCTGCTGAGGGCAGTTCGGGGTTTGTGCCGTTCACCACATGCAGCACACACTGCATCCAAAAGTTTCATCGCAGAAGGCCGAACTGTCTTCCAAGGGTCTCCCTTGGATTGTCAGAGAAGATAGGTGTATGTGCTGGGTGATCCAGTTGGTAATTGAGAAGCCTGGCAGAAGGCAGTCTTTTCCCCATTTGAAAGGTCGATAGTGGCGGCCTCAAGGCTGACTGAAAGACACTGCCGTTACCCGTCTTCTAGTCACCTCCAGGAGTGCCTCAGTGAAGACAGTGAGTTTTCTCCTACGAATCCAGGTGGTCTCCAGTGCCTTGCTGGGAGCTCATCCCACGCTTGCCCTAGCTAAAGTGTGAAGTCAAAGTGACCCCTAGCCTCAAGGTAAGCACGAGCGCTTCCTATCAGCCAAGTTGGGTGGGCAGCCACCTCCATGAACCCTGACTCCATAGAGTTCTTTAACTCCTCTGCGGCTTTGCGTAGGCCTAAGAGAGTCGCGTGTGAATTCCTTCTGAGGGAGAGCATGTGCGCTGTGAGTCCCCGTTTTGTTTTCCGAGACACACAACACAGCACACACTGCTGGGGTCAGCTCTTGCTACGCAGAGCGAAGGGCAGTGAACTGCTTCTCGCTTGCAGAGCTTGATGTCTACAGCTGTAAGGCAGCCCCGGGACAAAGTTTTGGCCAGTATTACATTCAGCGTGGCTCTCCCTCTGTGGAGGCCCTCCGAACGGCACTGAGAGAATCCCTGAGCCTAAAGTGCATCCTGGCAACTCTTAACCTCTCATCTCACTATTGTGACGCAAGGTACACTGCAGCTGCAGCCTGACAGAAAGTACAGAAAAGCCGGTACGACTCTGAGGCATTCTGACGATGCAAGGTCCCCTCGGCCTGACTAAGTCATTAAGCGGGTGCTGCTCCTCGTGGCACGCAAAACACCCACCGTCCAACGAAGTGGGATTCTAGAAAGGCCCAGTGTTGCTGAAAGTCTCCAGGTGTCAGTCAGAGAGTGCTGGCAAATGCGTCGTGGGCTCAAGTTGGCACTGGGAGAATGTGGGAGAAGCCCGACTTTCCCCCTTTGGAAAGCCACTTTGTTGCAGCTTCCAAGCCGCCTGCTACTATTTACTCCACAGATTCTTCTGAGGAGCAGTGAGTTTTTCCAAAAGAAACCAGGTGCTTGCGATTCCTTCCAGGGAGCTCACCCCCAGGAGCATACTGTAGCTAAGGTGCCCACTAAATGTGACCTCTAGTCTCGAGGTAAGGTGCACATTTTCCCATTCCCAGAGATAGGGGCGCCCCGGTTTCCAGGAGGTCTTAGTCAGTGGACGGCTTTAGCTTTAGTATGCCTCACAGCGCTCAAGACTCTCACGTGGGCACTTCTTTCCAAGGAAGGGCACTGCGTACCCAAAGCCTTCTGTGCACAATCAAGAGATACACAGCTCTGGGCACATCCCTCCCTATGCATTTGGAAGGGCCAGGAACTAAGGTGTTCTATGAGGCGAGCGTTCCACAGCTTTGAAACAGCCTCAGGAACACGGTTCTTGGCAGGGTTTCGTTCCCTGCCGGTCTGCCACGTTGAGGAAATCTAAGCGGCCCTGAAAGAAACCACCGGGGCTCCAATTCGGTTTGGGGACTCCTGCTCGACGTCTCTCTAAGTGATGCGGAAACTGGACTTTAGGTCCAGCCCGAAGTAATGCAGAGAGTAACCCCGAGCATTGCTAGGCATTGGGAACATCCAAAGTCACCCAGGTAGGCCTGCTGAGGGCAGTTCGGGGTTTGTGCCGTTCACCACATGCAGCACACACTGCATCCAAAAGTTTCATCGCAGAAGGCCGAACTGTGTTCCAAGGGTCTCCCTTGGCTAGTCAGAGAAGATAGGTGTATGTGCTGGGTGATCCAGTTGGTAATTGAGAAGCCTGGCAGAAGGCAGTCTTTTCCCCATTTGAAAGGTCGATAGTGGCGGCCTCAAGGCTGACTGAAAGACACTGCCCTTACCCGTCTTCTAGTCACCTCCAGGAGTGCCTCAGTGAAGACAGTGAGTTTTCTCCTACGAATCCAGGTGGTCTCCAGTGCCTTGCTGGGAGCTCATCCCACGCTTGCCCTAGCTAAAGTGTGAAGTCAAAGTGACCCGTAGCCTCAAGGGAAGCGCGAGCGCTTCCTATCAGCCAAGTTGGGTGGGCAGCCACCTCCATGAACCCTGACTCCATAGAGTACTTTAACTCCTCTGCGGCTTTGCGTAGGCCTAAGAGAGTCGCGTGTGAATTCCTTCTGAGGGAGAGCATGTGCGCTGGGAGTCCCCGTTTTGTTTTCCGAGCCACACAACACAGCACACACTGCTGGGGTCAGCTCTTGCTACGCAGAGCGAAGGGCAGTGAACTGCTTCTCGCTTGCAGAGCTTGATGTCTACAGCTGTAAGGCAGCCCCAGGACAAAGTTTTGGCCAGTATTACATTCAGCGTGGCTCTCCCTCTGTGGAGGCCCTCTGAACGGCACTGAGAGAATCCCTGAGCCTAAAGTGCATCCTGGCAACTCTTAACCTGTCATCTCACTATTGTGACGCAAGGTACACTGCAGCTGCAGCCTGACAGAAAGTACAGAAAAGCCGGTACGACTCTGAGGCATTCGGACGATGCAAGGTCCCCTCGGCCTGACTAAGTCATTAAGCGGGTGCTGCTCCTCGTGGCACGCAAAACACCCCCCGTCCAACGAAGTGGGATCCTAGAAAGGCCCAGTGTTGCTGAAAGTCTCCAGGTGTCAGTCAGAGAGTGCTGGCAAATGCGTCGTGGGCTCAAGTTGGCACTGGGAGAATGTGGGAGAAGCCCGACTTTCCCCCTTTGGAAAGCCACTTCGTTGCAGCTTCCAAGCCGCCTGCTACTATTCACTCCACAGATTCCTCTGAGGAGCAGTGAGTTTTTCCAAAAGAAACCAGGTGCTTGCGATTCCTTCCGGGGAGCTCACCCCCAGGAGCATACTGTAGCTAAGGTGCCCACTAAATGTGACCTCTAGTCTCGAGGTAAGGTGCACATTTTCCCATTCCCAGAGACAGGGGCGCCCCGGTTTCCAGGAGGTCTTAGTCAGTGGACGGCTTTAGCTTTAGTATGCCTCAGAGCGCTCAAGACTCTCACGTGGGCACTTCTTTCCAAGGAAGTGCACTGCGTACCCAAAGCCTTCTGAGCACAAGCAAGGGATACACAGCTCTGGGCACATCCCTCCCTATGCAGTAGGAAGGGCCGGGAACTAAGTTGTTCTCTGATGCGATCGTTCCACAGCTTTGAAACAGCCTCAGGAACGCGGTTCTTGGCAGGGTTTCGTTCCCTGAGGGTCTGCCACGTTGAGGAAAACTAAGCGGCCCTGAAAGAAACCACCGGGGCTCCAATTCGGTTTGGGGACTCCTGCTCGACGTCTCTCTAAGTGATGCGGAAACTGGACTTTAGGTCCAGCCCGAAGTAATGCAGAGAGTAACCCCGAGCATTGCTAGGCATTGGGAACATCCAAAGTCACCCAGGTAGGCCTGCTGAGGGCAGTTCGGGGTTTGTGCCGTTCACCACATGCAGCACACACTGCATCCAAAAGTTTCATCGCAGAAGGCCGAACTGTCTTCCAAGGGTCTCCCTTGGCTAGTCAGAGAAGATAGGTGTATGTGCTGGGTGATCCAGTTGGTAATTGAGAAGCCTGGCAGAAGGCAGTCTTTTCCCCATTTGAAAGGTCGATAGTGGCGGCCTCAAGGCTGACTGAAAGACACTGCCGTTACCCGTCTTCTAGTCACCTCCAGGAGTGCCTCAGTGAAGACAGTGAGTTTTCTCCTACGAATCCAGGTGGTCTCCAGTGCCTTGCTGGGAGCTCATCCCACGCTTGCCCTAGCTAAAGTGTGAAGTCAAAGTGACCCGTAGCCTCAAGGTAAGCACGAGCGCTTCCTATCAGGCAAGTTGGGTGGGCAGCCACCTCCATGAACCCTGACTCCATAGAGTGCTTTAACTCCTCTGCGGCTTTGCGTAGGCCTAAGAGAGTCGCGTGTGAATTCCTTCTGAGGGAGAGCATGTGCGCTGTGAGTCCCCGTTTTGTTTTCCGAGCCACACAACACAGCACACACTGCTGGGGTCAGCTCTTGCTACGCAGAGCGAAGGGCAGTGAACTGCTTCTCGCTTGCAGAGCTTGATGTCTACAGCTGTAAGGCAGCCCCGGGACAAAGTTTTGGCCAGTATTACATTCAGCGTGGCTCTCCCTCTGTGGAGGCCCTCCGAACGGCACTGAGAGAATCCCTGAGCCTAAAGTGCATCCTGGCAACTCTTAACCTGTCATCTCACTATTGTGACGCAAGGTACACTGCAGCTGCAGCCTGACAGAAAGTACAGAAAAGCCGGTACGACTCTGAGGCATTCGGACGATGCAAGGTCCCCTCGGCCTGACTAAGTCATTAAGCGGGTGCTGCTCCTCGTGGCACGCAAAACACCCCCCGTCCAACGAAGTGGGATCCTAGAAAGGCCCAGTGTTGCTGAAAGTCTCCAGGTGTCAGTCAGAGAGTGCTGGCAAATGCGTCGTGGGCTCAAGTTGGCACTGGGAGAATGTGGGAGAAGCCCGACTTTCCCCCTTTGGAAAGCCACTTCGTTGCAGCTTCCAAGCCGCCTGCTACTATTCACTCCACAGATTCCTCTGAGGAGCAGTGAGTTTTTCCAAAAGAAACCAGGTGCTTGCGATTCCTTCCGGGGAGCTCACCCCCAGGAGCATACTGTAGCTAAGGTGCCCACTAAATGTGACCTCTAGTCTCGAGGTAAGGTGCACATTTTCCCATTCCCAGAGACAGGGGCGCCCCGGTTTCCAGGAGGTCTTAGTCAGTGGACGGCTTTAGCTTTAGTATGCCTCAGAGCGCTCAAGACTCTCACGTGGGCACTTCTTTCCAAGGAAGTGCACTGCGTACCCAAAGCCTTCTGAGCACAAGCAAGGGATACACAGCTCTGGGCACATCCCTCCCTATGCAGTTGGAAGGGCCGGGAACTAAGTTGTTCTCTGATGCGATCGTTCCACAGCTTTGAAACAGCCGCAGGAACGCGGTTCTTGGCAGGGTTTCGTTCCCTGAGGGTCTGCCACGTTGAGGAAAACTAAGCGGCCCTGAAAGAAACCACCGGGGCTCCAATTCCATTTGGGGAATCCTGCTCGACGTCTCTCTAAGTGATGCGGAAACTGGACTTTAGGTCCAGCCCGAAGTAATGCAGAGAGTAACCCCGAGCATTGCTAGGCATTGGGAACATCCAAAGTCACCCAGGTAGGCCTGCTGAGGGCAGTTCGGGGTTTGTGCCGTTCACCACATGCAGCACACACTGCATCCAAAAGTTTCATCGCAGAAGGCCGAACTGTGTTCCAAGGGTCTCCCTTGGCTAGTCAGAGAAGATAGGTGTATGTGCTGGGTGATCCAGTTGGTAATTGAGAAGCCTGGCAGAAGGCAGTCTTTTCCCCATTTGAAAGGTCGATAGTGGCGGCCTCAAGGCTGACTGAAAGACACTGCCGTTACCCGTCTTCTAGTCACCTCAGGAGTGCCTCAGTGAAGACAGTGAGTTTTCTCCTACGAATCCAGGTGGTCTCCAGTGCCTTGCTGGGAGCTCATCCCACGCTTGCCCTAGCTAAAGTGTGAAGTCAAAGTGACCCCTAGCCTCAAGGTAAGCACGAGCGCTTCCTATCAGCCAAGTTGGGTGGGCAGCCACCTCCATGAACCCTGACTCCATAGAGTTCTTTAACTCCTCTGCGGCTTTGCGTAGGCCTAAGAGAGTCGCGTGTGAATTCCTTCTGAGGGAGAGCATGTGCGCTGTGAGTCCCCGTTTTGTTTTCCGAGACACACAACACAGCACACACTGCTGGGGTCAGCTCTTGCTATGCAGAGCGAAGGGCAGTGAACTGCTTCTCGCTTGCAGAGCTTGATGTCTACAGCTGTAAGGCAGCCCCGGGACAAAGTTTTGGCCAGTATTACATTCAGCGTGGCTCTCCCTCTGTGGAGGCCCTCCGAACGGCACTGAGAGAATCCCTGAGCCTAAAGTGCATCCTGGCAACTCTTAACCTCTCATCTCACTATTGTGACGCAAGGTACACTGCAGCTGCAGCCTGACAGAAAGTACAGAAAAGCCGGTACGACTCTGAGGCATTCTGACGATGCAAGGTCCCCTCGGCCTGACTAAGTCATTAAGCGGGTGCTGCTCCTCGTGGCACGCAAAACACCCACCGTCCAACGAAGTGGGATTCTAGAAAGGCCCAGTGTTGCTGAAAGTCTCCAGGTGTCAGTCAGAGAGTGCTGGCAAATGCGTCGTGGGCTCAAGTTGGCACTGGGAGAATGTGGGAGAAGCCCGACTTTCCCCCTTTGGAAAGCCACTTTGTTGCAGCTTCCAAGCCGCCTGCTACTATTTACTCCACAGATTCTTCTGAGGAGCAGTGAGTTTTTCCAAAAGAAACCAGGTGCTTGCGATTCCTTCCAGGGAGCTCACCCCCAGGAGCATACTGTAGCTAAGGTGCCCACTAAATGTGACCTCTAGTCTCGAGGTAAGGTGCACATTTTCCCATTCCCAGAGATAGGGGCGCCCCGGTTTCCAGGAGGTCTTAGTCAGTGGACGGCTTTAGCTTTAGTATGCCTCACAGCGCTCAAGACTCTCACGTGGGCACTTCTTTCCAAGGAAGGGCACTGCGTACCCAAAGCCTTCTGTGCACAATCAAGAGATACACAGCTCTGGGCACATCCCTCCCTATGCATTTGGAAGGGCCAGGAACTAAGGTGTTCTATGAGGCGAGCGTTCCACAGCTTTGAAACAGCCTCAGGAACACGGTTCTTGGCAGGGTTTCGTTCCCTGCGGTCTGCCACGTTGAGGAAATCTAAGCGGCCCTGAAAGAAACCACCGGGGCTCCAATTCGGTTTGGGGACTCCTGCTCGACGTCTCTCTAAGTGATGCGGAAACTGGACTTTAGGTCCAGCCCGAAGTAATGCAGAGAGTAACCCCGAGCATTGCTAGGCATTGGGAACATCCAAAGTCACCCAGGTAGGCCTGCTGAGGGCAGTTCGGGGTTTGTGCCGTTCACCACATGCAGCACACACTGCATCCAAAAGTTTCATCGCAGAAGGCCGAACTGTGTTCCAAGGGTCTCCCTTGGCTAGTCAGAGAAGATAGGTGTATGTGCTGGGTGATCCAGTTGGTAATTGAGAAGCCTGGCAGAAGGCAGTCTTTTCCCCATTTGAAAGGTCGATAGTGGCGGCCTCAAGGCTGACTGAAAGACACTGCCCTTACCCGTCTTCTAGTCACCTCCAGGAGTGCCTCAGTGAAGACAGTGAGTTTTCTCCTACGAATCCAGGTGGTCTCCAGTGCCTTGCTGGGAGCTCATCCCACGCTTGCCCTAGCTAAAGTGTGAAGTCAAAGTGACCCGTAGCCTCAAGGGAAGCGCGAGCGCTTCCTATCAGCCAAGTTGGGTGGGCAGCCACCTCCATGAACCCTGACTCCATAGAGTACTTTAACTCCTCTGCGGCTTTGCGTAGGCCTAAGAGAGTCGCGTGTGAATTCCTTCTGAGGGAGAGCATGTGCGCTGGGAGTCCCCGTTTTGTTTTCCGAGCCACACAACACAGCACACACTGCTGGGGTCAGCTCTTGCTACGCAGAGCGAAGGGCAGTGAACTGCTTCTCGCTTGCAGAGCTTGATGTCTACAGCTGTAAGGCAGCCCCAGGACAAAGTTTTGGCCAGTATTACATTCAGCGTGGCTCTCCCTCTGTGGAGGCCCTCTGAACGGCACTGAGAGAATCCCTGAGCCTAAAGTGCATCCTGGCAACTCTTAACCTGTCATCTCACTATTGTGACGCAAGGTACACTGCAGCTGCAGCCTGACAGAAAGTACAGAAAAGCCGGTACGACTCTGAGGCATTCGGACGATGCAAGGTCCCCTCGGCCTGACTAAGTCATTAAGCGGGTGCTGCTCCTCGTGGCACGCAAAACACCCCCCGTCCAACGAAGTGGGATCCTAGAAAGGCCCAGTGTTGCTGAAAGTCTCCAGGTGTCAGTCAGAGAGTGCTGGCAAATGCGTCGTGGGCTCAAGTTGGCACTGGGAGAATGTGGGAGAAGCCCGACTTTCCCCCTTTGGAAAGCCACTTCGTTGCAGCTTCCAAGCCGCCTGCTACTATTCACTCCACAGATTCCTCTGAGGAGCAGTGAGTTTTTCCAAAAGAAACCAGGTGCTTGCGATTCCTTCCGGGGAGCTCACCCCCAGGAGCATACTGTAGCTAAGGTGCCCACTAAATGTGACCTCTAGTCTCGAGGTAAGGTGCACATTTTCCCATTCCCAGAGACAGGGGCGCCCCGGTTTCCAGGAGGTCTTAGTCAGTGGACGGCTTTAGCTTTAGTATGCCTCAGAGCGCTCAAGACTCTCACGTGGGCACTTCTTTCCAAGGAAGTGCACTGCGTACCCAAAGCCTTCTGAGCACAAGCAAGGGATACACAGCTCTGGGCACATCCCTCCCTATGCAGTAGGAAGGGCCGGGAACTAAGTTGTTCTGTGATGCGATCGTTCCACAGCTTTGAAACAGCCTCAGGAACGCGGTTCTTGGCAGGGTTTCGTTCCCTGAGGGTCTGCCACGTTGAGGAAAACTAAGCGGCCCTGAAAGAAACCACCGGGGCTCCAATTCGGTTTGGGGACTCCTGCTCGACGTCTCTCTAAGTGATGCGGAAACTGGACTTTAGGTCCAGCCCGAAGTAATGCAGAGAGTAACCCCGAGCATTGCTAGGCATTGGGAACATCCAAAGTCACCCAGGTAGGCCTGCTGAGGGCAGTTCGGGGTTTGTGCCGTTCACCACATGCAGCACACACTGCATCCAAAAGTTTCATCGCAGAAGGCCGAACTGTCTTCCAAGGGTCTCCCTTGGCTAGTCAGAGAATATAGGTGTATGTGCTGGGTGATCCAGTTGGTAATTGAGAAGCCTGGCAGAAGGCAGTCTTTTCCCCATTTGAAAGGTCGATAGTGGCGGCCTCAAGGCTGACTGAAAGACACTGCCGTTACCCGTCTTCTAGTCACCTCCAGGAGTGCCTCAGTGAAGACAGTGAGTTTTCTCCTACGAATCCAGGTGGTCTCCAGTGCCTTGCTGGGAGCTCATCCCACGCTTGCCCTAGCTAAAGTGTGAAGTCAAAGTGACCCCTAGCCTCAAGGTAAGCACGAGCGCTTCCTATCAGGCAAGTTGGGTGGGCAGCCACCTCCATGAACCCTGACTCCATAGAGTGCTTTAACTCCTCTGCGGCTTTGCGTAGGCCTAAGAGAGTCGCGTGTGAATTCCTTCTGAGGGAGAGCATGTGCGCTGTGAGTCCCCGTTTTGTTTTCCGAGCCACACAACACAGCACACACTGCTGGGGTCAGCTCTTGCTACGCAGAGCGAAGGGCAGTGAACTGCTTCTCGCTTGCAGAGCTTGATGTCTACAGCTGTAAGGCAGCCCCGGGACAAAGTTTTGGCCAGTATTACATTCAGCGTGGCTCTCCCTCTGTGGAGGCCCTCCGAACGGCACTGAGAGAATCCCTGAGCCTAAAGTGCATCCTGGCAACTCTTAACCTGTCATCTCACTATTGTGACGCAAGGTACACTGCAGGTGCAGCCTGACAGAAAGTACAGAAAAGCCGGTACGACTCTGAGGCATTCGGACGATGCAAGGTCCCCTCGGCCTGACTAAGTCATTAAGCGGGTGCTGCTCCTCGTGGCACGCAAAACACCCCCCGTCCAACGAAGTGGGATCCTAGAAAGGCCCAGTGTTGCTGAAAGTCTCCAGGTGTCAGTCAGAGAGTGCTGGCAAATGCGTCGTGGGCTCAAGTTGGCACTGGGAGAATGTGGGAGAAGCCCGACTTTCCCCCTTTGGAAAGCCACTTCGTTGCAGCTTCCAAGCCGCCTGCTACTATTCACTCCACAGATTCCTCTGAGGAGCAGTGAGTTTTTCCAAAAGAAACCAGGTGCTTGCGATTCCTTCCGGGGAGCTCACCCCCAGGAGCATACTGTAGCTAAGGTGCCCACTAAATGTGACCTCTAGTCTCGAGGTAAGGTGCACATTTTCCCATTCCCAGAGACAGGGGCGCCCCGGTTTCCAGGAGGTCTTAGTCAGTGGACGGCTTTAGCTTTAGTATGCCTCAGAGCGCTCAAGACTCTCACGTGGGCACTTCTTTCCAAGGAAGTGCACTGCGTACCCAAAGCCTTCTGAGCACAAGCAAGGGATACACAGCTCTGGGCACATCCCTCCCTATGCAGTTGGAAGGGCCGGGAACTAAGTTGTTCTCTGATGCGATCGTTCCACAGCTTTGAAACAGCCCCAGGAACGCGGTTCTTGGCAGGGTTTCGTTCCCTGAGGGTCTGCCACGTTGAGGAAAACTAAGCGGCCCTGAAAGAAACCACCGGGGCTCCAATTCAATTTGGGGAATCCTGCTCGACGTCTCTCTAAGTGATGCGGAAACTGGACTTTAGGTCCAGCCCGAAGTAATGCAGAGAGTAACCCCGAGCATTGCTAGGCATTGGGAACATCCAAAGTCACCCAGGTAGGCCTGCTGAGGGCAGTTCGGGGTTTGTGCCGTTCACCACATGCAGCACACACTGCATCCAAAAGTTTCATCGCAGAAGGCCGAACTGTGTTCCAAGGGTCTCCCTTGGCTAGTCAGAGAAGATAGGTGTATGTGCTGGGTGATCCAGTTGGTAATTGAGAAGCCTGGCAGAAGGCAGTCTTTTCCCCATTTGAAAGGTCGATAGTGGCGGCCTCAAGGCTGACTGAAAGACACTGCCGTTACCCGTCTTCTAGTCACCTCAGGAGTGCCTCAGTGAAGACAGTGAGTTTTCTCCTACGAATCCAGGTGGTCTCCAGTGCCTTGCTGGGAGCTCATCCCACGCTTGCCCTAGCTAAAGTGTGAAGTCAAAGTGACCCCTAGCCTCAAGGTAAGCACGAGCGCTTCCTATCAGCCAAGTTGGGTGGGCAGCCACCTCCATGAACCCTGACTCCATAGAGTGCTTTAACTCCTCTGCGGCTTTGCATAGGCCTAAGAGAGTCGCGTGTGAATTCCTTCTGAGGGAGAGCATGTGCGCTGTGAGTCCCCGTTTTGTTTTCCGAGCCACACAACACAGGACAGACTGCTGGGGTCAACTCTTGCTACGCAGAGCGAAGGGCAGTGAACTGCTTCTCGCTTGCAGAGCTTGATGTCTACAGCTGTAAGGCAGCCCCGGGACAAAGTTTTGGCCAGTATTACATTCAGCGTGGCTCTCCCTCTGTGGAGGCCCTCCGAACGGCACTGAGAGAATCCCTGAGCCTAAAGTGCATCCTGGCAACTCTTAACCTGTCATCTCACTATTCTGACGCAAGGTACACTGCAGGTGCAGCCTGACAGAAAGTACAGAAAAGCCGGTACGACTCTGAGGCATTTGGACGATGCAAGGTCCCCTCGCCCTGACTAAGTCATTAAGCGGGTGCTACTCCTCGTGGCACGCAATACACCCCCCGTCCAACGAAGTGGGATCCTAGAAAGGCCCAGTGTTGCTGAAAGTCTCCAGGTGTCAGTCAGAGAGTGCTGGCAAATGCGTCGTGGGCTCAAGTTGGCACTGGGAGAATGTGGGAGAAGCCCGACTTTCCCCCTTTGGAAAGCCACTTCATTGCAGCTTCCAAGCCGCCTGCTACTATTCACTCCACAGATTCCTCTGAGGAGCAGTGAGTTTTTCCAAAAGAAACCAGGTGCTTGCGATTCCTTCCGGGGTGCTCACCCGCAGGAGTATACTGTAGCTAAGGTGCCCACTAAATGTGACCTCTCGTCTCGAGGTAAGGTGCACATTTTCCCATTCCCAGAGATAGGGTCGCCCCGGTTTCCAGGAGGTCTTAGTCAATGGACGGCTTTAGCTTTAGTATGCCTCACAGCACTCAAGACTCTCACGTGGGCACTTCTTTCCAAGGAAGTGCACTGCGTACCCAAAGCCTTCTGAGCACAATCAAGGGATACACAGCTCTGGGCACATCCCTCCCTATGCAGTTGGAAGGGTCGGGAACTAAGGTGTTCTCTGAGGCGAGCGTTCCACAGCTTTGAAACAGCCTCAGGAACGCGGTTCTTGGCAGGGTTTCATTCCCTGCGGGTCTGCCACGTTGAGGAAACCTAAGCGGCCCTGAAAGAAACCACCGGGTCTCCAATTCGGTTTGGGGACTCCTGCTCGACGTCTCTCTAAGTGATGCAGAAACTGGACTTTAGGTCCAGCCCGAAGTAATGCAGAGAGTAACCCCGAGCATTGCTAGGCATTGGGAACATCCAAAGTCACCCAGGTAGGCCTGCTGAGGGCAGTTCGGGGTTTGTGCCGTTCACCACATGCAGCACACACTGCATCCAAAAGTTTCATCGCAGAAGGCCGAACTGTGTTCCAAGGGTCTCCCTTGGATTGTCAGAGAAGTTAGGTGTATGTGCTGGGTGATCCAGTTGGTAATTGAGAAGCCTGGCAGAAGGCAGTCTTTTCCCCATTTGAAAGGTCGATAGTGGCGGCCTCAAGGCTGACTGAAAGACACTGCCCTTACCCGTCTTCTAGTCACCTCCAGGAGTGCCTCAGTGAAGACAGTGAGTTTTCTCCTACGAATCCAGGTGGTCTCCAGTGCCTTGCTGGGAGCTCATCCCACGCTTGCCCTAGCTAAAGTGTGAAGTCAAAGTGACCCCTAGCCTCAAGGGAAGCGCGAGCGCTTCCTATCAGCCAAGTTGGGTGGGCAGCCACCTCCATGAACCCTGACTCCATAGAGTGCTTTAACTCCTCTGCGGCTTTGCGTAGGCCTAAGAGAGTCGCGTGTGAATTCCTTCTGAGGGAGAGCATGTGCGCTGTAAGTCCCCGTTTTGTTTTCCGAGCCACACAACACAGGACAGACTGCTGGGGTCAGCTCTTGCTACGCAGAGCGAAGGGCAGTGAACTGCTTCTCGCTTGCAGAGCTTGATGTCTACAGCTGTAAGGCAGCCCCGGGACAAAGTTTTGGCCAGTATTACATTCAGCGTGGCTCTCCCTCTGTGGAGGCCCTCCGAACGGCACTGAGAGAATCCCTGAGCCTAAAGTGCATCCTGGCAACTCTTAACCTGTCATCTCACTATTGTGATGCAAGGTATACTGCAGCTGCAGCCTGACAGAAAGTACAGAAAAGCCGGTACGACTCTGAGGCATTCGGACGATGCAAGGTCCCCTCGGCCTGACTAAGTCATTAAGCGGGTGCTGCTCCTCGTGGCACGCAAAACACCCCCCGTCCAACGAAGTGGGATCCTAGAAAGGCCCAGTGTTGCTGAAAGTCTCCAGGTGTCAGTCAGAGAGTGCTGGCAAATGCGTCGTGGGCTCAAGTTGGCACTGGGAGAATGTGGGAGAAGCCCGACTTTCCCCCTTTGGAAAGCCACTTCGTTGCAGCTTCCAAGCCGCCTGCTACTATTCACTCCACAGATTCCTCTGAGGAGCAGTGAGTTTTTCCAAAAGAAACCAGGTGCTTGCGATTCCTTCCGGGGAGCTCACCCCCAGGAGCATACTGTAGCTAAGGTGCCCACTAAATGTGACCTCTAGTCTCGAGGTAAGGTGCACATTTTCCCATTCCCAGAGACAGGGGCGCCCCGGTTTCCAGGAGGTCTTAGTCAGTGGACGGCTTTAGCTTTAGTATGCCTCAGAGCGCTCAAGACTCTCACGTGGGCACTTCTTTCCAAGGAAGTGCACTGCGTACCCAAAGCCTTCTGAGCACAAGCAAGGGATACACAGCTCTGGGCACATCCCTCCCTATGCAGTTGGAAGGGCCGGGAACTAAGTTGTTCTCTGATGCGATCGTTCCACAGCTTTGAAACAGCCTCAGGAACGCGGTTCTTGGCAGGGTTTCGTTCCCTGAGGGTCTGCCACGTTGAGGAAAACTAAGCGGCCCTGAAAGAAACCACCGGGGCTCCAATTCGGTTTGGGGACTCCTGCTCGACGTCTCTCTAAGTGATGCGGAAACTGGACTTTAGGTCCAGCCCGAAGTAATGCAGAGAGTAACCCCGAGCATTGCTAGGCATTGGGAACATCCAAAGTCACCCAGGTAGGCCTGCTGAGGGCAGTTCGGGGTTTGTGCCGTTCACCACATGCAGCACACACTGCATCCAAAAGTTTCATCGCAGAAGGCCGAACTGTGTTCCAAGGGTCTCCCTTGGCTAGTCAGAGAAGATAGGTGTATGTGCTGGGTGATCCAGTTGGTAATTGAGAAGCCTGGCAGAAGGCAGTCTTTTCCCCATTTGAAAGGTCGATAGTGGCGGCCTCAAGGCTGACTGAAAGACACTGCCGTTACCCGTCTTCTAGTCACCTCCAGGAGAGCCTCAGTGAAGACAGTGAGTTTTCTCCTACGAATCCAGGTAGTCTCCAGTGCCTTGCTGGGAGCTCATCCCACGCTTGCCCTAGCTAAAGTGTGAAGTCAAAGTGACCCCTAGCCTCAAGGTAAGCGCGAGCGCTTCCTATCAGCCAAGTTGGGTGGGCAGCCACCTCCATGAACCCTGACTCCATAGAGTGCTTTAACTCCTCTGCGGCTTTGCGTAGGCCTAAGAGAGTCGCGTGTGAATTCCTTCTGAGGGAGAGCATGTGCGCTGTGAGTCCCCGTTTTGTTTTCCGAGCCACACAACACAGCACACACTGCTGGGGTCAGCTCTTGCTACGCAGAGCGAAGGGCAGTGAACTGCTTCTCGCTTGCAGAGCTTGATGTCTACAGCTGTAAGGCAGCCCCGGGACAAAGTTTTGGCCAGTATTACATTCAGCGTGGCTCTCCCTCTGTGGAGGCCCTCCGAACGGCACTGAGAGAATCCCTGAGCCTAAAGTGCATCCTGGCAACTCTTAACCTGTCATCTCACTATTGTGACGCAAGGTACACTGCAGCTGCAGCCTGACAGAAAGTACAGAAAAGCCGGTACGACTCTGAGGCATTCGGAAGATGCAAGGTCCCCTCGGCCTGACTAAGTCATTAAGCGGGTGCTGCTCCTCGTGGCACGCAAAACACCCCCCGTCCAACGAAGTGGGATCCTAGAAAGGCCCAGTGTTGCTGAAAGTCTCCAGGTGTCAGTCGGAGAGTGCTGGCAAATGCGTCGTGGGCTCAAGTTGGCACTGGGAGAATGTGGGAGAAGCCCGACTTTCCCCCTTTGGAAAGCCACTTCGTTGCAGCTTCCAAGCCGCCTGCTACTATTCACTCCACAGATTCCTCTGAGGAGCAGTGAGTTTTTCCAAAAGAAACCAGGTGCTTGCGATTCCTTCCGGGGAGCTCACCCCCAGGAGCATACTGTAGCTAAGGTGCCCACTAAATGTGACCTCTAGTCTCGAGGTAAGGTGCACATTTTCCCATTCCCAGAGATAGGGGCGCCCCGGTTTCCAGGAGGTCTTAGTCAGTGGACGGCTTTAGCTTTAGTATGCCTCAGAGCGCTCAAGACTCTCACGTGGGCACTTCTTTCCAAGGAAGTGCACTGCGTACCCAAAGCCTTCTGAGCACAATCAAGGGATACACAGCTCTGGCCACATCCCTCTCTGTGCAGTTGGAAGGGCCGGGAACTAAGGTGTTCTCTGAGGCGAGCGTTCCACAGCTTTGAAACAGCCTCAGGAACGCGGTTCTTGGCAGGGTTTCATTCCCTGCGGGTCTGCCACGTTGAGGAAATCTAAGCGGCCCTGAAAGAAACCACCGGGGCTCCAATTCGGTTTGGGGACTCCTGCTCGACGTCTCTCTAAGTGATGCGGAAACTGGACTTTAGGTCCAGCCCGAAGTAATGCAGAGAGTAACCCCGAGCATTGCTAGGCATTGGGAACATCCAAAGTCACCCAGGTAGGCCTGCTGAGGGCAGTTCGGGGTTTGTGCCGTTCACCACATGCAGCACACACTGCATCCAAAAGTTTCATCGCAGAAGGCCGAACTGTGTTCCAAGGGTCTCCCTTGGATTGTCAGAGAAGATAGGTGTATGTGCTGGGTGATCCAGTTGGTAATTGAGAAGCCTGGCAGAAGGCAGTCTTTTCCCCATTTGAAAGGTCGATAGTGGCGGCCTCAAGGCTGACTGAAAGACACTGCCCTTACCCGTCTTCTAGTCACCTCCAGGAGTGCCTCAGTGAAGACAGTGAGTTTTCTCCTACGAATCCAGGTGGTCTCCAGTGCCTTGCTGGGAGCTCATCCCACGCTTGCCCTAGCTAAAGTGTGAAGTCAAAGTGACCCCTAGCCTCAAGGGAAGCGCGAGCGCTTCCTATCAGCCAAGTTGGGTGGGCAGCCACCTCCATGAACCCTGACTCCATAGAGTGCTTTAACTCCTCTGCGGCTTTGCGTAGGCCTAAGAGAGTCGCGTGTGAATTCCTTCTGAGGGAGAGCATGTGCGCTGTGAGTCCCCGTTTTGTTTTCCGAGCCACACAACACAGCACACACTGCTGGGGTCAGCTCTTGCTACGCAGAGCGAAGGGCAGTGAACTGCTTCTCGCTTGCAGAGCTTGAAATCTACAGCTGTAAGGCAGCCCCGGGACAAAGTTTTGGCCAGTATTACATTCAGCGTGGCTCTCCCTCTGTGGAGGCCCTCTGAACGGCACTGAGAGAATCCCTGAGCCTAAAGTGCATCCTGGCAACTCTTAACCTCTCATCTCACTATTGTGACGCAAGGTACACTGCAGCTGCAGCCTGACAGAAAGTACAGAAAAGCCGGTACGACTCTGAGGCATTCGGACGATGCAAGGTCCCCTCGGCCTGACTAAGTCATTAAGCGGGTGCTGCTCCTCGTGGCACGCAAAACACCCCCCGTCCAACGAAGTGGGATCCTAGAAAGGCCCAGTGTTGCTGAAAGTCTCCAGGTGTCAGTCAGAGAGTGCTGGCAAATGCGTCGTGGGCTCAAGTTGGCACTGGGAGAATGTGGGAGAAGCCCGACTTTCCCCCTTTGGAAAGCCACTTCGTTGCAGCTTCCAAGCCGCCTGCTACTATTCACTCCACAGATTCCTCTGAGGAGCAGTGAGTTTTTCCAAAAGAAACCAGGTGCTTGCGATTCCTTCCGGGGAGCTCACCCCCAGGAGCATACTGTAGCTAAGGTGCCCACTAAATGTGACCTCTAGTCTCGAGGTAAGGTGCACATTTTCCCATTCCCAGAGACAGGGGCGCCCCGGTTTCCAGGAGGTCTTACTCAGTGGACGGCTTTAGCTTTAGTATGCCTCAGAGCGCTCAAGACTCTCACGTGGGCACTTCTTTCCAAGGAAGTGCACTGCGTACCCAAAGCCTTCTGAGCACAAGCAAGGGATACACAGCTCTGGGCACATCCCTCCCTATGCAGTTGGAAGGGCCGGGAACTAAGTTGTTCTCTGATGCGATCGTTCCACAGCTTTGAAACAGCCCCAGGAACGCGGTTCTTGGCAGGGTTTCGTTCCCTGAGGGTCTGCCACGTTGAGGAAAACTAAGCGGCCCTGAAAGAAACCACCGGGGCTCCAATTCCATTTGGGGAATCCTGCTCGACGTCTCTCTAAGTGATGCGGAAACTGGACTTTAGGTCCAGCCCGAAGTAATGCAGAGAGTAACCCCGAGCATTGCTAGGCATTGGGAACATCCAAAGTCACCCAGGTAGGCCTGCTGAGGGCAGTTCGGGGTTTGTGCCGTTCACCACATGCAGCACACACTGCATCCAAAAGTTTCATCGCAGAAGGCCGAACTGTGTTCCAAGGGTCTCCCTTGGCTAGTCAGAGAAGATAGGTGTATGTGCTGGGTGATCCAGTTGGTAATTGAGAAGCCTGGCAGAAGGCAGTCTTTTCCCCATTTGAAAGGTCGATAGTGGCGGCCTCAAGGCTGACTGAAAGACACTGCCGTTACCCGTCTTCTAGTCACCTCAGGAGTGCCTCAGTGAAGACAGTGAGTTTTCTCCTACGAATCCAGGTGGTCTCCAGTGCCTTGCTGGGAGCTCATCCCACGCTTGCCCTAGCTAAAGTGTGAAGTCAAAGTGACCCCTAGCCTCAAGGTAAGCACGAGCGCTTCCTATCAGCCAAGTTGGGTGGGCAGCCACCTCCATGAACCCTGACTCCATAGAGTGCTTTAACTCCTCTGCGGCTTTGCATAGGCCTAAGAGAGTCGCGTGTGAATTCCTTCTGAGGGAGAGCATGTGCGCTGGGAGTCCCCGTTTTGTTTTCCGAGCCACACAACACAGGACAGACTGCTGGGGTCAACTCTTGCTACGCAGAGCGAAGGGCAGTGAACTGCTTCTCGCTTGCAGAGCTTGATGTCTACAGCTGTAAGGCAGCCCCGGGACAAAGTTTTGGCCAGTATTACATTCAGCGTGGCTCTCCCTCTGTGGAGGCCCTCCGAACGGCACTGAGAGAATCCCTGAGCCTAAAGTGCATCCTGGCAACTCTTAACCTGTCATCTCACTATTCTGACGCAAGGTACACTGCAGGTGCAGCCTGACAGAAAGTACAGAAAAGCCGGTACGACTCTGAGGCATTTGGACGATGCAAGGTCCCCTCGCCCTGACTAAGTCATTAAGCGGGTGCTACTCCTCGTGGCACGCAAAACACCCCCCGTCCAACGAAGTGGGATCCTAGAAAGGCCCAGTGTTGCTGAAAGTCTCCAGGTGTCAGTCAGAGAGTGCTGGCAAATGTGTCGTGGGCTCAAGTTGGCACTGGGAGAATGTGGGAGAAGCCCGACTTTCCCCCTTTGGAAAGCCACTTCATTGCAGCTTCCAAGCCGCCTGCTACTATTCACTCCACAGATTCCTCTGAGGAGCAGTGAGTTTTTCCAAAAGAAACCAGGTGCTTGCGATTCCTTCCGGGGAGCTCACCCCCAGGAGCATACTGTAGCTAAGGTGCCCACTAAATGTGACCTCTCGTCTCGAGGTAAGGTGCACATTTTCCCATTCCCAGAGATAGGGTCACCCCGGTTTCCAAGAGGTCTTAGTCAATGGACGGCTTTAGCTTTAGTATGCCTCACAGCACTCAAGACTCTCACGTGGGCACTTCTTTCCAAGGAAGTGCACTGCGTACCCAAACCCTTCTGAGCAGAATCAAGGGATACACAGCTCTGGGCACATCCCTCCCTATGCAGTTGGAAGGGTCGGGAACTAAGGTGTTCTCTGAGGCGAGCGTCCCACAGCTTTGAAACAGCCTCAGGAACGTGGTTCTTGGCAGGGTTTCATTCCCTGCGGGTCTGCCACGTTGAGGAAACCTAAGCGGCCCTGAAAGAAACCACCGGGTCTCCAATTCGGTTTGGGGACTCCTGCTCGACGTCTCTCTAAGTGATGCAGAAACTGGACTTTAGGTCCAGCCCGAAGTAATGCAGAGAGTAACCCCGAGCATTGCTAGGCATTAGGAACATCCAAAGTCACCCAGGTAGGCCTGCTGAGGGCAGTTCGGGGTTTGTGCCGTTCACCACATGCAGCACACACTGCATCCAAAAGTTTCATCGCAGAAGGCCGAACTGTGTTCCAAGGGTCTCCCTTGGATTGTCAGAGAAGTTAGGTGTATGTGCTGGGTGATCCAGTTGGTAATTGAGAAGCCTGGCAGAGGGCAGTCTTTTCCCCATTTGAAAGGTCGATAGTGGCGGCCTCAAGGCTGACTGAAAGACACTGCCCTTACCCGTCTTCTAGTCACCTCCAGGAGTGCCTCAGTGAAGACAGTGAGTTTTCTCCTACGAATCCAGGTGGTCTCCAGTGCCTTGCTGGGAGCTCATCCCACGCTTGCCCTAGCTAAAGTGTGAAGTCAAAGTGACCCCTAGCCTCAAGGTAAGCGCGAGCGCTTCCTATCAGCCAAGTTGGGTGGGCAGCCACCTCCATGAACCCTGACTCCATAGAGTGCTTTAACTCCTCTGCGGCTTTGCGTAGGCCTAAGAGAGTCGCGTGTGAATTCCTTCTGAGGGAGAGCATGTGCGCTGTAAGTCCCCGTTTTGTTTTCCGAGCCACACAACACAGGACAGACTGCTGGGGTCAGCTCTTGCTACGCAGAGCGAAGGGCAGTGAACTGCTTCTCGCTTGCAGAGCTTGATGTCTACAGCTGTAAGGCAGCCCCGGGACAAAGTTTTGGCCAGTATTACATTCAGCGTGGCTCTCCCTCTGTGGAGGCCCTCCGAACGGCACTGAGAGAATCCCTGAGCCTAAAGTGCATCCTGGCAACTCTTAACCTGTCATCTCACTATTGTGATGCAAGGTATACTGCAGCTGCAGCCTGACAGAAAGTACAGAAAAGCCGGTACGACTCTGAGGCATTCGGACGATGCAAGGTCCCCTCGGCCTGACTAAGTCATTAAGCGGGTGCTGCTCCTCGTGGCACGCAAAACACCCCCCGTCCAACGAAGTGGGATCCTAGAAAGGCCCAGTGTTGCTGAAAGTCTCCAGGTGTCAGTCAGAGAGTGCTGGCAAATGCGTCGTGGGCTCAAGTTGGCACTGGGAGAATGTGGGAGAAGCCCGACTTTCCCCCTTTGGAAAGCCACTTCGTTGCAGCTTCCAAGCCGCCTGCTACTATTCACTCCACAGATTCCTCTGAGGAGCAGTGAGTTTTTCCAAAAGAAACCAGGTGCTTGCGATTCCTTCCGGGGAGCTCACCCCCAGGAGCATACTGTAGCTAAGGTGCCCACTAAATGTGACCTCTAGTCTCGAGGTAAGGTGCACATTTTCCCATTCCCAGAGATAGGGGCGCCCCGGTTTCCAGGAGGTCTTAGTCAGTGGACGGCTTTAGCTTTAGTATGCCTCACAGCGCTCAAGACTCTCACGTGGGCACTTCTTTCCAAGGAAGTGCACTGCGTACCCAAAGCCTTCTGAGCACAATCAAGGGATACACAGCTCTGGGCACATCCCTCCCTATGCAGTTGGAAGGGCCGGGAACTCAGGTGTTCTCTGAGGCGAGCGTTCCACAGCTTTGAAACAGCCTCAGGAACGTGGTTCTTGGCAGGGTTTCGTTCCCTGCGGGTCTGCCACGTTGAGGAAACTTAAGCGGCCCTGAAAGAAACCACCGGGGCTCCAATTAGGTTTGGGGACTCCTGCTCGACGTCTCTCTAAGTGATGCGGAAACTGGACTTTAGGTCCAGCCCGAAGTAATGCAGAGAGTAACCCCGAGCATTGCTAGGCATTGGGAACATCCAAAGTCACCCAGGTAGGCCTGCTGAGGGCAGTTCGGGGTTTGTGCCGTTCACCACATGCAGCACACACTGCATCCAAAAGTTTCATCGCAGAAGGCCGAACTGTGTTCCAAGGGTCTCCCTTGGATTGTCAGAGAAGATAGGTGTATGTGCTGGGTGATCCAGTTGGTAATTGAGAAGCCTGGCAGAGGGCAGTCTTTTCCCCATTTGAAAGGTCGATAGTGGCGGCCTCAAGGCTGACTGAAAGACACTGCCCTTACCCGTCTTCTAGTCACCTCCAGGAGTGCCTCAGTGAAGACAGTGAGTTTTCTCCTACGAATCCAGGTGGTCTCCAGTGCCTTGCTGGGAGCTCATCCCACGCTTGCCCTAGCTAAAGTGTGAAGTCAAAGTGACCCCTAGCCTCAAGGGAAGCGCGAGCGCTTCCTATCAGCCAAGTTGGGTGGGCAGCCACCTCCATGAACCCTGACTCCATAGAGTGCTTTAACTCCTCTGCGGCTTTGCGTAGGCCTAAGAGAGTCGCGTGTGAATTCCTTCTGAGGGAGAGCATGTGCGCTGGGAGTCCCCGTTTTGTTTTCCGAGCCACACAACACAGGACAGACTGCTGGGGTCAGCTCTTGCTACGCAGAGCGAAGGGCAGTGAACTGCTTCTCGCTTGCAGAGCTTGATGTCTACAGCTGTAAGGCAGCCCCGGGACAAAGTTTTGGCCAGTATTACATTCAGCGTGGCTCTCCCTCTGTGGAGGCCCTCCGAACGGCACTGAGAGAATCCCTGAGCCTAAAGTGCATCCTGGCAACCCTTAACCTGTCATCTCACTATTGTGACGCAAGGTACACTGCAGGTGCAGCCTGACAGAAAGTACAGAAAAGCCGGTACGACTCTGAGGCATTTGGACGAGGCAAGGTCCCCTCGGCCTGACTAAGTCATTAAGCGGGTGCTGCTCCTCGTGGCACGCAGAACACCCCCCGTCCAACGAAGTGGGATCCTAGAAAGGCCCAGTGTTGCTGAAAGTCTCCAGGTGTCAGTCAGCGAGTGCTGGCAAATGCGTCGTGGGCTCAAGTTGGCACTGGGAGAATGTGGGAGAAGCCCGACTTTCCCCCTTTGGAAAGCCACTTCGTTGCAGCTTCCAAGCCGCCTGCTACTATTCACTCCACAGATTCCTCTGAGGAGCAGTGAGTTTTTCCAAAAGAAACCAGGTGCTTGCGATTCCTTCCGGGGAGCTCACCCCCAGGAGCATACTGTAGCTAAGGTGCCCACTAAATGTGACCTCTAGTCTCGAGGTAAGGTGCACATTTTCCCATTCCCAGAGATAGGGGCGCCCCGGTTTCCAGGAAGTCTTAGTCAGTGGACGGCTTTAGCTTTAGTATGCCTCACAGCGCTCAAGACTCTCACGTGGGCACTTCTTTCCAAGGAAGTACACTGCGTACCCAAAGCCTTCTGAGCACAAGCAAGGGATACACAGCTCTGGGCACATCCCTCCCTATGCAGTTGGAAGGGCCGGGAACTAAGGTGTTCTCTGAGGCGAGCGTTCCACAGCTTTGAAACAGCCCCAGGAACGTGGTTCTTGGCAGGGTTTCGTTCCCTGCGGGTCTGCCACGTTGAGGAAAACTAAGCGGCCCTGAAAGAAACCACCGGGGCTCCAATTCGGTTTGGGGACTCCTGCTCGACGTCTCTCTAGGTGATGCGGAAACTGGACTTTAGGTCCAGCCCGAAGTAATGCAGAGAGTAACCCCGAGCATTGCTAGGCATTGGGAACATCCAAAGTCACCCAGGTAGGCCTGCTGAGGGCAGTTCGGGGTTTGTGCCGTTCACCACATGCAGCACACACTGCATCCAAAAGTTTCATCGCAGAAGGCCGAACTGTGTTCCACGGGTCTCCCTTGGATTGTCAGAGAAGATAGGTGTATGTGCTGGGTGATCCAGTTGGTAATTGAGAAGCCTGGCAGAGGGCAGTCTTTTCCCCATTTGAAAGGTCGATAGTGGCGGCCTCAAGGCTGACTGAAAGACACTGCCCTTACCCGTCTTCTAGTCACCTCCAGGAGTGCCTCAGTGAAGACAGTGAGTTTTCTCCTACGAATCCAGGTGGTCTCCAGTGCCTTGCTGGGAGCTCATCCCACGCTTGCCCTAGCTAAAGTGTGAAGTCAAAGTGACCCCTAGCCTCAAGGGAAGCGCGAGCGCTTCCTATCAGCCAAGTTGGGTGGGCAGCCACCTCCATGAACCCTGACTCCATAGAGTGCTTTAACTCCTCTGCGGCTTTGCGTAGGCCTAAGAGAGTCGCGTGTGAATTCCTTCTGAGGGAGAGCATGTGCGCTGGGAGTCCCCGTTTTGTTTTCCGAGCCACACAACACAGGACAGACTGCTGGGGTCAGCTCTTGCTACGCAGAGCGAAGGGCAGTGAACTGCTTCTCGCTTGCAGAGCTTGATGTCTACAGCTGTAAGGCAGCCCCGGGACAAAGTTTTGGCCAGTATTACATTCAGCGTGGCTCTCCCTCTGTGGAGGCCCTCCGAACGGCACTGAGAGAATCCCTGAGCCTAAAGTGCATCCTGGCAACCCTTAACCTGTCATCTCACTATTGTGACGCAAGGTACACTGCAGGTGCAGCCTGACAGAAAGTACAGAAAAGCCGGTACGACTCTGAGGCATTTGGACGAGGCAAGGTCCCCTCGGCCTGACTAAGTCATTAAGCGGGTGCTGCTCCTCGTGGCACGCAGAACACCCCCCGTCCAACGAAGTGGGATCCTAGAAAGGCCCAGTGTTGCTGAAAGTCTCCAGGTGTCAGTCAGCGAGTGCTGGCAAATGCGTCGTGGGCTCAAGTTGGCACTGGGAGAATGTGGGAGAAGCCCGACTTTCCCCCTTTGGAAAGCCACTTCATTGCAGCTTCCAAGCCGCCTGCTACTATTCACTCCACAGATTCCTCTGAGGAGCAGTGAGTTTTTCCAAAAGAAACCAGGTGCTTGCGATTCCTTCCGGGGAGCTCACCCCCAGGAGCATACTGTAGCTAAGGTGCCCACTAAATGTGACCTCTAGTCTCGAGGTAAGGTGCACATTTTCCCATTCCCAGAGATAGGGGCGCCCCGGTTTCCAGGAGGTCTTAGTCAGTGGACGGCTTTAGCTTTAGTATGCCTCACAGCGCTCAAGACTCTCACGTGGGCACTTCTTTCCAAGGAAGTACACTGCGTACCCAAAGCCTTCTGAGCACAAGCAAGGGATACACAGCTCTGGGCACATCCCTCCCTATGCAGTTGGAAGGGCCGGGAACTAAGGTGTTCTCTGAGGCGAGCGTTCCACAGCTTTGAAACAGCCCCAGGAACGTGGTTCTTGGCAGGGTTTCGTTCCCTGCGGGTCTGCCACGTTGAGGAAAACTAAGCGGCCCTGAAAGAAACCACCGGGGCTCCAATTCGGTTTGGGGACTCCTGCTCGACGTCTCTCTAGGTGATGCGGAAACTGGACTTTAGGTCCAGCCCGAAGTAATGCAGAGAGTAACCCCGAGCATTGCTAGGCATTGGGAACATCCAAAGTCACCCAGGTAGGCCTGCTGAGGGCAGTTCGGGGTTTGTGCCGTTCACCACATGCACCACACACTGCATCCAAAAGTTTCATCGCAGAAGGCCGAACTGTGTTCCAAGGGTCTCCCTTGGATTGTCAGAGAAGATAGGTGTATGTGCTGGGTGATCCAGTTGGTAATTGAGAAGCCTGGCAGAGGGCAGTCTTTTCCCCATTTGAAAGGTCGATAGTGGCGGCCTCAAGGCTGACTGAAAGACACTGCCCTTACCCGTCTTCTAGTCACCTCCAGGAGTGCCTCAGTGAAGACAGTGAGTTTTCTCCTACGAATCCAGGTGGTCTCCAGTGCCTTGCTGGGAGCTCATCCCACGCTTGCCCTAGCTAAAGTGTGAAGTCAAAGTGACCCCTAGCCTCAAGGGAAGCGCGAGCGCTTCCTATCAGCCAAGTTGGGTGGGCAGCCACCTCCATGAACCCTGACTCCATAGAGTGCTTTAACTCCTCTGCGGCTTTGCGTAGGCCTAAGAGAGTCGCGTGTGAATTCCTTCTGAGGGAGAGCATGTGCGCTGGGAGTCCCCGTTTTGTTTTCCGAGCCACACAACACAGGACAGACTGCTGGGGTCAGCTCTTGCTACGCAGAGCGAAGGGCAGTGAACTGCTTCTCGCTTGCAGAGCTTGATGTCTACAGCTGTAAGGCAGCCCCGGGACAAAGTTTTGGCCAGTATTACATTCAGCGTGGCTCTCCCTCTGTGGAGGCCCTCCGAACGGCCCTGAGAGAATCCCTGAGCCTAAAGTGCATCCTGGCAACCCTTAACCTGTCATCTCACTATTGTGACGCAAGGTACACTGCAGGTGCAGCCTGAGAGAAAGTACAGAAAAGCCGGTACGACTCTGAGGCATTTGGACGAGGCAAGGTCCCCTCGGCCTGACTAAGTCATTAAGCGGGTGCTGCTCCTCGTGGCACGCAGAACACCCCCCGTCCAACGAAGTGGGATCCTAGAAAGGCCCAGTGTTGCTGAAAGTCTCCAGGTGTCAGTCAGAGAGTGCTGGCAAATGCGTCGTGGGCTCAAGTTGGCACTGGGAGAATGTGGGAGAAGCCCGACTTTCCCCCTTTGGAAAGCCACTTCGTTGCAGCTTCCAAGCCGCCTGCTACTATTCACTCCACAGATTCCTCTGAGGAGCAGTGAGTTTTTCCAAAAGAAACCAGGTGCTTGCGATTCCTTCCGGGGAGCTCACCCCCAGGAGCATACTGTAGCTAAGGTGCCCACTAAATGTGACCTCTAGTCTCGAGGTAAGGTGCACATTTTCCCATTCCCAGAGATAGGGGCGCCCCGGTTTCCAGGAGGTCTTAGTCAGTGGACGGCTTTAGCTTTAGTATGCCTCACAGCGCTCAAGACTCTCACGTGGGCACTTCTTTCCAAGGAAGTACACTGCGTACCCAAAGCCTTCTGAGCACAAGCAAGGGATACACAGCTCTGGGCACATCCCTCCCTATGCAGTTGGAAGGGCCGGGAACTAAGGTGTTCTCTGAGGCGAGCGTTCCACAGCTTTGAAACAGCCCCAGGAACGTGGTTCTTGGCAGGGTTTCGTTCCCTGCGGGTCTGCCACGTTGAGGAAAACTAAGCGGCCCTGAAAGAAACCACCGGGGCTCCAATTCGGTTTGGGGACTCCTGCTCGACGTCTCTCTAGGTGATGCGGAAACTGGACTTTAGGTCCAGCCCGAAGTAATGCAGAGAGTAACCCCGAGCATTGCTAGGCATTGGGAACATCCAAAGTCACCCAGGTAGGCCTGCTGAGGGCAGTTCGGGGTTTGTGCCGTTCACCACATGCAGCACACACTGCATCCAAAAGTTTCATCGCAGAAGGCCGAACTGTGTTCCACGGGTCTCCCTTGGATTGTCAGAGAAGATATGTGTATGTGCTGGGTGATCCAGTTGGTAATTGAGAAGCCTGGCAGAGGGCAGTCTTTTCCCCATTTGAAAGGTCGATAGTGGCGGCCTCAAGGCTGACTGAAAGACACTGCCCTTACCCGTCTTCTAGTCACCTCCAGGAGTGCCTCAGTGAAGACAGTGAGTTTTCTCCTATGAATCCAGGTGGTCTCCAGTGCCTTGCTGGGAGCTCATCCCACGCTTGCCTTAGCTAAAGTGTGAAGTCAAACTGACCCCTAGCCTCAAGGGAAGCCTGAGCGCTTCCTATCAGCCAAGTTGGGTGGGCAGCCACCTCCATGAACCCTGACTCCATAGAGTGCTTTAACTCCTCTGCGGCTTTGCGTAGGCCTAAGAGAGTCGCGTGTGAATTCCTTCTGAGGGAGAGCATGTGCGCTGGGAGTCCCCGTTTTGTTTTCCAAGACACACAACACAGGACAGACTGCTGGGGTCAGCTCTTGCTACGCAGAGCGAAGGGCAGTGAACTGCTTCTCGCTTGCAGAGCTTGATGTCTACAGCTGTAAGGCAGCCCCGGGACAAAGTTTTGGCCGGTATTACATTCAGCGTGGCTCTCCCTCTGTGGAGGCCCTCCGAACGGCACTGAGAGAATCCCTGAGCCTAAAGTGCATCCTGGCAACCCTTAACCTGTCATCTCACTATTGTGACGAAAGGTACACTGCAGGTGCAGCCTGACAGAAAGTACAGAAAAGCCGGTACGACTCTGAGGCATTTGGACGAGGCAAGGTCCCCTCGGCCTGACTAAGTCATTAAGCGGGTGCTGCTCCTCGTGGCACGCAGAACACCCCCCGTCCAACGAAGTGGGATCCTAGAAAGGCCCAGTGTTGCTGAAAGTCTCCAGGTGTCAGTCAGCGAGTGCTGGCAAATGCGTCGTGGGCTCAAGTTGGCACTGGGAGAATGTGGGAGAAGCCCGACTTTCCCCCTTTGGAAAGCCACTTCATTGCAGCTTCCAAGCCGCCTGCTACTATTCACTCCACAGATTCCTCTGAGGAGCAGTGAGTTTTTCCAAAAGAAACCAGGTGCTTGCGATTCCTTCCGGGGAGCTCACCCCCAGGAGCATACTGTAGCTAAGGTGCCCACTAAATATGACCTCTAGTCTCGAGGTAAGGTGCACATTTTCCCATTCCCAGAGATAGGGGCGCCCCGGTTTCCAGGAGGTCTTAGTCAGTGGACGGCTTTAGCTTTAGTATGCCTCACAGCGCTCAAGACTCTCACGTGGGCACTTCTTTCCAAGGAAGTACACTGCGTACCCAAAGCCTTCTGAGCACAAGCAAGGGATACACAGCTCTGGGCACATCCCTCCCTATGCAGTTGGAAGGGCCGGGAACTAAGGTGTTCTCTGAGGCGAGCGTTCCACAGCTTTGAAACAGCCCCAGGAACGTGGTTCTTGGCAGGGTTTCGTTCCCTGCGGGTCTGCCACGTTGAGGAAAACTAAGCGGCCCTGAAAGAAACCACCGGGGCTCCAATTCGGTTTGGGGACTCCTGCTCGACGTCTCTCTAGGTGATGCGGAAACTGGACTTTAGGTCCAGCCCGAAGTAATGCAGAGAGTAACCCCGAGCATTGCTAGGCATTGGGAACATCCAAAGTCACCCAGGTAGGCCTGCTGAGGGCAGTTCGGGGTTTGTGCCGTTCACCACATGCAGCACACACTGCATCCAAAAGTTTCATCGCAGAAGGCCGAACTGTGTTCCAAGGGTCTCCCTTGGATTGTCAGAGAAGATAGGTGTATGTGCTGGGTGATCCAGTTGGTAATTGAGAAGCCTGGCAGAGGGCAGTCTTTTCCCCATTTGAAAGGTCGATAGTGGCGGCCTCAAGGCTGACTGAAAGACACTGCCCTTACCCGTCTTCTAGTCACCTCCAGGAGTGCCTCAGTGAAGACAGTGAGTTTTCTCCTACGAATCCAGGTGGTCTCCAGTGCCTTGCTGGGAGCTCATCCCACGCTTGCCCTAGCTAAAGTGTGAAGTCAAAGTGACCCCTAGCCTCAAGGGAAGCGCGAGCGCTTCCTATCAGCCAAGTTGGGTGGGCAGCCACCTCCATGAACCCTGACTCCATAGAGTGCTTTAACTCCTCTGCGGCTTTGCGTAGGCCTAAGAGAGTCGCGTGTGAATTCCTTCTGAGGGAGAGCATGTGCGCTGGGAGTCCCCGTTTTGTTTTCCGAGCCACACAACACAGGACAGACTGCTGGGGTCAGCTCTTGCTACGCAGAGCGAAGGGCAGTGAACTGCTTCTCGCTTGCAGAGCTTGATGTCTACAGCTGTAAGGCAGCCCCGGGACAAAGTTTTGGCCAGTATTACATTCAGCGTGGCTCTCCCTCTGTGGAGGCCCTCCGAACGGCACTGAGAGAATCCCTGAGCCTAAAGTGCATCCTGGCAACCCTTAACCTGTCATCTCACTATTGTGACGCAAGGTACACTGCAGGTGCAGCCTGACAGAAAGTACAGAAAAGCCGGTACGACTCTGAGGCATTTGGACGAGGCAAGGTCCCCTCGGCCTGACTAAGTCATTAAGCGGGTGCTGCTCCTCGTGGCACGCAGAACACCCCCCGTCCAACGAAGTGGGATCCTAGAAAGGCCCAGTGTTGCTGAAAGTCTCCAGGTGTCAGTCAGCGAGTGCTGGCAAATGCGTCGTGGGCTCAAGTTGGCACTGGGAGAATGTGGGAGAAGCCCGACTTTCCCCCTTTGGAAAGCCACTTCGTTGCAGCTTCCAAGCCGCCTGCTACTATTCACTCCACAGATTCCTCTGAGGAGCAGTGAGTTTTTCCAAAAGAAACCAGGTGCTTGCGATTCCTTCCGGGGAGCTCACCCCCAGGAGCATACTGTAGCTAAGGTGCCCACTAAATGTGACCTCTAGTCTCGAGGTAAGGTGCACATTTTCCCATTCCCAGAGATAGGGGCGCCCCGGTTTCCAGGAGGTCTTAGTCAGTGGACGGCTTTAGCTTTAGTATGCCTCACAGCGCTCAAGACTCTCACGTGGGCACTTCTTTCCAAGGAAGTACACTGCGTACCCAAAGCCTTCTGAGCACAAGCAAGGGATACACAGCTCTGGGCACATCCCTCCCTATGCAGTTGGAAGGGCCGAGAACTAAGGTGTTCTCTGAGGCGAGCGTTCCACAGCTTTGAAACAGCCCCAGGAACGTGGTTCTTGGCAGGGTTTCATTCCCTGCGGGTCTGCCACGTTGAGGAAAACTAAGCGGCCCTGAAAGAAACCACCGGGGCTCCAATTCGGTTTGGGGACTCCTGCTCGACGTCTCTCTAGGTGATGCGGAAACTGGACTTTAGGTCCAGCCCGAAGTAATGCAGAGAGTAACCCCGAGCATTGCTAGGCATTGGGAACATCCAAAGTCACCCAGGTAGGCCTGCTGAGGGCAGTTCGGGGTTTGTGCCGTTCACCACATGCAGCACACACTGCATCCAAAAGTTTCATCGCAGAAGGCCGAACTGTGTTCCAAGGGTCTCCCTTGGATTGTCAGAGAAGATAGGTGTATGTGCTGGGTGATCCAGTTGGTAATTGAGAAGCCTGGCAGAGGGCAGTCTTTTCCCCATTTGAAAGGTCGATAGTGGCGGCCTCAAGGCTGACTGAAAGACACTGCCCTTACCCGTCTTCTAGTCACCTCCAGGAGTGCCTCAGTGAAGACAGTGAGTTTTCTCCTACGAATCCAGGTGGTCTCCAGTGCCTTGCTGGGAGCTCATCCCACGCTTGCCCTAGCTAAAGTGTGAAGTCAAAGTGACCCCTAGCCTCAAGGGAAGCGCGAGCGCTTCCTATCAGCCAAGTTGGGTGGGCAGCCACCTCCATGAACCCTGACTCCATAGAGTGCTTTAACTCCTCTGCGGCTTTGCGTAGGCCTAAGAGAGTCGCGTGTGAATTCCTTCTGAGGGAGAGCATGTGCGCTGGGAGTCCCCGTTTTGTTTTCCGAGCCACACAACACAGGACAGACTGCTGGGGTCAGCTCTTGCTACGCAGAGCGAAGGGCAGTGAACTGCTTCTCGCTTGCAGAGCTTGATGTCTACAGCTGTAAGGCAGCCCCGGGACAAAGTTTTGGCCAGTATTACATTCAGCGTGGCTCTCCCTCTGTGGAGGCCCTCCGAACGGCACTGAGAGAATCCCTGAGCCTAAAGTGCATCCTGGCAACCCTTAACCTGTCATCTCACTATTGTGACGCAAGGTACACTGCAGGTGCAGCCTGACAGAAAGTACAGAAAAGCCGGTACGACTCTGAGGCATTTGGACGAGGCAAGGTCCCCTCGGCCTGACTAAGTCATTAAGCGGGTGCTGCTCCTCGTGGCACGCAGAACACCCCCCGTCCAACGAAGTGGGATCCTAGAAAGGCCCAGTGTTGCTGAAAGTCTCCAGGTGTCAGTCAGCGAGTGCTGGCAAATGCGTCGTGGGCTCAAGTTGGCACTGGGAGAATGTGGGAGAAGCCCGACTTTCCCCCTTTGGAAAGCCACTTCGTTGCAGCTTCCAAGCCGCCTGCTACTATTCACTCCACAGATTCCTCTGAGGAGCAGTGAGTTTTTCCAAAAGAAACCAGGTGCTTGCGATTCCTTCCGGGGAGCTCACCCCCAGGAGCATACTGTAGCTAAGGTGCCCACTAAATGTGACCTCTAGTCTCGAGGTAAGGTGCACATTTTCCCATTCCCAGAGATAGGGGCGCCCCGGTTTCCAGGAGGTCTTAGTCAGTGGACGGCTTTAGCTTTAGTATGCCTCACAGCGCTCAAGACTCTCACGTGGGCACTTCTTTCCAAGGAAGTACACTGCGTACCCAAAGCCTTCTGAGCACAAGCAAGGGATACACAGCTCTGGGCACATCCCTCCCTATGCAGTTGGAAGGGCCGAGAACTAAGGTGTTCTCTGAGGCGAGCGTTCCACAGCTTTGAAACAGCCCCAGGAACGTGGTTCTTGGCAGGGTTTCGTTCCCTGCGGGTCTGCCACGTTGAGGAAAACTAAGCGGCCCTGAAAGAAACCACCGGGGCTCCAATTCGGTTTGGGGACTCCTGCTCGACGTCTCTCTAGGTGATGCGGAAACTGGACTTTAGGTCCAGCCCGAAGTAATGCAGAGAGTAACCCCGAGCATTGCTAGGCATTGGGAACATCCAAAGTCACCCAGGTAGGCCTGCTGAGGGCAGTTCGGGGTTTGTGCCGTTCACCACATGCAGCACACACTGCATCCAAAAGTTTCATCGCAGAAGGCCGAACTGTGTTCCAAGGGTCTCCCTTGGATTGTCAGAGAAGATAGGTGTATGTGCTGGGTGATCCAGTTGGTAATTGAGAAGCCTGGCAGAGGGCAGTCTTTTCCCCATTTGAAAGGTCGATAGTGGCGGCCTCAAGGCTGACTGAAAGACACTGCCCTTACCCGTCTTCTAGTCACCTCCAGGAGTGCCTCAGTGAAGACAGTGAGTTTTCTCCTACGAATCCAGGTGGTCTCCAGTGCCTTGCTGGGAGCTCATCCCACGCTTGCCCTAGCTAAAGTGTGAAGTCAAAGTGACCCCTAGCCTCAAGGGAAGCGCGAGCGCTTCCTATCAGCCAAGTTGGGTGGGCAGCCACCTCCATGAACCCTGACTCCATAGAGTGCTTTAACTCCTCTGCGGCTTTGCGTAGGCCTAAGAGAGTCGCGTGTGAATTCCTTCTGAGGGAGAGCATGTGCGCTGGGAGTCCCCGTTTTGTTTTCCGAGCCACACAACACAGGACAGACTGCTGGGGTCAGCTCTTGCTACGCAGAGCGAAGGGCAGTGAACTGCTTCTCGCTTGCAGAGCTTGATGTCTACAGCTGTAAGGCAGCCCCGGGACAAAGTTTTGGCCAGTATTACATTCAGCGTGGCTCTCCCTCTGTGGAGGCCCTCCGAACGGCACTGAGAGAATCCCTGAGCCTAAAGTGCATCCTGGCAACCCTTAACCTGTCATCTCACTATTGTGACGCAAGGTACACTGCAGGTGCAGCCTGACAGAAAGTACAGAAAAGCCGGTACGACTCTGAGGCATTTGGACGAGGCAAGGTCCCCTCGGCCTGACTAAGTCATTAAGCGGGTGCTGCTCCTCGTGGCACGCAAAACACCCCCCGTCCAACGAAGTGGGATCCTAGAAAGGCCCAGTGTTGCTGAAAGTCTCCAGGTGTCAGTCAGCGAGTGCTGGCAAATGCGTCGTGGGCTCAAGTTGGCACTGGGAGAATGTGGGAGAAGCCCGACTTTCCCCCTTTGGAAAGCCACTTCGTTGCAGCTTCCAAGCCGCCTGCTACTATTCACTCCACAGATTCCTCTGAGGAGCAGTGAGTTTTTCCAAAAGAAACCAGGTGCTTGCGATTCCTTCCGGGGAGCTCACCCCCAGGAGCATACTGTAGCTAAGGTGCCCACTAAATGTGACCTCTAGTCTCGAGGTAAGGTGCACATTTTCCCATTCCCAGAGATAGGGGCGCCCCGGTTTCCAGGAGGTCTTAGTCAGTGGACGGCTTTAGCTTTAGTATGCCTCACAGCGCTCAAGACTCTCACGTGGGCACTTCTTTCCAAGGAAGTACACTGCGTACCCAAAGCCTTCTGAGCACAAGCAAGGGATACACAGCTCTGGGCACATCCCTCCCTATGCAGTTGGAAGGGCCGGGAACTAAGGTGTTCTCTGAGGCGAGCGTTCCACAGCTTTGAAACAGCCCCAGGAACGTGGTTCTTGGCAGGGTTTCGTTCCCTGCGGGTCTGCCACGTTGAGGAAACCTAAGCGGCCCTGAAAGAAACCACCGGGTCTCCAATTCGGTTTGGGGACTCCTGCTCGACGTCTCTCTAGGTGATGCGGAAACTGGACTTTAGGTCCAGCCCGAAGTAATGCAGAGAGTAACCCCGAGCATTGCTAGGCATTGGGAACATCCAAAGTCACCCAGGTAGGCCTGCTGAGGGCAGTTCGGGGTTTGTGCCGTTCACCACATGCAGCACACACTGCATCCAAAAGTTTCATCGCAGAAGGCCGAACTGTGTTCCACGGGTCTCCCTTGGATTGTCAGAGAAGATAGGTGTATGTGCTGGGTGATCCAGTTGGTAATTGAGAAGCCTGGCAGAGGGCAGTCTTTTCCCCATTTGAAAGGTCGATAGTGGCGGCCTCAAGGCTGACTGAAAGACACTGCCCTTACCCGTCTTCTAGTCACCTCCAGGAGTGCCTCAGTGAAGACAGTGAGTTTTCTCCTACGAATCCAGGTGGTCTCCAGTGCCTTGCTGGGAGCTCATCCCACGCTTGCCCTAGCTAAAGTGTGAAGTCAAAGTGACCCCTAGCCTCAAGGGAAGCGCGAGCGCTTCCTATCAGCCAAGTTGGGTGGGCAGCCACCTCCATGAACCCTGACTCCATAGAGTGCTTTAACTCCTCTGCGGCTTTGCGTAGGCCTAAGAGAGTCGCGTGTGAATTCCTTCTGAGGGAGAGCATGTGCGCTGGGAGTCCCCGTTTTGTTTTCCGAGCCACACAACACAGGACAGACTGCTGGGGTCAGCTCTTGCTACGCAGAGCGAAGGGCAGTGAACTGCTTCTCGCTTGCAGAGCTTGATGTCTACAGCTGTAAGGCAGCCCCGGGACAAAGTTTTGGCCAGTATTACATTCAGCGTGGCTCTCCCTCTGTGGAGGCCCTCCGAACGGCACTGAGAGAATCCCTGAGCCTAAAGTGCATCCTGGCAACCCTTAACCTGTCATCTCACTATTGTGACGCAAGGTACACTGCAGGTGCAGCCTGACAGAAAGTACAGAAAAGCCGGTACGACTCTGAGGCATTTGGACGAGGCAAGGTCCCCTCGGCCTGACTAAGTCATTAAGCGGGTGCTGCTCCTCGTGGCACGCAGAACACCCCCCGTCCAACGAAGTGGGATCCTAGAAAGGCCCAGTGTTGCTGAAAGTCTCCAGGTGTCAGTCAGCGAGTGCTGGCAAATGCGTCGTGGGCTCAAGTTGGCACTGGGAGAATGTGGGAGAAGCCCGACTTTCCCCCTTTGGAAAGCCACTTCGTTGCAGCTTCCAAGCCGCCTGCTACTATTCACTCCACAGATTCCTCTGAGGAGCAGTGAGTTTTTCCAAAAGAAACCAGGTGCTTGCGATTCCTTCCGGGGAGCTCACCCCCAGGAGCATACTGTAGCTAAGGTGCCCACTAAATGTGACCTCTAGTCTCGAGGTAAGGTGCACATTTTCCCATTCCCAGAGATAGGGGCGCCCCGGTTTCCAGGAGGTCTTAGTCAGTGGACGGCTTTAGCTTTAGTATGCCTCACAGCGCTCAAGACTCTCACGTGGGCACTTCTTTCCAAGGAAGTACACTGCGTACCCAAAGCCTTCTGAGCACAAGCAAGGGATACACAGCTCTGGGCACATCCCTCCCTATGCAGTTGGAAGGGCCGGGAACTAAGGTGTTCTCTGAGGCGAGCGTTCCACAGCTTTGAAACAGCCCCAGGAACGTGGTTCTTGGCAGGGTTTCGTTCCCTGCGGGTCTGCCACGTTGAGGAAACCTAAGCGGCCCTGAAAGAAACCACCGGGTCTCCAATTCGGTTTGGGGACTCCTGCTCGACGTCTCTCTAGGTGATGCGGAAACTGGACTTTAGGTCCAGCCCGAAGTAATGCAGAGAGTAACCCCGAGCATTGCTAGGCATTGGGAACATCCAAAGTCACCCAGGTAGGCCTGCTGAGGGCAGTTCGGGGTTTGTGCCGTTCACCACATGCAGCACACACTGCATCCAAAAGTTTCATCGCAGAAGGCCGAACTGTGTTCCACGGGTCTCCCTTGGATTGTCAGAGAAGATAGGTGTATGTGCTGGGTGATCCAGTTGGTAATTGAGAAGCCTGGCAGAGGGCAGTCTTTTCCCCATTTGAAAGGTCGATAGTGGCGGCCTCAAGGCTGACTGAAAGACACTGCCCTTACCCGTCTTCTAGTCACCTCCAGGAGTGCCTCAGTGAAGACAGTGAGTTTTCTCCTACGAATCCAGGTGGTCTCCAGTGCCTTGCTGGGAGCTCATCCCACGCTTGCCCTAGCTAAAGTGTGAAGTCAAAGTGACCCCTAGCCTCAAGGGAAGCGCGAGCGCTTCCTATCAGCCAAGTTGGGTGGGCAGCCACCTCCATGAACCCTGACTCCATAGAGTGCTTTAACTCCTCTGCGGCTTTGCGTAGGCCTAAGAGAGTCGCGTGTGAATTCCTTCTGAGGGAGAGCATGTGCGCTGGGAGTCCCCGTTTTGTTTTCCGAGCCACACAACACAGGACAGACTGCTGGGGTCAGCTCTTGCTACGCAGAGCGAAGGGCAGTGAACTGCTTCTCGCTTGCAGAGCTTGATGTCTACAGCTGTAAGGCAGCCCCGGGACAAAGTTTTGGCCAGTATTACATTCAGCGTGGCTCTCCCTCTGTGGAGGCCCTCCGAACGGCACTGAGAGAATCCCTGAGCCTAAAGTGCATCCTGGCAACCCTTAACCTGTCATCTCACTATTGTGACGCAAGGTACACTGCAGGTGCAGCCTGACAGAAAGTACAGAAAAGCCGGTACGACTCTGAGGCATTTGGACGAGGCAAGGTCCCCTCGGCCTGACTAAGTCATTAAGCGGGTGCTGCTCCTCGTGGCACGCAGAACACCCCCCGTCCAACGAAGTGGGATCCTAGAAAGGCCCAGTGTTGCTGAAAGTCTCCAGGTGTCAGTCAGCGAGTGCTGGCAAATGCGTCGTGGGCTCAAGTTGGCACTGGGAGAATGTGGGAGAAGCCCGACTTTCCCCCTTTGGAAAGCCACTTCGTTGCAGCTTCCAAGCCGCCTGCTACTATTCACTCCACAGATTCCTCTGAGGAGCAGTGAGTTTTTCCAAAAGAAACCAGGTGCTTGCGATTCCTTCCGGGGAGCTCACCCCCAGGAGCATACTGTAGCTAAGGTGCCCACTAAATGTGACCTCTAGTCTCGAGGTAAGGTGCACATTTTCCCATTCCCAGAGATAGGGGCGCCCCGGTTTCCAGGAGGTCTTAGTCAGTGGACGGCTTTAGCTTTAGTATGCCTCACAGCGCTCAAGACTCTCACGTGGGCACTTCTTTCCAAGGAAGTACACTGCATACCCAAAGCCTTCTGAGCACAAGCAAGGGATACACAGCTCTGGGCACATCCCTCCCTATGCAGTTGGAAGGGCCGGGAACTAAGGTGTTCTCTGAGGCGAGCGTTCCACAGCTTTGAAACAGCCCCAGGAACGTGGTTCTTGGCAGGGTTTCGTTCCCTGCGGGTCTGCCACGTTGAGGAAACCTAAGCGGCCCTGAAAGAAACCACCGGGTCTCCAATTCGGTTTGGGGACTCCTGCTCGACGTCTCTCTAGGTGATGCGGAAACTGGACTTTAGGTCCAGCCCGAAGTAATGCAGAGAGTAACCCCGAGCATTGCTAGGCATTGGGAACATCCAAAGTCACCCAGGTAGGCCTGCTGAGGGCAGTTCGGGGTTTGTGCCGTTCACCACATGCAGCACACACTGCATCCAAAAGTTTCATCGCAGAAGGCCGAACTGTGTTCCACGGGTCTCCCTTGGATTGTCAGAGAAGATAGGTGTATGTGCTGGGTGATCCAGTTGGTAATTGAGAAGCCTGGCAGAGGGCAGTCTTTTCCCCATTTGAAAGGTCGATAGTGGCGGCCTCAAGGCTGACTGAAAGACACTGCCCTTACCCGTCTTCTAGTCACCTCCAGGAGTGCCTCAGTGAAGACAGTGAGTTTTCTCCTACGAATCCAGGTGGTCTCCAGTGCCTTGCTGGGAGCTCATCCCACGCTTGCCCTAGCTAAAGTGTGAAGTCAAAGTGACCCCTAGCCTCAAGGGAAGCGCGAGCGCTTCCTATCAGCCAAGTTGGGTGGGCAGCCACCTCCATGAACCCTGACTCCATAGAGTGCTTTAACTCCTCTGCGGCTTTGCGTAGGCCTAAGAGAGTCGCGTGTGAATTCCTTCTGAGGGAGAGCATGTGCGCTGGGAGTCCCCGTTTTGTTTTCCGAGCCACACAACACAGGACAGACTGCTGGGGTCAGCTCTTGCTACGCAGAGCGAAGGGCAGTGAACTGCTTCTCGCTTGCAGAGCTTGATGTCTACAGCTGTAAGGCAGCCCCGGGACAAAGTTTTGGCCAGTATTACATTCAGCGTGGCTCTCCCTCTGTGGAGGCCCTCCGAACGGCACTGAGAGAATCCCTGAGCCTAAAGTGCATCCTGGCAACCCTTAACCTGTCATCTCACTATTGTGACGCAAGGTACACTGCAGGTGCAGCCTGACAGAAAGTACAGAAAAGCCGGTACGACTCTGAGGCATTTGGACGAGGCAAGGTCCCCTCGGCCTGACTAAGTCATTAAGCGGGTGCTGCTCCTCGTGGCACGCAGAACACCCCCCGTCCAACGAAGTGGGATCCTAGAAAGGCCCAGTGTTGCTGAAAGTCTCCAGGTGTCAGTCAGCGAGTGCTGGCAAATGCGTCGTGGGCTCAAGTTGGCACTGGGAGAATGTGGGAGAAGCCCGACTTTCCCCCTTTGGAAAGCCACTTCGTTGCAGCTTCCAAGCCGCCTGCTACTATTCACTCCACAGATTCCTCTGAGGAGCAGTGAGTTTTTCCAAAAGAAACCAGGTGCTTGCGATTCCTTCCGGGGAGCTCACCCCCAGGAGCATACTGTAGCTAAGGTGCCCACTAAATGTGACCTCTAGTCTCGAGGTAAGGTGCACATTTTCCCATTCCCAGAGATAGGGGCGCCCCGGTTTCCAGGAGGTCTTAGTCAGTGGACGGCTTTAGCTTTAGTATGCCTCACAGCGCTCAAGACTCTCACGTGGGCACTTCTTTCCAAGGAAGTACACTGCGTACCCAAAGCCTTCTGAGCACAAGCAAGGGATACACAGCTCTGGGCACATCCCTCCCTATGCAGTTGGAAGGGCCGGGAACTAAGGTGTTCTCTGAGGCGAGCGTTCCACAGCTTTGAAACAGCCCCAGGAACGTGGTTCTTGGCAGGGTTTCGTTCCCTGCGGGTCTGCCACGTTGAGGAAACCTAAGCGGCCCTGAAAGAAACCACCGGGTCTCCAATTCGGTTTGGGGACTCCTGCTCGACGTCTCTCTAGGTGATGCGGAAACTGGACTTTAGGTCCAGCCCGAAGTAATGCAGAGAGTAACCCCGAGCATTGCTAGGCATTGGGAACATCCAAAGTCACCCAGGTAGGCCTGCTGAGGGCAGTTCGGGGTTTGTGCCGTTCACCACATGCAGCACACACTGCATCCAAAAGTTTCATCGCAGAAGGCCGAACTGTGTTCCACGGGTCTCCCTTGGATTGTCAGAGAAGATAGGTGTATGTGCTGGGTGATCCAGTTGGTAATTGAGAAGCCTGGCAGAGGGCAGTCTTTTCCCCATTTGAAAGGTCGATAGTGGCGGCCTCAAGGCTGACTGAAAGACACTGCCCTTACCCGTCTTCTAGTCACCTCCAGGAGTGCCTCAGTGAAGACAGTGAGTTTTCTCCTACGAATCCAGGTGGTCTCCAGTGCCTTGCTGGGAGCTCATCCCACGCTTGCCCTAGCTAAAGTGTGAAGTCAAAGTGACCCCTAGCCTCAAGGGAAGCGCGAGCGCTTCCTATCAGCCAAGTTGGGTGGGCAGCCACCTCCATGAACCCTGACTCCATAGAGTGCTTTAACTCCTCTGCGGCTTTGCGTAGGCCTAAGAGAGTCGCGTGTGAATTCCTTCTGAGGGAGAGCATGTGCGCTGGGAGTCCCCGTTTTGTTTTCCGAGCCACACAACACAGGACAGACTGCTGGGGTCAGCTCTTGCTACGCAGAGCGAAGGGCAGTGAACTGCTTCTCGCTTGCAGAGCTTGATGTCTACAGCTGTAAGGCAGCCCCGGGACAAAGTTTTGGCCAGTATTACATTCAGCGTGGCTCTCCCTCTGTGGAGGCCCTCCGAACGGCACTGAGAGAATCCCTGAGCCTAAAGTGCATCCTGGCAACCCTTAACCTGTCATCTCACTATTGTGACGCAAGGTACACTGCAGGTGCAGCCTGACAGAAAGTACAGAAAAGCCGGTACGACTCTGAGGCATTTGGACGAGGCAAGGTCCCCTCGGCCTGACTAAGTCATTAAGCGGGTGCTGCTCCTCGTGGCACGCAGAACACCCCCCGTCCAACGAAGTGGGATCCTAGAAAGGCCCAGTGTTGCTGAAAGTCTCCAGGTGTCAGTCAGCGAGTGCTGGCAAATGCGTCGTGGGCTCAAGTTGGCACTGGGAGAATGTGGGAGAAGCCCGACTTTCCCCCTTTGGAAAGCCACTTCGTTGCAGCTTCCAAGCCGCCTGCTACTATTCACTCCACAGATTCCTCTGAGGAGCAGTGAGTTTTTCCAAAAGAAACCAGGTGCTTGCGATTCCTTCCGGGGAGCTCACCCCCAGGAGCATACTGTAGCTAAGGTGCCCACTAAATGTGACCTCTAGTCTCGAGGTAAGGTGCACATTTTCCCATTCCCAGAGATAGGGGCGCCCCGGTTTCCAGGAGGTCTTAGTCAGTGGACGGCTTTAGCTTTAGTATGCCTCACAGCGCTCAAGACTCTCACGTGGGCACTTCTTTCCAAGGAAGTACACTGCGTACCCAAAGCCTTCTGAGCACAAGCAAGGGATACACAGCTCTGGGCACATCCCTCCCTATGCAGTTGGAAGGGCCGGGAACTAAGGTGTTCTCTGAGGCGAGCGTTCCACAGCTTTGAAACAGCCCCAGGAACGTGGTTCTTGGCAGGGTTTCGTTCCCTGCGGGTCTGCCACGTTGAGGAAACCTAAGCGGCCCTGAAAGAAACCACCGGGTCTCCAATTCGGTTTGGGGACTCCTGCTCGACGTCTCTCTAGGTGATGCGGAAACTGGACTTTAGGTCCAGCCCGAAGTAATGCAGAGAGTAACCCCGAGCATTGCTAGGCATTGGGAACATCCAAAGTCACCCAGGTAGGCCTGCTGAGGGCAGTTCGGGGTTTGTGCCGTTCACCACATGCAGCACACACTGCATCCAAAAGTTTCATCGCAGAAGGCCGAACTGTGTTCCACGGGTCTCCCTTGGATTGTCAGAGAAGATAGGTGTATGTGCTGGGTGATCCAGTTGGTAATTGAGAAGCCTGGCAGAGGGCAGTCTTTTCCCCATTTGAAAGGTCGATAGTGGCGGCCTCAAGGCTGACTGAAAGACACTGCCCTTACCCGTCTTCTAGTCACCTCCAGGAGTGCCTCAGTGAAGACAGTGAGTTTTCTCCTACGAATCCAGGTGGTCTCCAGTGCCTTGCTGGGAGCTCATCCCACGCTTGCCCTAGCTAAAGTGTGAAGTCAAAGTGACCCCTAGCCTCAAGGGAAGCGCGAGCGCTTCCTATCAGCCAAGTTGGGTGGGCAGCCACCTCCATGAACCCTGACTCCATAGAGTGCTTTAACTCCTCTGCGGCTTTGCGTAGGCCTAAGAGAGTCGCGTGTGAATTCCTTCTGAGGGAGAGCATGTGCGCTGGGAGTCCCCGTTTTGTTTTCCGAGCCACACAACACAGGACAGACTGCTGGGGTCAGCTCTTGCTACGCAGAGCGAAGGGCAGTGAACTGCTTCTCGCTTGCAGAGCTTGATGTCTACAGCTGTAAGGCAGCCCCGGGACAAAGTTTTGGCCAGTATTACATTCAGCGTGGCTCTCCCTCTGTGGAGGCCCTCCGAACGGCACTGAGAGAATCCCTGAGCCTAAAGTGCATCCTGGCAACCCTTAACCTGTCATCTCACTATTGTGACGCAAGGTACACTGCAGGTGCAGCCTGACAGAAAGTACAGAAAAGCCGGTACGACTCTGAGGCATTTGGACGAGGCAAGGTCCCCTCGGCCTGACTAAGTCATTAAGCGGGTGCTGCTCCTCGTGGCACGCAGAACACCCCCCGTCCAACGAAGTGGGATCCTAGAAAGGCCCAGTGTTGCTGAAAGTCTCCAGGTGTCAGTCAGCGAGTGCTGGCAAATGCGTCGTGGGCTCAAGTTGGCACTGGGAGAATGTGGGAGAAGCCCGACTTTCCCCCTTTGGAAAGCCACTTCGTTGCAGCTTCCAAGCCGCCTGCTACTATTCACTCCACAGATTCCTCTGAGGAGCAGTGAGTTTTTCCAAAAGAAACCAGGTGCTTGCGATTCCTTCCGGGGAGCTCACCCCCAGGAGCATACTGTAGCTAAGGTGCCCACTAAATGTGACCTCTAGTCTCGAGGTAAGGTGCACATTTTCCCATTCCCAGAGATAGGGGCGCCCCGGTTTCCAGGAGGTCTTAGTCAGTGGACGGCTTTAGCTTTAGTATGCCTCACAGCGCTCAAGACTCTCACGTGGGCACTTCTTTCCAAGGAAGTACACTGCGTACCCAAAGCCTTCTGAGCACAAGCAAGGGATACACAGCTCTGGGCACATCCCTCCCTATGCAGTTGGAAGGGCCGGGAACTAAGGTGTTCTCTGAGGCGAGCGTTCCACAGCTTTGAAACAGCCCCAGGAACGTGGTTCTTGGCAGGGTTTCGTTCCCTGCGGGTCTGCCACGTTGAGGAAACCTAAGCGGCCCTGAAAGAAACCACCGGGTCTCCAATTCGGTTTGGGGACTCCTGCTCGACGTCTCTCTAGGTGATGCGGAAACTGGACTTTAGGTCCAGCCCGAAGTAATGCAGAGAGTAACCCCGAGCATTGCTAGGCATTGGGAACATCCAAAGTCACCCAGGTAGGCCTGCTGAGGGCAGTTCGGGGTTTGTGCCGTTCACCACATGCAGCACACACTGCATCCAAAAGTTTCATCGCAGAAGGCCGAACTGTGTTCCACGGGTCTCCCTTGGATTGTCAGAGAAGATAGGTGTATGTGCTGGGTGATCCAGTTGGTAATTGAGAAGCCTGGCAGAGGGCAGTCTTTTCCCCATTTGAAAGGTCGATAGTGGCGGCCTCAAGGCTGACTGAAAGACACTGCCCTTACCCGTCTTCTAGTCACCTCCAGGAGTGCCTCAGTGAAGACAGTGAGTTTTCTCCTACGAATCCAGGTGGTCTCCAGTGCCTTGCTGGGAGCTCATCCCACGCTTGCCCTAGCTAAAGTGTGAAGTCAAAGTGACCCCTAGCCTCAAGGGAAGCGCGAGCGCTTCCTATCAGCCAAGTTGGGTGGGCAGCCACCTCCATGAACCCTGACTCCATAGAGTGCTTTAACTCCTCTGCGGCTTTGCGTAGGCCTAAGAGAGTCGCGTGTGAATTCCTTCTGAGGGAGAGCATGTGCGCTGGGAGTCCCCGTTTTGTTTTCCGAGCCACACAACACAGGACAGACTGCTGGGGTCAGCTCTTGCTACGCAGAGCGAAGGGCAGTGAACTGCTTCTCGCTTGCAGAGCTTGATGTCTACAGCTGTAAGGCAGCCCCGGGACAAAGTTTTGGCCAGTATTACATTCAGCGTGGCTCTCCCTCTGTGGAGGCCCTCCGAACGGCACTGAGAGAATCCCTGAGCCTAAAGTGCATCCTGGCAACCCTTAACCTGTCATCTCACTATTGTGACGCAAGGTACACTGCAGGTGCAGCCTGACAGAAAGTACAGAAAAGCCGGTACGACTCTGAGGCATTTGGACGAGGCAAGGTCCCCTCGGCCTGACTAAGTCATTAAGCGGGTGCTGCTCCTCGTGGCACGCAGAACACCCCCCGTCCAACGAAGTGGGATCCTAGAAAGGCCCAGTGTTGCTGAAAGTCTCCAGGTGTCAGTCAGCGAGTGCTGGCAAATGCGTCGTGGGCTCAAGTTGGCACTGGGAGAATGTGGGAGAAGCCCGACTTTCCCCCTTTGGAAAGCCACTTCGTTGCAGCTTCCAAGCCGCCTGCTACTATTCACTCCACAGATTCCTCTGAGGAGCAGTGAGTTTTTCCAAAAGAAACCAGGTGCTTGCGATTCCTTCCGGGGAGCTCACCCCCAGGAGCATACTGTAGCTAAGGTGCCCACTAAATGTGACCTCTAGTCTCGAGGTAAGGTGCACATTTTCCCATTCCCAGAGATAGGGGCGCCCCGGTTTCCAGGAGGTCTTAGTCAGTGGACGGCTTTAGCTTTAGTATGCCTCACAGCGCTCAAGACTCTCACGTGGGCACTTCTTTCCAAGGAAGTACACTGCGTACCCAAAGCCTTCTGAGCACAAGCAAGGGATACACAGCTCTGGGCACATCCCTCCCTATGCAGTTGGAAGGGCCGGGAACTAAGGTGTTCTCTGAGGCGAGCGTTCCACAGCTTTGAAACAGCCCCAGGAACGTGGTTCTTGGCAGGGTTTCGTTCCCTGCGGGTCTGCCACGTTGAGGAAACCTAAGCGGCCCTGAAAGAAACCACCGGGGCTCCAATTCGGTTTGGGGACTCCTGCTCGACGTCTCTCTAGGTGATGCGGAAACTGGACTTTAGGTCCAGCCCGAAGTAATGCAGAGAGTAACCCCGAGCATTGCTAGGCATTGGGAACATCCAAAGTCACCCAGGTAGGCCTGCTGAGGGCAGTTCGGGGTTTGTGCCGTTCACCACATGCAGCACACACTGCATCCAAAAGTTTCATCGCAGAAGGCCGAACTGTGTTCCACGGGTCTCCCTTGGATTGTCAGAGAAGATAGGTGTATGTGCTGGGTGATCCAGTTGGTAATTGAGAAGCCTGGCAGAGGGCAGTCTTTTCCCCATTTGAAAGGTCGATAGTGGCGGCCTCAAGGCTGACTGAAAGACACTGCCCTTACCCGTCTTCTAGTCACCTCCAGGAGTGCCTCAGTGAAGACAGTGAGTTTTCTCCTACGAATCCAGGTGGTCTCCAGTGCCTTGCTGGGAGCTCATCCCACGCTTGCCCTAGCTAAAGTGTGAAGTCAAAGTGACCCCTAGCCTCAAGGGAAGCGCGAGCGCTTCCTATCAGCCAAGTTGGGTGGGCAGCCACCTCCATGAACCCTGACTCCATAGAGTGCTTTAACTCCTCTGCGGCTTTGCGTAGGCCTAAGAGAGTCGCGTGTGAATTCCTTCTGAGGGAGAGCATGTGCGCTGGGAGTCCCCGTTTTGTTTTCCGAGCCACACAACACAGGACAGACTGCTGGGGTCAGCTCTTGCTACGCAGAGCGAAGGGCAGTGAACTGCTTCTCGCTTGCAGAGCTTGATGTCTACAGCTGTAAGGCAGCCCCGGGACAAAGTTTTGGCCAGTATTACATTCAGCGTGGCTCTCCCTCTGTGGAGGCCCTCCGAACGGCACTGAGAGAATCCCTGAGCCTAAAGTGCATCCTGGCAACCCTTAACCTGTCATCTCACTATTGTGACGCAAGGTACACTGCAGGTGCAGCCTGACAGAAAGTACAGAAAAGCCGGTACGACTCTGAGGCATTTGGACGAGGCAAGGTCCCCTCGGCCTGACTAAGTCATTAAGCGGGTGCTGCTCCTCGTGGCACGCAGAACACCCCCCGTCCAACGAAGTGGGATCCTAGAAAGGCCCAGTGTTGCTGAAAGTCTCCAGGTGTCAGTCAGCGAGTGCTGGCAAATGCGTCGTGGGCTCAAGTTGGCACTGGGAGAATGTGGGAGAAGCCCGACTTTCCCCCTTTGGAAAGCCACTTCGTTGCAGCTTCCAAGCCGCCTGCTACTATTCACTCCACAGATTCCTCTGAGGAGCAGTGAGTTTTTCCAAAAGAAACCAGGTGCTTGCGATTCCTTCCGGGGAGCTCACCCCCAGGAGCATACTGTAGCTAAGGTGCCCACTAAATGTGACCTCTAGTCTCGAGGTAAGGTGCACATTTTCCCATTCCCAGAGATAGGGGCGCCCCGGTTTCCAGGAGGTCTTAGTCAGTGGACGGCTTTAGCTTTAGTATGCCTCACAGCGCTCAAGACTCTCACGTGGGCACTTCTTTCCAAGGAAGTACACTGCATACCCAAAGCCTTCTGAGCACAAGCAAGGGATACACAGCTCTGGGCACATCCCTCCCTATGCAGTTGGAAGGGCCGGGAACTAAGGTGTTCTCTGAGGCGAGCGTTCCACAGCTTTGAAACAGCCCCAGGAACGTGGTTCTTGGCAGGGTTTCGTTCCCTGCGGGTCTGCCACGTTGAGGAAACCTAAGCGGCCCTGAAAGAAACCACCGGGTCTCCAATTCGGTTTGGGGACTCCTGCTCGACGTCTCTCTAGGTGATGCGGAAACTGGACTTTAGGTCCAGCCCGAAGTAATGCAGAGAGTAACCCCGAGCATTGCTAGGCATTGGGAACATCCAAAGTCACCCAGGTAGGCCTGCTGAGGGCAGTTCGGGGTTTGTGCCGTTCACCACATGCAGCACACACTGCATCCAAAAGTTTCATCGCAGAAGGCCGAACTGTGTTCCACGGGTCTCCCTTGGATTGTCAGAGAAGATAGGTGTATGTGCTGGGTGATCCAGTTGGTAATTGAGAAGCCTGGCAGAGGGCAGTCTTTTCCCCATTTGAAAGGTCGATAGTGGCGGCCTCAAGGCTGACTGAAAGACACTGCCCTTACCCGTCTTCTAGTCACCTCCAGGAGTGCCTCAGTGAAGACAGTGAGTTTTCTCCTACGAATCCAGGTGGTCTCCAGTGCCTTGCTGGGAGCTCATCCCACGCTTGCCCTAGCTAAAGTGTGAAGTCAAAGTGACCCCTAGCCTCAAGGGAAGCGCGAGCGCTTCCTATCAGCCAAGTTGGGTGGGCAGCCACCTCCATGAACCCTGACTCCATAGAGTGCTTTAACTCCTCTGCGGCTTTGCGTAGGCCTAAGAGAGTCGCGTGTGAATTCCTTCTGAGGGAGAGCATGTGCGCTGGGAGTCCCCGTTTTGTTTTCCGAGCCACACAACACAGGACAGACTGCTGGGGTCAGCTCTTGCTACGCAGAGCGAAGGGCAGTGAACTGCTTCTCGCTTGCAGAGCTTGATGTCTACAGCTGTAAGGCAGCCCCGGGACAAAGTTTTGGCCAGTATTACATTCAGCGTGGCTCTCCCTCTGTGGAGGCCCTCCGAACGGCACTGAGAGAATCCCTGAGCCTAAAGTGCATCCTGGCAACCCTTAACCTGTCATCTCACTATTGTGACGCAAGGTACACTGCAGGTGCAGCCTGACAGAAAGTACAGAAAAGCCGGTACGACTCTGAGGCATTTGGACGAGGCAAGGTCCCCTCGGCCTGACTAAGTCATTAAGCGGGTGCTGCTCCTCGTGGCACGCAAAACACCCCCCGTCCAACGAAGTGGGATCCTAGAAAGGCCCAGTGTTGCTGAAAGTCTCCAGGTGTCAGTCAGCGAGTGCTGGCAAATGCGTCGTGGGCTCAAGTTGGCACTGGGAGAATGTGGGAGAAGCCCGACTTTCCCCCTTTGGAAAGCCACTTCGTTGCAGCTTCCAAGCCGCCTGCTACTATTCACTCCACAGATTCCTCTGAGGAGCAGTGAGTTTTTCCAAAAGAAACCAGGTGCTTGCGATTCCTTCCGGGGAGCTCACCCCCAGGAGCATACTGTAGCTAAGGTGCCCACTAAATGTGACCTCTAGTCTCGAGGTAAGGTGCACATTTTCCCATTCCCAGAGATAGGGGCGCCCCGGTTTCCAGGAGGTCTTAGTCAGTGGACGGCTTTAGCTTTAGTATGCCTCACAGCGCTCAAGACTCTCACGTGGGCACTTCTTTCCAAGGAAGTACACTGCGTACCCAAAGCCTTCTGAGCACAAGCAAGGGATACACAGCTCTGGGCACATCCCTCCCTATGCAGTTGGAAGGGCCGGGAACTAAGGTGTTCTCTGAGGCGAGCGTTCCACAGCTTTGAAACAGCCCCAGGAACGTGGTTCTTGGCAGGGTTTCGTTCCCTGCGGGTCTGCCACGTTGAGGAAAACTAAGCGGCCCTGAAAGAAACCACCGGGGCTCCAATTCGGTTTGGGGACTCCTGCTCGACGTCTCTCTAGGTGATGCGGAAACTGGACTTTAGGTCCAGCCCGAAGTAATGCAGAGAGTAACCCCGAGCATTGCTAGGCATTGGGAACATCCAAAGTCACCCAGGTAGGCCTGCTGAGGGCAGTTCGGGGTTTGTGCCGTTCACCACATGCAGCACACACTGCATCCAAAAGTTTCATCGCAGAAGGCCGAACTGTGTTCCAAGGGTCTCCCTTGGATTGTCAGAGAAGATAGGTGTATGTGCTGGGTGATCCAGTTGGTAATTGAGAAGCCTGGCAGAGGGCAGTCTTTTCCCCATTTGAAAGGTCGATAGTGGCGGCCTCAAGGCTGACTGAAAGACACTGCCCTTACCCGTCTTCTAGTCACCTCCAGGAGTGCCTCAGTGAAGACAGTGAGTTTTCTCCTACGAATCCAGGTGGTCTCCAGTGCCTTGCTGGGAGCTCATCCCACGCTTGCCCTAGCTAAAGTGTGAAGTCAAAGTGACCCCTAGCCTCAAGGGAAGCGCGAGCGCTTCCTATCAGCCAAGTTGGGTGGGCAGCCACCTCCATGAACCCTGACTCCATAGAGTGCTTTAACTCCTCTGCGGCTTTGCGTAGGCCTAAGAGAGTCGCGTGTGAATTCCTTCTGAGGGAGAGCATGTGCGCTGGGAGTCCCCGTTTTGTTTTCCGAGCCACACAACACAGGACAGACTGCTGGGGTCAGCTCTTGCTACGCAGAGCGAAGGGCAGTGAACTGCTTCTCGCTTGCAGAGCTTGATGTCTACAGCTGTAAGGCAGCCCCGGGACAAAGTTTTGGCCAGTATTACATTCAGCGTGGCTCTCCCTCTGTGGAGGCCCTCCGAACGGCACTGAGAGAATCCCTGAGCCTAAAGTGCATCCTGGCAACCCTTAACCTGTCATCTCACTATTGTGACGCAAGGTACACTGCAGGTGCAGCCTGACAGAAAGTACAGAAAAGCCGGTACGACTCTGAGGCATTTGGACGAGGCAAGGTCCCCTCGGCCTGACTAAGTCATTAAGCGGGTGCTGCTCCTCGTGGCACGCAAAACACCCCCCGTCCAACGAAGTGGGATCCTAGAAAGGCCCAGTGTTGCTGAAAGTCTCCAGGTGTCAGTCAGCGAGTGCTGGCAAATGCGTCGTGGGCTCAAGTTGGCACTGGGAGAATGTGGGAGAAGCCCGACTTTCCCCCTTTGGAAAGCCACTTCGTTGCAGCTTCCAAGCCGCCTGCTACTATTCACTCCACAGATTCCTCTGAGGAGCAGTGAGTTTTTCCAAAAGAAACCAGGTGCTTGCGATTCCTTCCGGGGAGCTCACCCCCAGGAGCATACTGTAGCTAAGGTGCCCACTAAATGTGACCTCTAGTCTCGAGGTAAGGTGCACATTTTCCCATTCCCAGAGATAGGGGCGCCCCGGTTTCCAGGAGGTCTTAGTCAGTGGACGGCTTTAGCTTTAGTATGCCTCACAGCGCTCAAGACTCTCACGTGGGCACTTCTTTCCAAGGAAGTACACTGCGTACCCAAAGCCTTCTGAGCACAAGCAAGGGATACACAGCTCTGGGCACATCCCTCCCTATGCAGTTGGAAGGGCCGGGAACTAAGGTGTTCTCTGAGGCGAGCGTTCCACAGCTTTGAAACAGCCCCAGGAACGTGGTTCTTGGCAGGGTTTCGTTCCCTGCGGGTCTGCCACGTTGAGGAAAACTAAGCGGCCCTGAAAGAAACCACCGGGGCTCCAATTCGGTTTGGGGACTCCTGCTCGACGTCTCTCTAGGTGATGCGGAAACTGGACTTTAGGTCCAGCCCGAAGTAATGCAGAGAGTAACCCCGAGCATTGCTAGGCATTGGGAACATCCAAAGTCACCCAGGTAGGCCTGCTGAGGGCAGTTCGGGGTTTGTGCCGTTCACCACATGCAGCACACACTGCATCCAAAAGTTTCATCGCAGAAGGCCGAACTGTGTTCCAAGGGTCTCCCTTGGATTGTCAGAGAAGATAGGTGTATGTGCTGGGTGATCCAGTTGGTAATTGAGAAGCCTGGCAGAGGGCAGTCTTTTCCCCATTTGAAAGGTCGATAGTGGCGGCCTCAAGGCTGACTGAAAGACACTGCCCTTACCCGTCTTCTAGTCACCTCCAGGAGTGCCTCAGTGAAGACAGTGAGTTTTCTCCTACGAATCCAGGTGGTCTCCAGTGCCTTGCTGGGAGCTCATCCCACGCTTGCCCTAGCTAAAGTGTGAAGTCAAAGTGACCCCTAGCCTCAAGGGAAGCGCGAGCGCTTCCTATCAGCCAAGTTGGGTGGGCAGCCACCTCCATGAACCCTGACTCCATAGAGTGCTTTAACTCCTCTGCGGCTTTGCGTAGGCCTAAGAGAGTCGCGTGTGAATTCCTTCTGAGGGAGAGCATGTGCGCTGGGAGTCCCCGTTTTGTTTTCCGAGCCACACAACACAGGACAGACTGCTGGGGTCAGCTCTTGCTACGCAGAGCGAAGGGCAGTGAACTGCTTCTCGCTTGCAGAGCTTGATGTCTACAGCTGTAAGGCAGCCCCGGGACAAAGTTTTGGCCAGTATTACATTCAGCGTGGCTCTCCCTCTGTGGAGGCCCTCCGAACGGCACTGAGAGAATCCCTGAGCCTAAAGTGCATCCTGGCAACCCTTAACCTGTCATCTCACTATTGTGACGCAAGGTACACTGCAGGTGCAGCCTGACAGAAAGTACAGAAAAGCCGGTACGACTCTGAGGCATTTGGACGAGGCAAGGTCCCCTCGGCCTGACTAAGTCATTAAGCGGGTGCTGCTCCTCGTGGCACGCAGAACACCCCCCGTCCAACGAAGTGGGATCCTAGAAAGGCCCAGTGTTGCTGAAAGTCTCCAGGTGTCAGTCAGCGAGTGCTGGCAAATGCGTCGTGGGCTCAAGTTGGCACTGGGAGAATGTGGGAGAAGCCCGACTTTCCCCCTTTGGAAAGCCACTTCGTTGCAGCTTCCAAGCCGCCTGCTACTATTCACTCCACAGATTCCTCTGAGGAGCAGTGAGTTTTTCCAAAAGAAACCAGGTGCTTGCGATTCCTTCCGGGGAGCTCACCCCCAGGAGCATACTGTAGCTAAGGTGCCCACTAAATGTGACCTCTAGTCTCGAGGTAAGGTGCACATTTTCCCATTCCCAGAGATAGGGGCGCCCCGGTTTCCAGGAGGTCTTAGTCAGTGGACGGCTTTAGCTTTAGTATGCCTCACAGCGCTCAAGACTCTCACGTGGGCACTTCTTTCCAAGGAAGTACACTGCATACCCAAAGCCTTCTGAGCACAAGCAAGGGATACACAGCTCTGGGCACATCCCTCCCTATGCAGTTGGAAGGGCCGGGAACTAAGGTGTTCTCTGAGGCGAGCGTTCCACAGCTTTGAAACAGCCCCAGGAACGTGGTTCTTGGCAGGGTTTCGTTCCCTGCGGGTCTGCCACGTTGAGGAAACCTAAGCGGCCCTGAAAGAAACCACCGGGTCTCCAATTCGGTTTGGGGACTCCTGCTCGACGTCTCTCTAGGTGATGCGGAAACTGGACTTTAGGTCCAGCCCGAAGTAATGCAGAGAGTAACCCCGAGCATTGCTAGGCATTGGGAACATCCAAAGTCACCCAGGTAGGCCTGCTGAGGGCAGTTCGGGGTTTGTGCCGTTCACCACATGCAGCACACACTGCATCCAAAAGTTTCATCGCAGAAGGCCGAACTGTGTTCCACGGGTCTCCCTTGGATTGTCAGAGAAGATAGGTGTATGTGCTGGGTGATCCAGTTGGTAATTGAGAAGCCTGGCAGAGGGCAGTCTTTTCCCCATTTGAAAGGTCGATAGTGGCGGCCTCAAGGCTGACTGAAAGACACTGCCCTTACCCGTCTTCTAGTCACCTCCAGGAGTGCCTCAGTGAAGACAGTGAGTTTTCTCCTACGAATCCAGGTGGTCTCCAGTGCCTTGCTGGGAGCTCATCCCACGCTTGCCCTAGCTAAAGTGTGAAGTCAAAGTGACCCCTAGCCTCAAGGGAAGCGCGAGCGCTTCCTATCAGCCAAGTTGGGTGGGCAGCCACCTCCATGAACCCTGACTCCATAGAGTGCTTTAACTCCTCTGCGGCTTTGCGTAGGCCTAAGAGAGTCGCGTGTGAATTCCTTCTGAGGGAGAGCATGTGCGCTGGGAGTCCCCGTTTTGTTTTCCGAGCCACACAACACAGGACAGACTGCTGGGGTCAGCTCTTGCTACGCAGAGCGAAGGGCAGTGAACTGCTTCTCGCTTGCAGAGCTTGATGTCTACAGCTGTAAGGCAGCCCCGGGACAAAGTTTTGGCCAGTATTACATTCAGCGTGGCTCTCCCTCTGTGGAGGCCCTCCGAACGGCACTGAGAGAATCCCTGAGCCTAAAGTGCATCCTGGCAACCCTTAACCTGTCATCTCACTATTGTGACGCAAGGTACACTGCAGGTGCAGCCTGACAGAAAGTACAGAAAAGCCGGTACGACTCTGAGGCATTTGGACGAGGCAAGGTCCCCTCGGCCTGACTAAGTCATTAAGCGGGTGCTGCTCCTCGTGGCACGCAGAACACCCCCCGTCCAACGAAGTGGGATCCTAGAAAGGCCCAGTGTTGCTGAAAGTCTCCAGGTGTCAGTCAGCGAGTGCTGGCAAATGCGTCGTGGGCTCAAGTTGGCACTGGGAGAATGTGGGAGAAGCCCGACTTTCCCCCTTTGGAAAGCCACTTCGTTGCAGCTTCCAAGCCGCCTGCTACTATTCACTCCACAGATTCCTCTGAGGAGCAGTGAGTTTTTCCAAAAGAAACCAGGTGCTTGCGATTCCTTCCGGGGAGCTCACCCCCAGGAGCATACTGTAGCTAAGGTGCCCACTAAATGTGACCTCTAGTCTCGAGGTAAGGTGCACATTTTCCCATTCCCAGAGATAGGGGCGCCCCGGTTTCCAGGAGGTCTTAGTCAGTGGACGGCTTTAGCTTTAGTATGCCTCACAGCGCTCAAGACTCTCACGTGGGCACTTCTTTCCAAGGAAGTACACTGCGTACCCAAAGCCTTGTGAGCACAAGCAAGGGATACACAGCTCTGGGCACATCCCTCCCTATGCAGTTGGAAGGGCCGAGAACTAAGGTGTTCTCTGAGGCGAGCGTTCCACAGCTTTGAAACAGCCCCAGGAACGTGGTTCTTGGCAGGGTTTCGTTCCCTGCGGGTCTGCCACGTTGAGGAAAACTAAGCGGCCCTGAAAGAAACCACCGGGTCTCCAATTCGGTTTGGGGACTCCTGCTCGACGTCTCTCTAGGTGATGCGGAAACTGGACTTTAGGTCCAGCCCGAAGTAATGCAGAGAGTAACCCCGAGCATTGCTAGGCATTGGGAACATCCAAAGTCACCCAGGTAGGCCTGCTGAGGGCAGTTCGGGGTTTGTGCCGTTCACCACATGCAGCACACACTGCATCCAAAAGTTTCATCGCAGAAGGCCGAACTGTGTTCCAAGGGTCTCCCTTGGATTGTCAGAGAAGATAGGTGTATGTGCTGGGTGATCCAGTTGGTAATTGAGAAGCCTGGCAGAGGGCAGTCTTTTCCCCATTTGAAAGGTCGATAGTGGCGGCCTCAAGGCTGACTGAAAGACACTGCCCTTACCCGTCTTCTAGTCACCTCCAGGAGTGCCTCAGTGAAGACAGTGAGTTTTCTCCTACGAATCCAGGTGGTCTCCAGTGCCTTGCTGGGAGCTCATCCCACGCTTGCCTTAGCTAAAGTGTGAAGTCAAAGTGACCCCTAGCCTCAAGGGAAGCGTGAGCGCTTCCTATCAGCCAAGTTGGGTGGGCAGCCACCTCCATGAACCCTGACTCCATAGAGTGCTTTAACTCCTCTGCGGCTTTGCGTAGGCCTAAGAGAGTCGCGTGTGAATTCCTTCTGAGGGAGAGCATGTGCGCTGGGAATCCCCGTTTTGTTTTCCGAGGCACACAACACAGGACAGACTGCTGGGGTCAGCTCTTGCTACGCAGAGCGAAGGGCAGTGAACTGCTTCTCGCTTGCAGAGCTTGATGTCTACAGCTGTAAGGCAGCCCCGGGACAAAGTTTTGGCCAGTATTACATTCAGCGTGGCTCTCCCTCTGTGGAGGCCCTCCGAACGGCACTGAGAGAATCCCTGAGCCTAAAGTGCATCCTGGCAACCCTTAACCTGTCATCTCACTATTGTGACGCAAGGTACACTGCAGGTGCAGCCTGACAGAAAGTAAAGAAAAGCCGGTACGACTCTGAGGCATTTGGACGAGGCAAGGTCCCCTCGGCCTGACTAAGTCATTAAGCGGGTGCTGCTCCTCGTGGCACGCAGAACACCCCCCGTCCAACGAAGTGGGATCCTAGAAAGGCCCAGTGTTGCTGAAAGTCTCCAGGTGTCAGTCAGCGAGTGCTGGCAAATGCGTCGTGGGCTCAAGTTGGCACTGGGAGAATGTGGGAGAAGCCCGACTTTCCCCCTTTGGAAAGCCACTTCGTTGCAGCTTCCAAGCCGCCTGCTACTATTCACTCCACAGATTCCTCTGAGGAGCAGTGAGTTTTTCCAAAAGAAACCAGGTGCTTGCGATTCCTTCCGGGGAGCTCACCCCCAGGAGCATACTGTAGCTAAGGTGCCCACTAAATGTGACCTCTAGTCTCGAGGTAAGGTGCACATTTTCCCATTCCCAGAGATAGGGGCGCCCCGGTTTCCAGGAGGTCTTAGTCAGTGGACGGCTTTAGCTTTAGTATGCCTCACAGCGCTCAAGACTCTCACGTGGGCACTTCTTTCCAAGGAAGTACACTGCGTACCCAAAGCCTTGTGAGCACAAGCAAGGGATACACAGCTCTGGGCACATCCCTCCCTATGCAGTTGGAAGGGCCGAGAACTAAGGTGTTCTCTGAGGCGAGCGTTCCACAGCTTTGAAACAGCCCCAGGAACGTGGTTCTTGGCAGGGTTTCGTTCCCTGCGGGTCTGCCACGTTGAGGAAAACTAAGCGGCCCTGAAAGAAACCACCGGGGCTCCAATTCGGTTTGGGGACTCCTGCTCGACGTCTCTCTAGGTGATGCGGAAACTGGACTTTAGGTCCAGCCCGAAGTAATGCAGAGAGTAACCCCGAGCATTGCTAGGCATTGGGAACATCCAAAGTCACCCAGGTAGGCCTGCTGAGGGCAGTTCGGGGTTTGTGCCGTTCACCACATGCAGCACACACTGCATCCAAAAGTTTCATCGCAGAAGGCCGAACTGTGTTCCAAGGGTCTCCCTTGGATTGTCAGAGAAGATAGGTGTATGTGCTGGGTGATCCAGTTGGTAATTGAGAAGCCTGGCAGAGGGCAGTCTTTTCCCCATTTGAAAGGTCGATAGTGGCGGCCTCAAGGCTGACTGAAAGACACTGCCCTTACCCGTCTTCTAGTCACCTCCAGGAGTGCCTCAGTGAAGACAGTGAGTTTTCTCCTATGAATCCAGGTGGTCTCCAGTGCCTTGCTGGGAGCTCATCCCACGCTTGCCTTAGCTAAAGTGTGAAGTCAAAGTGACCCCTAGACTCAAGGGAAGCGTGAGCGCTTCCTATCAGCCAAGTTGGGTGGGCAGCCACCTCCATGAACCCTGACTCCATAGAGTGCTTTAACTCCTCTGCGGCTTTGCGTAGGCCTAAGAGAGTCGCGTGTGAATTCCTTCTGAGGGAGAGCATGTGCGCTGGGAATCCCCGTTTTGTTTTCCGAGGCACACAACACAGGACAGACTGCTGGGGTCAGCTCTTGCTACGCAGAGCGAAGGGCAGTGAACTGCTTCTCGCTTGCAGAGCTTGATGTCTACAGCTGTAAGGCAGCCCCGGGACAAAGTTTTGGCCAGTATTACATTCAGCGTGGCTCTCCCTCTGTGGAGGCCCTCCGAACGGCACTGAGAGAATCCCTGAGCCTAAAGTGCATCCTGGCAACCCTTAACCTGTCATCTCACTATTGTGACGCAAGGTACACTGCAGGTGCAGCCTGACAGAAAGTAAAGAAAAGCCGGTACGACTCTGAGGCATTTGGACGAGGCAAGGTCCCCTTGGCCTGACTAAGTCATTAAGCGGGTGCTGCTCCTCGTGGCACGCAGAACACCCCCCGTCCAACGAAGTGGGATCCTAGAAAGGCCCAGTGTTGCTGAAAGTCTCCAGGTGTCAGTCAGCGAGTGCTGGCAAATGCGTCGTGGGCTCAAGTTGGCACTGGGAGAATGTGGGAGAAGCCCGACTTTCCCCCTTTGGAAAGCCACTTCGTTGCAGCTTCCAAGCCGCCTGCTACTATTCACTCCACAGATTCCTCTGAGGAGCAGTGAGTTTTTCCAAAAGAAACCAGGTGCTTGCGATTCCTTCCGGGGAGCTCACCCCCAGGAGCATACTGTAGCTAAGGTGCCCACTAAATGTGACCTCTAGTCTCGAGGTAAGGTGCACATTTTCCCATTCCCAGAGATAGGGGCGCCCCGGTTTCCAGGAGGTCTTAGTCAGTGGACGGCTTTAGCTTTAGTATGCCTCACAGCGCTCAAGACTCTCACGTGGGCACTTCTTTCCAAGGAAGTACACTGCGTACCCAAAGCCTTCTGAGCACAAGCAAGGGATACACAGCTCTGGGCACATCCCTCCCTATGCAGTTGGAAGGGCCGAGAACTAAGGTGTTCTCTGAGGCGAGCGTTCCACAGCTTTGAAACAGCCCCAGGAACGTGGTTCTTGGCAGGGTTTCGTTCCCTGCGGGTCTGCCACGTTGAGGAAAACTAAGCGGCCCTGAAAGAAACCACCGGGGCTCCAATTCGGTTTGGGGACTCCTGCTCGACGTCTCTCTAGGTGATGCGGAAACTGGACTTTAGGTCCAGCCCGAAGTAATGCAGAGAGTAACCCCGAGCATTGCTAGGCATTGGGAACATCCAAAGTCACCCAGGTAGGCCTGCTGAGGGCAGTTCGGGGTTTGTGCCGTTCACCACATGCAGCACACACTGCATCCAAAAGTTTCATCGCAGAAGGCCGAACTGTGTTCCAAGGGTCTCCCTTGGATTGTCAGAGAAGATAGGTGTATGTGCTGGGTGATCCAGTTGGTAATTGAGAAGCCTGGCAGAGGGCAGTCTTTTCCCCATTTGAAAGGTCGATAGTGGCGGCCTCAAGGCTGACTGAAAGACACTGCCCTTACCCGTCTTCTAGTCACCTCCAGGAGTGCCTCAGTGAAGACAGTGAGTTTTCTCCTACGAATCCAGGTGGTCTCCAGTGCCTTGCTGGGAGCTCATCCCACGCTTGCCCTAGCTAAAGTGTGAAGTCAAAGTGACCCCTAGACTCAAGGGAAGCGCGAGCGCTTCCTATCAGCCAAGTTGGGTGGGCAGCCACCTCCATGAACCCTGACTCCATAGAGTGCTTTAACTCCTCTGCGGCTTTGCGTAGGCCTAAGAGAGTCGCGTGTGAATTCCTTCTGAGGGAGAGCATGTGCGCTGTGAGTCCCCGTTTTGTTTTCCGAGCCACACAACACAGGACAGACTGCTGGGGTCAGCTCTTGCTACGCAGAGCGAAGGGCAGTGAACTGCTTCTCGCTTGCAGAGCTTGATGTCTACAGCTGTAAGGCAGCCCCAGGACAAAGTTTTGGCCAGTATTACATTCAGCGTGGCTCTCCCTCTGTGGAGGCCCTCCGAACGGCACTGAGAGAATCCCTGAGCCTAAAGTGCATCCTGGCAACCCTTAACCTGTCATCTCACTATTGTGACGCAAGGTACACTGCAGGTGCAGCCTGACAGAAAGTACAGAAAAGCCGGTACGACTCTGAGGCATTTGGACGAGGCAAGGTCCCCTCGGCCTGACTAAGTCATTAAGCGGGTGCTGCTCCTCGTGGCACGCAGAACACCCCCCGTCCAAAGAAGTGGGATCCTAGAAAGGCCCAGTGTTGCTGAAAGTCTCCAGGTGTCAGTCAGAGAGTGCTGGCAAATGCGTCGTGGGCTCAAGTTGGCACTGGGAGAATGTGGGAGAAGCCCGACTTTCCCCCTTTGGAAAGCCACTTCGTTGCAGCTTCCAAGCCGCCTGCTACTATTCACTCCACAGATTCCTCTGAGGAGCAGTGAGTTTTTCCAAAAGAAACCAGGTGCTTGCGATTCCTTCCGGGGAGCTCACCCCCAGGAGCATACTGTAGCTAAGGTGCCCACTAAATGTGACCTCTAGTCTCGAGGTAAGGTGCACATTTTCCCATTCCCAGAGATAGGGGTGCCCCGGTTTCCAGGAGGTCTTAGTCAGTGGACGGCTTTAGCTTTAGTATGCCTCACAGCGCTCAAGACTCTCACGTGGGCACTTCTTTCCAAGGAAGTACACTGCGTACCCAAAGCCTTCTGAGCACAAGCAAGGGATACACAGCTCTGGGCACATCCCTCCCTATGCAGTTGGAAGGGCCGGGAACTAAGGTGTTCTCTGAGGCGAGCGTTCCACAGCTTTGAAACAGCCCCAGGAACGTGGTTCTTGGCAGGGTTTCGTTCCCTGCGGGTCTGCCACGTTGAGGAAAACTAAGCGGCCCTGAAAGAAACCACCGGGGCTCCAATTCGGTTTGGGGACTCCTGCTCGACGTCTCTCTAGGTGATGCGGAAACTGGACTTTAGGTCCAGCCCGAAGTAATGCAGAGAGTAACCCCGAGCATTGCTAGGCATTGGGAACATCCAAAGTCACCCAGGTAGGCCTGCTGAGGGCAGTTCGGGGTTTGTGCCGTTCACCACATGCAGCACACACTGCATCCAAAAGTTTCATCGCAGAAGGCCGAACTGTGTTCCACGGGTCTCCCTTGGATTGTCAGAGAAGATAGGTGTATGTGCTGGGTGATCCAGTTGGTAATTGAGAAGCCTGGCAGAGGGCAGTCTTTTCCCCATTTGAAAGGTCGATAGTGGCGGCCTCAAGGCTGACTGAAAGACACTGCCCTTACCCGTCTTCTAGTCACCTCCAGGAGTGCCTCAGTGAAGACAGTGAGTTTTCTCCTATGAATCCAGGTGGTCTCCAGTGCCTTGCTGGGAGCTCATCCCACGCTTGCCTTAGCTAAAGTGTGAAGTCAAAGTGACCCCTAGCCTCAAGGGAAGCGTGAGCGCTTCCTATCAGCCAAGTTGGGTGGGCAGCCACCTCCATGAACCCTGACGCCATAGAGTGCTTTAACTCCTCTGCGGCTTTGCGTAGGCCTAAGAGAGTCGCCTGTGAATTCCTTCTGAGGGAGAGCATGTGCGCTGGGAGTCCCCGTTTTGTTTTCCGAGCCACACAACACAGGACAGACTGCTGGGGTCAGCTCTTGCTACGCAGAGCGAAGGGCAGTGAACTGCTTCTCGCTTGCAGAGCTTGATGTCTACAGCTGTAAGGCAGCCCCGGGACAAAGTTTTGGCCAGTATTACATTCAGCGTGGCTCTCCCTCTGTGGAGGCCCTCCGAACGGCACTGAGAGAATCCCTGAGCCTAAAGTGCATCCTGGCAACCCTTAACCTGTCATCTCACTATTGTGACGCAAGGTACACTGCAGGTGCAGCCTGACAGAAAGTACAGAAAAGCCGGTACGACTCTGAGGCATTTGGACGAGGCAAGGTCCCCTCGGCCTGACTAAGTCATTAAGCGGGTGCTGCTCCTCGTGGCACGCAGAACACCCCCCGTCCAACGAAGTGGGATCCTAGAAAGGCCCAGTGTTGCTGAAAGTCTCCAGGTGTCAGTCAGCGAGTGCTGGCAAATGCGTCCTGGGTTCAAGTTGGCACTGGGAGAATGTGGGAGAAGCCCGACTTTCCCCCTTTGGAAAGCCACTTCATTGCAGCTTCCAAGCCGCCTGCTACTATTCACTCCACAGATTCCTCTGAGGAGCAGTGAGTTTTTCCAAAAGAAACCAGGTGCTTGCGATTCCTTCCGGGGAGCTCACCCCCAGGAGCATACTGTAGCTAAGGTGCCCACTAAATGTGACCTCTAGTCTCGAGGTAAGGTGCACATTTTCCCATTCCCAGAGATAGGGGCGCCCCGGTTTCCAGGAGGTCTTAGTCAGTGGACGGCTTTAGCTTTAGTATGCCTCACAGCGCTCAAGACTCTCACGTGGGCACTTCTTTCCAAGGAAGTACACTGCGTACCCAAAGCCTTCTGAGCACAAGCAAGGGATACACAGCTCTGGGCACATCCCTCCCTATGCAGTTGGAAGGGCCGAGAACTAAGGTGTTCTCTGAGGCGAGCATTCCACAGCTTTGAAACAGCCCCAGGAACGTGGTTCTTGGCAGGGTTTCGTTCCCTGCGGGTCTGCCACGTTGAGGAAAACTAAGCGGCCCTGAAAGAAACCACCGGGGCTCCAATTCGGTTTGGGGACTCCTGCTCGACGTCTCTCTAGGTGATGCGGAAACTGGACTTTAGGTCCAGCCCGAAGTAATGCAGAGAGTAACCCCGAGCATTGCTAGGCATTGGGAACATCCAAAGTCACCCAGGTAGGCCTGCTGAGGGCAGTTGGGGGTTTGTGCCGTTCACCACATGCAGCACACACTGCATCCAAAAGTTTCATCGCAGAAGGCCGAACTGTGTTCCAAGGGTCTCCCTTGGATTGTCAGAGAAGATAGGTGTATGTGCTGGGTGATCCAGTTGGTAATTGAGAAGCCTGGCAGAAGGCAGTCTTTTCCCCATTTGAAAGGTCGATAGTGGCGGCCTCAAGGCTGACTGAAAGACACTGCCCTTACCCGTCTTCTAGTCACCTCCAGGAGTGCCTCAGTGAAGACAGTGAGTTTTCTCCTACGAATCCAGGTGGTCTCCAGTGCCTTGCTGGGAGCTCATCCCACGCTTGCCCTAGCTAAAGTGTGAAGTCAAAGTGACCCCTAGCCTCAAGGGAAGCGCGAGCGCTTCCTATCAGCCAAGTTGGGTGGGCAGCCACCTCCATGAACCCTGACTCCATAGAGTGCTTTAACTCCTCTGCGGCTTTGCGTAGGCCTAAGAGAGTCGCGTGTGAATTCCTTCTGAGGGAGAGCATGTGCGCTGGGAGTCCCCGTTTTGTTTTCCGAGCCACACAACACAGGACAGACTGCTGGGGTCAGCTCTTGCTATGCAGAGCGAAGGGCAGTGAACTGCTTCTCGCTTGCAGAGCTTGATGTCTACAGCTGTAAGGCAGCCCCGGGACAAAGTTTTGGCCAGTATTACATTCAGCGTGGCTCTCCCTCTGTGGAGGCCCTCCGAACGGCACTGAGAGAATCCCTGAGCCTAAAGTGCATCCTGGCAACCCTTAACCTGTCATCTCACTATTGTGACGCAAGGTACACTGCAGGTGCAGCCTGACAGAAAGTACAGAAAAGCCGGTACGACTCTGAGGCATTTGGACGAGGCAAGGTCCCCTCGGCCTGACTAAGTCATTAAGCGGGTGCTGCTCCTCGTGGCACGCAGAACACCCCCCGTCCAACGAAGTGGGATCCTAGAAAGGCCCAGTGTTGCTGAAAGTCTCCAGGTGTCAGTCAGCGAGTGCTGGCAAATGCGTCGTGGGCTCAAGTTGGCACTGGGAGAATGTGGGAGAAGCCCGACTTTCCCCCTTTGGAAAGCCACTTCGTTGCAGCTTCCAAGCCGCCTGCTACTATTCACTCCACAGATTCCTCTGAGGAGCAGTGAGTTTCTCCAAAAGAAACCAGGTGCTTGCGATTCCTTCCGGGGAGCTCACCCCCAGGAGCATACTGTAGCTAAGGTGCCCACTAAATGTGACCTCTAGTCTCGAGGTAAGGTGCACATTTTCCCATTCCCAGAGATAGGGGCGCCCCGGTTTCCAGGAGGTCTTAGTCAGTGGACGGCTTTAGCTTTAGTATGCCTCACAGCGCTCAAGACTCTCACGTGGGCACTTCTTTCCAAGGAAGTACACTGCGTACCCAAAGCCTTCTGAGCACAAGCAAGGGATACACAGCTCTGGGCACATCCCTCCCTATGCAGTTGGAAGGGCCGGGAACTAAGGTGTTCTCTGAGGCGAGCGTTCCACAGCTTTGAAACAGCCCCAGGAACGTGGTTCTTGGCAGGGTTTCGTTCCCTGCGGGTCTGCCACGTTGAGGAAAACTAAGCGGCCCTGAAAGAAACCACCGGGGCTCCAATTCGGTTTGGGGACTCCTGCTCGACGTCTCTCTAGGTGATGCGGAAACTGGACTTTAGGTCCAGCCCGAAGTAATGCAGAGAGTAACCCCGAGCATTGCTAGGCATTGGGAACATCCAAAGTCACCCAGGTAGGCCTGCTGAGGGCAGTTCGGGGTTTGTGCCGTTCACCACATGCAGCACACACTGCATCCAAAAGTTTCATCGCAGAAGGCCGAACTGTGTTCCAAGGGTCTCCCTTGGATTGTCAGAGAAGATAGGTGTATGTGCTGGGTGATCCAGTTGGTAATTGAGAAGCCTGGCAGAGGGCAGTCTTTTCCCCATTTGAAAGGTCGATAGTGGCGGCCTCAAGGCTGACTGAAAGACACTGCCCTTACCCGTCTTCTAGTCACCTCCAGAAGTGCCTCAGTGAAGACAGTGAGTTTTCTCCTACGAATCCAGGTGGTCTCCAGTGCCTTGCTGGGAGCTCATCCCACGCTTGCCCTAGCTAAAGTGTGAAGTCAAAGTGACCCCTAGCCTCAAGGGAAGCGCGAGCGCTTCCTATCAGCCAAGTTGGGTGGGCAGCCACCTCCATGAACCCTGACTCCATAGAGTGCTTTAACTCCTCTGCGGCTTTGCGTAGGCCTAAGAGAGTCGCGTGTGAATTCCTTCTGAGGGAGAGCATGTGCGCTGGGAGTCCCCGTTTTGTTTTCCGAGCCACACAACACAGGACAGACTGCTGGGGTCAGCTCTTGCTACGCAGAGCGAAGGGCAGTGAACTGCTTCTCGCTTGCAGAGCTTGATGTCTACAGCTGTAAGGCAGCCCTGGGACAAAGTTTTGGCCAGTATTACATTCAGCGTGGCTCTCCCTCTGTGGAGGCCCTCCGAACGGCACTGAGAGAATCCCTGAGCCTAAAGTGCATCCTGGCAACCCTTAACCTGTCATCTCACTATTGTGACGCAAGGTACACTGCAGGTGCAGCCTGACAGAAAGTACAGAAACGCCGGTACGACTCTGAGGCATTTGGACGAGGCAAGGTCCCCTCGGCCTGACTAAGTCATTAAGCGGGTGCTGCTCCTCGTGGCACGCAGAACACCCCCCGTCCAAAGAAGTGGGATCCTAGAAAGGCCCAGTGTTGCTGAAAGTCTCCAGGTGTCAGTCAGAGAGTGCTGGCAAATGCGTCGTGGGCTCAAGTTGGCACTGGGAGAATGTGGGAGAAGCCCGACTTTCCCCCTTTGGAAAGCCACTTCGTTGCAGCTTCCAAGCCGCCTGCTACTATTCACTCCACAGATTCCTCTGAGGAGCAGTGAGTTTTTCCAAAAGAAACCAGGTGCTTGCGATTCCTTCCGGGGAGCTCACCCCCAGGAGCATACTGTAGCTAAGGTGCCCACTAAATGTGACCTCTAGTCTCGAGGTAAGGTGCACATTTTCCCATTCCCAGAGATAGGGGCGCCCCGGTTTCCAGGAGGTCTTAGTCAGTGGACGGCTTTAGCTTTAGTATGCCTCACAGCGCTCAAGACTCTCACGTGGGCACTTCTTTCCAAGGAAGTGCACTGCGTACCCAAAGCCTTCTGAGCACAATCAAGGGATACACAGCTCTGGGCACATCCCTCCCTATGCAGTTGGAAGGGCCGGGAACTAAGGTGTTCTCTGAGGCGAGCGTTCCACAGCTTTGAAACAGCCTCAGGCACGCGGTTCTTGGCAGGGTTTCGTTCCCTGCGGGTCTGCCACGTTGAGGAAAGCTAAGCGGCCCTGAAAGAAACCACCGGGGCTCCAATTCGGTTTGGGGACTCCTGCTCGACGTCTCTCTAAGTGATGTGGAAACTGGACTTTAGGTCCAGCCCGAAGTAATGCAGAGAGTAACCCCGAGCATTGCTAGGCATTGGGAACATCCAAAGTCACCCAGGTAGGCCTGCTGAGGGCAGTTCGGGGTTTGTGCCGTTCACCACATGCAGCACACACTGCATCCAAAAGTTTCATCGCAGAAGGCCGAACTGTGTTCCAAGGGTCTCCCTTGGATGGTCAGAGAAGATAGGTGTATGTGCTGGGTGATCCAGTTGGTAATTGAGAAGCCTGGCAGAAGGCAGTCTTTTCCCCATTTGAAAGGTCGATAGTGGCGGCCTCAAGGCTGACTGAAAGACACTGCCCTTACCCGTCTTCTAGTCACCTCCAGGATTGCCTCAGTGAAGACAGTGAGTTTTCTCCTACGAATCCAGGTGGTCTCCAGTGCCTTGCTGGGAGCTCATCCCACGCTTGCCCTAGCTAAAGTGTGAAGTCAAAGTGACCCCTAGCCTCAAGGTAAGCGCGAGCGCTTCCTATCAGCCAAGTTGGGTGGGCAGCCACCTCCATGAACCCTGACTCCATAGAGTGCTTTAACTCCTCTGCGGCTTTGCGTAGGCCTAAGAGAGTCGCGTGTGAATTCCTTCTGAGGGAGAGCATGTGCGCTGGGATTCCCCGTTTTGTTTTCCGAGCCACACAACACAGGACAGACTGCTGGGGTCAGCTCTTGTTACGCAGAGCGAAGGGCAGTGAACTGCTTCTCGCTTGCTGAGCTTGATGTCTACAGCTGTAAGGCAGCCCCGGGACAAAGTTTTGGCCAGTATTACATTCAGCGTGGCTCTCCCTCTGTGGAGGCCCTCCGAACGGCACTGAGAGAATCCCTGAGCCTAAAGTGCATCCTGGCAACCCTTAACCTGTCATCTCACTATTGTGACGCAAGGTACACTGCAGGTGCAGCCTGACAGAAAGTACAGAAACGCCGGTACGACTCTGAGGCATTTGGACGAGGCAAGGTCCCCTCGGCCTGACTAAGTCATTAAGCGGGTGCTGCTCCTCGTGGCACGCAGAACACCCCCCGTCCAAAGAAGTGGGATCCTAGAAAGGCCCAGTGTTGCTGAAAGTCTCCAGGTGTCAGTCAGAGAGTGCTGGCAAATGCGTCGTGGGCTCAAGTTGGCACTGGGAGAATGTGGGAGAAGCCCGACTTTCCCCCTTTGGAAAGCCACTTCGTTGCAGCTTCCAAGCCGCCTGCTACTATTCACTCCACAGATTCCTCTGAGGAGCAGTGAGTTTTTCCAAAAGAAACCAGGTGCTTGCGATTCCTTCCGGGGAGCTCACCCCCAGGAGCATACTGTAGCTAAGGTGCCCACTAAATGTGACCTCTAGTCTCCAGGGAAGGTGCACATTTTCCCATTCCCAGAGATAGGGGCGCCCCGGTTTCCAGGAGGTCTTAGTCAGTGGACGGCTTTAGCTTTAGTATGCCTCACAGCGCTCAAGACTCTCACGTGGGCACTTCTTTCCAAGGAAGTGCACTGCGTACCCAAAGCCTTCTGAGCACAATCAAGGGATACACAGCTCTGGGCACATCCCTCCCTATGCAGTTGGAAGGGCCGGGAACTAAGGTGTTCTCTGAGGCGAGCGTTCCACAGCTTTGAAACAGCCTCAGGCACGCGGTTCTTGGCAGGGTTTCGTTCCCTGCGGGTCTGCCACGTTGAGGAAAGCTAAGCGGCCCTGAAAGAAACCACCGGGGCTCCAATTCGGTTTGGGGACTCCTGCTCGACGTCTCTCTAAGTGATGCGGAAACTGGACTTTAGGTCCAGCCCGAAGTAATGCAGAGAGTAACCCCGAGCATTGCTAGGCATTGGGAACATCCAAAGTCACCCAGGTAGGCCTGCTGAGGGCAGTTCGGGGTTTGTGCCGTTCACCACATGCAGCAAACACTGCATCCAAAAGTTTCATCGCAGAAGGCCGAACTGTGTTCCAAGGGTCTCCCTTGGATGGTCAGAGAAGATAGGTGTATGTGCTGGGTGATCCAGTTGGTAATTGAGAAGCCTGGCAGAAGGCAGTCTTTTCCCCATTTGAAAGGTCGATAGTGGCGGCCTCAAGGCTGACTGAAAGACACTGCCCTTACCCGTCTTCTAGTCACCTCCAGGAGTGCCTCAGTGAAGACAGTGAGTTTTCTCCTACGAATCCAGGTGGTCTCCAGTGCCTTGCTGGGAGCTCATCCCACGCTTGCCCTAGCTAAAGTGTGAAGTCAAAGTGACCCCTAGCCTCAAGGTAAGCGCGAGCGCTTCCTATCAGCCAAGTTGGGTGGGCAGCCACCTCCATGAACCCTGACTCCATAGAGTGCTTTAACTCCTCTGCGGCTTTGCGTAGGCCTAAGAGAGTCGCGTGTGAATTCCTTCTGAGGGAGAGCATGTGCGCTGGGATTCCCCGTTTTGTTTTCCGAGCCACACAACACAGGACAGACTGCTGGGGTCAGCTCTTGTTACGCAGAGCGAAGGGCAGTGAACTGCTTCTCGCTTGCTGAGCTTGATGTCTACAGCTGTAAGGCAGCCCCGGGACAAAGTTTTGGCCAGTATTACATTCAGCGTGGCTCTCCCTCTGTGGAGGCCCTCCGAACGGCACTGAAAGAATCCCTGAGCCTAAAGTGCATCCTGGCAACTCTTAACCTGTCATCTCACTATTGTGACGCAAGGTACACTGCAGGTGCAGCCTGACAGAAAGTACAGAAAAGCCGGTACGACTCTGAGGCATTTGGACGAGGCAAGGTCCCCTCGGCCTGACTAAGTCATTAAGCGGGTGCTGCTCCTCGTGGCACGCAAAACACCCCCCGTCCAACGAAGTGGGATCCTAGAAAGGCCCAGTGTTGCTGAAAGTCTCCAGGTGTCAGTCAGAGAGTGCTGGCAAATGCGTCGTGGGCTCAAGTTGGCACTGGGAGAATGTGGGAGAAGCCCGACTTTCCCCCTTTGGAAAGCCACTTCGTTGCAGCTTCCAAGCCGCCTGCTACTATTCACTCCACAGATTCCTCTGAGGAGCAGTGAGTTTCTCCAAAAGAAACCAGGTGCTTGCGATTCCTTCCGGGGAGCTCAACCCCAGGAGCATACTGTAGCTAAGGTGCCCACTAAATGTGACCTCTAGTCTCGAGGTAAGGTGCACATTTTCCCATTCCCAGAGATAGGGGCGCCCCGGTTTCCAGGAGGTCTTAGTCAGTGGACAGCTTTAGCTTTAGTATGCCTCACAGCGCTCAAGACTCTCACGTGGGCACTTCTTTCCAAGGAAGTGCACTGCGTACCCAAAGCCTTCTGAGCACAAGCAAGGGATACACAGCTCTGGGCACATCCCTCCATATGCAGTTGGAAGGGCCGGGAACTAAGGTGTTCTCTGAGGCGAGCGTTCCACAGCTTTGAAACAGCCTCAAGAACGCGGTTCTTGGCAGGGTTTCGTTCCCTGCGGGTCTGCCACGTTGAGGAAAGCTAAGCGGCCCTAAAAGAAACCACCGGGGCTCCAATTCGGTTTGGAGACTCCTGCTTGACGTCTCTCTAAGTGATGCGGAAACTGGACTTTAGGTCCAGCCCGAAGTAATGCAGAGAGTAACCCCGAGCATTGCTAGGCATTGGGAACATCCAAAGTCACCCAGGTAGGCCTGCTGAGGGCAGTTCGGGGTTTGTGCCATTCACCACATGCAGCACACACTGCATCCAAAAGTTTCATCGCAGAAGGCCGAACTGTGTTCCAAGGGTCTCCCTTGGATTGTCAGAGAAGATAGGTGTATGTGCTGGGTGATCCAGCTGGTAATTGAGAAGCCTGGCAGAAGGCAGTCTTTTCCCCATTTGAAAGGTCGATAGTGGCGGCCTCAAGGCTGACTGAAAGACACTGCCCTTACCCGTCTTCTAGTCACCTCCAGGAGTGCCTCAGTGAAGACAGTGAGTTTTCTCCTACGAATCCAGGTGGTCTCCAGTGCCCTGGTGGGAGCTCATCCCACGCTTGCCCTAGCTAAAGTGTGAAGTCAAAGTGACCCCTAGCCTCAAGGTAAGCGCGAGCGCTTCCTATCAGCCAAGTTGGGTGGGCAGCCACCTCCATGAACCCTGACTCCATAGAGTGCTTTAACTCCTCTGCGGCTTTGCGTAGGCCTAAGAGAGTCGCGTGTGAATTCCTTCTGAGGGAGAGCATGTGCGCTGTGAGTCCCCGTTTTGTTTTCCGAGCCACACAACACAGGACAGACTGCTGGGGTCAGCTCCTGCTACGCAGAGCGAAGGGCAGTGAACTGCTTCTCGCTTGCAGAGCTTGATGTCTATAGCTGTAAGGCAGCCCCGGGACAAAGTTTTGGACAGTATTACATTCAGCGTGGCTCTCCCTCTGTGGAGGCCCTCCGAACGGCACTGAGAGAATCCCTGAGCCTAAAGTGCATCCTGGCAACTCTTAACCTGTCATCTCACTATTGTGACGCAAGGTACACTGCAGGTGCAGCCTGACAGAAAGTACAGAAAAGCCGGTACGACTCTGAGGCATTTGGACGATGCAAGGTCCCCTCGGCCTGACTAAGTCATTAAGCGGGTTCTGCTCTTCGTGGCATGCAAAACACACCCCGTCCAACGAAGTGGGATCCTAGAAAGGCCCAGTGTTCCTGAAAGTCTCCAGGTGTCAGTCAGAGAGTGCTGGCAAATGCGTCATGGGCTCAAGTTGGCACTGGGAGAATGTGGGAGAAGCCCGACTTTCCCCCTTTAGAAAGCCACTTCGTTGCAGCTTCCAAGCCACCTGCTACTATTCACTCCACAGATTCCTCTGAGGAGCAGTGAGTTTTTCCAAAAGAAACCAGGTGCTTGCGATTCCTTCCGGGGAGCTCACCCCCAGGAGCATACTGTAGCTAAGGTGCCCACTAAATGTGACCTCTAGTCTCGAGGTAAGGTGCACATTTTCCCATTCCCAGAGATAGGGGCGCCCCGGTTTCCAGGAGGTCTTAGTCAGTGGACGGCTTTAGCTTTAGTATGCCTCACAGCGCTCAAGACTCTCACGTGGGCACTTCTTTCCAAGGAAGTGCACTGCGTACCCAAAGCCTTCTGAGCACAATCAAGGGATACACAGCTCTGGGCACATCCCTCCCTATGCAGTTGGAAAGGCCGGAAACTAAGGTGTTCTCTGAGGCGAGCGTTCCACAGCTTTGAAACAGCCTCAGGCACGCGGTTCTTGGCAGGGTTTCGTTCCCTGCGGGTCTGCCACGTTGAGGAAAGCTAAGTGGCCCTGAAAGAAACCACCGGGGCTCCAATTCGGTTTGGGTACTCCTGCTCGACGTCTCTCTAGGTGATGCGGAAACTGGACTTTAGGTCCAGCCCGAAGTAATGCAGAGAGTAACCCCGAGCATTGCTAGGCATTGGGAACATCCAAAGTCACCCAGGTAGGCCTGCTGAGGGCAGTTCGGGGTTTGTGCCGTTCACCACATGCAGCACACACTGCATCCAAAAGTTTCATCGCAGAAGGCCGAACTGTGTTCCAAGGGTCTCCCTTGGATTGTCAGAGAAGATAGGTGTATGTGCTGGGTGATCCAGTTGGTAATTGAGAAGCCTGGCAGAAGGCAGTCTTTTCCCCATTTGAAAGGTCGATAGTGGCGGCCTCAAGGCTGACTGAAAGACACTGCCCTTACCCGTCTTCTAGTCACCTCCAGGAGTGCCTCAGTGAAGACAGTGAGTTTTCTCCTACGAATCCAGGTGGTCTCCAGTGCCTTGCTGGGAGCTCATCCCACGCTTGCCCTAGCTAAAGTGTGAAGTCAAAGTGACCCCTAGCCTCAAGGGAAGCGCGAGCGCTTCCTATCAGCCAAGTTGGGTGGGCAGCCACCTCCATGAACCCTGACTCCATAGAGTGCTTTAACTCCTCTGCGGCTTTGCGTAGGCCTAAGAGAGTCGCGTGTGAATTCCTTCTGAGGGAGAGCATGTGCGCTGGGAGTCCCCGTTTTGTTTTCCGAGCCACACAACACAGGACAGACTGCTGGGGTCAGCTCTTGCTACGCAGAGCGAAGGGCAGTGAACTGCTTCTCGCTTGCAGAGCTTGATGTCTACAGCTGTAAGGCAGCCCCGGGACAAAGTTTTGGCCAGTATTACATTCAGCGTGGCTCTCCCTCTGTGGAGGCCCTCCGAACGGCACTGAGAGAATCCCTGAGCCTAAAGTGCATCCTGGCAACTCTTAACCTGTCATCTCACTATTGTGACGCAAGGTACACTGCAGGTGCAGCCTGACAGAAAGTACAGAAAAGCCGGTACGACTCTGAGGCATTTGGACGATGCAAGGTCCCCTCGGCCTGACTAAGTCATTAAGCGGGTGCTGCTCCTCGTGGCACGCAAAACACCCCCCGTCCAACGAAGTGGGATCCTAGAAAGGCCCAGTGTTGCTGAAAGTCTCCAGGTGTCAGTCAGAGAGTGCTGGCAAATGCGTCGTGGGCTCAAGTTGGCACTGGGAGAATGTGGGAGAAGCCCGACTTTCCCCCTTTGGAAAGCCACTTCGTTGCAGCTTCCAAGCCGCCTGCTACTATTCACTCCACAGATTCCTCTGAGGAGCAGTGAGTTTTTCCAAAAGAAACCAGGTGCTTGCGATTCCTTCCGGGGAGCTCACCCCCAGGAGCATACTGTAGCTAAGGTGCCCACTAAATGTGACCTCTAGTCTCCAGGGAAGGTGCACATTTTCCCATTCCCAGAGATAGGGGCGCCCCGGTTTCCAGGAGGTCTTAGTCAGTGGACGGCTTTAGCTTTAGTATGCCTCACAGCGCTCAAGACTCTCACGTGGGCACTTCTTTCCAAGGAAGTGCACTGCGTACCCAAAGCCTTCTGAGCACAATCAAGGGATACACAGCTCAGGGCACATCCCTCCCTATGCAGTTGGAAGGGCCGGGAACTAAGGTGTTCTCTGAGGCGAGCGTTCCACAGCTTTGAAACAGCCTCAGGAACGCGGTTCTTGGCAGGGTGTCGTTCCCTGCGGGTCTGCCACGTTCAGGAAAACTAAGCGGCCCTGAAAGAAACCACCGGGGCTCCAATTCGGTTTGGGGACTCCTGCTCGACGTCTCTCTAAGTGATGCGGAAACTGGACTTTAGGTCCAGCCCGAAGTAATGCAGAGAGTAACCCCGAGCATTGCTAGGCATTGGGAACATCCAAAGTCACCCAGGTAGGCCTGCTGAGGGCAGTTCGGGGTTTGTGCCGTTCACCACATGCAGCACACACTGCATCCAAAAGTTTCATCGCAGAAGGCCGAACTGTGTTCCAAGGGTCTCCCTTGGATTGTCAGAGAAGATAGGTGTATGTGCTGGGTGATCCAGTTGGTAATTGAGAAGCCTGGCAGAAGGCAGTCTTTTCCCCATTTGAAAGGTCGATAGTGGCGGCCTCAAGGCTGACTGAAAGACACTGCCCTTACCCGTCTTCTAGTCACCTCCAGGAGTGCCTCAGTGAAGACAGTGAGTTTTCTCCTACGAATCCAGGTGGTCTCCAGTGCCTTGCTGGGAGCTCATCCCACGCTTGCCCTAGATAAAGTGTGAAGTCAAAGTGACCCCTAGACTCAAGGTAAGCGCGAGCGCTTCCTATCAGCCAAGTTGGGTGGGCAGCCACCTCCATGAACCCTGACTCCATAGAGTGCTTTAACTCCTCTGCGGCTTTGCGTAGGCCTAAGAGAGTCGCGTGTGAATTCCTTCTGAGGGAGAGCATGTGCGCTGTGAGTCCCCGTTTTGTTTTCCGAGCCACACAACACAGGACAGACTGCTGGGGTCAGCTCTTGCTACGCAGAGCGAAGGGCAGTGAACTGCTTCTCGCTTGCAGAGCTTGATGTCTACAGCTGTAAGGCAGCCCCGGGACAAAGTTTTGGCCAGTACTACATTCAGCGTGGCTCTCCCTCTGTGGAGGCCCTCCGAACGGCACTGAGAGAATCCCTGAGCCTAAAGTGCATCCTGGCAACTCTTAACCTGTCATCTCACTATTGTGACGCAAGGTACACTGCAGGTGCAGCCTGACAGAAAGTACAGAAAAGCCGGTACGACTCTGAGGCATTTGGACGATGCAAGGTCCCCTCGGCCTGACTAAGTCATTAAGCTGGTGCTGCTCCTCGTGGCACGCAAAACACCCCCCGTCCAACGAAGTGGGATCCTAGAAAGGCCCAGTGTTGCTGAAAGTCTCCAGGTGTCAGTCAGAGAGTGCTGGCAAATGCGTCGTGGGCTCAAGTTGGCACTGGGAGAATGTGGGAGAAGCCCGACTTTCCCCCTTTGGAAAGCCACTTCGTTGCAGCTTCCAAGCCGCCTGCTACTATTCACTCCACAGATTCCTCTGAGGAGCGGTGAGTTTTTCCAAAAGAAACCAGGTGCTTGCGATTCTTTCCGGGGAGCTCACCCCCAGGAGCATACTGTAGCTAAGGTGCCCACTAAATGTGACCTCTAGTCTCGAGGTAAGGTGCACATTTTCCCATTCCCAGAGATAGGGGTGCCCCGGTTTCCAGGAGGTCTTAGTCAGTGGACGGCTTTAGCTTTAGTATGCCTCACAGCGCTCAAGACTCTCACGTGGGCACTTCTTTCCAAGGAAGTGCACTGCGTACCCAAAGCCTTCTGAGCACAATCAAGGGATACACAGCTCAGGGCACATCCCTCCCTATGCAGTTGGAAGGGCCGGGAACTAAGGTGTTCTCTGAGGCGAGCGTTCCACAGCTTTGAAACAGCCCCAGGAACGTGGTTCTTGGCAGGGTTTCGTTCCCTGCGGGTCTGCCACGTTGAGGAAAACTAAGCGGCCATGAAAGAAACCACCGGGGCTCCAATTCGGTTTGGGGACTCCTGCTCGACGTCTCTCTAAGTGATGCGGAAACTGGACTTTAGGTCCAGCCCGAAGTAATGCAGAGAGTAACCCCGAGCATTGCTAGACATTGGGAACATCCAAAGTCACCCAGGTAGGCCTGCTGAGGGCAGTTGGGGGTTTGTGCCGTTCACCACATGCAGCACACACTGCATCCAAAAGTTTCATCGCAGAAGGCCGAACTGTGTTCCAAGGGTCTCCCTTGGATTGTCAGAGAAGATAGGTGTATGTGCTGGGTGATCCAGTTGGTAATTGAGAAGCCTGGCAGAAGGCAGTCTTTTCCCCATTTGAAAGGTCGATAGTGGCGGCCTCAAGGCTGACTGAAAGACACTGCCCTTACCCGTCTTCTAGTCACCTCCAGGAGTGCCTCAGTGAAGACAGTGAGTTTTCTCCTACGAATCCAGGTGGTCTCCAGTGCCTTGCTGGGAGCTCATCCCACGCTTGCCCTAGCTAAAGTGTGAAGTCAAAGTGACCCCTAGCCTCAAGGGAAGCGCGAGCGCTTCCTATCAGCCAAGTTGGGTGGGCAGCCACCTCCATGAACCCTGACTCCATAGAGTGCTTTAACTCCTCTGCGGCTTTGCGTAGGCCTAAGAGAGTCGCGTGTGAATTCCTTCTGAGGGAGAGCATGTGCGCTGTGAGTCCCCGTTTTGTTTTCCGAGCCACACAACACAGGACAGACTGCTGGGGTCAGCTCTTGCTACGCAGAGCGAAGGGCAGTGAACTGCTTCTCGCTTGCAGAGCTTGATGTCTACAGCTGTAATGCAGCCCCGGGACAAAGTTTTGGCCAGTATTACATTCAGCGTGGCTCTCCCTCTGTGGAGGCCCTCCGAACGGCACTGAGAGAATCCCTGAGCCTAAAGTGCATCCTGGCAACTCTTAACCTGTCATCTCACTATTGTGACGCAAGGTACACTGCAGGTGCAGCCTGACAGAAAGTAGAGAAAAGCCGGTACGACTCTGCGGCATTTGGACGATGCAAGGTCCCCTCGGCCTGACTAAGTCATTAAGCGGGTGCTGCTCCTCGTGGCACGCAAAACACCCCCCGTCCAACGAAGTGGGATCCTAGAAAGGCCCAGTGTTGCTGAAAGTCTCCAGGTGTCAGTCAGAGAGTGCTGGCAAATGCGTCGTGGGCTCAAGTTGGCACTGGGAGAATGTGGGAGAAGCCCGACTTTCCCCCTTTGGAAAGCCACTTCGTTGCAGCTTCCAAGCCGCCTGCTACTATTCACTCCACAGATTCCTCTGAGGAGCAGTGAGTTTTTCCAAAAGAAACCAGGTTCTTGCGATTCCTTCCGGGGAGCTCACCCCCAGGAGCATACTGTAGCTAAGGTGCCCACTAAATGTGACCTCTAGTCTCGAGGTAAGGTGCACATTTTCCCATTCCCAGAGATAGGGGCGCCCCGGTTTCCAGGAGGTCTTAGTCAGTGCACGGCTTTAGCTTTAGTATGCCTCAGAGCGCTCAAGACTCTCACGTGGGCACTTCTTTCCAAGGAAGTGCACTGCGTACCCAAAGCCTTCTGAGCACAATCAAGGGATACACAGCTCTGGGCACATCCCTCCCTATGCAGTTGGAAGGGCCGGGAACTAAGGTGTTCTCTGAGGCGAGCGTTCCACAGCTTTGAAACAGCCTCAGGAACGCGGTTCTTGGCAGGGTTTCGTTCCCTGCGGGTCTGCCACGTTGAGGAAAACTAAGCGGCCCTGAAAGAAACCACCGGGGCTCCAATTCGGTTTGGGGACTCCTGCTCGACGTCTCTCTAAGTGATGCGGAAACTGGACTTTAGGTCCAGCCCGAAGTAATGCAGAGAGTAACCCCGAGCATTGCTAGACATTGGGAACATCCAAAGTCACCCAGGTAGGCCTGCTGAGGGCAGTTCGGGGTTTGTGCCGTTCACCACATGCAGCACACACTGCATCCAAAAGTTTCATCGCAGAAGGCCGAACTGTGTTCCAAGAGTCTCCCTTGGATTGTCAGAGAAGATAGGTGTATGTGCTGGGTGATCCAGTTGGTAATTGAGAAGCCTGGCAGAAGGCAGTCTTTTCCCCATTTGAAAGGTCGATAGTGGCGGCCTCAAGGCTGACTGAAAGACACTGCCCTTACCCGTCTTCTAGTTACCTCCAGGAGTGCCTCAGTGAAGACAGTGAGTTTTCTCCTACGAATCCAGGTGGTCTCCAGTGCCTTGCTGGGAGCTCATCCCACGGTTGCCCTAGCTAAAGTGTGAAGTCAAAGTGACCCCTAGCCTCAAGGGAAGCGCGAGCGCTTCCTATCAGCCAAGTTGGGTGGGCAGCCACCTCCATGAACCCTGACTCCATAGAGTGCTTTAACTCCTCTGCGGCTTTGCGTAGGCCTAAGAGAGTCGCGTGTGAATTCCTTCTGAGGGAGAGCATGTGCGCTGGGAGTCCCCGTTTTGTTTTCCGAGCCACACAACACAGCACACACTGCTGGGGTCAGCTCTTGCTACGCAGAGCGAAGGGCAGTGAACTGCTTCTCGCTTGCAGAGCTTGATGTCTACAGCTGTAAGGCAGCCCCGGGACAAAGTTTTGGCCAGTATTACATGCAGCGTGGCTCTCCCTCTGTGGAGGCCCTCCGAACGGCACTGAGAGAATCCCTGAGCCTAAAGTGCATCCTGGCAACTCTTAACCTGTCATCTCACTATTGTGACGCAAGGTACACTGCAGCTGCAGCCTGACAGAAAGTACAGAAAAGCCGGTACGACTCTGAGGCATTTGGACGATGCAAGGTCCCCTCGGCCTGACTAAGTCATTAAGCTGGTGCTGCTCCTCGTGGCACGCAAAACACCCCCCGTCCAACGAAGTGGGATCCTAGAAAGGCCCAGTGTTGCTGAAAGTCTCCAGGTGTCAGTCAGAGAGTGCTGGCAAATGTGTCGTGGGCTCAAGTTGGCACTGGGAGAATGTGGGAGAAGCCCGACTTTCCCCCTTTGGAAAGCCACTTCGTTGCAGCTTCCAAGCCGCCTGCTACTATTCACTCCACAGATTCCTCTGAGGAGCAGTGAGTTTTTCCAAAAGAAACCAGGTGCTTGCGATTTCTTCCGGGGAGCTCACCCCCAGGAGCATACTGTAGCTAAGGTGCCCACAAAATGTGACCTCTAGTCTCGAGGTAAGGTGCACATTTTCCCATTCCCAGAGATAGGGGCGCCCCGGTTTCCAGGAGGTCTTAGTCAGTGCACGGCTTTAGCTTTAGTATGCCTCACAGTGCTCAAGACTCTCACGTGGGCACTTCTTTCCAAGGAAGTACACTGCGTACCCAAAGCCTTCTGAGCACAAGCAAGGGATACACAGCTCTGGGCACATCCCTCCCTATGCAGTTGGAAGGGCCGGGAACTAAGGTGTTCTCTGAGGCGAGCGTTCCACAGCTTTGAAACAGCCTCAGGAACGTGGTTCTTGGCAGGGTTTCATTCCCTGCGGGTCTGCCACGTTGAGAAAAACTAAGCGGCCCTTAAAGAAACCACCGGGGCTCCAATTAGTTTGGGGACTCCTGCTCGACGTCTCTCTAAGTGATGCGGAAACTGGACTTTAGGTCCAGCCCGAAGTAATGCAGAGAGTAACCCCGAGCATTGCTAGGCATTGGGAACATCCAAAGTCACCCAGGTAGGCCTGCTGAGGGCAGTTCGGGGTTTGTGCCGTTCACCACATGCAGCACACACTGCATCCAAAAGTTTCATCGCAGAAGGCCGAACTGTGTTCCAAGGGTCTCCCTTGGATTGTCAGAGAAGATAGGTGTATGTGCTGGGTGATCCAGTTGGTAATTGAGAAGCCTGGCAGAAGGCAGTCTTTTCCCCATTTGAAAGGTCGATAGTGGCGGCCTCAAGGCTGACTGAAAGACACTGCCCTTACCCGTCTTCTAGTCACCTCCAGGAGTGCCTCAGTGAAGACAGTGAGTTTTCTCCTACGAATCCAGGTGGTCTCCAGTGCCTTGCTGGGAGCTCATCCCACGCTTGCCCTAGCTAAAGTGTGAAGTCAAAGTGACCCCTAGCCTCAAGGTAAGCACGAGCGCTTCCTATCAGCCAAGTTGGGTGGGCAGCCACCTCCATGAACCCTGACTCCATAGAGTGCTTTAACTCCTCTGCGGCTTTGCGTAGGCCTAAGAGAGTCGCGTGTGAATTCCTTCTGAGGGAGAGCATGTGCGCTGTGAGTCCCCGTTTTGTTTTCCGAGCCACACAACACAGGACAGACTGCTGGGGTCAGCTCTTGCTACGCAGAGCGAAGGGCAGTGAACTGCTTCTCGCTTGCTGAGCTTGATGTCTACAGCTGTAAGGCAGCCCCGGGACAAAGTTTTGGCCAGTATTACATTCAGCATGGCTCTCCCTCTGTGGAGGCCCTCCGAACGGCACTGAAAGAATCCCTGAGCCTAAAGTGCATCCTGGCAACTCTTAACCTGTCATCTCACTATTGTGACGCAAGGTACACTGCAGGTGCAGCCTGACAGAAAGTACAGAAAAGCCGGTACGACTCTGAGGCATTTGGACGATGCAAGGTCCCCTCGGCCTGACTAAGTCATTAAGCGGGTGCTGCTCCTCGTGGCACGCAAAACACCCCCCGTCCAACGAAGTGGGATCCTAGAAAGGCCCAGTGTTGCTGAAAGTCTCCAGGTGTCACTCAGAGAGTGCTGGCAAATGCGTCGTGGGCTCAAGTTGGCACTGGGAGAATGTGGGAGAAGCCCGACTTTCCCCCTTTGGAAAGCCACTTCGTTGCAGCTTCCAAGCCGCCTGCTACTATTCACTCCACAGATTCCTCTGAGGAGCAGTGAGTTTTTCCAAAAGAAACCAGGTGCTTGCGATTCCTTCCTGGGAGCTCACCCCCAGGAGCATACTGTAGCTAAGGTGCCCACTAAATGTGACCTCTAGTCTCGAGGTAAGGTGCACATTTTCCCATTCCCAGAGATAGGGGCGCCCCGGTTTCCAGGAGGTCTTAGTCAGTGGACGGCTTTAGCTTTAGTATGCCTCACAGCGCTCAAGACTCTCACGTGGGCACTTCTTTCCAAGGAAGTGCACTGCGTACCCAAAGCCTTCTGAGCACAATCAAGGGATACACAGCTCTGGGCACATCCCTCCCTATGCAGTTGGAAGGGCCGGGAACTAAGGTGTTCTCTGAGGCGAGCGTTCCACAGCTTTGAAACAGCCTCAGGAACGCGGTTCTTGGCAGGGTTTCATTCCCTGCGGGTCTGCCACGTTGAGGAAATCTAAGCGGCCCTGAAAGAAACCACCGGGGCTCCAATTAGTTTGGGGACTCCTGCTCGACGTCTCTCTAAGTGATGCGGAAACTGGACTTTAGGTCCAGCCCGAAGTAATGCAGAGAGTAACCCCGAGCATTGCTAGGCATTGGGAACATCCAAAGTCACCCAGGTAGGCCTGCTGAGGGCAGTTCGGGGTTTGTGCCGTTCACCACATGCAGCACACACTGCATCCAAAAGTTTCATCGCAGAAGGCCGAACTGTGTTCCAAGGGTCTCCCTTGGATTGTCAGAGAAGATAGGTGTATGTGCTGGGTGATCCAGTTGGTAATTGAGAAGCCTGGCAGAAGGCAGTCTTTTCCCCATTTGAAAGGTCGATAGTGGCGGCCTCAAGGCTGACTGAAAGACACTGCCCTTACCCGTCTTCTAGTCACCTCCAGGAGTGCCTCAGTGAAGACAGTGAGTTTTCTCCTACGAATCCAGGTGGTCTCCAGTGCCTTGCTGGGAGCTCATCCCACGCTTGCCCTAGCTAAAGTGTGAAGTCAAAGTGACCCCTAGCCTCAAGGTAAGCGCGAGCGCTTCCTATCAGCCAAGTTGGGTGGGCAGCCACCTCCATGAACCCTGACTCCATAGAGTGCTTTAACTCCTCTGCGGCTTTGCGTAGGCCTAAGAGAGTCGCGTGTGAATTCCTTCTGAGGGAGAGCATGTGCGCTGTGAGTCCCCGTTTTGTTTTCCGAGCCACACAACACAGGACAGACTGCTGGGGTCAGCTCTTGCTACGCAGAGCGAAGGGCAGTGAACTGCTTCTCGCTTGCAGAGCTTGATGTCTACAGCTGTAATGCAGCCCCGGGACAAAGTTTTGGCCAGTATTACATTCAGCGTGGCTCTCCCTCTGTGGAGGCCCTCCGAACGGCACTGAGAGAATCCCTGAGCCTAAAGTGCATCCTGGCAACTCTTAACCTGTCATCTCACTATTGTGACGCAAGGTACACTGCAGGTGCAGCCTGACAGAAAGTAGAGAAAAGCCGGTACGACTCTGCGGCATTTGGACGATGCAAGGTCCCCTCGGCCTGACTAAGTCATTAAGCGGGTGCTGCTCCTCGTGGCACGCAAAACACCCCCCGTCCAACGAAGTGGGATCCTAGAAAGGCCCAGTGTTGCTGAAAGTCTCCAGGTGTCAGTCAGAGAGTGCTGGCAAATGCGTCGTGGGCTCAAGTTGGCACTGGGAGAATGTGGGAGAAGCCCGACTTTCCCCCTTTGGAAAGCCACTTCGTTGCAGCTTCCAAGCCGCCTGCTACTATTCACTCCACAGATTCCTCTGAGGAGCAGTGAGTTTTTCCAAAAGAAACCAGGTGCTTGCGATTCCTTCCGGGGAGCTCACCCCCAGGAGCATACTGTAGCTAAGGTGCCCACTAAATGTGACCTCTAGTCTCGAGGTAAGGTGCACATTTTCCCATTCCCAGAGATAGGGGCGCCCCGGTTTCCAGGAGGTCTTAGTCAGTGCACGGCTTTAGCTTTAGTATGCCTCAGAGCGCTCAAGACTCTCACGTGGGCACTTCTTTCCAAGGAAGTGCACTGCGTACCCAAAGCCTTCTGAGCACAATCAAGGGATACACAGCTCTGGGCACATCCCTCCCTATGCAGTTGGAAGGGCCGGGAACTAAGGTGTTCTCTGAGGCGAGCGTTCCACAGCTTTGAAACAGCCTCAGGAACGCGGTTCTTGGCAGGGTTTCGTTCCCTGCGGGTCTGCCACGTTGAGGAAAACTAAGCGGCCCTGAAAGAAACCACCGGGGCTCCAATTCGGTTTGGGGACTCCTGCTCGACGTCTCTCTAAGTGATGCGGAAACTGGACTTTAGGTCCAGCCCGAAGTAATGCAGAGAGTAACCCCGAGCATTGCTAGACATTGGGAACATCCAAAGTCACCCAGGTAGGCCTGCTGAGGGCAGTTCGGGGTTTGTGCCGTTCACCACATGCAGCACACACTGCATCCAAAAGTTTCATCGCAGAAGGCCGAACTGTGTTCCAAGAGTCTCCCTTGGATTGTCAGAGAAGATAGGTGTATGTGCTGGGTGATCCAGTTGGTAATTGAGAAGCCTGGCAGAAGGCAGTCTTTTCCCCATTTGAAAGGTCGATAGTGGCGGCCTCAAGGCTGACTGAAAGACACTGCCCTTACCCGTCTTCTAGTTACCTCCAGGAGTGCCTCAGTGAAGACAGTGAGTTTTCTCCTACGAATCCAGGTGGTCTCCAGTGCCTTGCTGGGAGCTCATCCCACGGTTGCCCTAGCTAAAGTGTGAAGTCAAAGTGACCCCTAGCCTCAAGGGAAGCGCGAGCGCTTCCTATCAGCCAAGTTGGGTGGGCAGCCACCTCCATGAACCCTGACTCCATAGAGTGCTTTAACTCCTCTGCGGCTTTGCGTAGGCCTAAGAGAGTCGCGTGTGAATTCCTTCTGAGGGAGAGCATGTGCGCTGGGAGTCCCCGTTTTGTTTTCCGAGCCACACAACACAGCACACACTGCTGGGGTCAGCTCTTGCTACGCAGAGCGAAGGGCAGTGAACTGCTTCTCGCTTGCAGAGCTTGATGTCTACAGCTGTAAGGCAGCCCCGGGACAAAGTTTTGGCCAGTATTACATGCAGCGTGGCTCTCCCTCTGTGGAGGCCCTCCGAACGGCACTGAGAGAATCCCTGAGCCTAAAGTGCATCCTGGCAACTCTTAACCTGTCATCTCACTATTGTGACGCAAGGTACACTGCAGCTGCAGCCTGACAGAAAGTACAGAAAAGCCGGTACGACTCTGAGGCATTTGGACGATGCAAGGTCCCCTCGGCCTGACTAAGTCATTAAGCGGGTGCTGCTCCTCGTGGCACGCAAAACACCCCCCGTCCAACGAAGTGGGATCCTAGAAAGGCCCAGTGTTGCTGAAAGTCTCCAGGTGTCAGTCAGAGAGTGCTGGCAAATGTGTCGTGGGCTCAAGTTGGCACTGGGAGAATGTGGGAGAAGCCCGACTTTCCCCCTTTGGAAAGCCACTTCGTTGCAGCTTCCAAGCCGCCTGCTACTATTCACTCCACAGATTCCTCTGAGGAGCAGTGAGTTTTTCCAAAAGAAACCAGGTGCTTGCGATTTCTTCCGGGGAGCTCACCCCCAGGAGCATACTGTAGCTAAGGTGCTCACAAAATGTGACCTCTAGTCTCGAGGTAAGGTGCACATTTTCCCATTCCCAGAGATAGGGGCGCCCCGGTTTCCAGGAGGTCTTAGTCAGTGCACGGCTTTAGCTTTAGTATGCCTCACAGTGCTCAAGACTCTCACGTGGGCACTTCTTTCCAAGGAAGTACACTGCGTACCCAAAGCCTTCTGAGCACAAGCAAGGGATACACAGCTCTGGGCACATCCCTCCCTATGCAGTTGGAAGGGCCGGGAACTAAGGTGTTCTCTGAGGCGAGCGTTCCACAGCTTTGAAACAGCCTCAGGAACGTGGTTCTTGGCAGGGTTTCATTCCCTGCGGGTCTGCCACGTTGAGAAAAACTAAGCGGCCCTTAAAGAAACCACCGGGGCTCCAATTAGTTTGGGGACTCCTGCTCGACGTCTCTCTAAGTGATGCGGAAACTGGACTTTAGGTCCAGCCCGAAGTAATGCAGAGAGTAACCCCGAGCATTGCTAGGCATTGGGAACATCCAAAGTCACCCAGGTAGGCCTGCTGAGGGCAGTTCGGGGTTTGTGCCGTTCACCACATGCAGCACACACTGCATCCAAAAGTTTCATCGCAGAAGGCCGAACTGTGTTCCAAGGGTCTCCCTTGGATTGTCAGAGAAGATAGGTGTATGTGCTGGGTGATCCAGTTGGTAATTGAGAAGCCTGGCAGAAGGCAGTCTTTTCCCCATTTGAAAGGTCGATAGTGGCGGCCTCAAGGCTGACTGAAAGACACTGCCCTTACCCGTCTTCTAGTCACCTCCAGGAGTGCCTCAGTGAAGACAGTGAGTTTTCTCCTACGAATCCAGGTGGTCTCCAGTGCCTTGCTGGGAGCTCATCCCACGCTTGCCCTAGCTAAAGTGTGAAGTCAAAGTGACCCCTAGCCTCAAGGTAAGCACGAGCGCTTCCTATCAGCCAAGTTGGGTGGGCAGCCACCTCCATGAACCCTGACTCCATAGAGTGCTTTAACTCCTCTGCGGCTTTGCGTAGGCCTAAGAGAGTCGCGTGTGAATTCCTTCTGAGGGAGAGCATGTGCGCTGTGAGTCCCCGTTTTGTTTTCCGAGCCACACAACACAGGACAGACTGCTGGGGTCAGCTCTTGCTACGCAGAGCGAAGGGCAGTGAACTGCTTCTCGCTTGCTGAGCTTGATGTCTACAGCTGTAAGGCAGCCCCGGGACAAAGTTTTGGCCAGTATTACATTCAGCATGGCTCTCCCTCTGTGGAGGCCCTCCGAACGGCACTGAAAGAATCCCTGAGCCTAAAGTGCATCCTGGCAACTCTTAACCTGTCATCTCACTATTGTGACGCAAGGTACACTGCAGGTGCAGCCTGACAGAAAGTACAGAAAAGCCGGTACGACTCTGAGGCATTTGGACGATGCAAGGTCCCCTCGGCCTGACTAAGTCATTAAGCGGGTGCTGCTCCTCGTGGCACGCAAAACACCCCCCGTCCAACGAAGTGGGATCCTAGAAAGGCCCAGTGTTGCTGAAAGTCTCCAGGTGTCACTCAGAGAGTGCTGGCAAATGCGTCGTGGGCTCAAGTTGGCACTGGGAGAATGTGGGAGAAGCCCGACTTTCCCCCTTTGGAAAGCCACTTCGTTGCAGCTTCCAAGCCGCCTGCTACTATTCACTCCACAGATTCCTCTGAGGAGCAGTGAGTTTTTCCAAAAGAAACCAGGTGCTTGCGATTCCTTCCGGGGAGCTCACCCCCAGGAGCATACTGTAGCTAAGGTGCCCACTAAATGTGACCTCTAGTCTCGAGGTAAGGTGCACATTTTCCCATTCCCAGAGATAGGGGCGCCCCGGTTTCCAGGAGGTCTTAGTCAGTGGACGGCTTTAGCTTTAGTATGCCTCACAGCGCTCAAGACTCTCACGTGGGCACTTCTTTCCAAGGAAGTGCACTGCGTACCCAAAGCCTTCTGAGCACAATCAAGGGATACACAGCTCTGGGCACATCCCTCCCTATGCAGTTGGAAGGGCCGGGAACTAAGGTGTTCTCTGAGGCGAGCGTTCCACAGCTTTGAAACAGCCTCAGGAACGCGGTTCTTGGCAGGGTTTCATTCCCTGCGGGTCTGCCACGTTGAGGAAATCTAAGCGGCCCTGAAAGAAACCACCGGGGCTCCAATTAGTTTGGGGACTCCTGCTCGACGTCTCTCTAAGTGATGCGGAAACTGGACTTTAGGTCCAGCCCGAAGTAATGCAGAGAGTAACCCCGAGCATTGCTAGGCATTGGGAACATCCAAAGTCACCCAGGTAGGCCTGCTGAGGGCAGTTCGGGGTTTGTGCCGTTCACCACATGCAGCACACACTGCATCCAAAAGTTTCATCGCAGAAGGCCGAACTGTGTTCCAAGGGTCTCCCTTGGATTGTCAGAGAAGATAGGTGTATGTGCTGGGTGATCCAGTTGGTAATTGAGAAGCCTGGCAGAAGGCAGTCTTTTCCCCATTTGAAAGGTCGATAGTGGCGGCCTCAAGGCTGACTGAAAGACACTGCCGTTACCCGTCTTCTAGTCACCTCCAGGAGTGCCTCAGTGAAGACAGTGAGTTTTCTCCTACGAATCCAGGTGGTCTCCAGTGCCTTGCTGGGAGCTCATCCCACGCTTGCCCTAGCTAAAGTGTGAAGTCAAAGTGACCCCTAGCCTCAAGGTAAGCACGAGCGCTTCCTATCAGCCAAGTTGGGTGGGCAGCCACCTCCATGAACCCTGACTCCATAGAGTGCTTTAACTCCTCTGCGGCTTTGCGTAGGCCTAAGAGAGTCGCGTGTGAATTCCTTCTGAGGGAGAGCATGTGCGCTGTGAGTCCCCGTTTTGTTTTCCGAGACACACAACACAGCACACACTGCTGGGGTCAGCTCTTGCTACGCAGAGCGAAGGGCAGTGAACTGCTTCTCGCTTGCAGAGCTTGATGTCTACAGCTGTAAGGCAGCCCCGGGACAAAGTTTTGGCCAGTATTACATTCAGCGTGGCTCTCCCTCTGTGGAGGCCCTCCGAACGGCACTGAGAGAATCCCTGAGCCTAAAGTGCATCCTGGCAACTCTTAACCTGTCATCTCACTATTGTGACGCAAGGTACACTGCAGCTGCAGCCTGACAGAAAGTACAGAAAAGCCGGTACGACTCTGAGGCATTCTGACGATGCAAGGTCCCCTCGGCCTGACTAAGTCATTAAGCGGGTGCTGCTCCTCGTGGCACGCAAAACACCCACCGTCCAACGAAGTGGGATCCTAGAAAGGCCCAGTGTTGCTGAAAGTCTCCAGGTGTCAGTCAGAGAGTGCTGGCAAATGCGTCGTGGGCTCAAGTTGGCACTGGGAGAATGTGGGAGAAGCCCGACTTTCCCCCTTTGGAAAGCCACTTTGTTGCAGCTTCCAAGCCGCCTGCTACTATTCACTCCACAGATTCTTCTGAGGAGCAGTGAGTTTTTCCAAAAGAAACCAGGTGCTTGCGATTCCTTCCAGGGAGCTCACCCCCAGGAGCATACTGTAGCTAAGGTGCCCACTAAATGTGACCTCTAGTCTCGAGGTAAGGTGCACATTTTCCCATTCCCAGAGATAGGGGCGCCCCGGTTTCCAGGAGGTCTTAGTCAGTGGACGGCTTTAGCTTTAGTATGCCTCACAGCGCTCAAGACTCTCACGTGGGCACTTCTTTCCAAGGAAGGGCACTGCGTACCCAAAGCCTTCTGTGCACAATCAAGAGATACACAGCTCTGGGCACATCCCTCCCTATGCATTTGGAAGGGCCAGGAACTAAGGTGTTCTATGAGGCGAGCGTTCCACAGCTTTGAAACAGCCTCAGGAACACGGTTCTTGGCAGGGTTTCGTTCCCTGCCGGTCTGCCACGTTGAGGAAATCTAAGCGGCCCTGAAAGAAACCACCGGGGCTCCAATTCGGTTTGGGGACTCCTGCTCGACGTCTCTCTAGGTGATGCGGAAACTGGACTTTAGGTCCAGCCCGAAGTAATGCAGAGAGTAACCCCGAGCATTGCTAGGCATTGGGAACATCCAAAGTCACCCAGGTAGGCCTGCTGAGGGCAGTTCGGGGTTTGTGCCGTTCACCACATGCAGCACACACTGCATCCAAAAGTTTCATCGCAGAAGGCCGAACTGTGTTCCAAGGGTCTCCCTTGGCTAGTCAGAGAAGATAGGTGTATGTGCTGGGTGATCCAGTTGGTAATTGAGAAGCCTGGCAGAAGGCAGTCTTTTCCCCATTTGAAAGTTCGATAGTGGCGGCCTCAAGGCTGACTGAAAGACACTGCCCTTACCCGTCTTCTAGTCACCTCCAGGAGTGCCTCAGTGAAGACAGTGAGTTTTCTCCTACGAATCCAGGTGGTCTCCAGTGCCTTGCTGGGAGCTCATCCCACGCTTGCCCTAGCTAAAGTGTGAAGTCAAAGTGACCCGTAGCCTCAAGGGAAGCGCGAGCGCTTCCTATCAGCCAAGTTGGGTGGGCAGCCACCTCCATGAACCCTGACTCCATAGAGTACTTTAACTCCTCTGCGGCTTTGCGTAGGCCTAAGAGAGTCGCGTGTGAATTCCTTCTGAGGGAGAGCATGTGCGCTGGGAGTCCCCGTTTTGTTTTCCGAGCCACACAACACAGCACACACTGCTGGGGTCAGCTCTTGCTACGCAGAGCGAAGGGCAGTGAACTGCTTCTCGCTTGCAGAGCTTGATGTCTACAGCTGTAAGGCAGCCCCAGGACAAAGTTTTGGCCAGTATTACATTCAGCGTGGCTCTCCCTCTGTGGAGGCCCTCTGAACGGCACTGAGAGAATCCCTGAGCCTAAAGTGCATCCTGGCAACTCTTAACCTGTCATCACACTATTGTGACGCAAGGTACACTGCAGCTGCAGCCTGACAGAAAGTACAGAAAAGCCGGTACGACTCTGACGCATTCGGACGATGCAAGGTCCCCTCGGCCTGACTAAGTCATTAAGCGGGTGCTGCTCCTCGTGGCACGCAAAACACCCCCCGTCCAACGAAGTGGGATCCTAGAAAGGCCCAGTGTTGCTGAAAGTCTCCAGGTGTCAGTCAGAGAGTGCTGGCAAATGCGTCGTGGGCTCAAGTTGGCACTGGGAGAATGTGGGAGAAGCCCGACTTTCCCCCTTTGGAAAGCCACTTCGTTGCAGCTTCCAAGCCGCCTGCTACTATTCACTCCACAGATTCCTCTGAGGAGCAGTGAGTTTTTCCAAAAGAAACCAGGTGCTTGCGATTCCTTCCGGGGAGCTCACCCCCAGGAGCATACTGTAGCTAAGGTGCCCACTAAATGTGACCTCTAGTCTCGAGGTAAGGTGCACATTTTCCCATTCCCAGAGACAGGGGCGCCCCGGTTTCCAGGAGGTCTTAGTCAGTGGACCCCTTTAGCTTTAGTATGCCTCAGAGCGCTCAAGACTCTCACGTGGGCACTTCTTTCCAAGGAAGTGCACTGCGTACCCAAAGCCTTCTGAGCACAAGCAAGGGATACACAGCTCTGGGCACATCCCTCCCTATGCAGTTGGAAGGGCCGGGAACTAAGTTGTTCTCAGATGCGATCGTTCCACAGCTTTGAAACAGCCTCAGGAACGCGGTTCTTGGCAGGGTTTCGTTCCCTGCGGGTCTGCCACGTTGAGGAAAACTAAGCGGCCCTGAAAGAAACCACCGGGGCTCCAATTCGGTTTGGGGACTCCTGCTCGACGTCTCTCTAAGTGATGCGGAAACTGGACTTTAGGTCCAGCCCGAAGTAATGCAGAGAGTAACCCCGAGCATTGCTAGGCATTGGGAACATCCAAAGTCACCCAGGTAGGCCTGCTGAGGGCAGTTCGGGGTTTGTGCCGTTCACCACATGCAGCACACACTGCATCCAAAAGTTTCATCGCAGAAGGCCGAACTGTGTTCCAAGGGTCTCCCTTGGCTAGTCAGAGAAGATAGGTGTATGTGCTGGGTGATCCAGTTGGTAATTGAGAAGCCTGGCAGAAGGCAGTCTTTTCCCCATTTGAAAGGTCGATAGTGGCGGCCTCAAGGCTGACTGAAAGACACTGCCGTTACCCGTCTTCTAGTCACCTCCAGGAGTGCCTCAGTGAAGACAGTGAGTTTTCTCCTATGAATCCAGGTGGTCTCCAGTGCCTTGCTGGGAGCTCATCCCACGCTTGCCCTAGCTAAAGTGTGAAGTCAAAGTGACCCCTAGCCTCAAGGTAAGCACGAGCGCTTCCTATTAGGCAAGTTGGGTGGGCAGCCACCTCCATGAACCCTGACTCCATAGAGTGCTTTAACTCCTCTGCGCCTTTGCGTAGGCCTAAGAGAGTCGCGTGTGAATTCCTTCTGAGGGAGAGCATGTGCGCTGGGAGTCCCCGTTTTGTTTTCCGAGCCACACAACACAGCACACACTGCTGGGGTCAGCTCTTGCTACGCAGAGCGAAGGGCAGTGAACTGCTTCTCGCTTGCAGAGCTTGATGTCTACAGCTGTAAGGCAGCCCCGGGACAAAGTTTTGGCCAGTATTACATTCAGCGTGGCTCTCCCTCTGTGGAGGCCCTCCGAACGGCACTGAGAGAATCCCTGAGCCTAACATGCATCCTGGCAACTCTTAACCTGTCATCTCACTATTGTGACGCAAGGTACACTGCAGCTGCAGCCTGACAGAAAGTACAGAAAAGCCGGTACGACTCTGAGGCATTCGGACGATGCAAGGTCCCCTCGGCCTGACTAAGTCATTAAGCGGGTGCTGCTCCTCGTGGCACGCAAAACACCCCCCGTCCAACGAAGTGGGATCCTAGAAAGGCCCAGTGTTGCTGAAAGTCTCCAGGTGTCAGTCAGAGAGTGCTGGCAAATGCGTCGTGGGCTCAAGTTGGCACTGGGAGAATGTGGGAGAAGCCCGACTTTCCCCCTTTGGAAAGCCACTTCGTTGCAGCTTCCAAGCCGCCTGCTACTATTCACTCCACAGATTCCTCTGAGGAGCAGTGAGTTTTTCCAAAAGAAACCAGGTGCTTGCGATTCCTTCCGGGGAGCTCACCCCCAGGAGCATACTGTAGCTAAGGTGCCCACTAAATGTGACCTCTAGTCTCGAGGTAAGGTGCACATTTTCCCATTCCCAGAGATAGGGGCGCCCCGGTTTCCAGGAGGTCTTAGTCAGTGGACGGCTTTAGCTTTAGTATGCCTCACAGCGCTCAAGACTCTCACGTGGGCACTTCTTTCCAAGGAAGTGCACTGCGTACCCAAAGCCTTCTGAGCACAATCAAGGGATACACAGCTCTGGGCACATCCCTCCCTATGCAGTTGGAAGGGCCGGGAACTCAGGTGTTCTCTGAGGCGAGCGTTCCACAGCTTTGAAACAGCCTCAGGAACGCGGTTCTTGGCAGGGTTTCTTTCCCTGCGGGTCTGCCACGTTGAGGAAACTTAAGCGGCCCTGAAAGAAACCACCGGGGCTCCAATTCGGTTTGGGGACTCCTGCTCGACGTCTCTCTAAGTGATGCGGAAACTGGACTTTAGGTCCAGCCCGAAGTAATGCAGAGAGTAACCCCGAGCATTGCTAGGCATTGGGAACATCCAAAGTCACCCAGGTAGGCCTGCTGAGGGCAGTTCGGGGTTTGTGCCGTTCACCACATGCAGCACACACTGCATCCAAAAGTTTCATCGCAGAAGGCCGAACTGTGTTCCAAGGGTCTCCCTTGGATTGTCAGAGAAGATAGGTGTATGTGCTGGGTGATCCAGTTGGTAATTGAGAAGCCTGGCAGAAGGCAGTCTTTTCCCCATTTGAAAGGTCGATAGTGGCGGCCTCAAGGCTGACTGAAAGACACTGCCGTTACCCGTCTTCTAGTCACCTCCAGGAGTGCCTCAGTGAAGACAGTGAGTTTTCTCCTACGAATCCAGGTGGTCTCCAGTGCCTTGCTGGGAGCTCATCCCACGCTTGCCCTAGCTAAAGTGTGAAGTCAAAGTAACCCCTAGCCTCAAGGTAAGCGCGAGCGCTTCCTATCAGCCAAGTTGGGTGGGCAGCCACCTCCATGAACCCTGACTCCATAGAGTGCTTTAACTCCTCTGCGGCTTTGCGTAGGCCTAAGAGAGTCGCGTGTGAATTCCTTCTGAGGGAGAGCATGTGCGCTGTGAGTCCCTGTTTTGTTTTCCGAGCCACACAACACAGGACAGACTGCTGGGGTCAGCTCTTGCTACGCAGAGCGAAGGGCAGTGAACTGTTTCTCGCTTGCAGAGCTTGATGTCTACAGCTGTAAGGCAGCCCCGGGACAAAGTTTTGGCCAGTATTACATTCAGCGTGGCTCTCCCTCTGTGGAGGCCCTCCGAACGGCACTGAGAGAATCCCTGAGCCTAAAGTGCATCCTGGCAACTCTTAACCTGTCATCTCACTATTGTGGCGCAAGGTACACTGCAGGTGCAGCCTGACAGAAAGTACAGAAAAGCCGGTACGACTCTGAGGCATTTGGACGATGCAAGGTCCCCTCGGCCTGACTAAGTCATTAAGCGGGTGCTGCTCCTCGTGGCACGCAAAACACCCCCCGTCCAACGAAGTGGGATCCTAGAAAGGCCCAGTGTTGCTGAAAGTCTCCAGGTGTCAGTCAGAGAGTGCTGGCAAATGCGTCGTGGGCTCAAGTTGGCACTGGGAGAATGTGGGAGAAGCCCGACTTTCCCCCTTTGGAAAGCCACTTTGTTGCAGCTTCCAAGCCACCTGCTACTATTCACTCCACAGATTCCTCTGAGGAGCAGTGAGTTTTTCCAAAAGAAACCAGGTGCTTGCGATTCCTTCCGGGGAGCTCACCCCCAGGAGCATACTGTAGCTAAGGTGCCCACTAAATGTGACCTCTAGTCTCGAGGTAAGGTGCACATTTTCCCATTCCCAGAGATAGGGGCGCCCCGGTTTCCAGGAGGTCTTAGTCAGTGGACGGCTTTAGCTTTAGTATGCCTCACAGCGCTCAAGACTCTCACGTGGGCACTTCTTTCCAAGGAAGTGCACTGCGTACCCAAAGCCTTCTGAGCACAATCAAGGGATACACATCTCTGGGCACATCCCTCCCTATGCAGTTGGAAGGGCCGGGAACTAAGGTGTTCTCTGAGGCGAGCGTTCCACAGCTTTGAAACAGCCCCAGGAACGCGGTTCTTGGCAGGGTTTCGTTCCCTGCGGGTCTGCCACGTTGAGGAAAACTAAGCGGCCCTGAAAGAAACCACCGGGGCTCCAATTCGGTTTGGGGACTCCTGCTCGACGTCTCTCTAAGTGATGCGGAAACTGGACTTTAGGTCCAGCCCGAAGTAATGCAGAGAGTAACCCCGAGCATTGCTAGGCATTGGGAACATCCAAAGTCACCCAGGTAGGCCTGCTGAGGGCAGTTCGGGGTTTGTGCCGTTCACCACATGCAGCACACACTGCATCCAAAAGTTTCATCGCAGAAGGCCGAACTGTGTTCCACGGGTCTCCCTTGGATTGTCAGAGAAGATAGGTGTATGTGCTGGGTGATCCAGTTGGTAATTGAGAAGCCTGGCAGAAGGCAGTCTTTTCCCCATTTGAAAGGTCGATAGTGGCGGCCTCAAGGCTGACTGAAAGACACTGCCGTTACCCGTCTTCTAGTAACCACCAGGAGTGCCTCAGTGTAGACAGTGAGTTTTCTCCTACGAATCCAGGTGGTCTCCAGTGCCTTGCTGGGAGCTCATCCCACGCTTGCCCTAGCTAAAGTGTGAAGTCAAAGTGACCCCTAGCCTCAAGGTAAGCGCGAGCGCTTCCTATCAGCCAAGTTGGGTGGGCAGCCACCTCCATGAACCCTGACACCATAGAGTGCTTTAACTCCTCTGCAGCTTTGCGTAGGCCTAAGAGAGTCACGTGTGAATTCCTTCTGAGGGAGAGCATGTGCGTTGTGAGTCCCCGTTTTGTTTTCCGAGCCACACAACACAGGACAGACTGCTGGGGTCAACTCTTGCTACGCAGAGCGAAGGGCAGTGAACTGCTTCTCGCTTGCAGAGCTTGATGTCTATAGCTGTAAGGCAGCCCCGGGACAACGTTTTGGCCATTATTACATTCAGCGTGGCTCTCCCTCTGTGGAGGCCCTCCGAACGTCACTGAGAGAATCCCTGAGCCTAAAGTGCATCCTGGCAACCCTTAACCTGTCATCTCACTATTGTGACGCAAGGTACACTGCAGGTGCAGCCTGACAGAAAGTACAGAAAAGCCGGTACGACTCTGAGGCATTTGGACGATGCAAGGTCCCCTCGGCCTGACTAAGTCATTAAGCGGGTGCTGCTCCTCGTGGCACACAAAACACCCCCCGTCCAACGAAGTGGGATCCTAGAAAGGCCCAGTGTTGCTGAAAGTCTCCAGGTGTCAGTCAGAGAGTGCTGGCAAATGCGTCGTGGGCTCAAGTTGGCACTGGGAGAATGTGGGAGAAGCCCGACTTTCCCCCTTTGGAAAGCCACTTCGTTGCAGCTTCCAAGCCGCCTGCTACTATTCACTCCACAGATTCCTCTGAGGAGCAGTGAGTTTTTCCAAAAGAAACCAGGTGCTTGCGATTCCTTCCGGGGAGCTCACCCCCAGGAGCATACTGTAGCTAAGGTGCCCACTAAATGTGACCTCTAGTCTCGAGGTAAGGTGCACATTTTCCCATTCCCAGAGATAGGGGCGCCCCGGTTTCCAGGAGGTCTTAGTCAATGGACGGCTTTAGCTTTAGTATACCTCACAGCGCTCAAGACTCTCACGTGGGCACTTCTTTCCAAGGAAGTGCACTGCGTACCCAAAGCCTTCAGAGCACAATCAAGGGATACACAGCTCTGGGCACATCCCTCGCTATGCAGTTGGAAGGGTCGGGAACTAAGGTGTTCTCTGAGGCGAGCGTTCCACCGCTTTGAATCAGCCTCAGGAACGCGGTTCTTGGCAGGGTTTCGTTCCCTGCGGGTCTGCCACGTTGAGGAAACCTAAGCGGCCCTGAAAGAAACCACCGGGGCTCCAATTCGGTTTGGGGACTCCTGCTCGACGTCTCTCTAAGTGATGCGGAAACTGGACTTTAGGTCCAGCCTGAAGTAATGCAGAGAGTAACCCCGAGCATTGCTAGGCATTGGGAACATCCAAAGTCACCCAGGTAGGCCTGCTGAGGGCAGTTCGGGGTTTGTGCCGTTCACCACATGCAGCACACACTGCATCCAAAAGTTTCATCGCAGAAGGCCGAACTGTGTTCCAAGGGTCTCCCTTGGCTAGTCAGAGAAGATAGGTGTATGTGCTGGGTGATCCAGTTGGTAATTGAGAAGCCTGGCAGAAGGCAGTCTTTTCCCCATTTGAAAGGTCGATAGTGGCGGCCTCAAGGCTGACTGAAAGACACTGCCGTTACCCGTCTTCTAGTCACCTCCAGGAGTGCCTCAGTGAAGACAGTGAGTTTTCTCCTACGAATCCAGGTGGTCACCAGTGCCTTGCTGGGAGCTCATCCCACGCTTGCCCTAGCTAAAGTGTGAAGTCAAAGTGACCCCTAGCCTCAAGGGAAGCGCGAGCGCTTCCTATCAGCCAAGTTGGGTGGGCAGCCACCTCCATGAACCCTGACTCCATAGAGTGCTTTAACTCCTCTGCGGCTTTGCGTAGGCCTAAGAGAGTCGCGTGTGAATTCCTTCTGAGGGAGAGCATGTGCGCTGGGAGTCCCCGTTTTGTTTTCCGAGCCACACAACACAGGACAGACTGCTGGGGTCAGCTCTTGCTACGCAGAGCGAAGGGCAGTGAACTGCTTCTCGCTTGCAGAGCTTGATGTCTACAGCTGTAAGGCAGCCCCGGGACAAAGTTTTGGCCAGTATTACATTCAGCGTGGCTCTCCCTCTGTGGAGGCCCTCTGAACGGCACTGAGAGAATCCCTGAGCCTAAAGTGCATCCTGGCAACCCTTAACCTGTCATCTCACTATTGTGACGCAAGGTACACTGCAGGTGCAGCCTGACAGAAAGTACAGAAAAGCCGGTACGACTCTGAGGCATTTGGACGATGCAAGGTCCCCTCGGCCTGACTAAGTCATTAAGCGGGTGCTGCTCCTCGTGGCACGCAAAACACCCCCCGTCCAACGAAGTGGGATCCTAGAAAGGCCCAGTGTTGCTGAAAGTCTCGAGTTGTCAGTCAGATTGTGCTGGCAAATGCGTCGTGGGCTCAAGTTGGCACTGGGAGAATGTGGGAGAAGCCCGACTTTCCCCCTTTGGAAAGCCACTTTGTTGCAGCTTCCAAGCCGCCTGCTACTATTCACTCCACAGATTCCTCTGAGGAGCAGTGAGTTTTTCCAAAAGAAACCAGGTGCTTGCGATTCCTTCCGGGGAGCTCACCCCCAGGTGCATACTGTAGCTAAGGTGCCCATTAAATGTGACCTCTAGTCTCGAGGTAAGGTGCACATTTTCCCATTCCCAGAGATAGGGGCCCCCCGGTTTCCAGGAGGTCTTAGTCAGTGGATGGCTTTAGATTTAGTATGCCTCACAGCGCTCAAGACTCTCACGTGGGCACTTCTTTCCAAGGAAGTGCACTGCGTACCCAAAGCCTTCTGAGCACAAGCAAGGGATACACAGCTCTGGGCACATCCCTCCCTATGCAGTTGGAAGGGCCGGGAACTAAGGTGTTCTCTGAGGCGAGCGTTCCACCGCTTTGAAACAGCCTCAGGAACGCGGTTCTTGGCAGGGTTTCGTTCCCTGAGGGTCTGCCACGTTGAGGAAAACTAAGCGGCCCTGAAAGAAACCACCGGGGCTCCAATTCGGTTTGGGGACTCCTGCTCGACGTCTCTCTAAGTGATGCGGAAACTGGACTTTAGGTCCAGCCCGAAGTAATGCAGAGAGTAACCCCGAGCATTGCTAGGCATTGGGAACATCCAAAGTCACCCAGGTAGGCCTGCTGAGGGCAGTTCGGGGTTTGTGCCGTTCACCACATGCAGCACACACTGCATCCAAAAGTTTCATCCCAGAAGGCCAAACTGTGTTCCAAGGGTCTCCCTTGGCTAGTCAAAGAAGATAGGTGTATGTGCTGGGTAATCCAGTTGGTAATTGAGAAGCCTGGCAGAAGGCAGTCTTTTCCCCATTTGAAAGGTCGATAGTGGCGGCCTCAAGGCTGACTGAAAGACACTGCCGTTACCCGTCTTCTAGTCACCTCCAGGAGTGCCTCAGTGAAGACAGTGAGTTTTCTCCTACGAATCCAGGTGGTCTCCAGTGCCTTGCTGGGAGCTCATCCCACGCTTGCCCTAGCTAAAGTGTGAAGTCAAAGTGACCCCTAGCCTCAAGGTAAGCGCGAGCGCTTCCTATCAGCCAAGTTGTGTGGGCAGCCACCTCCATGAACCCTGACTCCATAGAGTGCTTTAACTCCTCTGCGGCTTTGCGTAGGCCTAAGAGAGTCGCGTGTGAATTCCTTCTGAGGGAGAGCATGTGCGCTGTGAGTCCCCGTTTTGTTTTCCGAGCCACACAACACAGCACACACTGCTGGGGTCAGCTCTTGCTACGCAGAGCGAAGGGCAGTGAACTGCTTCTCGCTTGCAGAGCTTGATGTCTACAGCTGTAAGGCAGCCCCGGGACAAAGTTTTGGCCAGTATTACATTCAGCGTGGCTCTCCCTCTGTGGAGGCCCTCCGAACGGCACTGAGAGAATCCCTGAGCCTAAAGTGCATCCTGGCAACTCTTAACCTGTCATCTCACTATTGTGACGCAAGGTACACTGCAGCTGCAGCCTGACAGAAAGTACAGAAAAGCCGGTACGACTCTGAGGCATTCGGAAGATGCAAGGTCCCCTCGGCCTGACTAAATCATTAAGCGGGTGCTGCTCCTCGTGGCACGCAAAACACCCCCCGTCCAACGAAGTGGGATCCTAGAAAGGCCCAGTGTTGCTGAAAGTCTCCAGGTGTCAGTCAGAGAGTGCTGGCAAATGTGTCGTGGGCTCAAGTTGGCACTGGGAGAATGTGGGAGAAGCCCGACTTTCCCCCTTTGGAAAGCCACTTTGTTGCAGCTTCCAAGCCGCCTGCTACTATTCACTCCACAGATTCCTCTGAGGAGCAGTGAGTTTTTCCAAAAGAAACCAGGTGCTTGCGATTCCTTCCGGGGAGCTCACCCCCAGGAGCATACTGTAGCTAAGGTGCCCACTAAATGTGACCTCTAGTCTCGAGGGAAGGTGCACATTTTCCCATTCCCAGAGATAGGGGCGCCCCGGTTTCCAGGAGGTCTTAGTCAGTGGACGGCTTTAGCTTTAGTATGCCTCACAGCGCTCAAGACTCTCACGTGGGCACTTCTTTCCAAGGAAGTGCACTGCGTACCCAAAGCCTTCTGAGCACAATCAAGGGATACACAGCTCTGGGCACATCCCTCCCTATGCAGTTGGAAGGGCCGGGAACTAAGGTGTTCTCTGAGGCGAGCGTTCCACAGCTTTGAAACAGCCTCAGGAACGCGGTTCTTGGCAGGGTTTCGTTCCCTGCGGGTCTGCCACGTTGAGGAAATCTAAGCGGCCCTGAAAGAAACCACCGGGGCTCCAATTCGGTTTGGGGACTCCTGCTCGACGTCTCTCTAAGTGATGCGGAAACTGGACTTTAGGTCCAGCCCGAAGTAATGCAGAGAGTAACCCCGAGCATTGCTAGGCATTGGGAACATCCAAAGTCACCCAGGTAGGCCTGCTGAGGGCAGTTCGGGGTTTGTGCCGTTCACCACATGCAGCACACACTGCATCCAAAAGTTTCATCGCAGAAGGCCGAACTGTGTTCCAAGGGTCTCCCTTGGATTGTCAGAGAAGATAGGTGTATGTGCTGGGTAATCCAGTTGGTAATTGAGAAGCCTGGCAGAAGGCAGTCTTTTCCCCATTTGAAAGGTCGATAGTGGCGGCCTCAAGGCTGACTGAAAGACACTGCCCTTACCCGTCTTCTAGTCACCTCCAGGAGTGCCTCAGTGAAGACAGTGAGTTTTCTCCTACGAATCCAGGTGGTCTCCAGTGCCTTGCTGGGAGCTCATCCCACGCTTGCCCTAGCTAAAGTGTGAAGTCAAAGTGACCCCTAGCCTCAAGGTAAGCGCGAGCGCTTCCTATCAGCCAAGTTGGGTGGGCAGCCACCTCCATGAACCCTGACACCATAGAGTGCTTTAACTCCTCTGCGGCTTTGCGTAGGCCTAAGAGAGTCGCGTGTGAATTCCTTCTGAGGGAGAGCATGTGCGCTGTGAGTCCCCGTTTTGTTTTCCGAGCCACACAACACAGGACAGACTGCTGGGGTCAACTCTTGCTATGCAGAGCGAAGGGCAGTGAACTGCTTCTCGCTTGCAGAGCTTGATGTCTACAGCTGTAAGGCAGCCCCGGGACAAAGTTTTGGCCAGTATTACATTCAGCGTGGCTCTCCCTCTGTGGAGGCCCTCCAAACGGCACTGAGAGAATCCCTGAGCCTAAAGTGCATCCTGGCAACTCTTAACCTGTCATCTCACTATTGTGACGCAAGGTACACTGCAGCTGCAGCCTGACAGAAAGTACAGAAAAGCCGGTACGACTCTGAGGCATTTGGACGAGGCAAGGTCCCCTCGGCCTGACTAAGTCATTAAGCGGGTGCTGCTCCTCGTGGCACGCAAAACACCACCCGTCCAACGAAGTGGGATCCTAGAAAGGCCCAGTGTTGCTGAAAGTCTCCAGGTGTCAGTCAGAGAGTGCTGGCAAATGCGTCGTGGGCTCAAGTTGGCACTGGGAGAATGTGGGAGAAGCCCGACTTTCCCCCTTTGGAAAGCCACTTCGTTGCAGTTTCCAAGCCACCTGCTACTATTCACTCCACAGATTCCTCTGAGGAGCAGTGAGTTTTTCCAAAAGAAACCAGGTGCTTGCGATTCCTTCCGGGGAGCTCACCCCCAGGAGCATACTGTAGCTAAGGTGCCCACTAAATGTGACCTCTAGTCTCGAGGTAAGGTGCACATTTTCCCATTCCCAGAGATAGGGGCGCCCCGGTTTCCAGGAGGTCTTAGTCAGTGGACGGCTTTAGCTTTAGTATGCCTCACAGCGCTCAAGACTCTCACGTGGGCACTTCTTTCCAAGGAAGTGCACTGCGTACCCAAAGCCTTCTGAGCACAAGCAAGGGATACACAGCTCTGGGCACATCCCTCCCTATGCAGTTGGAAGGGCCGGGAACTAAGGTGTTCTCTGAGGCGAGCGTTCCACAGCTTTGAAACAGCCCCAGGAACGCGGTTCTTGGCAGGGTTTCGTTCCCTGCGGGTCTGCCACGTTGAGGAAAACTAAGCGGCCCTGAAAGAAACCACCGGGGCTCCAATTCGGTTTGGGGACTCCTGCTCGACGTCTCTCTAAGTGATGCGGAAACTGGACTTTAGGTCCAGCCCGAAGTAATGCAGAGAGTAACCCCGAGCATTGCTAGGCATTGGGAACATCCAAAGTCACCCAGGTAGGCCTGCTGAGGGCAGTTCGGGGTTTGTGCCGTTCACCACATGCAGCACACACTGCATCCAAAAGTTTCATCGCAGAAGGCCGAACTGTGTTCCAAGGGTCTCCCTTGGATTGTCAGAGAAGATAGGTGTATGTGCTGGGTGATCCAGTTGGTAATTGAGAAGCCTGGCAGAAGGCAGTCTTTTCCCCATTTGAAAGGTCGATAGTGGCGGCCTCAAGGCTGACTGAAAGACACTGCCCTTACCCGTCTTCTAGTCACCTCCAGGAGTGCCTCAGTGAAGACAGTGAGTTTTCTCCTACGAATCCAGGTGGTCTCCAGTGCCTTGCTGGGAGCTCATCCCACGCTTGCCCTAGCTAAAGTGTGAAGTCAAAGTGACCCCTAGCCTCAAGGTAAGCGCGAGCGCTTCCTATCAGCCAAGTTGGGTGGGCAGCCACCTCCATGAACCCTGACTCCATAGAGTGCTTTAACTCCTCTGCGGCTTTGCGTAGGCCTAAGAGAGTCGCGTGTGAATTCCTTCTGAGGGAGAGCATGTGCGCTGTGAGTCCCCGTTTTGTTTTCCGAGCCACACAACACAGGACAGACTGCTGGGGTCAACTCTTGCTATGCAGAGCGAACGGCAGTGAACTGCTTCTTGCTTGCAGAGCTTGATGTCTACAGCTGTAAGGCAGCCCCGGGACAAAGTTTTGGCCAGTATTACATTCAGCGTGGCTCTCCCTCTGTGGAGGCCCTCCAAACGGCACTGAGAGAATCCCTGAGCCTAAAGTGCATCCTGGCAACTCTTAACCTGTCATCTCACTATTGTGACGCAAGGTACACTGCAGGTGCAGCCTGACAGAAAGTACAGAAAAGCCGGTACGACTCTGAGGCATTTGGACGATGCAAGGTCCCCTCGGCCTGACTAAGTCATTAAGCGGGTGCTGCTCCTCGTGGCACGCAAAACACCACCCGTCCAACGAAGTGGGATCCTAGAAAGGCCCAGTGTTGCTGAAAGTCTCCAGGTGTCAGTCAGAGAGTGCTGGCAAATGCGTCGTGGGCTCAAGTTGGCACTGGGAGAATGTGGGAGAAGCCCGACTTTCCCCCTTTGGAAAGCCACTTCGTTGCAGTTTCCAAGCCACCTGCTACTATTCACTCCACAGATTCCTCTGAGGAGCAGTGAGTTTTTCCAAAAGAAACCAGGTGCTTGCGATTCCTTCCGGGGAGCTCACCCCCAGGAGCATACTGTAGCTAAGGTGCCCACTAAATGTGACCTCTAGTCTCGAGGTAAGGTGCACATTTTCCCATTCCCAGAGATAGGGGCGCCCCGGTTTCCAGGAGGTCTTAGTCAGTGCACGGCTTTAGCTTTAGTATGCCTCACAGCGCTCAAGACTCTCACGTGGGCACTTCTTTCCAAGGAAGTGCACTGCGTACCCAAAGCCTTCTGAGCACAAGCAAGGGATACACAGCTCTGGGCACATCCCTCCCTATGCAGTTGGAAGGGCCGGGAACTAAGGTGTTCTCTGAGGCGAGCGTTCCACAGCTTTGAAACAGCCCCAGGAACGCAGTTCTTGGCAGGGTTTCGTTCCCTGCGGGTCTGCCACGTTGAGGAAAACTAAGCGGCCCTGAAAGAAACCACCGGGGCTCCAATTCGGTTTGGGGACTCCTGCTCGACGTCTCTCTAAGTGATGCGGAAACTGGACTTTAGGTCCAGCCCGAAGTAATGCAGAGAGTAACCCCGAGCATTGCTAGGCATTGGGAACATCCAAAGTCACCCAGGTAGGCCTGCTGAGGGCAGTTCGGGGTTTGTGCCGTTCACCACATGCAGCACACACTGCATCCAAAAGTTTCATCGCAGAAGGCCGAACTGTGTTCCAAGGGTCTCCCTTGGATTGTCAGAGAAGATAGGTGTATGTGCTGGGTGATCCAGTTGGTAATTGAGAAGCCTGGCAGAAGGCAGTCTTTTCCCCATTTGAAAGGTCGATAGTGGCGGCCTCAAGGCTGACTGAAAGACACTGCCGTTACCCGTCTTCTAGTCACATCCAGGAGTGCCTCAGTGAAGACAGTGAGTTTTCTCCTACGAATCCAGGTGGTCTCCAGTGCCTTGCTGGGAGCTCATCCCACGCTTGCCCTAGCGAAAGTGTGAAGTCAAAGTGACCCCTAGCCTCAAGGGAAGCGCGAGCGCTTCCTATCAGCCAAGTTGGGTGGGCAGCCACCTCCATGAACCCTGACTCCATAGAGTGCTTTAACTCCTCTGCGGCTTTGCGTAGGCCTAAGAGAGTCGCGTGTGAATTCCTTCTGAGGGAGAGCATGTGCGCTGGGAGTCCCCGTTTTGTTTTCCGAGCCACACAACACAGGACAGACTGCTGGGGTCAGCTCTTGCTACGCAGAGCGAAGGGCAGTGAACTGCTTCTCGCTTGCAGAGCTTGATGTCTACAGCTGTAAGGCAGCCCCGGGACAAAGTTTTGGCCAGTATTACATTCAGCGTGGCTCTCCCTCTGTGGAGGCCCTCCGAACGGCACTGAGAGAATCCCTGAGCCTAAAGTGCATCCTGGCAACCCTTAACCTGTCATCTCACTATTGTGACGCAAGGTACACTGCAGGTGCAGCCTGACAGAAAGTACAGAAAAGCCGGTACGACTCTGAGGCATTTGGACGAGGCAAGGTCCCCTCGGCCTGACTAAGTCATTAAGCGGGTGCTGCTCCTCGTGGCACGCAAAACACACCCCGTCCAACGAAGTGGGATCCTAGAAAGGCCCAGTGTTGCTGAAAGTCTCCAGGTGTCACTCAGAGAGTGCTGGCAAATGCGTCGTGGGCTCAAGTTGGCACTGGGAGAATGTGGGAGAAGCCCGACTTTCCCCCTTTGGAAAGCCACTTCGTTGCAGCTTCCAAGCCGCCTGCTACTATTCACTCCACAGATTCCTCTGAGGAGCAGTGAGTTTTTCCAAAAGAAACCAGGTGCTTGCGATTCCTTCCGGGGAGCTCACCCCCAGGAGCATACTGTAGCTAAGGTGCCCACTAAATGTGACCTCTAGTCTCGAGGTAAGGTGCACATTTTCCCATTCCCAGAGATAGGGGCGCCCCGGTTTCCAGGAGGTCTTAGTCAGTGGACGGCTTTAGCTTTAGTATGCCTCACAGCGCTCAAGACTCTCACGTGGGCACTTCTTTCCAAGGAAGTGCACTGCGGACCCAAAGCCTTCTGAGCACAATCAAGGGATACACAGCTCTGGGCACATCCCTCCCTATGCAGTTGGAAGGGCCGGGAACTAAGGTGTTCTCTGAGGCGAGCGTTCCACAGCTTTGAAACAGCCTCAGGAACGCGGTTCTTGGCAGGGTTTCATTCCCTGCGGGTCTGCCACGTTGAGGAAATCTAAGCGGCCCTGAAAGAAACCACCGGGGCTCCAATTAGTTTGGGGACTCCTGCTCGACGTCTCTCTAAGTGATGCGGAAACTGGACTTTAGGTCCAGCCCGAAGTAATGCAGAGAGTAACCCCGAGCATTGCTAGGCATTGGGAACATCCAAAGTCACCCAGGTAGGCCTGCTGAGGGCAGTTCGGGGTTTGTGCCGTTCACCACATGCAGCACACACTGCATGCAAAAGTTTCATCGCAGAAGGCCGAACTGTGTTCCAAGGGTCTCCCTTGGATTGTCAGAGAAGATAGGTGTATGTGCTGGGTGATCCAGTTGGTAATTGAGAAGCCTGGCAGAAGGCAGTCTTTTCCCCATTTGAAAGGTCGATAGTGGCGGCCTCAAGGCTGACTGAAAGACACTGCCGTTACCCGTCTTCTAGTCACCTCCAGGAGTGCCTCAGTGAAGACAGTGAGTTTTCTCCTACGAATCCAGGTGGTCTCCAGTGCCTTGCTGGGAGCTCATCCCACGCTTGCCCTAGCTAAAGTGTGAAGTCAAAGTGACCCCTAGCCTCAAGGGAAGCGCGAGCGCTTCCTATCAGCCAAGTTGGGTGGGCAGCCACCTCCATGAACCCTGACTCCATAGAGTGCTTTAACTCCTCTGCGGCTTTGCGTAGGCCTAAGAGAGTCGCGTGTGAATTCCTTCTGAGGGAGAGCATGTGCGCTGTGAGTCCCCGTTTTGTTTTCCGAGCCACACAACACAGGACAGACTGCTGGGGTCAGCTCTTGCTACGCAGAGCGAAGGGCAGTGAACTGCTTCTCGCTTGCAGAGCTTGATGTCTACAGCTGTAAGGCAGCCCCGGGACAAAGTTTTGGCCAGTATTACATTCAGCGTGGCTCTCCCTCTGTGGAGGCCCTCTGAACGGCACTGAGAGAATCCCTGAGCCTAAAGTGCATCCTGGCAACTCTTAACCTGTCATCTCACTATTGTGACGCAAGGTACACTGCAGGTGCAGCCTGACAGAAAGTACAGAAAAGCCGGTACGACTCTGAGGCATTTGGACGATGCAAGGTCCCCTCGGCCTGACTAAGTCATTAAGCGGGTGCTGCTCCTCGTGGCACGCCAAACACCCCCCGTCCAACGAAGTGGGATCCTAGAAAGGCCCAGTGTTGCTGAAAGTCTCCAGGTGTCTGTCAGAGAGTGCTGGCAAATGCGTCGTGGGCTCAAGTTGGCACTGGGAGAATGTGGGAGAAGCCCGACTTTCCCCCTTTGGAAAGCCACTTTGTTGCAGCTTCCAAGCCACCTGCTACTATTCACTCCACAGATTCCTCTGAGGAGCAGTGAGTTTTTCCAAAAGAAACCAGGTGCTTGCGATTCCTTCCGGGGAGCTCACCCCCAGGAGCATACTGTAGCTAAGGTGCCCACTAAATGTGACCTCTAGTCTCGAGGTAAGGTGCACATTTTCCCATTCCCAGAGATAGGGGCGCCCCGGTTTCCAGGAGGTCTTAGTCAGTGGACGGCTTTAGCTTTAGTATGCCTCACAGCGCTCAAGACTCTCACGTGGGCACTTCTTTCCAAGGAAGTGCACTGCGTACCCAAAGCCTTCTGAGCACAAGCAAGGGATACACAGCTCTGGGCACATCCCTCCCTATGCAGTTGGAAGGGCCGGGAACGAAGTTGTTCTCTGAGGCGAGCGTTCCACAGCTTTGAAACAGCCTCAGGAACGCGGTTCTTGGCAGGGTTTCTTTCCCTGAGGGTCTGCCACGTTGAGGAAAACTAAGCGGCCCTGAAAGAAACCACCGGGGCTCCAATTCGGTTTGGGGACTCCTGCTCGACGTCTCTCTAAGTGATGCGGAAACTGGACTTTAGGTCCAGCCCGAAGTAATGCAGAGAGTAACCCCGAGCATTGCTAGGCATTGGGAACATCCAAAGTCACCCAGGTAGGCCTGCTGAGGGCAGTTCGGGGTTTGTGCCGTTCACCACATGCAGCACACACTGCATCCAAAAGTTTCATCGCAGAAGGCCGAACTGTGTTCCAAGGGTCTCCCTTGGCTAGTCAGAGAAGATAGGTGTATGTGCTGGGTGATCCAGTTGGTAATTGAGAAGCCTGGCAGAAGGCAGTCTTTTCCCCATTTGAAAGGTCGATAGTGGCGGCCTCAAGGCTGACTGAAAGACACTGCCGTTACCCGTCTTCTAGTCACCTCCAGGAGTGCCTCAGTGAAGACAGTGAGTTTTCTCCTACGAATCCAGGTGGTCTCCAGTGCCTTGCTGGGAGCTCATCCCACGCTTGCCCTAGCTAAAGTGTGAAGTCAAAGTGACCCCTAGCCTCAAGGGAAGCGCGAGCGCTTCCTATCAGCCAAGTTGGGTGGGCAGCCACCTCCATGAACCCTGACTCCATAGAGTGCTTTAACTCCTCTGCGGCTTTGCGTAGGCCTAAGAGAGTCGCGTGTGAATTCCTTCTGAGGGAGAGCATGTGCGCTGGGAGTCCCCGTTTTGTTTTCCGAGCCACACAACACAGGACAGACTGCTGGGGTCAGCTCTTGCTACGCAGAGCGAAGGGCAGTGAACTGCTTCTCGCTTGCAGAGCTTGATGTCTACAGCTGTAAGGCAGCCCCGGGACAAAGTTTTGGCCAGTATTACATTCAGCGTGGCTCTCCCTCTGTGGAGGCCCTCTGAACGGCACTGAGAGAATCCCTGAGCCTAAAGTGCATCCTGGCACCTCTTAACCTGTCATCTCACTATTGTGACGCAAGGTACACAGCAGGTGCAGCCTGACAGAAAGTACAGAAAAGCCGGTACGACTCTGAGGCATTTGGACGATGCAAGGTCCCCTCGGCCTGACTAAGTCATTAAGCGGGTGCTGCTCCTCGTGGCACGCCAAACACCCCCCGTCCAACGAAGTGGGATCCTAGAAAGGCCCAGTGTTGCTGAAAGTCTTCAGGTGTCAGTCAGAGAGTGCTGGCAAATGCGTCGTGGGCTCAAGTTGGCACTGGGAGAATGTGGGAGAAGCCCGACTTTCCCCCTTTGGAAAGCCACTTCGTTGCAGCTTCCAAGCCGCCTGCTACTATTCACTCCACAGATTCCTCTGAGGAGCAGTGAGTTTTTCCAAAAGAAACCAGGTGCTTGCGATTCCTTCCGGGGAGCTCACCCCCAGGAGCATACTGTAGCTAAGGTGCCCACTAAATGTGACCTCTAGTCTCGAGGTAAGGTGCACATTTTCCCATTCCCAGAGATAGGGGCGCCCCGGTTTCCAGGAGGTCTTAGTCAGTGGATAGCTTTAGCTTTAGTATGCCTCACAGCGCTCAAGACTCTCACGTGGGCACTTCTTTCCAAGGAAGTGCACTGCGTACCCAAAGCCTTCTGAGCACAAGCAAGGGATACACAGCTCTGGGCACATCCCTCCCTATGCAGTTGGAAGGGCCGGGAACGAAGTTGTTCTCTGAGGCGAGCGTTCCACAGCTTTGAAACAGCCTCAGGAACGCGGTTCTTGGCAGGGTTTCGTTCCCTGCGGGTCTGCCACGTTGAGGAAACCTAAGCGGCCCTGAAAGAAACCACCGGGGCTCCAATTCGGTTTGGGGACTCCTGCTCGACGTCTCTCTAAGTGATGCGGAAACTGGACTTTAGGTCCAGCCCGAAGTAATGCAGAGAGTAACCCCGAGCATTGCTAGGCATTGGGAACATCCAAAGTCACCCAGGTAGGCCTGCTGAGGGCAGTTCGGGGTTTGTGCCGTTCACCACATGCAGCACACACTGCATCCAAAAGTTTCATCGCAGAAGGCCGAACTGTGTTCCAAGGGTCTCCCTTGGATTGTCAGAGAAGATAGGTGTATGTGCTGGGTGATCCAGTTGGTAATTGAGAAGCCTGGCAGAAGGCAGTCTTTTCCCCATTTGAAAGGTCGATAGTGGCGGCCTCAAGGCTGACTGAAAGACACTGCCGTTACCCGTCTTCTAGTCACCTCCAGGAGTGCCTCAGTGAAGACAGTGAGTTTTCTCCTACGAATCCAGGTGGTCTCCAGTGCCTTGCTGGGAGCTCATCCCACGCTTGCCCTAGCTAAAGTGTGAAGTCAAAGTGACCCCTAGCCTCAAGGTAAGCGCGAGCGCTTCCTATCAGCCAAGTTGGGTGGGCAGCCACCTCCATGAACCCTGACTCCATAGAGTGCTTTAACTCCTCTGCGGCTTTGCGTAGGCCTAAGAGAGTCGCGTGTGAATTCCTTCTGAGGGAGAGCATGTGCGCTGTGAGTCCCCGTTTTGTTTTCCGAGCCACACAACACAGGACAGACTGCTGGGGTCAGCTCTTGCTACGCAGAGCGAAGGGCAGTGAACTGCTTCTCGCTTGCAGAGCTTGATGTCTACAGCTGTAAGGCAGCCCCGGGACAAAGTTTTGGCCAGTATTACATTCAGTGTGGCTCTCCATCTGTGGAGGCCCTCCGAACGGCACTGAAAGAATCCCTGAGCCTAAAGTGCATCCTGGCAACTCTTAACCTGTCATCTCACTATTGTGACGCAAGGTACACTGCAGGTGCAGCCTGACAGAAAGTACAGAAAAGCCGGTACGACTCTGAGGCATTCGGACGATGCAAGGTCCCCTCGGCCTGACTAAGTCATTAAGCGGGTGCTGCTCCTCGTGGCACGCAATACACCCCCCGTCCAACGAAGTGGGATCCTAGAAAGTCCCAGTGTTGCTGAAAGTCTCCAGGTGTCAGTCAGAGAGTGCTGGCAAATGCGTCGTGGGCTCAAGTTGGCACTGGGAGAATGTGGGAGAAGCCCGACTTTCCCCCTTTGGAAAGCCACTTTGTTGCAGCTTCCAAGCCGCCTGCTACTATTCACTCCACAGATTCCTCTGAGGAGCAGTGAGTTTTTCCAAAAGAAACCAGGTGCTTGCGATTCCTTCCGGGGAGCTCACCCCCAGGAGCATACTGTAGCTAAGGTGCCCACTAAATGTGACCTCTAGTCTCGAGGTAAGGTGCACATTTTCCCATTCCCAGAGATAGGGGCGCCCCGGTTTCCAGGAGGTCTTAGTCAGTGGACGGCTTTAGCTTTAGTATGCCTCACAGCGCTCAAGACTCTCACGTGGGCACTTCTTTCCAAGGAAGTGCACTGCGTACCCAAAGCCTTCTGAGCACAATCAAGGGATACACAGCTCTGGGCACATCCCTCCCTATGCAGTTGGAAGGGCCGGGAACTAAGGTGTTCTCTGAGGCGAGTGTTCCACAGCTTTGAAACAGCCTCAGGAACACGGTTCTTGGCAGGGTTTCGTTCCCTGCGGGTCTGCCACGTTGAGGAAACCTAAGCGGCCCTGAAAGAAACCACCGGGGCTCCAATTCGGTTTGGGGACTCCTGCTCGACGTCTCTCTAAGTGATGCGGAAACTGGACTTTAGGTCCAGCCCGAAGTAATGCAGAGAGTAACCCCGAGCATTGCTAGGCATTGGGAACATCCAAAGTCACCCAGGTAGGCCTGCTGAGGGCAGTTCGGGGTTTGTGCCGTTCACCACATGCAGCACACACTGCATCCAAAAGTTTCATCGCAGAAGGCCGAACTGTGTTCCAAGGGTCTCCCTTGGATTGTCAGAGAAGATAGGTGTATGTGCTGGGTGATCCAGTTGGTAATTGAGAAGCCTGGCAGAAGGCAGTCTTTTCCCCATTTGAAAGGTCGATAGTGGCGGCCTCAAGGCTGACTGAAAGACACTGCCCTTACCCGTCTTCTAGTCACCTCCAGGAGTGCCTCAGTGAAGACAGTGAGTTTTCTCCTACGAATCCAGGTGGTCTCCAGTGCCTTGCTGGGAGCTCATCCCACGCTTGCCCTAGCTAAAGTGTGAAGTCAAAGTGACCCCTAGCCTCAAGGGAAGCGCGAGCGCTTCCTATCAGCCAAGTTGGGTGGGCAGCCACCTCCATGAACCCTGACTCCATAGAGTGCTTTAACTCCTCTGCGGCTTTGCGTAGGCCTAAGAGAGTCGCGTGTGAATTCCTTCTGAGGGAGAGCATGTGCGCTGGGAGTCCCCGTTTTGTTTTCCGAGCCACACAACACAGGACAGACTGCTGGGGTCAGCTCTTGCTACGCAGAGCGAAGGGCAGTGAACTGCTTCTCGCTTGCAGAGCTTGATGTCTACAGCTGTAAGGCAGCCCTGGGACAATGTTTTGGCCAGTATTACATTCAGTGTGGCTCTCCCTATGTGGAGGCCCTCTGAACGGCACTGAGAGAATCCCTGAGCCTAAAGTGCATCCTGGCACCTCTTAACCTGTCATCTCACTATTGTGACGCAAGGTACACAGCAGGTGCAGCCTGACAGAAAGTACAGAAAAGCCGGTACGACTCTGAGGCATTTGGACGATGCAAGGTCCCCTCGGCCTGACTAAGTCATTAAGCGGGTGCTGCTCCTCGTGGCACGCCAAACACCCCCCGTCCAACGAAGTGGGATCCTAGAAAGGCCCAGTGTTGCTGAAAGTCTTCAGGTGTCAGTCAGAGAGTGCTGGCAAATGCGTCGTGGGCTCAAGTTGGCACTGGGAGAATGTGGGAGAAGCCCGACTTTCCCCCTTTGGAAAGCCACTTCGTTGCAGCTTCCAAGCTGCCTGCTACTATTCACTCCACAGATTCCTCTGAGGAGCAGTGAGTTTTTCCAAAAGAAACCAGGTGCTTGCGATTCCTTCCGGGGAGCTCACCCCCAGGAGCATACTGTAGCTAAGGTGCCCACTAAATGTGACCTCTAGTCTCGAGGTAAGGTGCACATTTTCCCATTCCCAGAGATAGGGGCGCCCCGGTTTCCAGGAGGTCTTAGTCAATGGACGGCTTTAGCTTTAGTATGCCTCACAGCTCTCAAGACTCTCACGTGGGCACTTCTTTCCAAGGAAGTGCACTGCGTACCCAAAGCCTTCTGAGCACAATCAAGGGATACACAGCTCTGGGCACATCCCTCCCTATGCAGTTGGAAGGGTCGGGAACTAAGGTGTTCTCTGAGGCGAGCGTTCCACAGCTTTGAAACAGCCTCAGGAACGCGGTTCTTGGCAGGGTTTCGTTCCCTGCGGGTCTGCCACGTTGAGGAAAACTAAGCGGCCCTGAAAGAAACCACCGGGGCTCCAATTCAGTTTGGGGACTCCTGCTCGACGTCTCTCTAAGTGATGCGGAAACTGGACTTTAGGTCCAGCCCGAAGTAATGCAGAGAGTAACCCCGAGCATTGCTAGGCATTGGGAACATCCAAAGTCAACCAGGTAGGCCTGCTGAGGGCAGTTCGGGGTTTGTGCCGTTCACCACATGCAGCACACACTGCATCCAAAAGTTTCATCGCAGAAGGCCGAACTGTGTTCCAAGGGTCTCCCTTGGATTGTCAGAGAAGATAGGTGTATGTGCTGGGTGATCCAGTTGGTAATTGAGAAGCCTGGCAGAAGGCAGTCTTTTCCCCATTTGAAAGGTCGATAGTGGCGGCCTCAAGGCTGACTGAAAGACACTGCCGTTACCCGTCTTCTAGTCACCTCCAGGAGTGCCTCAGTGAAGACAGTGAGTTTTCTCCTACGAATCCAGGTGGTCTCCAGTGCCTTGCTGGGAGCTCATCCCACGCTTGCCCTAGCTAAAGTGTGAAGTCAAAGTGACCCCTAGCCTCAAGGTAAGCGCGAGCGCTTCCTATCAGCCAAGTTGGGTGGGCAGCCACCTCCATGAACCCTGACTCCATAGAGTGCTTTAACTCCTCTGCGGCTTTGCGTAGGCCTAAGAGAGTCGCGTGTGAATTCCTTCTGAGGGAGAGCATGTGCGCTGGGAGTCCCCGTTTTGTTTTCCGAGCCACACAACACAGGACAGACTGCTGGGGTCAGCTCTTGCTACGCAGAGCGAAGGGCAGTGAACTGCTTCTCGCTTGCAGAGCTTGATGTCTACAGCTGTAAGGCAGCCCCGGGACAAAGTTTTGGCCAGTATTACATTCAGCGTGGCTCTCCCTCTGTGGAGGCCCTCTGAACGGCACTGAGAGAATCCCTGAGCCTAAAGTGCATCCTGGCACCTCTTAACCTGTCATCTCACTATTGTGACGCAAGGTACACAGCAGGTGCAGCCTGACAGAAAGTACAGAAAAGCCGGTACGACTCTGAGGCATTTGGACGATGCAAGGTCCCCTCGGCCTGACTAAGTCATTAAGCGGGTGCTGCTCCTCGTGGCACGCCAAACACCCCCCGTCCAACGAAGTGGGATCCTAGAAAGGCCCAGTGTTGCTGAAAGTCTTCAGGTGTCAGTCAGAGAGTGCTGGCAAATGCGTCGTGGGCTCAAGTTGGCACTGGGAGAATGTGGGAGAAGCCCGACTTTCCCCCTTTGGAAAGCCACTTCGTTGCAGCTTCCAAGCCGCCTGCTACTATTCACTCCACAGATTCCTCTGAGGAGCAGTGAGTTTTTCCAAAAGAAACCAGGTGCTTGCGATTCCTTCCGGGGAGCTCACCCCCAGGAGCATACTGTAGCTAAGGTGCCCACTAAATGTGACCTCTAGTCTCGAGGTAAGGTGCACATTTTCCCATTCCCAGAGATAGGGGCGCCCCGGTTTCCAGGAGGTCTTAGTCAGTGGATGGCTTTAGCTTTAGTATGCCTCACAGCGCTCAAGACTCTCACGTGGGCACTTCTTTCCAAGGAAGTGCACTGCGTACCCAAAGCCTTCTGAGCACAAGCAAGGGATACACAGCTCTGGGCACATCCCTCCCTATGCAGTTGGAAGGGCCGGGAACGAAGTTGTTCTCTGAGGCGAGCGTTCCACAGCTTTGAAACAGCCTCAGGAACGCGGTTCTTGGCAGGGTTTCGTTCCCTGCGGGTCTGCCACGTTGAGGAAACCTAAGCGGCCCTGAAAGAAACCACCGGGGCTCCAATTCGGTTTGGGGACTCCTGCTCGACGTCTCTCTAAGTGATGCGGAAACTGGACTTTAGGTCCAGCCCGAAGTAATGCAGAGAGTAACCCCGAGCATTGCTAGGCATTGGGAACATCCAAAGTCACCCAGGTAGGCCTGCTGAGGGCAGTTCGGGGTTTGTGCCGTTCACCACATGCAGCACACACTGCATCCAAAAGTTTCATCGCAGAAGGCCGAACTGTGTTCCAAGGGTCTCCCTTGGATTGTCAGAGAAGATAGGTGTATGTGCTGGGTGATCCAGTTGGTAATTGAGAAGCCTGGCAGAAGGCAGTCTTTTCCCCATTTGAAAGGTCGATAGTGGCGGCCTCAAGGCTGACTGAAAGACACTGCCGTTACCCGTCTTCTAGTCACCTCCAGGAGTGCCTCAGTGAAGACAGTGAGTTTTCTCCTACGAATCCAGGTGGTCTCCAGTGCCTTGCTGGGAGCTCATCCCACGCTTGCCCTAGCTAAAGTGTGAAGTCAAAGTGACCCCTAGCCTCAAGGTAAGCGCGAGCGCTTCCTATCAGCCAAGTTGGGTGGGCAGCCACCTCCATGAACCCTGACTCCATAGAGTGCTTTAACTCCTCTGCGGCTTTGCGTAGGCCTAAGAGAGTCGCGTGTGAATTCCTTCTGAGGGAGAGCATGTGCGCTGTGAGTCCCCGTTTTGTTTTCCGAGCCACACAACACAGGACAGACTGCTGGGGTCAGCTCTTGCTACGCAGAGCGAAGGGCAGTGAACTGCTTCTCGCTTGCAGAGCTTGATGTCTACAGCTGTAAGGCAGCCCCGGGACAAAGTTTTGGCCAGTATTACATTCAGCGTGGCTCTCCCTCTGTGGAGGCCCTCTGAACGGCACTGAGAGAATCCCTGAGCCTAAAGTGCATCCTGGCAACTCTTAACCTGTCATCTCACTATTGTGACGCAAGGTACACTGCAGGTGCAGCCTGACAGAAAGTACAGAAAAGCCGGTACGACTCTGAGGCATTTGGACGATGCAAGGTCCCCTCGGCCTGACTAAGTCATTAAGCGGGTGCTGCTCCTCGTGGCACGCCAAACACCCCCCGTCCAACGAAGTGGGATCCTAGAAAGGCCCAGTGTTGCTGAAAGTCTCCAGGTTTCTGTCAGAGAGTGCTGGCAAATGCGTCGTGGGCTCAAGTTGGCACTGGGAGAATGTGGGAGAAGCCCGACTTTCCCCCTTTGGAAAGCCACTTTGTTGCAGCTTCCAAGCCACCTGCTACTATTCACTCCACAGATTCCTCTGAGGAGCAGTGAGTTTTTCCAAAAGAAACCAGGTGCTTGCGATTCCTTCCGGGGAGCTCACCCCCAGGAGCATACTGTAGCTAAGGTGCCCACTAAATGTGACCTCTAGTCTCGAGGTAAGGTGCACATTTTCCCATTCCCAGAGATAGGGGCGCCCCGGTTTCCAGGAGGTCTTAGTCAGTGGACGGCTTTAGCTTTAGTATGCCTCACAGCGCTCAAGACTCACGTGGGCACTTCTTTCCAAGGAAGTGCACTGCGTACCCAAAGCCTTCTGAGCACAAGCAAGGGATACACAGCTCTGGGCACATCCCTCCCTATGCAGTTGGAAGGGCCGGGAACGAAGTTGTTTTCTGAGGCGAGCGTTCCACAGCTTTGAAACAGCCTCAGGAACGCGGTTCTTGGCAGGGTTTCGTTCCCTGAGGGTCTGCCACGTTGAGGAAAACTAAGCGGCCCTGAAAGAAACCACCGGGGCTCCAATTCGGTTTGGGGACTCCTGCTCGACGTCTCTCTAAGTGATGCGGAAACTGGACTTTAGGTCCAGCCCGAAGTAATGCAGAGAGTAACCCCGAGCATTGCTAGGCATTGGGAACATCCAAAGTCACCCACGTAGGCCTGCTGAGGGCAGTTCGGGGTTTGTGCCGTTCACCACATGCAGCACACACTGCATCCAAAAGTTTCATCGCAGAAGGCCGAACTGTGTTCCAAGGGTCTCCCTTGGCTAGTCAGAGAAGATAGGTGTATGTGCTGGGTGATCCAGTTGGTAATTGAGAAGCCTGGCAGAAGGCAGTCTTTTCCCCATTTGAAAGGTCGATAGTGGCGGCCTCAAGGCTGACTGAAAGACACTGCCGTTACCCGTCTTCTAGTCACCTCCAGGAGTGCCTCAGTGAAGACAGTGAGTTTTCTCCTACGAATCCAGGTGGTCTCCAGTGCCTTGCTGGGAGCTCATCCCACGCTTGCCCTAGCTAAAGTGTGAAGTCAAAGTGACCCCTAGCCTCAAGGTAAGCACGAGCGCTTCCTATCAGCCAAGTTGGGTGGGCAGCCACCTCCATGAACCCTGACTCCATAGAGTGCTTTAACTCCTCTGCGGCTTTGCGTAGGCCTAAGAGAGTCGCGTGTGAATTCCTTCTGAGGGAGAGCATGTGCGCTGTGAGTCCCCGTTTTGTTTTCCGAGCCCCACAACACAGCACACACTGCTGGGGTCAGCTCTTGCTACGCAGAGCGAAGGGCAGTGAACTGCTTCTCGCTTGCAGAGCTTGATGTCTACAGCTGTAAGGCAGCCCCGGGACAAAGTTTTGGCCAGTATTACATTCAGTGTGGCTCTCCCTCTGTGGAGGCCCTCCGAACGGCACTGAAAGAATCCCTGAGCCTAAAGTGCATCCTGGCAACTCTTAACCTGTCATCTCACTATTGTGACGCAAGGTACACTGCAGGTGCAGCCTGACAGAAAGTACAGAAAAGCCGGTACGACTCTGAGGCATTCGGACGATGCAAGGTCCCCTCGGCCTGACTAAGTCATTAAGCGGGTGCTGCTCCTCGTGGCACGCAAAACACCCCCCGTCCAACGAAGTGGGATCCTAGAAAGGCCCAGTGTTGCTGAAAGTCTCCAGGTGTCAGTCAGCGAGTGCTGGCAAATGCGTCGTGGGCTCAAGTTGGCACTGGGAGAATGTGGGAGAAGCCCGACTTTCCCCCTTTGGAAAGCCACTTCGTTGCAGCTTCCAAGCCGCCTGCTACTATTCACTCCACAGATTCCTCTGAGGAGCAGTGAGTTTTTCCAAAAGAAACCAGGTGCTTGCGATTCCTTCCGGGGAGCTCACCCCCAGGAGCATACTGTAGCTAAGGTGCCCACTAAATGTGACCTCTAGTCTCGAGGGAAGGTGCACATTTTCCCATTCCCAGAGATAGGGGCGCCCCGGTTTCCAGGAGGTCTTAGTCAGTGGACGGCTTTAGCTTTAGTATGCCTCACAGCGCTCAAGACTCTCACGTGGGCACTTCTTTCCAAGGAAGTACACTGCATACCCAAAGCCTTCTGAGCACAAGCAAGGCATACACAGCTCTGGGCACATCCCTCCCTATGCAGTTGGAAGGGCCGGGAACTAAGTTGTTCTCTGAGGCGAGCGTTCCACAGCTTTGAAATAGCCTCAGGAACGGGGTTCTTGGCAGGGTTTCGTTCCCTGCGGGTCTGCCACGTTGAGGAAAACTAAGCGGCCCTGAAAGAAACCACCGGGGCTCCAATTCAGTTTGGGGACTCCTGCTCGACGTCTGTCTAAGTGATGCGGAAACTGGACTTTAGGTCCAGCCCGAAGTAATGCAGAGAGTAACCCCGAGCATTGCTAGGCATTGGGAACATCCAAAGTCACCCAGGTAGGCCTGCTGAGGGCAGTTCGGGGTTTGTGCCGTTCACCACATGCAGCACACACTGCATCCAAAAGTTTCATCGCAGAAGGCCGAACTGTGTTCCAAGGGTCTCCCTTGGATTGTCAGAGAAGATAGGTGTATGTGCTGGGTGATCCAGTTGGTAATTGAGAAGCCTGGCAGAAGGCAGTCTTTTCCCCATTTGAAAGGTCGATAGTGGCGGCCTCAAGGCTGACTGAAAGACACTGCCCTTACCCGTCTTCTAGTCACCTCCAGGAGTGCCTCAGTGAAGACAGTGAGTTTTCTCCTACGAATCCAGGTGGTCTCCAGTGCCTTGCTGGGAGCTCATCCCACGCTTGCCCTAGCTAAAGTGTGAAGTCAAAGTGACCCCTAGCCTCAAGGGAAGCGCGAGCGCTTCCTATCAGCCAAGTTGGGTGGGCAGCCACCTCCATGAACCCTGACTCCATAGAGTGCTTTAACTCCTCTGCGGCTTTGCGTAGGCCTAAGAGAGTCGCGTGTGAATTCCTTCTGAGGGAGAGCATGTGCGCTGTGAGTCCCCGTTTTGTTTTCCGAGCCACACAACACAGGACAGACTGCTGGGATCAACTCTTGCTACGCAGAGCGAAGGGCAGTGAACTGCTTCTTGCTTGCAGAGCTTGATGTCTACAGCTGTAAGGCAGCCCCGGGACAAAGTTTTGGCCAGTATTACATTCAGCGTGGCTCTCCCTCTGTGGAGGCCCTCTGAACGGCACTGAGAGAATCCCTGAGCCTAAAGTGCATCCTGGCAACTCTTAACCTGTCATCTCACTATTGTGACGCAAGGTACACTGCAGGTGCAGCCTGACAGAAAGTACAGAAAAGCCGGTACGACTCTGAGGCATTTGGACGATGCAAGGTCCCCTCGGCCTGACTAAGTCATTAAGCGGGTGCTGCTCCTCGTGGCACGCAGAACACCCCCCGTCCAACGAAGTGGGATCCTAGAAAGGCCCAGTGTTGCTGAAAGTCTCCAGGTGTCAGTCACAGAGTGCTGGCAAATGAGTCGTGGGCTCAAGTTGGCACTGGGAGAATGTGGGAGAAGCCCGACTTTCCCCCTTTGGAAAGCCACTTCGTTGCAGCTTCCAAGCCACCTGCTACTATTCACTCCACAGATTCCTCTGAGGAGCAGTGAGTTTTTCCAAAAGAAACCAGGTGCTTGCGATTCCTTCCGGGGAGCTCACCCCCAGGAGCATACTGTAGCTAAGGTGCCCACTAAATGTGACCTCTAGTCTCGAGGTAAGGTGCACATTTTCCCATTCCCAGAGATAGGGGCGCCCCGGTTTCCAGGAGGTCTTAGTCAGTGGACGGCTTTAGCTTTAGTATGCCTCACAGCGCTCAAGACTCTCACGTGGGCACTTCTTTCCAAGGAAGTGCACTGCGTACCCAAAGCCTTCTGAGCACAAGCAAGGGATACACAGCTCTGGGCACATCCCTCCCTATGCAGTTGGAAGGGCCGGGAACTAAGGTGTTCTCTGAGGCGAGCGTTCCACAGCTTTGAAACAGCCTCAGGAACGCGGTTCTTGGCAGGGTTTCGTTCCCTGCGGGTCTGCCACGTTGAGGAAATCTAAGCGGCCCTGAAAGAAACCACCGGGGCTCCAATTCGGTTTGGGAACTCCTGCTCAACGTCTCTCTAAGTGATGCGGAAACTGGACTTTAGGTCCAGCCCGAAGTAATGCAGAGAGTAACCCCGAGCATTGCTAGGCATTGGGAACATCCAAAGTCACCCAGGTAGGCCTGCTGAGGGCAGTTCGGGGTTTGTGCCATTCACCACATGCAGCACACACTGCATCCAAAAGTTTCATCGCAGAAGGCCGAACTGTGTTCCAAGGGTCTCCCTTGGCTAGTCAGAGAAGATAGGTGTATGTGCTGGGTGATCCAGTTGGTAATTGAGAAGCCTGGCAGAAGGCAGTCTTTTCCCCATTTGAAAGGTCGATAGTGGCGGCCTCAAGGCTGACTGAAAGACACTGCCCTTACCCGTCTTCTAGTCACCTCCAGGAGTGCCTCAGTGAAGACAGTGAGTTTTCTCCTACGAATCCAGGTGGTCTCCAGTGCCTTGCTGGGAGCTCATCCCACGCTTGCCCTAGCTAAAGTGTGAAGTCAAAGTGACCCCTAGCCTCAAGGGAAGCGCGAGCACTTCCTATCAGCCAAGTTGGGTGGGCAGCCACCTCCATGAACCCTGACACCATAGAGTGCTTTAACTCCTCTGCGGCTTTGCGTAGGCCTAAGAGAGTCGCGTGTGAATTCCTTCTGAGGGAGAGCATGTGCGCTGTGAGTCCCCGTTTTGTTTTCCGAGCCACACAACACAGGACAGAATGCTGGGGTCAACTCTTGCTACGCAGAGCGAAGGGCAGTGAACTGCTTCTCGCTTGCAGAGCTTGATGTCTACAGCTGTAAGGCAGCCCCGGGACAAAGTTTTGGCCAGTATTACATTCAGCGTGGCTCTCCCTCTGTGGAGGCCCTCTGAACGGCACTGAGAGAATCCCTGAGCCTAAAGTGCATCCTGGCAACCCTTAACCTGTCATCTCACTATTGTGACGCAAGGTACACTGCAGGTGCAGCCTGACAGAAAGTAGAGAAAAGCCGGTACGACTCTGAGGCATTCGGACGATGCAAGGTCCCCTCGGCCTGACTAAGTCATTAAGCGGGTGCTGCTCCTCGTGGCACGCAAAACACCCCCCGTCCAACGAAGTGGGATCCTAGAAAGGCCCAGTGTTGCTGAAAGTCTCCAGGTGTCAGTCAGAGAGTGCTGGCAAATGCGTCGTGGGCTCAAGTTGGCACTGGGAGAATGTGGGAGAAGCCCGACTTTCCCCCTTTGGAAAGCCACTTCGTTGCAGCTTCCAAGCCACCTGCTACTATTCACTCCACAGATTCCTCTGAGGAGCGGTGACTTTTTCCAAAAGAAACCAGGTGCTTGCGATTCCTTCCGGGGAGCTCACCCCCAGGAGCATACTGTAGCTAAGGTGCCCACTAAATGTGACCTCTAGTCTCGAGGTAAGGTGCACATTTTCCCATTCCCAGAGATAGGGGCGCCCCGGTTTCCAGGAGGTCTTAGTCAGTGGATGGCTTTAGCTTTAGTATGCCTCACAGCGCTCAAGACTCTCACGTGGGCACTTCTTTCCAAGGAAGTGCACTGCGTACCCAAAGCCTTCTGATCACAAGCAAGGGATACACAGCTCTGGGCACATCCCTCCCTATGCAGTTGGAAGGGCCGGGAACGAAGTTGTTCTCTGAGGCGAGCATTCCACAGCTTTGAAACAGCCTCAGGAACGCGGTTCTTGGCAGGGTTTCGTTCCCTGAGGGTCTGCCACGTTGAGGAAAACTAAGCGGCCCTGAAAGAAACCACCGGGGCTCCAATTCGGTTTGGGGACTCCTGCTCGACGTCTCTCTAGGTGATGCGGAAACTGGACTTTAGGTCCAGCCCGAAGTAATGCAGAGAGTAACCCCGAGCATTGCTAGGCATTGGGAACATCCAAAGTCACCCAGGTAGGCCTGCTGAGGGCAGTTCGGGGTTTGTGCCGTTCACCACATGCAGCACACACTGCATCCAAAAGTTTCATCGCAGAAGGCCGAACTGTGTTCCAAGGGTCTCCCTTGGCTAGTCAGAGAAGATAGGTGTATGTGCTGGGTGATCCAGTTGGTAATTGAGAAGCCTGGCAGAAGGCAGTCTTTTCCCCATTTGAAAGGTCGATAGTGGCGGCCTCAAGGCTGACTGAAAGACACTGCCGTTACCCGTCTTCTAGTCACCTCCAGGAGTGCCTCAGTGAAGACAGTGAGTTTTCTCCTACGAATCCAGGTGGTCTCCAGTGCCTTGCTGGGAGCTCATCCCACGCTTGCCCTAGCTAAAGTGTGAAGTCAAAGTGACCCCTAGCCTCAAGGTAAGCACGAGCGCTTCCTATCAGCCAAGTTGGGTGGGCAGCCACCTCCATGAACCCTGACTCCATAGAGTGCTTTAACTCCTCTGCGGCTTTGCGTAGGCCTAAGAGAGTCGCGTGTGAATTCCTTCTGAGGGAGAGCATGTGCGCTGTGAGTCCCCGTTTTGTTTTCCGAGCCCCACAACACAGCACACACTGCTGGGGTCAGCTCTTGCTACGCAGAGCGAAGGGCAGTGAACTGCTTCTCGCTTGCAGAGCTTGATGTCTACAGCTGTAAGGCAGCCCCGGGACAAAGTTTTGGCCAGTATTACATTCAGCGTGGCTCTCCCTCTGTGGAGGCCCTCCGAACGGCACTGAGAGAATCCCTGAGCCTAAAGTGCATCCTGGCAACTCTTAACCTGTCATCTCACTATTGTGACGCAAGGTACACTGCAGGTGCAGCCTGACAGGAAGTCCAGAAAAGCCGGTACGACTCTGAGGCATTCGGACGATGCAAGGTCCCCTCGGCCTGACTAAGTCATTAAGCGGGTGCTGCTCCTCGTGGCATGCAAAACACCCCCCGTCCAACGAAGTGGGATCCTAGAAAGGCCCAGTGTTGCTGAAAGTCTCCAGGTGTCAGTCAGAGAGTGCTGGCAAATGCGTCGTGGGCTCAAGTTGGCACTGGGAGAATGTGGGAGAAGCCCGACTTTCCCCCTTTGGAAAGCCACTTTTTTGCAGCTTCCAAGCCGCCTGCTACTATTCACTCCACTGATTCCTCTGAGGAGCAGTGAGTTTTTCCAAAAGAAACCAGGTGCTTGCGATTCCTTCCGGGGAGCTCACCCCCAGGAGCATACTGTAGCTAAGGTACCCACTAAATGTGACCTCTAGTCTCGAGGTAAGGTGCACATTTTCCCATTCCCAGAGATAGGGGCGCCCCGGTTTCCAGGAGGTCTTAGTCAGTGGACGGCTTTAGCTTTAGTATGCCTCACAGCGCTCAAGACTCTCACGTGGGCACTTCTTTCCAAGGAAGTGCACTGCGTACCCAAAGCCTTCTGAGCACAATCAAGGGATACACAGCTCTGGGCACATCCCTCCCTATGCAGTTGGAAGGGCCGGGAACTAAGGTGTTCTCTGAGGCGAGCTTTCCACAGCTTTGAAACAGCCTCAGGAACGCGGTTCTTGGCAGGGTTTTGTTCCCTGAGGGTCTGCCACGTTGAGGAAATCTAAGCGGTCCTGAAAGAAACCACCGGGGCTCCAATTCGGTTTGGGGACTCCTGCTCGACGTCTCTCTAAGTGATGCGGAAACTGGACTTTAGGTCCAGCCCGAAGTAATGCAGAGAGTAACCCCGAGCATTGCTAGGCATTGGGAACATCCAAAGTCACCCAGGTAGGCCTGCTGAGGGCAGTTCGGGGTTTGTGCCGTTCACCACATGCAGCACACACTGCATCCAAAAGTTTCATCGCAGAAGGCCGAACTGTGTTCCAAGGGTCTCCCTTGGATTGTCAGAGAAGATAGGTGTATGTGCTGGGTGATCCAGTTGGTAATTGAGAAGCCTGGCAGAAGGCAGTCTTTTCCCCATTTGAAAGGTCGATAGTGGCGGCCTCAAGGCTGACTGAAAGACACTGCCATTACCCGTCTTCTAGTCACCTCCAGGAGTGCCTCAGTGAAGACAGTGAGTTTTCTCCTACGAATCCAGGTGGTCTCCAGTGCCTTGCTGGGAGCTCATCCCACGCTTGCCCTAGCTAAAGTGTGAAGTCAAAGTGACCCCTAGCCTCAAGGTAAGCGCGAGTGCTTCCTATCAGCCAAGTTGGGTGGGCAGCCACCTCCATGAACCCTGACACCATATAGTGCTTTAACTCCTCTGCGGCTTTGCGTAGGCCTAAGAGAGTCGCGTGTGAATTCCTTCTGAGGGAGAGAATGTGCGCTGTGAGTCCCCGTTTTGTTTTCCGAGCCACACAACACAGGACAGACTGCTGGGGTCAACTCTTGCTACGCAGAGCGAAGGGCAGTGAACTGCTTCTCGCTTGCAGAGCTTGATGTCTACAGCTGTAAGGCAGCCCCGGGACAAAGTTTTGGCCAGTATTACATTCAGCGTGGCTCTCCCTCTGTGGAGGCCCACCGAACGGCACTGAGAGCATCCCTGAGCCTAAAGTGCATCCGGGCAACCCTTAACCTGTCATCTCACTATTGTGACGCAAGGTATAGTGCAGGTGCAGCCTGACAGAAAGTACAGAAAAGCCGGTACGACTCTGAGGCATTTGGACGATGCAAGGTCCCCTCGGCCTGACTAAGTCATTAAGCGGGTGCTGCTCCTCGTGGCACGCAAAACACCCCCCGTCCAACGAAGTGGGATCCTAGAAAGGCCCAGTGTTGCTGAAAGTCTCCAGGTGTCAGTCAGAGAGTGCTGGCAAATGCGTCGTGGGCTCAAGTTGGCACTGGGAGAATGTGGGAGAAGCCCGACTTTCCCCCTTTGGAAAGCCACTTCGTTGCAGCTTCCAAGCCACCTGCTACTATTCACTCCACAGATTCCTCTGAGGAGCAGTGAGTTTTTCCAAAAGAAACCAGGTGCTTGCGATTCCTTCCGGGGAGCTCACCCCCAGGAGCATACTGTAGCTAAGGTGCCCACTAAATGTGACCTCTAGTCTCGAGGTAAGGTGCACATTTTCCCATTCCCAGAGATAGGGGCGCCCCGGTTTCCAGGAGGTCTTAGTCAGTGGACGGCTTTAGCTTTAGTATGCCTCACAGCGCTCAAGACTCTCACGTGGGCACTTCTTTCCAAGGAAGTGCACTGCGTACCCAAAGCCCTCTGAGCACAAGCAAGGGATACACAGCTCTGGGCACATCCCTCCCTATGCAGTTGGAAGGGCCGGGAACTAAGGTGTTCTCTGTGGCGAGCGTTCCACAGCTTTGAAACAGCCCCAGGAACGCGGTTCTTGGCAGGGTTTCGTTCCCTGCGGGTCTGCCACGTTGAGGAAAACTAAGCGGCCCTGAAAGAAACCACCGGGGCTCCAATTCGGTTTGGGGACTCCTGCTCGACGTCTCTCTAAGTGATGCGGAAACTGGACTTTAGGTCCAGCCCGAAGTAATGCAGAGAGTAACCCCGAGCATTGCTAGGCATTGGGAACATCCAAAGTCACCCAGGTAGGCCTGCTGAGGGCAGTTCGGGGTTTGTGCCGTTCACCACATGCAGCACACACTGCATCCAAAAGTTTCATCGCAGAAGGCCGAACTGTGTTCCAAGGGTCTCCCTTGGATTGTCAGAGAAGATAGGTGTATGTGCTGGGTGATCCAGTTGGTAATTGAGAAGCCTGGCAGAAGGCAGTCTTTTCCCCATTTGAAAGGTCGATAGTGGCGGCCTCAAGGCTGACTGAAAGACACTGCCCTTACCCGTCTTCTAGTCACCTCCAGGAGTGCCTCAGTGAAGACAGTGAGTTTTCTCCTACGAATCCAGGTGGTCTCCAGTGCCTTGCTGGGAGCTCATCCCACGCTTGCCCTAGCTAAAGTGTGAAGTCAAAGTGACCCCTAGACTCAAGGTAAGCGCGAGCGCTTCCTATCAGCCAAGTTGGGTGTGCAGCCACCTCCATGAACCCTGACTCCATAGAGTGCTTTAACTCCTCTGCGGCTTTGCGTAGGCCTAAGAGAGTCGCGTGTGAATTCCTTCTGAGGGAGAGCATGTGCGCTGTGAGTCCCCGTTTTGTTTTCCGAGCCACACAACACAGCACACACTGCTGGGGTCAGCTCTTGTTACGCAGAGCGAAGGGCAGTGAACTGCTTCTCGCTTGCTGAGCTTGATGTCTACAGCTGTAAGGCAGCCCCGGGACAAAGTTTTGGCCAGTATTACATTCAGCGTGGCTCTCCCTCTGTGGAGGCCCTCCGAACGGCACTGAAAGAATCCCTGAGCCTAAAGTGCATCCTGGCAACTCTTAACCTGTCATCTCACTATTGTGACGCAAGGTACACTGCAGGTGCAGCCTGACAGAAAGTACAGAAAAGCCGGTACGACTCTGAGGCATTCAGACGATGCAAGGTCCCCTCGTGCTGACTAATTCATTAAGCGGGTGCTGCTCCTCGTGGCACGCAAAACACCCCCCGTCCAACGAAGTGGGATCCTAGAAAGTCCCAGTGTTGCTGAAAGTCTCCAGGTGTCAGTCAGAGAGTGCTGGCAAATGCGTCGTGGGCTCAAGTTGGCACTGGGAGAATGTGGGAGAAGCCCGACTTTCCCCCTTTGGAAAGCCACTTTGTTGCAGCTTCCAAGCCGCCTGCTACTATTCACTCCACAGATTCCTCTGAGGAGCAGTGAGTTTTTCCAAAAGAAACCAGGTGCTTGCGATTCCTTCCGGGGAGCTCACCCCCAGGAGCATACTGTAGCTAAGGTGCCCACTAAATGTGACCTCTAGTCTCGAGGTAAGGTGCACATTTTCCCATTCCCAGAGATAGGGGCGCCCCGGTTTCCAGGAGGTCTTAGTCAGTGGACGGCTTTAGCTTTAGTATGCCTCACAGCGCTCAAGACTCTCACGTGGGCACTTCTTTCCAAGGAAGTGCACTGCGTACCCAAAGCCTTCTGAGCACAATCAAGGGATACACAGCTCTGGGCACATCCCTCCCTATGCAGTTGGAAGGGCCGGGAACTAAGGTGTTCTCTGAGGCGAGTGTTCCACAGCTTTGAAACAGCCTCAGGAACACGGTTCTTGGCAGGGTTTCGTTCCCTGCGGGTCTGCCACGTTGAGGAAACCTAAGCGGCCCTGAAAGAAACCACCGGGGCTCCAATTCGGTTTGGGGACTCCTGCTCGACGTCTCTCTAAGTGATGCGGAAACTGGACTTTAGGTCCAGCCCGAAGTAATGCAGAGAGTAACCCCGAGCATTGCTAGGCATTGGGAACATCCAAAGTCACCCAGGTAGGCCTGCTGAGGGCAGTTCGGGGTTTGTGCCGTTCACCACATGCAGCACACACTGCATCCAAAAGTTTCATCGCAGAAGGCCGAACTGTGTTCCAAGGGTCTCCCTTGGATTGTCAGAGAAGATAGGTGTATGTGCTGGGTGATCCAGTTGGTAATTGAGAAGCCTGGCAGAAGGCAGTCTTTTCCCCATTTGAAAGGTCGATAGTGGCGGCCTCAAGGCTGACTGAAAGACACTGCCCTTACCCGTCTTCTAGTCACCTCCAGGAGTGCCTCAGTGAAGACAGTGAGTTTTCTCCTACGAATCCAGGTGGTCTCCAGTGCCTTGCTGGGAGCTCATCCCACGCTTGCCCTAGCTAAAGTGTGAAGTCAAAGTGACCCCTAGCCTCAAGGGAAGCGCGAGCGCTTCCTATCAGCCAAGTTGGGTGGGCAGCCACCTCCATGAACCCTGACTCCATAGAGTGCTTTAACTCCTCTGCGGCTTTGCGTAGGCCTAAGAGAGTCGCGTGTGAATTCCTTCTGAGGGAGAGCATGTGCGCTGGGAGTCCCCGTTTTGTTTTCCGAGCCACACAACACAGGACAGACTGCTGGGGTCAGCTCTTGCTACGCAGAGCGAAGGGCAGTGAACTGCTTCTCGCTTGCAGAGCTTGATGTCTACAGCTGTAAGGCAGCCCTGGGACAATGTTTTGGCCAGTATTACATTCAGTGTGGCTCTCCCTATGTGGAGGCCCTCTGAACGGCACTGAGAGAATCCCTGAGCCTAAAGTGCATCCTGGCACCTCTTAACCTGTCATCTCACTATTGTGACGCAAGGTACACAGCAGGTGCAGCCTGACAGAAAGTACAGAAAAGCCGGTACGACTCTGAGGCATTTGGACGATGCAAGGTCCCCTCGGCCTGACTAAGTCATTAAGCGGGTGCTGCTCCTCGTGGCACGCCAAACACCCCCCGTCCAACGAAGTGGGATCCTAGAAAGGCCCAGTGTTGCTGAAAGTCTTCAGGTGTCAGTCAGAGAGTGCTGGCAAATGCGTCGTGGGCTCAAGTTGGCACTGGGAGAATGTGGGAGAAGCCCGACTTTCCCCCTTTGGAAAGCCACTTCGTTGCAGCTTCCAAGCTGCCTGCTACTATTCACTCCACAGATTCCTCTGAGGAGCAGTGAGTTTTTCCAAAAGAAACCAGGTGCTTGCGATTCCTTCCGGGGAGCTCACCCCCAGGAGCATACTGTAGCTAAGGTGCCCACTAAATGTGACCTCTAGTCTCGAGGTAAGGTGCACATTTTCCCATTCCCAGAGATAGGGGCGCCCCGGTTTCCAGGAGGTCTTAGTCAATGGACGGCTTTAGCTTTAGTATGCCTCACAGCTCTCAAGACTCTCACGTGGGCACTTCTTTCCAAGGAAGTGCACTGCGTACCCAAAGCCTTCTGAGCACAATCAAGGGATACACAGCTCTGGGCACATCCCTCCCTATGCAGTTGGAAGGGTCGGGAACTAAGGTGTTCTCTGAGGCGAGCGTTCCACAGCTTTGAAACAGCCTCAGGAACGCGGTTCTTGGCAGGGTTTCGTTCCCTGCGGGTCTGCCACGTTGAGGAAAACTAAGCGGCCCTGAAAGAAACCACCGGGGCTCCAATTCAGTTTGGGGACTCCTGCTCGACGTCTCTCTAGGTGATGCGGAAACTGGACTTTAGGTCCAGCCCGAAGTAATGCAGAGAGTAACCCCGAGCATTGCTAGGCATTGGGAACATCCAAAGTCACCCAGGTAGGCCTGCTGAGGGCAGTTCGGGGTTTGTGCCGTTCACCACATGCAGCACACACTGCATCCAAAAGTTTCATCGCAGAAGGCCGAACTGTGTTCCAAGGGTCTCCCTTGGATTGTCAGAGAAGATAGGTGTATGTGCTGGGTGATCCAGTTGGTAATTGAGAAGCCTGGCAGAAGGCAGTCTTTTCCCCATTTGAAAGGTCGATAGTGGCGGCCTCAAGGCTGACTGAAAGACACTGCCCTTACCCGTCTTCTAGTCACCTCCAGGAGTGCCTCAGTGAAGACAGTGAGTTTTCTCCTACGAATCCAGGTGGTCTCCAGTGCCTTGCTGGGAGCTCATCCCACGCTTGCCCTAGCTAAAGTGTGAAGTCAAAGTGACCCCTAGCCTCAAGGTAAGCGCGAGCGCTTCCTATCAGCCAAGTTGGGTGGGCAGCCACCTCCATGAACCCTGACTCCATAGAGTGCTTTAACTCCTCTGCGGCTTTGCGTAGGCCTAAGAGAGTCGCGTGTGAATTCCTTCTGAGGGAGAGCATGTGCGCTGTGAGTCCCCGTTTTGTTTTCCGAGCCACACAACACAGGACAGACTGCTGGGGTCAGCTCTTGCTACGCAGAGCGAAGGGCAGTGAACTGCTTCTCGCTTGCAGAGCTTGATGTCTACAGCTGTAAGGCAGCCCCGGGACAAAGTTTTGGCCAGTATTACATTCAGCGTGGCTCTCCCTCTGTGGAGGCCCTCTGAACGGCACTGAGAGAATCCCTGAGCCTAAAGTGCATCCTGGCAACTCTTAACCTGTCATCTCACTATTGTGATGCAAGGTACACTGCAGGTGCAGCCTGACAGAAAGTACAGAAAAGCCGGTACGACTCTGAGGCATTCGGACGATGCAAGGTCCCCTCGGCCTGACTAAGTCATTAAGCGGGTGCTGCTCCTCGTGGCACGCAAAACACCACCCGTCCAACGAAGTGGGATCCTAGAAAGGCCCAGTGTTGCTGAAAGTCTCCAGGTGTCAGTCAGCGAGTGCTGGCAAATGCGTCGTGGGCTCAAGTTGGCACTGGGAGAATGTGGGAGAAGCCCGACTTTCCCCCTTTGGAAAGCCACTTCGTTGCAGCTTCCAAGCCGCCTGCTACTATTCACTCCACAGATTCCTCTGAGGAGCAGTGAGTTTTTCCAAAAGAAACCAGGTGCTTGCGATTCCTTCCGGGGAGCTCACCCCCAGGAGCATACTGTAGCTAAGGTGCCCACTAAATGTGACCTCTAGTCTCGAGGGAAGGTGCACATTTTCCCATTCCCAGAGATAGGGGCGCCCCGGTTTCCAGGAGGTCTTAGTCAGTGGACGGCTTTAGCTTTAGTATGCCTCACAGCGCTCAAGACTCTCACGTGGGCACTTCTTTCCAAGGAAGTACACTGCATACCCAAAGCCTTCTGAGCACAAGCAAGGCATACACAGCTCTGGGCACATCCCTCCCTATGCAGTTGGAAGGGCCGGGAACTAAGTTGTTCTCTGAGGCGAGCGTTCCACAGCTTTGAAATAGCCTCAGGAACGGGGTTCTTGGCAGGGTTTCGTTCCCTGCGGGTCTGCCACGTTGAGGAAAACTAAGCGGCCCTGAAAGAAACCACCGGGGCTCCAATTCAGTTTGGGGACTCCTGCTCGACGTCTGTCTAAGTGATGCGGAAACTGGACTTTAGGTCCAGCCCGAAGTAATGCAGAGAGTAACCCCGAGCATTGCTAGGCATTGGGAACATCCAAAGTCACCCAGGTAGGCCTGCTGAGGGCAGTTCGGGGTTTGTGCCGTTCACCACATGCAGCACACACTGCATCCAAAAGTTTCATCGCAGAAGGCCGAACTGTGTTCCAAGGGTCTCCCTTGGATTGTCAGAGAAGATAGGTGTATGTGCTGGGTGATCCAGTTGGTAATTGAGAAGCCTGGCAGAAGGCAGTCTTTTCCCCATTTGAAAGGTCGATAGTGGCGGCCTCAAGGCTGACTGAAAGACACTGCCCTTACCCGTCTTCTAGTCACCTCCAGGAGTGCCTCAGTGAAGACAGTGAGTTTTCTCCTACGAATCCAGGTGGTCTCCAGTGCCTTGCTGGGAGCTCATCCCACGCTTGCCCTAGCTAAAGTGTGAAGTCAAAGTGACCCCTAGCCTCAAGGGAAGCGCGAGCGCTTCCTATCAGCCAAGTTGGGTGGGCAGCCACCTCCATGAACCCTGACACCATAGAGTGCTTTAACTCCTCTGCGGCTTTGCGTAGGCCTAAGAGAGTCGCGTGTGAATTCCTTCTGAGGGAGAGCATGTGCGCTGTGAGTCCCCGTTTTGTTTTCCGAGCCACACAACACAGGACAGAATGCTGGGGTCAACTCTTGCTACGCAGAGCGAAGGGCAGTGAACTGCTTCTCGCTTGCAGAGCTTGATGTCTACAGCTGTAAGGCAGCCCCGGGACAAAGTTTTGGCCAGTATTACATTCAGCGTGGCTCTCCCTCTGTGGAGGCCCTCTGAACGGCACTGAGAGAATCCCTGAGCCTAAAGTGCATCCTGGCAACCCTTAACCTGTCATCTCCCTATTGTGACGCAAGGTACACTGCAGGTGCAGCCTGACAGAAAGTACAGAAAAGCCGGTACGACTCTGAGGCATTTGGACGATGCAAGGTCCCCTCGGCCTGACTAAGTCATTAAGCGGGTGCTGCTCCTCGTGGCACGCAAAACACCCCCCGTCCAACGAAGTGGGATCCTAGAAAGGCCCAGTGTTGCTGAAAGTCTCCAGGTGTCAGTCAGAGAGTGCTGGCAAATGCGTCGTGGGCTCAAGTTGGCACTGGGAGAATGTGGGAGAAGCCCGACTTTCCCCCTTTGGAAAGCCACTTCGTTGCAGCTTCCAAGCCACCTGCTACTATTCACTCCACAGATTCCTCTGAGGAGCGGTGACTTTTTCCAAAAGAAACCAGGTGCTTGCGATTCCTTCCGGGGAGCTCACCCCCAGGAGCATACTGTAGCTAAGGTGCCCACTAAATGTGACCTCTAGTCTCGAGGTAAGGTGCACATTTTCCCATTCCCAGAGATAGGGGCGCCCCGGTTTCCAGGAGGTCTTAGTCAGTGGATGGCTTTAGCTTTAGTATGCCTCACAGCGCTCAAGACTCTCACGTGGGCACTTCTTTCCAAGGAAGTGCACTGCGTACCCAAAGCCTTCTGAGCACAAGCAAGGGATACACAGCTCTGGGCACATCCCTCCCTATGCAGTTGGAAGGGCCGGGAACGAAGTTGTTCTCTGAGGCGAGCATTCCACAGCTTTGAAACAGCCTCAGGAACGCGGTTCTTGGCAGGGTTTCGTTCCCTGCGGGTCTGCCACGTTGAGGAAAACTAAGCGGCCCTGAAAGAAACCACCGGGGCTCCAATTCGGTTTGGGGACTCCTGCTCGACGTCTCTCTAGGTGATGCGGAAACTGGACTTTAGGTCCAGCCCGAAGTAATGCAGAGAGTAACCCCGAGCATTGCTAGGCATTGGGAACATCCAAAGTCACCCAGGTAGGCCTGCTGAGGGCAGTTCGGGGTTTGTGCCGTTCACCACATGCAGCACACACTGCATCCAAAAGTTTCATCGCAGAAGGCCGAACTGTGTTCCAAGGGTCTCCCTTGGCTAGTCAGAGAAGATAGGTGTATGTGCTGGGTGATCCAGTTGGTAATTGAGAAGCCTGGCAGAAGGCAGTCTTTTCCCCATTTGAAAGGTCGATAGTGGCGGCCTCAAGGCTGACTGAAAGACACTGCCGTTACCCGTCTTCTAGTCACCTCCAGGAGTGCCTCAGTGAAGACAGTGAGTTTTCTCCTACGAATCCAGGTGGTCTCCAGTGCCTTGCTGGGAGCTCATCCCACGCTTGCCCTAGCTAAAGTGTGAAGTCAAAGTGACCCCTAGCCTCAAGGTAAGCACGAGCGCTTCCTATCAGCCAAGTTGGGTGGGCAGCCACCTCCATGAACCCTGACTCCATAGAGTGCTTTAACTCCTCTGCGGCTTTGCGTAGGCCTAAGAGAGTCGCGTGTGAATTCCTTCTGAGGGAGAGCATGTGCGCTGTGAGTCCCCGTTTTGTTTTCCGAGCCCCACAACACAGCACACACTGCTGGGGTCAGCTCTTGCTACGCAGAGCGAAGGGCAGTGAACTGCTTCTCGCTTGCAGAGCTTGATGTCTACAGCTGTAAGGCAGCCCCGGGACAAAGTTTTGGCCAGTATTACATTCAGCGTGGCTCTCCCTCTGTGGAGGCCCTCCGAACGGCACTGAGAGAATCCCTGAGCCTAAAGTGCATCCTGGCAACTCTTAACCTGTCATCTCACTATTGTGACGCAAGGTACACTGCAGGTGCAGCCTGACAGGAAGTCCAGAAAAGCCGGTACGACTCTGAGGCATTCGGACGATGCAAGGTCCCCTCGGCCTGACTAAGTCATTAAGCGGGTGCTGCTCCTCGTGGCATGCAAAACACCCCCCGTCCAACGAAGTGGGATCCTAGAAAGGCCCAGTGTTGCTGAAAGTCTCCAGGTGTCAGTCAGAGAGTGCTGGCAAATGCGTCGTGGGCTCAAGTTGGCACTGGGAGAATGTGGGAGAAGCCCGACTTTCCCCCTTTGGAAAGCCACTTTTTTGCAGCTTCCAAGCCGCCTGCTACTATTCACTCCACTGATTCCTCTGAGGAGCAGTGAGTTTTTCCAAAAGAAACCAGGTGCTTGCGATTCCTTCCGGGGAGCTCACCCCCAGGAGCATACTGTAGCTAAGGTACCCACTAAATGTGACCTCTAGTCTCGAGGTAAGGTGCACATTTTCCCATTCCCAGAGATAGGGGCGCCCCGGTTTCCAGGAGGTCTTAGTCAGTGGACGGCTTTAGCTTTAGTATGCCTCACAGCGCTCAAGACTCTCACGTGGGCACTTCTTTCCAAGGAAGTGCACTGCGTACCCAAAGCCTTCTGAGCACAATCAAGGGATACACAGCTCTGGGCACATCCCTCCCTATGCAGTTGGAAGGGCCGGGAACTAAGGTGTTCTCTGAGGCGAGCTTTCCACAGCTTTGAAACAGCCTCAGGAACGCGGTTCTTGGCAGGGTTTCGTTCCCTGAGGGTCTGCCACGTTGAGGAAATCTAAGCGGTCCTGAAAGAAACCACCGGGGCTCCAATTCGGTTTGGGGACTCCTGCTCGACGTCTCTCTAAGTGATGCGGAAACTGGACTTTAGGTCCAGCCCGAAGTAATGCAGAGAGTAACCCCGAGCATTGCTAGGCATTGGGAACATCCAAAGTCACCCAGGTAGGCCTGCTGAGGGCAGTTCAGGGTTTGTGCCGTTCACCACATGCAGCACACACTGCATCCAAAAGTTTCATCGCAGAAGGCCGAACTGTGTTCCAAGGGTCTCCCTTGGATTGTCAGAGAAGATAGGTGTATGTGCTGGGTGATCCAGTTGGTAATTGAGAAGCCTGGCAGAAGGCAGTCTTTTCCCCATTTGAAAGGTCGATAGTGGCGGCCTCAAGGCTGACTGAAAGACACTGCCATTACCCGTCTTCTAGTCACCTCCAGGAGTGCCTCAGTGAAGACAGTGAGTTTTCTCCTACGAATCCAGGTGGTCTCCAGTGCCTTGCTGGGAGCTCATCCCACGCTTGCCCTAGCTAAAGTGTGAAGTCAAAGTGACCCCTAGCCTCAAGGTAAGCGCGAGTGCTTCCTATCAGCCAAGTTGGGTGGGCAGCCACCTCCATGAACCCTGACACCATATAGTGCTTTAACTCCTCTGCGGCTTTGCGTAGGCCTAAGAGAGTCGCGTGTGAATTCCTTCTGAGGGAGAGCATGTGCGCTGGGAGTCCCCGTTTTGTTTTCCGAGCCACACAACACAGGACAGACTGCTGGGGTCAGCTCTTGCTACGCAGAGCGAAGGGCAGTGAACTGCTTCTCGCTTGCAGAGCTTGATGTCTACAGCTGTAAGGCAGCCCCGGGACAAAGTTTTGGCCAGTATTACATTCAGCGTGGCTCTCCCTCTGTGGAGGCCCTCCGAACGGCACTGAGAGAATCCCTGAGCCTAAAGTGCATCCAGGCAACCCTTAACCTGTCATCTCACTATTGTGACGCAAGGTATAGTGCAGGTGCAGCCTGACAGAAAGTACAGAAAAGCCGGTACGACTCTGAGGCATTTGGACGATGCAAGGTCCCCTCGGCCTGACTAAGTCATTAAGCGGGTGCTGCTCCTCGTGGCACGCAAAACACCCCCCGTCCAACGAAGTGGGATCCTAGAAAGGCCCAGTGTTGCTGAAAGTCTCCAGGTGTCAGTCAGAGAGTGCTGGCAAATGCGTCGTGGGCTCAAGTTGGCACTGGGAGAATGTGGGAGAAGCCCGACTTTCCCCCTTTGGAAAGCCACTTCGTTGCAGCTTCCAAGCCACCTGCTACTATTCACTCCACAGATTCCTCTGAGGAGCAGTGAGTTTTTCCAAAAGAAACCAGGTGCTTGCGATTCCTTCCGGGGAGCTCACCCCCAGGAGCATACTGTAGCTAAGGTGCCCACTAAATGTGACCTCTAGTCTCGAGGTAAGGTGCACATTTTCCCATTCCCAGAGATAGGGGCGCCCCGGTTTCCAGGAGGTCTTAGTCAGTGGACGGCTTTAGCTTTAGTATGCCTCACAGCGCTCAAGACTCTCACGTGGGCACTTCTTTCCAAGGAAGTGCACTGCGTACCCAAAGCCTTCTGAGCACAAGCAAGGGATACACAGCTCTGGGCACATCCCTCCCTATGCAGTTGGAAGGGCCGGGAACTAAGGTGTTCTCTGAGGCGAGCGTTCCACAGCTTTGAAACAGCCCCAGGAACGCGGTTCTTGGCAGGGTTTCGTTCCCTGCGGGTCTGCCACGTTGAGGAAAACTAAGCGGCCCTGAAAGAAACCACCGGGGCTCCAATTCGGTTTGGGGACTCCTGCTCGACGTCTCTCTAAGTGATGCGGAAACTGGACTTTAGGTCCAGCCCGAAGTAATGCAGAGAGTAACCCCGAGCATTGCTAGGCATTGGGAACATCCAAAGTCACCCAGGTAGGCCTGCTGAGGGCAGTTCGGGGTTTGTGCCGTTCACCACATGCAGCACACACTGCATCCAAAAGTTTCATCGCAGAAGGCCGAACTGTGTTCCAAGGGTCTCCCTTGGATTGTCAGAGAAGATAGGTGTATGTGCTGGGTGATCCAGTTGGTAATTGAGAAGCCTGGCAGAAGGCAGTCTTTTCCCCATTTGAAAGGTCGATAGTGGCGGCCTCAAGGCTGACTGAAAGACACTGCCCTTACCCGTCTTCTAGTCACCTCCAGGAGTGCCTCAGTGAAGACAGTGAGTTTTCTCCTACGAATCCAGGTGGTCTCCAGTGCCTTGCTGGGAGCTCATCCCACGCTTGCCCTAGCTAAAGTGTGAAGTCAAAGTGACCCCTAGACTCAAGGTAAGCGCGAGCGCTTCCTATCAGCCAAGTTGGGTGTGCAGCCACCTCCATGAACCCTGACTCCATAGAGTGCTTTAACTCCTCTGCGGCTTTGCGTAGGCCTAAGAGAGTCGCGTGTGAATTCCTTCTGAGGGAGAGCATGTGCGCTGTGAGTCCCCGTTTTGTTTTCCGAGCCACACAACACAGCACACACTGCTGGGGTCAGCTCTTGTTACGCAGAGCGAAGGGCAGTGAACTGCTTCTCGCTTGCTGAGCTTGATGTCTACAGCTGTAAGGCAGCCCCGGGACAAAGTTTTGGCCAGTATTACATTCAGCGTGGCTCTCCCTCTGTGGAGGCCCTCCGAACGGCACTGAAAGAATCCCTGAGCCTAAAGTGCATCCTGGCAACTCTTAACCTGTCATCTCACTATTGTGACGCAAGGTACACTGCAGGTGCAGCCTGACAGAAAGTACAGAAAAGCCGGTACGACTCTGAGGCATTCAGACGATGCAAGGTCCCCTCGTGCTGACTAAGTCATTAAGCGGGTGCTGCTCCTCGTGGCACACAAAACACCCCCCGTCCAACGAAGTGGGATCCTAGAAAGTCCCAGTGTTGCTTAAAGTCTCCAGGTGTCAGTCAGAGAGTGCTGGCAAATGCGTCGTGGGCTCAAGTTGGCACTGGGAGAATGTGGGAGAAGCCCGACGTTCCCCCTTTGGAAAGCCACTTTGTTGCAGCTTCCAAGCCACCTGCTACTATTCACTCCACAGATTCCTCTGAGGAGCAGTGAGTTTTTCCAAAAGAAACCAGGTGCTTGCGATTCCTTCCGGGGAGCTCACCCCCAGGAGCATACTGTAGCTAAGGTGCCCACTAAATGTGACCTCTAGTCTCGAGGTAAGGTGCACATTTTCCCATTCCCAGAGATAGGGGCGCCCCGGTTTCCAGGAGGTCTTAGTCAGTGGACGGCTTTAGCTTTAGTATGCCTCACAGCGCTCAAGACTCTCACGTGGGCATTTCTTTCCAAGGAAGTGCACTGCGTACCCAAAGCCTTCTGAGCACAAGCAAGGGATACACAGCTCTGGGCACATCCCTCCCTATGCAGTTGGAAGGGCCCGGAACTAAGTTGTTCTCTGAGGCGAGCGTTCCACAGCTTTGAAACAGCCTCAGGAACGCGGTTCTTGGCAGGGTTTCGTTCCCTGAGGGTCTGCCACGTTGAGGAAAACTAAGCGGCCCTGAAAGAAACCACCGGGGCTCCAATTCGGTTTGGGGACTCCTGCTCGACGTCTGTCTAAGTGATGCGGAAACTGGACTTTAGGTCCAGCCCGAAGTAATGCAGAGTGTAACACCGAGCATTGCTAGGCATTGGGAACATCCAAAGTCACCCAGGTAGGCCTGCTGAGGGCAGTTCGGGGTTTGTGCCGTTCACCACATGCAGCACACACTGCATCCAAAAGTTTCATCGCAGAAGGCCGAACTGTGTTCCAAGGGTCTCCCTTGGATTGTCAGAGAAGATAGGTGTATGTGCTGGGTGATCCAGTTGGTAATTGAGAAGCCTGGCAGAAGGCAGTCTTTTCCCCATTTGAAAGGTCGATAGTGGCGGCCTCAAGGCTGACTGAAAGACACTGCCCTTACCCGTCTTCTAGTCACCTCCAGGAGTGCCTCAGTGAAGACAGTGAGTTTTCTCCTACGAATCCAGGTGGTCTCCAGTGCCTTGCTGGGAGCTCATCCCACGCTTGCCCTAGCTAAAGTGTGAAGTCAAAGTGACCCCTAGCCTCAAGGTAAGCACGAGCGCTTCCTATCAGCCAAGTTGGGTGGGCAGCCACCTCCATGAACCCTGACTCCATAGAGTGCTTTAACTCCTCTGCGGCTTTGCGTAGGCCTAAGAGAGTCGCGTGTGAATTCCTTCTGAGGGAGAGCATGTGCGCTGTGAGTCCCCGTTTTGTTTTCCGAGCCACACAACACAGCACACACTGCTGGGGTCAGCTCTTGCTACGCAGAGCGAAGGGCAGTGAACTGCTTCTCGCTTGCAGAGCTTGATGTCTACAGCTGTAAGGCAGCCCCGGGACAAAGTTTTGGCCAGTATTACATTCAGCGTGGCTCTCCCTCTGTGGAGGCCCTCCGAACGGCACTGAGAGAATCCCTGAGCCTAAAGTGCATCCTGGCAACTCTTCACCTGTCATCTCACTATTGTGACGCAAGGTACACTGCAGGTGCAGCCTGACAGAAAGTACAGAAAAGCCGGTACGACTCTGAGGCATTTGGACGATGCAAGGTCCCCTCGGCCTGACTAAGTCATTAAGCGGGTGCTGCTCCTCGTGGCACGCAAAACACCCCCCGTCCAACGAAGTGGGATCCTAGAAAGGCCCAGTGTTGCTGAAAGTCTCCAGGTGTCAGTCAGAGAGTGCTGGCAAATGCGTCGTGGGCTCAAGTTGGCACTGGGAGAATGTGGGAGAAGCCCGACTTTCCCCCTTTGGAAAGCCACTTCGTTGCAGCTTCCAAGCCACCTGCTACTATTCACTCCACAGATTCCTCTGAGGAGCAGTGAGTTTTTCCAAAAGAAACCAGGTGCTTGCAATTCCTTCCGGGGAGCTCACCCCCAGGAGCATACTGTAGCTAAGGTGCCCACTAAATGTGACCTCTAGTCTCGAGGTAAGGTGCACATTTTCCCATTCCCAGAGATAGGGGCGCCCCGGTTTCCAGGAGGTCTTAGTCAGTGGACAGCTTTAGCTTTAGTATGCCTCACAGCGCTCAAGACTCTCACGTGGGCACTTCTTTCCAAGGATGTGCACTGCGTACCCAAAGCCTTCTGAGCACAAGCAAGGGATACACAGCTCTGGGCACATCCCTCCCTATGCAGTTGGAAGGGCCGGGAACTAAGGTGTTCTCTGAGGCGAGCGTTCCACAGCTTTGAAACAGCCTCAGGAACGCGGTTCTTGGCAGGGTTTCGTTCCCTGCGGGTCTGCCACGTTGAGGAAATCTAAGCGGCCCTGAAAGAAACCACCGGGGCTCCAATTCGGTTTGGGGACTCCTGCTCGACGTCTCTCTAAGTGATGCGGAAACTGGACTTTAGGTTTAGCCTGAAATAATGTAGAGAGTAACCCCGAGCATTGCTAGACATTTGGAACATCCAAAGTCACCTAGGCCTACTGAGGCATTTAGAGGTTTATGCCGTTCACCACATGCAGCACACACTGCATCCAAAAGCTTCATCGCAGAAGGCCGAATTGTGTTCCAAGGGTCTCCCTTGGATTGTCAGAGAAGATAGGTGTATGTGCTGGGTGATCCAGTTGGTAAGTGAGAAGCCTGGCAAAAGGCAGTCTTTTCCCCATTTGAAAGGTCGATAGTGGCGGCCTCAAGGCTGAGTGAAAGACACTGCCATTACCCGTCTTCTAGTCACGTCTAGGAATGCCTCAGTGATGAAAGTGAATTTTCTCCTACGAATCCAGGTGGTCTCCAGTGCCTTGCTAGGAGCTCATCCCACGCTTGCCCTAGCTAAAGTACAAAGTAAACGTGACCCCTAGCCTCAAGGTAAGCACGAGTGTTTCCTCTCTGCCAAGTTGTGTGTGCAGCCACCTCCATGAACCCTGACTCCATAGAGTGCTTTAACTCCACTGCGGCTTTGCGTAGGCCTAAGAGAGTCGCCTGTGAATTCCCTTCTGAGCGAGAGCATGTGCGCTGTGAGTCCCCTTTTTGTTTTCCGTGCAATATAAAACAGAACAGACTGTTGGGGTCCACTCTTTCTATGAAGAAGGTGGGGCAATTAGCTGATTCTTGCTTGCAGAGCTTGATGTCTACATCTGTAATGCAGGCGCAGGACATTTTTGCCAGTATTACATTCAATGTGGCTCTCCCTCTGTGGAGGCCCTCTGAAAGGCACTGTAAGAAGCCCTTAGACTAGAGTGCATCCAAGCAAATATTACCTGTCATCTCTCTGTTGTGACACAAGGTACACTGTAGGTCCCGCCTGCCACAAAATACAGAAAAACCGGTAACATTCTGAGGCATTTGGAAGATAAAAATTCACCTATGCCTGACTAAGTCATTAATCGGGTAATGCTATGCATGGCACGCAAAACACCCACTGTCCAATTAAGTGTCATCCTAGAAAGGCCCGGTGTGGCTGAAAGTCTCCACTAGTTAGTCAGAGAGTGCTGGTAAATGCACTGTGGGGTCAAGTTGGAAACTGGAGAATGTGGGAGAAGCCCGACTCTCCCCCTTTGGAAAGCCACTTCGTTGCAGCTTCCAAGCCACCTGAAAACCACACCACCAGGATTCTGTTCATTCCACAGATGCCTCTGAGGAGCAGTGAGTTTTTCCAAAAGAAACCAGGGGTTTGCGATTCCTTTCTGGGTGCTCATAAATTTAGGAGCATACTGTAGCTAAAGTGCCAACTAAATGCGACCTCTAGTTTCGAGGTAAGGTGCACATTTTCCCATTCCCAGAGATAGGGGTGCACCAGTTTCCAGGAAATCTTGGTTAATGGAAAGCTTTAGCTTTAGTATGCCTCATAGCACTCAAGACTCTCACATGGGCACTTCTTTCCAAGGAAGTACACTGTGTACCCAAAATCTTCTGAGCACAATCTAGGGATACACAGCTCTGGGAGCATCCCTCACTATGCAGTTGGAAGGGACGGGAACTAATGTGTTCTCTATTGCTCGCATTCCACAGCTTTTAAACAACCTGAGGAACGCGGTTCATGGCAGGCTTTCATTCCATGCGGGTCGGCCACATTGCGGAAACCTAAGCTGCCCTGAAAGAAACTACTGGGGTTCCAATTCGATTTGGGGACTCCTGCTTGACGTCTCTCTAACTGATGTAGAAACTGGCCTTTAGGTCCAGCCCGAAATAAAGTAGAGATTTACCCTGGACTTTGCTAGGCATTCAGAAAATCCAAAGTCACCTAGGCCTACTGAGGACATTTAGAGGATTGTGCTGTTCACCACAAGCAGAACACACTGAATCCAAAAGTTTCATCACAGAAGGCCGAATTGTGTTCCAAGTGTCTCCCTTGGAATGTCAGAGAAGATGGATATATGTGCTGGGTTATCCAGTTTGTAATCGAGAAGCCTGGAAAAAGGCAGTGTTTTCCCTATTTTAAAGGTAGATCGTGGCGGCCTCAAGACTGACTGAAAGACATTGCTGTTGCCAGTCTTCCAGTCACCTCTAGGAATGCCTCAGTGAAGAAAGTGAGTTTTCTCCTATGAATCCAGGTGGTCTCCAGTGCCTTGCTAGGACCTCATCCCATGATTGCCCTAGCCAAAGTGTGAAGTAAACGTGACCCCTAACCTCAAGGTAAGCACGAGGGTTTCCTCTCAGCAAAGGTTGGTGTGCGGCCATCTCCACGATCCCTGACTTCATAGAGTGCTTTAAATCCTCTACGGCTTGCCATTGGCCTAAGATATTCAAGTATGCATTCCCTCCTGAGGGTGAGCGTGTGTGCTGGGAGTCCACTTTTTGTATTCCAAGGAACAAAACACAGAACAGAGGGTTGGGGTCAACTCTTTCTACACAGAGGTAAGGGCAATGAACTGTTTCTCGCTTGCAGAGCTTGATTTCTACAGCTGTAAGGCATCCCCAGGACAACGTTTTTGCCAGTATTACATTCAACATGGCTCTCCCTCTGTGGAGGCCCTCTGAACGGCACTGAAAGAATCCCTGAGCCTAAAGCACATCCTGGCAACTCTTACCTGTCATCTCTCTGTTGTGACACAAGGTCCACTCTAGGTCCAGCCGATCAGAAAATACAGAATACCCGGCAACATTGTGAGGCATTTGGATGATCAAAATCACCTAGGCATGATAAGTCATTAAGCGGGTAATTCTATTCATGGCGTATAAAACACCCCGCATCCAATGATGTGTGATCATTCATTGGCCCAGTGCGGCTGAAAGTCTCCTGTAGTCAGTCAGACATTGCTGGTAAATATGCTGAGGGGTCAAGTTGGAAAATGGAGAATGTGGGAGAAGCCTGACTCTCCCCCTTTGGAAAGCAAATATGTTGCTGCTTACAAGCCTCCTGAAAACCACACCACCAGGATGGTGTTCACTCCGCAGATGCCTCTGAGGAGCAGTGACGTTTTCCAAAAGAAAGCAGGTGCTTGGGATTCCTTCCAGGGAGCTCACCATTTTTGGCCAACCAAGCAAGCGGGAAATGAAAATCCGCACTACAAGGTATTCTCACTTCCCACCGGTCAAAAGGGAATTCTGAGAGTATTATAGAAACCAGAAAGGCAAGACAGGCTGTGGGGAACGGGGAGCTTTGTTATGCTAAATTGAGGGATGTATATGGCCAAGAGCCACTCTGAAAAAGGGCATGGTGTTTCATAAAACATCTACAAAACAGAGCTACAGAGCCTAGGGCACTTCCACTCATGGGCGTATATATTGGGCAAATTAAAAATCAAGAGGACACTGCCACCCCAAAGTTTACGACTGCTCTGTTTACAAGAACCTTGACTTCGGTACACCTTTAATATCCCAGGAAAGAGAAAAATGGATAGAGAATTTGTGGTACTTATGTACGATGGAATATCCCTGAGCCATGAAATTAATGTCTTAAGGCCAGTAGCAGCATAATGAATGGATTTAGGTACGATGATTCTAAGTGAAATAAGTCACACAGTAAAAGAAACTTATCCTAAGATATCACTTATAAAGGGAAACTAAACAGGGCTACACATGAACTGAATTAGAAAACAAAACAGAGTCTCACCTTTAGAAAACACTCTTATGCCTGCTTAAGGGGAAAGGTGAGGTCGGCTGATGAATAAAACGAGAGTTTGATATTAGCACAGGTATTGTACCATAAAACAAATATGTAATAGACAAGACGTACTCCTTGCTCAGTGAACTGGACTCAACACCCCCTATTCACCGCAGATGAATATATCTGACTAGTAAGAATATTAAAACATATGTATTGATATGTCTCCATAAGGGAATCAAGTGTGTCTAGAGTGGCATAAACACGGCAGTGTAAATCAGCTCAACCCCATTATAAAAATAAATTTCAAACACAATACACAGAAACAGCGAAATTCTTACAAACTTCGTTCAGGGGCTCTGATGCAACCTGGATGACCCCATCTACACCCACAGCTGGATGAGACATAAGGCTGGACACTTGGGGCTGAGACGATTGGTGAGTTTGGGTGAGTAAATACAGACCTCTGAAAGCAATAATGTATGCCACCCATTCCATGGGTCCTAACTCTCCAGGTTTAAGGGAATGTTACTACAGCAAAAAAATGCATGGGAAACCCAGAGAATGGGACACCATGTGATCGGGAAAGGTTTCTAAAACACACCTCATTTTTCCTGTCCTAGTGCTCGGGTTCACCATTCCAGCCACTTTACTATCAATCTCCCAACTTACAGAGTCAGTGCCTATAACCTCCTGTTTCCCACAGTTTGCAATTTGTGCAGAGGATGAATGGGAAGAGGTGGAACCAATGAGAGACTAGCTGTAGGCACTTTGAAGGGCACATGTCACCCTAATTTTCCATCAGGAAGAAGAATTAATCAAAGGCTCAGCCTGCTGCCCCGGAACCACAATAGGTTCTGAAGCAATCCTGCGGTTTTGTGGCCAGATCACAAAAAAGCGAGTTTGAAAATGGAGCTCAGTGGCACAGCAATTCACAAACCTGCAGAGTTTTACAGGACAACTATCATAAAAAATATGTTGAGGGAAGACAATGAGGAGGACTTGAAAGCAAGGCAGAATTGCAGGAAACAGATTTCAAGAGGTAGATTGGAATCACATTTAAAGCACATGAAAAGCAGAAGAATTTCGACAAGGATGCACTTGGCCAAAAACAGCGTATGTGTTTTTCCCTGAATATATTCAGTAAGAAACGCATATGCCCTTTTTGGCCAACCAAGCAAGTCGGAAATGAAAATATGCACTACAAAGTATTCTCATTTCCCACGGTCAAAAGGGAATTCCGAGAGAACTCTAAAAACCAGAAAGGCAAGACAGGCTGTGGGGAACAAGGAGCTGTCTTGTGCTAAAGGGAGGGATGTATATTGCAAAGAGCCACTCTGGAGAAGTGCATGGTGTTTCCTAAAACATCTAAAAAACAGAGCTACAGAGCCTAGGGCACTTCCACTCATGAGCGTATATCTTGGGCAAATTGAATATCAAGAGGACACAGCCACCCCAAAGTTTATGACTTCTCTGCTTACAAGAACCTTGACTTCTGTACAACTTTATTATCACAGGATAGAGAAAAATGGATAGAGATGTTGTGGTTCATACATACGATGGAATATCCCTAGGCCATGAAATAAATGTCATAAGGCCAGTAGCAGCATAATGAATGGATTTAGGTACGATGGTTCTAAGTGAAATATGTCACACAGAAAAAGAAACTTATCCTAAGATATCACTTATAAAGGGAAACTAAACATGGCTACACATGAACTGAATTAGAAAACAGAACAGAGTCTCACTTTTAGAAAACACTCTTATGCCTGCTAAGGGGAAAGGTGAGGTGGGGAGATGAATAAAACCAGAGTTTGATATTAGCACATGTACCGTACCACAGACGAAATATGTAATAGACAAGACCTACTCCTTGCTCAGTGAACTGGACTCAACCACCCCTATTCACAGCAGATGAATATATCTGACTAGTAAGAATCTTAAAACCTATGTATTGAAATGTGTTGGTAAGGGAATCAAGTGTGTCTAGAGTGGCATAAACATGGCAGTGTAAATCAGCTCAACCCCATTATACAAATAAATTTCAAACACAATACACAGAAACCATGAAATTCTTACAAATTTCGTTCAGGGTTTCTGAAGCAACATGGATTGACCGCATCTACACCCAAAGCTGGATGAGACATAAGCCTGGACACTTGGGGCTGAGAGAACTGGTGAGGTTGGGTGAGCCAATGCAGGCCTCTGAAAGCAATAATGTATGCCACCCATTCCATGGGTCCTAACTCTCCACGTTTAAGGGAATGTTACTACAGCAAAAACATGCATGGGAAACACAGAGGATGGGACACCATGTGATCGGGAAAGGTTTCTAAAACGCACTTCATTTTTCCTGTCCTGGTGCTCAGGTTCGCCATTCCAGCCACTTTACTATCAATCTCCCCACTCGCAGAGTCAGCGCATATAAACTCCTGTTTCCCACAGTCTGCAATTTGTGCAGAGGATGAATGGGAAGAGGGGGAACCAATGAGAGACTAGCTGTAGGCACTTGGATGTGCACATGTCACCCTAAATTCCCGTCAGGAAGAAGTATTAATCAAAGACTCAGCCTGCCACCCTGGAAACAGAATAGGGCCTGGAGTAATCCTGCATTTTTTCAGACAACTCACAAAAAACGAGTTTGAAAAATGGAGCTCAGCAGCACAGAAATTCAAAAAGCTGCACAGTTTTACGGGACAACTATCGTAGAAAAATCTGTTGAGGGAAGGCAACGAGGAGGACTTGAAAGCGAGGTAGAATTGCAAGAAACAGATTTCAAGAGGTAGATTGGATTCGCCTTTAAAGCACATGAAAAGCGGCAGAACTTCGACAAGGATGCACTTGGCCAAAAATGGCGTATGCATTCCTTCCTGAATATATTCAGAAAAACACGTATACTCACTTTTTGGCCAACCAAGCAAGTGGGCAGTGAAAATCTGCATTATAAATTATTCACACTTCCCACCAGTCAAAAGGGAATTCCGAGAGGATTCTAAAAATCAGAAAGGCAAGACTGGCTGTGGGGAACAGGGAGCTCTCTTGTGGTAAATGGAGGAATGTATATTTCCAAGAGCCACTGTGGAGAAGTGCATGGTGCTTCCTAAAACATCTAAAAAACAGAGCTACAGAGCCTAGGGCACTTCCACTCATGGGCGTATATCTTGGGCAAATTGGAAATCAACAGGACACTGCCACCCCAACATTTACGACTGCTCTGCTTACAGGAACCTTGACTTCGGTACACCTTTATTATCACAGGAAAGAGAAAAATCGATAGAGAAGTTGTGGTACTTACATACGGTAGAATATCCCTGAGCCATGAAATCAATGTCATAAGGCCAGTAGCAGCATAATGAATGGATTTAGGTACAATGATTCTAAGTGAAATAAGTCACACAGAAAAAGAAACTTATCCTAAGATATCACTTATAAAGGGAATCTAAACATGGCTACACATGAACTGAATTAGAAAACAGAACAGAGTCTCACTTTTAGAAAACACTCTTATGCCTTATTAAGGAGAAAGGTGAGGTGAAGTGATGAATAAAACCAGAGTTTGATATTAACACAGTTACCATACCACAGATGAAATATGTAATAGACAAGACCTACTTCTTGCTCAGTGAACTGGACTCAACACCCCCTATTCACCGCAGATGAATATATCTGACTAGTAAGAATATTAAAACATATGTATTGATATGTCTCCGTAAGTGAATCAAGTGTGTCTAGAGTGGCATAAACGTGGCAGTGTAAATCAGCTCAACCCCATTAAAAAAATAAATTTCAAACACAATACACAGAAACCACGAAATTCTTACAAACTTCATTCAGGGGCTCTGATGCAACCTGGATTGATGCCATCTACACCCACAGCTGGACGAGACATAAGGCTGGACACGTGGGGCTGAGAGGATTGGTGAGGTTGCCTGCGCAAATGCAGACCTCTGAAAGCAATAATGTATGCCACCCATTCCATGGGTCCTAACTCTCCAGGTTTAAGGGAATGTTACTACAGCAAAAACATGCATGGGAAACCCAGAGAATGCTACACCGTGTGATTGGGAAAGGTTTCTAAAACGCACCTCATTTTTCCTGTCCTGGTGCTCGGGTTAGCCATTCCAGCCACTTTACTATCAATCTCCCCACTTGCAGGGTCAGCACCTATAACCTCCTTTTTCCCACAGTTTGCAATTTGTGTAGAGATTGAATGGGAAGAGGGGGAACCAATGAGAGACTAGCTCTAGGCACTTGGACTGGCACATATCTCCCGAATTTCCCAACTGGAAGAAGTATTAATCAAAGGCTCAGCCTGCCACCCCAGTACTAGAATAGGGCCTGGAGCAATCCTGCGGTTTTGCGGCCAGCTCACAAAAATCGAGTTTGAAAATGGAGCTCAGCGGCACAGCATTTCACACACCTGCAGAGTTTTACCGGATAACTATCTTTGAAAAATCTGTTAAGGGAAGGCAACGAGGAGGACTTGAAAGCAAGGCAGAATTGCAGGAAACAGATTTCAGGAAGTAGATTGGAATCGCCTTTAAAGCACATGAAAAGCGGCAGAACTTCGACAAGGATGCAAAAAGGGCAAAAGGGCATATGCGTTTCTTCCTGAAGCATACGGCCTTTTTGGCCAACCAAGCAAGCGGGCAATGAAAATCCGCACTACAAAGTATTCTCACTTCCCACCGGTCAAAAGGGAATTCTGAGAGAATTCTAAAAACCAGAAAGGCAAGACAAGCTGTGGGGAACAGGGAGCTTTCTTATGTTAAAGGGAGGCATGTATATTGCCAAGAGCCACTCTGGAGAAGTGCATGGTGTTTCCTAAAATGCCGGAGTCCAGCTCCAGTAGTCCAGGGCTACCCGAGGGATGGATTGCTTCGGTGAAGGAAATAATTCTATTACACTTCTTAAAGTTTCAGCATTGCATGTTTCTCTTTCTCAAGTCTTTATTCTTCATTCTTCTTCTATTGTTTACAATCACAGGTTTATATATTGTAGTTGATTACATTACCAGGTACGTGGCCAAACAATCTTAGCACAATCAAACCTCAAAATATTCTATAAAGATTTAAAAATATATATTCCCTAGTTTCTAGATGTCCTATTAAAATATTTCCCCAAATTCCCATTAATCACAGGTTATTTCTTAGTAACCAAGCCAAGCAGTTATATGATTATTTTAATTGTAAAAGTTGGAGCTACTTGTTCTTATTTCTCTTCTTGCATGGACAACCTTTTACAATGGTTCCACTTAAATATTTACAGTATACCCTCAAGCACTTTATCATTGTTTCCTTCAACTGAGACAGTGTTTTCTCCCTATCAGAGCAACCAATTCTGCTCTAGTCATTTGCTTTTCTATAATTAATCTTCCTTTATAATAGAACCATAAATTTCCTATGTCATCAGGAACTCCGGCCCATTGCTATAACTCCATACTAGAGGGTGTTTTTCATAAAAACATCCCCTTAGTTCCAGGCTCTTAATTCTTTACCCATTTCCCCGGGGCTTAATGGATACTTCCCATTTTATGGTAGTTTCAGGAGGGGGAGTCCTAGAGGAATTTTTCTTTCACGAGGAGTAACATCCCCCCAAAATTGCCCCTGTATGTAAATTTATTATCATAAAACATAACAACGGAGCTGTAGTCCACCTTCATGGCACGGCACTGCCTTGCCGTTTTGCCTTCCTTTGCTCATGACTTTGTCATGGTTCAATGGCTCCAGTATGGCTTCCGACATCTCCCTCTTTTTATTTTTTAAAAGTGCAGTATGTAGCTCCACAGAAAGTTGTTTGATGCTTTTAATAATTATTGTGACAATGAGTGGAAGTAATAATATCAAAATTAGTACAACCACTGCAATGATTCCTCCATTAATGAGCATTGAGAATAAGGTTTTATGTGACACAAGTGACTTAATACTTTCAAAAAAATTCTGAGCAGTCTGTGCCAGGTATAAGTCTAAGTTTGTATTTCCTATGTCATGAATCTCTGATGTAATTTAGTAAGGTCTAAACTAACATCTGTTTGGTTCCAAACTCCCATAATATGAGTCTGAATTTGTTCCCAAGAATATAGTGATTCATTCACTTTTAGAGGAGTAACACAAATCCATCTATATTTTTTATGACACCTCAAAGCTAATCTTACTTTGAGCACTGTTAATTCCTGCCCTATGTCTAAAATTGCTTCTTCTAAGGCATCCACCTTTGCTTCTAACTTTCTGTCTATAACTTCCTGAGTAGCCAGGGCTAAAGAAACATTTTTTGAAAGCTCATTTACATGTTGAGCTGTATGTACTTGTTGAGCTAAGGAACTTATTGAAAGAGAAAATGATGCTATTACAGCTATAAATGTAGATATTCCTAGAATTAAAGCAGCAACAAATCTCTTTGAACATAATAAAACTTCAGTTTCATGCAAAACTTGTAAGCCATAATCATCATACCAGGCAGAGGAGAATTTTACAGGCAACATAATGTATGGTGGTCATTTAAGAATCATTAAAACTCATACATTCATAGAGGGATTTATACAACTTGTCAAAATACAATCATAGCAATGTGTCCAAAAAGTAGAATCAGAAGTATTATGATAAATATTTAGATCCACATATTTTGGGGCTACCAAGAATACATAAGGTGCTGACACACAAGCCTGCATAGAATAAATGCCCATATTTTTAGGTCTATGAAGAATAACTGGCAATGGTGCAGCAATAGCTTTCCAAAGCTGGGTCTGTTCATAATACATATTATCTTGAGCCATAGTTAGGATAGGAGGCACCCATCCTCCAGTGTGCCATCTATTAACACACATAGAAGCAGAAATGAATGAATTATTCCAATCATAATGTGCATGATGTTGTAAATAAGATCTATAATCCTTAGATGGATCCAGATTACTCCAATCATGCACATTTTTTGTGGTATCCTGTATGGGAATATCAATTCTTGAAGAATATATACAATAATTCCATGTAGGAAATCCTGTATTGGTATCTACAGCATCCCAGTTACTATCCAATTGGTCTTCCGGAGATTGTAATATAGATGATTGTACTCCTGTATGAATACCATAAGGAGGATTACAAGGAGGAAATTTTAAAGGATGAGAGGAAGGTTGATTATAAGTTGGATCTTCTCCGGGTGCTAGATAAATCAAAGACCAAAGAAGTCTCTTATTAGATTGACTCGAAGGAGAAGCAGTAGGCTGTCCTTTAAGAAAAACTGGTATACATCCATCTTTACGAGAGGCTACAGAATTATTAATTGATGGAAATACAAAACATATAAGATGGAACCCTGATTTTCCATGAAAAGTAAAATTATTATTTGTTTTAAATTTATTATATGGATAGGAGCTTATGGCTCCTCCCATTAACCTGGGCATAGTAGTAGATACTGGTATATCCTCATTATCCCAGGCTACAGTTTATAAAATTGGTGGATCAGGGAGATAAGTCCAATAAGATTTACCTAAAGCACTTCCCCTAGTTACCTGGCAGGCCAATATAGCAAACATAGCAACAGAAAGATTTCCAGGTGTTAAGGTAGCTCCCTGGTCTGTTACCACTTTCTTGGCATCATCAGCAATTCGTTTAATCTGACCCCAAGTTGGTGGATTCGAAGTTCTCGTAGAGATGGCTTGTCTCTTGTGAGGTCTTGGGCGCAGATGCGGCAGACAAAGAATTGGTTTCTCTCCAATGGTGAGGTTTTGTATCTGCTGCAGTAGCAGTTCTTTAGCTGATAGTGATTCATCAGCTGACGTCTCTGGCTGTGGTGGCTTCTGCCTGACTGGAAAGTGGTAAGGCGGGGGCGGAGGGCCCGACATGTCTGATGAGATGGTCAGGCACCCACAACGGCGAGTCAGCGTCCTTTGGAAATACACAAGCATACCCTCTGCTGCTGGTTAGTAAAATATCAGGTCCTTTCCATTGACCAGTGAGTAGATCCTTCCATTTCACCCTAGGTTTAGGTTTATTAATATCGGGATTCCAATTCCTCATCATGGCAGTATTACCTTGTGATTCAGTATTCAAATTATTTAATACAAATAGTGCGTGTTGAAGAATGTGATGTGGAGAACTGTACTTGAATTCCCCTTGCTGTATTTTTGTAATTTGAACTTTTAAAGTATGATGGGCTCTTTCCACTATTGCTTGACCCTGAGGATTATAGGGGATTCCCGTAGAATGGGAAATATTAAAATTTTCACAAAAGTCTTTAAAAGCCTTTGAAACATAGGCAGGAGCATTACCAGTTTTTAGAGCCTTTGGAATGCCTAGAAAGGCAAAACAGAAAAATAAGTGTTGCATAACATCCTTAAAAGCTTCTCTGGTTCTTGCTGAGGCAAGAATTACATGAGAATAGTTATCCACTGAAACATGTACATAAGATAGTTTTCCAAAAGTTGGCACATGAGTTACATCCATTTGCCATAACACATTAGGTAATAATCCTCTAGGGTTGACCCCCATGGGCAAACTGGATGAATAACTTGGATAATGTGGACAATTTTTAACTATAGATCTGGCTATCTCCCGAGGCAGTTGAAATTGATATCGCAGAGCTGTGGAATTTTGATGATGCAAATTATGTGAAGCTAGTGCCTCCTCAATACGAGGGAAAGCTACAGTTCATGTCAAAAGGTCAGCTTGGCGATTACCTTCACATATGCTTCCAGGCAAGTTAGAATGTGACCTTACATGACCGACATAATAAGGTAAAGAACGTGCCCAAACTTGTTTTTGTAAACAATTTAAAAGATCAAAAATTGTAGTTTTATGCTCTGGCAAGACTGCAGTTTCCATATGAGGAAATAGCTTAACCACATACTGTGAGTCTGAATATAAATGGAAAGTCTTGTTCTGCAGCTCAGCGAAAGCATGTATTACTGCAATTAATTCCGCTTTTTGAGCAGAAGTTTCCTGAGTTTGAATTACCTTTGGAACATTATTAATAAGTAAAGCAGCTTTTCCATTAGATGATCCATCTGTAAAAACTAAAGCTGCATCTTCTATTGGCTGATTAACATAGCATTTAGGAAATATAACTGGATGTGTAGCAAAAAAATGTAATAGTGGATGTTTTGGCAAATGAAACAAAATTTGTCCAGTATAAGAACTAAGAGCTATTTGCCAGTCTTCATCATTCTTTAATAAAATTTGTAGTTGATCTTTATTATAAGGGATAATTATATTAGTTACATCCTTTCCAAACAATTCCTTACTTCTTTTTCGTCCTTTAGCTATTAAAATTGCTGTTAACATAGGATAGGAACTAACTATTTTCTTTGAAGTAGCTGGTAAATGGATCCATTCCAAAGGTCCTTCCTACCAAAGTATACCCGTAGGTGTGACTGGAGTGTGCAAGATTAGCAAACACCATTCTTTTGTGTAATCTATTCTTTGTAAGAAGCAGTTGTTTAAAGCAGATTCAATAGACTGTAAAGCATTTTCTGCTTCATGAGTCATATTTCTAGATGAGGTTGGATCTGAATTTCCTTGTAAAATGTTAAATAAAGGCTTCAATACTGCTGTAGTTATTTTTTTATTTATTTATTTTTTGAGGGAAGAGAATAGAAATTTTATTTATTTGAAAAAATATGATGGCACGTTAGACAGTTTGGCTAAACTTAATACTATATAGCTTTCCTTAACTTAAATGCCGGGTTAACTTCCACTGTTTACATTCCCAGAGACTAGGGAATAAACAAAGCAAAAAGATTTTTGGTACCACAATTTTGTGTTAATTTCATAAAAATTTCTAACAGACTTTTTAAAAATAATTTTTAAAACAAAAGTCTTGTCTTTAGCTTATTCTCCCTGCATGCTTGCACTTTAGTAAGTTGATAAGTGACATTTAAACTCAATAGTTATGATTAATTCTGTCCCACAATTTTTAAAAGCACTGGGGATTGTGTGCGTGTGCATGCACACACCTTTACAACCAGTAAAATAAAGTTCTTGATCAAAAAACTATTATCATTTAGACTATTGAATAAAATCACATATGATAGAGGGGCCAGCTGTTGGTAGGTTTAACAGTCACCCTAGGTGATTAATTCATGCAGCAGTGTTGCAGATCTCTCTTTAGATGAAGCACTTAGAAATATAACCAAGCATGGCTCTAATTTCATATCTGAGACCTGTTTTATTTAGAGTTCTTTGGCAAGTGCTAGCTCTATGTGTTTTTTTTTATTAGTTTCTGCTTTATAACAAAGTGAATAAGTCATACATATACATCTGTTCCCACATCCCTTCCCTCTTGTGTCTCCCTCCCTCCCACTCTCCCTATCCCAACCCTCCAGGCAGTCACAAAGCACCGAGTTGATCTCCCTGTGCTATGCGGCCACTTCCCACTATCTATCTACCTTACGTTTGGTACTGTATATATGTCCATGCCTCTCTTTCACTTTGTCATAGCTTACCCTTCCCCCTCCCCATATCCTCAAGTCCATTCTCAAGTAGGTCTGTGTCTTTATTCCTGTTTTACCCCTAGGTTCTTCATGACATTTTTTTCTTAAATTCCATATATATGTGTTAGCATACGGTATTTGTCTTTCTCTTTCTGACTTACTTCGGTCTGTATGACAGACTCTAGGTCCATCCACCTCACTACAAATAACTCAATTTTGTTTCTTTTTATGGCTGAGTAATATTCCATTGTATATATGTGCCACATCTTCTTTATCCATTCATCTGATGATGGACACTTAGGTTGTTTCCATCTCTGGGCTATTGTGAATAGAGCTGCAATGAACATTTTGGTACATGTCTCTTTTTGAATTATGTTTTTTTCAGGGTATATGCCCAGTAGTGGGATTGCTGGGTCATGTGGTAGTTCTATTTGTAGTTTTTTAAGGAACCTCCATACCGTTCCCCATAGTGGCTGTACCAATTCACATTCCCACCAGCAGTGCAAGAGTGTTCCCTTTTCTCCACACCCTCTCCAGCATTTATTGTTTCTAGATTTCTTGATGATGGCCATTCTGACTGGTGTGAGATGATATCTCATTGTAGTTTTGATTTGCATTTCTCTAATGATTAATGATGTTGAACATTCTTTCATGTGTTTGTTGGCAGTCTGTATATCTTCTGTGGAGAAATGTCTATTTAAGTCTTCTGCCCATTTTTGGATTGGCTTGTTTGTTTTTTTGCTATTGAGCTGCATGAGCTGCTTATAAATTTTGGAGATTAATCCTTTGTCAGTTGCTTCATTTGCAAATATTTTCTCCCATTCTGAGGGTTGTCTTTTGGTCTTATTTATGGTTTCCTTTGCTGTGCAAACGCTTTTCAGTTTCATTAGGTGCCATTTGTTTATCTTTGTTTTTATTTCCATTTCTCTAAGAGGTGGGTCCAAAAGGATCTTGCTGTGGTTTATGTCATAGAGTGTTCAGCCTATGTTTTCCTCTAAGAGTTTGATAGTTTCTGGCCTTACATTTAGGTCTTTAATCCATTTTGGGCTTATTTTTGTGCATGGTGTTAGGGAATGATCTAATCTCATACTTTTACATGTCCCTGTCCAGTTTTCCCAGCACCACTTATTGAACAGACTGTCCTTTCTCCACTGTACATTCCTGCCTCCTTTATCAAAGATAAGGTGACCATATGTGCGTGGGTTTATCTCTGGGTTTTCTATCCTGTTCCATGGATCTATCTTTCTGTTTTTGTGCCAGTACCACACTGTCTTGATTACTGTAGCTATGTACTATAGTCTGAAGACAGGGAGCCTGATTCCTCCAGCTCCGTTTTTCGTTCTCAAGATTGCTTTGGCTATTCGGGGTCTTTTGTTTTTCCAAACAAATTTTGAAATTTTTTGTCCTAGTTCTGTGAAAAATGCCAGTGGTAGTTTGATAGGGATTGCATTGAATCTGTAGATTGCTTTGCGTAGTAGAGTCATTTTCACAATATTGATTCTTCCAATCCAGGAGCATGGTATATCTCTCCATCTATTTGTATCATCTTTAATTTCTTTCATCAGTGTCTTATAATTTTCTGCATACAGGTCTTTTGTCTCCTTAGGTAGGTTTATTCCTAGATATTTTGTTCTTTTTGTTGCAATGGTAAATGGGAGTGTTTCCTTGATTTCACTTTCAGATTTTTCATCATTAGTATATAGGAATGCCAGAGATTTCTGTGCATTAATTTTGTATCCTGCTACTTTACCAAATTCATTGATTAGCTCTAGTAGTTTTCTGGGAGCATCTTTAGGATTCGCTATGTATAGTATCATGTCATCTGCAAACAGTGCCAGCTTTACTTCTTCTTTTCTGATTTGGATTCCATTTATTTCCTTTTCTTCTCTGATTGCTGTGGCTAAAATTTCCAAAACTATGTTGAATAAGAGTGGTGAGAGTGGCAACCTTGTCTTGTTCCTGATCTTGGTGGAAATGGTTTCAGTTTTTCACCCTTGAGGACGATGCTGGCTGTGGGTTTGTCATATATGGCCTTTATTATGTTGAGGAAATTTCCCTGTATGCCTACTTTCTGCAGGGTTTTTATCATCAATGGGTGTTGAATTTTGTCGAAAGCTTTGTCTGCATCTATTGAGATTATCATATGGTTTTTCTCCTTCAATGTGTTAATATGGTATATCATGCTGATTGATTTGCGTATGTTGAAGAATCCTTGCATTCCTGGAATAAACCCCACTTGATCATGATGTATGATCCTTTGAATGTGCTGTTGGATTCTGTTTGCTAGTATTTTGTTGAGGATTTTTGCATCTATGTTCATCAGTGATATTGGCCTGCAGTTTTCTTTCTTTGTGACATCCTTGTCTGGTTTTGGTATCAAGGTGATGGTGGCCTCGTAGAATGAGTTTGGGAGTGCTCCTCCCTCTGCTATATTTTGGAAGAGTTTGAGAAGGATAGGTGATAGCTCTTCTCTAAATGTTTGATAGAATTCGCCTGTGAAGCCATCTGGTCCTGGGCTTTTGTTTGTTGGAAGATTTTTAATCACAGTTTCAATTTCAGTGCTTGTGATTGGTCTGTTCATATTTTCTATTTCTTCCTGATTTAGTCTTGGCAGGTTGTGCATTTCTAAGAATTTGTCCATTTCTTCCAGGTTGTCCATTTTATTGGCATAGAATTGCTTGTAGTAATCTCTCATGATCTTTTGTATTTCTTCAGTGTCAGTTGTTACTTCTTCTTTTTCATTTCTAATTCTATTGATTTGAGTCTTCTCCCTTTTTTTCTTGATGAGTCTGGTTAATGGTTTATCAATTTTGTTTATCTTCTCAAAGAACCAGCTTTTAGTTTTATTGATCTTTGCTCTCGTTTCCTTCATTTCTTTTTCATTTATTTCAGATCTCATCTTTATGATTTCTTTCCTTCTTCTAATTTTGGGGGGTTTTTTGTTCTTCTTTCTCTAATTGCTTTAGGTGCAGGGTTAGGTTGTTTATTCGAGATGTTTCCTGTTTCTTAAGGTGGGATTGTATTGCTATAAACTTCCCCCTTAGAACTGCTTTTGCTGCATCCCATAGGTTTTGGGTCATCATGTCTCCATTGTCATTTGTTTCTAGGTTTTTTTTTTTATGTTCTCTTTGATTTCTTCAGTGATCACTTCGTTACTGAGTAGTGTATTGTTTAGCTTCCATGTGTTTGTATTTTTTACAGACCTTTTCCTGTAATTGATATCTAGTCTCATAGCATTGTGGTCGGAAAAGATACTTGATACAATTTCAATTTTTTAAAATTTACCAAGGCTTGATTTGTGACCCAAGATATGATCTATCCTGGAGAATGTTCCATGAGCACTTGAGAAAAATGTGTATTCTGTTGTTTTTGGATGGAATGTCCTATAAATATCAATTAAGTCCATCTTGTTTAATGTATCATTTAAAGCTTGGGTTTCCTTATTTATTTTCATTTTGGATAATCTGTCCATTGGTGAAAGTGGGGTGTCAAAGTCCCCTACTATGAGTGTGTTACTGTAGATTTCCCCTTTTATGGCTGTTAGTATTTGCCTTATGTATTGAGGTACTCCTATGTTGGGTGCATAAATATTTACAATTGTTATGTCTTCTTCTTGGATTGATCCCTTGATCATTATGTAGTGTCCTTCTTTGTCTCTTCTAATAGTCTTTATTTTAAAGTCTATTTTGTCTGATATAAGAATTGCTACTCCAGCTTTCTTTTGGTTTCCATTTGCATGGAATATCTTTTTCCATCCCCTTACTTTCAGTCTGTATGTGTCTCTAGGTCTGAAGTGGGTCTCTTGTAGACAGCATATATATGGGTCTTGTTTATGTATCCATTCAGCCAATCTGTGTCTTTTAATGGGAGCATTGAGTCCATTTACATTTAAGGTAATTATTGATATGTATGTTCCTATTCCCATTTCCTTAATTGTTTGGGGTTCGTTATTGTAGGTATTTTCCTTCTGTTGTGTTTCTTGCCTAGAGAAGTTCCTTTAGTATTTGTTGTAGAGCTGGTTTGGTGGTGCTGAACTCTCTCAGCTTTTGCTTGTCAGTAAATGTTTTAATTTCTCCATCAAATCTGAATGAGATCCTTGCTGGGTAGAGTAATCTTGGTTGCAGGTTTTTCTCCTTCATCACTTTAATTATGTCCTGCCACTCCCTTCTGGCGTGTAGAGTTTCTGCTGAGAGATCAGCTGTTAACCTGATGGGGATTTCCTTGTGTGTTATTTGTTGTTTTTGCCTTGCTGCTTTTAATATGATTTCTTTGAGTTTAATTTTTGACAGTTTGATTAATATGTGTCTTGGCGTATTTTTCCTTGGATTTATTCTGTATGGGACTCCCTGTGCCTCCTGGACTTGATTAACTATTTCCTTTCCTATATTAGGGAAGTTTTCAACTATAATCTCTTCCAATATTTTCTCAGTCCCTTTCTTTTTCTCTTCTTCTTCTGGAAACCCTATAATTCGAATGTTGGTGCGTTTAATGTTGTCCCAGAGGTCTCTGAGACTGTCCTCTGTTCTTTTCATTCTTTTTTCTTTATTTTGCTCTGCAGCAGGTATTTCCACTATTTTATCTTCCACCTCACTTATCCGTTCTTCTGCCTCAGTTATTCTGCTATTGATTCCATCTAGAGTATTTTTCATTTCATTTATTGTGTTTTTAATCGATGCTTGATTCATCTTTAGTTCTGCTATGTCCTTGTTAACTGTTTCTTGCATTTTGTCTATTCTATTTCCAAGATTTTGGATCTTGGAAACAGAATCTTGGATCATCTTTACTATCATTATTCTGAATTTTTTTTCAGGTAGACTGCCTATTTCCTCTTCATTTGTTAGGTCTGGTGGGTTTTTATCTTGTTCCTTCTCCTGCTGTGTGTTTTTCTGTCTTCTCATTTTGCTTATGTTACTGTGTTTGGGGTCTCCTTTTTGCAGGCTGCAGGTTCATAGTTCCCGTTGTTTTTGGTGTCTGTCCCCAGTGGCTAAGGTTGGTTTAGTGAGTTGTGTAGGCTTCTTGGTGGAGGGGACTAGTGCCTGTGTTCTGGTGGATGAGGCTGGATCTTGTCTTTCTGGTGGGCAGGTCCACGTCTGGTGGTGTATTTTGGGGTGTCTGTAGACTTTTTATGATTTTAGGCAGCCTCTCTGCTAATGGGCGGCATTGTGTTCCTGTCTTGCTAGTTGCTTGGCCTAGCGTGTCCAGCACTGTAGCTTGCTGGTCGTTGAGTGAAGCTGGGTGCTGGTGTTGAGATGGAGATCTCTGGAAGATTTTCACCATTTGATATTATGTGGAGCTGGGAGGTCTCTTGTGGACCAGTGTCCTGAAGTTGGCTCTCCCACCTCAGAGGCACAGCACTGACTCCTGTCTCCTCAATTTGGGATGATTCGTGTCTATTCGTGTATTCCACAGATGCAGGGTACATCAAGTTGATTGTGGAGCTTTAATCCACTGCTTCTGAAGCTGCTGGGAGAGATTTCCCTTTCTCTTCTTTGTTCTCACAGCTCCCGGGTCTCAGCTTTGTATTTGGCCCCACCTCTCCATGTAGGTCACTGGAGGGCGTCTGTTCTTCACTCAGACAGGACAGGGTTAAAGGAGCAGCCGCTTTGGGGACTCTGGCTCACTCACGCTGGGGGGAGGGAGGGGCACGGAGTGTGGGTGGAGCCTGCAGCAGCAGAGGCCAGCATGATGTTTCACCAGCCTGAGGTGCACAGTGCGTTCTCCCAGGGAAGCCGTCCCTGTATCCTGGGACCCCCGCAGTGACGGGCTGCACAGGTTCCCTGGAAGGGGGGCGTGGACAGTGACCTGTGCTCACACACAGGCCTCGTGGCAGCAGCAGAAGCCCCAGCATCCCACGCCCGTCTCTGGGGTCCGTGCTTTCAGCCGTGGCTCGCACCAGTCTCTGGAGCTCCTCCAAGCAGCACTCTTAATCCCCTCTCCTCATGCACCAGGAAACCAAGAGGGAAGAAAAAGTCTCTTGCCTCTTCGGCAGGTCCAAACTTTTTCCCGCACTCCCTCCTGGCTAGCGGTGGCACATTAGCCCCTTCAGGCTGTGTTCATGCCGCCAACCCCAGTCCTATTCCTGTGCTCCAACTGAAGCCCAAGCCTCAGCTCCAGCGCCGCCCACACTGGCAGGCGAGCAGACAAGCCTCTCGGGCTGGTGAGTGCCAGTTGGCACTGATCCTCTGTGCGGGAATCTCTCCGCTTTGCCCTACCCAGGTACGTGTGGAGTTTCTTGCCTTTTGGGAGGTCTGAGGTCTTCTGCCAGTGTACAGTAGGTGTTCTGTAGGAGTTGTTCCATGTGTAGCTGTATTTCTGGTGTATCTGTGGGGAGGAAGGTGATCTCCGTGTCTTACTCTTCTGCCATCTTCCCCGGAAGTCCCTGCTGCAGTTATTTTTAAATAAGGTCTAATCCAATTAATATCTCCCAATAGTTTTTGATAGTCATTTAATGTTCGTAAATTATCATTCTGAAGTTTTAATGGTTGATGTGTCACAGTTTGTGTATGTATTATTCTCCCTAAATAATTCATAGGTGGTTCAGTTTGAATCTTTTCTGGAGCTATTTGGAGTCCATTTTTTTGTAATGCCTCTGTCAAATGCTGTAAGACTTCTTGTAAATATCCTCTATCTGAATGGCCAACAATATATCATCCATATAGTGTATCATATATACTTCCAGATTATTAATTCTTATTTCTGTTATAGCCTTATCCACAAATTTTTGACCTAAGGTTTGGACTATTTTTCATTCCCTGAGGTAATACCTTCCATTGATATCTTTGATAAGGTTGTTTAAAGTTAGTAGAGGGTACACTAAAAGCAAATCTTTTTCTATCTTGAGGGTCCAAAGGAATAGTAAAAAAGCAATCTTGTAAATCTATAATAATTATATTATAATTTATTGGAACAGCAATAGGAGAGGGCAATCAAGGCTGTAAAGCTCCCATATCTTCCATAGTATTATTAATTGCCCTTAGATCTTGTAAGAGTCTCCATTTTCCTGATTTTTTCTTTATTACAAAAATTGGTGTATTCCATGGACTGTTAGAACTTTCAGTATGTCCTGCTTCTATTTGCTGTTGTACCAATTGTCTTGCTGCTCACAATTTTCCCATAGTTAATGGCCATTGTTCTACCCATACAGGAAGATCTGATTTCCAAGAAATGGGGTCAGCAGCTTGAGCAATGGCCATATTTATAAATTTGGATAACCCAAACCTTGCCTAAATTTATGTTGTTTAGTTAGTATGGGCAACATATCACCTTGTTGTTCCTTACCTATTCCCTTATTGGGATCATATCTCATATTTAACATTTGAGAAGTAACCTTTTCATCTGGGCTATATAATAGCATTCCCGTTTTTGCTAATATATCTCTTCCCCAAAGGGTAAATGGCAAAGAAGGTATTATATAAGGACAAAATGTACCTGATTGACCTTCCTCATTGGTCCAATGCAATATTTGCAAACTTTTTTGCTACAAATGGAGCTTTTCCCCAAACCTGTAAGCTCATTATGAGTACTTTTAGTTGGCCAGGCTGGAGGCCAATCCTTACCAGCCACACAGGACACATCTGCTCCAGTATCCAATAATCCTATAATCTCTTTTCCATTAACCCTTAGTGCTTTTGTAGGTCTAGACTGGGTAATTTCCTGTACCCAAAAAGCCATATCACTAGATCCAAAACCTCCTTCATTTCTAGGTTCATCAATTACAGATTGTCTCGTTTGATAATATGGGAGCAAAAGCAATTGAGCTATTCTTTGACCTTTAAATATTTGTTGCATTTTTGTAGGGGGAGCCACCATAATTTGTAGTTCTCCTGTATAGTCAGAATCTATAACGCCTGGCAAAACTGTTAATCCTGCAAGAGATGATGAACTTCTTCCCAATATGAGACCCAATACACCTTCTGGCAATGGCCCTTTGATTCCAGTAGGAATTTTTATTGGGTGAGCATCAGGAGTTAATATTGTTGAGGTGGTGGAACACAAGTCCAATCCTGCACTGCCTGGGGTTGCTCTGAAGAGTTCTGAGATGGAACGAAAGGAAGGAAGGGGTTCAGATGTTGAGATGTATTTATTTGTGTTGCCCTTATCACTTTTGGGGCCTGGGGCAGGCCCCGCTGGAAGTTTCCCGAATTCCCTGTGTCAGAATTAGGTGGTAAAAGTTGTCCATTCTTATGAAATTTAGATCTACATTCTTTTGCCCAATGATAACCCTTCTGACACCGTGGACATAAAGTCTTTGGAAGATTGACTTCTGAATTTATAGGTGAAGGAACGGATAGTGGAGGCATGTTAGGTGTTTCTTGTTGGTTATCTGCATTCTTATAAAGACATGCTCTACTAAAATGACCTGGCTTACCACATGCATAACAATAATTTCTGGGAGTACCCCCAGCCATAATGACAGGAGCTCCTTTTTTCTTTATTATATTTTGTACATATTGTGGATACATTTCCCCTTTTAATGCAGCTGCTATAGCAACACCCTGTATAAAGGCAGGTCCTACGTATGCACATTGTTTAATAAAATCAGTTATATTTCCAGTTTTCCTAATAAGTCTCAATAATGCTTGACAGGTACTGTTTGCATTTTCAAATGCCAATTGCTTAACAAGCATATCAGCTGCCTCTTGATTGGTAATTACTCTCTGTAATGCCTCTGTTAATCTTGACACAAAGTCTTCATATGCTTCATCAGCCCTTTGCTTAATTTCCCCCAAGGTAGTTGCTTTCCCAGCCACCAAAGGAAGAGATTTCCAGGCATTAACAGCACAACTAGTGACCTGCATCAAGACTTCCTTATCTAGGTACATTTGACTTTGTGCAGTATCATAATCTCCCTCACCTATTAACATATCCAACAAGATATCAGCTTTCCTTTGTCTTTTATTAATTGCAGTTTGTTTTTTAGCTAAGTCTTCATATTCTGTTTTCCACAACAGATATTGCCCACCCGAGAGACAGACTCGAGCCACTTGGACCCAATCATATGGTGTCATCCATCTGTTAGCAAGAGCATCTGGCAAAGTGAGTGTATAGGGAGCTAGTGGTCCATCATCAGCACATGCAGCCTTTAATTCTTTGAGAATCTTATTAGGCAGAGGTTCCCATGTCACCCCATCATCAAAGCCTCCTTCAAAACCTACAGGGAAACAAGTAGCAAATTCTGGATCATCAGAGACCTGCATTCTTCTGGAATGCATTTTTGGCTTAACATTAAATGTATTTTTAATCATTTTGTTAGTTGGAGGAGGTGGAGGTGGTCTCAAAGGCATCTCTGGTTTATAATCTGTAATGCAGGAAAACTAATTTTTGTCAAAGGTGTTTTTCTCTCAGAATTAATAACAGGAAAATCCCAAGGATTTGGCTCTCTATGATAAGCAGCAGCAGCCTCCTCCAGGTCTTTTTGATCCTGAGGGGACAACTCATCATCATCATCATCTATTTCACATTTTTCAAGTGTAGCTGCCAATACTTTCTTAGGAGGTGATTTTGGAGGTATTAAGGGAGTACTTTCATCTGGAGTTCCCATATAAAGTATTCTCTGTCTTTCTTGTACTGTATCTCTAATGAGATTCCATAGAGCAAAAGTATCTACAGGAACTTTTTCAGGACCATGAAGTGAATAATATGTTTTTAATTGATCCCCTACCTTAGCCCATGTATCCAAATTAACTGTACCTTCCTCTGGGAACCATGGACATTGTTCTTGAATAAAGTTTAAAAAGTTATCTAATTGACTAGTAGTTACCTTAATAACTCTTCCAGGTATCATATGTTTAATAATATGAATAAATAATTTTCTCTCTTTAGATTCCTTATGACCCATAGTTAACTTACATTTTATATTACTTATTAGATTATCCACCCTTCACTTACCTTGCCTATACTCTGCAAGGGGGTCTGCAGCACCCTAGGTGGAAGCCTAGCTATCCCAAACTCACTCTATTTACACTTAGCCTTCAGGTCCCTGTTCGGGTGCCACTTGCCGGAGTCCAACTCCAGCGAGTCCAGGGATACCTGAGGGATGGATAGCGTCGGTGAAGGAAATAAATCTATTACACTTCTTAAAGTATCAGCATTGCATGTTTCTCTTTCTCAAGTCTTTATTCTTCATTCTTCTTCTATTGTTTACAATCACAGGTTTATATATTGTAGTTGATTACATTACCAGGTACGTGGCCAAACAATCTTAGCACAATCAAACCTCAAAATATTCTATAAAGATTTTTTTAAAAAAATCCCCTAATTTCTAGATGTCCTATTAAAATATTTCCCCAAATTCCCATTAATCACAGGTTATTTCTTAGAAACCAAGCCAAGCAATTATATGATTATTTTAATTGTAAAAGTTGGAGCTACTTGTTCTTATTTCTCTTCTTGCATGGACAACCTTTTACAATGGTTCCATGTAAATATTTACAATATACCCTGCATGCCTTTTCTCGTTGTTTCCTTCAACTGAGACAGTGTTTTCTCCCTATCATAGCAACCAATTCTGCTCTAGTCATTTGCTTTTCTATAATTAATCTTCCTTTATAACAGAACCATAAATTTCCTATGTCATCAGGAACTCTGGCCCATGGCAATAACTCCATACTAGAGGGTGTTTTTCATAAAAATATCCCCATAGTTCCAGGATCTTAATTCTTTACCCATTTCCCCAGGGCTTTAGTGGGTACTTCCCATTCTATGATAGTTTCAGGAAGGGGAGTCCTAGAGGAATTTTTCTTTCACGTGGAGCAAAATACACCCAAAATTGCCCCTGTATGTAAATTTATTATCATAAAACATAACAACGGAACTGTAGTCCACCTTCCTTGTATGGCGCTGCCTTGCAGTTTACCCTTCCGTTGCTCATGACTTTGTCATGGTACAGTGGCTCTAGGATGGCTTCTGACACGAAAACATCTAAAAAACAGAGCTACAGAGGCTAAGGCACTTCCACTCATGGGCGTATATCTTGGACAAATTGAAAATCAAAAAGACACAGCCACCCCAAAGTTTACGACTGCTCTGTTTACAAGAACCTTGACTTTGGTACACCTTTAATATCCCAAGAAAGAGAGAAATGGATAGAGAAGTTGTGGTACTTATGTACAATGGAATATCCCTGAGCCATGAAATCAATGTCATAAGGCCAGTAGCAGCATAATGAATGGATTTAGGTACGATGATTCTAAGTTAATTAAGTCACACAGAAAAAGAAACTTATCCTAAGATATCACTTATAAAGGGAATCTAAACAGGGCTAAACATGAACTGAATTAGAAAACAGAACAGAGTCTCACATTTAGAAAACACTCTTATGCCTGCTTAGGGGGAAAGGTGAGGTGAAGTGATGAATAAAACCAGAGTTTGATATTAGCACATGTACCGTACCACAGACGAAATATGTAATAGACAAGTCCTACTCCTTGCTCAGTGAACTGGACTCAACACCCCCTATTCACCACAGACGAATATATCTCACTAGTAAGAGTCTTAAAACCTATGTATTGATATGTCTCCATAAGGGAATCAAGTGTGTCTAAAGTGGCATAAACACGGCAGTGTAAATCAACTCAACCCCATTATAAAAATAAATTTCAAACACAATACACAGAAACAGTGAAATTCTTACAAACTTCGTTCAGGGGCTCTGATGCAACCTGGATTGATGCCATCTACACCCACAGCTGGATGAGACATAAGCCTGGACACTTGGGGCTGAGAGGACTGGTGAGGCTGGGTGAGCAAATGCAGACCTCTGAAAGCAATAATGTATGCCACCCATTCCATGGGTTCTAATTCTCCAGATTTAAGGGAATGTTACTACAGCAAAAACATGCATGGGAAACCCAGAGGATGGGACACCGTGTTATCGGGAAAGCGTTCTAAAATGCACCTCATTTTTCCTGTACTGGTGCTCGGGTTCACCATTCCAGCCACTTTACTACCAATCTCCCTACTTGCAGAGTCAGTGCCTATAACCTCCTGTTTCCCACAGTTTGCAAATTGTGCAGAGGATGAATGGGAAGAGGGGGAACCAATGAGAGACTAGCTGTAGGCACTTGGACGGGCACATGTCACCCTAATTTTCCGTCAGGAAGAAGTATTATTCAAATGCTCAGCCTGCTGCCCTGGACCCAGAATAGGTCCTGAAGCAATCGTGCGGTTTTGTGGTGAGCTCAAAAAAAAAGCGAGTTTGAAAATGGAGCTCAGCGGCACAACAATTCACAAACCTGCAGAGTTTTACAGGACAACTATCATAGAAAAATCTGTTGAGGGAAGGCAACAAGGAGGACTTGAAAGCGAGGCAGAATTGCAGGAAACAGATTTCAAGAGGTAGATTGGAATCGCCTTTAAAGCACATGAAAAGCGGCAGTACTTCGACAAGGATGCACTTGGCCAAAAAGGGCGTATGCGTTTTTTCCTGAATATATTCAGGAAGAAATGCATACGCCCTTTTTGGTGAACCAAGCAAGCGGGCAATGAAAATCCTCACTACAATGTATTCTCACTACCCACCGGTCAAAAGGGAATTCCGAGAGAATTCTAAAAACCAGAAAGGTAAGACAGGATGTGGGGAACAGGGAGATTTGTTATGCTAAAGGAAAGGATGTATATTGCCAAGAGCCACTCTGGAGAAGTGCATGGTGTTTCCTAAAACATCTAAAAAACAGAGCTACAGAGTCTAGGGCACTTCCACTCATGGGCGTATATTTTTCAAAAATTGAAAATCAACAGGACAAAGCCACCCCAAAGTTTTTGACTGCTCTGCTTACAAGAACCTTGACTTCAGTACATCTTTATTATCCGAGGAAAGAGAAAAATGGATAGAGAAGTTGTGTTACTTATGTACGATGGAATATCCCTGAGCCATTAAATCAATGTCATAAGGCCAGTAGCGGTATAATGAATGGATTTTGGTACGATGATTCTAAGTGAAATAAGTCACACAGAAAAAGAAACTTATCCTAAGATATCACTTATAAAGGGAATCTAAACGTGGCTACACATGAACTGAATTAGAAAACAGAACAGAGTCTCACATTTAGAAAACACTCTTATGCCTCCTTAAGGGGAAAGGTGAGGTGGGGTGATGAATAAAACCAAAGTTTGATATTAGCACAGGTACCGTACCACAGACAAAATATGTAATAGACAAGTCCTACTCCTTGCTCAGTGAACTGGACTCAACACCCCCTATTCACCACAGATGAATATATCTGACTAGTAAGAATCTTAAAACTTATGCATTGATATGTCTCCGTAAGGGAATCAGATGTGTGTAGAGTTGCATAAACACGTCTGTGTAAATCAGCTCCACCTCATCATAAAAATAAATTTCAAACACAATACACAGAAACAGTGAAATTCTTACAAACTTTGTTCAGGGGCTCTGATGCAACCTGGATTGACCCCATCTATACCCACAGCTGGATGAGACATAAGGCTGGACACTTGGGGCTGAGAGGATTGGTGAGGTTGGGTTAGCAAATGCAGACCTCTGAAAGCAATAATGTATGCCACCCATTGCATGGGCCCTAACTCTATAGGTTTAATGGAATGTTACTATAGCAAAAACATGCATGGGAAACCCAGAGGATGGGACACCCTGTGATCGGGAAAGGTTTCTAAAATGCACCTCACTTTTCCTCTTTTAGTGCTCGGGTTCACCATTCCAGCCGCTTTACTCTCAATCTCCCCAATTGCAGAGTCAGCACCTATAACCTCCTGTTTCCCACAGTTTGCAATTTGTGCAGAGGATGAATGGGAAGAGGGGGAACCAATGAGAGATTAGCTGTAGGCACTTCGACGGGCACATGTCACCCTAATTTCCTGTCAGGAAGAAGAATTAATCAAAGGCTCAGCCTGCCATACCTGAACAAGAATAGGGCCTGAAGCAATCCTGCAGTTTTGCGCCCAGCTCACAAAAAAGCGAGTTTGAAAATGGAGCTCAGTGGCACAGCAATTCACAAACCTGCAGAGTTTTACAGGACAACTATCATCGAAAAATCAGTTGAGGGAAAGCAACGAAGGGGACTTGAATGGAGGTAGAATTGCAGGAAACAGATTTCATGATTTAGATTGGAATCGCCTTTACAGCACATAAAAATTGGCAGAACCTCGACAAGGATGCACTTGGCCAAAAAGGGCGTTTGTGTTTTTTCCTGAATATATTCAGGAAGTAACGCATATGCCCTTTTTGGCCAACCAAGCAAGGGGGCAATGAAAATCCCCACTACAATGTATTCTTACTTCCCACTGGTCGAAAGGGAATTCCGAGAGAATTCTAAAAACCAGAAAGGCAAGACAGGCTGTGGGGAACAAGGAACTTTATTATGCTAAAAGCAGGGATGTATATTGCCAGGAGCCACTCTGGAGAAGTGCATGGTGTTTCCTAGAACGTCTAAAAAACAGAGCTACAGAGCCTAGGGCACTTCCCCTCATGGGCGTATATCTTGGGAAAATTGAAAATCAACAGGACACAGCCACCCCAAAGCTTACAACTGCTCTGTTTACAAGAACCTTGACTACGGTACACCTTTAATATCACAGGAAAGAGAAAAATCGATAGAGAAGTTGTGGTACTTACGTACGGTGGAATATCCCTGAGCCATGAAATCAATGTCATAAGGCCAGTAGCATCATAATGAATGGATTTATGTATGATGATTCTAAGTGAATTAAGTCACACAGAAAAAGAAACTTATCCTAAGATATCACTTATAAAGGGAATCTAAACTGGGCTACACATGAACTGAATTAGAAAACAGAACAGAGTCTCACATTTAGAAAACACTCTTATTCCTGATTAGGGGGAAAGGTGAGGTGGGGTGATGAATAAAACCAGAGTTTGATATTAGCACATGTACCGTACCACCGACAAAATATGTAGTAGACAAAACCTACTCCTTACTCCCTGAACTGGACTCAACACCCCCTATTCACCGCAGATGAATATATCTGACTATTAAGAAGCTTAAAACTTATGTATTGATAAGTCTCTGTAAGGGAGTCAAGTGTGTCTAGAGTTGCATAAACACGTCAGTGTAAATCAGCTCCACCTCATTATAAAAATAAATTTCAAACACAAAACACAGAAACAGTGAAATTCTTACAAACTTCGTTCAGGGGCTCTGATGCAACCTGGATTGACCCCATCTACAACCACAGCTGGATGAGACATAAAGCTGGACACTTGGGGCTGAGAGTATTTGTGAGGTTGGGTGAGCAAATGCAGACACTGTAAAGCAATAATGCTTGCCACCCACTCCATGGTTCCCAATTCTCCAGGTTTAAGGGAATGTTACTACAGCGAAAACATGCATGGGAATTACAGAGGATGGGGCACCGTGTGATCGGGAAATGCTTCTAAAATGCACCTCATTTTTCCTGTCCTGGTGCTCGGGTTCACCATTCCAGCCACTTTACTATCAATCTCCCCACTTGCAGAGTCAGTGCCTTTAACCTCCTGTTTCGCACAGTTTGCAATTTGTGCAGAGGATGAAAGTGATTGGGGGGGAACCAATGAGAGCCTAGCTGTAGGCACTTGGACGGGCACAAGTCACCCTGATTTCCCATCAGGAAGAAAAATTAATCAAAGGCTCAGCCTGCAGTCCCAGAAGCAGAATAGGACCTGAAGCATTTCTGCGGTTTCGTGGCCAGCTCGCAAAAAAGCGAGTTGTAAAGTGGAGCTCAGGAGCACAGCAGTTCACAAACCTGCAGAGCATTTCATTACAGGACAACTATCATAGAAAAATCTGTTGAGGGAAAGCAACGAGGAGGACTTGAAAGCGAGGCAGAATTGCAGGAAACAGATTTCAAGAGGTAGATGGGAATCGCCTTTAAAGCACATGAAAAGTGGCAGAACTTCGACAATGATGCACTTGGCCAAAAAGGGTGTATGCGTTTTTTCAGGAATGCATACACCCTTTTTGGCCAACCAAGCTAGCGGCCAATAAAAATCCGCACTACAAGGAAGTCTCATTTCCCATCGGTCAAAAGGGAATTCTAAAAAGGTCTAAAAACCAGAAAGGCAAGACAGGCTGTGGGGAACAGGGAGCTTAGTTTTGCTAATGGGAGGGATGTAAATTGCCAATAGCCACTCTGGAGAAGTCCATGGTGTTTCCTAAAACATCTAAAAAAGAGAGCTACGGAGCCTAGGGCATTTCTACTCATGGGCGTATATCTTGGGAAAATTGAAAATCAACAAGACACAGCTACCCCAAAGTTTACGACTGTTCTGTTTAGAAGAACCTTGACTTTGGTACACATTTAATATCCCAGGAAAGAGAGAAATGGATAGAGAAGTTCTGGTACTTACGTACGATGGAATATCCCTGCGCATTGAAATCAATGTTATAAGGCCAGTAGCAGCATAATGAATGGATTTAGGTACGATGATTCTAAGTGAAATAAGTCACACTGAAAAAGAAACTTATCTTAAGATATCACTTATAAAGTGAATGTAAACATGGCTACACATGAACTGAATTAGAAAACTGAATAGAGTCTCACATTTAGAAAACACTCTTATGCCTGCTTAAGGGGAAAGGTGAGGTGGGTGATGAATAAAACCAGAGTTTGATATTAGCACAGGTACCGTACAACAGACGAAATATGTAGTAGACAAGACCTCCTCCTTGCTCTGTGAACGGGACTCAACACCCCCTATTCACAGCAGACGAATATATCTGACTAGTAAGAATCTTAAAACCTATGTATTGATATGTCTCCGTAAGGGAATCAAGTGTGTCTAGAGTGGCATAAACACGGCAGTGTAAATCAGCTCAACCCCATTTTAAAATAAATTTCAAAAACAATACAAATAAACAGCGAAATTCTTACAAACTTCATTCAGGGTCTCTGATGCAACCTGGATTGACCCACTGAAGTTGTTCTCTTCTAGACACCACATATATGGATCTTTTTTTTTGCATCCTTTCAGCAAGCCTGTGTCTTTTAGTTGGAGCATTTAATCCATTTTCATTTAAGGTAGTAATTGATATGTATGTTCCTATTACCATTTTCTTAATTGTCTTGGGTTTATTTTTGTAGGTCTTTTCCTTCGCTTGTGTTTCCTGCCTAGAGAACTTCCTTTAGCATTTGTTCTAAAGCTGGTTTGGTGGCGCTGAATTCTCTTTGATTTTGCTTGTCTGTAAAAGTTTTAATTTCTCCATTGAATCTGAATGAGATCCTTGCTGAGTCGAGCAATCTTAGTAGTAGGTTTTTCTCTTTCTTCACTTTAAATCTGTCCTGGCACTCCCTTCTGGCTTGCAGAGTTTTCTGCTGTAAGATCAGCTGTTAACCCTATGGGATTCTCTTGTATGTTATTTGTTGTTTTTCCCTTGCTGTTTTTAATATTTTTTTCTTTATATTTAATTTTTGATAGTTTGATTAATATGTGTCTGGGTGTGTTTATCTTTGGATTTATCCTCTATGGGACTCTCTGTGGTTACTGGAGTTGATTGACTATTTCCTTTCCCATGTTAGGGAAGTTTTCAACTATAATCTCTTCCATATTTCTCAGTCCAGTCCCTTTCTTTTTCTCTTCTTCTTCTGGGACACCTACAATTCGATTTTTGGTACATTTATTGTTGTCCCAGAGGTCTCCGAAACTATCCTCAATTCTTTTCATTCTGTTTTCTTTATTCTGCTCTGAGATAGTTATTTCCACTATTTTATCTTCCAGGTCACTTATCCATTCCTCTGCCTTAGTTATTCTGCTATTGATTCCTTCTAGATAATTTTTTATTTCATTTCCTGTGTTGTTCATGATTGTTTGTTTGCTCTTTAGTTCTTCTAGGTCCTTGTTAAACATTTCTTGTATTTTCTCCATTTCTCCATTATTTCCAAAATTTTGGAACATCTTTACTATCATTACTCTGAATTTTTTTCAGGTAGAATGCTTATTCCCTCTTCATTTGTTTGGTCTGGTTGGTTTTTACCTTGCTCCTTCATCTGCTGTGTATTTCTCTGTCTTCTCTTTTGCTTAACTTACTGTGTTTGGGCTCTCCTTTTTGCAGGCTGCAGGTTCATAGTTCCCGTTGTTTCTGGTTTCTGCCTCCAGGGGCTAAGGTTGGTTCAGTGGGTTTGGTAGGCTTCCTGGTGTAAGGGACTGGTGCCTATGTCTGGTGGATGAGGCTGGATCTTGTCTTTCTGGTGGGCAGGACGGCATCCAGTGGTGTGTTTTGGGGTGTCTGTGACCTTATTATGATTTTAGACCGTCTCTCTGCTAATGTGTGGGGTTGTGTTCCTGTCTTGCTTTTTGTTTGGAATAGGGGGTTCCACACTGTAGCTTGCTGGTCATTGAGTGGAGCTGGGTCTTAGCGTTGAGATGGAGATCTCTGGGAGAGCTTTCGCCATTTGATATTATGTGGAGCCTGGAGGTCTCTGGTGGACCAGTGTCCTCAACTGAGCTCTCCCACCTCAGAGGCACAGGCCTGAACCTGGCTGGAGCACCAAGACCCTGTCAACCACATGGCTCAGAAGAAAAGGGAGAAAGAAAGAAAGAAAAAAGAAAGAAAGAAAGAAAGAAAGAAAAAATAAATTAAATAAAGTTATTATTAAAAATAAAAAAATTAAAAAGTAATTTAAAAAGAAAGAAAGAAGAGAGCAACCGAAGCAAAAAACAAATCCACCAATGATAACCAGTGCTAAAAACTATACTAAAAAAAAAAAGTACAGACAGAACCGTCGGACAAATGGTAAAAGCAAAGCTGTACAGCAAAATCACACAAAGTCCACCGCCTCAATTTTGGGATGATTCATTTTCTATTCATGTATTCCAGAGATGCATGGTACATCAAGTTGATTGTGGAGATTTAATACGCTGCTACTTAAGCTGCTGGGTGAAATTTCCCTTTCTCTTTGTTAACACAGTTCCTGGGGTTCAGCTTTGGATTTGGCCCAGCCTCTGCATGTAGGTCACCTGAGGGTGTCTTTTTTTTTGCTCAGACAGGACGAGGTTAAAGTAGCAGCTGATTAGGGGATCTGGCTACCTCAGGTCGGTGGGAGGGAGGGGTATGGAATGTGGGGCGAGCCTGCGGCTGCAGAGGCAAGCATGACGTTTCACCAGCCTGAGGCTCCATGTGTTCTCCGAGGGAAGTTGTCCCTGGATCACGGGACCCTGGCAGTGGTGGGCTGCACAGGCTCCTGGCAGGGGAGGTGTGGATAGTGACCTGTGCTTGTACAGAGGGTTTACGGTGGCCGCAGCAGCAGCCTTAGCATCTCATGCCCATCTCTGGTGTCTGAGCTGATAGCCACAGCTCGTGCCCATCTCTGAAGCTGGTTTAGGAAGTGCTCTGTATCCCCTCTCCTCGCACACCCTGAAACAATGGTCTCTTGCCAATTAGGCAGTTCCAGACTTTTTCCTGGACTCCCTCCAGGCTAGCTGTGGTGCTTAGCCCCTTTAGGCTGTGTTCAAGCTGCCAACCCCAGACCTCTCCCTGGGGTCTGGACTCCGAACCCTGAGCCTCAGCTCCCAGCCCCCACCCACCCCTGCAGTTGAGGAGAGAAGCCTCTCATGCTGGTGAGTGCTGGTCGGCAGGTCTCCTGTGTGCGGGAATCTCTCTGCTTTGCCCTCTGCACTCCTATTGCTGGGTTCTCCTCTGTGGGTCTGAAACCACCCCCCATCTCCACCAGTGACGGGGCTTCTAGTGTGTGGAAACCTTTCCTCCTTCACAGCTGCCTCCCACTGGTGCAGGTCCCATCCCTATTCTTTTGTCTCTGGTTTTTCTTTTTTCTTTTGCCCTACCCAGGTACGTGGGGGAATTTCTTGCCTTTTGGGAAGTCTGAGGTCTTCTGCAGTGTTCAGTTTGTGTTCTGTAGGAGCTGTTCCACATGTAGATATGTTTCAGATGCATTTGTGGGGAGGAAAGTGATCTCCACATCTTACTCCTCCGTCATCTTACCAACATCTCTCTCACTGTTGGTAGTTTGATAGGGATTGCAATGAATCTGTAGATTGCTTTGGGTAGTATAGTCATTTTCACAATGTTGATCCTTCCAATTCAAGACAGGAATTCCATATGTTTTTATCATCTTTGATTTCTTTCATCAGTGTCTTATACTTTTTTGCATACAGGTTTTTTTCCTCCTTAAGTAGGTTTATTCCTAGGTCCTTTTATACTTTTTGTTTCAATGGTGAATGGGAGTGTTTCCTTAATTTCTCTTTCTGAGTTTTCATTGTTATTATAGGAATGCAAGAGATTTCTGTGCATTAATTTTGTATCCTGCTACTTTACCAAATTCATTGATTAGCTCTAGTAGTTTTCTGGTAGCACCTTTAGGATTTTCTATGTATAATATCATGTCATCTGCAAACAGTGACAGTGTTATTTCTTCTTTTCCAGTTTGGATTCCTTTTATTTCTTTTTCTTCTCTGTTTGCCATGGCTTAAACTTCCAAAACTATGTTGAATAATAGTAGTGAATTGGGCACCCTTGTCTTGTTCCTGGTCTTAGAAGAAATGTTTTCAGTTTTTCACCATTGAGAAATCATTCTCATTTGGCTGTGGGTTTGTCATATATGGCTTTTATTATGTTGAGGTAGATTCCCTCTATGCCCACTTTCTGGAGAGTTTTTTATCATAAATCAGTGTTGAATTTTGTCAAAAGCTTTCTCTGCATCTATTGAGATTATCACATGGTTTTTATCCTTCAATTTGTTAATATAGTGTATCACATTGATTATTTTGTGTATATTGAAGATTCCTTGCATTCCTGGGATAAACCCTCTTGATCATGGTGTATGACCCTTTTAATGTTCTGTTCGATTCTGTATGCTAGTATTTTGTTGAGGATTTTTGCATGTATATTTATCAGTGATATTGGCCTGTAATTTTCTTTTTTTGTGACATCTTTGTCTGGTGTTGGTATCAGGGTGATGGTGTCCTTGTAGAATGATTTCGGGAGCGTTCCTCCCTCTGCTACATTTTGGAAGAGTTTGCGAAGGACAGGCACTAGCTCTTCTCTAAATGTTTGATAGAATTCTCCTGTGAAACCATGTGGCCCTGGGCTTTTGTTTCTTGGAAGATTTTTTTTTCAGATAAAATAGACTTTATTTATTTATTTTATTAGTTTCTGCTTTATAACAAAGTGAATCAGTCGTACATATACATCTGTTCCCACATCCCTTCCCTCTTGCATCTCCCTCCCTCCCACCCTCCCTATCACACCCTTCCAGGCGGTCACAAAGCACTGAGCTGATCTCCCTGTGCTATGCGGCTGCTTCCCACTATCTATCTACCTTACGTTTGGTACTGTATATATGTCCATGCCTCTCTTTCGCTTTGTCACAGCTTACCCTTCTCCCTCCCCATATCCTCAAGTCTATTCTCAAGTAGGTCTGTGTCTTTATTACTGTTAACCACAGTTTCAATTTCAGTGTTTGTGATTGGTCTGTTCATATTTTCTGTTTCTTCCTGGTTTAGTCTTGGAAGGTTGTACTTTTCTAAGAATTTGTCCATGTGTTCCAGGTTGTCCATTTTATTGGCATGTAGTTGCTTGTAGTAGTCTCAAATGATCCTTCATATTTCTGCAGTGTCTTTTCCTTTTTCACTTCTAATTCTGTTGATATGAGTCTTCTCCCTTTTTTTCTTGATGAGTCTGGCTAATGGTTTATCAATTTTGCTTATCTTCTCAAAGAACCAGCTTTTAGTTTTATTGATTTTTGCTATTGTTTCCTTCATTTCTTTTTCATTTATTTCTGATCTGATTTTTATGATTTCTTTCCTTCTGCGAACATTGGGTTTTTTTTCCTTATTCTTTCTCTAATTGCTTTAGGTGTAAGGTTAGGTTGTTTATTTGAGATGTTTCTTGTTTCTTAAGGTAGGATGGTATTGCTATAGACTTCCCTCTTTGAACTGATTTTGCTGCATCCCATAGCTTTTGGGTTATCATGTTTTCATTGTCATTTGTTTCTAGGTATTTTTTGCTTTCCTCTTTGATTTCTTCAGTGATCTATTGGTTGTTTAGTAGCATACTGTTTAGCCTCCATGTGTTTGTAATTTTTGCCTTTTTATTTTCCCTGTAATTGATATCTAGTCTCATAGCATTGTGGTCAGAAAAGATGCTTGATATCATTTCAATTTTCTTAAATTTACTGAGGCTTGATATGACCCAAGATGTGATCTGTCCTGGAGAATGTTCCATGTGCACTTGAGAAGAAATTGTATTTTGTTGTTTTTCAATGGAATGTCCTATAAATATCAATTAAGTCCATCTGGTCTATTGTGTCATTTAAAGTTTGTGTTTCCTTATTTATTTTCCATTGGTATAAGTGGGGTGTTAAATTCCTCTACTATTATTGAAAAGCTTTTGTCTGAGTCCTTAGTCTTGATGATATTGCCCATGTATTTGGAGGTACTACAAAACCAGCTCCCCTTTGCATAGTTTCTGCTTATGAAAAGTCAGGTGGGTGGGGTCCTCCCAGCCTTGACTGCAGTGCTGTGCTCCTGGTTCGCTGGCTCAGGCAGTAGCCACCCCTCTGTCACACTCTCTACTGAGTTTTACTAACCAAAGCAGTCTGAGGTCTGGGTTTCCATTTCTTTAGTAAAAACTTCCCACGATTGATGATGATTCCTACAAGATGTCTTTGACAGCATCTGGATAGAGTTGGGAGGAGGGGTACTTTTTCTTTTCTTTTTTTCCCAGGATAAAATGGACAAGTTCCATGCTGGGCACAGGATCTGGTTCAAAGTTTGTACCATATGTCCACAGTTTTTCTTTTCTTTCACTGTGTAGGGGCCATCTCAGTTTCCATTTCTGTTTTCTCCTCTGTCTCTGAAAAATAGTGATTAGTAAGATCCATTTGTCATCCATTTTCCTTGGTAATTGGCTGTGTGTGTGTGTGTCTGCTTTTACCCATCCTCCTATTCCCTCTCCAGCCAGGCAGGAGGCTGGGACGGTACCAGATGGCATTCTGGGCGCCTCTGATCTGCAGGCAATGTGTTCTATCCCTTTTAAAGGTCCTCCTGCTTTATCCACCTGTTATTTAAATAACTCCTTTTCGCTCCACTTTCTGTTTCTGCTGCTACAACTCCACATCCCATGGCCAATTCTAGAGAGGATCTAGGGTTGAATTCTAGGGTTACCTACTTCTTTTTTTCTGGAAACTGTCTTATTTATAGATGGTTTCATCTTGTATATAGAAAGTCTCAATGAATCCACTAAAAAACTATCAGAACTAATAAACAGGTTCTGCAATGTGACCATGGTAAAAGATCAATATTCAAACATCAATTGTATTTCTGTAAACTAGCAAGGAATGGGAAAGATCGCTGAGCCCAGTGTTCCAGGTTCTGCTGGGTGGCTGGCGTAATTGCCAGATGTTGGGGTCAGACAGAGTTGAGGCGATGTTCCAGCTCTGCTGCTTTCTAATATTACTTCAAGTGGGTTAATTTACCTTGAATAGTCCCTTCATCTATAAAATTGGAATTGGTATGGGAAATAAGTTAGCTTATGTTACTTCTCATAGCATGTCACCAAGAAATCCTGTTATTTCCAAATTCAAAACATATCCATGTTCTTCTTGAGAAGATCCCTCTAGTGGTACCCTGAAGAACAGTTTGAAGGGACCTAGAGTGAATATGGATGCATCAGTTTTGGGGCTATAGCAGTAGTTAGGTGACTGCTGACATTTAGGTGATTTCTATTCATTTAGATTTTCTTTAACTTTTTAAAAACAGAGTTTTCTAGCTTTCAGTGTAAAAGGCTTGAGTTTCTTTTATTAAATTTATTACAAGGAATTTTATTCTCTTGTTGCCATTGTAAGTGAGATTGCCATTTTAAATCTCATTTATGAGCTATTCATTGCTAGTTTACAGGAATACAATTGATTTTTAAATATTGATTGCAGAACTTATTATTTCTGATAGCTGTTTAGTGGATTAATTTACTTCTTATATACAAGACCCAACTGTCTATAAATTAGTTTTACTCCCTCTTTTCCAGTCTGCATGCCTTTCCTTCCTCCCTTCTTTCTTTCCTTCCTTCCTTCCTTCCTTCCTTCCTTCCTTCCTTCCTTCCTTCCTTCTTTCCTTCCTTCCTTCCTTTTTTCCCTCCTTCCTAAATGCCATGGTTAAAACCTCCAGTACAATGTTGAACAGAGGTGGTGAAAATGGACATCCTTATTTTGTTCCTGTTCATAGAAGGAAAGCTTTCAATCATCTTTCTCCATTAAGTATCATGTTAACTATTGGTTTTAAGTAGATCCCTTTATTGGGTGGAGGAAGTTATCTTCTATCCCTAGTTTGTTGAGTATATTTATCATGAAAGCGTAATGGATTTTATCAAATGTTTTTTCTGTGTCTATTAAAATGATAACATGGTTTTTATTCTTTATTTTATTATTACGGTGGGTTACTACATTGGTTGATTTTCAGATATTCAACCAACCCTGCATTCCTGGGAGAAATCCCACTTGACCATTGTCTATAACATTTTTTACTCATTGCTATATTTGGTTTGCTCCACAAAGCTCTCTGCTGCTTTCTACTCTGGTCTGTCTCTGGTTTCTACTCTTCCTTCCTTAGAGTCCTTTTCTCTTTTGAAAAATAGAGCAGTCAGAGAAATCTTCTTAAAACATGTTAGATCATTGCTGAAAATCCTGTAGTGAATCCCTCACTTGGAGTGAAAGGAAGGCCTTTAGAGTGCTTACCAGGCTCTACATGAATAGTTCCCTGTTACTGCTCACCCCAGCTCCTGCTCCTCTCCTCTCATCTGTTTTGGCTCCAGCAGCCCTGGCCAACTTGCTCTTCCTTGAACAGGTCAGGCCTATTGTCATTTTAGAGGGTCTGAACATGCTTCCTTCTGATATTCATATAGCAACTTTCTTCCCTCCTTCATGCCTTTGCTCAGAATTTCCCTTCTCCATGAAGCCTACTGTAGCCAAACTTGCAAGCCAGCCCTGTGCATCTTATCTCTTTACCTTGTTCTTACTTTTCTTTTTTTCCCCTCATAACACTGACCACATTTTAGAATGCTAATTTAATGTATTCCTCAAAAATACCGATTACCTATTAACTATTTCTTTCACCCTAACCCTTTTGAGTGCAAGAACCTTTGGTTTATCAGTTTATCCCAGCACATAGTAAGTGCTCAGTAAATATTTGTTGAATGAATAGACAGTGTATATAAAGCTCCTAGGGCCTGATATTTGGAAAAGGTTCAACAAATATTCGATGGTGTTCTGTTTTCAAATACTATTAAATGGTGTGGGTAGAATAAGGCAAAGCAAAATGTTTTCTCTTTTCTGGAGTTTGCAGGCTGAAAGAGGAGACAGACATTAATAAAATAATCATGAAATGAGTGAAGAATTACAAACTAAATTGAGCAATTAAAAAGGGTGGGTTGCAAAGGATGAACACACCAATTAGAGGGCCTGGACCTAGGCTAGGGGTCACAGAAGTCTTTCCTAAGGAAGTGACACCTGAGTTAGGATGTGAAGGAGGAGGGGAAGGTCTAGAGCATTTTAGGCTGTGTCATTAGCAAGGACAAAGGGCAAGTTATGGGAACATGTTCCAAAGCTTGGAAAAAGGCCAGAGGGGCAGAACCACAGAGAGTAAGAGGGTGGTATGAAACTAGGCTGGAGCATGTGACAGGAGCCAGGCTTTGTAGGGTCTCCTAGACCATGTTTTAAGATTTGGATTTTTATCCAAGAGTGAAAGGGGGCATGGGAGTGGCAATGTGAGGTTTCCTTAATCAGATGTTCTTGGGAAGATCACTAGTTGCAGCTGAAAGAACAGTTTGAAGGGGTTCTAGAGTTGATATGAACAGATTCATTCTGGAGTTTCACAGTAGTTAGGTGAGAGATATTTGGGTGATTTTAATTTATTCCATTAACTTATGCTCAACTATATTTTCTTTTTCCTTTTAATGTTTGAATTTTATTTTATTTTTTTATATAGCAGGTTCTTATTAGTCATCAGTTTTATACACATCAGTGTATACATGTCAATCCCAATCTCCCAATTCATCCCACCCCCACCCCCACCCCCCTGCCGCTTTCCCCACTTAGTGTCCATTCGTTTGTTCTCTACGTCTGTGTCTCAATTTCTGCCCTGCAAACCGGTTCATCTGTACCATTTTTCTAGGTTCCACATATATGTGTTAATATACGATATATGTTTTTCTGACTTACTTCACTGTGTATGACAGCCTCTAGATCCATCCACGTCTCAATAATGACCCAATTTCGTTCCTTTTTATGGCTGAGCATTATTCCATTGTATATATGTACCACATCTTCTTTATCCATTCGTCTGTTGATGGGCATTTAGGTTGCTTCCATGACCTGGCTATTGTAAATAGTGCTGCAATGAACATTGGAGTGCATGTGTATTTTGGAATTATGGTTTTCTCTTGGTATATGCCCAGTAGTGGGATTGCTGGATCATATGGTAATTCTATTTTTACTTTTTTAAGGAACCTCCATACTGTTCTCCATAGTGGCTGTATCAATTTAAATTCCCACCAACAGTGCAAGAGGGTTCCCTTTTCTCCATACCCTCTCCAGCATTTGTTGTTTGTAGATTTCCTGATGATGCCCATTCTAACTGTTGTGAGGTGATACCTCATTGTAGTTTTGATTTGCATTTCTCTAATAATTAGTGATGTTGAGCAGCTTTTCATGTGCTTCTTGCCCATCTGTATGTCTTCTTTGGAGAAATGTCTATTTAGGTCTTCTGTCCATTTTTGGATTGGGTGGTTTGTTTTTTTAATATTGAGCTGCATGAGCTGTTTATATATTTTGGAGATTAATCCTTTGTCTATTGATTCCTTTGCAAATATTTTCTCCCATTCTGAGGGTTGTCTTTTCATCTTGCTTATGTTTTTCTTTGCTGTGCAACAGCTTTTAAGTTTCATTAGGTCCCATTTGTTTACTTTTGTTTTGATTTCCATTACTCTAGGAGGTGGATCAGAAAAGATCTTGCTGTGATTTATGTCAAAGAGTGTTCTTCCTGTGTTTTCCTCTGAGAGCTTTATAGTGTCCGGTCTTACATTTAGGTCCCTAATCCATTTTGAATTTATTTTTGTGTATGGTGTTAGGGAGTGTTCTAATTTCATTCTTTTACATGTAGCTGTCCAGTTTTCCCAGCACCACTTATTGAAGAGACTGTCTTTTCTCCATTGTATATCCTTGCCTCCTTTGTCATAGATTAGTTGACCATAGGTGCGTGGGTTTACCTCTGGGCTTTCTATCTTGTTCCATTGGTCTATGTTTCTGTTTTTGTGCCAGTACCATATTGTCTTGATTACTGTAGCTTTGTAGTACAGTCTGAAGTCAGGGAGTCTGATTCCTCCAGCTGCGTTTTTTTCCCTCAAGACTGCTTTGGCTATTCGGGGTCTTTTGTGTCTCCATACAAATTTTAAGATCTTTTGTTCTAGTTCTCTAAAAATTGCCGTTGGTAATTTGATAGGGATTGCATTGAATCTGTAGATTGCTTTCGGTAGTATAGTCATTTTCACAATATTGATTCTTCCAATCCAAGAACATGGTATATCTCTCCATCTGTTGGTATCATCTTTAATTTCTTTCATCATTGTCTAATAGTTTTCTGCATACAGGTCTTTTGTCTCCTAGTAGGTTTATTCCTAGGTCTTTTATTCTTTTTGTTGCAATGGTAAATGGGAGTGTTCCCTTAATTTCTCTTTCAGATTTTTCATCATTAGTGTATAGGAATGCAAGAGATTTCTGTGCATTAATTTTGTATCATGCAACTTTACCAAATTCATTGATTAGCTCTAGTAGTTTTCTGGTGGCATCTTTAGGATTCTCTATGTATAGTTTCAGGTCATCTGCAAACAGTGACGGTTTTACTTCTTCTTTTCCAATTTGTATTATTTTTATTTGTTTTTCTTCTATGATTGCTGTGGCTAGGACTTCCAAAACTATGTTGAATAATAGTGGTGAGAGTGGACATTCTTGTCTTGTTCCTGATCTTACAAGAAATGCTTTCAGTTTTTCACCATTGAGAATGATGTTTGCTGTGGGTTTGTCGTTTATGGCCTTTATTATGTTGAGGTAGGTTCCCTCCATGCCCACTTTCTGGAGAGTTTTTATCATAAATCGGTGTTGGATTTTGTCAAAAGCTTTTTCTGTATCTATTGAGATGATCAGATGGTTTTTATTCTTCAGTTTGTTAATCTGGTATATCATATTGATTGATTTGCATATATTGAAGAATCCTTGCATCTCTGGGATAAATCCCACTTGATTATGGTGTGTGATCCTTTTAATGTGTTATTGGATTCTGTTTGCTAGTATTTTGTTGAGGATTTTTGCACGTATATTCATCAGTGATATTGGTCTGTAATTTTCTTTTTTTGTAGTATCTTTGTCTGGTTTTGGTATCAGGGTGATGGTGGCCTCATATAATGAGTTTGGGAGCATTCCTCCCTCTGCAATTTTGTGGCAGAGTTTGGGAAGGATGGGTGTTAGCTCTTCTCTAAATATTTGATAGAATTCACTTGTGAAGCCATCTGTTCCTGGACTTTTATTTGTTGGAAGATTTTTCATCACAGCTTCAATTTCATTACTTGTGATTGCTCTGTTCATGTTTTCTGTTTCTTCCTGGTTCAGTCTTGAAAGGTTTTACCTTTCTAAGAATTTGTCCATTTCTTCCAGGTTGTCCATTTTATTGGCATAGAGTTTCTTATAGTAGTCTCTTAGGATGCTTTGTATTTCTGCAGTGTCTGTTGTAACTTCTCCTTTTACATTTCTAATTTTGTTGAATTGAGTCTTCTCCCTCTTTTTCTTGATAAGTCTGGCTAATTGTTTATCAGTTTTTTTATCTTCTCAAAGAACCAGCTTTTAGTTTTATTGATCTTTGCTATTGTTTTCTCTGTTTCTATTTCATTTATTTCTACTCTGATCTTTATGATTTCTTTCCTTCTGATAACTTTGGGTTTTGTTTGTTCTTCTTTCTCTAGTTACTTTTGTTGTAAGGTTAGATTGCTTATTTGAGATTTTTCTTGTTTCTTGAGGTAGGCTTGTATAGCTATAAACTTCCCTCTTAGAACTGCTTTTGTTGCATCCCATAGGTTTTAGATCATCGTGTTTTCATTGTCATTTGTCTCTACATATTGTTTGTTTTCCTCTGATTTCTTCAGTGATCTCTTGGTTTTTAGTAACGTATTGTTTAGCCTCCATGTGTTTGTGTTTTTTACACTTTTCCCATAGTAATTCATTTCTAATCTCACAACGTTGTGGTCAGAAAAGATGCTTGATATGATTTCAATTTTCTTAAGTTTACTGAGGCTTGATTCATGACCCAAGATGTGATCTATCCTGGAGAATGTTCCGTGTGCACTTGAGGAGAAAGTGTAGTCTGCTGTTTTTGGATGGAATGTCCTATAAATATGAATTAAATCTATCTGGCTATTGTGTCATTTAAAGCTTGTGTTTCCTTATTAATTTTCTGTTTGGATGATCTGTCCATTGGTGTAAGTGATGTCTTAAAGTCCCCCAGTATTATTGTGTTACTGTCAATTTCCTCTTTTATAGCTGTTAGCAGTTGCCTTATGTATTGAAGTGTTCCTATGTTGGGTGCATATATGTTTATAATTGTTATATCTTCTTCTTGGTTTTATCCCTTGATCATTATGTAGTGTCCTTTCTTGTCTCTTGTAACATTCTTTATTTTAAAGTCTCTTTTACCTGATATGAGTATTGCTTTCTTTTTATTTCCATTTTCATGGAATATGTTTTCCATCCCCACACTTTCAGTCTGTATGTGTCCCTAGGTCTGAAGTGGGTCTCTTCTAGACACCACATATATGGGTCTTGTTTTTGTATCCATTCAGCAAGCCTGTGTCTTTTGGTTGGAGCATTTAATCCATTCACGTTTCAGGTAATTATCGATATGTATGTTCCTATGACCATTTTCTTAATTGTTTTGGGTTTGTTTTTGTAGGTCCTTTCTTCTCTTGTGTTTTGCACTTTGAAAAGTTCCTTTAGCAGTTGTTGTAGAGCTGGTTTGGTGGTGCTGAATTCTCTTAGCTTTTGCTTGTCTGTAACACTTTTGCTTTCTTCATTGAATCTGAATGTGACCCTTGCTGGGTAGAGTAATCTTGGTTGTAGTTTCTTCCCTTTCATCACTTCAAGTATATCATGCCACTCCCTTCTGGCTTGTGGAGTTTCTGCTGAGAAATCAGCTGTTAATCTTATGGGAGTTCTTTGTATCTTACTTGTTGTTTTTCCCTTGCTGCTTTCAATAATTTGTCTTTGTCTTTAATTTTGCCAATTTGATTACTATGTGTCTCAGCGTGTTTCTCCTTGGGTATATCCTGTATGGGACTGTCTGTGCTTTCTGGACTTGGGTGGCTATTTCCTTTCCAATATTAGGGAAGTTTTTGACTCTAATCTCTTCAAATACTTTCTTGGGTCCTTTCTCTCTCTCTTCTCCTTCTGGGACCCCTATAATGTGAATGTTGTTACGTTAACAGCCAGAGGTTTCTTAGGCTGTCTTCATTTCTTTTCATTCTTTTTTCTTTATTCTGTTTCACAGCCTTGAATTCCACCATTCTGTCTTCCAGGTCACTTATCCGTTCTTCCACCTCAGTTATTCTGCTATTGATTCCTTCTACTGTAGTTTTCATTTCAGTTATTGTATTGTTCATCTTGTTTGTTTGTTCTTTAATTCTTCCAGATCTTTGTTAAACATTTCTTGTATCTTCTCAGTCTTAGCCTCCATTCTTTTTCCAAGGTCCTGGATCATCTTCACTATCATGATTCTGAATTCTTTTTCTGGAAGGTTGCCTATCTCCACTTCATTTAGTTGTTTTTCTGGGGTTTTATCTTGTTCCTTCATCTGATACGTAGCCCTCTGCCTTTTCTTCTTGTCTATCTTTCAGTGAATGTGGTTTTTGTTCCACAGACTGCAGGATTGCAGTTCTTTTTGCTTCTCTCCCATCTTTGGCTAATGTGACACTTACCATGTATTTTCTGCTATATCATGTCACTGTTTGGATACATGTTTATTTATTAATTTATCATACTATTAGCTTCCTTCTAGAGGGTTGAGATCTGGGTGTCACCTTGAATCTTCCTTGCAACATCAAAGAGTAACTGAGCCAGATTGACACTGTCCCCTAAACCAGTTATTCTCAAAGGTTCATATGCATATGAATTATCTGCTAGAATAAATATACTGATTCAGCAGGCCGGAGATGGGGCTTGAGAGTCTGCATTTCTATTTGGCTCTCAGGAAATATGAAGCTGCAGGTGGGAGACCCATGCTTTGAGTAGCAAGACTCTAAACTTCCCTTTAACCCCTCTCTCTTCCTTCTTCCTCTACGTCACTCTTTTGGCTGGGGACCCTGTTACCTCAGATCCTCCTAACTGACCTGCCTGAAGCCTGTTCTTCCCCACCACCAGTGTATCCCTTATAAAACTATTATCTAACAGAGCCCTACCTCCATGGTGAACTCATCCAAACAAATGTGCCATGCAAATCGTAAATGCAGAGTTGCCCTAAGTCCTGACCTGTGATCTAAGGACCTGGCTAGGTATTTTGCTTCGGACATCCCCATTCTTCCTTTTCCTGCTTCTGTGGTTTCCTTCTTCTCTGCTAACCTCCTCTGATGAACTCAATATGGCTACTCTGCTTTTCCCCAAAGTACTGATATTCATTTTCTCCCAACCCAAGCCAGGCCCTCTGCACTGTGGCTCACAGATTTTCCACACTGGCTTGGGCTGCCAGCAACACCTTCAACGTGCCCTTTCTTAAATCCACTGTTGCCCCGCTGTTAGGGAACTGTTGGCCAAAACTGCCCACCTTAGCCACGCATGATGATAACCACGTGCATGTATTGTTTTCCAGCAAGAGACAACTTTGTCTCCTTGGACATTTATTTCCAAGTGTTAGACAAGAAGGGGTCCCCTTCTCGGGGCTTTGGAAGAGGTCCTCCTTCCTGCAACAGCACTATGTCATGTTACAAAAGAGAGTAGCTGAGGAAGCTGAAAGTTGATTAGAGGAAATCATGGTTGGGAAGGAGAAATGATGAAGTCTATCGGTGAAAACTAGCCTTGCCTTCTTTATGACTGCCCTGCAGTTGTTTGGTCTCACAGAGCTGGGGATCATCCCAGACATGGGTTTGCATCAGTGAGTTTCAGGCCACTGCTTTGCAGGATTCCCTCATGGGTTATGGGAAGCAATAAGGTTTCAAGTGCCTACTTTCTGTTTTAGTTTATTTTTATTCATTCCTTTGTTATTATTATTATTTTTTTTACTGTCAGCTCTGTTGCTCAATAGTAAATAATATATTGCAAAGAGAATTGTCCCTTATCAACTGGGCAGAGCCCACGGCAAAGAAAGTACCGAGAGAGATTCTGGAGAACAATGCATGTGGAGGAAGAAACAATGGGAAGTGAGATTCCTGGGTTTGGGGCCCCAGTTCTGCTCACATGTCTATATAATCTTGGAAGGGTGATCTAGCCTCTTTGGCCTGTTCCCCCAGTTCTCAGAAGGGTGCTGGGGACATATCACTGTTTAACAGGCCTTAAGCATAAGTTAGTAGGGCTGTGCAAAATACTTCTCTTCTTTAATGAAAAAAAGGACACATTCTCCCTCCCACACTGTTCTCAGTGACATGAAGTTTTCCTCTGCCCTGTAAGTGGGTCTTTGTGTGACCTTCCCAGGCTCAGGGAGTAGACTGAAGGGTCACTAAGACCTGAGCCAAATGCATTTTCATTCTGTATGCCTACCCTCGCTGCAAAGGCTGACAAATTCCTTCATGGAAGAAAACAATGAATTTGGAAGGAAAATGCAATGTAACCATTTTTTACCCTAAGGAACCAGCTTCGCTTTCCAATGTGTGAATGTTTTCTAGTGTGTTCCCAGGGCTGTGATGTCTCAAGAAGTTTGCAGCGCACTGCTGTACTCACTCAACCTCCAAGTCTCACCCCCTCCCAACCCATTCTCCAGAGTCTCCAGGGTTTCCAGGTATAAATCAAGGGACTGCAAGAGCTCTGGCTGTAAGGAACACAGAGTGAGGAAGTTGGTGGAAGGTGGGAGGCAGGAGGGAGAGGGGAAGAGACTTTCAGCGGAGGAAGGGACTCTTGAGACCCATTTGCAAGACAGACACTTCACTCAGCATGATTTCTACATTTTTGCCCCTTTAATGGTCAACAGTAGAATCAATGGAATGCCTACTGCCTGGTTAATATTGGGGCAGTTATGTGGCAGCAATGAGCCGGCCAGCTATGGGATCCATGGGCTGACAAAAAGACCATTGAACATTGACTTTTCCACTTTTCTTTCTGTTTCCCCAGGGCAGCCACAGAAGTTCTGGCAGCACTGCTGAAATCCATTAAGTGCCTCTTTTGAAACATGGTTATTTCTTTTCCCTCTGAGTTCAGTGAAAGATGCTCTTCTGTCTCCATGACTCATTTTCAACCTGGAAGGCAGTAGAGCCATTCCTGGATCTTTGGGGTGAGATGGAGGATATTACGGCAGTTCTAACTCGGGGCTGCAAAGAGAGAGTTAATCTCTCTCTCAGTGGAGGTGCCATTCATAATGCTGCCAAGACAACTGACTCTTAACTGGAGTATGTTGTCTACTGCAGACCCGAGTAACTCTCCAGCTCCTTCTAATTGGACCAGCAGCTTTTAAGGACTGTTGGAATAAACTGCAGGTTCCAGTGAGATTGGCCTATAGAAGAAAAGTTTATGACAGTGGGTGGGAAGCATGAATCTTGCCTTTGATTCACAACTCAGCTAGTGACTATATTCTTGGGCAGATGGGATGTTGGAATTGCTTGGACAGTGTAGATGCTGATAACAAATTTATATTAAAAATTGGCTCTTTCCTCAGTTACTTGAGTGATTGAAAAAGAATAGCTCTGGGAGTCTGAATAATTTGAGAATTGTTTTTGTTTGTTTGCCTTGTAGCTCTGGTCTAATTACATTGGCAGTCAATATCATGTGTGCAATATAGTAGAAGGCACCATACACTTGGGAGTGAAGAAGTTTCAGCTTAATGTTTTTATTTTTTCCCCTCCTTACCTCTTCATCTATTTTAATTTGGCATCTTGGAAACCAGCTGCTTCAATTGTGATATTCGTTCCTCTATAGGGTGCCTGAGGCATGTGGGTAATAGGTGAACTTTAATAAAACTTACAAATAAATAAATGAAAATCAAAACACCTTCTCCCCCAACCATGTATCTCTGTCAACTCTAAGTGCAGAGAAAGAGTCACATCACATAGTGCTTCCCTTTGTAGACTGAAAAAATAATTGAAGCTTGAATTCATTTGGTTTGTTGGAACTTGATACAGTACACAAGTCTATCCACAGCTGCCTGACCTGCAGGGAGAGTGAAGGTGATTAGAGCAGGTTAGAGAATGAAGAGTGAGGGGTTAGGAAGCCCTAGAGATAGGAGTGGGGGAGAAAGTGTTACCTGTGGGTTATGGGGAGAGAACGGTTCATTCTCCATACTGAACTTGACTCAGGTTTGGCATCTGGGTTTTCATTATTTACCTGCTCACTCTGTCTGCTCACCTGATTATAACACCAGGTGTTCGAGGAAGCAAGGTGAGGAAGTTCTTGGATTGCAGGAAGTAAAGATGCTGAGAACAGCTGGGTAAGCCAGCCGGCGAGTGCTGTGCCTTAGGAAGTAGCTTTCTCCTGGATCCTCCCTGCCCAGCTTTGGCAGTAGAGGCCTGATGTTTCATGGGGACAGAGCCCTGCTAGTGTTATCAAATGCAGGGGGTGGGGGTCCCGCTGCTTGCTGCTTACAAAATCAATTACATACTCGCAAATGTTGGTAGAAAGGAAAGATGCCTTTAATCAGAATGCTGGCAATATGGGGAGATGGTAGACTCAGCCTCCCCCCAAAACCACCTCTGAAGATTCGTCCATGATACTTTTAAAGGGAAGGAGGGAAGTAATCTCAGTTAGTCATTGAGATAGGGGGTCAGAATCATCACCATCCCTCACTGTGTTCAGGCTTGTAGACTTCTGGTGATCTTTCTCTAAGATGTTACCTTGTTCATGCAGTTTGGTCACACAGTCTGTTCGGGAGATTACTGACGGGGAAGCTAGGGAAGAGATCTGGTCATCTATTAATTACTTATTCTTCATTTCTACTTCTTTGATCTGTGGAAAGAACTGATGAGTTAGGCAAGGTATTATGTGATTAAAAGATTTGAAAGGTGTACTTGGGTCGGAGATTGTAGAGAATTGGGGTGCCTGATTTAAAATTAGTTAAATGGTGCAAACGAACTTATTTACAAAAGTGATATAGAGTCACAGATGTAGAAGACAAGCTTATGGTTACCAGCAGCGAAAGGGTTGGGGAGGGATAAATTGGGAGATTGGGACTGACATATACACACTACTATATATAAAATAGATAACTAATAAGGACATACTGTATAGCACAGGGAACTCAATAATCTGTAATGACCTATATGGGAAAAGAATCTTAAAAAGTGTGGATATATGTAGATGTATAACTGATTCACTTTGCTGTACACCTGAAACTAACAACATTGTAAATCAACTGTATTCCAATAAAAATACAAAAAAAAAGTTAGTTACAATGTGGCTTTGCTAAAGTGACGAGAAAGTGGCTTCCTGCTGAGAGCAGTTTCCTGCAAAGAGCTGTTTACACTAGCTGAGAAAGGCTGACTTATTTTTCTACCCATACACACACACCCCTGAAGCTCAGAGTTGAGTGTCCTGATACACCATGTGTAAAAATCTGAATGTAGTCACATGACAGTTATTAACTATTTCTGTGTAAAACATGATGCATGGGCCCAGGAGAAACCAATAGCCAGTGCAAATACCGTCTGATTCAGGCTTAGAGCCTTAAGTGGGTTTCCAGCGTGCTAGTTGTGCTTAGCACATGGAGTACACTGCACTAGGGGCTCAGTTGTAGAGTGTCTAACTTCTACTCTCCCTCCAGAGCTCAGCTCAGACCTCATTCCCTCTGAAAACACTTTCCCTGGCTACCAAGACCAGGCTGGATGCCCCTCCTCTATGCTCCCATAGGCTCTCCCAACACAACATTGATTATGCTGCATTGAATTTGCTGTTGCCCATCTCTCCCAGCAGATTGCAAACTTTTGAGGGCAAGGGTCATCTTTGCTGATTGTTGTATTACTTGCATGAGCACAATAGAAAGCCTAAAATAAATATTTGTGTACTAAATGTTTAAGTGAATGAATGAGTTATAATATCTACATGTATAAAAAAAGGCAATACCGCCCCCTACTACCCTGTATTCCTGAATCCTATGACCCATGCATAGAACCAGTGATATTAGTTCTAATCTCTGTTTAACTATACAAATAGACTGTCAGGGAAATGATAGCCTGCCATCCTCCACATATAAAACAAGTTTTATTGTCTCATTAGAAGGACATATAGGGTTATTTGCTAATTCTGCTGAGCTGTCCACATAGACATTTGTCTGAGTCTCAGGTTCATCCTAACACGAGAGAGCTGGATGAGAACTTCACTTATGGTCTTTCTACCACTAAATACTCAGCCTTCATGTCTATCAGGGTTTCTCAACCTTAACACCCTTGCATTTTGAACTGGATAATTCTTAGCTGTTGAGGTCTGTCCTGTGCATTTTGGAATGTTTAGCAGCGTCCCTGGCCTTTTCTCACCAGGTGACATTGCCAGTTATAATGACTAAGATTTGTCTCTAGACCCTGCTAATTGTCCCCTGGGATGTGAAAATTGCCTCCTTCTGAGAATCACTGTTGCATATTTGATCGCACATTAGCTGAAGCTCATTCAGGGTTTCAGATGATCCCTCCCAAATACTTTTATTGGTATTTCATAGAAATGCTCTTCTTGCATAATTGATCTTAAATTCCCCAGCACTGGTGTCATTCCTGTGGGTTCACATGAAGAAAGAATACGATGGCAGAAAGTCTTTATGAACATGCAGAAGTTACTTGCGAGGGAGGAGTTTCTAGAGATCTAGAGGATCTTAGAACAAGGACAGCAGAAATTTACATTGCAGGGCTTCCCTGGTGGCGCAGTGGTTGAGAGTCCGCCTGCCAATGCAGGGGACACAGGTTCGTGCCCCGGTCCGGGAAGATTCCACATGCTGCGGAGTGGCTGGGCCTGTGAGCCATGGCCACTAAGCCTGCACGTCCAGAGCCTGTGCTCTGCAACAGGAGAGGCCTGCGAACAGCAAAAAAAGAAAAAGAAAAAAAAAGAAAGTTCCATTGCAAGTGCCAACTCCCATGTGTGGGTAGGATTCTGAGATCATATTTGAGCTCAGCAGGCAAGAGGGCTGTTTTTTCTTTTCTAAATTTATTTGTTATTGAAGTATAGTTGATGTACAGTATTATACACATCACAGTTATACAATATAGTGATTCACAATTTTTAAAGGTTATACTCCATTTATAGTTATTATGAAATACTGGCTATATCCCCTGTGTTGTACAATATATCTTTGTAGATTATTTTATACCTAAATATTTGTACCTCTTAATCTCATACCCCTATACTGCCCCTCCCCACTTCCCTCTCCCTACTGGTAACCACTAATTTGTTCTCTATATCTGGGAGTCTGCTTCTTTGTTTTTATATTCACTAGTTTGTTGTATTTTTTTTTAGATTCCACATATAAGTGATAGCATACAGTATTTGTCTTTCTCTGTCTGACTTATTCATTTAGCATAATGCCCTCCAAGTCCATACAAGGTGCTGCAAATGGCAAATTTTCATTCTTTTTTATGGCTGCATAGTATTCCATTGTATATGTGTATACCACATCTTCTTTATCCATCCATCTGTTGATGGACACTTAGGTTGCTTCCATATCTTGGCAATCATAAATAATGCTGCTATGAACATTGGGATGCATGTATCTTTTTGAATTAGTGCTTTGTTTTCTTTTTGGATATACACCAGGAGTGGAATGGCTGGGTCATATGGTAGTTCTATTTTTAGGTTTTTGAGAAACCTCCATACTGTTTTCCACAGTGGCTGCACCAGTTCCCACAAACAATGTAGGAAGGTTCAAGAATGCTGTGTTTAAATAGCAAAGTCTTTCATGGATTTGGGGAGGAGCAGTTGCCATCTTTGTTCTACCAGCCTAACCAAAGTATTGTGTGACATGTAAGGTCTGGGTATGGATGGTACCACTGCACTTAGGCTGGGGTTGCTGTGGGGGAGATGAATGTCATGGAATTCTCTAGTTGCTTCAAATGCCTTCATGCATAAGGAAGACTTGACATCGAATGTCTGTCAATTTACATCCCAGATGAGTTTGTGTTCACTGAACCTAAATGCAGGAAGTCAGTTTCTGTCTAAAATTCAAACCTTCACCATCTGGCACTGATATCTGGGAATATTTATGTGAACCATTATCTCCTGAAAGCAAACTCTTTTTAGCTGGTGATTATTCTGGCCTTGATACTTATCAGTATAAAAATTGGCCATTTTAGTATATCTCTATAATTGCATTACAAAAGGAGAACATTCCCCAGTTAAAATACAGCCAGAAGGACATAGCTACTCCGTTGGGGGCAGTAAACATGGGTGGGCTTGTGAATCTTAGGTCAACAAGGCCCTATGATGTAGTGGGTGGTGGGAGGCAACCCTCACCAGTAACAGGGAGAGCAGGGCTGAGGGATCTGGGAGCCTTGGAGCTGCCCTCCATAACAGAAAGAAAGGGAAAGAGCACCAGGTTGCATAAGAACAATTTTGTTATTTTGTCTCAGCCCTTTCTTCCATCAAGTAGCTATTGCATGAGAAGCCAATGTAGGAAAGGTAGATGGCGGACAGAGAGAAACGAACCAAAAGACAGCTCTCATCTCTTTCCTTTTCCGAGGAACAGCATGCAAAATAAAGCCTTGGAAGTCCTAGGTCTCTTTTCCAATTATTTCCAAAATTTAGAATCCTAAAAATTAAAGTCATTGCTCATTCAAGGGTCCTTTTTGTATGTATGTTGGCTAGAATGGTCTAATCCAGATTCCATACTTTTATTTTATCAGTTCCCCTCTCTCTACCTACGCATGTGCAAACACTAAATTTTCCTGTATTGAAAGCTTTGCCCTTTTATGCTTTACCCTGCACAAAAACATTTAGCTTTTTATTACCAAAACGTAATAAGGCTTTGATTAATAAATAATGCTTCTATTGCAGGCATTTTTCTCTAATTAATAAAAATAAGACATGGTCCTTTGCCCCTGTCCCTTTTTTAAATAAATTTATTTCTTTATTGAAGTATAGTTGATTTACAATGTGTTAATTTCTGGTGTACAGCAATTTCTGGTGTACTCAGTTATACACATATATACATTCTTTTATTTATTCCTTTCCATTATCGTTTATCCCAGGATATTGAATATAGTTCCCTGTGTAATGCAGTAGGACCTTATTGTTTATCTATCATATATGTAATAATCTGCATCTACTAACCCCAAACTCCCAGTCCATCCCTCCCCCAATGCCCCCTCCTCCTTGGTAACAATGTCTGTTCTCTATATCTGTGAGTCTGTTTTTGTTTCATATTTCATTTTATTTTATTTTTAAACCAAGTTTATGTCTAGTTTATTTATATACTTTTAAAATTTTTATTGGACTGTCGTTGATTTACAATGCTCTGTTAGTTTCTGCTGTAAAGCAAAGTGAATCAGTTACACGTACACATATATCCATTCTCTTTTAGATTCTTTTCCCATATAGGTCATTACAGAGTATCGAGTTGAGTTCCCTGTGCTGTACAGCATTTGTGTCATATTTTAGGTTCCACATATAAGTGATCTCATATGGTATCTGTCTTTCTCTTTCTGACTCATTTCACTTAGTATGATAATCTCTAGGTCCACCCATGTGCCCATGTCCCTTTTTCTATCTGCATCCACTCTGCCTTTCTTTCTTTTATCTGTGTCTCTACCTGGACTTCTGTGTCTCTTTTTCCTTTTTTTTCCCCTCATCTTCTTCTCCTTTCTCATTGGCCTCTCCACCTCTCCCTTTTTCTTTCTGCTCCCTAACACCCTTTTGTGAGCATTAGGTATAAATGCAGTTTGGAGAAGTGGTGGCCTGGCAGTGGTGCTTGGAATGAGCGTGCACTGTGGGATTCTGCCTGATCTGTACTGGCTCCAGGGATGAATCTTCATGTAACGCCTTGGTAGTAACCTTGCTGCCCAGCTTTAAAGGTCACATTCTCGCAACAAGGAAAGACCTGAAGCACTTTCTGGTTCAGGCCCTACATCTTAGTAAGAGGATGATGGGTCTACTTCAGACCACTCTCCAACTTCAGCATTAGCATTCAGAGGAGTCTGGGAGTTTGCATAAGTTGGGGCAATGGGGAGGGTGCAGGGAATGGGAAAGTGAGTTAGTAAAGGGAGGGAGACAGAGAAGAAAGAAGGGAGGGAGAGATGCAAGGGAGCTCGTGGGAAGTTTGGCAGGAAGAGGAGGTTCTCTGGTGTCTTCCTCGGTGAGCTCTGCCCGGCTGGCTCACGGGGTCAGTGCAGCCTGTTGCTGGCGGGGGTATAGGAAGGAGGGGACTTCTGGCGCCTAGAGTCCTGATCATGGCCAGATACCTCAAGCTCTCAACGGTCCTCTACTATGGCCTGGCAATCAGCAGTGTAGGGAGTGGAGGACTTGGTGGCCAGATAGTTGCTCTACAGCAAAATGTCAGAGAAGGGGCCATGTTTGAAAAGCCCCAACTGAGGCTTTTGTAGGAATTCTAGGAGCTCTGAGGAGTTCTCAGAATGGCATCAGTGTTTTAGGATGGTTGGCAGTGTGATTCCTTTGAACTTCTGACATACACCAGTAGCCGTAGGGTGGCACAGACTTCACAGGGCTCACATGTACAATCTGTGTTCCCACGGGGCCTGGAATCTGTCCTCCTGGCTTCCCAGGCTGCCTGGACAAGCCTGGTGCCCCAGGGTTCTGCCCACGGAGTGTTTCCCCTTCAGTTTCCAGAGGAGGACCATGGAGTCAGACCATCAGAGCTGGAAAAGACCTTCGAGGTTGTTTAGTGCAGTGGTGTTCAAACATTTTTTTCTTTGAGTAGAGAACTCAGAGCCCTGTCTGTCCGTTTCCCAATGATTCTCCCCTAAGGTGGCCTCTGAGACACGTTCACAAAAATATAGGGCTCCCTGAGAACCCAGAAAACTACTAATCTTTCTAAAAATTGAAATATATTTGACACTTAACATTGTGTACATGTAACACATTTACGTTATAGATTTACATTCTAGATTTGCTACATCTATATTGCTGTATTTCTATTAGAGCAATAATTTGCACCTCTGCCACATCACATAATTATCATTTCTTTTTAGTGGTTGGAATAATTAAGATCTAGTCTCTTAGTGAGTTTGATGACTACAATACAAATTGTTGTCTAGATCCCAGAAAAGGGTTGGTCTTATCCACCCCTCTCCGCATTTTCACACAGGGAAACTGAGGACCAGAGAGAGGGAGTGACCCACCCAGATCTCTGAGACTTAGAAGGTTTCTTGTCCAGCTAACACTGGTTCTTTCTTTTGTCTCAGCACAAATGTCTCTGTCAAGGGTATTGACAACCCCCCATCTCTGCCCAGGGTTAGGTTTCCAATTAAACCTTTTCACTATATTTATACTAACTATAAATATACTAACCATAATTAAGAAGTAACTATACTGTAATCAGTGAGTCCTATATTTTTGCATATGTGTTTGTGTGTATGCATTTTTGTGTACGTATGCACGTATTTTCCCTGCAGGGTCTACCTCCATGGGCACTGGGGTCCCTGTCATAGCCCGCACACCTCACATTGAGCTGTACCCAGAGAACCTCTAACACACTAATGTTAACTAAAGAAGGATCCCAGTTTCGTGACTTAAGCCTCATACATTTGTTTCCAATATGCCTTAATGAAGAGGCCAGCCCAATTCCTGTCCCCAGAAAGAATCAAACTGTGGTGTGATTATAGACCCAACGTCCTTTCTGCCATCATAACTTCTGGAGAAACAAGTCCTATATTTCTGTGATGATCCAGAAATCTGCTTCAAGTAATATTGCTAGATTTTTGCATTTGTCACACTGGATGGACTGCTGTGATCGACTTTGTATGAATGCAGACTAGCAAACTACATCCGTCACACGGTGGGATTGAAATGACAATGCACACGTGTACCATTTATCGACTGCTTAGCGTGTCAACCACTGTATATACCACTGCATGTACATGCCTAGTAAGGGGGTATCATCATCACCATTTCACAGGTGTAGGAACTGAGGCCTGGAGAGGTTGGGCTACAGAGCTTACCTGCTGTAGACCCTGGGACCTGAGCTCTGTGCACACCAAGGAGAGATGAACAAGGGTAGGTTTATTTAGCCCAAAGAAGATAAGATCAAAATATGAAAGGAAGCTAAATAAATACTTCCTAAGTATTAGAAGGATTTGTGTGTGTGTGTGTGTGTGTGTGTGTGTGTGTTGGGAGCATCTATCATTTAGTTTAGGAAAGAGCATCACACCGTCCATCCCATACAAGCATCTGAAGGGGACCCAGTGAGAAGTGCCAACACACCAACATGGCTGTGCAAAGGGCCAGAGCTTCTGCTGTGAGGCTGAGCATCAGGCAAGGCTGATGAATGACGGGGTGAGTGAGAGGAGAAAGGAACAGGGCCGGGAAGGATTACAGCTGCTAGTTCCCTTTCCCTGCTGGCTTTGTCAGGCCCCCGAGTTGGGGGTGGGTGCTGATCGTCCCTGGCCACAGACCGCAGCTCATGTACTTCCTTTTCCTGCCATGTGGTGGTGCTGTTCTTCTAGTTATCTTGGCCGCGCTAGTCCAATATTTATTTTCGGTGAGTAATTTGTTTATCAGGAGGTTATTTTAATCTAATTTTGGCCATATTTGCTATTCCACACTATCTGTGCTTCCCAGTGTTGGCAGCTTGCATATCTTGAAGGAAATTAGCTGAAGATGGTCCCGGAGGCATTCGCTCAGTCATTATTTAAGGGAGCTGGGAGGAGGCAGGGTGAGCGGAGCCCAAGCCCGGTGTTGGAAAAGTTGCTGGAGTTTGTTGCACTCCCAGTGAGGTTAGCGGGGTTGAGAGGGACTTACCGAGGGTAGGGAGCATCTCGCATCTCGCGCAGCTTTTTTGAGGGCTGCCTCTGGTAGAGAGCAGAGAATCCTGCAGTTACTTTTCCCCATCTCCCCTGATCCCTTGTGATAACCTGTTACCTTCTTCACATTTGCTGCCAAGGCCAAAGGCACGACTTAAGGAAGATGCCCATCTGCCTTCCCATGGTTCACAGGCATCCCACATCCCATTTGATAATATGTTTCATGAACTGTTCTCTGCGATCCCTCAAGGAAGAGGGCAGGAAGGTGGGGAGTGATAAGAGAATTATTGTTTATGAGAGTACCTTCAGGGAATAATGATCATAAGTATTAATTACAGAGCCCTGGCACTTGCCAGGCACGTTATATTCCCATTTTACATACAAGGAAGTTGTAGTTAGGATAGGTTAATCATTTTTTCCCCAAGATCCCATGAATGGTAAGTGGAGAGCTGAAATTCAAACTCCGTTGTGACTGTCTTCAAAGCAGAAAATCTTCCTATTTCAAGGATGAGTCTCACCTTCCACATGGAGTCAGGAAACCTGGACTTGGCTGATGGGCATGGGACCTGAAATTAGTTCTTTGTCATTGTACTTGACGTCAGTTTCGTTTTCCAAAAATGGGAGGGCTGTACAAGTTGAGTGGTTTGAGGGTGCTTTAGTAGAAGAAACTTTTTTTTTTTAAAGAAATCTTCTGAGGAGATGACACATCTAAAGCAGATAAAACGGGAGCAGAAGTGGGAGATCCCAGTGAATCACAGCCTGGCCTTTCCCTTTTCACCTCTTCTTTCCCTGGCTCGTGATTGATGCTGAGAAACTTCCATGGAAGTTCCTCAGGGCTCGAAAGAATCAAGTTTGAAAACCTCTGAAATAAATATTCTCATGGGACACTTTCAGAGCTCAGTAAATTGTCAGAGATTATAATTTAAAGACGGGCTGATGCATCCTTTAGGAGGTTTGGAACACGTGCTCGTTTTTACTGTGTGGTGGTCCTAAGGAAGAGGTAGTCAAGTTTGACTCAGAGAGAGAGGCAAAATTGTTATCTTCATCCTTGAGCCTTAGTCAAGTAACTTTTGAGTCTCTTGGGATTAAGACGCCGAATTAAACAATTAAACTGGACCTAATTAAATGAGAAGGGTCAGTTTTCGGTGGAAATTACAATGGTTGTTACTATAGGCAAGATGGTGAACTACCTTCCCGAGATGGCCAGGATGTTCCCAGGCACCCACATGGGGTCTAACAGAACTGTGGATGGTGGTGGTGTGTTTTCCTTGCCTGACATAAACTGTTATCTGCAAAAAACATTGTTGTAATAAGGTTGCAGCCAATCCTGGTTCTCACAACTAAGCAGGCTGCTGTGTTTCAACCAGGCTATCCTGTTTTCTGGCTCTAAAGACCTGGTTCTATCTCTAGGGCTTTCCCTCTGGCCTGATTATCTATCTGCCTGTAAGTTTGGGCCATGATGTTGCTTTGACAACAGTTTGAATGTGTTCAAGGAAGCTCAGGCTCCTGTGTGAATGTCGTATGTGTTTGCTAAAAGCTCAAACCTCTTACTCTCTAGAAGGTTGATCCACACACACTTACGTACTTTGTTTTCATTCTGGGGAATCAGGGGTTAACATCCAGGATTGCTGAGCTCTAAATGTCATGGATTTCAGAACTTGTGTCACCCTGGCATAATGAGTGACTGGCTATGGATTGACAAAGATAAGGTATCACAAAGATTGAAAGAGATAGACAAAAAGATAAACATCTCAGAGCTCTGAAAGTGCACAGTAGCTTCCTCATCCCATTCAGGATTGACTGTACAATTATTTGTTTATGTCAGGATGTAAGTCAGATGCTTCCAACAGACTTCTAATAATAGCAGTTTGCAGAGCACTTTTTCATATATTATCTCATTTAATGCTCACCGTAGTCCTGCAAGACAGGTAAATATTTAACTCTTCTAGAGCAGCAGTTCTCAGCGTGAGTGATTTTGTCCCAAGGGAACATTTAACAAGGTCTGGAGACATTTTTCATTGCTACATCTGCAGGGGGTGTGGGCGCTCCTGGCATCATGTGGGTAGAGGGCAGGATGCTGCAAAATATCTTACAATGCACAGGGCAGCTGCCCCCGACCCTACGACCTAATATTCAGCCTCAGATGTCCATAGTTCCAGGCTGGGAAACTGTTCTATACAAAACATTGAGGTTCAGAGAGGTTGGCTGACTTGCCCAAGATTGCATGATGTGTACTTGGCACAGTGGGACTGAAATCCATTCTTTCATTTCACTACCAGAGGGCTTCAAATCTTTTATTTTTATTTTAAAGAAATAAATTGTAGGTATTAAACTTGAAATGAAAACCTTGGCAGAGCCATTGCATGTAAACAGCTGATGGTGGAGCTGCTCTGGTGGCAGCAGGGGTCAGAGACCCTGCTCAGCCTCTTCCTCAGCCCCTCCCCCTAATCCCAGGGACACCCAGGCTGCCTGGCAACTGCTACGCCCATACAAGGAGACCCAGAGAACATTAGGCCCCTGTTGGCATCCACAGATCTTCTGGATTTCCCTGAGCTGTTCCATTTTTCTGAGTAGAGGATGACAGCATCTGAGTGTGTGTTTTAGTGAGAAGTGTTGGGCAGTGGAGGGGAGGCATGCGGGTCAAGTAGGAGGCTGCTGCGGGCACATTCCAGGCGGTAGGGAAGGGGCACTCGGAGGACCACGGGGGATAGGAGTGGAGTTCAAACAAGGAAGCGCAAGGCTCACGCTTGCTTCGGGACTTTTCAGTGCTGTGCTGCCGTATGACATCAGGCCAAAGGACAGCGGGCCAGGAGCACAGAGGCTGAGCTCTTTACCTTGCTCTGCGCATGCTCAAGGCCTGGAAGCATAATGCAGTGTGAACCAATTTGCACGTGATGTTTGCACGTGCAGATTTGTTTTCCTGTAGTCCACACTGCTTGTCTGTACTCTGGCCAGAAGCAGGCAACGCCACTGACGGACAGGTGTCTCCCTCATCCATTGACAGAGAAAGGCAGGCGGGGAAGTGCTCTGTTTTTCTTCTTCCAGGTCTAAATCCTGGCTTTCTTCTTTAAGTGTTGCCTTCTGATGAGTAAACAGTGGAAATGGCAAAATGAAACTAGGAGGAAGGTTCTCTACAATAACCTAGAAGGGACTGGGGCTCGTCTTAGGGCTTAGCAGGTGCTTCTTTCCCTATGAAGAATCTAGACCCAAAAGAAAACTCTGGATGGATAGGAAAACTCCTGGGAAATTTTAGGTCCAGGCAAAGATGATCATTCCTAAGGGCTTTCTTGCAGAGATGTCAAAAACAAATAACAAAAAGGAGAGTGAGAAAATCTGACCGACATATCTGCCCCCCCACCTGATTTTGCACAACCCGCTGTGATGAATATCAAAGCGGTGGGGGTCCCGCATTCTGATCTCTGCCCTACTGCTCTCCCCTCACTTTCTTCACCTGGCTTTAGCTTCCAGACTTTTTGTTATTTGCACTCACCAAATTTGGGCTTTTCTACTTGCTTCGCTCTCCAGATTTCTAGAATTTTCTGTCCCCGGATCTCTGCAGCCTGATTCTTTCCTACATTCTGGTTTCAGTGCTAATGCCCCCTCCTCAAAGAGTTGCCCCAACCACCCAGTCTAAAGTAGCAGCCCCACCAGTCCCTCTAGAATCATTCTTTGATTTTCACTGTAGCACTCGTCATTGTCTGAAGTTACCTAATTTGTGTGTGTGTGTGTGTGTGTGCATCTATTTGGATCTGAGAGTCTCCCCAGCTCCCCCATGGGAATGCAAGCCCCTAAGAGTAGAGACTTTGTGCATCTCATTTCCTGCTCTAATATCCCCAGTGCCTACAATACTGCCTGGCACATACTAGCACGTAGTAGTTGTTAAGTGTGTTTGTTGAAAGAGTGAATGGTGGTTCCTGGAGTTTAGGGGGTATGAGCATGGTTTTAGCTGATAATTCACCGCATACCTAGACACAGCAAGATCTGGCTTTCAGGACAAATTGTCTCTGCTTATTCCCATACGCTGAGCAAACCTCTCAAGCAATCATTTCTTGCTGGAAACAAGCTCCTTTTAGGGAATTTTCAAACTAAATATTGAAAAATTAATCCTACTTCCTCAAATCTAGGATGTCATTGACTATAAGATGCTCCAATTTTTATGTGCCATGAAGAGCGAAAAAATGCTGCCAGTTGTCATTGAAACATTATCATTGTTAAGAAGCATCTTAATTCTGGAAATGCTAAAATGTGAAAAAATATATGCCTTAGAATTGATAAAGTACAAGGTGAGATTGATTCATCATATGGGATGCAGGGAAGTGGCAGGGGGTTCTGGTCTGGAGTATGTCCCTATTTGTTAGTGGTCCCTTCCCCTGTAGCACTGCAGCCTAATACCTTGGACATGGTACTCTCCAAGGACCAGAGGAAGAGCTGGGTGTGTGGAGGAAGAGGCAGATATGGCTTCTGAGGCTTTCTCAAGAGTGGAGAGACTTCTATGGCTTGGGAATGTATCTGTGGAAAGGTATTAGAAGCAGTTGGTGATTCAAAAAAACCCAACCAGCAGTAGGCGAGTCTAGGTTTAAAACAATGCTCTGAAGGATGATTTCTCAGCCTTCTTAGTCACTCTTTCTGAAGCTTAGGAAAAGCATCTTTCATTTTCAAAAGGCAGTCAATGGGAAAACAAGATTTGCTTGAGACCCAAATTTCCTTTAGAGCCAAGTTTACTGAAAAGTATCTATTTTACAAAGAGAAAAAAATACCTGCAAGCTAAGTCCATATCATTATTCTTATTTGAGCTAATGATAATGGAGTGTAATTTCCATTACTGCTGACATTAAGATTAGTTATGTTTCGGTACATACAGCGCGGCTTCTCCCTTGTGAGGAGCGTCGAAGCAGCTGCCGGGGAGGCTGAGAGCGACTCCGCCTCGGCAGCCCTGCAGCCACATACTGGGCCTGACTTCCTGGCTGGCCTCAGGGGTCCCTGCCGGGCGTCAGGAGGGGTCCTGAACATCTCCTCCAGGGAGCCGAGGCACCATCGGCTGTTAATTTGGCTCTTTATTTATTTATTTTTAAATTAATTAATTTATTTATTTATTTTTGGCTGCGTTGGGTCTTCGTTTCTATGCGAGGGCTTTCTCTAGTTGCGGCAAGTGGGGGCCACTCTTCATCGCGGTGCGCGGGCCTCTCACTATCGCGGCCTCTCTTGTTGCGGAGCACAGGCTCCAGACGCGCAGGCTCAGTAGTTGTGGCTCACAGGCTCCAGACGCACAGTCTCAGTAGTTGTGGCGTACGGGCTTAGTTGCTCTGCGGCATGTGGGATCTTCCCGGACCAGGGCTTGAACCCGTGTCCCCTGCATTGGCAGGCGGATTCTCAATCACTGCGCCACCAGGGAAGCCCTTGGCTCTTTAAACCTCCTTGAGTCTCCTATTAAAAATCAACTTTCGCCACAATTTAGGGGCCTGGGAGGGAGCAGAGAAGACGGAGGAGGGCGACGGAGGGCGACTGGCCAGAGGGACGGTGCCAGGTTCCATTTGGCTGAAAGCCACGCCCCTCAAGCACCTCAGCTGTTCCGCAGACTTCATCTCCTTCAGCCTTTCGGAAACCCTCCTCAAGAAGCTGGTTCTCCTGGTAACCGTTAAAGGTCTTTATCTGAATGCAAAACAGTGTAATCTGTACAAACCGGCACTGGGGATAATGATGTGGGATGTCAGCTTTGGAGGCAGATGGGGGATTCCATTTGAATTCTCCACATGCCATTTATAAGCTCTCAGGACTTGAACAAGTTATTTAACTTCTCTCAGCTTCTGTGTCTTCATTTGTAAGAGGAGGCAAATAATGCTTATCTTCAAGCATTTCCATGAGATAAATGAGATGATCATGTAAAATGATTAGCCCAATGCTGAGCACATAGGAAACATTCAGTAAATAAATACTCAGTAATTGTAACTGGTGTTACAGTGGCAAAACAGGTAGCTTATTGTTCATGTAATATGATTTAGAAGTCTTGGTAAAAGCCTGCTTTGTCCAGAAACATCTTCTAAATTGACTCCCTGAAAAGAGCACTGTTGCAGAGGCCAGTGGATTGTTTGCTGTAGTTAAGGTCACCATTAACCTGGGTTGTAGTATTGTCCCCAAGGGGGGATTTCTAGGGTGGGATATTATACAGTGCGAGTGCTGTGGCTCCAGGTGGGTATTTGCATGTGGAGTCCTGATGAAGATCAGGCAGTGTTTGTGATATAATTGCTCAGCTGGGGGATCCAGTGAGGAGAGGGTTTGGAGGCAAGCCTTGGGGAGGGGTGTTTGATAAGCCCAGCTGAGTGGTCTTCTCTTTTGAGAAGGGGGCCACAGTCCTGAAAACGGCTCACTGAATTGTCAGTAGTTCATATGAATGAATTTTCTTGAAGTTCCTGAAACAGAAGGAAATAAATCTGTTTAATAAAACTATTTAATCTTCCTGGGCAAGAATTTCTTCGGATAGTAATGGCCTACTATGCTATGTGGCTGAAGATGATTTCTGTTCTTAAGAATGATGAGAGCCTCGAATCCTTGTATTTATTCTTACTCGTGTATGTGCTTATCAAAAGCAAGGGTGAGTTATTAAACACTTAACCATTATCAATCAAGAGGACCTTACAGCACTACCCAGTCTTCTAAAAAAGCTTTAGTGTAATGGGACCCAAGTCGGGTAAAGTTGGTCAGAGAGGGGAACTAAAAAGTTCTACATTATGGACATTGTCTGTAAGGGCTCCTGGGATAATGTGGGGGAATGGTCCTCGGTATGTATGTTTGGGGTGTCTAAGGACAGATAGGCAGCTGTGTAAGATGTGTGGGCATTTGGGGTGAGAAGTTGATTCCATTACAGGGGGATTGAAGGACTGTGGTTATAAATTTTACTTATTTTGAAACATTTCCTTGGGCTATTCTCACTAGTGAAGTGAATTTGAAGTTTGAATGTTATCCTTATGGGGAAGGGATTATCATGTATTGAGCACATACTTGATGCCAGCTGCTACACTATGCAATCATTCCTTTTAATGGACTTGTAAAGGTGATGCTTTAGTTATCTCTCTTTTATCTTGCTTTAATATTTGCAGATGATGGAAATGTAGTCCAGGATGGCTTAGTAACTTAAACAAGGTTACACAGCTGATAAATGATAGAGCCAAAATGCAGATCAACAACTATGTGATCCTAGTGCTCCTATTCTTGTGTGAGGCTGTCCAAAGGAATCTCTTCATGTCCTGAGCATTTGGCAGTTTGTTGTCCAAAATTACAGAGGGGGAGTTGGAATAGTAAATAGATGATGCTTATCATGTTGATGATGGCAAGTATAATAAGCGACAGGTATTGAGTGCTTATTACGTTCCAGGCATCAAGCTATCTACTTTATATATATTATCTCATTTAATTTCCTCAACAGTTCCACAAGGAAGGGACTGTTATCAGTTTTGTTTGTTTGTTTGTTTTTTAGATAAAGACTTAGTGACAAGAGCTGTGAAGTAACATGCTCAAGGTCACACAGCTAGAAAGCAGTGGAGGTCACAGCCATGTGCAAGGACTCCAGAAAGAAAGCTGACAGCTGAAGGCTTTGCCCAGCAAGGCAGTGAAGGGTACACGAGGATAGTAAAGATGAGTTTGGAGGTGTGCACTAATTTGTATGTCTCATTCCTAGAGCTGTGGTTGTGAAAGCATCCAGCTCATTCCTCTGCTGCAGGTTCCCACTATTCCTCCACTTTAAGCTATGTCTTTACTCTAAAAGGGGTGATGAAATTCTCAGATATGGGAAACAAAGAGCAGTCATGGAAATTTCCTCTGGTTTTGCCCAATAAAAGTGGCAGAGCGTTGGGTTGCTTGCAGGTATTATAATCTGGGTCACCAAGCACTTCTCCACCAACCTGTCATGGGGCTGGAAATTCCCCATGAGAAATCCAATCTTTGAGTCTTGAAGGTGTCTGGGCTTTCCTGTTAAAAAACAAACATTTTTATAGAGATGATCATGCTCTCAAATACCTTCAGGGGCAAGGTAGGTAATTCACTTTCGAAAGGGATGGGGTAAGGTGAATTGGTTGCTATGGCAACCCGGGGACTTCTTGCCCTGCCCACAGGCATTTACAACATGGCATGGCCTATAGACTACGGACTTCTTGTCAAAGGGTAACCTGTCTTTTTTCTACTTGATTGTCAAAGTTCATTGCAGAGGATGAGGAGAATAAAAACTACAGAAAAGTCTAAGTCCAGTCTAAAAAAACCCAAAGCAAATAGAATCATCAATCTTTTCCTCCCTCATAAGTACTATTGATATCTTGGTATATTCCCTTCCTTTTTTTATTCTTTCTTCCTGAATGTAAAAATCTGCTGCATCAGTGGGGTCTGCACTAAAGAAAACATTTGAACCTCTGTGAAGAAATACGTGGGGTTAAAATAAGGAGAGCGCGAGGTCACATTTTAGACTGAGAATTAGCTACAAATAAGACTTCAGGAGGATAAGATCTGGAAAGGTAGGTAGAAAGAGTAGAACTTAAGAGGATAAATTGGAGGTGAGGACAAGGATGCAGATTTGCCACCGGAAAACTGGCCAGATAAGAACTTCAGCAGGAGGCTGCCAGGGAGGGGCTGATGGAGACAAGGGGGCATGGAGAGTGCCTTTGGATGGGGAAGGGGGTGGAGGTGAGCTGTTAAATTAAAGGTCCTCAGAAGTCCTCTCTGTCCATTCCACCCCATCCTCCAACCAGTTTAACATAAACCAATCTGTTTCGGAAATTAAAAAAAAAAAATTAAGGAACAGGAACTCTTTTTCCAAGGAAATCTTAGGAAGAAGACATTTCCATAAACAGACTAAAGTACAGCTGGTCTGGGGATCTTCTCTGGCCTCCAAACCCTGAGCCCACCCAAAGGAATGTATGAAACCCCACATCTTCTCCTTCCTATTTGGCCTCCCTGGGAGAAGCACTGTCCTCCCCTCAGATCTTCTCAAACTTCTGCAAGTTGCAGATCCCAGTGACCCTCATTTCATTCTTCAGCTCCCCTCTACATTTGTTCAGCTTGATGGATCTCTTGTCGGGTTTCAGGTGCATATTGACTTTTTGCAAAACTCCCAAGCCGTTCAGGGAGAAAGATTGACTGATTTAGGGTAGGGGTTGGGGGAGGAGGTGTAGTTATTTTCGATGTTAGTAAACATGACAGGTTGTTGAAGATTAACAGGAAATCGTGAATAAAATCATTGGGATCTGATAAGGGATTTTTCTCTCAGACAATTAAAGACTTTTTTCTCGTTATCTCCCTCCCCCTCCCCCAGAAGTGGGAGATGAACGTCATGAGGATAACACATTATTAGTCTCATACCCTTAACATAGATAAAAGACAAAAGTTCTTAACCTCCCACTGCCCACGCGGCCTCCATGCACTTTTTTTGCCATTCTGTTCTGTCTTCTTTTCAGCAGGTGATAGTTTCCTTTAATACTTCCTACCTAATCCTCAATTTTCTTTTAAACATCAGATATTGGATAGGCTGGAACCTCATTTAGGCAGTAAAGAAGTCCAGTGCTTTGTGGCTGGGACCAGCCGAGGAGATAAATATTTTTGATACAAAAGAATAATTCATTAAAGGAGGTAATGAAGGTGATTTAAACCTTCCACAAACACATCATGGAGTGAATAAAGCTCATGGCTCTCAATTTAGGGTCATGGCTGAATGAAATGTTGTCAAAAGTGAAAAAAAAAATAAAACTAACTGCACAAATGGGTCAGAAATCTCAGTGGGGCTCAGTCAAGCCTGACAATTTAGAATTTGACAAACAAGTAGAAGAAAAGGAGAATTCCATTAATATTATGAGAAAACCCTTCTGGAATAAAGCACTGAATTTTCATGTTATCGTTTGACTCATGTGCACTTATATGGTCTTAGGAAAAAATCTGACTTGGAGCTGAAATTTTACTTATCCAGTTACAGTTCAGGGGATCTCTCTCTCACATGCTCAGCCAGAAACATAGATTGTCTCATAAACCAGCATGAACAGTATGGATAATGGAGAAATGCAGTCGTGAGAGGGCAGAGCTGCAAGATGTGGGCGTTTGTTCCTGAGAGTCAGCCCGTTAGAGTTCTTCGGGGTACCTAGTCCACAGGGGTAGAGAGGACCAGGATCCAGAGAGTATCTATCTCCCCATCTACTGGGTAGACCTGAACTGGTCTGTCCGCCAACCCTGTAGGTGGAGGAGCTTAACATGAAAAGTGGTGTATGTGGACTGTTGAGAGAGGTATCTTGGACCATTCTTCCCCCTTTCTTTCTTCATAATGGAAAAAGGAAGAAATGATTCACCCATCAGAGGGGTCTCATGGGAGGTCTCACGCAGGGTCATTCAACTAACAAAGGGTAGTCATGGTGTGAAAGAGGGGAAGAGAACTGTAAGAGCATGCTATTACAGCTCCCTGTCAGATGTAAGGAAGCCCTGTCCTCACATCCCTGCTGGGTGGACTTCCAACCTCTTTCTGGATATTTTTGGTGCCACGTTGCTCATTACCACATAGAGACCAGCTCCCTATTGGGTAGCCTTGAGCCTGAGGAGTTCCTTTCCTGGACGGAGCCAACCCCTTGCTGATCTGGCTTCTGTTCTCTTTACGGAAAACACCCAACGCATCTGTTACACATGTCAGCCTTCCTGACATTATGTCTGTCACTCAGGGTCCTCTCCTTTTCAACCTAAGCCTTATAGTTTGCTCAACCCAAATGACAATATCCCAAGTCTACTGAGGCTTAGGAAAGAGGAATGGAAATCCTGTGGATTCCCCCCACCTCCTTTCTTCTCTCTCCCCACACACTATTATCCTTTTTCTGAACTATTTGAGAATGTTATAGACTTTCACAATGGTGAATTTCATAAAAACAAGAATATTCACTTATGTAAACATATAATAGTTTATCAAAATCTGACAATAAACATTTATACAATACTATGGGTTAATCTAAACACTATTCATATTTTACCAATTGCATCACTAATGCCATATGTAGCAAAAGAAAAAAATTGTTTTCTGGTCCAGGATCTAAATTATAATTATATATCATACTGACATGCCATGTCTTTTTAGTCTCTGTTAGCTCAATTCCTGTTTTTTTTTTTGTTTTTTGTTTTTTTTTTTTTTTGCTTTTCATGACCTTGACATTTTTGAAAATTATAGATTGGATATTTTGTATCATGTCCCTCATTTTGGGGTTGCTGATTTTCCTCATAGTAACATTTAGGTTATGCATTTTGGGGCAGGAATATCATAGAAGCGATGCTGAAGGGATGTTAAAGCGATGCTAAAGTGGCGCTTAAGTGATGCTAAAGTGATGGTGTGTCTTTCTCAGGGCATCTTATCTGCTGATGTTGACTTTGGTCACTTGATGAAGGTGATATCTGCCAGTTTTCTCCAATGGAAAGTTATTTTCATTCCCTTTATGATGAATTAGTATCTTGTGGGAGGTACACTGGGACATCCTCAGGCAGGTATGGCCAGCCTGTGATTGACATTGTCTTTTCCCATTGGTTTCAGAGTCTAACAGCCGCAGGGCAGTGAACAGAGGCTATGTCACCATCTTGTTCAGGCTGCATCAGGACTGGCACAGCCATGACACGACCAATTCCTACGTGCTGATCCGCAGGGCGCTTCTGCTTTGCCTCAGGCACATTGCCAACCTCCGGTCTGGCAGGGAGGCCTTCCTGGCAGTTCAGGGCATGGAGATCCTTTTCAGCACCACACAGGTAATCAGCATGGGGATTATCTTTGCAGTTGGATGACATCTGGATGATTCCTGAAGGCCGTCATTTAGGACTCACCTTCACTAAAGTTGGGAAACCTCAATACGTTTCTTGCTTCCTGCCCTGGGCAGATGTTTTGGACTCAAATCCTCATTCCTTCACTCACTCATGTACTGATTGACTCATTTATTCAATACATACTGGTTGGGTACACACTGGGTAGTGCAGTGATTAAGAGTGTTGATTTTCAAGCTAGAGAACCTGGCTTCAGATCCCAGCCCTAGCACCTATAGCTGTGCAACTTTAGAGAAGTCACCCACCTTCTCTGGGACTCAAGTTTCTTCTTCTTAAAAAAAATAGAAATGATAAAATCTAGGTTTTTGCATGGCCTGAATAAGTTAACATAGACATGTCTCTGTTAGCAGGGTTCTTGCCATGACTTAACTGCTTTATGAGTGTGAGTGGTTATTGGAATAATGATTAGTTTTGGGGACCTAGTGGTGAATATGATAGACGAGACCCCTGATCTTTTGGGGCAAGCATTCCACCAGAGAGTTGGACACTAAGGAAGCAAAGAATTCAATCTGGAAGATAATTTCATATTGCTCTATGAAATCAACAGAGGAAGGGCACAGGTCTACAGTGACTTTTATATATGCAGGGAGACTTGACCTTCTCTTAGAGAGGTCAAGTCTTCTCTGAGCAGGTGACACCTAAGCTGAGACCTGAATTATTGAAGGAGTCTGTCATGCCAACTTTACGAGGAAGAGCATCCCAGGCACAAGGAGTAGCACCTATAAGGGCTGTCACTTACCTGCACCCCAGTGGAATAAGTGTCTAGGGTTTCCTGGATTTCAACCAAATAATAAATTCCTTAATTTCACTTGCTTAGGGCTAATTTAAACACCATCATGCGAGGCTACCTATACGTTCTCCGTGGATGATGTGAGTATCTCCCAAATACCCATCATGTGCTCACCAAACCTCTCCTGGGGCCGAGGCAGCCGTGTTTCACACACATCATGTTCCTTGCTGTCTTCGTATTAGTCAGTCTCTGCACTACTTTCATTGGTCTCGTTGCTTCTCTCTGGACACTCTCCAATTTCTCTGTACCTGAGTACATCTGAGGTAATGAAGCGGTCAACGAGAGTGCCGTTTTCCAACCACGGCATCTGTAGACTAACCATTTTTTTAAAAAAGCTTTTTCCCCTCCTCTAAACAATAACATAATACTGCACTGCAAACCAATATCTAATTTTCTGTCTGCTGTCGCCTCTGGGTTTCTCTCCATCATTACAGCTTTCAGAGCTTCTCGGTCATGAAATAGCTACATTTTCCATTCTATTCCTCTGGACGAGGAAGTGCTTTGAATTTTTTCAAGCTTCACCATCCTTTGTAAGCCTGTGTCCCCCAAATCTTGAATCTCTCCCAGCCTTTGTGAAACTCCCCCCGTATTGCTGATGCCTAGAATCCCCCAACTCTGGCTCGTGTGCTTTAGCCAGCTCCTCTGCCCCCTGCCCTCTGCATTATTGACTGTTTTTCTGATCTGCGTTAAAAAAAAAAAAAAAAACAATTAAAAGAGTAATACAGGGAAAAGATGGTGATCCCAGAGGTACAGGTCTATGACAAGAAGAGAGTGGAGAAAATACCAAGTGAAGCACAGGCATGAAAGGGGCTGTGAGCCCAGAAGCAGGCTTTTAGAAGCAGTTCCTCAGCAGGACAATAAAGACCTCAACTGCTCAATTAAGCAAATTTACAATGAGCTCCCAGCCTCCAATTACTGTTGGGAATGGAAGCAGGATGTGAGCAGAGGCAGAATCTGCACTTGGTGGCCAGGTTTCTCCTGCCTGAAAAGCTTCCCAGCACCTGGGCTGAGTGCTCTGAGCACAGATGCCCTTGCAGCTGTGCTGGAGTTAGAGCTGCCCATCCATTCTCTCCCCTCTCCTGCCAGAGAAGATGCGTAAGTCACAGGATGGCCAAATGGGGAACCTTGGATCTAGTGATGTCATTTCAGTAGCTCCTGCAAATTATGCTGCTTCTACTGCTGCTGCTGCTGCTGCTGCTGCAACTGATGGAGATAACAGTGAAAATGAAGGAGAAGAGGAGGAGGAAGAAGAAAATAAAGGAGGAGGAGGAAGAGGACGAGGGAATGAGATTTGTCTTGAATGCTTACTATGGCTGAGGGCTGGCATAGCAGTTCATGCAGACTTTCTGATTTCACCATTTCAAAGGATTTGAAACTGACGGTCTTCCTCAACAGTCCGTATTTCTGTCCACTGGACCAGAGGTTCTCTAAGTTAACTGTGATCAAAGCCACCTACATGGCTGCAAGGGCCCCATCCTCAGAGTTTCTGATTCAGTAGGTCTGGGATGACCCTGAGAAGTTGTGTTTCTAACAAATTCCTAAGTGATGTTGATACTGCTGGTCTGGGTCACACTTTGAAAACCACTGTCCTTTACTGTTTTTATCGGTGCTTGTGGTGTAATTGCAAGCCTACTGGGCATGAGAGTGACGGAGAAAGAACTGTTTTTGAGTCCTTCCCACAGACTTCGCCCATCATATTGTTCTTTGCCTTCCTGCTGAGGCCACTGCTTGCCATGATTCTCTCTCAGTAACCCCACCTCTTTGTTTCCTGGGTCCCACAGCCTTGCACAGATCCTCTGAGCATCCTTTAAACGTTCAGAGGATCAGATTGTCTATAATGCATAATAATCCCACACCAAGTAAAACATTACACTGTTACCATTATCAGCAATAGTACCAATGGCAATCATAGACCTGGCTTCCAAAATGCTGGCAGTTTTGACTGAGTTGCCTGGCTTGGACTTGGCTCACTACCTCCTAAGCTTGAAGCTTAGAGCATTATCTCTGATCAGTCATCTACCTTACCATTCTTCATCCTCCATGCTCAGTTCTCTCTTTTCCCAATACTCATACTTTTCAGTAAGCACTTAAAACTATTTGACCAGTCCCAGCGATAAAATAGCCTCAAGGAATTTATTTTCCTTGGAGAGTGTTTCCTGCTGTTGGTTCAGGAGACCTGACTGGTATTATTTGAGTACATGGAAGGGGAAATAACATTCTTTTTTGCGGGGAGGAGGGGGCTAAGTAACATATTTATTTTCCTCTTTTAATAATAACATTTATTTATTTATTTTTAACATCTTTATTGGACTATAATTGCTTTACGATGGTGTTAGTTTCTGCTTTATAACAAAGTGAATACATATACATCTATGCCCATATCTCTTCCCTCTTGCGTCTCCCTCCCTCCCACCCTCCCTATCCCACCCCTCTAGGTGGTCACAAAACACCGAGCTGATCTCCCTGTGCTATTTGGCTTCTTCCCACTAGCTATCGGTTTTACATTTGGTAGTGTATGTATGTACATGACACTCTTACTTTGTCCCAGCTTACCCTTCCCCCTCCCCATATCCTCAAGTCCATTCTCTAGTAGGTCTGCATCTTTATTCCCGTCCTGCCCCTAGGTTCTTCATGACCGTTTTTTTTTTTTAGATTCCATATATATGTGTTAGCATACGGTATTTGTTTTTCTCTTTCTCACTTCACTCTGTATGACAGATTCTAGGGGCATCCACCTCACTACAAATAACTCAATTTCGTTTCTTTTTATGGCTGATTAATATTCCATTGTATATATGAGCCACATCTTCTCTAGACATTCATCGGTCGGTGGACACTCAGGTTGCTTCCATGTCCTGGCTATTGTAAATAAAGCTGCAATGAACATTGTGATACATGATTCTCTTTGAATTATGGTTTTATCAGGGTATATGCCCAGAAGTGGGATTGCTGGGTCGTATGGTAGTTCTATTTTTAGTTTTTTGTGGATTTTTTTTTTTTTTTTTTTTTTTTTTTTTGCGGTACGCAGACCCGTCACCCCTGCGTCCTCTCCCGCTGCAGAGCACGGGCTCCGGACACGCAGGCTCAGCAGCCATGGCCCACGGGCCCAGCCTCTCCGCGGCATGCGGAATCCTCCCGGACTGGGGCACAAACCCGTGTCCCCTGCATCGGCAGGCGGACTCTCAACCACTGCGCCACCAGGGAAGCCCTGTTTGTATTTTTTTTGATGATGGCCGTTCTGACAGGAGTGAGGTGATATCTCATTGTAGTTTTGAGTTGCATTTCTCTAATGATTAATGACATTGAGCATTCTTTCATGTGTTTGTTGGCAATCTGTATATCTTCTTTGGGGAAACGTCTACTTAAGTCTCCTGCCCAATTTTGGATGGGTTGCTTGTTTTTTTGATATTGAGCTTCATGAGCTGCTTGTCAATTTTGGAGATTGATCATTTGTCAGTTGCTTCATTTGCAAATATTTTCTCCCATTCTGAGGGCTGTCTTTTCATCTTGCTTATGGTTTCCTTTGGTGTGCAAAAGCTTTTAAGTTTCATTAGGTCCCATTTGTTTATTTTTGTTTTTATTTCCATTTCTCTAGGAGCTGGGTCAAAAAGGATCTTGCTGTGATTTATGTCATAGAGTGTTCTGCCTATGTTTTCCTCTAAGAGTTTTACAGTGTCTGGCCTTACATTGAGGTCTTTAATCCATTTTGAGTCTATTTTTGTGTATGGTGTTAGGGGGTGTTCTAATTTCATTCTTTCACACATAGATGTCCTGTGTTCCTAGCATTACTTATTGCAGAGGCTGTGTTTTCTCCATTGTATATTCTGGCCTCCTTTATCAAAAATAAGGTGACCGTATGTGCATGGGTTTATCTCTTAGCTTTCATCCTGTTCCATTGATTTATATTTCTGTTTTTCTGCCAGTACCATACTATCTTGATACCTGTAGCTTTGTAGTATAGTGTGAAGTCAGGGAGCCTGATTCTTCCAGATCCGTTTTTCTTTCCCAAGATTACTTTGGCTATTTGGGTTTTTTTGTGTTTCCATACAAATTGTGAAATTTTTTATTCTAGTTCTGTGAAAACTGCCAGTGGTAGTTTGATAGAGATTGCACTGAATCTGTAGATTGCTTTGGATAGTATAGTCATTTTCACAATGTTGATTCTTCCAGTCCAAGAATATGGTATATCTCTCCATCTGTTTGTATCATCCTTAATTTCTTTCATCAGTGTCATAGCTTTCTGCATACAGGTCTTTTGTCTCCTTAGGTAGGTTTATTCCTAGGTGTTTTATTCTTTTTGTTGCAATGGTAAATGGGAGTGTTTTCTTCATTTCTCTTTCAGATTTTTCATCATTAGTGTATAGGAATGCCAGAGATTTCTGTGCATTAATTTTGTATCTTGCTACTTTACCACATTCATTGATTAGCTCTAGTAGTTCTCTGGTAGCATCTTTAGGACTCTCTATGTAGAGTATCATGTCATCTGCAAACAGTGACAGCTTTACTTCTTCTTTTCTGATTTGGATTCCTTTTCTTTGCTTTTCTTCTCTGATTGCTGTGGCTAACACTTCCAAAACTATGCTGAATAAGAGTGGTGAGAGTGGGCACCTTGTCTTGTTTCTGATCTTAGAGGAAATGGTTTCAGTTTTTCACCATTGAGGATGATATTGGCTGTGGGTTTGTCATATATGGCCTTTATTATGTTGAGGTAAGTTCCCTCTATGCCTACTTTCTGGAAGGTTTTTATCATAAATGGATGTTGAATTTTGTCAAAAGCTTTTTCTGCCTGTATAGAGGTGATCATGTGGTTTTTATTCTTCAATTTATTAATATGGTGTATCACATTGATTTATTTGTGTATATTGAAGAATCCTTGCATTAGTGGGATAAACCCCACTTGATCATGGTGTATGATCCTTTTAATGTGCTGTTGGATTCTGTTTGCTAGTATTTTGTTGAGGATTTTTGCATCTGTGTTCATCAGTGATATTGGCCTGTAGTTTTATTTCTTTGTGATATCTTTGTCTGGTTTTGGTATCAGGGTGATGGTAGCCTCGTAGAATGTGTTTGGGAGTGTTGCTCCCTCTGCTATATTTTGGAAGAGCTTGAGAAGCATAAGTGTTAACTCTTCTCTAAATGTTTGATAAAATTTGCCTGTGAAGCCATCTGGTCCTGGGCTTTTGTTTGTGGAAGATTTTTAATCACAGTTTCAATTTCAGTGCTTGTCATTGGTCTGTTTATATTTTCTATTTCTTCCTGGTTCAGTCTTGGAAGTTTGTGCATTTCTAAGAATTGGTCCATTTCTTCCAGGTTGTCCATTTTATCGGCATATAGTTGCTTGTAGTAATCTCTCATGATCCTTTGTATTTCTGCAGTGTCAGTTGTTACTTCTCCTTTTTCATTTCTAATTTTATTGATTTGAGTCTTCTACCTTTTTTTCTTGATGAGTCTGGCTAATGGTTTATCAATTTTGTTTACCTTCTCAAAGAACCAGCTTTTAGTTTTATTGACCTTTGCTATTGTTTCCTTCATTTCTTTTTCTGATCTGATCTTTTTGATTTCTTTCCTTCTGCTAACTCTGGGGTTTTTTTGTTCTTCTTTCTCTAATTGCTTTAGGTGTTAGGTTAGGTGGTTTATTTGAGACGTTTCTTGTTTCTTAAGGTAGGATTGTATTGCTCTAAACTTCCCTCTTAGAACTGCTTTTGCTTCATCCCATGGTTTTGGGGTTGTCGTGTTTTCATTGTCCTTTGTTTCTAGGTTTTTTTTGATTTCCTCTTTGATTGTTTCAGTGATCTCTTGGTTATTAAGTAGTGTATTGTTTAGCATCCATGTGTTTGTACTTTGTACAGATTTTTTCCTGTAATTGATATCTACTCTCATACTGTTGTGGTCAGAAAAGGTACTTGATACGATTTTAATTTCCTTAAATTTACCAAGACTTGATTTGTGACCCAAGATATGATCTATCCTGGAGAATGTTCCATGAGCACTTGAGAAGAAAGTGTATTCTGTTGTTTTGGGATGGAATGTCCTATAAATATCAATTACATCCGTCTTTTTTTACGTATCATTTAAAGCCTGTGTTTCCTTATTTATTTTCATTTTGGATGATCTGTCCATTGGTGATAGTGGGGTGCTAACGTCCCCTACTGTGATTGTGTTACTGTCCATTTCCCCTTTTATGGCTGTTAGTATTTGCCTTATGTATTGAGGTGCTCCTATGTTGGGTGCAGAAATATTTACAATTTTTATGTCTTCTTTTTGGATTGATCCCTTGATCATTATGTAGTGTCCTTCTTTGTCTCTTGTAATAGTCTTTGTTTTAAAGTCTGTTTAGTCTTATATGAGAATTGCTACTCCAGCTTTCTTTTGATTTTCTTTTACATGGAATATCTTTTTCCATCCCCTCACTTTCCGTCTGTATGTGACCCTAGGTCTGAAGTGGGTCTCTTGTAGGCAGCATATATATGGGTCTTGTTTTTGTATCCATTCAGCCATTCTATGTCTTTTGGTTGAGCATTTAATCCGTTTACATTTTAGGTAGTTATCTATATGTATGTTCCTATTACCATTTTCTTGGCGTTGTTTTTGTAGGTCTTTTCCTTTTCTTGTGTTTCTTGCTCGAGAAGTTTCTTTAGCATTTGCTGTAATGCTGGTTTGGTGCTGCTGAATTCTCTTAGCTTTTGCTTGTCTGTAAAGGTTTTAATTTCTCCTTTGAATCTGAATGACATCCTTGCCAGGTAGTGTAATCACGGTTGTAGGTTTTTCCCTTTCATCGCTTTAATTATGTTGTGCCACTCCCTTCTGGCTTGCAGAGTTTCTGATGAAAGATCAGCTGTTAACCTTATGAGGATTCCCTTGTATGTTATTTGTTGTTTTTCCCTTGCTGCTTTTAATATTTTTTCCTTGTATTTAATTTTTGAAGGTTTGATTAATATGTGTCTTGGCATGTTTCTCCTTGGATTTAACCTGTATGGGACTCTCTGTGCTTCCTGGACTTGATTAATTATTTCCTTTCCCATATTAGGGAAGTTTTCAACTATAATCTGTTCAAATATTTTCACAGTCTAGTCCCTTTATTTTCTCTTCTTCTTCTGGGACCCATATAATTCGAATGTTGGTGACTTTAATGTTGTCCCAGAGGTCTCTAAGACTGTCGTCAATTCTTTTCATTCTTTTTTCTTTATTCTTCTCTGCAGTAGTTATTTCCACTCTTTTATCTTCCAGGTCACTTATCCATACTTCTGCCTCAGTTATTCTGCTGTTGATCCCTTCTAGAGAATGTTTAGTTTCATTTATTGTGTTGTTCATGATTGTTTGTTTGCTCTTTAGTTCTTCTAGTTCCTTTTTAAACGTTTCTTATATTTTCTCCATTCTATTGCCACGATGTTGGATTATCTTTACTATCCTTATTCTGAATTCCTTTTCAGGTAGGCTGCCTATTTCCTCTTCATTTGTTAGGTCTGGTGGGTTTTTATCTTGCTCCTTCATCTGCTGTGTGTTTGTCTTCTTATTTTGCTTAACTTACTATGTTTCGGGTTTCCTTTTCACAGGCTGCAGGTTCGTAGTTCCCGTTGTTTTTGGTGTCTGCCCCCAGTGGCTAAGGTTGGTTCAGTCGGTTGTGTAGGCTTCCTGGTGGAGGGGACTAGTGCCTGTGTTCTGGTGGATGAGGCTGTATCTTGCTTTTCTGGTGGGCAGGTCTGCGTCCGGCAGTGTGTTTTGGTGTGTCTGTGACCTTATTATGATTTTAGGCTGCCTCTCTGCTAATGTGTGGGGTTGTGGTCCTGTCTTCCTTGTTGTTTGGCATAGGGTGTACAGCACTGTTGCTTGCTGGTCATTGAGTGGAGCTGGGTCTTGGTGTTGAGATGGAGATCTCTTGGAGATCTTCGCCATTTGATATTATGTGGAGCTGGGAGGTCTTTGGTGGACCAATGTCCTGAACTCGGCTCTCCCACCTCAGAGGCACAGGCCTGATGCCCGGCCAGAACACCAAGACCCTGTCATCCACACGACTCAGAATAAAAGGGAGAAAAAGAGAAAGAAAGAAGGAAAGAAAGAATAAAATAAAATAAAGTAAAAGAAAGTTATTAAAATAAAAAATAAGAAATATTAAAAATAAGAAAAAAAATTTAAAGTAATAAAACAGAAAGAAGAGAGCAACCAAACCAAAAACAAATCCACCAATGATAAGAAGCACTAAAAAGTATAGCAAAACACACAAACACACACACACACACACACACACACCAAAAAATGGACAGACAGAACCCTAGGACAAATGGTAAAAAGCAAAGCTATACTGACAAATTCACAAACAGAAGCATACACATACACACTCAGGAAAACAGAAAAAGAAATTATATATATATATATATATATATATATATATATATATATATATATATATATATATATATATATATATATATCATTGCTTCCAAAGTCTACTGCCTCAATTTGGGATGATTTGTTCTCTATTCAGGTATTCCAGAGATGCAGGGTACATCAAGTTGATTGTGGATATTTAATCTGCTGATGCTGAGGCTGCTGGGAGAGATTTCCCTTTCTCTTCTTTTTCGCACAGCTCCCAGGCTTCAGCTTTGGATTTGTCCCCGCCTCTGTGTGTAGGTCGCCTGAGGGCATATTTTCTTCGCTCAGACAGGACAGGGTTAAAGGAGCAGCTGATTTGGGGGCTCTGGCTCACTCCGGCCAGGGTGGGAGGGAAGGGTACGGAGTGAGGGGCGAGCCTGCGACAGCAGAGGCTGGCATGACGTTGCACCAGCCTGAGGCACGCTGTGCGTTCTCTCGGGGAAGTTGTCCCTGGATCACGGGACACTGGCAGTGGCGGGCTGCACAGGCTCCCAGGAGGGGAGGTGTGGAGAGTGACCTGTGCTCGCACACAGGCTTCTTGGTGGTGGCAGCAGCAGCCTTAGCATCTCAAGTCCGTCTCTGGTGTCTGTGCTGTTAGCCGTGGCTCGCACCCGTCTATGGAGCTCCTTTAAGCAGCGCTCTTAATCCCCCCTCCTTGCGCACCGGGAAACAAAGAGGCAAGAAAAAGTCTCTTGCGTCTTTGGCAGCTCCAGACATTTTCCCTGATTCCCTCCCAGCTAGCTGTGGCACACTAGGCCCATTCAGGCTGTTCATGCAACGAACCCCAGTCCTCTCCCTGGGATCTGACCTCCGAAGCCGGAGCTTCAGCTCACAGCCCCCGTCCACCCCAGCAGAGGAGCAGACAAGCCTCTCAGGCTGGTGAGTGCTGGTTGGCACTGATCCTCTGTGCGGGAATCTCTCCGCTTTGCCCTCCGCACCCCTATTGCTGCGCTCTCCTCCGTGGCTCCGAAGCTTCCCCCCTCCGCCACCCGCAGTCTCTGCCCACGCAGGGGCTTCCTAGTGTGTGGAAACCTTTCCTCCTTCACAGCTCCCTCCCACTGGTGCAGGTCCCGTCCCTATTCTTCTGTTTTCTTTATTCTTTTGCCCTACCCAGGTACGTGGGGAGTTTCTTGCCTTTTGGGAGGTCTGAGTTCTTCTGCCAGCATTCAGTAGGTGTTCTGTGTGAGCTGTTCCACGTGTAGATGTATTTTTGATGTATTTGTGGGGAGGAAGGTGATCTCCGCGTCTTACTCTTCCACCATCTTGAAGCTCCTCCTCGGAAATAGCATTGTTGATTTTATTAAGAAATTTCTGTTTTGAAAGTTGGCTTACATTTTTTTTTACTTTGGAGTCATTTGGGTAGCGTGAATCCATGGCTTAAATTTTATGAAATGTTTTTCCTCCATGTTCTTTCCTGTGGAGCAGCCCATAATGTGGGCCTGGAGGTACCATGCATGGCATAATTGTAGACAGTCACTGCCCTGTGGTATGTTCTAAGCATCCTGCATATCTCCTACTATGACTTCTTGGCCTTAGAGCTTAATGGAGACCCCTTAAGAATACCAAACTGGAGGCTTACATTAGTCAACTTTCTGTATCAAGTCAGTAGACAAAACATTTACTAAGGGACTGCAGAAAATGGCCATATTTTTGCCAAAGACATACTGACTACTCCCAACTCTCTGTCTCTCAATTTAGTAAACTTGTTCTTACATTTTTCACAGTGTCTGAAAAGAAGGGTCTTGTCATGTTCCATCAGTATCAAAATGTTACATCTGCAAACCCAATTTTTCTTTGCTTTGTGTAGATACCAAGAGAGATCACTACTGTGGGCTTTGAGAAGAAGCATGTTATTTGATTTCAGTACTTGGGATTCTCTTAGTCTTCCTTCTGATTTCATATTTTATCTTTTTCCTTGATATTTTTCTCTTCAGATCATAGCGAAAAGAGAAAAGTAAGACTTCTATCAATTCAGCTACTCATTCTCTAATTTAGGCAATAATTCACAACAACACATGGATGGTTGAAGGAAGATGCCATTACCTCCTCTTCCCTCAGCTATTCTGGACCATGTTTTACCTTAGGTGCAGCATCCCTTGAAAGTCTCTGAAGTCTATTTTCAGACTACATTCATTCCAGTAATATATTAGCTGTAAAAGAGAAATAAAAATGCAGATTACACACTGGACCAAAGCAGATCCTGTGTTAGACAAAATTCTACATTAGAATGTTCAGATTAGAAGTTCTACATTAAGGCTATTACTGTCCATTTAGGCTGCGTGTAATCCATTACTTAAAATAACATTATAGCAAAGGGACTCCACACAAGATGTCAGTGTCTGATATGATCTTCTCTTTGTTCAGAACTGCCTGGATGACAAAAGTCTGGAGTCTCTCATCTCCCTTGTGCTTCAGATCCTGAGGCAATGCTACCCTAAGAGTCCACTTCCCTTGGTCACAGCCAGCAGTGCTTATTCCTTCCCAGTCCCTGGGAGCACCACCTCTGAACCTCCACGTGTTCTAACTGAAGATAAAGTATGTGGGTAGTTCTGTACTTATTTTGCTCATAGTTATGAGCTTTATGATGAACTTTTGCATTTGGATACTATTTCAGAGGAATGTGGATGAAAGTAGAATCAATTTTTTTAACAGATCAACGGTGATTATCTAATAAGTAATTAGAGACATGTATGAGAAAGCTAGTTTTTCATAATACCAAGCTTATTAATTTTGTCCTTAATTATTAACTGTTGGCACTTTGCCTGGTAGCTATGGAATGCCTGTAGAGTCATCTCAGCTGATTTTAAAAAATCTATTTGCAATCCCATGATGGAGTCCCTCCACCATACAGACTGGTTCTGGAATTAATTTGCCCTCAGGATGAAATTGAAATCAAACTTTTGCTGTTTTGCCACCCCATGCAAGTCATTTTAGAATACTTGAAAGTATGATTATCCAATCTCCGAGAAGGTTTTGTTGTCAGAAGATACTAGTGCTTTTCAACCTTGTCCTCCTTCCAGGGAACAGATTTTCCACAGGCATCATCTTGTCACAATGACACTGCGTGCTTTCTGTGGACTTTTGTTTTAAATCAGTTCCTTCGTATTAAAATTAGGGAATCAATCAAAGTGCTGTCTACATTACAACAGCTTTGACATCTATGTGATCACTAAACTCTGGCAACATTAGTTGCATAAATACTTCTACATAGTAGTTGCATAAATACTTCTATATTGGGTGAAGGAAGCCAGAATGGTATTCATGTGTCATTTTATTCTGCACTCATTTTGCATTCAGTGTGGGACAGCAGTTTAGACATCATGATATAGTGCTCTCACGTACCTATGTGCTCATGATTTACACATATGATAAGTGTAAGCGTGTTTTGGGATCCTGTACACTTAATAATGGCCCCTTACCTGTGGGAAGTACTAAGCATTGGGTAGCGAGAATCTCAATCCAAGGCAAAGGGGAAGCCTCATCCTTTTCACCTCTGTTTTTTTTTTTCCCACTCAGAAGATTTTGAAGATGATGGAGACGAAGAAGAGGACAAAGACTCAGATTCAGAAGATGTGAAAGAGGAAGTAGGTACACTAGCCCTTGCTTCTAATGATCTCTACATTCATAATTCTACAAAGGAAAATGTCCCTTTCTATGTTCAGCTAAGCCCAGGGTAAAATTTTTTTCAGAATTTTAAATTAATTAATTTATTTATTTATGGTTACTTTGGGTCTTTGTTGCTGCCCTTGGGCTTTCTCTAATTGCAGTGAGCGGGGGCTACTCTTCATTGAGGTGCATGGACTTATCATTGCAGTGGCTTCTCATTGCAGAGCATGGGCTCTAGGCACACGAGCTTCAGTAATTGTGACATGCAGGCTAGGTTGTTGTGGCTCATGGGTTCTAGAGTGCAGGCTCAGTAGTTGTGGTGCATGGGCTTAGTTGCTCCACGGCATGTGAGATCTTCCCGGGCCATGTCCTTTGGATTGGCAGGCAGTTTCTTAACCACTGTGCCACCAGGGAAGTCCCGCCCAGGGTAAATTTTAAGGATGGACTTTTGCGTTTCCACTTTAAGTCCTGGCAGATACTGATGCTCACTAAATGATGGCTACTGATCTCCAAGTTGTCATTTTTGTCTTGGTAGGCCCAGTACAATCCCATCGTCAAGTCAGAGGCTATCTATTATCAAGGCACTAATATTCCATCAGGATAAGCCTGAGGTAGACATTTAGGGTTGGTGTATTTAATGAATGTGAAGGATATTCAGGCTAAGAGACCATGGAAAGACTTCCTAGGAAACTTTTTCTAGTAGATCTCCACTGTCTTTGTAAGTCACTCTTCTCATCTACCCAATCTATACACAGGACCACTGCATTGTACAATTCCATTTACCTTGGAGTATGTGAACTGTGCTCCTTTGGGTTGTATGGCACGTATCCTGGCCAGCAAGGAAGTAGTGCCTTTTAGTCTCTATCAATAATAACCTATGCTATAGAATGGAGATCAGCCAACTCTCTATGAAAGGTCAGATAATCATTACTCTACGCTTTGTGGACGATACAGTTTCTGTCACAACAACTCAACTTTGCTGGTGTAGCACAAAAGCAACCATAGACAATGTGTAAACAATAGGGCATGACTGTGTTCCACAAAAGCAGACAGTGGGGCATAGTTTACTGACAGCATTTCTAGAAAAAGGTTTCTAAACCTTGGCATTCTGGCTGGATAATTCTTTGTCATGGGGGGTTGTCCTGTGCATTATACGATGTTTAGCAGCACTCCTGACCTCAATCCACAAGATGCTGGTGACATCCACCCCTTTGCCCCCCAGTCATGAATCAAAACTGTCTCTGGGACTTGCCAAATATCCCTGCGGGGCAAAAATCACCCTGTGGTTAAGAACCACTGCTCTAGAATAATGATAATTTATCTACGAGTTATAATTCTGTCCCCATCTCTGTTGGTGGACATCGACTTGGACAAGTCCCTTCAAGTTATAGTTCCTTAGTTTTGACATCTGCAAAATAAGACTGAGAAGTAAATGCTACCTTTTATGACATTCCTGGAGATGAAATCTGGATTAAAAAATCTATCTATCTATCTATCTACTTGTCTATCTATCTACTATCCATCCATCCATCCTCCTCTCCCCCTCCCTCTCTTCCTTTCTTTTTACATACCATTCCATCTACACATCTGCCTAGGGAGAAAGAGACTTTTTGCGTTCTCTCACTCACCTTGCTAATGGTAGTAGCAGACATAGAGGGACTACCTCTTAGCCAGGTCTCTAGGTTAAGGCTGCTGTTGCTATTCTGGTGTGCTCAGGGTTTTGTTGATAAATAGAATCATTTCTGAAGTCATCAGTAGCAAATTGGCTCTTTGCTGTGACTTGCCGATGCAGGCCTGTGGAGAACTTGCTGAATTATTTGAATAATACTGGGCTGCTGCAGTCATTCATCAATGCCACTTTCCCACCCCTCTTGCTGGCTCTTTGATAGCTGAATGTTTGATGTGTAGCATCAGTCACCTCTTGTATCTGATGTGGAGGGACAAGCTGCAGGCTGGTGCTCGACTTCACACAGCATGGGGTCGGGGGAGAGCTTTCAGACCGTCTCCTTACCCCCACTCTGCAGATGATGGTGGGTTGGGGTGGAGAGGAATCTAAACAAATAAATCAATCCAGCTGGGAAGGAAGCATAAGACAAATAAGTGAGGGCCTGGAAATAATTCGTCAAGAGCCTTCGAGCTGAGGAGAAGGTGAGAAGTAAGTGTGCGAGCATGCCTTATAGAGAAACAGAGGAACATCAGAGTAAGGGCTTGATTCTGGGGTGTAGCAGGAGACAGGGAACCGGGTTTTCCCTTGGAGAACCCAACAGCATTTGCTGCAAGTTATGTGGGCAAGAAGCCAAGAGTATTTATTTCTGGTCAGAGAATGGATGCAGGCCTTTAACTTGTGGCCTTTTCCTTTGAAAATCTTAGTTAACAATTGGGAGAAGCCTCTTAGAAAGAATGATTAAAAGGAACTTATATCTGTAAAGCGTCTTGAGAGTGTATAGTTGGGTGCTGTTCTTTGATTGAAAACTGTGAATGTCATCATAAGGAAAGAGAAACTTATAACGAATATAGACTAGAGGTTAGCCATGTTTGTTTGTTTGTTTTCTTAAGGAACACAGACATTAGATTTGGACAGACTCTGAAGACGAGGAGGACAGAAAGGGTGAATTCAAGCTCTTCCTTGCTTTCTTCCCTCCTTTCCTCCTCTTAAACTTTTTATTTCTTTCAGGTATTTTCTTGGATATGATCCATATGTGAGGCAGCATGCTAAGATCTTAGGGATGTTAATATGATACAAAAGCAAATAAGACATAGTTTTTATCTTCAAAGAATTCAGTCTAGTAAACTTGGGGATTGTCTCTACCAGAGTTTGAATCGGCACCTTCAAAAGGGTGTTGAACTCAAATCTAAGGCTGGGGAAAGTCAATATTGGAAGGGTCGAACCTGAGGAGGGAGGGAGTTATCTGGGTTAGATGGGTACCAAAATCCTAAATGATGAAGCTTCTCTGGGTTGCTGAGAGGACAGAGAAGCTGGTCCACTCCTAAATAAATATAAGCGTATTTATAAAGGGTGTTTATAAAATACAGAAGTAGTTGACAACCTGCTTGAGTGCCTGGAGATTCAGAGGCCAAGGTTCAAACTTTGAGGACCAGAGATGATCTCTGTTACAAGTACTCCACTTTGCTGTTAATACTGAGAAAGCCATCACAGGCAGTATATAAATGAATGGGCATGACTGTGATCCGATAAAACTTTATTTCCAAAAACAAGCAGTGGTCTATAGTTTGCTAACACCTGCTCTAAGGCTGAGTAGGGCACCTAGATAGGCTGAAGCTCATGGGTTACCTGACGCTCCTCATTCCAGACGTACCAACCTTACTTGCTGGTGGGGAGATGCTTCTCAAGGCCTGCCAGGTTGCATTTCTATTGGTGCCACCTTGGGGCATGGCTGAGGCTGTAGCAGAGATGGTGAAGGGAAGGAAGATCTGACAGATGAAGCTGGAAAGGATAAGTGTTGGGATCTCCAATACCAGGCTAAGGAGTTTGGGCCTGGTATGCACTGTATCTGAAAATATCCTTATATCAACCTCATGGGATCTATATTTCTTTTAATTTAAAGCTTGGAGAAAAATTGCAGAAGATGGATGGAATATTGCACTTTTTCCCCTGAATCAGGAATATAACATTTTTTAAAATGATTTTAAAAAAAATTTATGTTAACCCTCTTATTTATTTATTTTTTTGGCTGCATTGGGTCTTCGTTGCTGTGTGCGGGCTTTCTCTAGTTGCGGTGAGCGGGGGCTACTCTTCGTTGCGGTGCACGAGCTTCTCATTGTGGTGGCTTCTCTTGTTGAGGAGCACGGGTTCTAGGTGCGTGGGCTTCAGTAGCTGTGGCTCACAGGCTCTAGGGCACAGGCTCAGTAGTTGTGGCGCACAGACTTAGTTGCTCCAGGGCATGTGGTATATTCCCGGACCAGGGCTCAAAGCCATGTCCCCTGCACTGGCAGGCAGATTCTTAACCACTGCGCCACCAGGGAAACCCAGGAATATAACATTTATTTTCCACATTTATTTGATTTCAGGAATAATAAGCCAGGCTTTCAGGACTATCAGGTTTTTCCTTAACTAACAAAATAGATTCCTAAAATATAGGGTGGATTCCCCCCCCCATTTTATTAGGGAAACTTGATCTGGGAGAGGCACAGAAAGATGAAGAGATTGAACTATGTCCTTTCTCTGTAACATTCTATAACATTTGAAAAATACAGAAGTGTTTGGAGGAGAGTCACCGTCACTGTTAATCTATTATGAAATGATGATCTAGAAGAAGAAATAAAAGGTCTGGTATTATTCATCCCAATGAAGAAAAGGCTGATGGTGACTCGGTAAACTTTTAAATGTACAAAGGGATACAGGTATAGTAGGAGGTTACGACCTCCTCCCCAGAGCCTGGAAGGCTCAGCATCATACCTGCGTATGGAATTTTGACTCCTGCAGTCTTCCTCTTATTCTTTATGTTTCAGCCACTTTCTATTTTTTAAAAAAAAATTTTAAATTTATTTTATTGAAGTATAATTGATTTATAATGTGTTAATTTCTGCTATACAACAGTGATTCAGTTATATGTATGAATTCGTGTATATGAGTATATACATTCAGCCACCTTCTTTCTGTAAGCAAATTTAAGTTGCTCTATTTTTTTCTTTTTCTGTTAGTAATTTCTTCCCCCAAGTCTTTGCCTTTTTAGCCGTTATTGTTAAAATGTGTCCTCCGGGCTTCCCTGGTGGCTCAGTGGTTGAGAGTCCGCCTGCCGATGCAGGGGACACAGGTTCGTGCCCTGGTCCAGGAAGATTCCATATGCCACGGAGCAGCTGGGCCCGTGAACCATGGCCACTGAGTCCGTGCGTCCGGAGCCTGTGCTCCGCAATTGGAGAGGCCACAACAGTGAGAGGCCTGCGTACCGCAAAAAAAAAATAAAATAAAAAGTGACCTCCTTAGCTTCTTTGTACCCCAGCCTCACTCACAATCACTTCACCACCTCTCATTCTTCCCATGACATTTATCACTGTTCGAAGTTACCTTGCTCATTTGTTTGCTTTCTTACTGTCTTCCTTTTCTCACTAGAAGGCAAGTTCTATGGAATCATGGACCTTGGTCTGTTCAATTACCAATGAGTCTTTAGTACCTAGGAGAGTGCCCACTCATAGTAGGGGCTCATTAAACGTTTGTGAAAAGAGTGACCTAAATAGGGAGATAGATGAATAGGTACGACAATTACAGTTATGTCAAAGACAGTGGTGATGAGATAAAAACAATTCTTTGGTATTGTGCTTCATTGTTTACATAGTTCATCTCATTTTACATAAATTATTTATGATGAAGGCTGATAAATACTAACATGAACACTGAGAAAAACTATCATCTTTCTTAGTATTTAAAAATACAACCTTACATATTAAATTATCCTTGACTAGGCTAGCACTATAACTTGGAGGCAAGGAAACCGTGTCCCAGGATTCTGAAAAGTCCCATATGTAGCTTGTCTCGATATTTCTCAGGATGGTTCTCCTGATTGTAACATATTTTTTGAATGTGCCATTGTAGGATGATGACTTGGAAACAGATGTGAACAAGCTGAGCTCCAAACCTGGTCTTGATCGACCTGAAGAGGAACTGATGCAATATGAGGCGATGTGTTTTGAGCTCTCCTGCAGTTTTGAGGTAGAATGTATGCCGTGGTTCTACTCCTCGGTGATGCTAATGGGTTCCTTGCAGACTCTGGGAATCCAAACTGGCCTCCAGATGGAAAACATTGCTCATCTTTATCATTCTGCTTCTGGGATCTTTCTGAGAGGGAAGTAAAAGGCTAAACAAAGATATGAGAAGGTGGCAGAGATAGGATGCATGCAAGGGTCCTATCAATACAATCTGACACCCATCACCTCGGAAGGAAGTAGGATGAAGGTTCACATTGCTGCCTGTTGTCTGGTGGGCAAGGTGCCTTACTCTCATGTCCTGGGAAAGCAAGTGAAAATTCATGGTGATTTAATCATTCTCTTGTGAGAGTGGGATGGTTGTATGAGATGGCTTTCTGAAGGTGACCAGCCTGATTCTAGGATTTCTTTGTTAGCAGAAACAAATCAAGCACCTTATACCTGGTCATGTTAATCCAGTGGCTGGTTGCTGTTGCTTCTTCTGCTGTTGCTCCCACCAAAATTTAGACCTGCTTTTGGACCTCCATTATTTTCTTATGATTCTTAATAAACCATGAATTTGGCCACATCTAAGGGTACACGCTAAGTCACTTATAGAAGGGAGCTGACATTGTATTTCACTCTAGAAAGCAGAAAGGCATCGGTGGGTAAAAGTTTCAGGGAAGGAAATTTTAATTCCGAGTAAAAAAGAATTTTTCTTAAACAATGAGAATGATCCTCAAATAAAAGGAACCACCTTGGGATACAGGGAAGTTTCTGTAAATGAGTCATTCATCCAGGCTGTAAATGTTTGGGGGTGTCGTAGGAGGCTTTCATGTACTGCATAGACTCATACTAGACCCACCAAATGCCCCTTCCAAGTGTGCGTTTCTAGGATTCTGCCATTTCTTTGACTCTTGAAGCTTAGTCTTTCCTTGACTGACTTTGGAAAAAGTTTTCCAGTGCACAGGATTTATGCTTAGCTCTGTGCCCAGAGAGTGAGGACAGGGATCAGATTGTATTCTCTACTTGGACAGAAACACTGACGTATTCTTTTCCACTTTTAACCTGAAGGAACTGGAGTCCAAACCTGGAGGTGGTTTGAACTTGGACGAGACTCGGTATGCCAGTCACCACCACATTCTGACTGCTGCCTCCCCAAAAGGGCTTTGCTTGAATAAGGACCAAATCTCCTGGGGACAAGAAAGAGAAGTCCCTGTCCAGACCTCCCTTATGAGCAGAGTGAAGATGGGGAGGTCCAACATACATCTAACGTCCAAAAAAGACCTGGAATGAACCCATACCGAAATGCACAATCCAATGGTCTTGGGATAGGTTCTTCCGGAAGTGAAATCTTAGACGTTCAGGCGTCCTTCAAAGAGGATGCTTGGGACATAGATGCGATTTCCTGCCCAAGGATAAGTGCCTCCTTTTCCAATTCCACTAGACCTAGAGAAGCTACTGAATTAATAGATAAGCTCCTGCAGACACATCGGACGCATATCGCCTTCCATGACCCCTATCTTTGTATGGCCAAAGCTAGAAGAACTAGATCTGTGTCTGACTTCACAATGATGGCATTTCCAGATTTCTGGGGGCATTGTCCACCTCTCTCTGCCCAGTCCGTGTTGGAACGTAAATGTGGAGTCCAAAGGTGATGGTGCTACTAACTTGGGAGCTATATATATTTTTTCTTCTTTAGTATTTTTGTAGGTGGAATGGTTTGTACAGATAATTCTGTTATCTTCAGGAAAGTGAGCATTAGTCAGCAGCATGTTAAAAGCCTTAAGGAGGGCTTCCCCGGTGGCGCAGCGGTTGAGAGTCTGCCTGCCGATGCAGGGGACACGAGTTCATGCCCCGGTCCGGGAAGATCCCACATGCTGCAGAGTGGCTGGGCCCGTGAGCCATGGCCGCTGGGCCTGCACGTCTGGAGCCTGTGCTCCGCAATGGGAGAGGCCACAACAGTGAGAGGCCCGCATACCGCCCCCACCAAAAAAAAAACAAAAAAAAATAAAAAAAAAAAAACCTTAAGGATATTTTCGCCAAATATACAAGCTTGCCTCCCTACTAGGACATTTCAGAGCCAAGAGTAGGGTGGTGGTAGACATGTGTTTCCACAAAAAGAATTTCTTAGACGATTCTAATGCAACCCCTTACCCCGAATCCATTGCAAATCCTACAAAAGGGAAAGATTATCCAGTTTCTCCAAATACTGGGATCATTCCTTAAGGGAAGGTTCTCAGGAATAAACAAGTATGGATTATTTGGGATCACTTTTCTCATTTACTGCACATTGGAATCTGATCTCTTGTTAATGAGAGGAGGTGGTGGACCTCCATCCCACAGTCCCAACCTTATAGAACCTGACTTGGCTTGGGGAATAGTTTTGCTGCATCACTAAGGATTGTAAGGAAAAAAAAATGCATCCTGCAGGGAAGAAATGTTGTGTGATGGATTATTCCCAGGATGCATGAAATGGAGCTTTGCCTTTGGATAGGCATAACGAGATTAAAAAGAAAATTACTGAACTCAAGGAGAAAACGGTTTTCCCAGAAAATATACTAAGTATGCATACACTAAGTCTATGGAGCAAAGTGTGCATAGCAGTAAGTTTTCTTAACTGTTAGCAAGTTCATCAGCAAATTGATGGTGGACCCCAAGAACTGCTTCCACTTGGTCTCCTGGCTGACATCTCTGACCTCACCCCTCTGACCTTATCTCCATGCTCAAGTTCCTGAGAGACACACCACAGGGGCTGGCCCAGCAACAGCTCCCCACTGGACAGGACATCTTTCCCCTGAGTCTAGGCCTCATTTTGACCTTCCCTCCCCCTTCTCCTACCCCTCCCCACCCCAGAGAGCTGGATCAGAAATTCAAGGAGGGAATCTGAAATATCCCTTAGGTATCCTTCCTCCCTCTTACTTAAGTCTCCCAGATATTGGTGTTTCTCAGAGAGAAGATTGACCATAGTCTTCTGGAGCAAACAGAACCAAGGACTATAAATGACACAAGAATTCAAAGGCTTATTGGAGCCTCCCAGACCATCAGCAATCCTAATGTCTCCTTCAAAAGTGTCTTAGTGCAGAGGGCCCTCTTATTCACACAACCAGAGGCTTCAAAGTCCCTCAGCCCAAATGCTCTTGACAAAACTCCTTTGAGTAGAGAATCCTCCTAAAATGAAAATCTGACATCACTGCTTCCTACATTCCTACTGTTCAGTGTAGTTTTATTTTTTGATAAAGAAGAAAAGGAAGGAGGGGTGGTGCTTTTTGTACTCATTCAGCTCAAGGTTGGATCATGATTACATTTTTCTTTCATAATTCTCTGATGAGTCCCAAGGCCCTTCCCACATGACCATAGGATGAATGGGGTAAGGAGTGAGGGCCAACCCTTAAAATGTTTTCAATTTTCCTTTCCAGGATCAAAATATTTGAGGATGTCCGGAGGCTCATCCAGCCAAGCGATATTATAAATAAAGTTGTCTTCAGTCTAGATGAGCATTGGTAGGTGGTCTTGAACATCAGTGGAATGAGGGGGGTGGGAGTATAGAATATCCTTTTAATGGCACGAGCATAAGAATATTTTAAGTTAATAATCCATTCCTTCTCCTAAAATCAGCACAGTGAAAATTCGGGTTAAAGATCTGTAAGAGAAAGCTTATCTCTAAGAAATGCTAAACTGTGCCCAAGAATAGCAATAAGTCCTATGTTCAAAGGTTCTCTATTTCATTACAGGCCTTTGCAAGACACCACTTCTGACTGCTTACGGTTCTTCTCCAAGTTTGAGTCTGGAAATCTTCGCAAAGCCATCCAAGTGCGTGAGCAAGTAAGGAAAGCTGCAGGGGCCATACTCAGTATGGCTCAGCCCTGTTTTGTATCCCCCTCCCAGGAGACATTTTCGAAGTTTTCCCTTTTTGGGACGTGGTGAGTGGTAAGTCATTTTTTTTGGTACGTGAAATATTTCAAGGAAGCCCAACATATAACAAATACAAGTGGAGCTGTTTGGTATGGAGAAGGGAAGGGCAGGCATGTTAAGATTCCTCCTCAGCCTCCTTCTCTTTCTTGTTTGCTATCTCAGCTTCTTCTTCCTACAGCTCCCGCTTTTATTATTTATTCTCTTCATTTATCAAGTTCCAAGGATCCAGGAGGGAAGACCTGATTAGGAATCTCCTAGTGGGAAAATGAGCAGTCCAGGATGTGCCTGAGCTCCTGGCCTTACTCAGGTCTTTCTCTTTATATCTGCCTTTGGCCAGAGTGTAGAATCCTAAACTCGTCAGTTGTGGTCTGGGTGACAGAGTCAAATGACAGAAAACAAACCTACTTACAGGCAAGGATTTTTTATGATCACTTTTTAGCGAGAGCATTGTGGGCATAGCAGACAATTGGAGGGTCATAGACTTCCTGGAATTGTTCTCATGGGTGTCCCTATGGTGCCAACTATAGCTTCATTCATTGTATGGTGAGTTCAGTGGTTAGAGTGTGTTGCTTATAGTGACGGTGGGAGGGGTGGGACACCATCTGCTCTGCTACGGCTTCAACAAAGCTCTCCCCTTCCACAAATCTCACTATACAGTGCCATTTAATCAGAGGGCCAGAGTAGGAGAGTATGAACGAATCAGGGCAAAACCATTGCCCTTTCTAGAAGAGCAACTCAAAGAGCATGCCAAGGGGATGGGATAAGAATATTTTTGAAAATGAAATATCCTGATGATATTGTTTAAGTCAAAGCTTT